>NC_045635.1:92713185-93963185 GCF_009829155.1 Mustela erminea
TAGCTAAGTGCCTTAGCGCATAGAAAGGGCTTCATAATGACATCTTCTTAATACTGCCACAACTAGAAATGGAAGGACATGAAAAACTATGCAACCTATAGGCACTGAGTAAGGAAACCCCCTTTTACAAGGGATGATTTATCAATCTCTACGGACAGAGGACTTTCTTTGGCTGGCAAGTCAGGCATTAGAGGACTGAAGTTTTTCCAAGTGAAGCCCATTGCTTTTTAGTTTCTGCATTTTGTTGCATTTTAATTATCCCAAAAACATTGTCCTTGCACTCAGCCCCCTGCATTTCTTTTTACCCTCTCCGCCATTACCATGGAGGTGATCCATGCATACTGTGTGCAGCCACTGAAGGCTCTGAAGCAGTGGGGGGAGGGGGAGGTGTCACATGATGGGAATGCATTTTAGGGTGAGAATATGGTGGCACCACACCAGATGCATCAAGTGACTGAGATTTGAAATAGAGATGCTACTTCGGAGTCTGTGGAGCAACCCTGGTGTCAGGTGATGAGGGAAAGAAAAGAATTCCTGTGTGAGTGATGTGGTGATGTTTCAAAGGTTCCACAACAGGAGCGTATGGTGGACTTGAAAGAGTGAAAACATAGGAAGAATCTAAGATAACGTGAAGATGTTGGACCCGGGGAACAGAATAGAATTGATTCTATTGTCAGGCAGGGAGTTGGGGGAGGAAATGTTTTTGGTTTTTAGACACATTGTATTTGGTACGTGTAAGTAGGATTGTCTGGAAGGCATTCATGGGATTAACATACGGAAGGAAGGTTGGGGCTAAATATGTAGATTTAACAGCCGCCTCCCTATGCCATCATATGCTATATTTATCATCTTCCCTGCTCTTTTGTTCATGCTTTTCCCACCTGTCAGAAATAATCAATTTCCTTATCAATTGAAATAACCCTCCTACAAGCCCCAGTATTTCCAGGAAGACTTCCCTTAGCACTTACTGGTCTCATCTCCCATTCACTGGGCACTTAAACAAACCATTACTATTAATTCCCATTCAGCACCGTGGTGCGATGGTTAAACTGTGGACTGTGGAGCCAAATTGCCTGGGTTCAAACCCCAGCTCTCCCACCGATTAGCTGTATGGTCTTGGGCAGGTCACTTAGCTTTCATGTGCTCTAGCTTTTTCAGCTGCAAAATGGGGGTAATTGTGCCTACCTCGCAAGGTTGTTGTAAAGATTAAATTGGCTAATACATATAAAGTGATGAGAACAGTTGCTTGGCTCATAAGAACTATATAAATATTTGTAAGTAAATTTTTTTATCAAATTTATATATCTCCTGGTTCCCCAATTCTTAGTGAAAATTTGTCTTACTCCTTTTCCCTGTAGAATCTAGCACTACTAGGTATCGCACCCAAACTCTAGAGATTCAGTCGTATTTAAACACAAGTTCCAGACTGTAGCAGGTTGATAGAACCCCTACTATAGGGAGATGGGTCGACACCACCACATACCATGCCCCACAGTGTGCTCAGAGACCCCCATTATATTGCTTGCTTCAACAATTTCTTAAGTGGTTCTCCAGCGATGACGGAAATGTTGCCTTAGACGTAAGGCAGTTCTTTCACTGGAACTAGACATAAACTGTGGTTTTAGAAAGAATCAGAGTGGGTGAAAGGCAAGGGACACTTTTCTCTTCCCACAGTTTTGCCAAGGGCACCACTTCCCCTTAGAGTGGCAGTAGGGGAGGTGATGGAAATCTAGGACCAGGCACTGGAAACAGAGCTGCCTAATCCCTTATAGCTATGCTCGATACAGCAAAAAGAGTGACACCGAGCCCACTCCACTCCCCAGCTTCCCCACATCCCTTGCCTGGAGGTGAAGGAAGCAGAGAAGCAAGGACTAGCCAACAGAGACCTTTCTATTTACTACTCTGGAGTTTCCATTCCTTGCCTTAAGGACAGTGTGAGGATTGCCTGCCTGGAAGTCAGGACAGCTGGACTCTAGCTCTTGGTCACCAAGTGGCTGCATGGCATTGAGAAGACTACAAGATACTGAACATCATTACATCTTAGTCTCCCAGTCTAATTTTCCTTTCCTAACCTCATTCATGGTGCTATTATGTGTGACAGCGGAGGTGATAGACTCAGAAGTATTTTGCAAAGTGCAAAGCATCTCATCTACGTCGTAGATTGTTACCTTGAGCCTCTCTTAGACAGAGAGGAAATTTAGTGCTGTCTATTACACTAACTACTAGTCACATGTTGCTTTTGAGCATCTGAAGCAGGACTAGCCAGAATTGAGATGTGCGCTCAGTATAAGATACAACCTGATTTTAAAGAATGGAAAATAATCTCCTTAGTTTTTTTTTTTTTTACTTCGATTGCATGTTGAAATGATAATATTTTGGATATATTGAGTTGAATAAAATATATTATCAAAACAGATTTCACCTGTTCTTTTGACCTTTTTAACTCTGGCTATTAGAAAATTGAAAATGATCTACAAGGCTCACATTATATTTCTACTGGACAGAGTTGATCCAGATGGACACATTCAGGAAGGGCAGAACAGCCAGGTCCTTCTTTAGGCAACTCAAAGCAGCCTCCTGGGTTCAGAAGAGAAATACTCCTGGATACAATTCTCCCATGGACACCCCCCCCCACTCCCTGCTTCACCGCTGTTTTGTGTCCCTTGACCTCCCCTTACAAAGGCTGTATATTTTGGTAGTGAATCCATTCTTCCTTGGGGCTTTGGGAATAGGAAGGATTTGACTTTCAGGACTAGGTATGCATAGGTTGGGGGAAGGAGGGTGGGGAATATTGAATTGCTACAACAATGACTTACTGCTGAACAACAGCGAACTAATTATCACATTACAATTCTCTCAGCCTACCAGGGTTGGTAATTAGCTTCCTTGGAGGCTCCTTCAGAAAAAAAAAAAAAAAAAGGCAGGGGGGTGCGGTGGGGAGAGAGAAAGAAAAAGAAAAGATTCCTTCCCAGCAACTAGCTACTTTGTCCTTTTAATTCAATTCAGTTCAATTGGGGGTAGTTGCAAAAAAGGAAAAGTTAACACGTTCATGGCTGAAATGGAAACGGCAAGAGACGGCGCAGAAAGGTCTTCCTGCAGCTCTCAGGCTGGGCTTGTCTTTTTGCCCTTACCACAGTTCCCTGTCCTACTTTAAAGGCAGAAATGGCTAATGGGACTTGGATTCTAAAAGTCCATCAGCTCTGCCCAGGGAGAATGAGAGCTCCTTCTAGCAATATTGTATAGACAACCAAATCCTTCCTTAACTGACGTGTAAGGCTTAGCAGCAGACAGATTCCATTTGGGGTGCCCTCAGTATTGGCAGGAGTGGGAACTGACCTCAAAGGGAATAAAGTATACAGAGTTTGATTTATTCATGGGAAGAGCAGAAAAAAAAGATAACGTAAGAACCAAGGAATCAAATTATGATGCAAATTACAGACCAGATCACATCAATTTACTAAACCTCAAGACAAACCGAACCCAGATATTAACTGAACCATGAATTGGATCAAATGTACACACATATATATGGATGGATGTGTAATCGACTCATTGCTCTTATTCATTCACTAGTATTCTCTTCTGAAAGATTTGTTTTATTTTATAGCTTTAAATAAATATTTGCTTTCTCCCAATTCCATTGCTCTGTTCTTCTTAAAAAATATTTGAAAATCTAGCAAACTTGTTCAAACCTATATATTTTCTAATGAACTAGAACATCAAAACATTCCTTTAGCTGAACCTGAACTGAGCCAATGTTTCGTTTGGTTTGAGTCCCTGCTGCAGTGGAACATTTTTGGCTGTTGTTTGCCTTCAAAGGAAGGTAGTTAAAATTCCCTGGAAATGGCCTATCTTCCTTAACCTTGGGTTACTCAGGTTGAATGAAAAAAATGTGAATCCATCCCACAAGTCCAAGATCCAAGACAGACAAACCCAGGATGGAAACAGGGCAGCATTGCCATGTCCTAGAAAAGAACAGAGAATTTCAGCCCCACTCCACACCATTATTCTTCAGTTAAATGTGTATTAACCTGCCTACATCCCTTGCTGAGAGCTCAGGAATACCTTACACTTCCTGATGCAAAATTATGCATTGTCTATAGCTCATCCTTCTAGCTATTCAATTCTGATTCCGTGGAAGCTATTGCACAACTCTATAAATTGGAAATAATTGATAATACTGGAAAATGATTTTTGCCTATTAGACATGTGAATTCTGTCTTAACCAAATGGGAAACCAAGTCTTAGACAAGGTGAGAAATTTGTCCCAAGTAAAAAAGCTGGGAAATGATGTCATTGGGCCTTTCTACACAGAGGCCTCTCTCTCCTCTTCCATATCCTCTCCCCCTCCATTTTGAAGCTTGAAATGGTCCTGAGTGACATGGAGGTGGGAAGGGGAAAATGGGTATGTCAAATCCAAACCGTACCTAAAGTACTGTTTTGCCTGAGATCAGCTTTGGCCCTGTGGAATGTTCACTAAATGGATGGCCTGGACATGGCTCTAAACTGCCATGGAATGGACAAGGTCATGTTATAAAGATCCTTTTATGCATTGGGCCTCAAATCTTGCAGAAGATCTAGACACATCATCTGTGATGAGCTCAAACATTCTGGAAATTGCCATTAAGGCTGGCTAGACTAGAATTTGGCTTCATTTCTGTTCATGAACTATCTGAAATAAAGATTTACATTCTCTCTCATGAGAATACCACTTTGGATTTTTTGCTGATAGGGAGCAAGAGCTTTTTGTGGTTTTGGTATCCACCAAGTCAAGTCTCCTTTCCCTGCCTCAAATTGGGTTACTCTTTTTATCTTGTATGTGTAAATCTCTACTCGTTCCTTCTTTTCGGCAAGGGAGTTCTGAGGAGCAAAAGCAGATCTTGCTTGCCTTTGTCTGGGTTGGAATCTATTATAACTCCTTTTAATTGACAATTATCCATTGAGTCCTAATGTATTCTTTCTTGATCTCTAGTATCTTAGAGTCAGTGAGGTACATAGTTTCTAGAAGGGAAATTCTGCAGGCAGTGCTGATGATCAATAACTTGACATATGTTTAAGCTGTGTTTAATTACAGGTGGTTGTGTTCACATGTGCTGGATAACCCACCTGGATACAGTCTGCAGAGAATCTACTGACTTCAAGCTGCTGCTGTCTCAGCATTTTTAACTAATAGGTTACGTGGTGGTTTAAAAATAGGTCCACAAATTGTTGGCAGTCTAAAAACAAGTCCACCTTCCCTCAAGAGGTGAAGACTGATTATTCTTTCCTTGACTATGGGCCAGACTTAATGATTGCTTTTAATGAATAGACTAAAACAAAACTGATAGTATGTGGCCTTGGAAACTAGATCATGAAAGGCACTACATATTCCTTGTTCACTCTCCTGAATCACTCTCTGGGAGAAGATCCTGTTCACGGCTATCTTGGAAGCAGATCCCACAGTCCCCATTGAACCTTCAGATGACTGCGGCCCCCACTGACACTTTGACCTCAACTTATGACAGATCCTGAGCCAGAGGGAACTGCAAAGTTAAGCAATCCAAAATTCCTAACCCACAGAAATGATAAAATAATAAATGTTTGTTGTCTTAAGCCATTAAGTTTGGGGGTAATTTGTTTCATAGCAAGAGATAAATAATATAGATTAGAAATCGCAGAAGTGGTCAGTGATATTTCTGAAAAAAATGATTGGTTAAGCAGTTATTGCCAGAGTTTATGAATCTTGACCAAGTGTTTAAAGTCTATTTTTTTTTGCAAAGCCCTGCCTAGAATTTGTACAAATAATTTCATTTTTAACCCAAGTGTTAAAACCTAGGTCTTCATAGTGTAACCCATATAAATTAACTTAAATAGATTCATTTGTTGTTTTGTACACTTCACCAAAATATCACCAAACACATGCACTTTTGTTCCTCTAGCAAATATTCCCTAAAAGCCAACTAAGTCTCTAGCACCACACTGGGTGAACTAGGCACTCTTACACATCTCCTCATTCACAAACATTATTTGAGCATCGGCTAGGACCCAGGCAATGTGCACAGCACTGAGGATACAAAATGAACATGACATCTTGCCCTTGAGGGGCCCAGTATTTAGTCGGGGGAGGGGATAGTAGACAGGTAGATACAGACTTTACAACACAGTGTGGTGAATACTACCCCAGATACATGAAGAACATGCTCTGATAGTGCATAGAATGGGAACTATTTCTATTTGATGTGTTGAATGATGAACAGACATTTTCAAGCAGAGAGGAGTGGTCGGCTCTAGGGACAGCATTCAAGGAGCAGGGAAATGGGATGAGCAAAGACATGGAAGTATGAAAATCTCAAGCTGCCTCCTCTTCACAGTTTAGTTCCTTCTGCCCGAGTGGAAAAAAATATGGCTGGTGCTGTGCATGTTCCTGGCAGCATGAAGCCAGCAGGACAGGCTGTTTTTCTAGGCCATGAGCATTTCAAAGCGAACAGGCTGCTCAAGCTGCCTCAAACCGAAGAAGAGAGAAAGGGCATTTGTGCTCTTTGCCCCAAAGCTCCCAGACTCCCAGGCTAGAAGAATTTTCATGGTCAGTCGAGCCTTGGGGTGAAGGATGTGAGTCCTCTGGACTGTACAATTGCCTTCCCATGAAGAATTCACACTGTCTGCCCCTGACTTTACTAAGTTTCTAAACTTCAACTTCTGTGGCCTTTTACCTTTCAGATCAGTGTCACTCAAACTGTGGGTGCAAGCTTTTGCACCCGAACTTAAAAGAACACACTGCTGCTTTTCTTTAAAAAAAAAAAAAAAAAGTCAGCTGAAGTAAATGTTTGCTTAGTGGCATAATTTGCATTTGGCACAAGCTTCTAGTCTTGTCACAGACTGATAAATAGTTCATGCATTGGCAGTGATCCATAGACCACATTTTTTTTTTTTTTGATCACTCACTATCCACTAATTAAAATCCTGTGTGACAAATCTCTGTGTTTCCTTTCAGAACCTGGCCTATGTAATTTTTTTTTCTTATTGTGAGAATGATGCAAATGATTTCTTTTCTCTTTCTGTTTTGACTTCTACAAAGTTCAAAGTCAAATTTGAAGCTCAAGCGTGTCAACTCTGTTGACACTTCAGGGTGGCAATATTTTTTTTACATTTTTGTTTTCGATTTTGATTTTCTATTTCAAGTTTATGCTTGACTTGATTATTTCCTTGACTCTGCTTTTGTGGGATGATGTTGAAGATGATGACTATGAAAACAAACATGACAATAAGCATTACAGCAAGCATGACAAAAAGGCCAGATTTCTGGTCTGAACCCATCTGAGTAGAATCGGGGGTCATAGCTGTGTCTCCATGACTCCAAACAAGTTTGGCTGGATAGTCTCTGAACTGAGAGAGTTGGTATCATGGAGACACAATGGTGTTCATGAGGAACTCATTCCCCTGCATGCAGAGGGTGTGGGCCTCCGTAAATGAAGTTAGCGTGCACAGTTAGGAGAAGAGCACTCACCGTCTTGGTCGTTACCTGAGTCAGCTGGAGACTTGCTCCGGCGCATAGGGCCGGGGCTCTTAGCTGAACTCTTCTGAGGTGTTGGAGATGCCTTTGGGCCCGCTGTGGCCGATGGGTTTCCCTTCATGACTCGGCATTCTGGTAGAAAAGAACAGACGGTGCAGTAAAGCCAGGGGAGAAATGAGCCTTTGGCATATTACCAACTTCTAGAAACTAGAATAACCAGCATGGGCCAAAGTACCCAATGGTTCAGGACTACGAGGTGGTCCTCATTGTTGGTAGGAATGATGGCCCTGAGCGAGGAGGCATGGGAGAAACTTTCAGAATTCATCTGGGCCAAGCCAGGTGTTTAAATCCCTGGATTATGGAAACAAGGGAAGAAGTTGAAAAGCAGGTTGAGTGGGTTATTAAATAGTCAACTCGATCATTTGTGGGCACCCAGGCCACGTCTTAGAATAGCACCTGTTGACATAATGAATTAATTTCCTTGAAGAAGAGATTGACAGCTCTGAGGCTGCAGCCACACAGATGAAACATTCATGAGTAATTTAAAGGAAGAAGAGGGAGTTGCCATTTACTGTTTATTACATGCCATCTATTGTAATAGGCATATTAGGGATGTCATGTCACTTTATAACTAGGCACTAACACCACTACCACCATGCATTTGCAGATCTTTTTTTGATTTTCAATGTGCATGATCATAAATCCCTGTGTTGGTTTAATAAATCAAAGATTCAGCAATGACTCTGTCGCTCAGAGCTTATAGAAAGCTCTTGGGTGTATAGGGGCATCTGCCAAATGTTTCTGCTACTTGCCTCAACTTCAGTCTGCCATGCTTGGGGTACCTTTCCTATGCAGGTCACTCAGAGTCCCTACTGTGGTAATTTGGGGACACTGATCGTGCTAATGCATTAGGAGAATTATCATACTTGCTTTGCTGATGAGACTGTAAAGAGTGTAAGCCTCTTGCTTAGGGCCACGAAGCAAGGAAACAGCAAAACTAGGACTAGCAACCAAGTCTCCTAAGTCCCAATCTAGTGTTCTTTACAGTGTAGTTTTTCCAGCCTTGTGCCATGATGCTCAACATGGAACCACATGGCTAGGTAGAGGGCAGTCTTTTCTTTGGACACTTCCTTGTCACTTCCTACTTGAAGATATATTGAAATATCAATTACCCACAAAGATTAGGGAATCCTTTCTGACAAACTGAGTTTTTTGGGGGAAACTAAGTTAAGTAGAAAGCTCATTTTTGTTTGTTTTACTTCTTGTTTTGGTTGATGAACTTCAGGGATCACTGTCCAGAGCTGCAGATATAAAAGGTATAGGAAATGGGAGATATCCTGGGATTTGCTTAGCTGTTTTATGGCTATTTGTCTCTTCTCAAAGTGAACACAGCAGAAATGCCACCTTGGTCAGGGTCCTTGTCACTCAAGCTGTTGGTAAAGTCTATATTAATACAATTCAGTTTGTTTTTCTCACATGTTACCCTCATATTTGGGAAGATGTTTTGGATGTGTCTTCCCATCAGGATCATATCCTAACCTTGTTGCTGTATGAGCTAATTCACCATTAACTTCCACATGGAACTTGGACTCAAGCAAAGGGAGGTGGGCAGATGTTTACCTCCTTCCTGAGATTAACAACCTCTGGAATCTTGAGTCACAAAGCAGGGGGAATGGGGCAGCAAGCCAGAAAGCAGGAAGAGGGGAAAGATTTGACACTAAGAACACAGTGGAAAATCTTTCTAAAATGGAACCATCGATATGAGCCAAGTCACTGGAGGATGTTGACTAGAAAAAAGTTATACATATAATATCCAAGTTCTGACTCCAAATGTTCCTTCCCATAGTTTGATTGCACCTGTCAGCCCATGTGACACAATATATGGTTCGAGAAATATAGTCACTATTGGGGCTGAGAGTGAGTTTTATTGAGTTTGGAGGCTGGGAATCTGGGACATTTAGTAAACATTTCACTTAGTGACTCATGTAGCCCAACATAGAGGAGAATGAATAACAATATTTGCCCTTGAGGGTCTGTGCATGAATGTTCTCTGGGCCATATGAACCCATGGAAATACTAAGGGATAGAAGGAGGGTGAACAATGGAGCAACAAAGTCCAGTGGTTGTGCTTACCATTTTCATCCAGAGAAAAGTCATCCTGAGCATAGCGAAACTTTTCAGGACCACAGGCAATAAACACATCGTCATCACCAAAGAAATCATGGAGACAGGTTACCTGTGGAGAGAGCGGAGACATTGGATTTATATGTATAATCTTGTGACAATAAACTTAATATCATTTTGGTGGGGCGGGGTGGGGGAGAAGCTTCACATCTGGGCCATCATATTAAGCCCCAGGGATCTTCATTTTTCAAACTACCAGGCTCACAGTCTCCATTATAACCCCCAGTGAATAAAGATACAGAGGAATGCTATTGTCTTTCCATGTTTCATATGTGGTAGTCTTGTTTCCACTGCCTTAAGAATAACTTCAAGACTAGGGTGCCCGGGTGGCTCAGTCATTTAAGCATCTGATTCTTGGTTTCGGCTCTGGTCATGATCTCAGGTTCATGAGATTGAACCCCAAGTCGGGCTCCATGTTGGGCACTGGGCCTGTTTAAGATTCTCTCTCCCTCTCCCTCTGTCCTTCCCCACTCATGTGTCTCCACTGAAGAAGAAAAACAACAACAACAAAAATTTCAAGACCATGTCCAAAGGGAATGTCTCTGCTTTTGAATAAAGGTTCACAAGTATCTGGACCTGCAAATGTTACTTTTCTCAGAGCTTCAAAGACAAAGCTCCTAGCCCAACTCTGGGGCCAAAGGTGTAAGCCAAGTCAGATGAGAAAGTTCTTCTGAGCCACATAGACAGACCCTCTGGCTGACCAAAATGTGGAAGTTCCTCTCTTCATCTCCATGAGTTTTGAAAGAAGGGTACCATTTCCTTACTGACTTGGACCCAGGAAATTGGAATTTTGCTAAAAATAGATCAAGAACATGGATGTGGCCCAGAACACCATTCCTCCCTCAAGAACAAGGGGGAAAGCTGCCCTGACCACTTAAAAATTAATCAAGAGCAATGAGTCACCATAGGTTTGAGGCTCTGCTGGTAAAGCCATGTTCCCAGGATCCTTCCTACCCTATAGTGCGCTATGCATTGCTGCTTCTCCACAACAGAGTGATAGTCTCCCTAACCCGTTTTCTGTACAAAGAAATGAGGGTCCCTGGGAAAGTATGCTCCTCCCTGCAGTTTCTCCACTTCTCAGCTTCCTAATTACATCTGATAATTAGTCCAGCACACCAGGGAAATCCCAGGAGAAACCATAGAGTCAAAACATTCTTATCCCAATCCTTAACTTAAAAGTGTTCAAAGCTCCTAATTGTTCTAAGCTACCCATTCAAGCTGCCAGCAATGGCTTTCCAAAGGCACAGTGCTCACAAACTAATAACAGCTTTCTTGGGGCAGAGAGCAATATTTCACATTTGAAAAAATGTTTATATTAGTAACGTCATCCCCCACCCAGGGTCTATTCTATCCTTGCCCACCCAGCCAAGATGATTGCAAGATTTACACGAAGTGAGAGATGCTTAGATTATCCCCATTATCTCAGCCTCCCAATCATCCAGGAGATGCCAAGACAAGGGAGGGAGACTTGGAGGATTGCCAGTGTTGCTACCATTAAGCCTCTTCCCAGCCCTGAGTCCTGACCTCATCAAACAGGCCAACATCTCTCTTCAACCCACTTGTCCCTCACCCATTCATCCTGTGATCACATAATGACAATTAAGAGCTACCACTAACTGAATATTTATTCTGTGACAGGCAGTCTGCTAAGTACTTCCAAATCTTTCATCTCATTTTACTCCCACCCCAAATTCTAGAGGTTGATATTATTGTCATCGCTGTCTCACAGATGAGAAAACTGAGGCCCAGAGACAATACATGGATGACTCAGGTGGAAAGTAATGAAGCTGAACAAAAGCAGATCCATCCAACTCCAAAGACTGTGCTTTGGGCCATGCAGTAATACAAAGTACTCATGCATATTTCAGGCACTGGGGAGACACAGATGTGTAAGCCTCAGTCCATGACTTCATGGAGTTCACAGTCTGATGGAGTGAGATACTCAACAGAGTGCCATGAATGCTAGGATGTAGCATCTCAATGTAGTGTCATGAATAGTAGGATAGGAGTATCTGTAGGTACCGTGGGAACTTCTTAGTACCATATCCAAATGACACAGTTATTGGCTGGCACTGTTAGTTCAGTCAGCATCCTCCAAATTGCCCTGGTGGCAAAGCCAATGACAGAAGTTACATGGCTTTGCACCCTGCTGCCGACTCCAGCTGATATCTTGGACCTTGGCTCAAGAAAATCTGAAGCCCCTAATTCTGATACATTGTGTGTCTCCAAACTGTTTACCGCCTGGTGCCTCCTTGACCCTGAAAATCTCTGCAAAGTCCCCGTGCTCAAGGTTGGCCCTGGACCTGACTTAAGTTTTAGTTATGGGTTTAGGGAAACCTCATCCTTGAGTATCCCTCTGGTAGTAGCCTCCAGGAAGTAGCACTTTGTTTCAAGACCTGCCTATATTCTTATGAGTATTCCCCTCATCCTTCCCAAGTTTCCTGAATCTAACAATCAAGTTTATCCCTTTTTCTATATCTCTCCATGGTTCCTGGTGGAGTGCTTATCAC
Organism: Mustela erminea; assembly: GCF_009829155.1. NCBI lineage: Eukaryota > Metazoa > Chordata > Mammalia > Carnivora > Mustelidae > Mustela > Mustela erminea. The sequence continues at coordinate 92,725,369 of NC_045635.1, forward strand.
ATAGTGAGAATTTAGCAAGGGCTGTTTTTGCCTCAACCAAATGTAAAGAAAATAAGAGGCAGACTTTGTAAGGACATACAAAGGCAAAAAATGTTGGAACAAAAAAGAAATTTTTTATTGGCAGACAACAGGAGCTAACATTGAAAGGTTTTTGAAAGGTAACACTAATACACAAATTTAGGAATAAGAAAGGAATAATTATTATACATTCAGAAGTTCTTCTTTGCAGAAATATGCTAATTAGCTTGAAAATTTAGATGAAATGAATGATTTTAAAGGAAAATGTAAATAATGAGAGTGACTCCAGAAGAACTAGAAAAAATTTCAACCAACACCTAGCCATGAAAAGAATTGAGCAAACGCTTCAAAAGTCCACCCTGCCCCAAAAAGGCACCAGAACATTCATTTTGGAGGTGTTTGTGGAAATTCCTTCCCAAGAAGAAAATCCAAAAGCTCAAAAAGCAGTCATTGCAGTGACACGCCATGATATCCTACTGTAAGACAACAAAGCCCTCACAGATTGCTCTGGGCATTGCTGTTACCATGACCCACCCTCCTTCAACCCCAAGCCTTTTTGCCCCCACCCAGGCTCTGGGAAAAGCCTTTGGATAACCCCTCCTTTGGGGAGATTCTAAGAAAGGCAAAGCCCCCTATGCTTCTGACAAACTCATAATGGTGTGGCTGGCTTCTAAAACATGTATTTTGCAATCCAGCTGTTCAGCATCAGGTTTCTTGTGTGATCCCTCCCTACATTTTACCGGCTCCCAAATGTAGACAAGTTCACAGTGTGCCTGTGAATACCCAGCTTTTCCAAAGGCCTTGGATGCTGAGACACAACAGCTCTCCCTGCCTTTGTTACAAAGTTGAGGAAATAGAAGGCTTTCCATCCTAAATATGAGGAACCCAAAACACAAAGAGTCAAAGTGGCCCAAGGGTACAGAGATGGCTCATGGCAGAGTCGAGACTAGTGCTCAGGCTGTCTTGAGTCAATTCAGGACAAAGCAATTCAATTGCCTGAGAGGGGGTGCTTTTCCTAAAGCCCTGATGTCAAATGCTTACACAGAGTCTAAAACAGGAGAGTCCCCCTTTGTCCTAATCAGTGCTGGATACTCAATAGAACACTTTACTAGATAGAAAAGAGAAAGCATCTATATGGACTGTATGAGTCTACAGACAAGGAGATTCCCTTTTTAAAATTTTATTTATTTGTCAGAGAGAGAGAGAGAATGGAAGACAGAGAAAGAAGCAGGTTCCACACTGAGCAGGGAGCCAGATGAAGGACTCAATCCCAGGACCCTAGGATCATGATCTCAGCTGAAGGCAGATGCTCAACTGACTGAGCCACCCAAGGGTCCCAAGATAAGAAGATTCCTATTCAGTGCTGTAATTGGCAACCGAGTATGTGGCAGGGAAGGATGACAAGGAGAAAAAGGAGGATAAGGAGAAGAATGGAGTGTAAGAAATAATTTCCAAATGAAACTCACACTCACACCTGCTTTGTAAAATTCCATGGAGGTAAGGTGACAGAAAGTCCAGCTTCACTTACGTGGCAAATGAAAAATTTTGCAACTGAGTTTTTTGAGATAACATTTCTGTCATGAGGTGGCAAAAGAAGTGGTAAATCTAATAATCATTATGATACCACTTACAGCATCCTCAGAAATCAAGGGTCTTTGTGACATCAGCTTTTGCATGAGTCACACCTGAGTTTTTAAGTCAGGGACAAGAACAAAAAAGCATGATGCCTGTATTTGTAATTAATCAACTGTCAGCACAAAATCAATAAAATCAACCCATACTAACATGGAACCATTAATTCAAGTGTTCTTCATTTAAAGAAAAAAAAAAGAAAGACTGGCAGGCATATTATCTGCAAAAGACAAATTCACTCTGTAACTCAATTTTCAGCTTGATTAGACTCTCCACATATCCAGATGCTGGCAGTTAGTTCTTAAAGACAAATTTATTTATTTTGAGGTTGGGGTGTGGGACAGAGGGAGAGAGGGAGAGAGATAATCTTAAGCAGACTCTCCACTGAGCACAGAACCAAACACAGGACTCAATCTCATGATCCAGAGATCACAACCCTGAGCTTACCACCTGAGCTGAAACCAAGAGTTGGACACCTTAACTGGCTGAGCCATCCGGGTGCCCCCAGAAGTTAGGTCTTCTAGAGTAGATTCTCTATTTCATGATCTAAGTATGCAGCAAGAAATGCTATCTCAGGAAGTAAGGTCTTATATATGTATGCAACTCACTTTCAACATGCCAAATATTTTCACTGAAAGTTCAAATCCACTAATATTCATTCATGAAGTTCTTACTATGGCAAAGAACTCTGTGAGAGGTACACACATGGACAATAAAAGTACCCTGCTTTTGGAGTCACCAGCATAATAAGCAAGTCAGAACCACACAAATAATTGGAATATGAGGTAGGCTGTTAGCCCTATTACAGAGACATGAAGAGCAAGGGGAGCACAGAAGACAAAGAAAACAATTCTAATCATGAGAAGTGGGAAAGAAGGTGACAGAGGAGAAGATTCCAAAGAATCTGAGTCTTGAGGGATGTGTAGAATACAGGTGGATGGAGATAGGAGTAAAGGATATTCTAGGTAACTTCATCAAGGCAGGAACTGGTCTTTTCTCAAAAGCCCTAGAAAAGAAGACCTGCATCTCATCAGCTATGGTCCCAGAGATTTTAACTCTCCAAAGCACAAGTGCCTGGACCCATCCACCAGCCTTGCAAACAAAGCATACAGTTGCCTACTGGTGAGATGCAGAGTGAAGGGAAGGGCAGAGAGTGCCTATGGGAAGAGGTGTGGCCTCAGTGGTGAAGAAGAGGGAATCTTGCGGCAAGGAAGACAAACCACACTGATTCTCCAGTCTTGCCAACAGTGTGCCCAGTGCATGGAGAGAGTGGCTGGCAAGCTTTGCAAAATGAGTTAATGAAAGATTCAGTAAACATTACAGATGCAGCTTTTTCTAAAAGTTACCACCATTCTTATTCTGGAACATTTCCTGCCTGCAGCCCTGGTGGGGCTCCAGAGGTTGGCGTAGGGTTGGCTTGGTGAGCTGAGACAATGTTTCTGAGACCACGGTGGCTTTCTTACCAACGTTGTTTTCCTATAGTTACCTTGAAGTCTTACTTGTGGTTTCTCATGACAGCATTTTTGCCTTGGTAAACAGCTCCTTGGTTCTGCAGGACCTCCATTGGCACAGATATGTTTATTCAATGCCTTGAACTTCCCTAAAATCTCTGGTGACAAAATAACAATGCCACTTGCATTTGTAAAATATTTTTACCATTTTCAAATTACCTCTATATTTATAGTATCTTATGTTCTCTTCCACACTTCCAGTTCTCCCCTTGACCCAATCCGACCAGGCTTCCATCTCCCTCACTCTACAAGGCTGCTCTTGTCAAAGTCAACAATGATTTCCATGTTGTCAGAGCCCACAGTCACATCTCTGGATTCATCTTACTCAACCTCCTAGCAATACCGGGCATAAGGTGAGCAAGTCCTCATCCTTAAATACTTACCTCTCTCCACTTCTGTGATCCCACAGTGTTCTGGGTTTTCTCCCACCTCAACCACCTTTGCTGGATTCTCTTTTTCTTCCAGACTGCTCCATTTTTGAAAGCCCTAGTACTCAGTTCTCAGATATCCTTTCTTCTTTTTCTTCCCCTCTCTTCTTTATTTCCGTTTATTTACTAGGTCATCATGTCCAGCCCCCAAGGCTTTACATACTATCTATATACTGATGACTCACACATTAATATCGCTAGGCCCTTCTTATCATTGAACTCCAGACTCATATTCAACTGCCTTCTTGAGAGCTCCACTTAACCAAGATGGAGGAATGGGCATCCCAAATTTAAATCTGTCCAAGACTAAACTCATTTCTCCTCCTCCTCTAAATGGTACCACAATTCCTCCAGTTGCCCAAATCTAAAACTTAAAAGTCATTTGTTACTAGTGGTTACATTTCCCCCTCCGTGTTGTCACTGGCCTAGTCCAGCGGGTTAAGTACAATAGCCCCATAACTGGTACAATAGCCAGTACAATAGCCTAGTACAATAGCCTCATAACTGGTGTCTTAGCAGCACATCCTCACAACCCCATACACATACACTCATATGGCTCTCCCTACCATGGCCAAGACTGTACTTCACAATTTTATTTTGCTCTTATTTTTTAAAAGATTATTTATTGGGACATCTGGGTGGCTCAGTTGGTTAAGAGACTGACTTTGGCTCAGGTCATGATCCCAGCATCCTGGGATCGAGTCCCACATCACGCTCCTTGTTCAGCAGGGAGCCTGCTTCTCCTTCTGCCTCTGTCTGCCATTCTGTCTGCCTGTGCTCCTCTCTCTCTCTCTCTCTGACAAATAAATTTAAAATCTTTTTTTGAAAAGATTATTTGGGGCGCCTGGGTGGCTCAGTGGGTTAAAGCCTATGCCTTCGGCTCAGGTCGTGATCCCAGGGTCCTGGGGTCGAGCCCCACATCGGGCTCTCTGCTCAGCAGGGAGCCTGCTTCCTCCTCTCTCTCTGCCTGCCTCTCTGCCTACTTGTGATCTGTCAAATAAATTTTTAAAAAAACTTAAAAAAATTCATTTAAAAAAGATTATTTATTTATTTATTTGACACAGAGTGAGAGAGAGAGAGAGACAGCGAGAGAGGGAACACAAGCAGGGAGAGTGGGAGAGGGAGAAGCAGGCAGGCTTCCCCACTGAGGAGGGAGCCCAATGTGGGGTTTGATCCCAGGGTGCTGGGACCATGACCTAAGACAAAGACAGACACTTAAAGACTAAGCCACCCAGGCACCCCTGTACTTCATAATTTTAATCAGTCATATCACTCTTCTGTTTAAAATCCTTCAGCCTGTCCATTTTAGAGAGAATAAACTCTGAGCTTTTGACCTTGGCTCTACTTTTATACATTTATACCTATACTTTTATACCTATGTCTTATACCAAACATGCTAGCCAGCTCCAGTCAGACTACCTGCTTTCTGCCACTCAAACATATCAAGACCTTTCGTCCTCCTGGGCCTTCACTCTGGAAGCTTCCTGTACCTGGAGAATGGAATATCTTCCAGGATGTTCACAGAGCTAGCTGCCTCTTGACAATCAGATCTAAAGAATCACGTATATAAGTCTGTGCAACCCTCAATTTATGTGCTGTTGTTGCTTAGACTCTTAGTTCTTTTATTTTTTATTTAAGATTTTATTTATTTATTTGACAGAGAGAGATCACAAGTAGGCAGAGAGGCAGGCAGAGAGAGAGGAAGGGAAGCAGGCTCCCCGCTGAGCAGAGAGCCTGATGTGGGACTGGATCCCAGGACCCTGAGACCATGACCTGCGCCAAAGGCAGCGGCTTAACCCACTGAGCCACACAGGCGCCCACTCTTAGTTCTTTTATTTCACTCCACAAATTAGTTATTATTGTGTGACTTTATACAGTTAATACTGTTCAGATTTACCTACATATTTACCAGTTTATTTGCTCACCATTCCTTGTTACATATTAGATCATCCCCCAGGGTCATGTCCAAATCCAGCATGTGGTAGGCCCTCCTAGTCTTTCTTTCATGCCTCAACCTCACCTTTATATTTTCCACCTTCTTATCTCTCAATATTCCATTCTGGAAAAAAAAAAATCTTCATATCTGCCAGTTCACTCTTTCTCTCTTCAGATGTGTTTAATTTGCTGTTTGGCCCACTCACTGAATTCTATTTCATTTTTCCCCAAAATTTGCCTGGTCATAGCTGATAATCTCTTTCTTATCCCATTTTGATTACATGTTTTGTTTCTTGAAACAATCCATCTGGAGTTGTTTTATGTCCTCTATCTGATTAATTCTAGTATCTAAAGTCCTTGGGAATCCAAAACTGTTGTTTGAGCTAACTCTCCCTTGTGGTGGCTTGTTTTCTTATATGTTTGATAGATACATTTTTTTTTTTTCTTATCGTGAGCTCCTATTTGGTTGAGCTAGGTCTTGAGGAATATTGAGCGGTCTAGATTTGGGTTGCTTTCCTCCAAAAAAGATGTAAATTTGCTTCTGACAGGTGCCAAGAGGCACTAACAATATGGGGCCACCTTTCTCAGTAGTGCTTTCCCTCGTGACATGAAGACCATAGATTTGAACTCCAGACCTGTGTTAGAACAAGCTTTGTGCTGCAAACTCTCAAGGGAAGGCTGTTCCACTCTGCAGCATTCACACCCAAAGACACAGACCCTAAATTAGTCACTCTCATAATCCATTTCAATAAAAGCTCCTCAAGGAAGCTGATGAGACAAAATGAATGATCCACAAAATGAAACAATTCCTTCACACTACACTCCCTGGTTCCAGTAGTTTATTTGTTTGGTCCTTCCCCCACATTGACTACCTTCTTGGTGATCAGAGATCTTAAAAGGACTTTCTGTGGCCCCTGCACAATTTTTACTTTGCAGGGGTGGCAGCAGCTTTGAGGCTAGTGGCCCAAGCTCAGACTCACAGAAATCTGCATTTGACCAAGCATCGTGGTCTGACACACTTTCGTCTTTTACTTTTAGTTTATCTATTATATATAGTCATAGCCAAAGGACTGAATATTTTGCCTTCTCTTATTAGCTTGCACTTCCTTAGAGATGCTTAGGGCAAGGAATGGGGAAAGGACACATAGCTTCCAAGCCTTCTGAGTGTGTCGCTCTCCCTGCCTCTCTGTGTGTTCACCAAGGGAGAAGCTCTCCTAAAATTTTCTTTTTTGCTTTTTTATGGAGGCTTCTTTACACAGGCATGATTGATTACATCATTGGCCATTGGTGATCCATTCAATATCCAGCCCCTCTCCCCTCTCCAGAGATGGGGGGGTGGGACTAAAATTTCCACTACAAATCACTGGGTTGATTCTCTCCTCAACCAGCCCATATCCTTAGGTGGTTTCCCAAAGTCTCCTCATTAACATAAGAAAAGACACATTTGTCACTCATCCCTTAGGATATTTAGGGTATCTAATATTATATTATATTTAATATCTAAAGTAATTTTTAGGCACTCTTTGAGAGAAACAGGACAAAGACCAAATATATATATTTCTTATAAATAGCATTATCACAACATAAGACCCAGCACTTCCACTTCTAGGTATATACAAAATAAAAATTTAAAGCAGTGAACTGAATAGATCCTTGTATGCCATGTTCATTAGAGCATTATTTACAATAGCCCAAAGGTAGAAAGAATCCAAGTGTCCAGCAATGGAGGGATGGATAAACTAAATACTTACAAAGGAATCACACAGTACTCATACAATCCAACCACAAAAGGAATGCCTCTGATACATGTGGCCTGGACCTTGCAAACATTATGCCAAATGAAATAACCCAGACACAAAAGGACAAACACTGTTTGATTCTACTTACATGAGATATCTAGAAGAGACAAAATCATTGAGATGCAAAGTAAACCAGAAGTTCCCAGAAGCTAAGGGAAAGGGTGACTGGGTAGTTATTACTTCATACTTACATAATTTTTGTCAAGGGTGATGAAAAAGTTCTTGAACTGGTGAGTAGTGATTGTTGAACAACACTGTGAGTATAATTCATCCCACTGAATTACACATATAAAATGGTTAAATGGTGAATCTTTGTAATCTATATTTTACCACAATTAAAACCCCCTAGTAATGTAATACACCCAAAAATCCCTGAATGCTTTCTAGTTATATGTATAAAACAATGAGCTGTCAAGCTGCTGCCCCAACTAAAGACAATTTATTAAGCACTTTAGTTGCCCTATGAGTTTTGTCCTATCTCACTCTTTCATCCTTCAAAGCATCTACTTCTTGAAGCCACTGACTATATCTCTGATTTCCTTTGTCTTGCTTAGCTTTAACATGTGACCCATCCCGAGGGCCTTAGGAAACAGTGTCCACTGGATGCTTGTGGGGGGAGAGATGGATATTCTGTTCCCACTGTCTTGCACCACCCTCTGGGAATTCTATGCCCCTCTGCAAGCTGGTCTACCTATTTCTATGTCACGTCACAGTGAGGCTAACTCCCTCTGATCCCCTAGCACTAGACCTGACTTGGCTATTCTTTTCCTCGTCTGGTGAAGAGTGACTGGTCCTTAGAAGCTCTTCTCATCCGTCTCTGGAATGTATAATAGCACGTAAAACTTCAGGAATAGATTGAGTTTATGTCAACAGATTTCGCAGAGCCATTGGAAGGTGACTCTCCTTCCACCTTCCTTCTGGAATTTCCCTGGCAAAACTGAAATCCAGATCTCCGCTGGGCTATCAGTTCTCCAGATGATTCTTTCTGCCTTTAAAAACAACTTATCTCTGAATGGCCAAAGGTCATAATGACCTTTTGTTGTTTTGCATTTGTCAAATGATCTCACCTCCATTACCTCATTTGGTTCATTAGCCCCATTTTTTTTTAAATTAACGAAGCATGAAAGCCCATCAAGGTTAAATGACTTGGGCAAGACCTCAGGGCTGGTTAGTACAGAGTTGATACTAGGCCTCAGGACTTCTTCTTTCACTCTGACACATGGGTTACCTAAGTTACACAGCAAAAACATTTATTTCCTAGGTGAGGAGACCTGGGTAGGGAAATCCAGTAGGGCACTCTGGGTAGTATGAAAATATCTATGCCCTGGGGAGGGGAGAGCATAGAAGGGGAGATGGGAAGGAGCAAGACTTTCTATTCTATTTTCCAGAAGATGGTTGTGATTTAATAACCTGAGCTAGGCAGTGCCAGCTCCCCTGGAAGCCTGGCAACCCCTCAATGCTCAAGGGTGTTTTTTCCTTAGCTTTTCTTTGCCATTTTCCAAGAGTCTCTGTGTCAGCTCCCACTGGGGGCCTCGTAGGGATGAGAACAGCTGCAGAGGCACTGGAGTTGGGCTGCTGAGTCCATGCCCAGGACCGACACCTGCCCTTCCACAGGGCCCTGGGGACAAGTTGGCTCAGAGAAACAGGGACGAGACAGAACTCCATTCATCAGAGAGAACTGGGGTGGAAAAACCCTGCTTGATCCCTTGGCACCACTAAGCTCTAAGGTTGGCCCTGAGCCCCACACAAGTCCAGATTCTGTTCAGCAGGGTCAATTAAAATAAGAGAGTTTACTTGTAGAGCCCATTGCAGTGATCAGTTGCATTTAACAAGTTATCTGGTGTCTGCTATGCATGAAGTACAGTGGGAATATGGCTTTGGAATTCAGTAGAGAAAGGAAAAGTTTGTTTCAAAAAGGAAGTTAATATCTTATTAGATCCTTGGGTGAAATCCTGCCTTTGACTCACTGTGGAATCAGATAATTTGCTTTCTCTCTGGGTCCGAGTTTCCCCTGCTGTTAAGGTGAGGGTGCTGCTCTGGAACCTTTCGAGGTCTGTGACTTTTTTGTGTTACAAGCCCTTTGGAGAATTTGATGAAAGCTATGGATCTTCTCAGAAAAATGCATATATGTAGATAGATAGCTAATTTTTCATATCATTTCAGGGCTTAAATATTTCCCTGAAGCCCATCTATAGATCCTAAGAACCCCTGGACTAGTTGATTTCCGAGGTCTCTTCTAGCTCTGACAGTTTCTGCAACATTCCAAGTTGGACACAGTTAATGAGCAGAGACACCAGGGCCCGAATGCTGGCAGCTGTGGTGGAATCCCAGAGGCTTAACTGTTCCCCCCCTTCCCAGGCTTCCTGAGACTCCAGTCCAAGGGAAGCAAAAGGATGTAAGCTCATTCTCTGCAAACTAAGTCCAAGGGAAGCAAAGGGGTGCAAACTGATTTACAGCAAACCAGGGACTGGAGTGTGCATCAGATGGTTGCCTCCCAGGATGCTGGAATTTAGCAAGGATATGAACTTTGTGGGAGAGAGTAGACATAAGAGCCATGGCCTCTAAATGTGCCTCAGTGGTTGGTTGGAGCAAGAACAAGAGCGTGGACTACCCAACTGGTAAGGAACATATAGCTCAGTTGCAAATGTTCTAACCTGGTGACTTAGGAGCTGATTCTCAATATGGCTGCCCAGAATGCTAATGGCCATAAACCTACTGCACTCCTTATATAATGTCCCTCCTTTATCAGACTAGATTTTAGTACTAAAAAAAAAATCAGGGGAGAAGAAAAGAAAGAGATTGGTTGGGTGTCCCAGGCAGGGTCCCAGTAAGAAATCCATGTCACATTCAGAGTGGATAAACCGAGTAGTTTAACAAAGGGAATTGCTTACAAAAGTATGGGCAGGGTACAAAGAAGCCACAGGGGATACAGCAGTATCCCAGGATTAGTAACAGTGGGGTCCATTATCACCCTTATTCCTGAGAGAGAGAGGGGAGGTGGAAGTTACCAGAACCCAGAGAAAGGAGAGAGCATAAAAATGATATGAAAAGAACTCCCTGATTGGTGCTATGACCTTCAGTCAAAAGACGCCCAACAACTTTTTAGGCAAGGGGCCAGGGAATAAATAGCTTAATGTTATTTTTCTCCTCTCTGCCAGTGTTCCCCATGAGCTAAACACAACCGGAATTCAGAAGACAAGGGAGCCTGTTGACATGGGTCAGCTTCCTAGGGCATGGAGCAGGACAGGGCAGGGTAGAAAGTAGAGAGCAAATCTGAAGAGAAAGGCCTGGGGAGGAGGTCTCTCACTGCAGGCAAGAGAAAGGAACTGTTATCATGGCCTTGAATGTGCCATCCACCCAGTGGGTTCCTGTAACATCTGGGCAAGAATAAACGAAGAGGTGTGAACTGCAATTAAGCAATGATGAAACCATTTTGCATATGTAAAAGCTTTTACATGTTTCATGCTGCTTTCACCTCACTGTCTTATCTGAGCTGTAAAATTACCATGTAAGCAAATGGGTGGTTCCAGCCTACATATGAGGAACCTGAAGCTCAGCCAAGGCAAGGTAATTTGCAAGCTCAAATGTCAATAAAGAGGAAGACAGGGAATAGAACGTGGATTTGGACTCCTGATCTATGGTTATTTGCACTATGCCCTATGGTCTTTTCTGTGTCATGTTTCAGTCCACAAAGCTGCTCTGACAGGCCTTTATAAGACTCCTACTACTGATAGATGTGAAAATCCACCACAAGGGATACAATGAGGAACAAAACTTCATGGACTGCTTCTTCACATTTTGAAAAAAGGGTCAGTATGATGTGGTGGTAAGAAAACAGGCTGAGTTGGAAGATAAATAAGTGGGTACAATATTCTCGCAACTATTATCCAGAGCAGAGATTCCTAGACTCAGCTCTTCCCCCATCCTCTCTCCTTTGTTTCTAGCCTCTGGGTGTCCTACCTCATCAGCTACGGACTTTAACTGAAGAGGATGCCATAGCTTGAAAGTCAGAAACAAATGGAAATGAAGAAGTAAAAGCCCAAGGCAAATAAGAAAACAGAAACGTACCATGCCTTTTAAATTCTATTGCAAAAAATAAAAACGTGTTTTCAAACTTATCCTAATTTGCATGCAAACCAAGAAGGAAAACCAGGAGCTGTTTATCCTTAAGTTTGCAATTAAGTAAGACTAGAGGAAAATTCTGAGGGTTCAGTGTTCTTAGGAACTACATAGTGCTTAATGGAAGAGCTGAGTCAGGCATTAGATGTGAAAGGACATTGGGGAAGGATGGAATTGTAGATGCCTCTGCCTGCAACCTTAAATTCCTTGTTCTAAGTATAATTAGAAGCCAGTGAATCCTAGAAAGTTCAAGACCAATGAGCTTTCACAATCCATGGATTCCAGAGCAGTTCTCAGCCCAGGGCCATTTTGCCTCCCTCTAACTCCCCTAAAGACATTGGGTAATATCTGGAGACATTTTGGGTTGCCACAACCTGGTGGTGGAGGTATTACTGACATCTGGTGGGTAGAGACCAGACTTGCTGCTAAATGTCTTACAATGCACAGAACAGAGCCACACAACAAAGAACTAAAGAAAGATCTGGGCCAAAACATCAATAGCACCAGGCTGGAGAAACCCTGCTCTAGGGCATCTGTCAACTGTCAAGATGTTACCTTTGCTACAACCATAACATTCTCCACTCCCCAGCTGTAAATATGGTCTCCTTGCTTCCACCTGTGGTTGGTAGACTGGCAACTCTCTAGAGCCAGCTCAATGTCAGCAGGCTATTGGGCTAAAGCAGAATTCATCTCATTTCTCAGGATGGTTTATTGTTGTTACCATTGTCCATTGCTATTGAGTTTTTGACCTTTCACCTTACTTTAACCCCACTAAGAAGCTTATTTCCTGGTTCCTAACTGCTTGGCTGGTTAATGACTCACAGCCTTCCTAGACCTCTGGGTTTTGCAAAGCCCTTGGCTCTTCTAGTCCTGGCATCTTTCCCAGGCTCTGAGGTCCAACTTCATCCATGGTTTCAGTACTCAGTACAACACTGCTTTACTCATTCCATTCTGCGACACCAAATGGAGTTTGGGCTGGTAATTACCCTGGATCAGTTGCCTCTTAAATCTGTGTGAGAAAGTTGCCAGTCCCAGGAAGGGAAAGACTCAATGAACTATCAACTAGTATAAGAGGTACTCCTTCTGTGACTGTCAAAAAAAGCTGTAAGAGAAAGATGGAGAAGGTGCTTTCTGATGAAGCATATTTCAGAAGACTTCTGTGTCAGTTGGCTTAAGGAGAGACAGAAAGACGTACTACACAATGTTGTTTTTAATCTCATCAAGCATGTACTTCATGTTGGGGGGAAAAAAACAATAAACGCTGAGGATAAACTGAGATCCCATAGTTGAGATAATGTCTGATTTGGTCCTTTCCCAAGTGTCAGTCTCATATGCATACAAAGGAGTACAAGAAAAGAATTTGGAACAACAACACAAAGTATGAGGATTATAGCCATGGAGGCAAGTAGGAGTAACTGCTGTATTGCTAACAAACTTTTACTTCTGAATTTTGAGACTCAGGGTGATATTGGTGCAAAGGGACTAGCTCCTTGTCCTGGTTCAGTCACACATTGCTATGTGATCATGCACAAGTCACTCACACTTTATTCCTCTTTTAAATGGAACTCATATTACTATAGCTGTATTTTTTTTCAACTTGGAACAAAAAAATAGTGCATATAAAAGTGTGTTGAAAAGCATTAGTGTTCTGTGAATGCAAATTATTATAATTATTTTCCAAAAGATGTGTGACCTAAGGGGAAATGAAGGTGGGTAAGGAGGGACCATACAAAGGTGGTAAAGTAAATCGGGTTTTGACAAAGACAAGGACAAAGAGGTAGAGATGCACAGGAGTGAGGGAGAAAGAGCCAGAGATAGAGAGAGAGACAGAGAATCTCATGTGAACTATCTTCATTGTGTTTCATAGCACCCAAGGACTAAAAGGAAAGTCTGCTGTTTTTCTCTGTTCCTACAAAACGCTTTACTTCTACATCCTGAACGTAGCTGTACCTATCTCCTTTTATAAAATCTCTACAGCAAAGGACTCCCTAACATGATTTGGTAATGAATTCCAGAATCGATCTTTTAGTCACAAAGTTTTTCTCAATCAATTACTCATTGAACAGCATTCACTGAGTGGTTATGAGAATTTAGCCACCACGGTAACCGTTGGGTAACAAGGAATAAGACACAGCTCTTGTCCTCGAGGAGCTGTCAGTCTGGTGGAAACTCCTTGGTTGAGTTCCTTCTGTCACAGTTTAATTCTTTTCTTGCCTCTGACTTACATTTAATGGTCTGAAAAGTTGACTTTGGGACCTTGTTTACACAAGCTTCTAAACTGACTCACAGTTCCAAGTTTTGAATCACAGCAATTGTTTTTTGAGCCTGTTAAGATTGAAAACTTACACAATTAAATTAGTTTCCCTTAAGAATGGGGGAAATAATCCAAGTCCAATATACTGACAACCAGTCCAACTGGTTGCTGGGAAAGGATGAGTTGATTGCCCATTTCTGAAAACTAATTTCTAGATGCTAGAGTATTCATAGCTTAATCTGCATCCTGCCCAAGGTTGTAGGTAATGCCTAGAGATGACTATAACTGAACCCTAAGAAATAAAGCTCTAATAGCAGACATCTCCTATCCCTTAACATTTGATAAAGGATGTCTGAGAGCCTTTGATGATCTTTTCAAAGCACTCTCTTCATGTAAACCATCTTTAACATTCCATTTCCACTTTCTTTTAGTTCACCTTCCCATTATGCAAATCACTTTGTTTAATGAGACAAATTGGTTCAAATGCATCTAAAAGTCAAATACACAAGGAAGTTAGGATGATTCCTGTGAGAAAGGGAGCTTCTCTGGCAACTCTCAAGGAGGCCAGGAGACAAAATCGTTCTCTGAAGACATCCAGGAGGAACAGCTAGTGAAACTTCTATATTCTCCCCCTCCTCACAAAAAGTCCTTTCTTTTTCCCCTCTTAAATCCATTCCACCTCCCACACAGAGAGGCAGGACTAGTGGCAAGTTTAAGCAGGAATGCAAATTGAGGGATGTGTACAGGAAGACAGAAATAGACTGTATAAAATGGCAGCCAGTGTGATCGCCTGGAAGGAGCTCAACTCAAACCTTTCCACTGAGAGCAAAGCAGCCCCTGTTTACAGTCATCCCTTGCATGGGCTGCTGGGTTCAGGAATCAGACTTTCAATGGTTGACAGCAACAGGACAACCCCTTGGAGGGCTGAGGGTCCACTTCTCACTGTCCCTCTTACTCAAATAAGTGGTAAGATCCACACAGAGGGGACAAGAACCCAATGAAGACCAGGCTTGTTGCAGCTTCCACAAAGCAAGCTCCAGCATGGGGTTCGGGAGACAAGCTACGGTCACTTGAATCCCATTTTTTCCACATTTACAGTGGATCAAGGGTCATTTAGTACATGGTTGGAACACAGCATTTGGATGAATTTCATTTTCCAGTCACTAAAGGTTAACCTTTTCAAAAATTCACTTGTACTTTGGTTCCAAATTTCGTTTAAGCAAAGATTTGGGGGAAAAAAACAGCTAAACATCAACCCCTGACTGTTTGCTATTCCCCTATCAAGGTAGAAAAAAATCATCATGTTATTGCAACATCTTTAGGATCGTGTTTTTGCACCCTCCCAGGCTAGCACAGGACTGGGCATCTAGGAGATTCACAGAACATTTATTTCTTTTTAGCATGCTAACGAATTGCCATTTTACTGTATTTGTGTGTGTGTGTGTGTGTGTGTGTGTGTGTGTGTCTCCAAAGCTGATCTCTCTCTTTCACATACATACAGCTTGAGGTACATCTGTGATTAACCTAATATTTCAATTTCTTGAAATTGTTTCCTGTTTTGCTTATTATCTCTGTCATTAACAGTTACTGACCTAGGCCCTCATCCGGAACTCAAGGGCAGATGTGCATTCTTCTGGTCATTTTTGTGCTGAGGTTATGCTTTAGCCATCCAACTTCAGCTCAGAGTAGACAAACTACAGCAAGAGGAGAACATGAAGCCAAAAGAAGGGGAAGGGAAGAGAGACAGGGAGAGCCATCTGAAATGCTTGCTGGGCCATAGTTCAGAGAAAACTGCCTTCCTAGACTTGGCTGTCGTTCTAGGCCAGGCCTCTGTCAATAACACATTTATTGGCCATCCTGACTTAAGCCTCTGATTTGCCCAATTCAAATATACTTTTTCCAAGAAACAGCTCTCCTAGTCATGGCCCCTGACCATGACAAACAATGCTGTTGAAAGGTCCGAGTGAATGGGGCCGTTTTCTCCAAATGAGTCACCACCACCTGGAAAGTTCTTGGAAAATGGAAGAGGCGCCAGAAGGCTAAAGACAAGAAAATGTTGTCCTACTTTTTGAAAAGGAAAAGAAGTTTATCTCAGAAAATATAAACCAATAATTAACTTGATGCTGATACCCAGAAAAATACTGCAAAAGGACTATTAGAATATTGTTTGTGAGAACTCAGGAGAAATTAGGTTCACCTAGACACAAATAAGGGTCAGCACAAGCCATGCCCAGCTACCTTTTCTTTTGATAAAACATCTAGATATCTGTGGGGGATATAAAAACATAGTTTCAAAAACATATTTGGGGTGTGTACTTACTATGCCCTGGGCCAGGGTTAGCAAAATACTTCCTTTCTGAGGCCATGGCAGAACTCATTGACCCCTCACAACACACTAGTGCTGAGTTCCTCCCTGCTGTGCAATCCTCCTCAGTAGGCAGTCACCGTAGTCCAGCCATCCCAGGCTCACTGTCTAGAGATGCAGGTAATACATAAGACCCTTTAAGAATTCATAAAATACTGAAGTATGCTAGTCATTAAAATTCTAGTATATTATAAACATGGGACCCATCAATTCTGTTTCAAAGAGGAGGATATGAGGGCATAATAACACTTCACAGAGAAGGTGACATTAGAAATGGCCTCAAAAATTGGGTCTCAATAGATGAGCATGAGTTCTCCAGGTAAAGGAGCAGAAATGCCATAAAATATAAGGCTGAAGTTTTTGAAGTTAGGTTTTGATTATGCATTTATTGCCAAATTGAAGAACTGGGAGTTTAATGTCAGTGAAATGAATTGTACCCTGCCAAACGAAATCAAATGATATTAAATGACAGAATCAAGATTTTAGAAAGTTTTCTGGGGCACCTGGATGGTTCAGTCGGTAGACCATGTGACTCGATCTGGGGTTGTGAGCTCAAGTGCCATGTTGGGTGTAGAGATTACTTGAAAATAAAATCTTTAAAAAAAGTTTTAGAAAGTTTTTTTTTTATAAAGGCAGGACTTATGGGCCAAAAGCAAAGATTTCTAATGTTCCTTTGTGTTCCAGGAGAGATTATATTTAATGCACTTAATAAATGTCAAGTTCCACATTTAGATTTCTGAAAATCAATTATATATGACGGAGCAAGATGAGTATTAACAGCAGCCCTAGGATTTTCATTGATCCCAAGGCTAATATGAGTCATTAAGGTGTGAGAGTTAATAGTGAGGAATAGAGTGACATAGTGAAAAGATCTCTGGAATGGGAGTTAAGAGACCTGAGTTTAGTTCTATCTATTTCACTAAGTCACTGTGTGACCTCAGCAAGTCACTTTGCCTCTCTAGGCCACACTGCCCTCTGAAGAAATCAGACTCAATTCATGGTTTTCCAACTATGCTTTTCAGATCCTTGGGATGCTTCTTGGGCTACCTTGGGGAATAAGAAGAAAGCTGACATGAAGTTTCTATGACCTCCCACCCTCTTTTCCATAAGAGAAACTCCACTTTTAAGTGTTTTAAGAATTAGGATTCTGGCTAAGATTTCATTTGCGAAAGAAATCATTACAGGGGCACCTGGGTGACTCAGTTGATCATGCATCTGCCTTCAGCTTGGGTCATGATCCTGGGGTCCTGGGATTGAGCCCCACATTGGGCTCCATGCTCAGGGGGGAGTCTGCTTCTTCCTCTGCCTCTCTCCTTTCTTATGCTCTCCCTCAAATAAAAAAATAAAGGATTCCATTGCAAAAAATAATATGTTAAAACCATGTAGCTCTAACATTGTAATTTTACAGGACATCGAGAGGAGTTTTATATGCAAATTAGTAAAAATTAGTTTCTCTATATGTACTCTGCAATGGTCAGACAACATCTGAACTCCCTTCCACTCTGGGCACCATGTTTTGAGAGGGACATCCAGAAAAGAGAGTGCATTTGGAAAGAGATGAGTCAGGATGGGAAAAGCATATATATTGAAGATGATAGAGGTGCTTATCCTGGAAAAGAGAGGATGTGATAAACATATTTAAATATTTGAAGGCTTGTCTTATAGAAAATGATTTACCTTTTTCTGTTTAGCTCTAGAACACTGAGCTGGAATCTAGAACAGGTTTTGACTCAAAGTAACTTTTAAACATGCAGCATTACAAAGTAATGAGCTCACAGTAAGTACAAAAAATGAGGTATAAATTTTGCAAAATAGAAGAAAAAATTATCACCATTTTCAATTAGCAATAATTGTGCCTTGGATAAACCTCATTGGCTGCAATACTGACCCTCACAGGGCTAAATCATTGCTATTCTCATAATGGATGATTGCCTACTCAGAAAATTGCAGAAAATGAACAAAAATCCATGTGCTCCAATAAGATAGTTTAGCAAGATGGCCACATACAAAATCAACATACAAAATAATAGTTTTCTTATACTCTAGTAATAATCAAATTAATATTAAAAATTTAGAGAAAAAAATATTCTATTCATAAGAGCAAGAAAAATTATGAGATATCTAGAAATAAATCTATAAAAAATGTCTTTGACCTAGTTGGTGAAAACTATATAAGTCTTTCTTGAAGAAAATAAAAGATATTTTCATTTTCAAAATGTTTTTAAAATGTCATTTCTCCTTAAATGTAGAGATATAATTCAAGGCAGTCCAAATGCCTTGAACTTTCACATATTCTCAGTAGCACTTTTATGAAAATTGACAGTCTGTTTCTAAAGTTCATATGGAAGACAAAATATATAAGAATAGTGCATGATATCTTGGGGGGGGACAGTGGAGATTTACAACATCAGACATCAAAATAAACTATCACATTTAAAACATAGTAGTATTATGCCAAGAATGGTATTATGCCAGGCAGAAATAAATCCATGGAACACAGATCATAGATGAATTGAGAGTCAAAATGACACTTCTAATCAATGGGGAAAGAATTAATTATTTTATACATTGGGATGAGACCTTGCCTATCTCTTTCAAAAAAATATAGATACTTTACTGTAGCTCACAACTAACTCACAAAATAGAGATGAAGATAAAAGGAAAAAATAATAAGAATGTTTGAATAAATAGAGAAGAATGTTTTGATCATCTTCAGGTAAGGAAGGCCTTCTTCAACAAGATTTTGTCTCAGATTCTTTCTCTCTCACCCTTTGCCCCTCCTCACTCGCATACTCATGCATTCCCACTCTCTCTTTAAAATGAATAAATAAAATCTAAAAGAAACACAAAAATCTAACAGAAACACAAAAAACAATCATCTGACCCCAAATGTCAACAGTACCAAGGTTGAGAAACCTTGATTTACATGTAGAGATGGAGGCAGAAAGAAATATATCTATTCTTTTAAAAAAAAATTATTTATTTATTTGACAGACAGAGATCACAAGTAGGCAGAGAGGCCGGCGGAGAGAGAGAGGGGGAAGCAGGCTCCCTGCTGAGCAAAAAGCCCCATGCGGGGCTTGATCCCAGGATCCTGGGATCATGACCTGAGCTGAAGGCAGAGGCCTTAACCCACTGAGCCACCCAGGTGTCCTGAAATAAATCTATTCTTAAATAAGTTCACATAATCTCCATTTGTCCACAGTCTGCTTTTGCACCATTTGGAGGTTTTTCTGTGTGGGTCTATACATTGCCACTGCATTCCTTTTTAATAGCTGCATGGTATTCTCTAGTATGGGTATATTATAGTTTTCGAAATAGTCATTTATTGGTGGATAGTTTCATTGCCTCAAATTTTTGCAGTTACATACAATACTATAATAAGCATCTTTGTATATATATCATTAGATTCTTAGAAGGATAATCACTGGGTCTTTGATTATATGTATTTTCTGTTTTGATATATTCTGCCAATTGTTCATACCCAAAAGGCTTTGTAAATGTTTACTCCCATCCACTGTGTTTAAGAGTGTTGTTTTCTTATACTTTCTGTAACATGTTAATGAGTCCTTTAGATTTTTACTAGTCTGATGGGTAAAAATAATATATAATTGCTGCTTTAATTTGCATTGCCCTGAGACTATAAAGATTGAGTGAATGAGAATTTTGGCCATTTTTAATTTATCAGTTAATTACCTGTTTATTTACTTTGCCCATTTTCCTAGTGGATTCTTTGTTCTTTTTAAGAAACGTTGATATGATATATTTTAGAAAGTAATCCTTTGTTGAATATGTGGTCTGTGATATATTTTAGAAAGTAATCCTTTGTTGAATATGTGGTCTGTATTCTTTGTCATAAAGAGAAAGGACTTTCACACATTCTCTTTATACTTTTGGATTGCCTGACTCACATAAAAATGATGATAGATGAATAGGTTATGCGTACGCATTTTCATAAGACTCTAAGAAGCAATGAGCGTCATGTCTCTGAGATATTCAGAGTTGAAAGGATCACTTTCTAAAGGGAAATTGTCAATATCTTTAAAAGAGCTAGACTTCAAGGGTGCCTGGATGGCTCAGTTGGTTAAATGTCTGACTCTTGTCAGACGCTCACATCATGATCTCAGGGTTGTGAGATGGAGCCCTACATTGTGTTCCACAGCTCAGCAGGGAACCTTCTAGAGATTCTCCCTCTCCCTCTGCCCCTTCCATTGCCAATGTGTTCTCTCTCTCTCTCTAATAGTAAATAAATCTTTTAAAAAATAGCGAGACTTCAAACTCTTTCATTTCAACATATTTTGAAGTTTGGTTTTATTAATTTCACCTAAGCTCCTAAACTGTTATCATAAATCCAATCCTCAGGCCTATTGGGAGCTACCTCCTTGTAAAATGTGAAAAATAAACAAATCCAAATACCCAGATAAGCAAATGACGAAGTTATGTTCCATCAAAGGATCATCTATCCCTTCTTATTTTTTCTAAAACTGTTTTTAAATCATCTGTCTGTTTCATTTACAGTGAAATTTACAGCTATGATACGCAATGCTAATCCACAGTTTACCCTTATCATAGCTGACTTGTTCTTGTCCCTGAATGAATGATGGCAAACATAAGCATGAAAATGAAATTAGTGATACTCAAGCTAACTGCTCTATCTATGTCTTGAGTTTATGGGATTTGCAATAGTCTCCCTGGAAATCTCTGGGTTTTATGAACAAGAGCTCTTAAAGTTAGCAACTGAGGAGCTGATGCAGAAAAAGTACTCATACACCTCACTTGCCCCTCATTTCTGCATCAAGGACCTGAGTCATAGAGGAGAGGCTAGGGATTCAGTTTAACTCTTATTTTTGCTGTGGACGAACAGAGGTTATTAAGACATTGCATGAATTCTGGGCAATAGATAAAAGGTCAAGAGAAGGGCTGTGGGAAAAGAACAGGGTTTGAAGAGGTTAAATGGGATGGCTGATAAGAGGTGGAGAAAGAATCACTAGTTCTGTTCATAAGAATTCTATTGAATCAAGGCTTGAGTCAAAATTTGTTCACAACACTACCTCTTCTCCATTTCTAGCATCTTTGCAACACCCTCCATCCTTTCCTCCTTCCATGTCAATTCTCTTTGAGAGGCAAGAGAGTGATATGTTGGTTGATTCCTGCAGTAGTGAGGATTCAAGAAATGCACCAGTATGTCCTTGTTTCAAATTCAGTGGAAACACTGTCCCTGAGCTATTCAGTTGCCCAGCATCATCCCAGCTCCACAGCTTGCTGGAACAGTTTTATCCCTAGGCTCCAAGGAGTAAGATGAGCCTGTGCCTACTAATAAGCATCTGTCCAGGAAAAGACAGTGTCTCTGAGGACACAGGAAATAGTTAACTATCAAAGGCAAGCTTCATTCTCAATCATTCCCAACCTCCCTTGATGAAAGCACTGTTGGCAGATTCAGAGGATGGCTGTGGCTGGGGACAGCCTTATATAAAGATCAACTGTGGACTCCCAGGGTGAGATGTCTCCCTGGGGTGACAGTAGAGAGGTAGAGAGATTCCCTACCCCTCACAAATGCCGCTCCCCACCCGCTTGCCTGAACACCTGGCTGTCTTTCATTCTAAGAACATCAGAGCCACAACCATTTGTGTTTTTAGTCAACAAATTCTATTTCACACTTATGTGGCAAACACGGTTAGGTGCTGGGGATACAGTGATGAACAAAAGTAGGCCTGGTTCTTGCTTCCGTGTTGCTTACAGACTGGCCCCGGAGACTGATATTGACAAAATAATCACCCAAACAAATGTAAAATTGTAACTGTGGTCAAGCTACCAAGGTGTCATACCTGACCCCGCACTCACTTCAAAAAGAAGTGCTTAATATCAACAGTCCCCCAGCAGAGAGCAGAGCCCCAAGGGGACATAGCAGGAGGGTATGTGGGATAGGGCAACCAAAATAAACATATGGGACCAGAAAGGCCAGATTGGGTAAGGTCCAACTTGACCGTACCCAATCTGGCCAGTTCTCGTTGGGTCTCTGGGGCCCCTTCTTCTGATCTTGAAATTCACCAGGATGAAATCAATCATGTTTTTCACCAAAAAGGGACATGGCTTACAGGTACCCCAGTTTTGAATAATGGCTAAGAGTCTTGAAGAAGACTTCTCTCTAGCTTTATTCCTTAGCCACTACATATCACATATTATATATTTTCCTGCCACATCTCTTTCAGTTTATTCCTGCAGGGTGGGAAACTAGTTGATGCAACTACATACTTGCAGTAGTCACAATTACCCAACCCCATCTTTGGTTTCTTCATGTGGGCTAGACAACAGATGTTCTTAATGAAGATTAACTGAAATTTAATGGTCCTAATTGCCATTTGCACGGACAGCAGATACCACTCAATTCACATGCTGCCTTTCATGGTCCTTTATGCCTCATCACATATCAGATTTGTATTTGACCAGAGTGAATCTGATTGGCAGTACCTGCTGGTTACTCAGTGTCAAGATGCTGGCATAACAAAGGCTCACAGTGCAGGGCAGTGGGGAACAGTGGTGAGAATGGGCCTGGGTAATATGTTTCCTAATACAGCTGCTCTCTTGGGTTCTCAGGAATGGCAAGAAAGGGTTATTATGGCCTGGGTGGGATTCAGGCTCTATCTTAGGGAGAAAGGACAAGCACGACGCTGGGTAGGATGACTTCCTTGTTTTTACACAACCGAAACCTGCTCTCCTTTGTTCTTAAAAACCTTTGGAAAGGTCTTGTAATACAAAAGTCAGGAAGGGGTATGGACACCACTGTTCACAGAAGAGAAAATGTGACAGGTTCAACAATTATATGGAGAGGTGCTCAGCCTCATCTGTAACAAGGGAAATGTAGATTAAAACAAAAACAAGGTATTGTTTTATAAACATCTGATTGGCAAACGTGAAAAACAAAGTAAGTTATTGAGTGTTGATAAGGGTGTCAGAAAATTAAAAACGTAGGTTCTTTGGAGGGAAATTGGTAGTAGGTGATAACGTTTTTTAAAAAATTTTTTTAAATTTCTTTTAAAGATGTTATTTATTTATTTGAGAGAGAGAAAGAGAGAGAACAAGAAGAGGGAATGGCAGAGGCAGAAGGAGAAGCAGATTCTGTACTGAGCAGAGAGCCCTACTCAGGGCTCCATCTCAGGACCCTGAGGTCATGACCTGAGCCAAAGGCAGCCACTTAACCAACAGAGCCACCCAGGTGCTCTGGTGATAAAATTTTAAATGTGTGTTTTCCATAACCCAGAAATTTTCATTCCCTTACCTACTTTTGGAAAACCCTGGCAAGTATGCTCAAGGAGGCATGTACAATGCAGCATTTGCTGTGATAACCCTGAATCAGAAGCAGCCACATGTCCATTGGCAGAGAAAAAAATAAACTGCAAAATACTATGAAGCTGTAAAATAATGAGATAAAATATGTTTTCTATAGCTGCACATAATCTACATGCAAATGTGCAGATAGAGCTCTGAACGTTCACAAACTAGTTACCTCTGGGAAAGGGAACTGAGGTGGGAGAAGCTGCATTGGTCAAGGAGGTCTCTAGTTGCAGTACTGTAATACTTTACCAGCAAAATATGTTCATATCTTTAGGTGACAAATAATTTAAAGGTAACATGATTTTATATTAGAAAATTTGCAAACCAGAGGGGAAAAAAAGATGCATTATCCTGCTACCCAGACACTCTCCATTATAACTGTGGTGTATATCCTTCTAGTCTTTTCTCATCTGTATATTTTACATAGTTGTGATCTATAATTTGTATCTGTCTTTAATACAAGATTATTCAACATTGGTACTACTGATGTTTTGGGTTGAATAATTCTTTGCGGGGTGGGGAGCTGTTCTGTGCATCGTAGGATGTTTATCAACATCCCTGGTCACTACCCACTAAATGACAGCAGCATTCTCACAATTATGACAATTAAAAATATCTCTGGACATTGTTAAATGTCCTCTAGCAAAATTGCCCCTGGTTGAGGACCATTGTTTGAAGACATCGTTAGCATAATGTTACAATATGGATCTTCATAACCTATCCCATGCTTCCAAATGTAAGCCAGCATGTTGTCTCCATTTTACTTTCAGATCCTGGCCTGTGTATCTCAACTCTAGCCTTGATAACCTGAGCTTGCTTTCTTATTGATCCTTTTCTAGATTAGTTGGTTTGGAATTCCTCAACCCAGAACTATACTCCGACTCTGACTTATCACCAGTAAAGCAAATATACAGTAAGAGCCAAGCCTCTTCCCTTGACATCTGTGGACTAGTGTTCACATCATGGGTCACGGAAGAGGGATAATAATCAGGAAAGCTAATAAGGCTATAGAAAGTTATCAGTCCAGCTGTGGGTCAAAGCCACAAAGCTAAAGGCCAAGGCCAAGAAGAAGAAGCCAACTAGATCTCACCCTAGATCAGCTCGCAGAAGAATCCAAAGCATGGTCGCTTGGCTAACAATGCTTCCCTCTTCCCTGACTGCTTTACGTAGACATTGTCTAGGCTCCCAGGGCATAATTAATCCAGAGGACAGACAAAGGCCATAGAAGGGATAGCATCTGCCTGAGGATATCAAGAGACCAGAGACCCTACTGCTCAAATTCCAAAGTGACAAGGACAGGTTAATGACGGATATCAGGCTTACTCTTTAAGGAAACATTTACTGAGCACTACCTATGGAACTCTGTGCTAGGTGCTGAGGATGCCAAGGTGATTCTGGAATGACTTCATCTAAAATCTCTTTACCACAAAATTTGCCAGAGAAGAACATTTATAGGGAATCAAAACCTAAATGCATTGAGAACACCCCTAATTTTGAACACGTAGACCATGTATCATGATCCACACTCACACACTGTGATCGCTTAGACCATGTGTCACGAATCTGGAGTGCACCGTGACCTTCCCTGGCTTGGAGACCCCAGATTCAGGGAGAGGACTGAGTTCATTTCCAGAGCCGCAGAGGTGGTGGTATCAGATTTCATCATGTGAACTTACAATATGGGAATCTGAATTTCCTGCTCCCTAATCTCCAAAAATGCTCATCTGGCCCCGGTTTTTGCAGCTCTAAGCTAAGTTGGAGGTACCGTCTTGTGCATCACTTTCTGGCCCCTCACTCCCCAGTGCCCTGAGGGGTGGAGATAAGTTGAGCACTCTATTTCCCAGGGGCAGAGGGCCGGGGGTTGGGAGTTAGCGAGGGGGACTGGATCACTTCCCCGCCTGCCCATCTGGCCTCTTCCTGACAAGATGTTCCGTGACAATTTGAGATCTGCAGACACAAGGAAAGTGGAGCCAAGTAAGACAAACCCTGGTGTGAAATCTAGGGAGATGATAAAATCTCTTCTTAGCAGGAAAGGGAGCATTGCAGGATATCATTATACCTTATAAATAACCCACTGTTCTCTAAAAAATGACATGAGTCCAATCAGAGGAATTTCCACAATGCTTTCTTGAAAATTGAGTTTTGTTTTGTTTTGTTTTGTTTTGTATTGTTTTGTTTTAACAACCAGGTCAGTCACTGGCCAAATGCTGGACTGGCTTCAATTGGCATCCAATAGAGATAATACCCCCTCTGAAATACATATGTATTCAATATTCTACCGAATACCTATTCTCTTTGTCTTCCTGTAGAATTTCCTTTTTCCTGGGTTTCTCTGGCACTAATAGTGCCCAAGGGAGTGACAAATCACAAATGATGCACTGAGTAGTAGCATAGTCAGTGGCCCTTTGGGGAAGATTCACAATTCTGGGTCCCAGTGACAACCCCGTCTCAATTTGTATTTGCAAGCCCAGGACTTGCTGGTCATAGTTGCCGTCAGAGAAAACCTAGAGCAAAACTGAAAAAAAGAAAAAAAAGACCAGTTTGGGACACCTGGGTGGCTCAGTTAGTTAAGCATCTGCCTTCGGCTCAGATCAAAATCCCAAGGTTCTGGGAGGGAGCCCCCATTAGGCTCCCTGCTCAGCATGGAGTCTGCTTCTGCCTCTCCCCTCCACCCTTGTTCATGCTCTTTCTCACTATCTCTCTGTGTCTCTCTCAAATAAATAAATGAATAGATAAAATCTTTTTAAAAAAAGACCAGGTTGTTTCGTTAGCCCCAGTCTCCTAGCTGGTACTCCCACCCCCCAGTGGTGGGCTCTTTTTTTTCCAAGTTGACCAAACCATCCATGTCCCACTCCTTAGACCTTCATTCACAGCAAGATATAAACATGACCAATAGCTAAGCACACCATTTTTCCACCCAAAAGGCATTTCAAGCCACAAGTTGGAGGGCGGGCAAAGATGGTGTTACTATGTTTGAAATTGTACCTCTTGAATGTTCAGCAAGCAGGAGCTCAGCCCTGGGAACAGGGGCTCCAGATCCTGCCCTGCCACTTCCGATTGTTAAATAGATTTATTGAAGTAGCCCTGCCACCCTGCCATTAACTTCCAAATGTGCTGTTCGAAGCTACTGAAATTACAGCGGGTTCATGGAAAGCCACAGTGGAGAGACAAGAGTTCTCCCTCTGTGGCTTTGGAGCCTTTGGCCACAAGGCTATATGAGATAATTGTGGTTTTCACATCATCTCTTCCAAAACCAAAACCATGTCTCCATTTCAATGAAAAAGAGAGGCATTTTTCTCCAGTCTCAGGTCTTACAGCTCTTTGTAGGAGGCAGCAATGGTCCCAGTGGCTTGATCTAATTTAAAGAGCTTCCAGAACCATGGGGACAGTGCAAAACCCTAGACTTTATCAATGATGCCATGGGTATTTTATGTTAGGGGACCTGGCTCTCTTTGTTCATGGCATCCAAATATTTCCTGGCAATGAATCTAATGTTGAAGAACTTGATAACAGCTGGGATCACTGGCAGTTGGATTCCAAAAGAGCAGAAATGGGTTTATGGGGAGTTGAAAAATTAAGGACAATTACCAATTCCTGCTCTGTATTTCTTGCTTTAATGTTTCCTTCCCTGTTGGTGGGACCATCTTTTTCCCCACCCATGTGGTACTCCAGAGTTTCTCTAGTTAGCTCTTAAATTAACCTTATATCTCCTAATTTAATCCATATATTTATTTTACTTTAATTTTTATGGTTTTTCAGATTTTATTTATTTATTTTATTTTAGAGAGAGAGTGCAAGTGGGGAGGAGGGGGCAGAGGGAGAAGGAGAGAATCTCAATCTGACTCCCACTGAGCATAGAGCCCAAGGTGGGGTTCGATCTCATGACCTTGAGATCATAACCTAAGCTGAAACCAAGAGTCAGACACTTAACCAACTGAGCCACCCAGTGCCCCTATATATTTTTATAATAGCTCTATGGAGATATAACTCACAAGCTATCTAATTCACTCATTTAAATTGTACAATTTAATGGGTTTTAATATATTCTCAGAGTTGTGCGACCATCACCACAACCCATTTCAGGACACTTTTATTACTTCCAAAAGAAACCTCATACTTATTGGCAGTCACTCCCCATTTCCCTCCTATCTCCCCAGACCTGGGCAACCAACCAATCTATCCTCTCTACACACAGTAATCCATATATTCTAGAGATTTTATTTATCAGAGAGAGAGAGAGAGAGAAAGAGAGAGACCCAACAAGAGTGTGTTCAAGAAGAGGGAAGGGTGGAAGCGGAAGAGAGGAAGAGCATTTCAATCAGATTTTGCACTGACCGTGGAGCCTGATGCAGGGCTCAGTCCCTTAACCCTGAGATCACGACCTGAGCCAAAACCAAGAGGTGGATGCCCAGCTGACTGAGTCACCCAGGTGCCCCAGTAATTATTTTTACAGTAATATATTTTAACAAGAATCTTTAGAAAATGTGCCTTATCCAAGATGATAGTCCTCGAAGGCATGCTTTCATGTTCTGTGGTAGGCCCAGGAAAGGGAACATGTGGAGCAGTGGCAGGACTGGCAGACCTCAAATCACACAGTCTATTAGCACACATTTCCACGAGTCAGAAGTAGTGGGAAGAGGTACACTGCCAAGCGTATTCACCCAATAAATACTACCTGATGATTCCCCTCTTCCACCCAGTTCCTTCTAGGGCCGAAGTCTTCAATCCTGACCACGAAGTTTCCTTTCTGATAAAGGAACAGCTAAAGCATCACCCCCTGCCCTAACATACTGTACCAAACTCACCCTGCTCTGTAGATTTCTTTTTTTTTTAAATTTAAATGCAGTTAATTAACAGAGTGTATTACTAGTTTCAGAGGTAGAGTTCAGCAATTTCTCACTTTGAACAAAGAGTGAAAACACACAACTATTTGGTGACCTTGCTGCCACCCCGCGGTGGGCAAAACACTCTGGGAAGGTGCAACCCTTTCAGTACTAGCCATTCAAATGGAAAGCTGCAGAAGTGCATTTGTTTTCTATCCTCTGATGGGGCTGATAACAGTGTTCTGCCCTAGGAGACAACTTGCTTTGCTACCCTAGCAGCTATCTTTTTTTTTTTTAATTAATTTTTTATTTTTTATAAACATATATTTTTATCCCCAGGGGTACAGGTCTGTGAATCGCCAGGTTTACACACTTCACAGCACTCACCAAAGCACATACCCTCCCCAATGTCCATAATCCCACCCCCTTCTCCCAAACCCCCTCCCCCCAGCAACCCTCAGTTTGTTTTGTGAGATTAAGAGTCACTTATGGTTTGTCTCCCTCCCAATCCCATCTTGTTTCATTTATTCTTCTCCTACCCACTTAAGCCCCCATGTTGCATCACCACTTCCTCATATCAGGGAGATCATATGATAGTTGTCTTTCTCTGCTTGACTTATTTCGCTAAGCATGATACGCTCTAGTTCCATCCATGTTGTCGCAAATGGCAAGATTTCATTTCTTTTGATGGCTGCATAGTATTCCATTGTGTATATATACCACATCTTCTTGATCCATTCATCTGTTGATGGACATCTAGGTTCTTTCCATAGTTTGGCTATTGTGGACATTGCTGCTATAAACATTCGGGTGCATGTGCCCCTTTGGATCACTACGTTTGTATCTTTAGGGTAAATACCCAATAGTGCAATTGCTGGGTCATAGGGCAGTTCTATTTTCAATATTTTGAGGAACCTCCATGCTGTTTTCCAGAGTGGCTTACCCTAGCAGCTATCTAAAGGGCTATAGATAATTTTTTTTAAAGATTTTATTTATTTATTTATTTGAAAGAGAGAAACAGCATAAGCAGGGTGGAAGGGCAAAGGGAGAGGGAGAAGCAGGCTTCCTGCTGAGCAAGGGGCCCAAAGTGGGGATTGACCCCAGGACCCTGGGATCATGACCTGAGGTGAAGGCAGAGGCTCAACTGAGAGAGCCTCCCAGGTGCCCCTATAGATAACATATTAGTTGGCTCAACAGACATGTTTTAGGCATCTGCTTTGAACTAGGCACTGTACCGGGTACCAGGCATAAGAAAATATACAAGATAGCTTCTCCAAACCCAACCTAGGTGCACCTGGCTTTTACTGAGAACTCTGCCTTGTCCCCAGAAGGAATCCCAGATAAAAATGCACCTCTCCCCCGGCTTTGTTCAGCTCCTGAAATTCTCATCCAAGTTCATCTTTGTTTTAAGGCTTCAATGGCCCTAGATAATTGCAAGAAACACATTAATCTCTTTTCAATCATCACTGCTTAGTAGTTTTTCAGAAAACCCAAACCTTAAGCAAAGCCTGGAGAGGTTGGAACTCTAGATAGGCAGGATCTGGCACGAGATAAAGAGGGAAGATATAGGTCCTTGTTACTCAGTGTGTGGTCCATGGACCAGCAGCATGGGCATCGCTGTCAGAAATGCAGGAGCTCAGGGGCACCTGGGTGGCTCAGTGGGTTAAAGCCTCTGCCTTCAGCTCGGGTCATGATCTCCGGGTCCTGGGATGGAGCCCCGCATCTGGCTCTCTGCTCAGCGGGGAGCCTGCTTCCTCTCTCTCTGCCTGCCTCTCTGACTACTTGTGATCTCTCTGTCTCTGTCAAGTAAATAAATAAAATCTTAAAAAAAAAAAAAGAAATGCAGGAGCTCAGACCTCACCTCAGACTTCCTGCATCAGAAGCTGTGCTTTCATGAGATACCCACATGATTCATACATGCTTCAGAGACACGTTGGTCTATAGCAGGCTTTCTCGACTTTGGCACTACTGACATTTGGGGATGGAGAATTCTTTCTTCACGAGTGTTGGGTGAATTCTCCTGTGCGATGTAACATGTTTATTAGCCTCCTGGCCTTTACCTACTGGATGTCAGTAGCACCCGTCTCCACAAGCTATGACAACTTGACATATGACAAAATGTCTCCAGAAGTTGCCAAATGTTCCCTGGCATGGGGGAATCACTCTGGATTGAAAACTACCAGACTAGGCCAGTCTTTACTAATTTTTAGTCATTTGAGTATTACCTTCATGATTTTTGCCATCACCTCATATACTTGTTTTAAAAATGATCATCTTTTTCTTTTCACCTACAGAAATTAGCCTCATCCTAGGCAGTAATATTGATGAAATAATAGGATTGATGTGCCATTTTTTCCCAATACATCAAAGCAACCATAACTATTGGAACTTGAAACACTTGGGACGCCTGGGTGGTACAGTCAGTTAAGTGTCCCTCTCTTGGTTTCCACTCAGGTCGTGATCTCAGGGTCGTGAGATAGAGCCCCACATTGGGGTGATTGTAATTCTCTCTCCCTCTCCCCTGCTCTCTCTCTCACACACAAATAAATAAATAAATACACCTTTTAAAACGCTTATCTAGGAAGCTCATTTAAAAAATTTTGTGCCACAGGTGGAATATCTACCACATTTTAGAGAACCCTGGCCCAAAGTATAGCTCTGGAGCAGGACAGGCCCAAGCCACAGAGAGAATCTGGGTTGTCAGGAATGTTAACTGAATATGTGATGCTTGGAAATAGAATAAAGCCATTAAGGGGTGCCTGGGTGGCTCAGTTAGTTAAGCATCTGCCTTAGGCTTAGGGCATGATCCCAGGGTCCTAGGATCCAGCCCAGCACTGGGCTTCCTGCTCAGCAGGAAGTCTGCTTCTCCCTCTTCTTCTGCCCTTCTCCCTATTCATACTCTCTCCTTCTCTCTCAAATAAATAATCCTTTTTAAAAAGGAATAGAGCCATTAAAAGCAACTTTAGTTTTCCTCCCAACTTCATTTCTGGCCAGGCCAAGTTAGTAGGTTTGGGTATTGGGGCAATGCAACTACCTGCATTTTGGAGACTCCAGGAGTAGCCCTTTTAATTTAATCCAGCATATGGCTCTAATTTCTTCCCCCTCAGTCTGAACTGCTGATGACGGCACTGATTCCCAAAATGATTCCACTATAGTCTGACACAAATTTCATATAACCCCTCTTTCGGCCATATGTCAGTCTAATTAAGGAGTCCCTGGTTCTCCTGGCAGAGCTGCCTTCCAAATGTAGGGAAGAAACAATCTCTTGTATGAGTTACATCAGTGATAAAAAGATGATGAATCAGCTGAATCAATAGCCTGTGACCCCTGGCACATTGATTGTAGAAGAAACAATTTCTATGTGACTTTAACTTATGGGTCATTTGCAGCATGAGTTATTTCCTGCATATGAGCCATTACAGATCTATGGCAATCTACTAGGAATGATAGAGAAAAGGAGAGAGAGAGAGAGAGAGAGAGAGAGATATAATGAAATCCTAAGTAATGTTGGGAAAAAAATGCATGGTAAGTGCCCCTAGGAGATCCCATAAGCTGAAACTTGGATCCTGGAGCTTCTGCTCCCCCTGGAGAAACCTAAATAATGCTTGTTTGATAACACAATCCCAGACCTGCTCCTGATAAACAAGAGACAACAAGACAGAAGCTAAAATCCAGGCAAACTTGAGCTCTCTCTTCCATGATCCTCTCCGTGTATTTAGCTCTAGCTATCTGGTCAACCACTCAGCCAAAAGATGAGTGTGTGCCTCTCCAGGAGCTGCAAAGTGGAGGCCTGGGTGGGTCAGAACTGGGGGCCATGATCTGTTGGCTGGGATTGGGTGAGAGAGGGAGGTGGCTTCCACCTATAATTTAACTGACACTGTTTATTGCAATTCTTCCTAGCGCGCTTTCAGCTAGAGGACATGTTTGAGGCTAGAGGTGGAATGTAGGATATAGAGATGTATGGGTGAGAAGGAGGGATGGCCTACCATTGTCTGACATGTCATCAGGACATTTTAGTTTGGGACCTAGGGACATTAATTGTGAACTGGCTTTGAGAGCCCAGAATATACTATGTTGTTTTAAAGACCCTTTAGAATCACCTGAAAATATATATATTTTTTAAACGCATACCTGCTGAGGGTTTTGAAGGGGCAGGGGGTGGGAGAGTGGGGGGCCTGGTGGTGGGTATTATGGAGGGCACGTATTGCATGGAGAACTGGGTGTGGGGCATAAACAATGAATTCTGTTATACTAAAAAGAAATTAAAAAAAAAAAAAAACGTATACCTGGACCCTATTCCAGACTAATTTGTTTCTGAAATGTTGAGGGGATCCCAGGCTTCAGTATTTTTAAAAAGCTCCCCAACTGATACTAATTTCTTTCCCCAAAATTTTATTCTAAACATTATCAGACATGCAGTTAAGTCTGTATCATCCAAATTCTACAATTAACATTTGCTATATTGTTTATGACATATCTATCCGTCTATCCACCCACATTCTTTTTGATACATTTCAAAATAGGTTGTAGACATCTGCACATTTCACCTTTAAACATTTCTGCAGGCATATTATTAGAGTTCAATATTTGTTTAAGGTTTCTTTTTTCAGATAACACATATAATGAAATGCATAAATTTTAAGTGTACCATTTGATGAGTTTTGACAAGTGCATACACCTGTATAATACAAACCCTTATCAAGGTATTTAAAAATCCCCTCATGCATCTTCCCAGTAAACACCAACCTCCACCCCCTGAGAGGCAATCAGTGTTCTGTTCTGATTTTTTCCAGATGATTCCAATTTGCAGCCAGGGTGAAGAACCCCTTAAAGAGAGGTAGAGACAAATTCAAACTTGCCAGCCCTTTGTAATTGAGGCTGTAGAGCTTGTTGGTTAACAGCTCTGGAGTCAGCTACCTTAGGCCAAGTCCAGCTGAAACAATTGCTATTCATATTATTTAGGGCTAGTTAACATCTATGAACCCAACGTTCTGAAACAATTGCTATTCATGTGATTTAGGGCAAGTTAACATCTATGTACCCCAGGTTCCTCACCTAAAAAAGAGGGATCATAATAGTACCTGTCACACCAGATTGATTGGGAGACTTAAATGAGAGGACAGAAATAACTTAGTGATAAAGTTAAAGTTTAGTAAGTGCTTACAATATTCTAGGTGCTAAGCTAATCACATGAATTATCTCATCTAATCCACACTACCATAATGATCCCTGTGAAAGATAAGGAAAGTGGCTTAAAAAGGGTAAGTACCTTGCCCCAAATCACACAGCTAATAATTGGAAGAACTAGAATATAATCCCCAGGTGGTTTGAGTCTAAAGATCCATACTGCTACCACACTTCCTTTTCTGTGCCTGACACACATGGTAAGAGCTCTAAAATGTCATATATTGGGGTGCCTGGGTGGCTCAGTTGGTTAAGCATCCGACTCTTAATTTCAGCTCAGGTCGTGATCTCAGGGTCGTGAGATCTAGCCTCAAGTCAGGCTCACAAGCTGAGCATGTAGCTTAAGATTCTCTCCCTCTGCCTCTCCCCTCACCCTCTCTCTTTCTAAAAAATAAAATAAAACTTGTTGTTCCTTTAAAAAATGCCATACATTTACTACATGCATGTTGTATTATACATAGCATTATATATGTAACATATATGATAATATATATTAGTATACCTGTTATTAGTATACTAATATATATTAGTATACCTGTAACTTATTTGGTTACAAAGTCCAAATGAAGCCATGGGACCTCTGACACAAAGCTTTGAAATCACAAGAGTCCAACGTTGCTAGTCTACACCTTGGCGCGAGCATATATGTCTATTGCTTTCCTATCAATGCCCCTTCCACCCTGACTTTGAGAAACACCAGTAGTAAGATGAGTCACTTTGCTGACCAACACACAAAGCTCCCATTGACAGCATCCCTTTGGAAGAAAAAACCATGGGAAGCGCATTTTCCCCATTAACACATTCAGCTCCCTGGTGCTCTGTTCAGCAGCTGTGCCGCAGTCACTCAGACAAAGGGCCTGCTGGAAAATCAGTTACATCATGGGCTTCAGCTCTGACAGATTTGCCAGGAGCAGCATGATTAACATCGCCACAGAACCAGAGAATGGGCAAGGCTCACTCAAACTACATTATGTTACTCTTCCCCCTAATGATAATCCCATTAAATTGGACAATTATCCACCACCACCCCCTTCGAGGTAATTCTTTATGCACATCAGAGTTCATTTTCTTCCTAAGTAAGGTAGAATCACACAGAGCCATCTTACCCTTCTGTCTCCCCTATTGGACCACACATTTCAAACAGCCTTCCCTCAAAGGAAAGATGACACTAGTTGGTTGGCAAAGGAAAGAAAGTGGCAAGCTCTAGGCAGGGCAGCAGATGGGTGTCTAGTAGTAAACTCTCTAGCTGAGCCTTAAGAGGAAGTGTTGGTGACAGCTGAAAACAGAACAGTACTTCTTTTATCACCATAAGGAAACCTGCAAATGGCTGGTAAATCAATTTCAAAGCTTTGGAAGCTCAGTTCAGCAGGCAGGCAGCAAAGAGAGTAGGAACAAGTTGGGGAGGGCTGCTGAGCCTTGAAGTTCCTTTGGAATCTCAGACTGCCAGGTTTTCTAAAAATCCTGTGAAGGCTATTAGGGACTCTTCCACCAGGAAAAGGAACGAGCTGGCAATTCAGCTCAACAAGAGCCTGGGGTTATGATGGAGTCAGTAATCAAGGGATTCTTTCCAGTAGAGGAAAGTTGATAATACCCTGCAATGAAATGAGTTTCTCTGTTGGGAAGGTCAATGCTCCATTATTACAACATCCACGGAGTTAATGTCCCCAGAGTAATCACTACTATTATTTGATGCTATCAGCTACTGGACTTATGGACAAAACAAAGCAAGGCTGGCCTTTCTATCATTATCCTTCTAGCCTTGGAGGGTCTGAGCATCCCATTTAGGTATTGAGCTGTAGGAACAGAGGGAACAAGTTCAAGTCACGAGAAATCCCTTCCTTGGTTCCTGATTCCACAGAAGACACAAGACAATTGTGTGAATATTAACCAGCAATGACTTGCCTAGACCTTTAGGAGATTTTTTTCCATGTGGATACTTTGACTCTCAACCTAAGGAGTCAAATATCATAAGGATTGCTCTGGTCCTCATTTAGGGTTATTGGTATATGCACAAAAAAATGGTGCTTGCTGAACAAGAAATGGGAAGAATTGGTTGTATTTATTCTTGTTTCTAAGAATAATTGCAGTTCCTGGGACACATCTGTCAGATATGCTAAGACATAATATTATATAGCATCAACTCCTGGCCAAAAAGAGTCTGTTTCACCATGAATGGCCCAAATGAATCCAGGTTCCCTAAGAAGTGGAGTAAAATCTTTTAAAAAATGATTAATAATTTTACTTGATGTCCTTTTTGAGTGCCTACTCTCTACTAGGCACTTTATAACTATATCTAATTATCACAAGAACTTTGTGAAGTAGAGAGTGTCTGGCATATAATAACTACTCAATAAATAGTGCCTATTAACTATCACTATATCCATGTTACAGATGATAAAACTAAGGCTCCAAGAGACAGATTAACCTACATGAGTTACAATCTAAAATTACATGTGACAGTTTAAAGTGATCTGGAATTGGATACATTCCTGCCTTGATCTCTTCTAGGCAAACCCAGACTTCTTAGAGTGATAACTACGGGCTCCCTCCATCTATCCTTTTCCTACTTTGATTCCCTAAGTGATTGTAGAGTCCATAAAATTACAGACCTTCCTTAACTTAGAGTGGGGTTAGGTATGTTTTGGTAAGACTATTATAAGCTGAAAATATCTATTGTAAGTAAAAAAAAATGCAGTTAATACATTTAACCTACTGAACACCATAATTTACCCTAACCTACCTTAAATGTGATCAGAACTCTTAAATTATCCTACTGTTGGGAAAAATCATCTAATACAAGCCTTATTTAATAATAAAGTATTGAATATTTCATGTAATTTACTGAATTCTGTACCAAACTGAAAAACAGAACAATTATAATCATATTGGTAGTACCCCCATGCTTCATGTGGCTGACTAGGAGCATCACAAGAGAGTATTGTACCACATATTGCTAGCCTGGGAAAAGATCAAAATTTGAAACAGGAAGTACAGTTTCTACTGAACACATACCACTTACAGTTGTAAAGTCAAAAAATCAGAAGTCAAACCATTGTAATTTGAGGCCATCTGTAACTGAAATTTGAGAATAGGCATCCTTGCAGATGAACGCATAAAAGCTTGCTCCAAAAGTTATTACAGTAGATCTCATGCCATAATGAGAACCCCAAAGGAGATCAAGAAAACCGAGGCTCAGTATGCAAGATTGGAAGGAGTGTCAGAGTTAAGCTAATCCCTTCTAATTATCTGGGTCCTGCTATCCATCCACTTGAGCATAGCCCAGAGTAAATTTAAAAAGCTTTCTGTGACTAGCCTAGGCAGCACTCTTGGGTTTTTTTACCCTTATGGTTGCTTGATGGTTAAATGATTTGTGAGTCCTACTGCAGGCCCTTGATTGACGTCTGTCATATCTTAGTGTTCTCCTCACTCATTCATAATTACAGGGTTGCATGTGGGGAATGATTCATTGCTTTTAAGTAAACACACACTTTACATACAGCCCTCTGTGTTAGAATAAAATATAATTACCCAAGCTACTAGCTCCTTTCTTTTCTAGTTCACTAGGAAAACACCAGAGGAAAGACACTAGCTTATAAAACATAACTGCCCTGGTCACCTTAACCAGACTGCATAATGTGGATTACCAAATTCATTAGGTTGTCTCCGGTGAGAGATGAAATAGAGGTCAGACTACTACAACAATCCAACTTCCTCTCCTTTTGTGGACATTTCCCACCAAGACTTCCAAGGTTAGGTTCAATAACCACATTCAGCACCATGGACAACACCACAGGATGTCACTTATTGCGAGAAACCGGCTACAGGTTACATTAGCTCCCTGAGTTTCTCCTCTTCATTCTGCTTCCCTCCCTTTGTAATCAGAGATTTATGAAGACAATTCGGTGAGGTTCTCTACTGTTCTATAGGAAGAACAGGAATGAGGCAAGAGAGGGCCTATTGGAAACAGGTTTTTAAGAAAAAATCACCTGGAGGGCTTGAGAAAACTGATTGCAATGCCCTGTTCCCAGAGTTTCTGCTTCAGAAGTTGTGTGTGGGCCTGGTAATCTGCATCTTTAACACAATCCCAGGTGATACTGATGCTGCTGATGGAGGAGGAGGCACATTTTGAAAACCATGCTCTAATACAACGTGTTTGGGCTATAGAAAAGTCAACAATGGCCCAAACTAGCAATGACTTGTTCAAGATCACACAGCTGGCTAATAATCCATCCATCCATCAGGTCCTACATCCCAAGCCTCCTGATTTCCAATCATGTTTTTCCATCCTATAGCACAACACCCAGGTTTAGACACTAGACTAGCATCTGATGGATAATAATAATGAAAGCTGACAACAATAGAAATGGGTTTAGCCCTTTCTTTGTGTGACTCTATACAAAACTGCCTCCAACTTTAACTTCTAGCATACCAAGCCAAGGCTGATGTTTAATCCTCCATGACAGCACCAGAATTGGTTCCATCCCTATTTCTACTACTCATATCCACCCCACACAAAATTCACAGCAAATTGGTTGCAAACTAAGTAGGGTTGCCAGATTTTGCAAACACAAATGCCCAGTTCAGATGCCTGGTTCCATTTCAATTTCTCATCATCATTTGACTGCAACTCAAATTTAACTGGGTGTCCTATACTTAATCCTGTAATTCTAATCCTAGGAACCTGCTGGTCAATGTGAAGAACAGGAGTTAACTTCTTAGTTCATGGTTCAGCTATGCCCTCCACCACCCAGATACTAAAGAGGCTAACAAACACCTGACCCCTTTACCACCCTCCTCCACCTGCAGCCTGCCAGGCTTGTTGTTGTGGCTCTATTGAGCCAGAGTAGAAAGGCTGTGATTTGAAGAGCAGCAAAAAAGCAGCAGCAGCTGAGCTAGTATCCTCCAGCATTTCTCATTTCTATGAAAAGTTTGATTCTGGTTCCATGCCCTGTGATTAACCAAAACAAGAGGAAGACAAATAAAAATTCTGTACAGCTGTTTCACACTGACAGACCTGACCTACCCAGCTGAGGGTTCTTTGTGTTGGGAAATTGTTACCTAGCAACCAAGCCTTGCAGCTGCCAGACTCCAAACCCTGAAAGCATGACTTATAGAAAAGAAGCCAGGAGAAGAAGGGTGGGGTGGGGACTGCATCAATCTGAGCTTTGTCTTGAGGTCTAATACTATATTCCAGTAAGAGATGATAAGCAGGAATTGAAGCCTCCTTCCTGTTTTGATTCAATTGCCAAATCAGGCTGGTTGGGCTCAGCTTCCTGTCACCTCTACCTGCTCTAGCAGTCACCCCTGGTGTGTAAATGGTAGGGTTGAGGGAGGAGTTCGAATGAAGATGCTTCCCAGAGATGTCAAATATTCTATGATGCATATGGTTTTCATTCTTTGATAATGGAGCTTATCTTTAATCTTCAATACACATATTCAATAATTGAGTATTTCTTTTCTCCCTCTTTCTCCCCATTCCCTCCCCCTCCTCTCTCTTCCCTCTCCTCCTCCACCTCTTCTCCTTCTTCCTCTTGTTATTCTTCTGCTACTGCTTCTGCTTCTTTTCTATGTATCTATCTATCTATAGATATCTATCTCTGTCCCTCTTTCTCTCACTTTTAAAAATACAGATGGAGGTACCTATCATCTGTATTTTTTTTAATATCCCAGGTGTTAAGCACTTCCCAATGTTGCAAAAGGTGAAAGATTATATCTGACTGCACTGCTCATTTAGAGACTTCATGTTAGTTACACTTGGGTTATTCAGTCTGCAGCCCTTTAAGCTATAACAAATGCACAAATTCAGATGCAAAACAAAGAGGTCAGCCTCTAACTCCATCGTGGCTGCCCCATCCCATTCTCACAGCAAGTTTGTGTAGAAGTTTTCTACTGTGGTATAACAAATTGAACAGCTTAAAACAACATCCATCATTATCTCATGGTTTCCAGAGATGTAGATTGCACATGGCAGCAATCAAGGTATCAACTATAAAGCTGTTCTCACCTGGGCTCTGGATTCTTTTCTTATTCAGGTTGTCATCTGAATTCATTTCCTTATAAGACTGAGGTCCTTGGGGCACCTGGATGGCTCAGTGGGTTAAACCTCTGCCTTCGGCTCAGGTCATGATCTTAGGGTCCTGAGATGGAGCCCCGCATCAGGCTCTCTGCTCAGTGGGGAGCCTGCTTCCTCCTCTCTCTCTCTCTGCCTGCCTCTCCACCTACTTGAGATTGAAATAAATAATATCTTTTAAAAAAAAAAGACTGAGGTCCTCATTTTCTTGCTGACTGTCAGCTGAGGGCCACTCTCAACACTTAGAAGCCACCCACTAACAGGCACCTTCATACAACACTCTACACCCAACCTCACAAGCAGGAGAAAACTTTTTGATTTCTCATATCTCTGATCTCCGGCCCTACGTAATAGTTTTTTCTCCAATTTGGTTATTCTATGTGACCATCTGGAGACTTCATGTTTAAAATTTAAAACAAGGAAGCATCGCAAGCTGTGATATACAATTTTTTGGTTGATAGGTGTACATTATAAATCATACATTAACTATATTACTGAATTTGAATATCTTTCAAATAGAAACTTTAGGGGTGCTTGGGGGCTCAATCAGTTAAGCATCTGACTCTTGATCTCAGCTCAGGTCATGATTTTGGAGTCATGAGATAGAGCCCTGTGTCAGGCTCCATGCTGGGTGTGGAGCCTGCTTAAGGTTCTTTCTCTCTCTCTCCCTTTGCCCCTCCCCCCCCAAAAAATTTAAAATTTTTCTTAAATAGAAATTTTTAAAAAAGCTTTGTGTAACTATAATTTACATTTCATATAATTATTGAAATTATTTAAATTTAAATAATTATTTCAACATTTAAAGTGTCCAATTCATTGAATTTTTAGTATATTCATAGAGGTATGCAACTATCACCAGAGCAATTTTAGAACATTCTCATCATCCCTAAAAGAAACCCCATTCTTTTAGTAAGGTTTTATGGAGGTTTTGGGGAAGAATGCAGAAATGCCTTCAAGATACCAGCAGGCAGCCATCTCCTTTAGAAAACAAGCATATTTCCCAGAGTCCAGAGTCTCTCATGGTTTGTCTCCCTCTCTGATTTCTGCCCATTCAGTTTTCCCTGTGGACTTGGGAAAAAACTGAGGGTTACGGAAGGGAGGGGGTGAGGGGATGGGGTAGTTCAGTGTTGGGTATTAAGGAGGGCACGTGTGGTGATGAACACCTGGTGTTACACACAACTAACGAATCACTAATGAACACTACATCAAAAACTAATGATGTACTATATGTTGGCTAACTGAACATAATAATAAAAAAAAAGAAAACAAGCATATTTGATCCTTCAGTTTTATCTGCTCAAGCAAAATATTTCATGCTCTAGCATTGATTTGTCAATAGGAAATGTCTATGTTTAAATGTAAGTCCTAGTAGCTATGGTTGTCCAAAGGTGAAGCTCCCCAACATCTACTTAACTCTCAAAATTAGGCTCTGTGTCAAAAAAACAAAACTCAACAGCAAAGAGGAGGCCTCCAGTTTCAGCTTGCACAAAAAGATAGAAGTTCTTGTTTATAATCCATTCTAAAGGGCTTTTGGCAATGCAAGAATATTATTCTGGTTTCCTAATGTAGTTATCTAATACAAGCCTTTGATTCCTGAAACGTACATGTAATCCAACTGCCTGCCAGCAGTTGATAAGGCTCCTGATAGATAGAAATTCAAAACAGAGGAGTTTAGCTATGTCTCTCAGATAGGAGCGTATGCTTTAACTCAAGCAGATGAGTAAAAGCTGGACAGGTTTAAGATTTTGAAAGAGGGCTTCGGCTGGTTTCACATCCGTGCTTGCAGTAAACTTATTAGCCTGTAGGGAATATCTAAAAGGACTTTTAGTTGATTAGTCAGCATGGAATGGGAGAGAGAGCATTGACCTATGACCTTGGGTGAGTCCCTTCACTTTACTGAATACCAGATTCTGCATCTGTCAAATGGAGATAATCATATCCATCTACGTTATCTTATAGGGTTATGGTGATGATTAAAATGGGTAATAAAAGTGAAAGAACTTCTCAGGGCACCTGTGTAGCTCGGTCAGTTAGATGTCTGCCTTCAGCTCAGGTCATGATCCCAGAGTTCCAGGATTGAGCTACGCATCACGTTCCCTTCTCAGTAGGGAATTTATTTCTCCCTCTACCTCTACTCATCCCCTGCTAGGCTCTCTCTCTCTCTCAAATAAATAAAATCTTTTTAAAAAAGAAGTTAAAGAAGTTATAAAAGCTTCTAAAAGCTTTCAAATGCATGTGTAAAATATTTTATTTAAATAAATTGAAATATTAAAAATTAAATATTAGAAAACACATGTTTTCTTCTAAGCAAATATTTTTATTACTACTCAACTCACTTCTTTCAGCTTTTACCAGTGGAATATCTGCTAAAGCGCAAGGACCACTGAGAACTATTATGAATGCAAGATGTTAAAAAAAAGGAGGGTGCAGATTTGATTAGAACCATAACTCATATTTGAAACGTATCTCATAGTTCACAGAGCACTTTCACACACACTATCTTGTTTAAGATCTATAATAGCCTTGTATCTTATTCACCTTAATGTATTTCCAACACCTAATAAAATGTCTGGCAGAACAAGTGTTTGTTGAATTGATGTATATGATTTCTATTCTCATTTTATAGATGTAAAAACTAAGGTTCAGTGACAGAGCTGAGATTTGAACTTTTTCAAATCCACTGAACCACTCTCCTGAACCTTATTACTAGTGTTATTTATAGCAATGGTTCTCAGAACCTGACAAACATCACACACAAAGATTGTTGGGACCCAGATTGCTTTGGATTTGGTAGATTCAGGGTGTGAACCAAGAATCTGTATTTCTACCAAGTTCCCAGGTAATACCAATATTGCTGGCCCAGGGACCGCATGCTTAGAACCACTACCTTATAGCTTGGTTTGGTCTTCTGGACAGCAGCATCAGTACCACTTGGGAGCTTGTCAGAAATGTAAAATCTTGAATAAACTTTGAGGAGAACCAGAGAATAATGAGTCTAGTTGTTTCATGACCTGGTTGTTCATCAGAATCATTAGGGGGAGCTTCGAAATAGACAGTCTCAGGCCCTTCACCCTGGAAATTCCACTTCCCAAGTGATTCTGATTCACAGGCAATTTTGGGAAACATTGCTCTCGACTACTTATATTCTTACATATTTGGGTTTTGTTTTGTTTATTTTTTTAGAGATGGACAGGGGGTGGGGGCAGAGGGAGAGAGAGAATCCCAAGCAGCCTCCATACCCAGCATGGGGCCTGATGTGGGTCTCAATCTCATAACCCCCAGATCATGACCTGGGCTGAAATCAAGACTCCAGTGCTAAACTAACTGAGCCATCCAGGAGTCCCTATC
Organism: Mustela erminea; assembly: GCF_009829155.1. Classification (NCBI taxonomy): domain Eukaryota; kingdom Metazoa; phylum Chordata; class Mammalia; order Carnivora; family Mustelidae; genus Mustela; species Mustela erminea. Next base: position 92,768,187 of record NC_045635.1, read on the forward strand.
CCAACATATTTTTTATTACAACTGCCCCATCTTCTCTACACTCACCCCCACATCTTATCTTCCCAGCAATTTCCCCAAGGGGCAAATGAACCCAGGAGAGAAGCATTTTACTGAGCTTCCAAAAAGCCTTTAGAAATGGGTAGTTTCTCAGATACATGACTCAAGCATTGCTTTTGAAAAAAATAATATTCTAGATCCTGGGGTAGGCCAAAAGATCTAAGGAGTGTCAGACGGGATCTACTGGGGAGATAGATCTAACACATTAAAAGAATCACAAAACAGTGAACAATAAACACTCTCGTATTCTCAGTATAATAAATATTGAAATAAGGTATCTGAACTGGAGTAGTCCAGAAAGCTTCCCTACAACAGGGGTGGGCAGTGGGCCTGCATAATAAAATGATCTAGCATTTTTGTCTCTCAGACAAAGAGCAAACATATGTCAAAAATAGAGGGTAAATGGGGGAATTAGAATATGCACTTTATACCCAACCTCACAGGCTTGTTTGGAAGGCCCAATGACAAAGAGTGGATCTGATAAATAACGAAAAGTTAGGATTGGGGAAATATGTCTTGAATAGAAATCACCCTGGCTTTTCATCCTCTGCAAAGCGAAGCACCTTTAAGTTCAATGCAAGCCAAAGTCCCTCAAGCCAGGAGCAAGTGAAGACCCTTGTAAGCAAAAATGCCTGGTAGCACACTGAAATTTCCAAACCTCATCCATCTGCTTCCAGGCATGACCACACTCCAAATAGATAATGTAGCTAGAAAGATGCTAGAACTATGCTAAACAACACTTCCTGCTATGGCTCCACATTTACAAAACACTTATGTTTCTTCTCAAGAAAATGTGAATTTTTAGGGCAATGTAGGCCCCCCTTTATTTACCAAGAATGCAAACCAATAATCCATATCTTAGCTTTCAGAATGGAACATTTACTTGTTTGCTAACTTGGGGAGACTTGGAAAATAAAAGAGAATGCAAGTTTCATCCATTGTCCTTCTTAGCATAATTTCATGATGAAGAGGATGTTTTGCCCAGTTGCCAATTAATACTTTCTTGTTCTGTTGGTATGATAATCTCTTACAAATGAATGATGTTCTATGTTATACAAAGCACTTTCACAGATATTTTGATACCTAAGGTCCCTTTACCTCTAAAATTTTGTGGTCACGTATTATCCTTCTAATGGTCCCATGAAATAGGTTGAACAAAGTTCCTCAACCCACTCTGGGCCTCAGTTTATCTGTCTATAAAATTCACTATAAAATGAAAGGGCTGTGATATAACATTGGTTTTCAACCTTGGCTGAACACTGACTTTCCTGGGGAGATTTTGAAAATGCTGAAAAGGATGCCGGAGTCCAGTTTCAAAGATTTTTCACGTAATTGGTATGGGGTCAGGCCTGAACACTGGGCCCTCTAAAAGTTCTCCAGGTGTTTCTCATGGGCATCCAGGACTGAAACCCAGCAGACCAAATGAGGTGTAAGGTCTCTCCCATCCCTCAAATTCTGAATCCAGATGTCATTTGTACTTTACAGATAAGGGAACAGAGGCACAGAGAGGTTAATAACTTAATGGGAAATGCTAAGTCAGTTGTAAGGTAGCAGATAGAGCCTATGTCTTTCTACTCCAAAGCTCAGACCTCTGTTTCAGGCAACTTTGAGTCTGTTTAATGTCCAAACCTGTATGGTCCTTAACCCAGACTTTGCCCTGTGTATCTTTATGTTCAGAAATCCAGCATTTCAGAAATATCACTCTCAAGCTATTGGGCTTCTTCTGTTGAGTTCACCATACACTCTCGTCCATTAGAAGATCTTTCCAAATTAGCCTCAACATGGCCTTGATCTAAGTATGCATGCCTTCTTTTAGTACTTACTACTCACTAAGCTATCCTTCACTCATTCATCCATTCATTCAACATCTGTATTGGATACATAACATATCCTAGGCACTGTTCTAGGTCCTGAGGACACATCCATAAACAAGCCAATGCCTCTGCTCCCAGCAGATGTTTGTACGTTTCTCTGCAAGATTAAAGAGTTTATTCTAGGTATGGCATATGTCTTCTTAACTAGATTATAAGCACCTCAAGACTAGATACTCTGTTTTCTGGTACTTATTTAAAGTGCCCCAAAGTGCCTTGTATAATACCAATAACAAATGTCTCTAATGATTATAAAGAACTCTCAGAGTCAGTTATCCTTAACAGAAACTACAATTAAGAAACACTGATAAATCATAAAGATGGGGCATTTTGTTTATTCCATATGTTATTATGAAAACTTACTGATATCTGAGATTCTTATTAATGGAGAGTTATTTCTAGACATCAACAGGAAGCAGTTTAAGCTAGCCTATTTGGGAACTTCCAGATTTGAGTTATGGAATCATAGAACTTTACATATAGACAGGACTAAAGTGCATACAGTGTTTGCTGTGTGGAAAGGAACCCTTAATATGCTCTATAAAAGTAGAAACCAAGACCCAGTGAGGGGCAGTGGTTTACTCTAAATTACCCAGCTATTTAGTGGCAGAGAAGAAGTCTCTAGGTCCCTTGCCCAAAGGTCTTCTCCATTATTCCTGCCTTTATTTCAGGAGTTAGCAAATATTTTCTATAAAGGGCCACGCCTTCAGACTCCAGACTGAAACATTAACCTTCCTTTCGGTTTCTTGCCTACCAGCCTGCCTGCGTAGTTCAGATTTTACAGGCCCCACAATCACCTGGGCCCATATATATACACATACATACACACATACATACATACATATATGTGTATGTATGTGTGTGTGTATATAGATATGTAGATATATATATAGAGAGAGAGAGAGAAATATAAAGGAGATACATATATAGATATCGACATAGATATATAGATATTGATATAGATTTATATCGATATCTATATATTGATATATATCTGTATCGATATCTATATATATATCTCCTTTATATTTCTCTAGATATATAGATCTAGATCTAGATCTATATATATATCTCCTCTTTCTTCTGTTTCTCTAAAAAACACTGGCTAACACAGGCCATATAATAAATATATTGGGCTTTATGGTCCCCAATGGTCTCTGTTGCTTATTTTTCTTCTTTTTTAGACATATACATAGTTTTCTGACCCTTGATCTATTTTATTTTGAGTAATAAAAAATCAAGTTCTCCTTTGTATTCCAAAGGAAAGTTTCTTAGATACTGCAAACTCTGATCAGCCTTAATTCTAATGCTATTTCACTCTTGCTTTGTATCCCCACTAGTTCTCCCTTGTGTGAAGATTTCCAGAGTCTGTATCTTTGCATTTATGCTGTATGTGTTACATACACAAACCCAGCTACCCTACACCATTCTGTTCTACTTCAGGCTAGGTCTTGACAAGGGCAAGGGCAGTATGGAGCAAATACTGTCATCCTTGAAAGCCACATTCAGCTGGGGGGAAGGAAACATATTGATTTAAACAGATTTTTTGCTTTACAAGAAGGGAGGGAAAAAGATTGCTCAATCTGACCTCAAGGTCTCAACCAGGTCCCTGAGGAGTAACCAAACCCCATACCACTCAGTGAACTGAGCAAAAGCCAGGACTGTTAAGCCAAGTGGTGTGGCGGGGGAGTCTGGGAATGTTTTAGCCTGTCCAGTGACAGCTATTTCCCCTGGAGTCAGAGCCCTAGCCCAAGCCCTAGACTCAGCTGGAGGAAAATCAGAAAACCAGGGTAGCTATGTAAAGTAAACCCCATGAGGGGGGGACCCCTCTGTATTTTTACCTTCTATGTCAGTTCATCCCCAATTCCAGCCACTACCAACTTCCAGGTGAGGCTTATTGGTAGACCTTTAGCCAACATACTCTTTAGCAGCCAACATAACAGCAGCAGGAGCATTCAGAACCCCATTTAGCTGTTGCTAAAGAAGATTGTGGTAGAGGTGTCTATATTAACTGCCACTAAAAACAGACATGAATTAAAACAAGCCCCCACCCTGATTCCTCTGGATGAGCTGTAGTAATATATCTCATTGCTAATCAGCTTTCATACCCCTTTTTCCTCAACTGCAACTTCAGCCTGGAAATGAATTATACCATTCATCAGTCCCAGAAGTCTCTCCTCGAAGACGATGAGGAAGCAGACCCCACTTCCCAATTCTGAGTCCATCAAGCCAGGTGAAATCCTAACTACTGACAGCATTTTATCATGTTTTGCACTGGAGATGAAATTTGGTTGGAACCCAATTCAGGGTCTTACTTGCTACTTCTCAACTAATCGTTGGGAAGTCTAAGTAACTACTGCTCTCTTGATCTGAATCCTGAGTCACGGCATTCTTATTCACTGATTGGCTCCCATGAGCTCATGACCAGCCCAGGAAACAACCCAGTATATCCACTGCAGATTATCCATTATGCACAGTGGCACAGAGTCTGGGGCCCACCATACTTCTATGGACCTATAAAAATGATTTCATTTCTTTTAAAATCAGAAAAAAAACACTTAGTTGAAGAAAACGTTTACATGTATAACATTAATATATTCTTCTTTATACCAACACAGTAGAAAATTATTATTATTACTATCATTATTATTATTATTATTATTATTATTATTATTTTAGTGGAGGAATGGGTCCACAAAGGCAAAAGTACCTAGAGCCAACAGAAGTCATGATGCATCTGTAAGTATATCAATTATTCCTTAAGATCCAAAATCTATAGGGCAGGATGGTCCATTTGAGAACCCATACTTCTTTTAATCAGGGGAGTCCCTGGGAAAGCACAAATATCAATTCCCAGCAGTCCACAAGCCAAACACTTGGAACTCCAAGCAAGGCAAGGCTCCATCCTTTTTGCAAACAGCAAGAGGAAATTCACCTATCAACTGCCATATTAAATAAACTGTGGAGTCAAAGACTGCCAGAGGGAAGCTTTTTATCAAGGCTGTAATGTCTCTGGTGAGTAAGACCAGAAATGTCCTGACATATAAATATTTATATACGACTTCATCAGATGAGACAGTCAATACTTAAAAGAAACAGGGGCATAGGCATGCATATGCAGACACAAAGAGATTTCAATAGGTACTAGTCTCTGGCCCAAAACTTCTTGCAAAGGATATTATCATGCTGGGTGAGCCATTCAGACTCCTAGGGTCTACCAAATTGTTACCAGGTGGAGAAGCTTGGACTTGGTGCAAAAGAAAGTATGAAGTGTACATCTATGGAAAACACTACTTATGGCAGTTGAGTCTAATTAGTAAACCTGTCTCTGATTCCTCCAGTGAGACAGCACAACTTGGGGTAGTGGGAGGGGTGCTGGTTTTCATAGGACTAAATCTACTGTGAAGGATCTAAACGGGCAATGCATCTCGCCTTCCTGCACCCTTACTAACACTGTGGTTGGAGAAGCCCAAATTTAATGCCTGTAGTCAAAAGGATTCTCTTAACCTCTTACAACTTGGGTGAGGGTGGGGCAGCTCTTATAACATCTGCTAGAGAAATCTCCCCTTCTGATCAGTTTCCCCTTTTCTCTCTAAAGTCTGTATCAGGATAGCTGCTCTCAAACACGCACCCCCCCCCCCACCGCCACCACCACAAATGAATAGGTGTTACTTTGGTGGTGATGGTGGATACTTTAGCAATAAAGCTCCTCTTGCCCCAGTTTATCACCCCTGTCAAAATATAATGGTGCCTGTTTTCTTTCCATTTAATTATCCCTCTGGGCCTTGAAGGGATTTTTTTTTTCTTTTCAAGATTTTCTAATTAAAATGCAAATAAATACCCAAGGCAGAGGGCAATGATTCCCAAAGTGCATTCTACCATATGGTCACTGTTTTTTGTTTTGTTTTGGTTTGGTTTTTTGTTTTAAAGGTTTGGTGTTCAGACAAATTTGGGGAACACTGGACTACACAAAATCAATTGAGTTTCTTTACAGAGGGTTTATGGGAGGTTTTTTCCTAAGAGGGGAATATACTATGCAATGTTACTAAACTTATTTGATCAAAGAACTTTTGATTGGACTAGTATTACATGTGACACAGTTTTGGGAAATGTGTTCTAAACTGATAGGATCTAACATGATAGTGAGGATTGATTTATGAGAGCTTTGCCAATTGAATCCATAAACTGAGATCAAGGCTCTGAGAAAAATCAGACTCCAAAAAAGAACTGATTTATCTGGGTATGGAGCTTTAAGTTATACTGTAGGTTGGAACACAATTGGACAAATGACTAGCTTTGCCTAGTAAAATGCGTATATGACATAAGCTATTTCAGAATGGCATTTTAGCAACCATGTCTAACACAAGAGCTAGCAGAGAGTAATGCCCTAGGAAGATAGGATACTGGACAGGCAAGTTATGATAGATCTGGAGCATGGGAAGTGACCAAGAATCATCATATCCCACAGCCTGACCCAGTCATAACTATCTGCTTGGTTGCCTCTGAGGTCTTCCTGAGCCAGGCCCTGCCCTCTGATCTGTTTCTGGCAATAATCACTGTCAATCAGATAACCTGGATTTGATTGGCTTCATGGCCTAAATATTCACCTGAAACAGACCTTGTCTGCCACGTTTAAAACAGCTGCACACTCTTACCATAAATTCTTAACTTCTCTGGACCTATCTTCATCTAGCTCTCCATGGCTCTAACAGTTCCTAGGCTTTTCCTCCTACCCATCCCTTTAACGTAAATATTCCCATCGTCTAGTGCAAAAGGGGAAGTTAGATTATAAGAATGAGAAGGATTTGCTATATACTTGCTGGCTTGAAGATGGAGAGAGCTATGTGAGAAGGATGTGAGTAGCCTCTACAAGCTGGAAATGGCTCCCAGCTAACAACCAGCAGGGAAAAGGGGACCTCAGACCAACAGATCCAAGGAACTTAATTCTGACAAAAAAAACTGAATGAGCCTGGAACTGGATTCATCCAAGAACCTCCAGATGAAAGCTTAGCCTATCTGACATCTTGACTTCAAGTCTGTGAAACCCTAATCAGAGAACCCAACCAGGTCTGTTTTAACTCTGACCTATAGAACTGTGAAGTAATAAATGGATGCTGTTCTCAGCTACTATGTTTGTGGTAATTTATTACGTAGCAGTAGAAAATTAATACGTATCCAAATTCAATTAATCACAAAGCTTTCCAGTTACTACCTCCCAAATATTTCTTGAATCTGTTCTCTCTTTTTCTATGTCCATTACTACTGCCTGAGTTTGGATTCTTCTATTCTCCTTCCTGTACCATACAACACAGCCTCCTACTTGGCCTCCCTACTGGCCTTGTCTTCCTCAAATCCAAAGCAAAAGAGTGATTTACCCAAACTGCTAATCTGATTATGTCATTCTTTTGCTTAAAATCCTTCAGTGGCAGGACCCCTGTGTGGCTTAACTGGTTAAGTGTCTGACTTCTAGCTCAGGTCATGATCTTAGGGTCCTGGGATAGAGCCCAGGGTCTTGCTCCCACTTAGCAGAAAGTATGCTTCTCCCTCTCCCTTTGTCACTTCCCCCAACTCCTGTTCTCTCTCTCTCAAATAAATAAATAAGCAAAATCTATGAATGAATTAATGAATAAATAAATAAATAAAATCCTTCAGTGGCTCCTCGCCCTACAGGATGACATCCAAGCTCTGTATCATGGTTTACAAGGTTGTTTCTGTACCTTGACTTTGACATCCTCTCAGCTGCATCTTCTGCCACATATACCTTGCTGTTTATCCTGCAACACAGGGTTTCTCAACCATAACGCTATTGAGATTTTGGATCAGATCATTCTTTGCTATGGAGAGCTGTTCTGTACATTGTAAGTAAGATGCTTAGCAGCATCCCTGCCCCCCACCAACTAGTTGCCAATAGTCCCCAACACCAATTCATGACAACCAAAAATGTCTCTAGACATTGCTGAATGGCTCCTGGGGTGAAAACTGCCCTGGTTGAAGATCATGAGGGACATGCTGTGGTTCCCTACACAGCTGAGTATTTTTTCAGGGACTAATTGGTATCACAATAGCTGGAAAGGGTATGGTTTATGATATCAAGAATAAAAGTATTCTAAATCTAGGAAAAATATACCGGGATTCTGGAATCCCATTTGATATACTTTTTTATTTTTTAAATTTTTTTATTAATTATTTTTGTTAACATATAATGTATTATTAGCCCCAGGGGTACATGTCTGTGAATTGTCAGGCTTACACACTTCACAGCACTCATCATAGCACATACCCTCCCCAATGTCCATCACCCAACCACCCTTTTAAAGTTAAGTAATTTTGGTGGTTTGAGGGTAGTCTGTGACTCTTGCTACTAGGACTCCCTTCTATTTAGAAGACATCTTTGATTCTGGAGAATTAGAAGGGCTAGGAAGGGACTAAGATAAATGGAAATGACTTCTTCGTATTTACTCTAGCTTTAAGAAAACTTATGAAAGGGACATTCATGTTTCCTTCTATATTGTTTAGGCAAGAACTGTGGGCCAAATCTCTACACAGAAAGAAGAGTGAATTGTTTGAAGCACCCCTTGCAGAACATGTTTTAGGAACATGGGCTTTTAGGGGACAGGAGAAACCCCAGCACCAATAATTCCATTACTAGGTATGTATTTTAAAGAAATGAAGATATAGGTCCACACAAAAAGTTATACACAAATGTTCATAGCAGCATTATTATTATTTTTTTTTTTTAGAGAGAGAGGTCACAAGTAGGCAGAGAGACAGACAGAGAGAGGGGGAAGCAGGCTCCCTGCTAAGCAGAGAGCCCGATGCGGGGCTCGATCCCAGGACCCTGAGATCATGACCTGAGCCTAAGGCAGAGGCTTTAACCCACTGAGCCACCCAGGTGCCCCTCATAGCAGCATTATTAAAATAGCGCAAAGATGGAAATAACTCAAATATTCATCAACCAGTGAATGGATAAATAAAATGCAGTAAATCCATGCAATGGAATATTATTCATTCATAAAAAGGAATGAAATCCGGATACATGCTACAATATGGCTGGGCCCTGAAAATGTACGCTGAGTGAAAGAAGCCAGTCACCAAAGAAACTACATGTTGCATGACTTATTTATATTAAATGTCCAGAAAAGGAAAATCTAGAGATACAGAAAATAGATTAGAGGTTGCTTAGGGCTGGTGGGGCTATGGGGTACGGGGTGGGTAGCTAAAAGGTACAGAATTTTTTTTCAGATGATAAAAATGTTTTTTTTTTTTTTAATTTGACAGACAGAGATTACAGTAGGCAGAGAGGCAGGCAGAGAGAGAGAGGAGGAAGCAGGCTTCCCACTGAGCAGAGAGCCTGATGTGGGGCTTGATCCCAGGACCCCGGGATCATGACCTGAGCCGAAGGCAGAGGCTTAACCCACTGAGCCACCCAGGTGCCCCAGATGATAAAAATGTTTTAAAATTAACTGGTGATGCTTGTACATATCTATGAATATATTAAAAATTATGAATTGTACATGTTGAATGGGTGAAGTATATGGTATGTAAATTATATCTCAATTAATCTATTACTGAAAAAGTAACCCAAGCAGTTCAGGGCCTTTCCCTACATCTCCTGCTCCAATCCTGCTTAGCACCACTCTAAAGGAATAGGACATGGGCAAAGTAAGTCTGGTTGGGTCTGGGATGTGAAAGTCAGTAGTCTAGAGCATGACAGGAGACACTGCCAAAGAACAATGGTTCCTTTTATCTTCTTTTTCTACGTAATGAGGCTTAGTCAGCCTCATTGCTATAGCAGGGGTCTTGGAGTGAGTTAGTATTTCAGAGCATCTGTACAGGAGAAGCTTCCATGCTGTTAGTTTACATCCACAGCTCCTGGAAGTTCTAGAAAACTTCAGAGTAGTTGGCTGCTAACTTTTGATGCCAGGATACCTCCCCCCCGTCCAGATAGGAGAATATGGGCTATTGCTATTTCTAGGCATCATATTAAACTCAAAATTGTTTTTAAAAAACTGTCTTCTCTTTTCAATAGATCATGCTGGAAAAATTAGTTATACTAATTAATAAACAAATTAATAAACAAATGCCCCTAACACACACACCAAAATGAACCTTGACCCTTACCTCACACCATACACAAAACTGAACTCAAAATGGATCACATACCTAAATATAAGAGATAAAACTGTAAAACTTCTAGAAGAAAACATGGTAGAAAATTTTGAGCACCGTGAGTTATTAGCTATGATACCAATGCATACTGCATAAAAGAAAAATTAATAAAAAATTATGAATTAGACTTCATCAAAATGAAACAAATGCTCTTGAAAAGTTAAGAGAGTCATTCAAAAGATAAAAAGACATGCTACAGACTGGGAGAAAACATTTGCAAATTGCATATGTGATAAGGGACTTGTATCCAGAATATATAAAGAATTCTTATAATCCAATAATAAGGAAACAGATAACTCAATGTAAAAATGGTCAAAAGATCTAAATAGACATTTTTCAAAAGAAGATGTACAAATGTCCAATAAGCATGTGAAAACATATTTGGTATCATTAGTTATTAGGGAAAGACAAAAGAAAACCACAATGAGATACCACTTCACACCCACTAGGGTGACACCAATAGAGGCAGACAATAAACAGTGTTGTTGGCAAGGATGTGGAGAAAACAGAATTCTCATTCATTGCTGATAAGGATGTAAAATGGTGATGCTACTTTAGAAAACATTTTGGCAGTTCCTTAAAGTTCTAAACATACAACCCAGCAATAACACTTCTAGATGTTTACCCAAGATAAATGAAGTCCACATAAAAAGCTGAACATGAATGTTCACAGCAGCATCATTCATAATAACCAGAAGGTGGAAACAGCCCAAATGGCCATCAACTAATGAATTAATAAATAAAACAAGATATTTTCATACAATGGAATATTATTCATCCCTAACAAGTAATGGAGTACTGCTATGATACGACATGATGAAACTTGAAAACATGCTAAGGAGTAAACCACAATAAATCACTTTATTTTATGATTCCATTTATAATGAATGTCCAGAATGGGCAAAACTGCAGAGACAGAAAGTAGATAAGAGATTTACTAGGGATGGGACAGTTGGGGATTGAAGCATGATGTCCACAGGGAGTACTGTGTGTGTGTGTGTGTGTGTGTGTGTGTGTGTGTGTGTGTGGTGATGAGATGAAACTGTTCTAAAACTGACTGTGATAATGCATGCACAACTATGTGAATATGCTAAAGACCACTGGATTGTACACTTAAAATGGGTAAATTGTATGGTATTGGAATTTTATCTCAGTAAGCGTATTTTCAAAGCTGCATTTGGAGACAATGCTTTTCTTCCCACTTTAAGGAAATGACAACAGTGAGAAGGATGAAAAGAGTGAATGATAAGAGGCTAGTTACTTCAATGGCTGGCCATAGAAAAATCTTCATCCCTGGGTCAGTCTCCACTTGATGATCCTCTTCAGTTTACTCAAGAAATAGCTCTGATGTTAACTTTCCCTAACAGCAGTGATCCAGCACTGAAAATGGCACCACGGTGGTGGAGACACCTTAATCATGGCACTGTCAAATGCCTGTCACAATTTTGGCAGGCTGGCTTTTAGCTTGTATTGTTTTATGATTCCTCCACCCTCTACTCCTCATGTCATCCACTGGAAAGAAAAAGAGGTCAAAGCAAAAATTTTAAGTTTGAAAATATTCTTTGGTCAAGCTATCACAGAATTTGCAAGAAAGATCTGAAATTGAGAATGGCACAAATACTGTAGGGATCATTCTAGGACACAACATACCCACCCAAGTGAGTAGTACATCACATCGGAGATCCTGGGAGCACAGAGAATTGAAGGTCATTGAGAAGACTAGTGCCTTGAAAAATATCTAGATGGAAACAACACCGTGAGATAAATACTCTGTTCTCATGAAGCTAGAAGTACTCTTAAAGGTCATGTACATATCTCAAAACCTAAGACCTGGAGAAGAGATGTGATTGGCCCCATATCACATGGTTAGTGGAGAGCTGAGTGACTACTAGAACTCAGGTCTCTGAATCTAAGTTTAGGGCTCCTTCCGTAGGCTGAATGTTGGATATCAACAGACTAGTCAGTGTGGGAGACTGGAATTTTATGCCAAAGCTCTTGAAGGAAATGGCCAAGCCCCACTTCACTCCTCAGAGCCAAGAGCATCTCACCAACAATAAAACCCAAAGAGGATAAATTACTGAAGAAATAACCAATTGCCAAGCTACACTTAGTCCTTTCTTTCCTGAAGTATGGCATAATTGTTTTTTGGCTACCACCATCACATTCTCTCTTTTAAAGCACAGAATCTACCTCAGTGTGAGACACCTTGATGTACACACTACATATGGCAAGGTAGTTTGCAAACTGTCTCCTTTCAAAGAGCCCAGCCTGGCTTCCCATATTTGCTCTTTTATACTTCATGCTCAGGCCAGTCTTCTCAAAGTCTGTCTCCAGGAATTGAATCTGTAGAAGGTTGGGGAAGGGGGGATCTTTTGATAAGACAAACATCATCTTTCCAGCCTTCACTGGCTCAAGAGAAAGACAAGGGTAAATGACCTCCATCTTGGGGCATAATTTATGGCCACATGGCCTTTTAGATTGAGCCCAATGTTGGCTGAAAGTCATAACACTAGGAGGAGGGAGAGGTTGGCTTTGGGAGAGTTGGAGGCCAGGGAATCTAAGTAAGACCAGATGTGGCTGGAGGGGGCAGAGATGATGGGGGATTGGCTACACAAGCAAAATAAAGACATATTCACCTTGAGAAATGCACTCAACATTTTCAAGGTTAAATCCATCTTGTCTTCCTGTATTTTCTGTGATTGCCTTTGTGCTTGCAGCACTCAGTTATTTAGTTAAGCAAGATGGAGCAAGTTTTTTTCTGGAATACTTAACAGCCACTCAAACATCCTCTGTGCTCTCATTTTTCCTCTTTCATTATCTTATGGTTCAAAACATTTCGTAAAACTCCTGTTCTAGCTTCCAAGGCTATGGGTAATCTTGGAATCGGCTTAAAACCCTTTCACATTATTCTGAGACCTACAATTCCCCATCCAAGTAGTTGGTACTAGAAAGACAGAGACAGAGACATAAAATAAATTCACCCAATTTAAAACTGGCCTAACAAAGCTGACACACATACTAACGGCCATATTTATCACTTGGGCATGCGTCTTGAGGCAATGATAAATCTTTGACTGCACAGACCTTGGATGTGGACAAAACTGAGACCAGAGATGTCAATAAGTGTAGCATGAATATGGATGGGGTGCAGACCAGCTGCACCCCTGTTTAAGATGCCAAAAAGCTCAGAGTCTATTATTAAAGCTCTGCATCTCTAATGGAAGCACCATGCTCTGTGCTTCACAGAAATGAATTTAAGGTTAGACTACAGAGCTACTACTATCAAGTTAACCAGGAATTTGGGTTCTAGTTTTTATGCACCCATAACCTTTAAGCATAAACATGTGGCCTGCTTATAGAAATTAATATTTGGATAATTTTGTCAACACACTGCAACAACCACTCCAGCTGCCAAAGAATAAAAGAACAACCTCACCAGAGAATTAAAAATATGCATCATCATCTAGACCTTCATATCTTCCCTGATCTCCTGGAAATCCATTACAGCCCACGGGAGTAGCAAGGGTGTTGCCAGCTACTCATTTCATTAGCAACTCCTTTAGGTGAGGAATAAATTGAGACCCCTTTGTATTAATGATGGTTAGTTTCCCTGTCTACACAGAACCCAAATATCTCAGAGGCAATGGGTAAGGAAATCTGTTTTCCATACTGACAAAACTTAAGCCCTAAAAAGATCAAGGGCTCCAAAAGCCATCCAGACAAAATAAAAACAGAGAGAAAGAGATGACAGTCCTGTCTGCAGATTCCCCATCAATCCTCGTAAGCCCATCAATCAAATGGCACACACAAGGACAGAAGCAACAGCAAATCTGGAATCATCAACTGGGCTGTTTTAACTGATCATTATTTAAACAATGAGGCAGAAAACCACGTGATTTTTGTCTACTGGGGATCTGATCAGAACAAGGCCAAAATGAAGTGATGGTCTTGATTTCATGATTAAAATGTTCCATAACAAAGAGCCTTGACTGTGCATTGTCCTTTCTGCCTAGTGCCACATTTAGCCAAATACAGACATGGACTATCTAAGCAAGTCCAAGCCATTGCAACACATGGGCCTTCAGCCTGCATGGAGGAAGATTTTATTCCCAAGCAGCAAGAATACCCACCAGTAATCAAAGTGACTGACAGGTGTTAACATTAGAGATGTCATTACCAGTATTGGGGAATGGGCTGGGCTCCAAAATTTTGAGTTTGGCTAACTTTCAGTATATTCAGCACCTATTTTGTAATTAGTAGGTTTGTCCCTGTACCCCCAAATTTTGTTATTTAATGTCCTTGCTGTAACCGCACAACGATGTTTGATTTGTGGGTTACCCCATGCATACCAATCTTACCAGTGAGGTTAGGGTAGTTAGTTCCTAATCATTCAGCATCTTCCGTAAACAGCATTTCCTCATGTGCTCTGTAGAATATATATATATATACATACATATATGTATATATATATATATTCTATAAAAAAGGTTTGTGGTTAAATAAAATTGGGAAATCCTGGGTCTAAATTAAATGGGTTTCCTTCCTGCAGGACTTCTCAGAACATTTAATGTGCCAACGAGCACTGTGAATCTCTAAGAAAGGCATATAATTTGCAGCATTTCACCACATTATTTGACCACAGAACTGTTTTATGAAAAGCTGCTGGGGAGCAGGAGATGGGGACAATTTTTAGAATATACTCTGGAAAATGTTGTCTTAAAGGTCTGCCCTCCATGATTTCCAAGTAAGTAACAAATAGGAAGGAGCTCCCCAGGGGCAATACACACTCCTTTGGAAGTCTCCTATCTTTTCTGATGGACGAAGGATAGTGTTTGGGGCATTGAGAACAGAGGGCTTCTCAGGACATCTCAGAACATCTATCTGAGCCATGTGAGAAACTCTTTGTCAGTCCATTCAATCAACAATCACATATAGAGATTCCAAGGGGCACCTGGGTGGCTCAGTGGGTTAAGCCTCTGCCTTCATCTCAGGTCATGATCTCAGGGTCCTGGGATCGAACCCCGCAAGGGGCTCTCTGCTCAGCAGGGAGACTGCTTCCCCCCTCTCTCTCTGCCTGCCTCTCTGCCTACTTGTGATCTCTCTCTGTCAAATAAATACATTTTTAAAAAATCACATATAGAGATTCCACAACATATCAGCAGCTGAGCATTAAAAAAAAAAAAGTTTGAGACTGCTTTAACTTTGCACAGTGAAGACAGAGCTTACAGAGATAATAAGATATTAAAAACAGGCCTTAAAAGATAACCCCAGGGGTCCAAGTAGGCAGAGGGAGACTTTTTTTTTCAGGGAGGGGTGAGGGGCAGAGGGAAAGAAAGAGGGAGAATCTTAAGCAGGCTCCACGCCCAGTGCAGAGGCCAACATAAGGCTCGATCTGAGATCATGACCTGACCCAAAAATCAGTAGACTCTTAACCAATTGAGACACCCAAGCACCCCCAGAGGGAGATATTTTAATGAGAATGAACTATATAGAGAGGATGCCTGCCAAGACATTGTTCTGCTCCCCTGAGCACTGTTTCACAATGTTTCTATACACACATTATGTCATACATTGACATTTTGTAATGTGCTCCCCAAAGAAATGGGAGTCAGTGCTTGAAGGAGTTGGAGAAAACGTGCTGTTCTGTGTGGCTTGCTGTAGGATGAAAATCCACCCATCACTGGACTGGGAGAGAGGGATGTTGCTTCATTTAACCTTAAGAGCAACCCCAGAACGCCAAGATGTGGTATATTGCTACAAAGTATTGGAAATTCATTCTAAGAATGACGGCGGTAAAGTGGAGGGGAAAGAAATATTGTTTATTGATATATATGTAAATTGTTTATCAACTTACATATTTTGTATCATTTAATGATGAATTAATTGTATGCATACATATTTACATCTTGTGTTTTAATTTACAGAGTGCTTTCATATCCATTATTTCTTTTGATCTTCAGTAGAATTCTGCGAGCTTGAGTAGTGCAGGTGTGACCAGCCCCTTTGCACAGAGAAGCAGAAGGCTTCGGATAGTTAAGTGATTAGCCCAAGGTCACACAGTAAGTTGCAATATTAATACTAGAAACCAAGTCTTCAGATTCCCAGTCTTATGTCCTTGATTTGTGTTTGTCATACATTACTTCAAGAGACTGAAAGTATAGAGAAGTAAACTTATGCTCAATATAAGGTGAATCTTTCTAAAACTCACAGCTTTACAACAGTGGACTAAGCTGAAATGGTTATAGAGTATACCCTTGCCATAAGCAAGAGATTAAATATCATGGCTTCTCAGGTCCCTGTCAATGCTAATATCCAGTGATCCTAAAATTCCTAGGTTCTATTTCTCCAAGATGAGGTTTCCAGTGATTAAACCTATTCCTGGGAAGCTCCTATTTATTATATACCTGGTCCTCAGGAAAGAGATACTCTTTGAGAGATGCTGAGGAGTTCAGACTTTTCCCACTGTGGGTAAATTCATTGCTTTGGTACAACACACACAAATTACATACAACCAATGCTTCCAGGTGTTGCTCAGATCACAAAATGAGGAACAGATAGAGGTCCCAAATTTAGAAATGTTCTCACATACCTGAGTTTGAGTTTTACCAGAAATGTAAAATCTTGAAACACCACGGTCTATGTCAGAAATTTTCGGAGGAGCCATAGTTCTGCATTTGAACACTCATCAGTCACACTGATGCATGGAGTCTGCTTCTTTAGAATCTATCTAGTTGTTCAAACACCAAAAATATTTTAAGGGGTAGAAAGTATGGACTGATAATAATCCACAGTTGTCTTCTCTGATGGGAGACCAGGATTCCCTTTGGAGCCACCAGAACCAGCCACTGTTCCAATTCCTTTGGAACGTATTTTGTCATACAATTACAGCTCCCTATGCTCAAGAGAATGGTGCATCTGTCTGATGGAGATGCCTGGCTGCATTCTTTCCCAGATATTAATATAGGTGGCACTTTAGTAGCATAACCAATGACATGAAGAACCTGATTTGGAGAGGAACAGATGGCAGCATCTTTCTTGGGCTAATTTTAGGATCCTGAAATAGTCCCTTTCTCACACAAAACCATCAGTGGAACCAAATTAAGACAGCTATGTCACATGGAAAAGGGAGAAAGAAAAAACGTGGTCTAGTGTGAAGCAAAGACAACGAACCCAACACTTCAGTGCTCCCCCTGTATCTGAGTCCTTTCATCAACTATGAGGGGTTATTTCAACCTCTTTTCACCAGAATGGACCCTGAACACAAACAAGAGACTGCCTCAGAAGAAAGGAGCCAACAAATCTTATTTTGAATCATATGCATCGAATGATCAAGGTTGCATTGCATAATAGCTACACTACTATTCATAAGAATGTGTAGGACCTAGATTTTAGGTCCTCTGCTTAGCAGACCAGAAATTTGAGGTTAAGTGACCATTCAACTTGAAAAGACAGAAGCAGAATGAATTTCAAAGTCTCAGACATATGGTCCATTGCTTGGTCTGCTGAAAAGACCTTTCTTCCCAGGGCGATTTAAAATATCAGGTAGCGATAATGGAGATGGAGGAAGAGCCCCCCCCCCCAACCCACCCAAAAATGATGCCTCAGGTACAGGGTGGTCATCCAGGTATCTGGCACAACTGAGAAGAAGAGTACTTTGAAAAAAAGTGCTTACCTGTTTTCCATCCAGTGTGTAGAGTTTTTTGACAACCCCAGTCTCCAGCTTGATGGCTTCAGTGATATCAGTGAGGACTTGCTCAAAAGAGTGGGCTGTCTTCTTGTTCAGAAGCACACGTACAGCCTTCCGAGGCTTCACCCCACTGCGGATGATGGTCACCAGCTTGGGGCGTACAAAGTCCTTGTTCTCTCTGGCCTGGGCACTATTGCTGCTAGCCAGGGACTGGGGGGCTTTCATATTGGCAGAAGTCTTCACGTTGACAGACCAGTTGGGATTGACATTCTTGGTGTACTCCACCTTTTTAAAGAAGTTGTCTGAGGAACAAACGTAGCTTTCCCCTAAGGGAAGAAATAAGTGGTAATTAGTTGAATAGCAGATACTTGGACTATTCTAATCAAACTAATGCACACTGACCTTGGAGTAGGACTTTTGGATATATGGTGATAGTAACCAACTGTAGGCAAAATTTCTAGTTGGACCGTCTCTCTAACAACTCACCTCATTTCAAATTCAAGGGCAAGTCATCAGCAAAACATTCTTCATTACAATGGCATACCTAAGTTGACAATGCTATAAAGCTAAGGGTTTCAAGGACAATGAACACATCTAAATATAATCGAATAAACCAGGTTCTTAAGCTTTGTAGGATTTTATTGCAGTTGAAATGCCTATGTCAGTTTCTCAGATGTTTGTTAATATCTAGGAGGCATTACTGGAGTGTTTTTAACATGTCTCTATTTCTTAATGTTCCTGTCCTGTTTCTGAACTCACAGCCCCATTCCATGGTTATAGTATAAACCAAAGAGAACTCTCAGAATGAATACAGTTTATTCCAAGTTAAAGTGACCCAAGTGTCCTTGCATATTGGGCATAGAGTTCATATTTGTCAAGAAGCCAGATTGTCCTTTGCACAGAGTATATGGCTAAGTAGTAGAATACTGAAATGTGAAATGTGTGTGTGTGTGTGTGTGTGTGTGTGTGTGTGTGTGTGGTGATTATATATACGTGATGTATGTGTGTATAGTTGTGTCCTTTACTGCTCACCTCCAAACCCAAGTGGAAAAACTATTTAAATAACAACATGCACACACACACACACACACACCGCTGCTTGTGTTTGCAAATCTAGTCATTTCTTGAGAAATACTTTCCTCTGTTTCCACCACCCAACCCTCATCTTTCCATTTTCCTAAACACTACACCCTCGATCTGTGTGTTCAAGGCCATCTTCACCAGGGCTCACCCTTGACTGCCACAAGTAATGAGGTGGAGTTGTGAGAATACATTATACAGCCAGATTTATGGATTGGAGGAATCTAGTATAATTTTCACATTTACCTTGGGCTGGAGGAAATGACTAATACAGCGGAAGAAACACAGGGGCCAGAGGCAAGGGGCAGGAGCGGGGGATTAGACACCTGGAACTAGAAGCTAGAGAAAAGAGGAAGAGAGGTAGGCTCAGCCTGGGGGAGAGAGAGTATTGGAAAATGTTTCGTAAAACACATTAGCCTCAAGGTATACAGAAGTTCATCCAGAGGTTGAGCTGCAGAAAACTAGTGTGAGTTAATCAGGCTTAACTCATCAGTAATAACTCTAAATAAATAAGTAAGTGAACCCTGGCCAGGGCAAAGAAAGCATTAAATACAATTATAATCTGATGGCTCTTCCTTTGGTCTCAGCAGGAGAACCACACGGGGACATTCAGAAGCACTGGGTTGATAATTCACTCCTTTTGCAAATATCGATTGCTTTGCTGTAGCACCAAATCCTTTAAGTTGTGTTAATTAATAAATTTCTCAGTTAGTGAGGAGAGAAGATTTAGTCAGATTCTCTAGGGCACTTTTGTGGACATTTATGTGTATGTGTGAAGGGGAAGGGTGAAGGGCTTCCAACACTGCCCTGAGTCCCAGAGGCTATTAGTCTTCTGTCTTGACAGGATCAAGGGATGGTTTATAGGTGAACATGGGCATCCTCTCCCACTTGGTGCACATGTGCGTGTGCGCACACACACAGACACACACACACACCCCTCTGGGATGGAGTAGTCAAAGAACTCAGCCAAAAGAAACCCTAATTTCTCTGGCTCCCTTGCTGGCTAATCCAACCTAACCCAAGTGATTAGAGGCTAGGGTCTTTAGTTTGTGACTTAAAAGGGTGAAGGGGGCCTTTAAATTCCATCTATTCACAGCCAATATCCCCTACACCCTAGAAATGGCCCCTCACATTAGCATGCCACCAGATT
The DNA here is from genome assembly GCF_009829155.1 of Mustela erminea. Taxonomy (NCBI): domain Eukaryota; kingdom Metazoa; phylum Chordata; class Mammalia; order Carnivora; family Mustelidae; genus Mustela; species Mustela erminea. The sequence goes on from NC_045635.1 coordinate 92,788,201, forward strand.
CACAGGTACCTTCCAAGAGGCCAGTGCCTTTGAGTCAGATGTTTTCCATAACTTGTCAAGTACTTTAAGACTCTGACAACTGGTAGTGTAGAAATGTGTGAGGCTATATATTTATGATTTCACTCATCTACAGTCTCCTCTAGAGAGTCAGCTGTGTAGCCCTATTGGGACTCCAGACGTATTTTGCTCCCATCTCTTAAACCTCTTAAGCCTCTGAACTATGAGTATGATTAAGCACTCCCAGATGAAAATGAACATGATGGCAGACAGCTATAGTATCATATGGCACCAGGAACTTTCCGGAGGGCCCAGCTCTCAGCCAAATCTATGAACAGTACATTTTAGTCTCTCCATTCTCTCCTTTTGGCCCCAATATGGAATAATGGAAAAAGAACAGCTGATGTGATGTCAGTAGGAATGGGGTCTCCAATACACAGTTGTGTGTCCTTGGGCAAGTTACCTAACCTCTCCTGGCTTCAGTTGCTAGTCTGCAAAGTAAGAATGATAATAACAGTACCTACCTCACAAGGTGGGAGCGAGGCCCAAATCAGATGGTGGCTAGCAAGTGCTGATCCCAGAGCCTGGTGCACGGTAAGCACTTGATAAGACCCACCTCTCGTTATCATTAAACCCCTAATCTGAAGGAATGGAGAGAGAACAAGAAAGAAAGAGGAAGGAGGAAAGGAGGAAGAAAGGGCTGAGAGAAAGGAAATTAAAAGAGGAGGAGCGAAAGCCCAAGGAAAGAAAAGAGAAAGAAGCAAAGGCAGCCATCTTGGAACTGAGCTATGATGGTTGCATAGTATGACCACTGCCCAGGCCTCAAAGATAAGAATTTCCTGCTGGTTAAGAGGAAGTGTCTGGTTGCTGAAAATGCCATACCCAGGAGCTCAATGGTTAACCCCAGCGAAGCCACTTGCTGCCACTGCCGATGCACACTGAGGGCAGGATATTTTGTAAGACTTTATTTTTTTTAGGGCCATTCTAGGTTCACAGCAAAATTAAGGGTAAGGGGCAGAGATTTCCCACATGACCCCTGTCCTCACACACGCATAGCCTGCCCTGTAATCAAGCAGCCCCTACCAGAGGGCGGGATATTTATGGCAGTTGAGGGCAGCATCTTGGGGAATCAGACAGACCTGAATTCTTGTCCCAATCAGGTCTTTATGAGCAATGTGACCTCAGGGAAATCACTTAATATCTGAGTCCCAGCTTTTCCATCATCAAATTGAAGGTATTACACTAAGTGACATCTCAGTCCCCTTCCAGCCCTAAAGGTATATAAGAAGGAATTTTCTTCTCTTTTCCAACCCCAGAAGGCAGTAGAAGGTAAAGTTATTACGGTCATTAAATGTTAAAGAAATAGGTGTCTACTACTGAGGACTCTCCACTTGTACTACTAGAAAGACATCAAAGGCACTCCTTCTCTAGACCAAGGCCTCCTTGTTCTGATTTTGCAAACATCTGCAATGTCTGCTGCCAGAGCTCCATGCTTCCTGCACGCCCAGCTCCCTGGCACTTGGAGCTGGATGAGGTGTGTTTCAACATTACACAGCTGGGTTCCCATCCTGCCACAGCATCCAAGGGCCACTTCCCACCCATAGAGAGCCTAGAAGGCAAGCTAGCTTCAGAAGCAAGCAAGGCGACAATTGGCTGGAACTGACAATCTGCTTCAGGATGAGGGGGTAAGGAAATGAAGTCATGGAAGTACAGCTGAAAGTGCAGGAAGGGAGCAAGCTGTGGGCTCAAGATGATCTAATGTCTACCTCCATTCACTTTCAGTAGGCCCCATTTTCAAAAACATTTAACGCATTCATGTTTCCTCAGTGCAGAAACACTTCTGACTGGGCTTCCTCCTCTTTGCCAGGGTTTCCTCACTCAAGAAGGAAAATATTAAATAATATTTTATTGTATCCTCATATCTATTAATGATGTGTCTCTCTCCCAGGTATCTTTAAATCCTTCTCCTTGGCGATGTGCCTGCTTTAGTAGCTAAAGGATAAATTAGTGGGAGGGTGGTTTCATCTCATCTCATCTCTTTTCAAATGAGATATGGCAAAGGAACTGGATCATAACTAGTGTCACCATTCAACTCAGATTTTCCAACAAGACAGTCCCAGTTGGAAATATTCTGTCCCATGGTCCATGTAATAATGCTCAAAACAGTACCCCTAAGATTGATATAGGTACTCACAAACAAGGAACTGGGGAAAGAATTGGGCAGGAAAGGAAGGAGAATGACTTAGAGATGGAAGACTAAGCAACACAAAAGGGAAAGTCATTGGTGGGTTTCATTCATTGACCCACTGGGAATATGACTAATACATATATGATCATAGCCTTCATGGCTTCACTGACTCTTTGTGTACCTAAGGAGCTGTGGAAAAGCTGATGTAAATAACCTGATTTGGGCCCAAAACTTTCCCCTTTTGACTTTCAGTATCTAACAGACAGTAGACTAGAGGTATTAGACAAGGAGTATCACAGGCCAGAGTGATTATTAACCCATTGTTTTTTATTTCATTTTATTTTAGTCTAAATATTTAACAAAGTGGCCATTTGAAAACAGTATGTTCTATGCTCCATCATTCCTTTAAGATCTAGAAAACAAAAAAGCAAAACAAAATAAAGGCCTTCTGTACTCCTAGGAACTCCCACCACTGTAGTTATCTGAAAGGAACCTCAAGATCACCTAATCCAGTATTTCTCAAGTTTAAGTGCTCATAAGAATCATCTGGGAACATTTATAAAAAGACAGATTTGGGAGCCCTAACCCTGGAGATTTTGATTCAGTAGATCTGAGGTGTGACCCAGGAACTGATATTTTTCCAAGTCTCTGAAAGTTTGTGAAAGGCAGCCAGGTTTGGGAACCTCTGGCCATTCCAACCCCTCACTAGCATCATCATTACTTTTTTTTTACATCACTAACAACAATACCTTGTAGCTATAGTTACAATGTAGTTATAGTAACAATACCTTGTAGCTATAGTTTTACCTTGTCAGTATGTTTTTCTATCTATTTCTCATTATATCCTCTCAACCACCCTGATAGATAATGAAGGCAGGTGTTACTAATCTCTTTCTACATATAAGAGTATTACAACAGGGACACAAGATGTGGCCTATACATGCAATGGAATGTTATTCCTCCATAAAAGGGAAAAAAGTGCTGATACAAGGCACAACACAGATAACCCTTGAAAACATTTTTCTAAGGGAAGGAAGCCAATCACAAAAGACCACATGATGTATAATTCAGTTTATATAAAATGTCCATAATAGGCAAATCTATAGAGACATAAAATAGGTAGGTTGTTGCCTAGGGTTGGAGACAATGAGGGAAATGGGCAGTGACAGCTAATTGGTAAAATCTGGGTGAATAAAATGATCTAAAATTAGATTACAATGATAGTTGTACCACTTGGTAAATTTTCTAAAAATCATTGAATTGTACACTTAAATGGGTGATTTTTATGTTACACAAATTATACCTTAAAATGGTTGTTTTCTTCAAAAATGCTGTTTTGAAAAAGAGAAGGTTATTCACAGTGATGATAAGGACAGACTTATGGTCATGTCGTTAGCAAGCTATAAACAAGGACAACTCAACAGTCATAGATACCCTTTACTGAGTGTTACTCTATGCCAGGAATAATAGTACACTTCATGCTCATAGTCTTATTTAATCCTCAATTAGTTATTTCCACTTTACACATGAAAAACTGAGGCTCGAGGAGTCTAACTGGTTTCCCCCAAATCACACGAGCTAGCAAGTGGCAGATCTTGGATTGACAATTTGATTCCAAGGATTTCTTTTCCTGTGATAACCTTCTGCCTCTATGACTAGAACCCACTAACTCAGATTTTTCATCAGGAATCTTTCCAAACTTTTCCAGTGCGAAGTCTCTTGGTGAGCAGTGTGTATGAATGTCTTTAATCTTTCATTCAACCTCTTCCAATGGTGAACAAGGTGAGGGACTTTTCTCCTCCACTTCCTAGAAGGGAAGTTCCAAAGGACAAAACAGGAGAGAAAAGACCCTTTCCCTCTTTATCTTGCTTATCCAAGTACCCTTTCCCATCTGACTCTGCAACAGTGGGAAAATGGGTCACATTTCTCAACACTAGCCTAGGGATACCTCAGAATTTCCTTGACTGCATGAGCAGTACTCAAGATTGGGAGGGGGTTGAGGGCCACTACAGCTTGTGGTTGTAAATGCTATATGAATAAATCCAACTGAAACTTATTTACGTTCTATATAACCCAGGATGTACTACCATGCATCCAAGGGAGGAATCCAATGTAGCAGGACTCCAAAGTGTCAGAAGAAATGGTGCAGTCTTCAAAATTACATTTATTATCTATACTGAACTGAGATTATCACAACACACACACACACACACACACATCCAGGAAGAAGAAAAAGCAGTATCAAGGACTTGTCCCTGAGCAAGGTATGTTTAAAAAAATGGATTTGTGGGGGGAGATGTGTGCATGATACTTCTCATATATCAGACACAAGAACATTCTAATTCCTACTCTGAATACAATGTCCCTGGGTTCAGAATTCTGCCCTGGCATCTGTCACGGTCTTTAAAAAATCACAGCTAGGGAAAATGAGGACACACTGGGTGATTCAAGGTGCTTTGTGACAATTATTACAGAGACACACCCCTCAAATTCACCCGAGATATGGATCTCACTGTAACAATACACACACCCTATCAATACTATGTTGGACAGCTCCCTTAACCTCACTCTGAGTTCTCCCAGTTTGCCCTGACTCTCCTTCAAGACAAGGGCTAGGATAGTCAATCCTTGGATGTGCAGAAAAATCCTAGGATTAACCTCTGTCTGGCCATCCAGCAGACCGTCCTCATGGTCTAAGCCTTCTCAGCAATGTTTTTCAAGGTCAGCTATGTGGCAAAACCTCAGACTCGAATCCTGAGACCCAGATCCAGTAGCTGTAGGGACACTGTCGTTTAGAAGTAACTGGCCCCAGATCACTTGACCTGACCTGAGAAACAGCAGCTATGTGTGAGAACATGGTCTCGTGCAAGGGAAGCCCTCACGCTCCTTTGTCTGAGAGCACAAGAAACCTAGAAGCAGAGAAGAGGAGGCGGGGTACTCCCACACCAAGTCATTTAATGTGCTGATTCCTATTCCCTGTTGGCTGTTTCATAATTTGGTTTCCCAAGAGATCTGCCTGCTCTAAGCTCACCTGTGCCGGGGAATGGAAGCAAGGGGTGGGGGAGGAGGGAGGGCTAGAGAGTCGGAGAGAGGTCTGGGGAGGGTTATTTGCATGATCAGTTGCTTACATGTTATAGCCATTTAAAAGCGGGCATAAGGAGGCATCCACAATATGAAGGACTCGAAGAAATAAAATATTAAGCACGTGTCCCAAGATCTAAATATTTTCTAAATAACCACCAAAAAAAAAAAAAAAAAAAGGTGTTGTGAGTGAGCAGGCTCTGGTAAGAGCAGAGACTTCTCTCATTTCTAAGTTCTCAGCAACCTTGTCATAACATTCAATTGTAAAACCAAAGTCTAGAGACGCTTGAAAGGAATTTAGGTACAGTGAGTCAGTTCCTATTCTAATAGAAAGAGTCTTTATTAAAATACCAGACATACCTCCTGCTTTCTTTGGTATTTCTCTCAATGACCTCAGCCTCAGGGACACACCCCAGAGTGGGCTTTTTAGAAGCGACAGCTGAGCAGTGACCACTTACCTAAAAGTATAATCCTTTGTGAATGTGACCAAGAAGTCCTGTTTTTAGGAGGCAGGTTTCCATGTGTTGCAATGTGCAAATAGCCTCTCAGCAGTCCAAAGGATATTTGGCTATCTTTCTGTGAACCCAGCCGAGGTTCCTTCCTCCTTTTACAGCCCTAATGAGTCGTGGTCTGCCTCAATAATGCTACTTAGAATTAATTATGAGCAAGATCTAGAGTAAATGACACAATTCAGATTTCCCTTTGTACCCCGACAGAGAAGCACAATGCATTGTTACCACCATCCACTATCCAATGCCAGCAGAGACCGAAGGCTGTGAAGGCTAATGGCTAATGGCCCTGTCAATGCCTATAGACTCAGCAGTAGCAGCTTCAACTTGGCGTTCTGACAAATCTATCCCCGAATTCGTTTTTTCAGTGCACTCCAAGAAATGTCAGCATGGCCAAGGATGCCACCCCACCCCCCACTAAAAGCCACCACCCTTGTTTTACCTTCCTCCAGTTCATCCATGCTTCCGATCTTCCTGGATCCATCAATGGTGTAAATGTAACGCACTCCCTGAGGCAGGTTGATGTTGTCAGACAGAGATCGAGTCAGGTCAGCCAGCAAAGCGTCAAAGCTGCGAAAACGGTCAGAGGACACAGCGTACACAATCCCCTTGAAGTAGCGGTCCCCATTGCGGTAGAAACGTACCTTCTTGGCTTTCTTCTCATTGCTCAGCGCCTGCAAGGTTCTGGTTCGGTAGAAGCTACAATGGGCACTGTGAGTGGGGCTGGGCAGCCCATTCATTCGTGAGCCTCGCATGTTCCTGGATGTCTTATCTCTTTCATCAAAATGTCCAAAATCAAGTTCCATATTTCGGTGGAACCTCAGACACCTGAGTGTTGGACAAAGGGGGGTGAAAAGAGGCAAGGAAAAAGGGGAAGAGGGGGAGAATTCAAATATTAGCCAGATCCAATTTTGCAATCTGCTGCTTGTAAAAAGAACTGGTTGAAAAAAGCCCGTGACCCATCTGCTGCTTGCCCCTGACCTGCAGGAATATTGATCTTAATAGACAAGAAGGAGGGGCTGGGGGGTGCTGCTGTGGTGGGGGGTTGGGGTGAGAGATAGGGAGGGAGGCACTCTGGGCGCTGTTCCAAACAGGGGAGAGGGAGGGATTTTGAAATCGCTTGAAATCCTGGGACTTATTGACAGTGGCTCCTATCAAATTGTAACTTCGGGCTAAATACATTAAAACTGGCATCTGTTTCCTCACACATGCCCACATGACTAACAGTTGTAAATGAATCCATAGCCCGACAAAATCCCCTTGAAGAGAATAGAAGGCGCTGGCTGACATTCACATCTCCAGTTTAGGAAGCAATCTTTGTGCCTCAGTAAAAGGACTACGGAAGGGGAGGTTTTTCTTTTATTCCAAACCCCCTTGCCTACTCTAATGTGTGCATCCCTCCCCACCCGACCCCCCAGAATAAACCAGGATTCTCCTTTAAAGGGACAGCCTCCAGGGAATAGCTGGTGTCTTTGTACTATTCATCGAACCCTTTCCCCACCAAGCTGGGGCAGCTATCCAACATTCATAAGAAATAAGATGGGGGAAAAAAAGGATTAGAAAAATTAGTTATTTAAGAAGTTATTAGCTCTGCTTTCTCCCTGGTACCATTTGGTCACAAAATCCTTTCCTTTCTTTTTAAATTTTTTTTTAACATGTGTTCTATCCCTCCCCAACAAGGCAGCCGCACCTCTTAATGGAATAATTCAATCGTTGAACGATTCCCAAGTGAGTCCCTGGGAAGCATATGGGACCTTTCGAAACAAGCACACCTTTCATTGTTCTGGTTTTCTACGCTGACCGATGGGGCATTTGCCCCTCAAGGACGCAATTCACCTCCAAACTTGCCTATTGCCCAGGTGCTTTAGCTGAGGCAAAAGATGGTCATTTGTCAGATTTGCTTTTTCCCCTTCTGCTGAGCCAGAAAGAGAGAGAGAGAGAGAAAGAAAAAAAAAGAAAGAGAGAGAGAGAGAGAGAGAAAGGGTGAGAGAGAAAGAAACAGAGAAAGGGAGAAAGAATCAGAGGAAAAGGGAGAGAAATCCAAACATGAAACCAAACACAACAGAAGCCTCGAGCATTAGCAAAGGTAGTGACCACAGCCTAGGAACCCAACTATTAACATGCATCTCACAGATGGGGATAAAAGGACTCAGAGAGCAAGCAGGGCTCAGCTGCCACACACTGCCACATCAAGATATTTGCAAGGGACCAGGAGGACAGGAGATAAAGGAGGACTGGTGCCGAGGAGGTTTGCCAGGCTTGATCCCCCTTTTCTTCCAATGTCACCATGACCTGTGCTGAGCTCAGCATTGTCTCTGTCAGACAACCTGCAGTGGTGAGAGACCCCACCTCCTCAAGACAAGTAGCAAGCATTTCCCCGGGCATGCCAGTAACACTTGGCTTTGCTTTAGAATCACGGGTGGTATTATTCTAAATCAACATCACAGTGAAAACAAATGAACATCGAACTCACTTTTCCAAAGGAAAATCCCAGGTAGAGGCTGAGGAAAAAATCCGATAGAATAAGGCAAAATAAAATTTAAGAAAAAAAAAAGGAGAAGGAGAGAAAGAGAGAGAGCTAGAGCGAGCCCTTTGCCTTGTGCTTTTACCGCTTGGCATCTGTTACATTCTGCCTGAAAATCACTGGAAAGCCCCACTCACCGGTTTTCTGCTGGTTGGGTGGAGATGCTGAGAGAAAGAAAACCAATCTCTCTATGCCTTTGTTGTCTGAGCTCCAAGCAAGAAATTCCTGCCAGGGTGGATAGATGCCTTCTAGGTCCTAGTGCCTTGTCCAGCTTCTCCCCTATAACTCAGGCTTAGTGAATCCCCCCAACTCCTATGATTAATTACATGCTTTTTTTTTTAAATTCACAGGCTGCATTAACAGCTAGAAAGGTTTCATTTATAACCAACAGGAAATTGCAGGGTGGCAAAAAGATTGCACAGGCAAGTGCAGAATGTTCTAATGAGCAATGTGCTAGCCCCCCACCCCCACACACACACCCTCTTTTTTAAAGAGAATTGGCAATTTCATTTGGCCAAAACCTTGTCCTAATCTGCCTGGGAGCCAGACTCAGGCAGTCAAACCAGGCATCTTAGAAATTGTAGCTCTCTGCCTCTCACCTTCTTGAGACAAAACAATCTAACCTTAACGAAGGTTAGATTGAAGACATCTTGAAGACATCTTTAGTTCATCCATCCAACAACTGTTTTTTTTTTTTTTTTTGAAATAAGGTCAGTGGTGTAGACTACAAGGAAGAACAAAAAAGACAAGACAAGGGAAAAGATATCTAGAATTTCATGGGGGATGATGTTGGCAAAAGAACCCCAAAGACCTTTTAGCTTGCTGCAATAACCTGGTTAATAGGATCTGTGGCATTTACCTATGAGAGTTTGTGAGTTCAAATCCAACCCAGAGACCTTCCCATGGCTACAAGATAAACATTAATGGCTCCTCAAATTTCCTGTTGGTTATGAAGTGTCTTCTTAATATCAAATATGTTAGAAAAGGGATGGAAGCAACCACATTAAATGTATTAAATCAAATCAAACTATAAGAAAAAGAAGGGGAAGGTGAGAGAGTAAAGGAGGGGCGGGCTGTCATCTTCACTAACAGAGGCTATGTGTATTAACAGGCAGAGTCTTGAAACACCATGACTCCATTGTCGCTTGGCTTCCAGAAAGCTCAGAGCTAATAGCAGGCTACTTAATGATCTTCTGTATGATTCCTAATACAATTCACCCTCCTCTTTAGATATAGCTGTTGATGACTAGGTAAGCATTTTTTGATGCATGTGTTTTGCCTCAAAGCAGGATTAAAAAAAAAATGACATTCCTTTTCGGGAAGGTGTTGGCAAAGGAAGCCTAAGCTGTCCATGTCAGGGGGTAGACAGCCCCCATGTGCAACCTGCCTAGTCAAGGTTGTCCACCTTGCTGTTGCTCTTCTGGCTGTCAAATATCTAGCTCAGGGAACCGCCTGTGTCTGGTGTGTTCTCTTCCATTTGTCTCTGCCTTACATTGTGGCCATCTCCAGAAAGATCAGGGTTATTCAGGTCAAGGGCAGACACAAGGAATAAGGGCAGGAAAATATGGAAATTCTGGACAATAGTTGTAGCTTTCTGGCCCAGCAAGGTCAATGTCTTAATTTTTTTTAAAATTGTACATCATAAGTGTTTCATAAATATAGGGTGATTGGTATTGTATCAGGACTCAAATATTTTTTTTTTATTTTCTGGGAAGGATAGAGGAATGGATGTGATGATAAAACTTAAACATAAAAGGTTTAGAATAGATTTTAGAAGGGATTTCCTCATGATCTAGACTTTGCAACATTACTGTGGAAGCTGCAGGTTGTCTTTAGGAGACCGTCTGAGGTAGATGATTTTGTGTTTACATCCATCAAAGAGCAGACAGGTGAACAAGATCAAGGTTTCCCCTTGTGAGGTATGTGGATGTTAATGGGTGGTCTTTGAAAACAGACAAAAATGGTTCTTTGGTCAAAAATGTTTAAGAAGTGGGATAAATTAAATTTGTTTTCTTTACCATAAAATTTCTCCTTTAATATGCATAAAATATGGCATGTGTCTCCAAAAAGGAATTCAGTATAAAGGGCTTCCTGCTTTAAAAAAAGAAAGAAAGAAAGAAAGGACGAAAGCCAGCAAGCTCAGGGGCGCCTGGGTAGCTCAGTCCGTTAACCATCTGCCTTAGGCTTAGGTCAGTTTCCCGGGGTCCTGGGATCAAGCCCCATATCAGGCTCCCTGCTCAGCTCCATCTCCCTCTGACACTCCCCCTGCTTGTGCACTCTCTCTCTCTCTCTCTCTCTCTCAATCTCTCAAATAAATAAATAAAATGATAAAAAAAAACCTCAGAACCCCTTTTTCCAGAGCATCTCATAGACTAATGTTTTGTGGATCAATGTTTTGCAAAAAAATGAGCTAGATCATTTCACAAATATGCTTCCTCTCAAAGAGCTCTCAGCTACTCATCAGGATTTTTCTCTCACTTCCTCAAAAAAGGAGAATCAGTGCCAGAAAAGAAGAACTTAGGCATGAGTCCAGGGATAGAGTATATCATTATATATGGGAGTTAACTTTGACATCAAGGGAGGGTCATGTTTGAGGTCTCAATGGAGTGAAGAGATTGAAGGGAAAAGATTGTGGGAAAAGTAGCAGTGAGACCTTTTTGAGTAATTCCCATGTGCTCACACTCACTGTCCCTGGAGAGCTTAAAGACTCATTGAGACAGGACAAAAATCATGAGGGGAAAGACTTAGATCGCTCTTGATATGTTATGGTCTTGGTTAATCAAATTCAGCTTAAAGATCAGGATCAAGTAGCAAGACCATTCATCATACACACACACACACACACACACACACACACACACACAATAACTAGAGTACATTACCTATCAAAAACACAGAAAGTAGGATCTGGAGTAGGACAGTGTAAGCAATAGGAAGTGAAGCTGAAAATATATACAAACTGTTTATAGGAACCACAAAAGTATAAAGTACATAAGAATAAATCCAACAAATATGTATAAAACCTTCATTGAGAAAATCCTAAAATGATTGAAGAACATAACAGACATTGTAAATAAATGTAAAACCAGACCATGTTTATGGATGGCAAGAAGCAATGTTGTAAAGGTATCAACACTCCTTAAAGTAATCTATATCTATATATGAAGAAATTCAAATAAAAACCCCAAGAGAGGGCGCCTGGGTGGCTCAGTCGGCTAAGCCACTGCCTTTGGCTTGGGTCAGGATCTTGGAGTCCCGGCATCGAGTCCCAGGTCGGGCTCCCGGCTCTATGGGGAGTCTGCTTCTCCCTCTGACCTTTTCCCCTCTCACGCTCTCTCTCACTCCCTCTCTCACTCTCAAATAAATAAATAAAATCTTTAAAAAAAACCCAAAAGAAATTTTTTGTGAAATTCATAAATATCTGTTGTGATAAAATATCTGTTATTGTAAGATTTAAATGAGTAAATATATGTAAAGTGTTTAGAACAAACCCTGGCACATAGTATATATGATACAGGTATTAGTTTTTATTTTCCCTAAAATATTCACAGGGCATCTCCTTCATTTCTTTCAAATCTTTGCCCGAACAACTTCTCAACAAGATCCACCCAGACCACCCTATTTAAAGTCACAACTTTCTCTCTTGAGGAAGCACTCCTAATTTCCTTTATCCTGCTCTATTTTTTCCATAACATTTATCATCTTCCAACATACTACATAATATACCTCTTTATTATGTTTATTATCTATCTTGCCAAATAGAATATAAGCTCCACAAGGCCAGAAATATTCTAATAGCTTAAATGAAATATAATTCATCACACTGATAGTAACATCTTTGTTTGTTTTTATTTTTTAGGATTTATTTATTTATTTGAGAGAGAGAATGTGTGTATGAGAAGAGGGAAGGGCAGAGGGAGGGGGAGAGTGTCTCAAGCAGACTCCCTGCTGAGTGCATAGCCCAATGTGGGGCTCAGTCTTAGGAACCTGAGATCATGACCTGAACTGAAATCAAGAGTCGGGTACTTAACCGACTGAGCCACCAAGGCACCCCTCTTTATTTTTAATACTGTATTCAATAATTCTTTTTTTAAATTATTATTATTTATTTATTTGACAGAGAGGGAGAAAGATATATCACAAAAAGGGGGTGGGGAGAAGAAGAAGCAGGCTCTCCTGCGAAGGAGGGAGCCTGACACAGGACTCAATCCCAAGACTCTGAGATCATGACCCAAATGAAAATAGTCACCTAACTTAGCCACCCAGGCACCACTTAATACTATATGCAATGCCTAGAACAATGTCTAATACATAGTAGGTCTGGGTATTTTTAAATTGGATTCAGTAAGGGAAGCATGGAATAGTCAAAAGGTAGTATTGGGACAATTAACTTTCATATGAAAAAAAATAAATTAGATCCACGCTTCACACCATACATAAAAATAAACTCCAGATGTCTTAAAGACCTGAATATAAAGAACAGAACTTTACAACTATTAGACTAAAATATGGGAGATTCTCTTTAAATCCTTGTGGTTTAAAAAAAAAAAAAGATTTTTTTAAAACCAAGACAAAAAGCAGAAATCTCAGAGGGAAATATTTGTAAATTTGATTAAATGAAAATGTAAAGCTTCTGAAGGTGAAAGAAAGCATTCAAACATTAAAAGATAAGTAACAAATTGAGAAAAGATATTTGAATCTTATGTAACTAACAAGGAATAATGTCCTGAAATATATAATATAAAGTTATATCAATATGGCAAAGGCAAAACTCCAACAGAAAAAAAATGAGCAAAGGATTAGTCCAGGTTGTTCACAGGAGAGGAAACCTTGATGGCCAGTAAACCTGTGCAAATATGCTCAACCTCTAAGGAAATCCTAGTTAAAACAGAAATTACATATTTTGTAACCATTAGATTGGTAGAAATTTTTAAAATATGGCATAGCGGGTATAGACAAAGATGAAAAACAGCTGGAACTCCCATACAATGTTGGAGGAAACAAATTGGTACAATTTTGGAGAGCAGTTTTGGGCAGTAGCTAGTAAAGTAGAAAATGTGTATCAATCTATAATCCAGAAATTTCATTTCTAGATGTCCATGCTAGGAGAATGCTCGCACATGGGTTCAAAGAGACCACTACAAGGATATTTATAAAGGTGTTATTTGAAATCTGTGAAAAAATGGAAACAACCCAAACGCCCGTCATCAGCATACTAATTTGATTAGTGGTCATTCATACATGGAATGTTATACGCAGTGAAATAGAATAAATGAGTGTTAAGTATAACTGGTGGTGCACAGACTAGTGTAGCCCTAAGTTTTCATTTCGCTGCTAATGAAATGCCCAGGAGAGCAATTTCAGAGTCATATGATACTTGTATGTTGAATTTTATGAGAAACTGCTGAATTTTCTTCCAGAATGGCTTAAAATCTTATTTTCTCACCAGCAGTGAATGAGAGATCCAGTTCCCGTACATCCTCACCAGTGTTCAGGATTTTTATTTTAGCCATTCTAATAGATGTGTCGTGATATCGCTCTATGGTTTTAATTTGCATTTTCCCCAATGTGTCACAGTTCTGAGTATCTTTCATGTGCTCGTTTTCTAACTGTGCATCTTGTTCAGGGAGATGACTCTGCCTTTTGCTCATTTTCTAATTGAATTATTCGAGTTTGTTTTAAGATTTTATTTTTACGTGATCTCTAAACCCAGCATGGGACTCAAACTTAGAACCTTTGAGATCAAGAGTCTTCTGCTCCACCAACAGAACTAGCCAGGCATCCCAATTTTTGTAATGTCGAGTTTTGAGAGTTTATTGTATATTTTAGATATAAGCCCTTTGTCAGATACATGGTTTGCAAATATATTCTCTCCGACTGTTTCTTGCTTTTTCATCCTTTTGACGTGTTCTTCCGTAGAGCAATAGTATTAATTTATTTTTCATTTTAAGGATTGTGCTTTTAAAAAGATCATTGTATTTGAGTATAGTTGACACACACAAGGTTACATTAGTTTCAGGTGTCTGATACAGTGATCCAACACCTCTATATGTTATGCTCTGCTCACCACATGTATAGCTACCATTTGCCACTATACAACCCTATTACAATGTCACTGACTATATTCCCTATGCTGTGCCTTTTAGTCCCATGACTAATTCATTCCATAACTGGAAGCCTCTATCTCTCATTCTCCTTAACCCATTTTGCCCAGCTGCCCATCTCCCTCCCTCTGGGAACCATCAGTTTGGCCTCTAGGTCTATCCATGTTGTTGTAAATGGCAAGATCTCATCCTTTTTTGTAGGGGTGTGTGTGTGTGTGTATGTGTGTGTGTGTGTATACCACATCTTCCTCATCCATTCACCTATCAATGGACACTTGGGTTGTTTCCACGTCTTGGCTACTATAAATAATGCTGCAATAAACATAAGGGTGCCTCTATTTTTTCAGATAAATCTTTTCATTTTCTTTGTGTTAATACCCAGTAGTAGAATTACTGGATTATATGTTCTATCTATTTTTAATTTTTTGAGGCAACTCCATACTGTTTTCTTTTTTAAAGATTTTATTTATTTATCTGAGAGAGAGAGTGCGTGAGAGTGAGCGAGAGAGAACACAAGCTGGGTGAAAGGCAGAGGGAGAAGCAGGGAGCCTGTTTCGCTCCATCCTGTTGGGACTCCAGGATCATGACCTGAGCCGAAGGCAGATGCTTAACAAACTGAGCCACCTAGGTGTCCCTCCATACTGTTTTCCACAGTGGCTGCACTAACTTACATTCCCACAAACAGTGCATGAGTGTTCCTTTTTCTTCACATCCTCACCAAAATTTGTAATTTCCTGTTTGCTTGTTTTATTCTAACCATTCTGACAGGTGTAAGGTGATACCTCACTGTGGTTTTGCTTTGAATTTCTTTGACAGGGGTGCCTGGGTGGCTCAGTGGGTTAAGCTGCTGTCTTTGGCTCAGGTCATGCTCTCGGGGTCCCGAGATCGAGTCCTGCATCAGGCTCTCTGCTCAGCAGGGAGCCTGCTTCCTCCTCTCTCTCTCTCTGACTCTCTGCCTACTTGTGATCTCTGTCTTTCAAATAAATAAATAAAACCTTTTAAAAAAAGAATTTCTTTGACAGTTAGTGACGTTGAGCATATTTTCATGTGTCTTTTGGCCATCTGGATGTCTTCTTTGGAAAAAGCTCTATTCAGGTCCTCTGTCCTTTCTTTTAATGGGATTGTTTGGGGTTTTTCTGTTTGTTTGTTTTGTTTTTTTTGTTTTGTTTTGTTTTGTTTTGTTTTATTAAATTGATTTATTTATTTTCAGAAAAACAGTATTCATATTTTTTCACCACACCCAGTGCTCCATGCAATCTGTGCCCTCTATAATACCCACCACCTGGCTCCCCCAACCTCCCACTCCCCTGCCACTTCAAACCCCTCAGATTGTTTTTCAGAGTCCACACTCTCTTATGATTCACCTCCCCTTCCAATTTACCCCAACTCCCTTCTCCTCTCTAACACCCCTTGTCCTCCATGATATTTGTTATGCTCTACAAATAAGTGAAACCATAGGATAACTGACTCTCTCTGCTTGACTTATTTCACTCAGCATAACCTCTTCCAGTCCCATCCATGTTGCTACAAAAGTTGGGTATTCATCCTTTCTGATGGAGGCATAATACTCCATAGTGTATATGGACCACATCTTCCTTATCCATTCGTCTTTTAAAGGGCATCTTGGTTCTTTCCATAGTTTGGCGACCATGGCCATTGCTGCTATAAACATTGGGGTACAGATGGCCCTTCTTTTCATGACATCTGTATCTTTGGGGTAAATACCCAGTAGTACAATTGCATGGTCATAGGGAAGGTCTATTTTTAATTTCTTGAGGAATCTCCACACTGTTCTCCAAAGAGGCTGCACCAACTTGCATTCCCACCAACAGTGTAAGAGGCTTCCCCTTTCTCCACAACCTCTCCAACACATGTTGTTTCCTGTCTTGTTAATTTTGGCCATTCTAACTGGTGTAAGGTGATATCTCAATGTGGTTTTAATTTGAATCTCCCTGAGGGCTAGTGATGATGAACATTTTCTCATGTGTCTGATAGTCATTTGTATGTCTTGATTGGAGAAGTGTCTGTTCATATCTTTTGCCCATTTTTTGATATGTTTGCCTTTTTCATGTGTGTTGAGATTGAGGACTTCATTATAGATCCTGGATATCAACCTTTTGTCTGTACTGTCATTTGCAAATATCTTCTCCCATTCCGTGGGTTGCCTCTTTGTTTTTTTGACTGTTTTCTTGGCTGTGCAGAAGCTTTTGATTTTGATGAAGTCCCAAAAGTTTATTTTCGCTTTTGTTTCCTTTGCCTTTGGAGACATATCTTGAAAGAAGTTGCTGTGGCTGAAATCGAAGAGATTACTGCCTATGTTCTCCTCTAGGAGTCTGATGGATTCCTGTCTCACATTGAGGTCTTTTATCCATTTTGAGTTTATCTTTGAGTACGGTGTAAGAGAATGGTCGAGTTTCATTCTTCTACATATAGCTGTCCAGTTTTCCCAGCACCATTTATTGAAGAGACTGTCTTTTTTCCACTGTATATTTTTTTCTGTTTTGTCGAATATTAATTGACCATAGAGTTCAGGGTCCATATTTGAGCTCTCTACTCTGCTCCACTGGTCTATGTGTCTGTTTTTATGCCAGTACCATGCTGTCTTGGTGATCACAGCTTTGTAATAAAGCTTGAAATCAGGTAACGTGATGCCCCCAGTTTTATTTTTGTTTTTCAACATTTCCTTAGTGATTCGGGGTCTCTTCTGATTCCATACAAATTTTTGGATTATTTGTTCCAGCTCTTTGTTTGGGATTTTTTTGTTTTGTTTTGTTTTGTTTTGTTTGGTGTTGAGTTGCATTAATTCTTTATATATTTTGGATTTTAACCCCTTACTGGATATATCATTTGCAAATATCTTCTCCCATTCATTAGATTGCCTTTTTGTCTTGTTGATGGTTTCCCTTGTTGTGCAGAAGCTTTTAATTTTTATGTAGTCTCATTTGTTTATTATTATTATTATTTCCCTTCTAGAAAAACATTACCGATGTCAGAGAAGTTACTACCTGTGTTTTCTTCTAGGGTTTTTATGGTTCAGATCTCACATTTAGGTCTTTAATCCATTTTGATTTTACTTTTGTGTGTGGTATTAGAAAATGGGCCAGTTCCATTCCTTTGCGTATAGCTGTCTGTTTTCCCAGCACCATATACTGAAGAGACTGTCTTTTCCCCATCATATATTCTTGCCTCCTTTGTCATGGATTATTGACCATATAAGCATGGGTTTCTTTCTGGGCTCCCTATTCTGTTCCATTAGTCTATGTGTTTTTGTGCCAGTACCATACTCTTTTGATTATGTTAGCTATGTGGTATAGTTTAAAATCCAGGACCATGCTATCTCCAGCTTTATCCTTATCTCCAGCAATTTCTCAAGATTGCTTTGGCTATTTGGAGTCTTTTGTTTTTTATGGATTCTGATTTTGGTGTCATGTCTAAGAACTCTTCAAGAAGCCTAGGTACTGAAATTTTCTCCTGTGTTATATTCTAAAAGTTTGATAGATGTATGCTTTACATTTAAATCTATGCTCCATTTTGTGTTCCTTTTTGTTTAAACTGTGAAGTTTCGATTGTAGTTCATATTTTTTTTTTTTTTTTTGGTCTGTGGATAGGTAGTTGCTCCAGCACCATTTGTTAAAAAGATTATCTTTCCTCCATTGAGTTGCTTTTTCACCTTCATCAAAAGTCAATTGAATATATTTATGTGAGTCTATTTCTGTGTTCTCTAGTCTAGCCCATGGATTTGTGTGTCTATTCCTTCTCCAATACCAAACCATCCTGATTACCAAAGCTATAAAAAATTTTTGAAATCAGGTAAACTGATTTCCCCCATTTTATTCTGCTTTCTCAGATTTGTTTTGGCTATTCTAGGTCCTCTGCCTTTCCATAGAAATTTTATAATAATCTCGTTTGTATCTATCAAATATCTCATTTTTGATAGGAATTATATTAAACCTATCTACCGATTAGAAGAGAATTGACATTTTTCTATTTCTATGTTCAGTTTTCTAATCCATGTACATGATATGTCTCTCCATTTATTTATATTTTCTGTGATTTCTTTCCTCAGTGTTTTATAATTTTCAGCATACACATCCTATACATGCCTTGTTAGATATATACCTAAGGATTTTTTTAAGATTGTATATGCTATTGTACTTAAAATTTTGCTTTCTGCATGTTCATTGTTAGTAAATAGAAATAGAATTGATTTTTGTATATTGACCTGACACTTTGCAAATGTGCTGAATTCCCTTACCAGCTCCATAAGTTTTTTTGTAATTATCTTGTGATTTTCTATATAGATCATGTCATCTGCAAAAAGAAGATGGCTTTATTCCTTTCCAAACAGAATACCTTTTATTTCATTATTTGCCTTATTGCTGGGGACAAAGTCTTCTATACTTCTATTTTGAAGAGCAGTGGTGAGAATGGACATCCTTAACTTGTTCCCCATTCTTAGCGGGAAAACATTTAGCCTCTCATTATTAAGTGTGATATTAACTATAAGTTCTTCTTCTTCTCCTCCTTCTCTTCCTCCTCCTCCTCCTCCTCCTTCTTCTTCTTCTTGTAGATGTTCTGTATCAATTAGAGCAATGTCTCCTTTATTCCTAGAATTTTCTGAGGCTTTGAAAAAAATTATGAATGAATGTTGAATTTTGTCAAATATTTTTTCTGCATGTATTGATTTGATCATGTGATTCTTTCTTCTGTAATCTGTTAATATGATTGAGTACATAGATTTTCAAAATCTGTATACTTTTACATATTTGATATATTTCTCACTGATTTTTAGTTTGAATCAAATATGAATTGTCAATATTTCTTCAAAATAATGAAAAATTACACAGACAAGTAAAAAAATAAGCAGAGTTAGCAATCAGGTAATCAAAATATTTGACATAAAGCATACACAGGCAGAGACAAGAAGAAAAAAAAACTAGTTAGAAAATACAGTGGTACTCAACTCTGCCTTCACAATAGAATCAAATGGGAGGCTTTTAGAAACTCTTCTTGACTATGATTTAATTGATCTGGTACTGTTCCCAAGCATTAGTACTTTCTAAAGTTGCCCTAGTAATTCTAATGGATAGCCAAAGTTGAGAATCACAGGCAGAGCAGAAAGAACCTAATAAGGTAAACTTTGGAGTCATATCTGACTTGGGATCCAGGTAATCCTTGTATGACCTTGAGCAAATTAGTGGAGTCTATCTATAAAATAGGGATAATATAAGGGTTGTTTTAAGGAATAAATGAAACATCATATGTAAGGTTCCTTGCAGTATGCATGGTGTGTGTAAAAATACATTTATCAGACTCCCAGAATATAGAAATATCACATACAATGTATAAGAAGTATCCATAGAGGGAGGGATGACACCCTTCTTTGCCTTTCCTCCTCCCTACTTGCTGAAATGTGAATATCATTTGTGTGCAAGCAGCCATGTTGCACCTGGAAGTGGAAGGCAGGTTTTGAGAATGGCAGAATGACAAGACAGACTGGAGCCTGGTGATCATGGGGCAACCATATCAGCCCTGAGAAACTTCTTTACAAACTTTGTTTATGTAATAGAGAAAAAAGCTTCTATCTTTTTGAGTCACTGATGTTTACTGTTTCTTCCCTTTTTCTATTCTGCCTGATACAACAATAAAAAATGATTCAACACATAGTCATGTTTGAAATCACTCTTGATGGGCCAAAAACTGAGAGGGATGTGTGAAAGATGGGGAGTAGGTAGGTTTCTGATAAAAGGAGGAAGCCATAGCCTAGGACACACATGGGAGAGAATGTTAGAATATTCTTATAGATGAAGAAATCACCACATGAGCTCTCCATGTCAAAAGATAAAAACTAGGTGAAAGAGTTGTCTTTAAAGCAACTACTCAGTATCCCAGGAAGAAAAGCCAAAAGACTTGAATTTTGCCCATCACTTTTGCCACCACATGCAGTAACAGAGGGATCTCTCTTCAAGTGAAACCAATGAGTATGGACGCTTAGTATAATATGTTGGGTGATGGACAATGGCCAAACAGCATTTATGAAAAATAGAGAGGCACACAGATTTATCGAGGTGCCCTTTTCATGGTATGTTCTCCAGCTCATCCACTCTGATTGGAAACAGAAGCTCTATCTATTCTGTTCATTCTTTGAAATAGGTTGCCCAAACAGAAGGAACAGGTAGTCTAAAAAGAAATCTCAACTAGAGAGAAGCATATAATAAGAGAGTCATCAAACACTTAAAGAAAATAACATGAAATATAGACAATAAACTCAACAAATAAAAAGACAAATGGTCTTGAGAGAAAAATTGTTCAAAATGTAAGCATAAAATGATCATAATTTTAGAATGGTAAAAAAAGATATCACATCTATAAAAGAACAAGTATTTTTGAAACAATAATGGGTAAATATTAAAAAATAAGAAATTTTTAAAATAAATATCATGGAGGGGTGTCTGGGTGGCTCAGTGGGTTAAAGCCTCTGCCTTCAGCTCAGGTCATGATCCCAGTGACCTGGGATGAAACCCCACATCAGGCTCTCTGCTCAGCGGGGAGCCTGCTTCCTCCTCTCTGCCTGCCTCTCTGCCTAGTTGTGATCTCTGTCTGTCAAATAAATAAATAAATAAATAAATAAATAAATAAATCTTAAATAAATAAATAGATATCATGGATAAAATTAAAATTTAAATAAAGGACTGAATAAAGATTTGTAAGAGATACAAGTAGAGATCAAATCAAAGAACTGGAAAATTGCACTCATGCCTTCTCCTAAAGCATAGGATAAAGGATAGGATGGTAGAAAGTAGTAAAGAAAAGGTAAGATGCATGAAGGACAGAACAATCAAGAAATTTCTACATTTGTCTAATAGGACTTCCACTGAATAAAAATTAAGAGGATAGATGGGAATCAGTATCTGAAGAATAAACAACAAAACAAACAAAAAACCAAAAACACTTCCTAGAATTGAAGCCATGAATACTCAGATTGAAAGGAGCTTTAAGTAACAAGGAGGAGGACTTATAAAAACAAGAATGGTAGTTAAAAAACAAAAACTTTAAACCTAGACACATCACAGTGTAATTTTGGAGCATCAAGGATAACAGGAAAATACTAGAAACTTTGAAAGATGAAGATCACCTACAATGGGACATAGAAGTGTGACATCAGACTTGCCATTAGCAACATCAGACACGAAAGCAATAGAGCATTTATCTTCAAATTGCTGAGTGAAAATAATGTTGAATCTTGGATTTAATATCATGTCAAACTATTATATAATTGGGAGAGTTCTCTCCCGTTTTGGACACAGTTGAATCCAGAACACTTACCGACCACAGAAACTCTTAGAAATAATTATTAGAGAATATACTTCAGCAAAAAGAAACTTAAATTGTGGAAAGTAATGGTGTTAAGGAAACAATGCAAAATCATTTGTATACATTATAGAATTACAAAATTATTGTAAAAAATATGAGATGTAACCTATGTCCAACATGGGAGAAAGTATGGCAAGTGTAAGGTCAGTGAAAGGTATTGCGCACAAATTTTGCTCAAACCAAGCAAAACATTTTGTTCTCATTCTACATCAACAAAGAGAAGGTGAATGCTTACGTCATTTTTCCAGAAGTTTAGAAGGGCAAGAGGGATGTCTGTGGTCACCGGCCTAATTTAAATTCCAAGAAACAAATTCTAGAAAGAGATCCATTCCTGCTCTAAAATATCCTTGTGTGGTACAAAAGGAAAGGAAACAGAAAACTGACCTGTATGATAGATCACTTCCCACAAGATTTCATTTCACAAAATAGTTCCTGAGCCTCTGCTCTGTGCCAGGCTGTGTAGGCACTGAAGGGAGCAACACTGAAAAGACAAAGAGGGGACACCTGGGTGGCTCAGTCGGTTAAACGTTGCCTTCAGTTCAGGTCAGGATTCTGGGGTTCTGGAATCAAGTCCCAAATCAGGCTCCCTGCTCATCAGGGAGTCTGCTCCTTCTTCTCCCTCTGACCTTTCCCCTGCTTGTGCTCTCTCTCTCCCTCTCTCAAATAAATAAATAAAATCTTTGGGGGATAAAAAGAGAAAAGACAAAAAGGAAATGGAAAATCCTTGTCTTTGAAGATCTGGCATTCCTGATGGAGTCCTTCAGAAAAGAAGGGGGCTTTCAGATGAAGCTAGTAAGTGAAAGACCTAGGTGAAGGACAGACCCACATTGGCATTTTAGAAAGCTCAAAGCAGTAGTACAGGAGGACATTGTACCCCAAAAATCTGAAAGCAGAGAAACCAGGAAGCTAAGGCAGTCATTACAGACATTTAGTGAAAGTGGCTTTGTGGAAGCTGGGAGGGACAAGCATGGAAAATCAGAGTAAGGTTTCTGTAATCAAACCCTAGAGATTCTACCTTTTGTTGCATATTTAAAATACAGTTCTCTCTTAAGAAGCCATGTGGCATACTGGAAAGAGTATAGACTTTAGCTGCATGACTCCAAGCAAGTTATTGAATCTCACTGAGCTTTGGTTTACTCAGCTACAAAATGTAAATACGAATAAGGCCAACCCTGTAGGAATTTTGCAAGAATTAAATGAAATAACAGATACAAAGTTCAGAGCCCATAGGTGGTGATATTAAATACTAACTATGATTTATAAAGCTACAGTTAAAAATTACCCTACAGATATGTTATTGAATTTATGTGTATATGTCACCTAGTACAGTTGCTATGGCTACATAACTAATTACCTGAAAACTTAGAAGCATAAAGCAGCTATTTATTATGGCCATGAATTCTATGGGTTGGGAATTTGGACAAGGCCCAGCCGAGATGCTCCATAATACCTGGGGCCTCCCCTGGAATCCCAGAGGCTAGGAGCCAGAGCCAAACTTGAGACAAGTTCATTCACTCACACATGTCTGGTAGTTGATGCTGCCTGTCACCTAAGGGCCTCGGGTCCCCTCCGTATTGAGCCTATGTGGTCTCCCTATGTGGGCTAGTTGGACATTGCAACTGTGTCAGTGATGTATCTTTATGACGTATCTTTATGATGATCTTTTGTATCTTTATGATGTACTATATCTTTATGATGAAATAGTTTCAGAAATAACATAACCTCACTTCTATTGCATGGAATTGATTGGAGAGGTCATAAGCCCCTATCCAGACTTGAGGGAAAGAGGCATAAAGCCCACCTCGTCAGTGGGAGGAGTATTGAGATCATAGTTTAAGAACACATGAGGTGAGAGACTCTGTTGCAGTTTTCTAGGAAACTACAATCTTCCAATTAATCTAAATTTGGAAATTCAAAGAGCAAATGTCAGATGGGATCTCAAGGCTTCTTCTGCCCATAGAAAGGTAAAATTGCTACACTTAGGATTGGCTAGCACTTTTCAAAATTCTTTAGATCTCAAAAAAGATTTTGTTTTCTTCTTCCCAGGTATTTGGATAGGAGCTCAACTTGCTTTCATTAGAAATAAGCAGCACAATGTCTTTTCTTTGGAGATAATGACCTCTCTGTAATCTATTTTGTGTCAGAAATTTTGAATGTATTATTGTACTGACCATCACCACAACCTTGATGGACTATTATTGTGTCCATTTTACAATTCAGACTCCTAAAGGCCAAGGTAGTAGTCATCAAGATTCAGGTCCAGCTCGGATTCCAAAGTCTAACTTTTCCCCCATTACAATCATAACCTCTATTTAAGTAGACTGGAAGGATCACCAGTTAGAGATGCTGGAGAGGGAAGTCCTACACCAAGTGGGAGTTTGGATCAGGACATCTAGATTTTATGTTTCTCTTCTAAATGTATACATACACTCTTTGCCAATACAAAATAATTTCTATTCTACAGAATCTTATATGATATAATATGACTGGCTGTTAGTCCTGCATTGCAAATTTACAAATTCAAACAGAGACATGTTATATAGTGAGTAAGCTCATGAATGTTGGAGTCAGACAGACCTTGGTATGATTCCTGGTTTTATCATTAACTACCTACATATTTGGATAAATACACAGAATGAATTTAGCTGCCAGTGAAAGAATAATTGATGAAAAGTGGTCTAAACAACAAATCTGGGGACAATTACAGTGTTCTCAATTCAGTGGCTCATCAGGAAACTGGTGTTTTCCATTTATTCCCTCTGCCTTCCCTAGTTTGTCTCAATGTCCGCTTGTATGAGCCACGAGGTTACAGATGTTCTAGGCATCATGTGAAGCATCTACTTTAAGCAACAGGAAAGACCATTCTTCCCATGAATGTCTTATTATCCTCAGTGAAAATCTCTCCTAGAAGCCCCTCAGAGGACCTCTGTTCAAGTCCCATTGGCTAGGATTAACTCCGTTTCCATGTAGAAACCAATTACTGGCATTGGGAATGAGATCCCTGGTTGACTAAAATTAATCATGATTCACCTCCTCAAGACTGGAAAGAGTTCTTCTCCCCCCGAAAAATCGTGACGACCCTAAGGAAAAAAATCAAGGTTTTATTAGTGAGAAAGTGTGGAAAGGACCAATAAGGTTTGCTTTAGTACTTAACATTTCTGAGCCTTCCAGCGGGGTCATAGTACCTTTTTCTTCAAAGAAATGTTGTGATTTTTTAAAAGAACTCATTTATCTATTTGAGAGAGAGAGAGAGATCATGAGCAGCGGGCAGAGGTAGAGAGAGAAGCAGACTCCCCACTGAGCAAGAAGCCCCAATGTAGAACTCAATTCCAGGACCCTGGGATCGTGACCTGAGCAGAAGGCAGATGCTTAACTGACTGAGCCACCCAGGTGCCCCAGAACTGCTGTGATAGTAAACGAGATAACTCTTGTTAAGTGCTCAATAAATGTCAGCTATTAATATGGTGGTTGCTGTTATTTGGCTTTTAATTTGGTATCTCCTCAAGAGCTGGTCCTTTCCATATTCTCCTGTCCCTCACAGCTTGACGTCAATGCCTCATTTATGGCCGGCCAGAAGATGGATACAGCAACTCTAGGCATCATATGCAAATAATGTCTATAATCCTCAGTTTCTCAATCTACAAAATAGACATATTTCTATTTACCTCAAAGATTTGGTGCGAGGATTAAATGACACCATTCACACATGAGCTCAATGAAGTCAGCTACTACTGTTGCCATTACTGACATCAATACCCTGTGGACAGTGTCTGGCATAACGTGAAGTATAAATCAAGAACGAAACAAATGGTAGCTGTTGTTGTAAATAAAAATTTGCATGTCCGGTCTGTCAAAGAAAGGGTTGGATGATTCGTGAATCTTGGTTAAACAAAACCTTTTCTTAAAAAATATATATTTATTTATTTTAGAACAAAAGTACACACAAGCAGAGGGAGGGGCAGAAGGAGAGGGAGAGAATCTCAGGCATGAGATGTTCTGACTCCCCACTGAGCATGGAGTGTAATGCAAGGCTCCATCTTACCACCCCAAGAGCCCAAAATCAAGAGTTGGCCACTTAATTGACTGAGCCACCCAGACACTCCTAAGCAAAACCTTATAAGCAACATTGGAAACAGAAATGACAAAGAAAAAAATATACACCTTGGATTTCATCAAAATTAAAAACATTTGAGCTTCAAATGACAACATCATTTGAAGAGCAAGTAAAAAGACAACCTGCAGGGGCGCCTGGGTGGCTCAGTGGGTTAAGCCTCTGCCTTCGGCTCAGGTCATGGTCTCAGGGTCCTGGGATTGAGCCCTGCGTCGGGCTCTCTGCTCAGCAGGGAGCCTGCTTCCTCCTCTCTCTGCCTGCCTCTCTGTCTACTTGTGTTCTCTGTCTGTCAAATAAATAAAATCTTTAAAAAAATAAAAATAAAATAAAAATTTTAAAAAAAGACAACCTGCAGAATAAGAGAAAATATTGGCAAATCATACAGCTGACAAGGGACTGGTATGATAGGATGTATAATGACTCTTGCACCTCAAAAGTAAATCAACAAATAACCCAGTTAAAATTTAGCCAAGGAATTAATAGACGTTTCTCCAAATAAGATAGAGTAATGGCCAATAAGCACATGAAAAGATGGTCAGCATCACTGGTTATTAGGGAAATGCAAATCAAAACCAAAATGAGATACTGCTTCAAGCCCACTAAGATGGAAGAATCATCAAGAGAGATAATGACAAGTATTGGCCAGAATGTGGAGAAATTGGAACCCTCATGCACTGATGATGTAAAATGGTGCAGCCAACATGGAAAACAGTCCAGCAGTTCCTCAAATAATTAAACATAGAATTACTAGATAATCCAGCAATTTCACTGCTGGATTATACCAGGTATAATCCTGGTATATACCTGGAATACATTCCAAGTATATGCTCAAGAAAAGTGAAAACATACATACACAAAGACGTTTGTACACAAATGTGCATAGCAGCATTACTCATAACAGCCAAATGGTGGAGAAAACCTAAATCCTTATCAACAAGTGAATGGACGAATCACATGTGTTCTATCCATATGATGGAATATTACATGGCCATAAAGAAATCAAGTACTGAGACATGTTTCTACATGGATAAACCATGAAAATATTATGCTAAAGTCAAGGAGGACACAAAAGGCCATATGTTTTATGTGTCCATTTACATTAAAAATCAAGAATAGGCAAATCCATAGAGACAGAAAACAAGTTAACGGTTGCTGGGAGTTAGGGGTAGGGGGAATAGGGAGGGACTCCTAATGGATATGGGGTTTCTTTGTGGGGTGGTTAAAATGTTCCAAAATGGATTGGGATGACAATTGCACAGCTCTGTGGATATACTAAAATCTGTCGAATTTTATACTTAAATGGGTGAATTTCATAACACATAAATTTATCTCAATAAAGTTATTTTTTTTTTAAAGAAAAAAGAATGTGTCAAGCCTTGTTAGAAATACAAAGATGAGGGGCGCCTGGGTGGCTCAGTGGGTTAAAGCCTCTGCCTTCGGCTCAGGTCGTGATCCCAGGGTCCTGGGATCGAGCCCCACATCCGGCTCTCTGCTCAGCAGGGAGCCTGCTTCCTCCTCTCTCTCTGCCTGCTTCTCTGCCTGCTTGTGACCTCCGTCTGTCAAATAAATAAATAAAATCTTTAAAAAAAATTAAAAAATTAAAAAAAAAAAAGAAATACAAAGATGAGGGGTGCCTTAGTGGCTCAGTCAGGTGGACAGTTGCCTCTTGGTTTCAGCTCAGGTCATGATCTCAGGGTTGTGGGATTGAGCCCCATGTCAGGCTCTGCACTCAGCAGGAAGTCTGCTTCTCCCTCTCCCTCTGCAACTCCCACCCCCAACACTCATGTGCACACACACTCTCTCTCTCCCTCTCTCAAATAAATAAACAAATCTTTTTTAAAAAGAAGAAGAAATATGGGGATGCCTGGGTTACTCAGTCAGTTAAGCATCTGCCTTCAGCTCAGTTCATGCTCCCGGGGTCCTGGGATGGAGCCCTGCATCAGGCTTCAGCAGGAAGCCTGCTGCTCCCTCTCCTTCCGTCCCTCCCCTGCTCATTCACTCTCTCTCGCTCTCCCTCTGTCAAATAAAATTTTTAAAAATCTTTGAAAAAATAAATAATTTTTAAAAAAGAAAAAATAAATAATTTTTAAAAAGAAATATAAAGAAGAATGAAATAGTACTTTCCTTATGTCACTCACTATTTGTCAGGAAGGTTAAGAACTATACAAAACTAGCATTCCTGGTTCCATTTATGTCCCCACCTTCATTTTTCTTCCATTCCACTTTAATTTATATCTAATTGTAATTGATTTTTTCTTTCAAAATCAGTTCAAATTCTTGCTGGAACAAGTTGGGGCATTAAGTGAACAAATGACTTCAAAGATGTGATGATACAGGGTCGAAAGAGGTCAGTGCCCTAAAGGAGACACTCCTGAAGTGCTCTGAGAGGAAGTAAAAAGAATTTCTGGAAGGGGGAAAAAACAAAAGTGCCTCCCCCGCCCCGCCCACTCCCACAGCATCTAGGGGCTCCTGCTCTCCAAATTGACCATGGGAGAAAGATGTCCGAGTCCGCAGAAATGGATCCTAGAGGCACATGAGCAGAGCCAGCCAGGAGGTGCCTGTTCCAATGTGATGAACTCCAAGAACTTGAGCTGTGTTGAGCTTTTGCCCACAGGGCAACTAACCCAGTGGTGAAAGGAGGAAAGTGATCTGAGCCTCCTGGGCTGGAGAGCGCTGGCAACCTGCACCTGACCGGCGTAAGGAGCATGTGGAGACACGAAATTCTTGGCCCATTAAGCAGCCCTATTGAAGAAGAGCCAGGAACCGGGAGGTGAGTTTTCAGCACGGCAGCTTCAGGCTGAGCTCAGCTGTTGGTGCAGCAGGCACTGGGCTTTCTGCTCAGAAACTGTCAGAAGCATTATAATTAAACCTCCCCGCCTCCCCCTGACCAGGGCTGACAGCTGTGAGAGCAGAGCTGTGAGGAGAGGCACATATAGTCTTGAATCAATTCGGATCCAGGAAGGGGGTGGGAATATTCCACCTCCACAATTTCCACAACAAAGGGCACTTCTATTCCTGGGAAACCCAGGACTCGGAGGCGCCTAAGGCATCTTCCGCAGAAGGATTTCTCTGCATTTGGAAAAAGATATGGCAGCTGTTTATACGTTACGTACATATCAGTCTTTACGACCCAGCAATTGAACGACTGGGTGTGTAGCCACGAGAAGTGCAAATGAGTTTCTGGTAAAAGACTTGTACATGATGATTCGCAGCCGCTATATTCATAATAGCCCACACTGAACAGCCCAGGTGTTCATTCGTAGAGGACAGGTTTAATAAACTGTGGTCCTATTCAGACAATGGAATACTACCCGGGAATAAACAGGGAGGAAGTCCTGATACAGGCAAGATGGACGAATCTCCAAACCACGTTAAATAAAGAAGGGCTACATGAAAGAATACATTCTGTGTGATTCCATTTATATCATGCAAAAATCAGTGGTGGAAAAAAAAAAACAGAGCACTGATTACTTTGTGCGGGTGGAAGAGTAGGGAATAACTGGAAGGGGCATGAGGGAAATTTCTGGGGTGAGGATTATATTGTATCACTTCATAGGAGTTTAATTTCCACAGGTGAAGGCATTTGTCAAACCTTGCTACAGGCTCACCAAGAAGAAAAACCGATTGGAAAATAAAGAGAAATAAGAGTGATGTTGGAAGGAAGGAGAGACATGGGATATTATCAGAGTTGATTTTTTAAAATGTCAGTCTGAAGCTACTGATTAAAAGAAAAACCAGCAAAAATCTCGAGCATTTTACTAAAAAGGGTATGCAGATGGCAAATAAGAACATGAAAAAACGTTCTGCATCATTTTCCATTAGGGAAATGCAAATTAA
Organism: Mustela erminea; assembly: GCF_009829155.1. Classification (NCBI taxonomy): domain Eukaryota; kingdom Metazoa; phylum Chordata; class Mammalia; order Carnivora; family Mustelidae; genus Mustela; species Mustela erminea. The sequence continues at coordinate 92,817,926 of NC_045635.1, forward strand.
AGCCACAAGGAGATATCACTGCACGCTTATTAGAATGGCTAAAATAAAAAATGATGACAAGCCCAAAGGCTGGGGAAGATTGCAAGCAACTGGAAATCTCATATATTACTAGTGGAAATGCAAAACTAAGCAGTCACTCTCGAAAAGAGTTTGGTGGCTTCTTATAAAGTTGAGCATGTCCTTACTATGTAACTGAAGAACCCACTCACAGATACTTACCCTAGAGAAATGAAAACTTCTGTCCACACAAAAACCTGTGTACGCGACAAGAATGGCTTGTCTCTGTTTTCTGTTGTCTGAGGCTGGCAAGTCTCGAATGTCTGCGCATGACTCAGATGCCTGAGGACTAGAAGTGTCTAGTGGTTTCTTTACCCATCTATCTGGCATGTGAGCTGGGATATGTCAAAGACTGCTTAGGGGAGAATATAGTTAGAGCACCTACAAATGGCCACTCCAGTGGAGTGTCCAGAGAGTGAGCGTTCCAAGAGAACCAGGTGGCAGCTGTGTGACCTTCTCTGACCTCATTTCAGAAGTCACACAGTGTCACTCCCACCACCTTCTACTGAGGATTATAAGTCGCTAAGGCCATCTCAGATTCAAGATCAGAAGACTTAGGCCCTAACTCTTGAAGGGGGTGTGGCAAGTTCTCACTGCAGAACATGTGCAATTGGAGATATGATTGCCTCCATCTTTGGAAAAGGTGACCTGCCACAGGGAACAAACGAATTAATCTATGTATAACTCTAAATAACCATCGATTATAAAATCCAACAAAAATTACATTTTGCAATGCTAAAACTGAGAGATAAAATATTAAATAATAGTACCGGGAAAAAAATTCTTGTTCATGAATGTTTATGGCAGTGCTCTTCAAAAATGCCAAAAACTGGAAAGAACACAAATGTCCTCCAATGAGGGATGGATAAATTAAATGGTACATCTATACAGTGGAAGACTGCTCATCACTATAAAAGAATAAACTATGGATACATATGACAACTTTGATAAACCTCAGTGGTATGTTAAAACATAAATGTCAATGTTGTAGAACTAAGGGATAATTGCTGCACTTCATGAACATACCAAAATTACAAAAAAGCCACTAAACTGCACACTTTAAGAAGATCAATTTTATGGTATGAGACCTGTATTTCAGTTTAAGAATGAGAAAATAAAACCACAATTTTCAAAAAATAAAAAAATCATGGTTCTCATACAGATATAAAAATGAACATATGTTAAAGATTTATTTTATCCATGTCCACACTATCCAAAGCAACCTGCAGACTCAACGCAATTCCTATCAAAATACCAATGGCGTCTTTCACAGAACTAGAACAAATAATTTGAAAATTTGTTTAGAACCACAGAAGACTCTGAAGTGCCAAAGCTATCTTGAGAAAGAAGAACAAAGGTGGAAGTGCCAGGCTTCCAGATTTCAAACTATACTACGTAGCTAGGGTAATCAAAACAGTATGGTATTGGCACAAAAACAGACACATAGATCAATGGAACAGAACAAAGAGCCCAGAAATAAACCTATGATTATATGGTCAATTAATCTACAGCAAAGGAGGCAAGAATATAAAATGGGGAAAAGACAGTTTCTTCAATACATGGATCTGGGAAAACTGGACAGCTACATGAGAGAGAATAAAACTGGATCACTTCCTTACACCATATACACATATAAACCCGAAACCTATTAAAGACTTAAGGGTAAGACCTGAAAACCATAAAACTCCTCAGAGAAAACATAGGCAGTAAGCTCTTTGACATTGGTCTTAGCTGTATTTTTTGGATCAGTTTCCTTCAGGCAAAGGAAGCAAAAATAAATGAATGGGACTACATCAGACTGAAAATGTTTTGCACTGCAAAGGAGACCATCAACAAAACGAAAAGGCAACCTACTGAGCAGGAAGCGAGGTGTGCAAATGATATGTCTGATAAGGGATAAACATCCAAAATCTGTGAACCCATCCATAGAACCCAAGAACCCATACAACTCCATATAACAAAAATAAATAATCTGATTAAAAAATGGCAGAGGACCTGAATAGGCGTTTTTCCAAAGACATACAGATGGCCAACAGACACATGAAAAGATGCTCAACATCACTAACCATCAGGGAAATGCAAAGCAAAATAACAATGAGCTATCACCTCCCATCTGTCAGAATGACTTTTATTAAAAAGACAAGAAATAAAGAGTATTGGTGAGGATGTGGAGAAAAAGGAGCTCCTCGTGTACTATTGGTACATTTGACAATCAATTGGTGCAGTTACTCTGGAAATCGATATGGAGTTTCCACAAAATAAATCAAACACAGAATTACTATATGATACCTACTTCTAGGTATTTATCTGAAGAAAAGGAAAATGCTACTTTGAAAAGGTGTATGAACTCCCATGGTCATCAGAGCATTAATGGACACTAGCCAAGATACGGAAACAACCTAAATGTTCATCACTAGGTGAATGGATAAAGAAGATGCAACATATATCTAGAGTGGACTATTATCCAGCCATAATAAAGAATGAATTCGGAGGGCACCTGGGTGGCTTAGTCAGTTAAGCATCTGCCTTTGGCTCAGGTCATGATCCCAGGGTCCTGGGATCAAGTTCTGCCTTGGGGAAGATGCGGGGCGGGGAGGGGGTGGTCTGTGCTCAGTGGGGAGTCTGCTTCTCCCTCTGTTCCTGTGTGCGTGAGCACTCTCTCTCAAAAATAAAGTCTTCAAAAAATATATTTTTAAAAAAGAATGAATTCGGACCATTTACAACAACATGGATGAACCTAGAGTGTATTACACTGAGTCAGATAAGTCAGAAAAAGACAAACATCATGTGCAATCTGAAAAACAAAACAAATGAACAAAACAAAACTGAAACAAATTCAGTAATACAGAGAACAAACTGGTGGTTGCCAAAGGCAGGAAGATGTACCAAATAGGTAAAGGCGATTAAGAGGTATAATCTTTCAGTTATAAAATAAATAAAACATGAGGATACAACATACAACATAGGGAATACGGTCAGTAATATTGAAACCACCTTGTATAGTGATAGATGGTAACTAGACTTATTGTATTGACCACTTTGTGATGTATATGAATATCCAATCACTATATCGTACAGCTGAAACTGATTAACAACATTGTCCGTTCTTCTTCAGATTAAAAACAAAGATTTAGGGGCACCTAGGTGGCTTGTTTGGTTAAGTGTCTGCCTTTGGCTCGGGTCATGATCTCAGGGTCCTAGGATGGAGCCCTGAGTCTGGCTCCCTGATCAGTGGTGAGTCTGCTTCTCCCTCTGCCCCTCCCTCTCTCCTCCTCCCCATCATGCTTGTGAGTACGCACGCATGCTCTCTCTCTCTCTCTCTCTCTCTCTCTCAAATAAATAAATAAAATATTTTTTAAAATTTTTTTAAAGATTTATTTTACTCAAAAGAGGAACACAGGCAGATATTAAAACCAGTATAAAGGAAAAGTGGAAAAAGCACAAATTTGTATAGAAGAATTCAATTGCAAATACAGGCAAAATTTGTTTTCCCACAGTAAGGAGGGAAGCCAATCAAAACTCAACTAGATAAGACAGAGTTAGCATGTCTAACAATTACCTACAATTTACAAAACAATTTTGCTCTTTGCAAAATTGCTCAAAGACCATGAATAGGCCTGAATCAGAGAGCACTGGATAGATAATGCATAGTTTTTTATTAAGATTCACATTTTTTCTACAAATATGTTAAAATTCATAGAACTGTACACTTCCCAAGTCAATTTTACCTTGTGATCATTTTTAATTTTTTAAAAAATTAGAATTGTTCCAGCTCATGCTCTCTCTCTCTCTCTCTCTCTAAAATAATTACATAATTTTTTTTTAAAATTAGAATTGTTCCATGGTGACTTTGTAATAATAGGTGACCAGAATGAAAATGGAGGACCCGAAGAGCCTGTTGCAGTTGAATACACTGAACACCAGGGAAATTAGTATTAGGGAGGAGCCTATGGACAATGAGAAAAACCAACTGATATGCATTTCTGACAGTGAAGACACACATTGAAAGTTATTTTTGAAAGCAGCCCTGCCTAATCTAGCAAAGCAGTTTAGGAGTTGAGAGGAGGGGCACCTGAGTGGCTCAGTGGGTGAAGCATCTGCCTTTGGCTCAGGTCATGATCCCAGGGTCCTGGGATCAAGCCTCCAAGTCAGATTTCATGCTCAGTGGGGAGTCTGCCTCTCCTTCTCCCTCTGTCCCTACCCTCCTCTTGTGTGTGCTCACACTTTCTCTCTTTCAAAATAAATAAACAAAATCTTAAAAAAAAATGAGTTGAGAGGACATCCAACTAGGGACATGTGTGGCCTTTGGGAACCAACCCCTAAGCTATGGTCCGGTTTACCAAGTCACCATATGGGAGACAGTCCCCACCCCAACTCCAACAATGGAAATACCATAGGTTATTTCCTCAAATGAAACACATTTATTAACACAAAAAAGCAAGGACAGCAGCTTAATTGGTAATAGTAAAAAAAGAAAGAAATAGAGCAAGTAGAAGAATGGGTAAGTGGTGGTATGCTCAAACAATGAAATACTACTCAGCAATAAAAATAGGTGAACTGATGATATGTACCAACACGGTAGACTCTCAGATGCTTTATTCTGAGTGAAAGAAGCCTTCCATGAAGAGTACATTCTGTATGATTCCAGAACACTAGTTACCTGTAAGGTATGTTGTATGTGAATATGGACCGTGAAGGGACATCAGGGAAACTTCTGACAATCACATTCTGTACCTTGACAGGGGCTTGGATTACTCACTTATATGTATATGTCAAAACCCAGCCAATGTACCTCTTAAGATGCGTACACCTTGCCGTATGTAAATTTCACAACAAAAGGGAAAAGAACGTTAGTCAATTATGGAACTCTAGGTAATGACATGCATACTGAAATGCTTAGGGGAAGTGTAACAAAGCCTGCAACTTAAGTTTAATGAATATATAGATAAGACAGCTAGATGGAAAGGTGTATTATGAAGGGAGTTCAGTAAAATGTAGAATAGGTGGTGAGTATACAGGTGTTCACTGAAACATTCTTTCCACTTCTCTGTATCTTTGAAAGCTTCACAATAAAATGTTAAAAAAAATTTTTAACCGGAATCTTCCCCTCAGAGGGAGAGTGGGAAAGAGAGAGAGAGAAGAAAAGAAAGAAGATCCTTCATGAATCCAAGTCAGCAGCTTTCATTTAAAACTGAATTGTACCACATGCTTTCAGCACTGGGTAAGAGCAAGGTGAAATGAGAAATTAATCAAGGGTAAACCTTGGTGCTTTTCAAATGAGTTTCAGGGCTTTGATTTATTGTGTGGGGGGGGGGCTTATTCCTCAGAAGACAAGAATCAGCATTTCTAGGAAAGAAAAAGGGATCCAGGTGCCTATTTCCTGATTCATTTGTAGAGCTGCGTGGGCAAGTGCAAAGAAAAAAAACAACAGAAAAACAAGCACAATATCCCAGGAGTCCTTCTCTCATTTCCTGGGTTATGTACTGCGTATTTTATCAGGGATGTAGCAAAGGCCCTCCTGCTCTCTTTCTTAACCCTTCAAATCCTATTCTTGTCCTTTTCCCTAGATCGAAATCCAAAATCCACTTACAGATCCTAGCCTTGAGGTAAGGCTTTGATACCAGCTAGGTACAGGAAAGCTAAAGCAAAAATGCAAGATTTAAATGCAGATAGGGACGTTGTGGGGTAGGAAGGGAGGGAGCCTTGCAGGGATGGGGCAGAGAAGAGGGAGGATGCAAAGACCATTTTGATGATTCCCCACACTTCTGCAAAACAACACAAATAAATACACAAATACTGAAGTTCCTATTAGACAACCACAAAAATCATTTAAAGCTCAAAGGGAGTGCGGGGAGCCAGCAATGATCCAATCACCGTGAGATAGTATATTTCCATTCATAACTTTTTTTCTTCGTGTGCATTCTGATTTTCTAAATTGTATTTTTATTTTGAGATAATTGGAGATTCACATGATATTGTTTCAATAGGAAACAATGCTGAAAGGTTCCATATAACCATTACCCAGATTTTCCCCCATGGTATCATGCTGCAAAACTAACATACAGTTATCACCACAGGGACATTGACATTGATACAATCAAGATACAGAACAGGTAGGTCAGTGTAAGATTCTGCAGCAAGAATTCCTCCCGTTGCTCATTTATAGCCTCATGGGTTTCCTTCATACCTCTACCCACTTAACCTCTGACAATCATTAATCTGCTCTCTGTTTCTATATTTTTTAGCTTAATTATTATGCATCTTGGTATAGATTACTTTCAGTTTATCCTGCTTGGGGTTCACTTCTTGAATCAGTAGGTCAACATTTTTTGCTAAAATTAAGAAGTTCTCAGCTGTTATTTTTTAAAGTACTTTTCCAGCCATGCTTTTTTTCTGGTACTCCAACAACACAAATGTAAGATCATTTGTTATAGTCGCACATGTCCGTCAGGCACTTTTTTTCAGGTCACCTTCTCTCCCTTATTCAGACAGTAATTGTTATTGTGTTACTTCCCAGTTCACTGAGTCTTTCTTCTATCCACACCTTTCTGCTGTTGATATCCATTTGCTTTTTCCTTATATCTTCTATTTATTTGTGTAGATTTTCTGTTTCATTGTTGAGGCATTCCTTTTTTTTTTTTTAACTCATGAGGGCTCATAATTTGTTTTGGAGAATTCCATAATGACCTCTTTAAAATCTTTGTCAAATAATCCTGACATCCCTGTAATCTCAATATTGAAATCTATTGACTGTCTTTTTTCCCTCCGACATTTTCCTGGTTCTTGGAAGGATGAAGGCTTTTTTTCAAAACCTGTGCATTTTCACATTATGTCCCGAGTCTCGGGATCTTATTTAAACCTTCTGTTTTAGTGGACTTTTTCTGACACCATTCCAGCAGGGGAAGGAGAGAGTGCCACCTCAGGAGTGGAGTTAGAAGTACAAGTTCTCCACTTGGCCTCTGCTATACCCCATGAAGGAGGAGCTCCTCCTTTTTGCTGTGTGAGGATGGGACTTCTAGTTCTCCACACAGCTCCAACTGACATAATGTGAGGCATGGATTCATCACTCTTGACCTGGCTACCTTTGACATTACCCCAGTACAGAATGTGAGGGACATTTTGCTACTGCAGCATGAGCATAGAAGTCCAGCCCCCCAACCTCAGATGGTCTCCCCAACATTACAGTGGAAGGAGAGCTAATTACTGCGTGGTGCAGCTGAAAATCTCAGCCCTCAACACTGACATTTTCTGGAGAGCATGTTCTACACAGACTCACAAGGGTGAAAGTTTATACTTCCCACTAAACCTTTGCTGGTGTGGGTGGAGGTAAGGTCGTGGATTTTTCTGGTGTTTGACTGGAGTAGAACAATTATTTTATGAATATTTTCTAACATGTTAATCTGTCCCTTTCTTGGTTCTTTGCCTAGAGAGAGCAGGCTTGTGTTGAGTTTTTCTGTTTTTTTCCATAGCTATTGATGTTCCCAGGTTGCTGGCTTCCTTCAGCTTCAACTTTGGGAAATAGGAGATAAAAAGAAAACTCAGGGAACTCACCAGTATGTCATTCTCTGGGTCCTGAGGTCCTAGACCAGTCTGCCTTCTTTGCTTTACCTTTTAGAATTTTTGCCCGTTTGTTTTATATGTAACGTTCCAGGCCTTTTACCAGGACTTAGTGGGAAGAAGAGGGAAAAGTACAGCTCTTCTATCCTCCTGGACCTGATTTATGTTCCATTGCCCCAGTCTCCCAGTCCTCCAGTGTGGCAGCCAATGTTATTTCTGTTAACCTTAAAGGTTAAACTGCTAGTTATTTTACCAGCAAAAGATGGGTTTCTTCAGCAATAGAAGAGAATTGCAGTCTGGGACAAGAAGCTGTGGCAAATCTGCAGGAAAGTCCTGAGAACAAAGGAGAGGTATGTTTTTCTTAAGGAGTAAAGGGGTAAGTTGGGAAGGCTGTTATGAACTAAAAGTCCCCTGGAGTAAACTGGGAGTCTGAAATATGGTAGATTTTCATTGGCTGAGCTGTTGCCCAGGGCAGAGGCTGAGGAAAGTGTTTCTTCATCCTTCTGGAGAAGTAGAGTAGTATATCTACATGCAAGTCAAGTCCGTGTAAGGTCAAAGACACCTCTTCTTGTTGGATCTGCAGTTGACTAAGAGTTATAGAGCATGAGAGCTTCCCCTGCCAAAACTTCCTGACTCCATTTTAGTGAGGTTTCTCATGACTAATTTTCACATTTCACACAGGAACCACAGGGTTGAAGAAATAAGAGATCATAAATCAAGAGTATCTTTGATTGTGGACAAAGGAGGGAAAGGAACATAGCTTGATTGATCTTCAGCTGTGGGTTTGGAGACAGAACCCATCCAAGAGTAGTCACTCTCATTACCACTGCCCCCAAATTGATCAAACTTTGTGGGGATGGGACACAGAACAAATTTTTTTTAGAAGGGACAGGGAAGAATAAGATGGATACGAAGATGGGAAAAGAACAGTGACATTTAAGAGGCAAAGCCAAACGTAACCCCCTATAATAAGAATGGCTGCTACATGCACCACTCTTCCCAAATCTCTACTTGTGCACCTACTCAGAAGCTCTGGGAAGCCTGTCCTGTTGGATTTTTATGGAAATTTCATTCCATTGGCATGGTAGATTAAACCATTGGCCACTAGTGATGGATTCAACCCTCAGCCTTTCTCTCCTCCCCAGAGGTCAGAGGGGTGGGACTAAAAGTTCCAAGTCACTAATCACAAACTGGATTCTTCTGTCAACTGGGGTGGGGGATGTCCAAAAGCAGCCTCATTAACATAACAAAAGACACATTTCTCATTTTCCTTGCTTGGGACATTCTGAGGGCTTTAGGGGCTCTGTGCCAGAAACAGGAACAAAAATCAAATATAGTTTTCTCATTATAAATCTAATGAGCACAATATAGTGGAAAAGTCAAAGCTGATACATGAAATAATGTGTTGCCTGTTATAAGGATGCCATTACACAGTAGTGTGGCTGGTATAAGCACTAGAGATTGTCCGGGTACGAAAGGAGCATTGACTGAACAAACACAAGGGAGATTAGGATGGGGCCAGATAAAGATATAGAAAGCTTGGGAAATCAGAGCAAAGTATTTGTCCTCGATGGCTGGTGTGGTATGGCTGACGATGGTTGATTTACCTGGCACAATGACGGGGTAAGTGACCCACAAGAGCTAAGGGGTACACGCTGCCACTCTTGGGAAGAGAAGTGGGTGGGGGGGATTAAAATTGCTGCCTCCTACTCCGAGTAAAGCTTTGGTGCTGATCAAGAAGAAAATGGAGTTCTGGAGTCCACAGAGCCACATAATTAGACCACCCGGCTAGGGTGGAGTATAGGAAATATAAATAGAACTGGCCTAAGGCAAACAAACCCTTGCTTTCTTTTGGCTCTCTGGGAGCCCTTTTTCTGCATAATTTGCTCTTTTTATTCTTTCAGATCCCAGAAGGCTCAGGCAGTAAGACACCCTTCCCCAGCTTTTGGTAATTTGAGCAGGATCAAGGTGCAGCCCAGGAGAAAGGAGACAGAAAGTGGGAGGCTTAGCCCATCAAGGTCTTATTTAAAAAAAATAAAAAGACAGGGAACAGTGAGAAAGAAGGGGAAGGAAAGAATACTTTTTTCTATGTCCTCAATGACTTCCTCTTTTTGGTCAAGCTGTCAGATCCAGTGAAGAAAGGTAGGGTGTGGGTCATGGAGAGAAGGACCAGAGAGAATCCTTGGCATCCTGTTGGCTCACCCTCTCGTATGGGCCCCGTGCTGGATGAGAAAAAGGAGCCCTTGCAAGCACACATGGTCCTTTCCAGGATTTAATAGAGTGTTTTCTCAGTGGCATTTTATCCCCTGGTGCAGTTGAGGTTTTTGAAAATGGCCACAAATTCACCAAAACTCCTCCTATCCAGGTGTGGAGCCTACATTCCCTCTCCTTGAATCAAGGTGGCCTTGTGACTGCTTCAACCAATGCAATATGTCAGAAGGGACACTATATTAATTTTAATATCAGTCTATAAGAAGCCATGCCACTTCCACCTGGTCCTTTTAGGATAATCCCTCTGAGGGAAGCTAGCTGCCCCATGTTCAAAAGCTCTGAGACTACCATGCTGGAGAGGCCACATGTGGGTACTCCAGGCAATAGGTTCTGCTGTTCCAGTCTTCCAGCCATTCCCACAAAGGCACTGGACACAGAAGTGAAGCCATCTTGGATCCTCCCAACTATCCCATCTATCACCTACATATCTCAAGTAACCTCAGTTGATACCTCCAGGAGTAAAAGAATCACTCCGCCAAGCTCTGCTTGAATTCCTGAACCACAGAACCCACGAACATAGTAAAATTGCTGCTGCGTCCCTAAGCTAAGGGCAGTTTATTATTGAGCAATTGTTACTGGTGCAAGTACTTAGTTAGGGTCTCCAGATGGTTAGTTGAGGTTTGAGAGACCCAAGATACCCCACTCAAATCTCTTTCTGTGGAACATACTCCTGGCTTTGTGGTGATGCTGCTGTTCCACCCCATTTTAGTCCATTTTCAAAAATAAAGCCATGGCCAAACACTATATGGTGATATGGCTCACCTGACCTGATCCAAGAGATGGAAAAGAAGAAAGAGAAAAATATAAACATTGGGGAAAAAATCAATGCTTCTTAAGTGATTTTGTAAGAAAGAAGTGCCAGGTAGAGAAGGATCACTTCGCAAAATTGACTGTCGCAGTATCTCCTTATCCTGAGAATTTCCCTCTGTCTTCTCCAGCTTCCAGGGAGATGGCTCCAGATTTTGGTTCCTTCCCACCATCAACACAGCTGCCTTCTCTTGTCAATTCATGTGGATTCACTATGAAAAACTGGGAATGTTAATAAGCATGACATCCCATCTCAGAATCCTTGGAAGGGCCAGGGAGGTGAGAACAAACTAAAAGGAGGCCATAGAAATGGCCAAGGGAACCAATGTCTTACCATCTGGATTTTCAATCATAACCTTTGACAACCTGATGGATGTTGAGGTGTCCATAAGGTAGTGTCCAAGGCAAGGTGTCCACTGTTAACTGGAATTCTAGAATCTGGGGGCATAAAGACACTCAGAGGTCTTCTAGTCTATTTTGCTCATTGCACCCACGAGAAAACTGAAGCTCAGAAAGGGGAAGCAATTCAGATCTATTTATTAAGCCTGTAAGTAGAAGAAAGCAGGAAGAGAAACCTGGTTTTCCAAGTTCTGACCCAGAGTTATTCTCACCAGTTATTCTCATCAATGCCTCACAAATATTAACATGCACGCAAATCACTTAAGGGTCTTTTATAACATGAGATATGCCAGGGAGGCCTGGGATAGATTCTTAACCTGTAATGAGTTCTCAAGTGATGTCAATGCTGCTGATCCTTGGACCCCACCTTGGGCATAATCCTTAGGAGAGGCCAACAAATCCTCCTCTTCTTGAAATGTGGGGGTCATGGCCAGTGTTGTGTTATTCGTGTCTTTTGCTCCATGAGTAGACTTTCCTTTGCCATCTCCTTATGATTCCCCTTCCTTTTTGACCTTCTGGCTGCATGCCTTGGTATCAGCACCAGGAGAAAATGAAAGCAACAAGCACCAAGAGAAAAGAAGAGAGGCGACAGCATGGCTAGCTAAGTCAATTTTGCTTCTCCATAGTGGCTTTTTGCAGAAGATTTGTTGAAGGTGGAGGTAGAAACTGGCTTAAAAACAAGTTTGGGGGTTATTTCTGGATTTCCTGTCCCCTGTATTCATGGAAAATCCAGAGCATGAAGTATGAATATATAATAGTGTGCCCAGTTTTCTTGTGTGGTTTGTGGAAACTGGTCACATTGCTTTATAGCCACACCACATATATTTAAAGGCTAAAGCTATGCAGTGGGGTTTCAGTCCAAATGATTCAGAAAATTGCTTCAATCCTTTACTTTGTCAGTTGAGTTCTGGCTGGTACTTAGAGAAGAAGCAGATGAAGAACAGGGAACTTACGCCTTCTGTTTATGCTAGCCAGGAGCTTTGACTGAAGCAAGATTATTTTCCTTCCCAATTTTAGAAACTATAAGCTCACACTGAAGATGGTTCTCTGCCTTTTCAGTTCTGTGACCCTCGTGACCTTAGATCATTCACTTTTCTCTCTGGAACTCAGTTTCTTCATTTCTAAAATGAGGAGCAGGACTACTTCTAAAGTTCTTAGATCCTAAGTACTATCTCCAGGCCTAGGCAGTGGTCACTAATAAGCAAAACAATGACTAAAGCTGTGAAAATATCTGCCTCAACCTTGTCCTCCAGGTGCTCTCACTTCCTAACATAGAAAAAGAGACATGCCTATGAGAAATATTTTCAGCCACGAGGATCAAAGCAACATCCTTTCTGGTTATCCTATACTTACCCAGAAAAGTAAATAGGCTGGAAGCCTTCTCTCAACCACCAAGAGTTCTGGTATCCTGAGGCTTCTTTCTCTGATAAGCTCTTCTGCTTGTGTCTTTTACGCTCACCAGAAGCAAGCATGGGGGAAAGAGGTAGGACCAGGGAAAGCTGGAGTCTGTACCCTATGGGCCACAGAGTGGGATGACAATCCTTTCCTGTTAGGGGTCAGGAATGACCCCAAGTAATATATGAGATAGGAGTGATGGGTAGGAAACATTGAACCTCTTTCAAAGGTTTAGATTCAAATTCCTCCATCCCCATTTTAGAAAGAGAACCAAGGAGAGGAAATAGCTTAGACCTTCTGGCATCCCCTTGGTGAACCAGTACTACACCTTCCTTGTTTGTACAGGCACTTAGTGTTTTAAGAACTAACTTGAATGTTTCTGATCTAAGAAGAAATTAAAAAGAAAAATATGTAATAAAATGTGGATTAGCTCTAATCTAGCTGCATCATTTGTCTTTAGGAGACAGATACTGGAGTTACATACTGCCTAATTTATTTGGGGATTTTTTCCCCCCTCTTCCTCTTCCTCCTCCTCCTTCTTTTGTTATCTGGCTTGCATGAGAAAACAGAAAGACCTTCTAAGGAGCCACATTATTTCAGTAGGATCTAATTTTATACTGAGCAGGGTTTCTTTTTTTTTTATTTTTTTAGGGTCTACCTAAACTTTATTTGTTTTATTTACTTTTTAAAGTAAGCTCTAGGGATGCCTGGGTGGGTCAGTTGGTTAAGTGTCTGCCTTCAGCTCAGGTCATGATCCCAGGTTCCTTGGATCAAGTCCCACATTAGGTTCCTTACTCAGCAGGGAGCCTGCTTCTCCCTCTGCCTGCCTCTCACCCTGCTTGTGCTCTCTCACTGCCAAATAAATAAAATCTTCTAAAAAAATTAAAGTAAGCCCTATACTCAACACGGGGCTTTGAACTTATGACCCCAAGATCAAATGGGTCATGCTCTACCAACTGAGCCAGCCAGGCACCTCAGAGATCAGAGTTTCTTTCTTCTTTTTTTTTTTTTAAAGAGAGAGAGGGAAGGCAGGGCAGGAGCAGCAAGAGAGGGAGAGAGAGAATCTTAATCAGGCTCCACCCACAACATGGAGCCGGATACGGGGCTTAATATCACTACCCTAAGATCATGACCTGAGCTGAAATCACCGAAATCAAGAGTCAGATGCTTAACTAACTGAGCCACCCAGGTGCCCCTAGAGTAAGGTTCCTTAACCTCAGAATTCCTGACATTTGGAGCTAGATAGTTCTTTGTTTTGGGGGCTGCCCTGTATTACATGCATTGTATATGTATATGTATGTATATGCATTTGTATGTGTATGTGTTTATGTATCTGTGTTTTGTGTGTGTGTGTGTATATATATATATATATGTATATATATATATAATATATATATGCATTGTAGCATGTTTAGCAGCATCTCTGGCCTCCACCCGTAAGATTCCAGCAGCATCTTCCTCCCAGTTTTAACAACCAAAAATACCTCCAGACATGGCTGCATGTTCCCGGGGGATAAATCACCCCCCACTTTGTTCCAGTCCATTTGGTCCCCGTATAAAGAGCCCACCTTTTAGTTAGAGGTTATCAGAAAAGATTGCAGTGCACACCTTGGAGCCAGCTGACAGTCTTGTTCCTCTGCTGGATGGGCTTGTCCTCATCCATTAAGGGACCTCTTTGTAGGTCCAGGAGAGGAGGGCACAAATCTTTCCTCTCAGCTTGACACTTTCATTTGCCACATGGACTTTTCTCCTGCAAGTCCTCTGCAATAATGACAAAGGAATCACAACAGAGGGAGCCAAGGTCTGGTCTGTTTAATAAAGCCATTGCATTGGTTTTGACCTTTAGATTCTGAGAGGCATTGGTGGCTCCTGTGGCTTAAAGATAAGAAACCAGGGAGGAAGGAAAGAAGGGAGAGAAAGGAGGGAGGGGAGGGTGGACTGAAAGAAACAAAGACAAGCAGAGAGAGAGAAAAAATATCAGAGGATATCTGGTCTCTCCTTCACATCTAAGGAAGTAGAAACCTAAGCCAGCTCAGGCAGGATCAGCCATATGATGCTTTCAAATGTCCATATATGGAAATTTCACACTGCAGCCTGTCAATTCTGCCAATTCTAGTCAGGAATTTTCTATTCCGTTTGAAACTTCTGTTTTCTGGAGTTATAAAAAAAAAAGGCACTTCTTCTCGATAAATGTCTTATTCCAGGCCACGGTAAGAAGGGAACAGAGCTGAAATAGGGGTTTTTGAGCATGGCAGAACAAGCTGATTGCCCAGATACCTGGGTTTCCAGCCCAGGTCTTCTGACCGGCAGTGTGATCTTGGGCAAGTCATCCTTCTACACCCTTATTTCTTTCACCTGGAAAATTAGAGAAGGCCAAACTGTAAAATTTCTAACTTTTCTTCTTTTCAGACAATACACCAAATACTCGGTTTTGAAACTCTGCTGAAGAGCACCTTGGAATATGATTTCCAAGCAACTAATAACGCCATCTTGTGGCCAACTTCAAGTTTTCTTTTTGTTCTAAAGATGACTCTCCTTGAGATAAGGCACCAATGATATTTGCATTCACTAAGTACATTTCTACCTACCTACCTTTCCGTCCATCCATCCATCCATCCATCCATCCATCCATCCATCCTTTTTTTCTTCTTTATTAAAGTATAACACTATTCATAAGGGTGATGAATTTTCACAAACTGGGCCCACCTAGCACCAGATCATGAAAGAGAACATTATCAGATCCCAGAAGCCCCCTTTCCAGTCACTTCCCTCCCACAGACAATGGATTTCACAAATGTAATGTCCAAGCAAAAGGAGCCATGTGCAATTACTACCTGCTCTTCCTCCAGTGGTTACTGTTATCCCAATTACCACTGGCATAGACTAGTTTTGCTTGATTTTGTACTTTACACAAAGCAAATTATGCACTATGTACTCTTTGGCAGCTGGCTTCCTTTGCTCAAAAGTATGCTTGTGAAATTGATCCATGTTGTCACATGTAGTTGTGACTTATTCTCGTTGCCGTGAAACACTCCTCAAGAGCCATTTAAAAATCATTCTGTAATTAAGATCAATTTTGTGGTTTTCAGGAGCAAAACAATGTCACGGGCAAGGTAGAACAGTTTTTGGAAAAGTTACTTATAATCCTCCACCCCAAGGCAACCATTAATATTTTTTAGTATTTCATTTCATCCATCAGTGTTGTTTCATGGGTTCAACATACTTGAGTATAGAATTGTATATGCAGATTTTGTTCCCCTAATACTACAATGTAAGCACTTCATTATGTCATTGAAACTCTTTGTGGATGTCATTTTTAATAATAACACTCCTTTACTGTTAGAGATTTGGGGTATTCAGAGTTTTGCTTGCTCTTTTGTTCGTTTTTCATACTAACAAACACAATGAACATCCTTGGCCGAAAGATGTTTTCTGTTTCCTGGCGGGGTTTCTTCATGATTGAATATCAGAAGGAGTATGATGGGATGGAAACCTCTGGAAACAGCAGACAGCTACATTTTGTGCCTGGAATGGGGAGAAAAGACTGCGGCAAGGAACTTGCACATACTGGGCCCCTCGTAGTACACACACCAGACACTGTGCTAGGCGCTTGGCCAAGATTCTCTCACTTCATTATCACAAAACTCTGGAGGTACACACAAAACTGCGTTTTGGGGAGAGAAAAATCAAGGCTCAGAGAGGTTAGGTAACTTGTCCAAAGGCACACAGGAAGTGAAGTGGTAGAGACAAGATTTGGACCCTTGTCTGTCTGGCCACAACACTTGAGATCTTTCAGCTCTACCACACTGCCCCCCAGAGTGCAATTTCAACGGTGCAACAGACATGCACCCTCTTCTGGGATTATCTTTCTCAGGCCTATCACAGTGTCTAATTAATTGCATGTTATCTGGGCAAGGGCAAATTATACTTTTCTCAGCCTTTACACTGAGCCAAGATTATCAGGGCTGCTTTGGTCTTCTAGTAGGTCCAAGAGATAGAGATCAGACCCCAGAAGAGTATGAACAATGTTGCTCACCTATGTTCAGAATTTTTAAATGTCCTTTCCCATGAGCTGAGAGTTGGCTTTTAAAATTTTGTTTCCTTTATATTAATGCCTTCGAGTATTCTCTCTTCCCTGCCTCTTCCTCCTCCTCCTCCTCGTCCTACTACTACAACTGTTTCTACCAACACCATCACCACCACCAATGGAATCTTAGTTGATCTCCCAGGTTACTTGGAACCACTTCAGGAGGCCAAGGGTAGAATCTTGAGAGAATGAGAGAGAAGAAAAAGCCCTATGCTTGGGGCCACAAGCTGTCAAGGCCTCAGCTTCAGGCCCGATTGATATATGTTAGATAAGTGTTAGCCAAGTGCCAGCCTTCAGCACCGGCTTAGGGCCGAGGCCTGAGAGAAATGTTCATATGTTCTTCCTTGTTCTCAGTGGCCCAATGAGTAGGGCTTTTCTCTGAGGAATGTGCTCCCCTCTCTTTCAACCTGACACCAAACTAAAACTTCCTGCAACATCCTTACTCTGATGCTAAAGTCTACATCAAGTTTGGGAGACCAAAGGACACAAGGCCAATGGGCAACAAAATCCTATTTGTTTCAAAAATGGTCGCGGTAACAACTGGATACCCACATGCAGAAATAAATAAGCATTAATTCTTATCTCATACCATACACAAAAATTAATAATGATCATGGACTGAAACTATAAAAGTCTTAGAAGAAAACATAGGGATAAATTTTCATTGCCTTGAATTAGGCAAAAATCCTGCAAATATGAAAAAACCATAAGTAAAAAAGAGTAGAAAAATTGAACTTCATAAATATTTAAAACTTTTGTATGCCAAAGAATTAGATAACCTAGATCAAATGGGTGAATTCCTAGAAATCCACAAATTACCAAAACTGACTAAAGGGTAAATGGAAAATCTGAACAGATCTATAACAGGAAGATTGAATTAGTAACTTTAAAAAATTCTATCAACAAAGAAAAGTCTAGGACCAGATGCCTTCACTGGTGAATTCTACCAAACATTTAAAGGAAAATAAACACCAATCCTTCTCAAACTCTTTCCAAATATAGAAGAAGAAGCAACATACTCTAACTCATTCTACAAGGACAGTTATACCCCAATACAAAAGCCACACAAAGGCATCACAGGAAAACAAAACTACAGACAAACGTCCTGTAGGAATGTAGATTCAAACGTTCCCAACAAAATACTAGCAGACTGAATCTATCAGCATATTAAAAGGACCAGAGCAAGTAGGATTCAACCCAGCAAAGCAAGGATTGTTTAACATAAGAAAGCTAATCAATGTAATATATCACATTAACAGAAAGAATGATTAAAAACACATAATTACTTTAATTAAGGCAGAAGAAGCAACTGATAGAATCCAACTACTCTGTCTTGATAAAAATTTTCAACAAAATAAGAATAGAAGGGAACTTTCTTAGCATGCTAATGGGCATTTATAAAAGCTTTCAGCTAATAGTGTAATCATGAAGGACTGAAACTATTTTCCTAAGATCAGGAACAAGATGACTGCTTTCACTACTGCTATTCAAAATGTTGAAGTTCATGTCCGGTCAATTAGTCAAGAAAAGAAATTAAATGTACCAAATGTTCCTGAGTTGCTCACTTGAAAATGGTTAATTTTATGTTATGTGATTTTCATATCAATATAAAAAATTTAAAACTTCTGTGCTTCAGAAGATACCAACAAAAAAGTAAAAAAACAACCCATGATTTTGGAGAAAATATTTACAAATCATATATCTGATCAAAGACTTGTATCCTGAGTAATTAACTTTTACAACTCAACAATTAAAAGACAAATAACCCAATTAAAAACTCAAGGAGCAAAGGATTTGAAAAGAAATTTCCCCAAAGAAGATCTAGAAATGGCTAACAAGAAAAAATGCCATGTGGTGCATAAACAATGAATCTTGGAATGCTCAAAAAAATAAAATTAAGATGTTAAAAAAAAAAAAGAAAAAGTGCTCAACATCACTAGTTTATTAGGGAAATGAAAATCAAAGCTACAATGAGATACTGCTTTATACCACTAAGATGGCTATAATTTAAAAAATGGAAAAAATAGCAAGTGTTGGAAATAATATGGAGGAATTTGAACACTTATACATTGCTGGTAGAAATATAAAATGGTACACCCTCTTTGGAAAACAGTATGGCAGTTCCTCAAAATATTAAACATAGAATTACCATATGATCCAACAATTTCACTCCTGGATATATGCCCAAGAGAAATGAAAATGTATGTTCACAAAAATATGTGTACAGAAATGTTCATAGCAGCATTACTCATAATAGCCAAAAAATCAAAACAACCCAAAAGTCTATCAACTGGTAAATGACTAATAAAATGTGGAACATCCATAAATGGATATTATTCATCTTTTAAAAGATAGTTCAAGTTCAAAAAACCTTATTCAATTCTTGCCTAGTCTGACTCCAGGGATCACTGAACACTCCCTTCTTCATGTTCTCACAGTACCTCACACATGTGTCTATTATGCATTTCCTCATGAGAAATGAACTTATCTACCACCACACTGTTACCTACATCAACATCACCATTCCAGGAAATTCTTGCCTGAAAAGATTAAAGTTGCAAATAAACCTTATTGTACATTCCAGGAACTTAGTGAGAGAACCACATACTCCTCAACAGAAAACAACCTAGTGTTTATACCCAAAGACTCATTGGACCCCCTCCTCCAAATCCTCACCTGCAAGGTCTACCAATCTTAAACTGTTTTATCATGATTCTTATCCAATCATAACCAAGACCCTTCTCCACTGAAAGATCTACCATAAACAAGACTTCAAAATCTCATAAATATCCTGACTTCACCTTCACAGCTTATAGATGGTACTAAGTCTATGAGCTAGTTCTCCCCTTCACTGTGGAGAACATACACTCAGGTTTGTCTCATCAGCAGATTGTTTTGGGATATTCTGGAGGAACCAGAATTCCACATTTGTTTACAGATATGCCTCTTTCTACTAGATCTTTAATTCTATAATACATGGATCATGTCTCTTAATTCTCTGTATCTAGCATACTGCCTGGGATATGCCAGCATTTAACAAAGTATTTTATTCCAGTGAATGGAGAAAGGAAGGGTAAGCAAAAGGCTTTTGAGCAAAAGGTAAGCAAAAGGGTAAGCAAAAAATAAGAGGCTGCTAAAATACTTAGGAAGCTATTGAAACAACACAGGCTAAAAAAGATTGAGTTTTACATGAGGGCAGTCCAAACGGAGAAGAGAGTGAAACACATTGAGAAGACAGACCATGAGACCACATGACATATTTTATGGGTGGATAAAGGAGAGGTCATAATTAAAACTGACTTTGAGTTTCTGTCTTGAGTGTCTGGGTAGATGTCACCCACCAATAACTCTTTTATTCTTTTTTTAATTTTTTAAAAAATTTATTTATCTTTAGAGAGAAAGAGAGATGGGGAGGGGCAGGAAGAGAGGGAGAGAGAGAATCTCAAGCAGACTCCTACTGAGTGCAGAACCAGACCCCTGTGGGGGAGTGGGACTCGACCTCACAACCTTGAGATCAAGACCTGAGCCAAAACCAAGCATCAGACTCTTAACTGACTGTGTCCCCCAGGCGTCGCACCAATAACTCTTTTAATGTTGGTTATGATTTTAGGAGGGAGAAGAGTATTAGGGCAAGATAATAGAGTCTGTTGGACATTTAAGTCAAACACACTGTGGTTTTTTTTTGTTTTTTTTTTTTTACTTCCATATTGTCATTCTGACTAAACAACACTGAATCTGGAGTCTAGTGCCAGAGTTCTGGCCCCGGTTTGACTGATTTAGGTACTTCACCATTATCTGTGCTTTGTTGCCTCACAAATGAGACTAAGTGATCTCCATCTATCATTCCCACTCTAATAGTCTTGGACAGAATGATGGTACAGACCAAATCTCTTGTATAATCTGAAGTAAAGATATATGAACTGAGGGCACAACTCCTGATCTCATTTCAGGGTCCTGAGTTTGAGCCCCATATTAGCTATAACGATTGCTTAAAAAAAATTTTTATTGGAAAGATACATGAACTGGTCAGTTCATGCAGAGCAATGAATATGGGTCATTATCTTACACCATATGCAAAAATCAACTCAAAAAGGATGGATTAAAGACTTAAATGGGAGACCGGAAACTGTAACAATTCTAGAAGAAAACATAGCAGTAAGAACCTTGACATAACTCAGCAATATCTTTTTTATCTGACTCCAAAGGCAATGGCAAATCAACAATAAAATAAATAGGACCACATCAAACTAAAAGTTTCTGCACAGCTAAGGAAACCATAAACAAATAAAAAGACAACATATTGAATGGAAGAAGAAATTTGCAAATCTTATATCTTTCTGATAAGTGGCTAATATCCAAAATATATAAAGACACTCACACAACTCAATTAACAAACAAAAACTTTGATTAAAAACTGGGCAGAAGATCTGAATAGACATTTTTCCAAAGAGTACATAGAGATGGCCAATGGGTCCATGAAAAGATTCATAATATCACTCATCATCAGGAAAAGTCAAAACCACCATGAGATACCATCTCACACATGTCAAAATGGCCATCATCAAGAAGAAAAGAAATAACAAGTATTGGTAAAGATGTGGAGAAAAGGTACCTCTTGAACACAGTTAGTAGGAATGCAAACTGGTGCAACCACTGTGGAAAACAGGAAAGAGGTTCCTCAAAAAAATTAAAAAGAGAACTACCATATGATCCAGCAATTTCACTTCTGGGTATCTATGTGAAGAAAAAGAAAACACTAATTCAAAAATAGATATGCACCTTGTGTTCATTGTAGCATCATTTACCATAGCCAAGATATGGAGGCAACCAAAGTATCCATCGATGAACGACAGGACGAAGTGTTGTGTGTGTGACACGCACAGTGAAATACTACTCAGCTATAAAAGATAATGAAATTTTTCCATTTGCATTGACATGGATGAAACTAGAGAGTATTATGCTAAGTAGAATAAATCAGGCAAAGACAGATACCACATGATTTCTCTTATAGATGAAACCTAAAAACCAAAATGAGCAAACAAAACCAAACCCATAGATGCAGAAAACAAACTGGTGGTCATCGTAAGGGAGGGGTTTGAGGGGTGGGAGTATGGGAAAAGGAAATCAAGAGATGCAAACGTCTAGGCATAAAATAAGTAAGTCATGGGAATGTAATGTACAGCATGGTGACTATGGTAATAAATTTATACGGTGACGGGGGAAACTAGACTTCCAGTGATCATTTTACTGTGTATACAAGTATTAAAGCACGCCTCAAACTAACATAATGTTATATGTCAATTATACTTCCATTAAAAAGAAAAGATATCTAAAAGAACAGCAGAGGGCATCATTATATAAAAGGTAGACTCAGGATTAAAAAAACAAACAGTCTGAAGAGTCAATCAGCCTTTTCAGGCCATAATGGATCTTTAAAAAATAATCTCATACTTGTATAATATTTTGTAAATTGAAAAAATAAATTTACATATGGGTGTTGAAATATTTGATCTTCCTCACCGTAATCATGTGATGTGCACAGGAAATAGATTGTGCTATTTTATGGATGAGGAGATAAGCTCTGACGCCAGCAAGTTTTCCAGGCACACAAAGCTAGTGAAAAGCAAAGATAAGACTAAAGCCAGAGCTTTCAACTCATCTGTTTCAATGCACTGGCTTGAAAGTTGACCCAAAGACTATAAAGAGGTTTGGATGGTTTTGTGAAAAGTAATGAGTGCATGGCCTCTTTTCTGTGTGGTGAATAATTATTATACTACACATACATATATATAAAATAAGTTCTCTGTATTTTCTGTAGTTGGTCTAATCTTATCCAGGAGCTCTCCACCTCAGTGGGACACAGGTGGTATAGGGGAAAGTTTACAGATCCTTCTAGAAATTGGAATATGGAAAGCCAATTGACAGTGCCATCCCTCTCTGCTTGTCTCTGCTTGTCTTTGCTGCAGGATGACTGGTCTGGTCTTCTTTCTGGACTTACATACACTGCATGCAAGTGGTTCTCACCCTCAGTGGCCTTGTCCAACCTCCAAGCTTCCTTTGGTCCAGTGATCCTGGCAGTATCTCCATGACCCTTCAATGGGGCACATGATAGGCAGATCAATTTGGGTCTTACAAGAAGAAGATACTAACGTGGGTTTAGACGTGAAAGACAAATTTCACCCCATTCTAGGAGTCAATGCAAGTTACAAGGCCAGCCCAGATTCAAGGAGGAGAAATAGAATCCACCTCCTCAGAGGTGGAATGACATGCATATACCATAATGGGAGGCATTGTTGGCCATCTTTATAAAATATTTGAAGTCATGCAATTGGAATAAATCACTCAGGGACTGAGTATAGATAGACATAGGGTAAGGATTGAGGTGAGGGACACTCCAGTGATGAAGAGAAACCACTAAATGAGACTGAGAATAGTAGTAACCCATGAGATGTAGGAAAGTCAGGCCATAGACCTAGGTTCAAATCCCAGTGTTACCTTGGATACCTCAGTGAGTTTCTTAACTTGCTAAGCCTTAATTTCTTCATCCATAAAATAAGGATCATAATAATAGCTAATTTTCTATTCCTTTTCTTCATCACAAGCAGAGAAAGAATAAGTAAGTAAATAAAATTGTCTTTTCGATCAAACACAAGGAAGCCATTGGTGACTTTGGAAAGTGGAATATTGGGAGCAGAAGAGAAACCGGCTGAGGAATGAAGTGGAGCTTCTTTCAGGAATCCTAGCTATAAAGAAAAGGTAGGGGCTAGAGTGGGACAAAGCATCAATTGTGAAGTTTGTTGTTCTTTTTAAAGATAATAGAAAAGAAGGCAATCCTGCCATTTGCAAAGACATGGATGGACCTTGAGGATATAATGCCAAGTGAAATAAGTCAGGCAGAGCAAGATGAATACAGTATGATCTCACGTATATGTGGGATCTAAAAAAACAAACAGCCTTTGGATACAGAGAACAGATTGATCGTTGCCTGAGGTGATAGCTGAGGGGTGGGCAAAATGGGGAGGGGCCCCAAAAGGTACAAACTTCTGGCTTTAAAATAAATAAGTCATGGGGAGGCAACATGCAGCATGGACACTATAGTTAATAATACCGTATTGCATAGTCGAACATTGCAAAGAAAGTAGATGTTAAAAGCGCTCACCACAAGGAAAAAATATTGTAACTCTGAGGGGTGATGGATGTTGACTAGACATCGTGATGTTCGTTTTGTAATTATACATGAATACCAAATCATTCTGTGGTACACCTGAAACTAATATAATTTCATATGTCAATTGCATTGCCATTTTTTTAAAACAGACTAGGTATTTGAATATGTTTAAAATGCCTATGAGAAGGAGCTCGTAGAGAGGGAATGGTTGAAACTACAAGAGGGAAAGGGAGTCAAAAATGGGGACATGGTACTCAGAGTATGAAATTGGAGGGATCCACGTACAAGTGGGATGATCAAGTTTGGGCAAGAGGCAGGACTCATCTTCCACCAAACCTGGTTGCAAAGAGATAAAGGAAGAGTGCAGATACAGATAAACTTATAGGCAGTATCTGTTTCCTTACTGACTCAGAGAAGAGGTGGTCTGTGATGGAGAGAGGCTGGCAGTGAGACAGAGTTTAAGGGGTTGAGAGAGTGTGGGGCCAGAGACTGCCTACGAGGTGGGACAGATCGAAGGGTGGTCCCAGGCTGAGGGTTCAGTTGTAGATCTTGCAGCACCAAGGAACTTGCTGGTGCAATTAAATCCAGCAGAGCTCTGCTGTTCTAGGAAAGGAGCAGGGATGACAGATGGGGTGGCATTATCCAGGCTTGGGTTTTATAGGGCAGAAGCTTGTCTAATTTTAATGCAGACTTTTAGAGATACTGAGAATGAGAAGTCAGGTAGGAGGTCTGTGCCAAGCTTGAATTCTTATTTTGGGTAATAGCCAGTGACCTAGAAATGTCCAGGGACTGAGGAAGGGGGACCTGAAAATTTCTGGGCCCTTACCATTCACCAAGGCCAAAGGACGCATAGGGGCACCTTCTCATTTAGTCCTCAAAACCTGGGTTGCCTTGGTGGCTCAGGTCATGACCTCTGTATCCTGGGATCAAGCCCCACATTCTGGCTCCCTGCTCAGCAGGGAGTCTGCTTCTCCCTCTCCCTTGGCTGCTACCCCTGCTTGTGCTCTCTCTCTTTCTCAAATAAACAAATAAAGTATTTTTAAAAATAAACCTCAAAACCACCATGAAAGTTAGCAACAATCATCCTGGTTGTACAGATGAACATCACCAAAGCCCAGGAAGGCTGAGGAACCTGCCTGAGCCTGGTTTTCTTGTTTTGCTTCCTTGGGAATGTGAAGGCAAGTTAGAATATTGAAGGGCAAAGTGCGCATCAGGCCATGATTAGCTTTATGACATTATTTTGAGTCTCCACACACACTGCATGTTTGGTGTTCCTCTGGGAAATAACAGAGAGGAGGCCAATCAGCAGGCCTCTCTCTGCCTGGATGAGGGGAATGTGCTCATTTATAATTCTGTCTTGTAAGACACCAATATTGTCACTTAGAAACTCCATCTGGCCTACTCTCTTTTTCATTACATTTTCTTGAGGAAAAATCTCTCTCTCTCTCTCTCTCTCTCTCATCTGTCTCTATCTCTCTGTCTCTGACTCTCTGTCTCTGTCTCTCTTTCTTCTGGCAGCCCTAGCCCCAGACCTTGCCCTTAAAAATCTCATTCAGTGGGGGTGTCTTGTGGCTCAGTTGTTGGGTGGCTCTGCTTTGGGCTCAGGTCATGATCTTGCAGTCCTTGGATCAGGGCCCTCCCACCCGCATTCAGGCTCCCTTCTCAGTGGGGAGCCTGCTTCCCCTTCTCCCTCTGCCTGCTTCTCCTCTACTTGTATTCTCTCTCTCTCTGTCAAATAAATAACATCTTTTAAAAAAATCTCATTCAATGGCTTCTCCAAGTTCCCTTTTTAGAACAGTCTCTCTTTAATTTCCCTTTGACTCAGGTCAGGATGTCATCCCTCCTTGTCTCTTCATAGCTGATTAATGATGTCACCAGTTCCCTTCCTTGCCAACTTCCGGCTTAATTATAATTACTCTCTCAGGTTTTAGAGAGAAATGACGCAGTGTCTAGCATGACCAGGTCTGTGGGATACTAACTAATCCTAGGTCTCAGGTGTATATGATCAAGTGATGGAATAATCCTGAGGAAACTTCCTGCTGGAGCATCCCTTCATCTTTAGTGTAGGGTGGGTGTCAAAAAGGTTAGCACCTGGATTGGCCTTCTGTAACGAATTAGAATGAGTTATGGCTTAGCCCTGGACCTGAACCAGGCCTTAACCCGTTAGTTGCTGTATGATGGGGAATATAGTGAAGGCCAGGAGGATGGGCCCGCCAGGATTATGTATAAGTAGGGGTTTTAGAACAATAGCTACTTGTCGGACAGTAGGGGAGGATTTTAAGGATTTTACAATTGGAAGAATCTCATGTGGACAGACCAGCCTTAGTGAGCCATGTGACCAAGGGAAATACTCAAGGATTGGCTGAACCACAGGATAGTGAGAGTCTGGATCCTGAGACAAACTCATGCAGCAGAGTCACCATGCAGCTCGGAATGCCACCCTCCAGCGTGAGAAAGAAACTTCTATTTGCTTAAGCCACATTGGTCTGGGTCTCTGTTACAAATAGCTGAAACAATATCTCAAATGGGAGGGTTTTGTGGGTTTATCTCTTTGCTATTTTTGGATTCCCCTGAGCCGAGTACATATATATACATTCAGCTCAGAGGAATCAAATATATATGTATATGTATATGTATATGTATATGTATATGTATATGTATGTATTGCCTTCTAACTACCACATTAAGGAGAAGTGATGCTAGAAATTCACAGGTGCTAAGATCTGCCATTGATTTAAGGTCTATTATACCCTCTGATTGAGTGACAAGACACTCACTTCTGCGGTGTACATTAGGCCCTCTTAAAGGTTGTTGTGGTCATTTGGATGACCCCATTCGCCTCTCTTGGATCAGGAATCTAATATTAAGGTACCATCTGGGAGGTAGAAGGAAACAGACCTTGATCTTCTGTAGTCTGTAGTTCAAATAAGGATAGATTCACATTCCCCTTGAACCTGAATATTCCCATGAGAAGAAGGTGATATGAAATAACACATGGAGCCGTGAGAGAGGAAAGGGCCACCTGTTCAGCCAGCCTGGTCAAGCTAGCCCTGGGGATCACTGGGGAGAGAGATGATGCAATTGGAATGGAATACTGTTTGGCCAAATTGAGCAGTAGGATCCTCTAGGCTAAGTAGTAACCAGATACCTGTTAGAGTTAATACAGACTTTGTTGCAGACAAGCTGCTTTCTCCCTAAAATAATCCGTGAATTCACAGTTAGCAGAACTCGAAAACAAATGAAATGGTAAAATACTATAAGCCTGTGCTCTCTGGTTAGAGAATTTGAGCTGGAGTTCCAGAGCTGCTCATCAAGAGTTTATTGTAAAGTTGCAGTCAGAAATAACGATTTCCCCCAAGCAACCCCAACAAACATTTCTACAACTCCCTTCACCTTTACTGAGCATGTATACACATGTGATCTCACGGAATGCTCCCAACAACCCTGTGAAGTAAGTACTGTTATCCCCATTTAACAGATAATGACATCAAGGTTTGGAATGGTGACATGACCTCAAAATGACTTCCAGCCAGTATTGGGAGAGAATCAAGCCTTGAACCCACACCTGTCTTCCTTCAAAGCCCAAGCTGACAGTAAAGTTCTGCATGAAGTTAATTTTGAAGGGCATGTGAGGGGGTGGATCTGACTGCTTCATCTCTTGAGCCCTGGAGTTTGGAGTTAAGGGCTTCACTGGAGACCTGTTTTCACAGAAATACACAATTTCTTATGATTCTTGAGATATGAGTGGCAGTTGTCAGGGACAATATGTTAGCCTTAGTGACTGGCCTGCTATGAAGTGTCCACAGACCTGGCAACATGGGGAGCTTGGGGAGACACCAGGGGTGGAAAGGATCCACAACTCAGATCACTGGTTAGCCTAGGAAAAAAAAATGATTGTGTCTCCATTTGTTGGGAGCTCATCATGGGAAGACAGATACCTGATTAAAGGAAAATTTTCTTCCAGGAAATAGTTTCACTTCTAGGCACGGGGATGACTTATGTTTTCCAGAAAGTGGTCTTCTCCCTTTAAAATCAGCTGGAGGGTCTTTTACAAACTTTTTAGCACTGCTTGGTAATTCCCCTCACTCTCACCTGAGCATATAGGCAGGAAACCCAATTTTAACATGAATCCTAGACATCAGAAGAGGAAGGGACACAAGCTTGTCTGTTTTGGCTTTTTGGTTTGGCTTAAGACGAGGACTTTTGCCCATCCAAGGTGAAATCAGAACCTGGGCCTAGGGAGCTTACACAGTGTATGTTTCATTAGTGATCTGGGGACCTGGGGTCCAAGGTGAGTGGACTAGACCTCTTTCCTCTGGGACCTGATGAGAAAGATCTGTTGTTTGGGTACTGAGCTCAGCCTAGTGATTTAATAACAAATAACAGGGAAGGAGAAGGTCCCCGAGGGAAGCAAGATAGCATTTGGAACAGAGTCTGAATTTATAAGACAAGCCTCTGGGGCAATAGTCAACTTCTATGCATATTCACTCTCAAATACACATGCCAACCCAGAGTCTGGTGAGGAATATACAGCACCCACAGGTCAGTACGACAGAATCACTAAACCAGGGAGGAAATTACAAATACCCATAATCAAATTAAGCAAAAATATCTCATTCATTCATTAATCAAGCACTTGAGTGTGATTCTAGTTGTTCTCTAACCATAATGTACATCAGAATTTCTTTTCCTAGCCACTCCCTTATTATGAAATGACTGCCTATTATCAACCTCCCTAAGCATGGTTGCTATGCAGTTAGAAATCACTAGAAGTCTGGGATTGGCTGTTTTATGGTTGGTTACCTGATTTATCAGTTAAGATGCTCTTGGCTATTTAAAAAAAAAAAAACCAGAAAACTTTGCCCTCTTTTTAAATCAGGTGATTTGGATTTTTGGGTGTTGAGTTATAGTTGATGATACCTTTCAACTGCTGAATCAACCCACCCTAAAGCCTGCTCTAACTTAAACAGTCAGGTAGTGTAGTTTTCTATTGCTGCTATAACAAATTGCCACAAACTGAGGCGCTTAGAACAACACAAATTTATTATCTTATAGTTCTGGAGGTCAGAAGTCTGAAGTGAGCCTTGCAGAACTAACATCAGGGTGTTGGCAGAGCTACATTTCTAAGGATCTAAGGGGAAATTCATTCCTCACCTTTTTCATCTTCTGGAGGCTGCCCACATCTTCTGGCTCATGGCCCAGCATCACTCTGACCTTTGCTTCCATTCTTCCTTCTCTGACTCTGACCTTGCTGCCTCCCTATCATAAGGAGTCTGATGATTATATTGGGGTCACCTGAATAATCCATCATCATCTTCTCATCTCAAGATCCTTATCTTAACCATATGTGCAGAGTCCCTTTTGCCTCGTAAGGGAACATATTCACAGATTCCAGGGATGAGGACATGGACATCTCTGATGGGCCATTATTCTGTCAACCATGGGTAGTTCACTACATTACAAAACCAGGAACACAAATTCAGAGCAGGCTTCAAGTCTGGTTGAGTCAGCAGTTTAAAATATCATCGAGGACAGCCCAACAATAAAAAAAAGACAAAAGGACTAATTTAAAAAGGGGCAAAGGACTGGAATGGACATTTATCCACAGAAGATATACAAATGGCCAATGAGTACATGAAAAGATGCTTAAATGCCTAGCCATTAGGGAAATGCAAATTTAAACCACGGTGTGAAAGCACTTTACATCCACTAGTATGGCTACTATTGCAAAGAAAAATAAACAAACAAAATAACCAGTGCTAGTGAGGAAGTAGAGAACATAGAACCCTCATCCTTTGCTGGTGGGAATGTAAAATGGTGCAGCTGCTAGAAAAATTGGTATGGCGATCCATCAAAAAATTGAATGTAAACTTACCATATAATCCAGCAATTCCACATCTGGGTATATACTCAAAAGAACTGAAAGCAGGGACTCAAACAGATATTTATACACCTGTGTACATAGCAACATTATTCACAATAACCAAAAGTTGGAAATAATCCAAGCATCCATAGACAGATAAATGCATAAACAAAATGTGGTATCAACAGACAATAGACATTTTATTCAGCATTAAAAAGGGAGGGTGCCTGGGTGGCACAGTGGGTTGTGTCTACCTTCGGCTCAGGTGGCAATCCCAGGGTCCTGGGATCGAGTCCCACACTGGGCTCCCTGCTCCACAGAAAGCCCGCTTCTCCCTCTGCCTCCATATCACTCTCTTTCTCTCTCAGTCCCTCATGAATAAATTAATAAAATCTTTTTTTAAAGGACAAATATTTATGACTCCTCTTAGATGAGGTTCCTAGAGCAATCAAATTCATAGGTACAGAAAGTAAAATGGTGCTTGTCAGGGGCTGGGCAGGGAGGGAGCATAGGGAGTTTGTGTTTAATGAGTACAGAATTTCAGTTGAGGAAGAGGAAAAAGTCCTGGAGAGGGATAGTGTTGTGGTTGCACAACAGTAAGAACAGACAGAACAACACTGAACTGTACACTGAAAAAAGGCGTGAAGATGGTAAATTTTATGTTCTGTGTATTTTACCACAATTTTTCAAAATGTCACCGGTGACAGTGACCCAGGTTCTCTGTATCACTGTGGTCTGTTACCCAGAGATCAGCTGCTATTATTGTTTTTTTTTAACTGTACTCAAAATTTTTTTATTAACATATATCATAATGTTTGTTTCAGGGGTACAGGTCTGTGAATCATTAGTCTTACCAATTCACACCACTCCCCATAACACATACCTTCCCCAGTGTTTATCACCCAGCCACCTTATCCCTTCCATGCCCCTCCCCTCCAGCAACCCTCAGTTTGTTTCCTGAGATCTACAGTCTCTTATGGTTTGTCTCCCTCTCTGGTTTTAGAGAAAGACAATCATCATATGATCTCACTGATATGAGGAATTGGATAAACAGGACAGAGGATCATAGAGGAAGAGAAGAAAATATGAAACAAGATGAAACCAGTTACTATTATTATAAGGCTACATGCTCCTCACAGATCATTAGAAAATTGTCAGCAGCATTCGGAGCCATGTATTTTCTGGCTTACAACCTAGCTCTTGAAAGCAAGGACGTTTCCTAAAAGACTCCAATAACCCTTTACTTGAATTTCAGGTAGGTTGAAGTGTCTGAACCATAACAGGCAAAAGGGATAAGTTTATCCTCATACCCACTGGGTTTGCACCTTGAGTTGAGAGCAATTTCCCAACTTGCCTAGCTGCAATTCAATGGAAAAGAGATGAAATGAGTAGCGAAGAATGAGCCATAATGATCATTATGGCCGTACTATACGATGTCTGCAAAAATCCCGACTCAAGGGCACAGACCACGGTGCGAAACCTCTGTGCAAAATTCAAGCCCTTCTTCCAACTCCTCCCCAGCACTCCCGTCCCAGTGCCAGCAACACTCCCCTACATCTCAGTTCCATTGCCCACCCCCATGTCTTACCTTAAGTCAATAGGGGAGGTCACACCTCTGGGGCACGTGTGTAGACAGAGAAGGCATGAGAAAAGAGGCCACACTTACATTTGTGTCAATATCACCTGGGAAGTGCCTTGAAACTAGGGCTTCCTGAATCCAACCCAAGGAATGCTGAATCAGAAACTTGAAGATTACATTTAAGTTGTTGCTTTTCTTTCACGAATTTGCATTTTAAGAGGTCCCCTAGGTGAGTCTGATGCTTGTCAATGGAATATGCTTCGGGAAACACTGGTCATGTGTTTGCTAAGAACTGTCCTGGATGGGGCGTCTGGGTGGCTCAGTCTGTTAAGTGTCTGCCTTCAGCTCAGGTCATGATCCCGGGTCCTAGGATCAAGCCCTGCATCAGGCTATCTGCTCTGCGGGGAGTCTGCTTCTCCCTCTCCCACTGTCCTTTCTCCCTGCTTTCTCTCTCTCTCTCTCTCTTCCCCTCTCTAAAAAAAAATAATAATAATAATAAAATCTTAAAAAAAGAAGAAAAGAACTGTCCTGGGTGCTATGGATAGAGTGACAATGATATGGGTCATGTCTGGAGGAATTCTCAGTCCATTGGATAGAACAGATACCTTGATAAGTATGACCTGATAGGTGTGATGGTAGAGATATGAATAGAAACTTATGAAGCTTTATCACTGTATTGCACCCCTGAAACTAATACAGCACTCTATGTTAATTACACTGGAATTTTTTTAAAGGATTCTATGAGGCTGATACTGTCTAAGGGAGTCAGGAAAAGATTCACAGACTATTTGGCTATAGTGAGATAGCATTT
Organism: Mustela erminea; assembly: GCF_009829155.1. Taxonomy (NCBI): domain Eukaryota; kingdom Metazoa; phylum Chordata; class Mammalia; order Carnivora; family Mustelidae; genus Mustela; species Mustela erminea. The sequence continues at coordinate 92,849,920 of NC_045635.1, forward strand.
ACAACAGTGAATCCATGTTTAAAAAAAAAGAGAGAGAGGCAGACAGAAAGAGAGAGAAAATTTTAATAATGCAGGCTACCAGGAAGACTCAGCACATCCCAGAGTTTGGTGATCATGAGAAGATAGAAATACATTTGGGATTCCCTAATGGGATCTCCCTTCTCCACTTCTCATGGCTTTAGCATTTTACTGCACTGCTCTAAATGTGATCCCGGGATTTAATGATACATAGTTTTCACATACCTATTTATGTCCCAGGCTGTATACACAAAACCATGCATCATGTGCTTTCAGACGATTCAGTAAATTTTCAAGGGCAGTTTTGACTATATGCACTTAAACCTGATATTGCTGCCTTTAGACTGAACTTCCCATCTCCATCCCTATCTCATCCTGACACCTTAAACAGCAATTTTAGACAAGGAGTGTCAGTTATCCAGGTGGAGAAGTAGGAAGAGAGATTCCAGGCAGAAGGACCAAAATGTCAGACAGAGGAGTTACCAAAAAGCAGAACCCACCACGGGGGAACAGCCAGTCCGAGGTTCCTTCCACTGGGGTCTCAGAAGATATGTAAAGGGCAGGAGGTGTGAAAAGGCAGGTCAGGTGAGTGGAGATAATTAAAGACCAAGCTGAAGAATGTGGTCTTTAAATGGAAGAAATTAGCCATTGAAGAAGTTTAAATAAGTGGTTCACCTATTTATTTATTTTAAGGTTTATTTTATTTTATTTATTAGAGAGAGAGCACAAGACGGGTGGAGGGGGGGAGGACAGAGTGAGAGGGAGAAGCATGCTCCCCGCTGAGCAGGGATCTGGAGTTGGGGCTCAATCCCAGGACTCCAAGATCATGACCCCAGTGGAAGGCAGATGTCCAACCGATTGAGCCACCCAGGAACCCCAGTAATTCACTTATTTAATTAAAGTGATCTGAGTTCTAAAGAAATCATGCATAGGCCAGGTGGTAGCCAGATATCAGAGGGCCAGGGAGGCTCAGTTAGGTTCATTTCACTAACACCCTTGGTCTAATAAAAGCAACAGAACAGAACAAGCTGCCAAATGTGTAAATTATTTGAGATGATTATGTTTAACCAATTAATGCTTTTAATGTACCCACGAACTGGACTACTATTTCTCTGATCTCATCTGGAGGTGCTGATTCCAAGTTGCAAGCCCAGGCCACACCCCTGCCCCAACCTGGTGTTACTCGCAGATTCCTTTATATCCTAAAACCAGGAACCAGCCATTTAATCTCTCCCAGCCACAGTTTTCTCACCATGGGGAAAAATAAGCACTTTATAAGGACTTGGTGCTCGGCAAGTGTTATCTCATCAGTCTTGCAATATAAAGAGTCCATGGCCATGTGCACCCACGCAGGGGCGCCCATGCACAGACACCCGTGCACTTGTGCCAATGTACTGTCCTGGGGCCAAGGTTCGAAGGGAGGATGCATCCCCCAGGCTCTCCCAGTGCTTCTTCCTGCTTCTGTGTTGAATCCCCATCCACAAAGAGAAAGTAGAGCCTCTACCACAAGGACTACCCATCAGAGCTCCCTGCCTGCACCTTCACCTCTGACCAGCTGAGTTATGCCATCACCTTGTTCCTTCTCCCAAGAGTGTTTGCAAAGCAATTTCTAGATCTGGCTGCAGAATTAAAGAGTGCCCTTTTCCATGCATGTTAAAGAGATTTCCGGTCTCCGTTCATCTTTACCAGGAATCCCTCAGAAGTAAGGGTAGGAGGGGCGTTTCTCCCTGCTGGTGAGTTTACACCTGGAAAGGCCCTCATCCACAGGCGCTTTTGGGGTATTTACCCTTCCCCCACCTCCCCCCACCCCCGGCTTATAGGCTCATAGATCAGCACTCCCTTTGGGCTCTGTGTTTTCATCTGAGACCCAGAGACCCGTAACTCACAGTAACAATTCCCCAGCTGAACAACAGCAATAACTCACAGTGGCCGCAACAGGCTTTCCAAGTTCCTGGTAACTTTGCAGAGTCGAGTCATTGAGCTGGCGTGAGATCCAGTGCTTAGAAACTCTGCTTTATAATCAGGGTGATTTCAGAACATATCGTCACCTAAATGGGTCCCTGGGCCTGAGCCAGCCTCCCAGGGCTCCAGTTCCAAGACTCACCATTTGCAGGATTCTGTCACTCAGAAGTCCTCAGGGATTGGTGTATTTTAAGAGCCAGTAAAGGACTGATCTGAAAAGTTGCTTTGGAGGTTTATTCATGGGACCATGGTGAAAAAAAGAAATCTCCACTTACCATCATTATACATGATGATAGATAATACTTGATGGTGTCCTGATTATACCCAGATCTTTTACTAATGTACATGGCAGAAAATTTGAATGCAAACATAACTGGTTCACTTCTAACTGCCCATTCTCCCTTTAAAAGGAGGTTAACCACCACTGTCTCCTGCTCCAACACGAAATGATTTGGTGGCTGAAAAATGATTGCATAAATGCAAATCATTTTTTGGCTGAAAAATGATTGCATGGTCGTTTCATATCCCCCTACCTTTAAATACATCTGGACTGAAAATCACCCCACACCACTGAGCATCTCTTCCTTTTTGGTGACCCTCTTCGGGGTTTAACAATTTGCGCTACCAAGAGTGCTTGCAATAGCTCTAGCTAAATCCCTCCAGCTGCAAGTTAATCTGTTCTTTAGTTTTAGTCTTCCCATTGAACATCTTCCAGTTGCTAACTGGTCATATGCCATCTCTGTGGGTTTTCTTCCCCACGGTCCTTGTTCTTTGAAACATCTCTAACAAGCTCTGTGCACCAACCTTTTAATCGACTCTGTTAATCTTCATAAAAGCCTCTCCAAATCATCCACGTCTCTCGTGAATTGAGTGACTATGACCAAAACAAAAAAGAAAATTCAGGAGAATGAGAAAAGGAGTCTGCAGGAAGCTTTTCCCCATTCCCACTGTTTATATCTCTGATCTTTTGAAGAATGTTATTTGGTGTTATTTTTACAGAACACATGTAGTACATGTCCAAAGTAGAACATGTTTAAAAAAATAGAACAAAAAGAAGGAAAGACAATCTCCTATCATCAGACCACCAGGTCATATGGATTTCGTGTGTGTGCACACATACATGTGTGTTTACTCAAATTGAGATCACACTATATTTGTTGTTCGTATCTTGCTTTCTTCAGGTTGTATTTCACTGATATTTTCTATATCGTTATCCACTCTTCCAAAGTATAACTTTTTTTTTTTAAATAGGCTCCACACCAGTATGGAGCCCAATGTAGGGCTTGAACTCATATCCCTGAGATCAAGACCTGAGGTAAGGGTTAGACACTTAACCAACTAAGTCACCTAGGCACCCCCATCCAAAGTATGACTTTAAAAAAAAAAGATGTTATGTAATTATTTATTTGACACAGAGAGAGCATAAGCAGGGAGAGTGGCAGACAGAAGGAGAAGGAGAAGCAGGCTCCACACAGAGTAAAGGGAGCCCAATGTGAAATTCGATCCCAGGACCCTGGGATCATGACCTGAGCCAAAGGCAGTCACTTAACCAACTGAGCCACCCAGGCACCCCAAAGTATGACTTTTTAATGCTAACCTAATTCTCTACCTTGTGACTGTATCTCAGTTCATTTCATCATTCTCCTATCATTGGGCATTTAAATGGTTTTTAATTTCTCACCATTTATAAATAATGCTGTATCAATACCTTTGCACATGTCTTTATCCACATTCCTGATCTTTCCACAAGGCAGCACTTATGTGTGTGTGCATATGTAAATATATTTGCTTTCCATACCCCCAATAAACTGTCATTCAGATTAGATCTCTGGATAATTTTTTATCAAATTCATATGTAGACTCTGAATGACAAATAAACCATGGTTTTCAATACTTTTTTGTTTTGTTTTAAAGATTATTTATTTACTTATTTATTTGAGAGAGACAGCGAGTGAGCACACAAGCAGCAGGTAGGGCAGAGGGAGAGGGAGGAGCAGACTCCCCTGCTGAGGAGGGAGCTGGATGTGGGGCTCAATCCCAGGACCCCGAGATCATGACCTGAGCCAGAGGCAGGTGCTCAGCTGACTGAGTCACCCAGGCGCCTCTACGGCTTTCAATTCTTAAAAGTCTCCTCTGTAATTACTGGAGAAAACTCCAATTCTTTAGCAGACCTTCTGAGCTCTATGTTTTGGCCCCTGATGTCTGCAACTGTGTAGTATACTACAGTAATTCAGACTTCTACTTACTCACATACTTCATGATGCTTAATACCTTTGATTACACCACTGGCTCTGCCTAGAAAGCATCTCCCATCTATTTTTTCCCCTCCAGAGTCCTAAGTATTGCTTCAAGGGTCCGTTCATGTGTCCTCTCCCTCAGGCAATCTTCCTTGACTCTCCAGGTTGGTCTAAGTGCACCTCTAATGTGCACCCAAGATACCTCGTGTGTGTTGCTAACACGTTATATTGGAATCCATTTTCCTTTCTACTTTTGCCAGTAAACCTGAGGACAGAGACCATGTCTAATTCATCCCCCAGTGTTTAGTAGAGTCTCTAATATATGGTCATAGATACCAGTTCTGCTGAACAGAACTAAGTACCTTTTCGTGGCTGTACCTATGCTCAACGCTGGTAACCCAAGAGGTGTTATTGAATGAAATATCAAAATAGTAGTAGGGTAGAGGAGATTTGTTTCAGAATATGTAGTTATAGAATAACTATCATTCAATGCTACAAATTACTCTGGTTTAATGGAGGAAGGAGCAATCAGTTCTGCTTGGTGCTGGAGAGTAATCTGGCTCATATGTTTTTGTTTACTCCCTCTAAAGCATGGGAATCCCAAAGAGTCCCCATGACGCTTGATCAGTTGGATCTATCTGTCTCCTTAATAATAACTTCATTTTAACGGGATTTCTATTGTTGTCCTTGAATTTTTTTTTAAAGATTTATTTATTTACTTATTTAGTGATGGGGGGAGAAAGAGAGAGAGCACACGTGAGCATGCTGGTGAGGGTGGGGCAAGGGGAAAGGGAGAGAGAAATTTCAAGCGGATTTCCTGCTGAGCACAGAGCCTAAAGCTGGGCTTGATCTCATGACCCTGAGATTTTGACCTGAGCCGAAATCGAGAGTCAGATGCTTAATTGACTGAGCCACCCAGGCACCCCTGTCCTTGAAATTTTCACATGTACAGTCAATGCAATCTTGCTTCCAATCTGACACCATCTTGCCTCCCTGGAAATGTACTTTGAAGTGTGGAACTAGCAGAAGAAAATGGGTCACTAGACTTAAGTATGTCTATAGAATGTGTCTGAGAAGTATCCTACATCCTGTGTTTCTCTTCTGACTCACTCCCCTCAGAAGAAGAATGGCTACTCTACAAGAGGGAGGATCCTGGTTCAGCCACAGGGACTGATGTTGCTTCCTCCTTTAGCAGTAGTGCGATCTCCAGCATCGGTTACTTGTCGATTAGTCCTCAATGACTGCCATGTTCCAAGGCCTGCAGAATGGCAACTAAACCAAAATAGCCCTCTACCAACTGACTTTTTCTAGGAGAAGGGTATGAGAGGGAATTATGGACCCACGGTCCTCTTCCTAGATGGGAGCCTTGAGGCTAAGACTGACGCAGCTGACAACTGTTAAAAAGCGAATCAGCATAGTCCTTCAAGAGCTGGGGCTGACCAACTCTGTTAAGCAAGAGCAGATGGACAAGCCGCCAACCAGCGGATGAAGCTGATATTGGGGCCGCCACATGGAGGACAGATCTGTTCCTATATGCTTTAAAGACCATAGAGCTTTTTAGAAAGGCTGAATCCAGTGAAACAGGCTTATAGCTATGATTTTAATACACACAGTCCCTAGCTTACAAATGAAATGTGTTCCAGAGGTTTAATGGTTTGGAACTCCAAACACATTTTTCCTGTAGAATTAAGGTTATACACTAATTCTCAGGTTCCCATCCAGCCCATAAAAACCGTATTAAATCCTGCAGTGTAGCTGAGCTATGATACTGGAGTAGTATTTGGAGTTTTATATTCTAATTCTGGATTAGTTGCTGGGGGCCACGTAATACAGAGAAGCGAAGAGCCCAGAAGAAGTCATCCTCTTCAAACCCCCACTTCTCTCTTGGGAGCAGTCCTGGCCTGCTTGAGGTAAATTTTCAAACATGCCGAATTGTTTTTGAAAAACTTTCACCCTCCTTTCTGCACCTTTCCAAGGCAGGGCCTCCGTGCCTTTGAGGCTACACAAAGCCCCCAACTTGACAGCTCCCTAAAACTGTCTTAGTGTCTTCTCCAGTCTCCCTCATGGCTCCCAAATCTCCTCTTCTCCCTCAATCTCCATGAAATGACTCTTTACTCTCAGAAGTCCCAAACCTAGCTCCTCTACTCTTATGCTAAACCTGTTCTGGTTCTGATTTTTCAGGCTTGGTTAGTAGCAATACAATTCTTAGGCAGTTAAGTTCAAAAGCCCAGGGTCCTCTTTCATGTCTTTTTCCCTTGCTACACGTGGTTCCTCAAATGCCTTGTCAATTCCATTTGTGGAAAGATATCACCATCCTTCTTTGGGATCTCATCAGTATAAGGGATCCTTTGGCAACTGCCATATTGACATCACTATCTATAATCTCTCACTTGAACTAGAGCCCAGCTCTTTCCTCTTCCCTCTGCTGATGGATGAACCTTTTCTAAAGCACAGCTTTAATCACCCCCTCCATCCTTCCCCCAATGCACGCCCCAGATCTAGCACTGGTTCTCCTAACACATCACAGTTACTCTTATTGCATTTACTCTTTACAACCCAGGTGAGGTAGCTATTCTCATTCCCTTTTTGAAAATTAGGAACAGTAATTTACTGAAGGTCACTGGCCTGTTTAGTAATGCAGCCAAGATTTGAAATGGGTTTGTGTCCAAAAGCCACAGTCTTTTCACTCCATACCACCTCCGTCTATAGGCCAGATACCTTGGGTTTGTCATCTAGGCCTTCCACGATCTGGCTCTGTCTTATCTTCCCATCCTCTATTACACCACTCGTCTTTTTACCCATTCTATTCCTAACCAGACCACTTGCTGCTTCCCAAAACTGGCCTGGATTCTTGTACCTTTTTGTCTATGCTTTTTGCTGGCTGGTGAGAACTTTCCTTGTTAAGACCCAAAGCAAACGCTTTCACAAAACCATCCCCAATCCCACCCCATCCACCCACAAATACACTCGAGTGCTAGCCAAAAGTTCTCTCCCTTCGCCACAACTCTAATTGTCGCTTCATTTTAAATGTAGCCTAAATAACTAATTGTAGTTATTTGAGTGGGGTTTAGAAACCCAACTACCACTTTAAATCCTTAAGGACAGGTACCCAAACGTTCCGCTCTCGGTCCTAGCAAGTGGAGGTATCCGTGGTAGGGATCCAGTTAATGTTTAAGGTATGAATTATTAGTGCAAATTAAGATTGCCATGTAAAACAAGGCTGAGTGTCATGATGAGGATTTTCTTTTTGATGAGAAAGCCCCCAGAGGATTTTGATCAGGGGAAGACCAGCACAAAAGTTGAATTTTTGGAATAACTAATGAAGATTCAAGATACAAGTTAGAGGATTACCTGGGCGGCTCCATTGGTTAAGTGTCTGTGTTCAGCTCAGGTCATGATCCCAGAGTCATGCGATCGAGCCCCACATTGGGCTCCTTGCTCAGTGGAGAGTCTGCTTTTTCCTATGCATGCCACTCCCTTGCTTGTGCGCTCTCCCTCTCTCTCTGTCAAATACATAAATAAAATCTTTGTTAAAAATACAGGTTAGAGAGAGCTATACTGGATGAAAATCTCAGCTCTGTTATGCATCAACTCTATGACTTTTGGCATGTTGCTTAATAACAACTTTATTGGGATATAATTCACATACCACAAAAATCACTTTGTAAAGTGCAAAATTCAATGTTTAACATACGCTCAGTATCAAACCATCACCACCAATTCCAGAATATTTTTATTACTAAAAAAAAGTCCCATGCCCATTAGTAGCAGCTCCCCATTTTCTCCCAATTCTGCCAGCCCTTGGCAAACACTAAGGTACTTTCTATCTGTATGGAATTGCCTATTCTGGACATTTCACATAAAAGGAATCATACAATATGTGTTTTTGTGACTGGCTTCTTTCTTTCTTTCTTTTTAAGATTTTATTTATGTATTTGCCAGAGAGAGAGAGAGAGAGAGAGAGCAAGAGAGTACAGGAAGGGGGAGCAGCAGGCAGAGGTAGAGGGAGAAGCAGGCTCATGACCTGAGCCAAAGGCAGACACTTAACCGACTGAGCCACCCAGGCATCCGATGACTGGCTTCCTTCACCTGGCATAATGTTTTGGAGATTTGCCCATGCTGTAGCATCTATCAGTCCTTTTTATTGTTGAATAATATTCCAGTGTGTGGATCTACTCATTTTCCTTATCCATTCATCAGTTAATGCCTATTTGAATTCTTCCCCTTTTTTTACTATTAAGAATTATGTTGCTATGACCACTCATGTACAATTATTTTTTGTAAACATATGTTTTCTTTTTTTTTTTTTTAAGCCATATCCAGCATGGAGCTCAATGTCAGGCTCGAACCCATGACCATGAGATCAAGGCCTGAGCCAAGGTCAAGAGTCAGATGCTTAACCAACTGAACCACCCACATACCCAGTGAACATGTTTTCAATTATCTTGGCTATTTAAAATTGCTGGGGCACATGGGAACTCTAATGTTTAACTTTTTCAGGAGCTGATGAACTGCTTTCCAGTTATTCTACCATTTTAAATTCCCACCAGCAATGTGTGAGAGTTCAAATTTCTCGAAGTCCTCACCAACACTTGCCATTTTCTGGGATTTTAAAATTAGAGCTATTCTACTGGTTGTGAAATGGTCTCTTGTGGCTTTGATTTGCATTTCCCTAATGACTAATGTTGTTGAGCATTTCTTCATGTGCTTATTGGCTATTTGTACAGCTTCTTTGGTGAAATTTCTAATCATATTCTTTGCCCATTTTAAGATTAAGTTATATATCTTTTTATTGTTGAATTGTAATTGTTCTTTATACATTCAGGATACAAATCCCATATCAAATATATGATTTGCAAATATTTTCTCCCATTCTGTCCTTTCACTTTCTTGATGGTATTCTTTGAAGCACAAATGTTTTTAATTTTGATGAAATCCAATTTATCTATTTTTTCCCTGGGCTTCTTGTGTTTTTGGTGTTATATCTATGAAACTTCTAATCCAGGGTTTTGAAGGTTTGCATCTCTGTTTTCTTCTAAGAATTTTATAGTTTTAGCTCTTACACTTAGGTCTGCAAGCCATTTTAAATTCGTTTTTATATGATGTGAAGTAGGGGTCCAACTTCATTCTTTTGCATGTGGATATCAAATTGTCCCAGAACCATTTTTTGAAAAGACTAAAACAAAACAAAACAAAACAAAACAAACAAACAAACAAAAAACCATTCTTTTCCAACGAATTATCTTGGCACCTTGCCAAAAATCAGTTAGCCATAAATATAAGGCTTTATTTCTAGATTCTCAATTCTGTTTCATTGATCTATGTGTTGATAACTATATTCTAGGCCAGATCACACTGTCTTAATTACTGTTACATTGCAGTACATTTTGAAATCAAAAAGTGTCAGTGCTCCAACTTTCTTTTCTTTCTTTTTTTTTTTTCCAAGACCATTTTGGCTCTTCTTGTTCTCTTACATTTCCATATGAATTTTACAATAAGCCTGTTAACCTTTGGGGGAAAAAAAAGACAATGAGGATTTTGATAAAGACTGTGTTAAATCTGTAAATCAATTCAAGGAGTATTGCTGTCTTGACCTTATTAAGTCTTCCAATCTATAAACATGGGATGTAAGTCATTTAACCTCCCTGGACCTCACCTGCTTTATTTCTCAAACGGGAGTAATAAAAGTCATTCTATCTCACAGGGTTTTTGTGAAAATGAGAACATTCTTCTTAGATGGATTATTTATGACAGCATTATAGGAATCAGTATAACTTCTGAATGTGATAACTTTGAGGAACACTAAAAACATGAGTTCACGGTCATCTTAAAGCCAGTTCAATTTCTTTACAGCCACATTTTCTATTTACAAAGTGCCTATTATGTGGTTGGTGCTTAATAGGCTCCATGGTAGGAGCAAGTTCTAGAGCCAGATGACATGTTTTCAATTCACAGTGTATCACCCCAATTGACCTTAGACAAGTTACCTGCTTTTCTGGTACTCAGTCTTCTCATTGATAAAATGGGGATAATAATAGTACCTACTTCATAGAGTTCTTGTAAATATTGCATGAATTAATTCATCTAAAGTGCTTGGAAGTGTGCCTGACACATAGGATTCAATAAATGTCAACCATCATTCCAGCATCATATAGAAGTACTTTAAGGCCCTATACCAAGTGGCATTTACAGCCAGATGCTTATGACACTGACTCCCATTCCTTGGTTTGCACCATTTGAGTAAGTCAAACATTTGCTTGGAGCTGGAGTAACTACCCTTTGTAAACTAGACTGGAATGGAAATTCTCATAAAGCAAGCTGGAGTCTCCAATTTCCCTGGGTGGATATACGAATAAATAATGGCTTTTAAAATGCATTTGACATTGTGCAAAGTAAAGCCCTTCTTAGTTAAGCAGAAAATATGCAGATCGCTTGGGATAATGGTTTCATGGAAAACCAGTGCAATGACATGGCATCGTTTTCTTTCTCAGGAGTCTATTTTCCTCTGCTTCTAAGTTTAGCTTATTAGAAACAGCTAGGGGAGAGAGTCAGAGCTATAGATGTACATCCATGCTGTGCCTATCTCTATGTCCTTAGACACAGTCTGATCTCTGATGGCATGTGGTTCTAGGGAGGTTGCATTAGATTGATTGCTGGGAAAGCATTCTGCCTGCTACCAGTCTTCTTGAAGGCTGAGCTCAGGGAAATCATTTTTGAAATTGTTGTAGTCTGGAGCAGACTGGAAATCAGGGCATCCAATGCCATAACAAGAGCATGAAAAAGAAACAGAGAAATTTCTCATAGAACCAGAAGACCAAGGGGCTTGTAGGGACCCTAGACAGGCCCTCTGTATCCTAGTTTATTCCTTAGCTTCTAGGAAGGCCTAGAGTAAATTCATTCAGAACAGACTGATGTATGGTCCCCAGCCCTGCACTGTCTGCTACTTAATCCATTTCTCAACTGAGGAGAGAAGGATGACATAGGAAATCTTCCCACCTCAAATCCCTCAATTCCCCAGCATGGAAAACCTAAGAGACAAAAGGGCAGGGGAGGAAAACCCAAATAGCAACAGATCCCTTGTGCCGGCCAAGTGTTGCTTAGCAGAGCAACCTGGGTATTGGATGTGGGCATAGCCATGTGGAAGCAATAGGAAAACCAGCAGGAGCCTTGTAATCCAACTTCAGAAGAAGGCTCTTACAAATATTTGAGACATTCTGATGAAATGATTTCCTCTGTTTACTGCTAACAATAATTAAAAGCACTTTATGGAGTGAAAAGCTGATAAGTACTGGCGAGAGCTTAATGTGAGCCCTGAGAAGGGTTGCATTCATCTCTTTTGAAACCTAGGATGGTGCTCTCAACCCCCTTGGTCTCTTCTCCCAAATTCTGTTTTCTATTTGCCCCCTGTTTTCATTCCTTGCCACCAAAAAATCATTACAATTCACTAGCTTTATAGTGCAGATCCAGCTAAATATAAGGTAGAGAGAAATCTGATTGAATGTATTCAAGCTAAGGTGGAGATGGTTGAAAGCTTTTGAATGATCTCAGGACTGCATTTTAAAAGATCAGCTTCATCCAAATTAATTTCTGATCCTGAAAACATTTGAAACTAAGTGTTTTGATGAATTTTTCTAAAGGGAATTCTTGGTGCCCTTCAGATCACACAGGACTCTGCCCACACTGTGTTGATTACATTCAAATTGCAAACTCATCCATGGCAGGGAATGTGGTCACAACCTCAAAAAGCCCACTGACTCAGAAGCATAAGGCCCTGAAGCATTAGATTTTAAAGGGAAGTGAGAATCAGAGCTTTGGAAGTTGCTTATTGAGTCCCTGTAAAACTTCCCAGATGGTGTCTCCCTGTTGGAAGCCTCCTCTCTGTTTCACATCTACAGAGCAGTCTGGCCAAGGCTAATGATTACCCTATCTTGGAGTTTCCTTGCTGAGAGGGCAATAGGTAAGAGACGAAGGAGAAAATAAGCATCAAGATGGCGTTTAGATTTTGAGATGCTCTAAACTCAGGGGGGAAGGGAGACAGCCGCTTGGTGTATACATTAGCCTCAGCCAACTGGGAAGATGGCATCCTTCTTGCCCTCTCAATCTGATGGCTGGTGAAACTCAGCATTGGACTGACACACATAGTTGTGATAAGGGCATGCATTGCTCAACAGCAGCAGGCCAACTCGCTACAGACTACAGGTGACAGATTCTTCAGTGAGGTTCCACCTGGCTGGCCTCTAACTGATTGTCAGGTGCATGGCTGGGTTCCAGCTTTGGAAACACACTCTACTGTAAGCTTTTTCAATTGGAGTTTCCATTCTAATCATTGGTACCACACTCCTCCCCTGCTTCCACCTCCAGAGACACACTCTGCAGTTTGCAAGGGTGTTAACTGTACCTACAGTTAACACAGTAAAGTATCACCATCACTCTGAATAACAGAACAGCCAAACAAGAACCCAGAGAAAGGGAAAGTTAATGAGCTAAAAGATTGGATAACTTTCAAAGCAGGCTACCCAAAAACCTTGAAAGATCTTTAATGCTGATAGATTTAGCTGCTTGATATCTTTCATAGAAGCAGTGATATTTATTTTTTATTAATAATTGCTTTTTAAAATCTCTTCATTGACACCTACCCTGCTCCTTTACCTGTCCAAAACACCCTGCCCATTGGTTCTCAATCATGATTGTGAATCAGAACTATGAAAGAAATGTTGTTTGTTTTTTTTTTTTTAATCTAGATGGAGGGACCTGGGTGGTGCAGTCTATTAAGCGTCCAACTCTTGATTTCAGCTGGCATCATGATCTTGGGGTTATAGGATCCAGCCCCACTCCATGCTCAGCATGGAGTCAGCTTGTCCCTCTCTCTGTTCCTCCCCTCACTCGTGCTCTCTCTCTCTCTCAAATAAATAAGTAAGTAAAAATTTTTTGAAAATCTAGATGACCTCGTCCCACCCAATAACTACCAAATAAGAGTCTTTGGAAATGGGGCACGAATATTCACATTCAAAAGCAAGTTCTCCAGGTGTTTTTGAGGCACCACCAAGGTTTCAGACCACTACCTTAGCTTCACCTGGGCTAATCTTATCTTTATAACAACATTGCAAGGTATGTATTATTGCCTCCATTTTATAGACAAGGAAACCGAAATTCATGAAAGTTTCATGATTGGCCAAGGTTACAGAAAGAGAAATGAGCTAAACTAAGATTCAAAGCCAGGCCCATGCACAAAAGAACATGATCTTTCCACTCTGTCACACTAATGAGCTGTGCATAATTTGTCTCACTACTCTGATATTGACCTTTTTAAAACCAGATGTCTTGATCTTTAGAGTAGCTACAATCTCTAGTAGTTTCTATCTCTTTCTTGATTTCTAATTCTATCATACTGATGTTTGTCCACTCTTTTAATTCCAACCGTCATTTTCCTTAACAGAAAAGATGGAAACCAAGCAATTCTATATTGTCCTTATATTTATTAACATTATCCTATTATGTTATTGATCTCAAGCCACAATCAAATACTCTCCTTCTTTGGTGGTATCGAGAGGTTATTCTTAATAGTTTCTAAAATCATTGAGTCATTCCAGTTATTGGCTTTGCTCATTACAGGGTCATTTCACTCACTTATATTTGTGTTTGGATCAGTGTCCCTTCATTCATCTTTTGTGAATGTATATTATAACTATTTGCACATGTATGGGTTATATGTACATGTGTGTATAGGTACTTCAATGCTACAAATCATGAAAGGCTTTTTTATGGAAGGAGTTTTTTCATGTGAGAAAAAGAGAGACCAGGAGAGGGGCAGGGGGAGAGGGTGAGGGAGAGAGAACCCCAAGCAGGCTGCATGTTCAGTGCTGAGCCCGACCTGGGGCTCAATTTTACATCCCTGAGATCACGACCTGAGTCAAACCAAGAGTCAGATGCTTAACTGACTGAGCCACCCAGGTCCCTCCTGGAAGGAATTTTAGAGATCTTATTTGTTCCAGTGGTTTTTTTTTTTTTTATTTTTTCTAACCACAGAACACTTTCTCCAAGCAAACTTCAGTTCAGAATCCCAATGTATAAAATAAATATCAGTGGAACCTTGGTAGAGCAAGAAAAGATCCATCTTTTTGGACCTTGAGGCAGCTGCACAGCACAATTCAAAAAACACAGTTCTAGTCAACTCTGATTAGGAAATTAGAGTCCAGAGAAGTAAATCAACTTTCCAAAGTGACACAATGTAATAAATCAAGATTAAAAATCAAATTTCCTAATTTGAAGTCCAGTTTCTAACCTGCTTGATATGGTAAAGATGAAAACCAGCATCAGGTCCAGAAAGTTCTGGAGAGCACTCCAGTTATAGGTGAGAAGAGTAATATTAACAGTTAATATATCTTGATTACTTATTATATGCCAAGCACCTTTACTGCTGTACTTCTGGCTATCTTCTGACTCTTTTAGAGTGCCTTTATCTGAATTGCAGTACTGTGCCTACTTCATTTTCATGTCTCTAAGTGGGACACCTGGGGGGCTCAGTTGCCTAAGCAGCTGCCTTTGGCTCAGATCATGATCCCAGGGTCCTGGGATCCCATTGGCCATCAGTCCTCAACCTCCCCTCCCTGAAACTTTGGCTACCACTAATCTACTTTCTGCCTCTATGAATTTACCTCTTCTGGACATTTCATATTAATGGAGTCATACAATATGTGGTCTTTTGTAATGGATATTTTTTTTACGCAGCATGAGGTTTTCAAGGCTCAACCATGTTGCAACATGAATGAGTGTTATATTCTTTTTTCTGACTGAATCATTATATGGATATACCACAATTTGTGCATTCATTCGTGATAGACTCCTTATATCTTATTTGAACTACTGAAATAGCATTCTTTTTAAAAAAATTCTTTATTTGTTTATTTGACAGAGCAAGAGAGGGAGAAAGAAAGTACAAGTAGGGGGAGAAGCAGAGGGAGAGGGAGAAGCAGACTCCTCACTGAGCAGAGAGCCTGATGTGGGACTTGATCCCAGGACCCTGAGATCATGACCTGAGCCAAAAACAGATGCTTAACTGACTGAACCACCCAGGCGCCCCTGAAATAACATTCTAACCAGTGTTCCTATCTACATTATCTCCTCTACTCTTCCCATTGCTATTAGAAATATTTTGTGAAAGTACCTATTTGTTTTAGTGGTTCCCCATTCTCTGCAGGAAATCACAAACTTAACTGCCTTGAGAGGCAAGACATGGTCATACAAAAATGTGAAGTTGTGAGTTGCAAGACAATTTTGAGTGGTAAGTTCAGCAGTCAATTGAGAGTGCAAACCCTACTTAAAGGCAACAAAATATTCAAAGTTGAATTAAAAAAAAAAACACTTTGCTCATATAACAAATACTCATGCTGCTTCTCTCCATGTTTGGTTTACAGAAGAAAAGCCAAACCACTCAGCAGAGCTCTTTATCATGACTTGGCCCCAGTCCTATTTCCAGGTTCCTCTGCTGCTTCTCGTCTTCCTCCTCCTACCCGTTCCCCCTTACTCCATGCTCTAACCATGTAATGTTTTTGGAAGGGCCCCAATTCATACTTTCAGACCTTTATGGCTTTTTGTTCCCTCTGCCTAGAATGCCCTTTTCTCTTCCTAGAGAGGTAATTCCTCACCCTTTATGATCCTGCTTGAACTGAGTGTCACCTACTCTAGCACCCTTTGAAGTATACCTTTATTACCATGCCTACCACACTGTGGTGAAACATCCTGTGTGCAGGTCTATCTCCCCAGTCATACTGTGAGCTTCTCCAAGTCAAGGATATCGTTCTAGTCAATGTTGTACTTTTTAGAAACCTATCAAACTACCAGCAAAACTCTTGTGGTAGTTTGTTGGTTTTCTTGTCCCACACAGCACATGTTTCCAGCTACCAGTGTTCTCCAGCTAGTTGTTGCCTGGGTCTAGATAATCCCCTCTGCCTGGTGGTCCATAAAGAGGAGGCTCCTGTTACCATATCCGGCCAAGAAGGAAGGAGATGCTACCTTCCCTGCCTTTCCCTGGAGCAACTATTCAATGGACCCAGAGAAGGCTGAAGCAGTTCTTGGTTCAAAGCCATCTGAAGTTGGTGTGTCAGGGTCTGAAACTAGACACTATGATCTTGGGCTGGCTACTTCGGTGTCTCATACCTCATAGGGGATGAACCTTATTGTCAAGGTCTGGGAAGTGGAGTAGAGCGCTCCTAACCACATGATCTCTGAGACCCTGGAGAGTTTTCCACATGAACTTACCTCCTTGTCCAGCTTGCCCCCTCCCCTCTCCTTCCCCACAGCCCCCAACCCTTTGTCTTTTTGTCTCAAACTGCCAAGCCACCTGCCAAGCCACCAGCTTACCCCTTCTCTCAGTCACTTTTCCCAACAACAATATTCAAGCCTCCCTCTGAATTGCAAATTGTGCGGCCTCAGGAGATGCACTGGAACTCAACATATTTTCTCCTTTCCTCATTTTCTGTTGGTCTGCAGAGGCCAAGGTCAGCCGTCTTAGAGGTGAATATTGATCACAAAGGAATATTTTTTACTCAAGTCTGTAGGTTTGTTCACTCCCCAAAAGTTGGTGGTTAAATAGATACTTCTTGTTATGAGAATTTCACTTTCCTCTAGAATATAACTAAGACTCTGGGGGCACCTGGGTGGCTCATTCAGTTAAACTTCTGACTTTGGCTCAGGTCATGATTTCAGGGTCTTGGGATCAAGTGCCATGTTAAGCTCTGTGCTCAGCAGGAGTGTGCTTCTCCCTCTTCCTTTGCCCCTCCTCCAGCTCATTCTCTCTCTCTCTCTCTCTCTCAAATAAATAAATAAAATCTAAAGCAAAAAAAAAAAAAGACATAACTAGGACTCTATTTCTTATGAACTAGTACCCTTGTTTAATGCTAAGGAAACATTTGCTATTTCCCAGGCTAAAGTCTCAATCTTTCCCTTCTTTTTTCCCCTCCCTCCCTTCCTCTTTCTCCCATCCTTTCTTCTACCTTCCTTCCTTTCTTCCTTCCCTCTCTCTCTTCTCCCAGAAACAGTGGGAAGGGGAGGACAAGAAGACAGTTAAACATAGCTTGTTATATATTTTATTTGTCCAAAGCAAAGGTCTCAAAAAGGATAATTTCTGTTAGTGAAATACAATTCCACACACTTTGATTGAATGGCTTCTATGTGTCAAGCAGTGTCCTGATTGTGATTTGTTTCCATGAGCCGATATTATAAAATTCCTCCAGAACTGGCCAAATCCAAGGACTTTAGACTTGATGCCAAATCCCAGAATTTGCTCTAATATTTTTATACAAGATCATTTGCATTCAAAATGTTGCATTCTACGGGCGCCTGGGTGGCTCAGTGGGTTAAGCCGCTGCCTTCGGCTCAGGTCATGATCTCAGGGTCCTGGGATCGAGTCCCGCATCGGGCTCTCTCCTCAGCAGGGAGCCTGCTTCCTTCTCTCTCTCTCTCTGCCTGCCTCTCAGGGTACTTGTAATTTCTCTCTGTCAAATAAATAAATAAAATCTTTAAAAAAAATGTTGCATTCTAAAGGTTGGGTTATATTTTTAACAGCCTAGAAGTATTACTCCCAGTGTTTTCATCCAATAGACCAGTGTGGATTTATCACCTACTATGTTCTAGATGCTGTACTAACAATCATGGCTACCATGGTGAAAAAGATACCTCTGTGTCGTAGAGAAGGCAAATGCATACACTACTAAATGCATTGCTTTGTGTTGAGTGAAATGAAAAGAGTGATTTAGCGCAGAGGCTTGCAAACTGCCCACCACCCATTTTTGTGAACAAAATGTTAACCAGCACACAGACACTCACATTCATTTACTTATTGTGTATGGCTACTTTTATGCTACAGTGGCAGAGCTGTTGCAATAGAGACCATGTTTGCAAAGCCCAAAATATTTACTACCTGGATCTTTAAAAAAAAAAAAAAGCTGAGCATCCCTGCATTAGAGAAACAAAGTCTGTTTGGAGAAAAGTAAAAAAGCATCAAAGAGATGGCATGTAAGCTGGAACTGTTAGAATTCACCTTACATTTTTGGGTGGGTAAGGAGGAGAAAATATTACAAGCAGAAAAATCCTACAAAGAAGTTGAACAGAGATCTAGAGGTATAAAAAAAAAATAGCCTTTACAAAAAACCATTAAATTCTGGATTTTATTTTTTTGGAATTCTATATTTTAAATGAGTGAATTGTAGAGTATGTGAATTACATGTGAATAAAGTCCTTTTTAATTTTTTAAAAGATTTTATTTGAGAGAGAGAGTGAGAGAGACACAGCAGGAGGAGAGGGGAGGGACAGAGGGAGAGAGAGAAGCAGGCTCTCTGCTGAGCATGGAGCCCCACATGGGGCTCGACCTCAGGAGCCTGAAATCATAACCTGAAGCAAAGGCAGCCACTTAACCAACTGAACCACCCAGGTGCCCCTAAAGTCTTTTTTTTAAAACAAGTTGATTGAGCGTTTGACTCTTGATTTTGGCTCAGGTCATGATCTCAGGGTCCTGAGATTGAGCCCTGCATTGGGCTCCTGCTCAGTAGGGGGTCTGCTTGAGTATTCACTCTCCGTCTTTATCTCTCTCTCTTCCTCCGTCCCTCTAAAGTAAATAAATAAATCATTTTTTAAAGATCTTTTTAAACACATTACCTTCTTGGGAACTGGCCCCCTATGTTTCAATGGAGCACTCCATTGAGCGGGACGGTTCTATGTAGTGCATTACAAGACACTTAAACTCTCTGGTTCCCAGACTCTATGACAACCAAAATCACTACCACACATTTCCAAACACCCGTAAAAAGGTGTTAACAGGCTCACTGAGAAACCCTGATAGTCCAGGGAGGCTAGAGCACAGGGTGTATGGAAGGGGCAGCAGGAAGTGGCAGGCTAAGATGTTTACATGTTATCCAGCAGGCAGTCCTCTGCTCTACAGTTCAAGGACCAAGACATTTCCCTTGGAAAAAACTGGTCTCTCTCTCTAGAGAGGGCCTTCTCATAACATCCCAAGATCAGCCTGAGACAGAAAGTCCAGAAAAATTAGATGACTTCCATATTTCTATTCCCTGCCTTTGCCCATTCTGCAGAACACTGACCATCCTACCAAACCATGGTCGACTCAAGTGAACAAATCAGCTATAATCATAGACACAGCTGAAATATGCAGCTCCATATGGAAAAAAGTGGGTCTTTCAGTATGCATTACCAACTGGGAATCCTCCCTTCAAAACCACTATTAACATGCTGATAAGACATCTGAAACAATAAATAAAAGGGACCTTAAGAATGGTGCAAATACATTCCTAGTTTCCAAAGCCCCACAAAGTGACCATGACTTATTTTCATCATTGCTTTTATTTTTTTTTTTTTTTGGTTTTTTTTTTTTAATGGGAAATATCATCAAATGTGAGGGGTATAGGAATTCTCATGCACTACTGGTGGTATTTTATTTTATTTTTTTTAAGATTTTTATTTATTTAACAGACAGAGACCACAAGTAGGCAGAGAGAGAGATAGGAGACAGCAGGGTCCCCGCCGAGCAGAGAGCCCGATGCGGGGCTCGATCCCAGGACCCCGGGACCATGACCTGAGCCGAAGGCAGAGGCTTCAACCCACTGAGCCACCCAGGCGCCCTCATCATTGCTTTTAACCCTTGCAACTTTTTCCTTTTCCACACTTATTCAACACTCATTTGAGAGCAGGCACAAAGAGGCATTCTCAGGAGGGAGTGGGTTAACAGTATTCAAATAACAAGCATTTCAACATGCTAAGGGTATTGGGAGGCAGAAATAAAGATCTCTCTTCTCCCTACTCTCAAGGTCAGCCAACTCTAAGCAGCAGTAATGTTTCCTGGGCCTTGATGAGAAGGGAATACTTCGAACAAAATGACAGCCTCTGATACATGGGTTTGGTTGGGTGTCCAAGAGCACTCAAGGAGAAAGTTCATTTTCCCAATATAGGAGAGGGAGGGCTAGGGAGGTTTGTAGCTGCTTCCACTTTAAAGACCCTTTCCTGAATATGTTGCAGATTAGAGTCCAATCAGCATAACTTCTCTTTGTGCCTCCATCTCATTCACAAATTAAAACAACATTTTATGGGGTCCAGTTTACTCAAAATTGTTGTAATTATTGCTTCATTGATTGCAAACCAGGAACCACCCTCTTCTCTTAAATACAGACAGCTGGGCCATCTGTTCCCTATGAATCATGTAAACAGAGAAGACTTGAGAGAAGGATTTAAACACTTTCCAACCTGGTTCTGCCTTATTTCAAAAATGCAATCAACTGTCCAGAGACTTAACAGATGCAATGCTTAAGATCTGACCTGCCAACTTGATGCTCTTGTGTAACATAGAAAGTTCTGGTTAGAAAATGAGGCCTTCAACTTAGTCACATTCATTTGCCCTGTTCATTTAATTAAGGTTTTTTTTTTAATTATATAGGAAAATACATGAACATGAAATAAAAATTCAAGCAATACTGAGCAGTACAATGATAAATAAAGTGTTCCCTCTCTGTCCCTTGTTCCAGGCAAATCCCTTCAGACTTTTGACTTTTCTGTGTTTGGTACTTTTGGTGTTAATTCCATTATTCTATTTTTTGATTTACCAACTTCAATCTGTATCTATTGAGGCTACCCACTAAGAAAGATGATGAGTTTGGCTCCCTCATCTTCTCTCTTGATGCAGCCAAGAATCTAACTCATTAATCCTACCTCTCCTGTCTTCCTTGAAATTTCTGTTGTAGTCTTTAGTTTTAGCTTTTATATAAGTGAACTTCAAAATTTAAATAATACACAAAAGCCTTGATTTCTTAAGCCATCTCCTTGGGTTTTATTTTATTTTAATGCAGTCAAATTTAATATTTTCCTTTAGAGGGTTTACATCATTTTTCTTGTTGAGGAAATCCTTCCCTGCCACAAGGTCACAAATACACTCTCCTATATTTTATTCTAAAGTTTTATCTTTTACACATAAGTCCCTAAACCATCTGGAATTTATTGTTATTGTTGTGTATAGTGTGAAGTAGAGATCCAATTTCATTTTTTTCCATATGGAGAATCATTTGTTTCAGCACTATTTATTAAATAGTCCAAGTTTGCTTCCCTATTTTATAATGCCATTTCTGCTATATATCAAGTGTTAGATAACACTTTCAGGGTAAGTGTTGGTCTGTGTCTGGGATCTCTGCTCTGTCTCATTAGTTAGTTTGTCTGAATTGAATTGCATACCTTGGAGTCACCGTGCTCTCTGGGCATTGCTTGCCTCATCTTTAAACAGGGGATGACAATATTTTGTCTTAACTACCTCAGAAAGTTGTTGGGAATAATGCATGCAAAGATACTTTGTTAAATGGAGAGTGTTACTCAAATTATGAAATAAAAACATGCTGACATCAACATGACTTTAGTTATCATTTATATTTGGAGAGGAGGAAAGTGGGTTTTAGAACAGACAAGCCATCTGCCCACATAAAAGGTATCTTTATTATGTTTCTAGACTATGCTTCCCAAGGCTTCAGCATAAAGCAAAGGGCATTGCATTTGATCCTCAAAAAAAAAAAAATCAAGTCAAGGACTTAATCTGCTATGACTGTCTGCTGGACATTGTTCATGTTTTTCCCAAAATGTAATGTAATTTCTGAAGTTTGACATATTATTTCCTGTAGGAGTCTGTGCCTTATGGCCAATTTCAAGGTTGAATGGTACAAATGCAATTTTGCATAAGCCACCTCTGATTTAGCAGCAGAGATTGATACACATTACAACCACTTAAAGAATGGCATCTATCCAGTTGGTGCCAGTCATGCCGCTATTATGTGTTAAAATAAAAGGCACAGTTAGGTGATTTATATTGATGCTTTATGTAAAACAAGAACATCTATTTGTAGACACTGGCCCATCTGCAGATTGGCAGACACAGCTGAACAAGAAGACAAAAGTTTGATTTAAACATTAAAAGGAAACAAGGATAATTAAAATCTATCATTTTCCTTAAGTTAGAAAAAAGCATGTCTTAGTCAAAGACTGAACTTAGGCAGATAGTCTATAAACAGAGAATAACTTGTATCATATCATTTATATCATATGATATAAATATGCTAGTCACCCAAAATAGATTAAACATGCCTATGGTTTAATGACTAATAATAAAATACAAAATAACCAATGAATGGGTCAACTAAGAAACTAAAGAGAACATTTTAAAAATATGGAGAAAAATGGGACGCCTGGATGGCTCACTGGGTTAAGCCACTGCCTTCGACTTGGGTCATGATCCCGGGGTCCTGGGATCGAGTCCCACATGGGGCTTCTTGCTCAGCAAGGAGTCTGCCTCTTTCTCTGCCTCTGCCTGCCTCTCTGCCTGCTTGTGTGCTTTCTCTCTCTCTCTTTCTGGAAAATAAATAAATAAAATCTTTTAAAAAAATATGGAGAAAAATGAAAACACACTGGTCCAAAATCTTTGGGATACAGCAAAAGCTGTTCTAAGAGGGAAGATTATAGCGATACAGGCCTGCCTCAAGAAACAAGAAAATTTTCAAGTAAATGACCTAACCTTACACCTAAGGGAGCTAGAAAAAGAACAAACAAAGCTTAAAGCCAGTTGAAGGAAGCAAATAGTGAAATTAGAGCAGAAATAAACAAAACAGACACTATAAAATACCCAATGGAACAGATCAATGAAAGCAGGTGCTGATTCTTAAAAAAGTGAAACAAAATTGGTAAATCGTTAGCCAGACTCATCAAAGAAAAAAAGAAAGATAACTCAAAATCAGAAATTAAAGAGGAGAAATAACCACTGATACCACAGAAATACAAAGGATTATAGGAGAATATTATGAAAAATTATATGCCAACAATTTTGGACAACCTAGAAGAAATGGATAATTCCTAGAAACATATATCCTTCCAAAACTTAATCAGAAAGACAGAAACTTTGAACAGATCAAGTACTAGCAATCATAGGGAATCAATAATAAAATAATAAACTCCCAACAAAAGGAAGTGCAGGGCCAGATGGCTTCACAGGTGAATTCTACCAAACATTTGAAGAACAGTGAATACCTATTCTTCTCAAAATAGTTCAAAGAATAGAAGAGGGGGCGCCTGGGTGGCTCAGTTGGTTGAGCAGCTGCCTTTGGCTCAGGTCACGATCCTGGACTTCCAGGATCGAGTCCCGCATCGGGCTCCCAGCTCCTTGGGGAGTCTGCTTCTTCCTCTGACCTTCTCCTCTCTCATGTTCTCTCTCACTCATTCTCTCTCAAATGGATAAATAAAATCTTCAAAAAAAAAAAAATAGAAGAGGAAGGAAAGCTTCCAGGATCCATTCTATGAGGCCAGCATCACCTGATACCAAACCAAAGACACTACAAAAAAAAAAAAATAGCCCAATATCTCTGAGGAACATAGATGCAAAAATCCTCAACAAAATATTAGCAACCCAGATCCAACAATTCACTAAAAAAATCACTCATCACTATCAAGTGGGATTAATTCCAAGGATGCAAGTGTGGTTCAATATTTGCAAATCAATATACATGACATATCACATTAACAAGCGGAAGAATAAAAGCCAAATGATCATCTCAATGGATGCAGAAAAACCATTTGACAAAGTACAACATCATGATAAAAACTCTTAACAAAGTAGATTTAGAGGGAACGTTTCTCAACATAATAAAGGCCATGTATGAAAAACTCACAGTTAACATCATATTCAATGGTGAAAAACTCAGAGCTTTTCCCCTAAGATCCAGAACAAGAAAAGGGTGTCCACTCTAACCACTTTTATTCAACATACTAGTGGAAGTTTTAGCTACAGCAATTAGACAAGAAAAAGAAAGAAAAGACATCTAAATTGGTAAAGAAGTAAAATTTTCACTATTGGCAGATGACATGATACCATATATAGAAAATCTCAAGGAACCCACCAAAAAACTACTAGAACTAATAAATGAATTCAGTAAAGTCACAGGATACAAAATTAACAGACAGAAATCTATTACATTTCTGCACACAAATAATGAAGTAGCAGAAAGAGAAATTAAGAAAACAATTCCATTTATAATTGCACCAAAAATAAAATACCTAGAAATAAACTTAACTAAGGGGGTGAAAAAGTAAATAAAATTAAAAAATAAAACAAGTCCTCTTGTATCTACCACTCAGATTAAAATACAGTACATTATCAATACCTCAGAAGCTCTTAGTGTATGCTCTATAACACCTCCCCACACCCGGAGGGTGAGGTGACCCCAATCCTGGGTCTTATGTTATTTTCTTGCTTTTGTTTGTAATTTTGCCACGTAATGTATGGGTCTCTTAAAAATGCATTGCTTAATTTGTATTTTAATACTTACATAAAAAGGAATCAGGTATGAATAGATGACCCAGTTGGAGCCTAATCAATAGGCTCCATGCTCAATGTGGAGCACAATGCAGGGCTTGAACTCATGACCCTGAGATCAAGACATGAGCTGAAATCAACAATCATTTGCTTAACCAACTGGGTCATCTATTCATACCTGATTCCTTTTTATGTAAGTATTAAAATACAAATTTTATTCTTCTGCATTTCTTTTCTCTCATTGAATGAGCCTTAGATACTTTTATAACTTACACAAATTCAACTGTATAATAGGAAAAGGAAAGAAGAAAAAAGAAATAGTAGGAATATTAGAAGAATGATCATTTAAATACTGTTAGCAATTCTCTTCCCCATCTAAAATTATCAAATAAAATACAGGACACCAAGTTGCATTTGAATTTCAGATAAACAAAAAGAAATTATAGTGTAACTATTACCTGGGACATATTCATATAATCTAATATTCAAATTTAACTGGGCTTCCTCTTTTATTTTATTTGTTCTCCCATCTCTTTCAGTGACCCTGCACCCAGAGGGCGTGAGGCATAAAAAAGTGACTCTCCTTTCTTTAAGCCTTTTCAAATATCATGTGACTTTTATAGTTTGACAATTTCACAATGTTATGTGTAAATCCAGTGCTCAACTGCGGATATGGTAACGTGTTCTAGTGCTGGAGGTAAACAGGCTTGTTGGAAGATATGTTGGTCTAGAGCACAGCACCTTCCCTACCTTATTTTTGAAGGTAATTTTGATTATACACAATTTCACAGTAAGCACACACAGCCTCTAATAACAGAGACTCAACTACAACATTTTAAATACAAGAAATTACCTCCTCATATGGAGGTAGTCTAGAGATAGGCAGTTGAGAAGATATAATGGACTCAAGTGTCTTCAGGGACTCAGACTCCTCTGTCTTTCTGCTCCATCATCCTTAGTGCCAACTTCTTTCCTAAAGGTTACTTCATGGTTCAAAATGGCTACTGAAGTTCCAGGCATCAAGTCCACATACCAAAAAGGAAGTATGAGAAGTAAAGTTTAGTATGAGCATTCACCAGCAGTCTGTCCAATTTTAAATGGCTTTCCTGCAAGTTCCTCCTAATAAGGTCCACATTGATCTCATTAGCCACCCCTAGGTGAAATGGAAGTTCAGAAATCCAGTTTTTAAGAAGCACATTACCATCCAGGGAAAATCCCTTTAATTAAGGAGGAAAGGGAAAGTGGATATTGGATAGGCAATTAGTCGTCTTTTTCACTGATTTTTTTCCTATCGAATGAATTAAAAACCTACCCCCTGAGTAAGATAGGATTCCACTGTGACTGTTTTCAGAAAACAATTGTCTAAACTCTTATTCATTGCTCTTTTGGTCATATTCTTTCCATTTATATTAGCATGTTTGAAAAACAACATGTAGGGGATCCTGGCTGGCTCAATCCATAGAGCTGGAGACTCTTGATCTCAAGGTTGTTAAATTCAAGCCCCACATTGGGTGTAGAGGTTACTTAAAAATAAAATCTTTAAAAAAAAATAAAAGAAAAACAATGTAAACAAATTTGCCATAGACTTTCCTCCAAACTACTACTATACTGCTATATATAAATAACCCCTTCATAAACAACATACTTTGTAACACCTAAATATTAATGGTTGACACTAATGAAAGCAGCCAGTCCTTCTGAAGGAACACTTTAGTTTTAGTAACAAATCTAACATCAATTTTTATACCAATAATCTACATTTAAAGTATCTTGCAAACAAGTCATGTACAAGTAATATGATTGTGTTTCCTAAAGTCTCTAGAAGGTTCTCAGAGATACACTATTGAGCCATGGTTCTGGTCTGACACAGGTACATACTGGTGCTACACCTTATCCCCTTGAATGTATCAGCAAACCATCATATCCAGTTTGTGGGTTTCCAGAATCCTTGTTTCCTCTCTGAGCCACCACTTGAAAGGGGTAGGATGGTGCAGTATTAAAAAAAAAGGAAACAAACAAGAAGTTTAAAAGATGTTACAGAGAAGTCAGGTAAGGAAAGAGTTTGAAATAAAGAGACAAAATGTCGTTATAGAGCTATTTATATATGCTATTTACTAATGATTTGCTATGACCAAGAGTTGGTTTACAGCAGGGGCACCTGGGTGGCTCAGTGGGTTAAAGCCTCTGCCTTCAGCTCAGGTCGTGATCCCAGGGTCCTGGGATGGAGCTCCACATCGGGCTCTCTGCTAGGCGGGGAGCTTGCTTCCTCTTCCTCTCTCTGCCTCTCTCTGCCTACTTGTGATCTCTCTCTGTGTCAAATAAATAAATAAAATCTTTTTTTTTTTTTTAAGAGTTGGTTTACAGCAAAACTCTACTGTGTTCTGTAGGATGGCTGCTGGCTCCCCAATCCTCAGCTTTTCCAAGTGTGAGAACCAGTTCTAGGAACAGGAAGTGTCTCAGTCAGCTTGGGCTGCTGTATCAAATTACAACTTTTCATTGTGCTTTCCCAAGAGGGAGAACAGAGTCAGGAAGGAAGCTCTCTCATGTTCCTATAAGTCCATGCCCTCATGGACTCAGGGCATCCATGAGGGCTCTATCCCCATGACCTCATTAGCTTTCAAAGGCCCCACCTCTTAGTATCATCAGTGCAGGGGTTGCAGGGGTTAGGATTTCAACATATGAGTTTGGATGTGGGGGCGGGGGGACACAAACTTTCAGTCCATAATAAAAGGGCTGCCAACTCTTCATCACATTCTTCCCCATTAGCCTCCAAAGCCAAGTCCAGGAACAGAGTGATGAATGTCACTGCAGTTCATTGCTTGGCTCCCACTTTCAGACTCAGACTGACCAGCTTCCAGAGATGGCTACACACACCGAGATGTGCTCGGACTACACAGTGATACAACTCACTATAGTCAAAAGGAGAGAAACAAAACATATTGTTTACCTTCACGTGCTTCTGCCTTTGATCACAGGATTTCCTCAGCCTGAAATATCCTTTCCTGCATCTTCTTTATGAAATCTCAACTCATATTGCATGGCCCAGTCAAGGGCTAACTCTTTGGCAAAGCCATCCCTAATCTCCTTAGGCAGAACTAATTTAACCTTCCTCCATACTTTCAAGTCTCTTTAGTTAGTGCTGGTAATTCTGCCTGGCATGCACTTTATTCTACCTTGTATTAAATGTATCGACATGTTTTTCTCTTCCACTAAATTGTGAGCAACTGATGATCTGGGAGTTGAGGTTAGTTCATCTTTGCTCATGATAAGGAATCTCTTGGTCCCCATGGCTCTTCATTCAAAGTGGTCATCATCCCGTGATATTATTTGGGAAGAAAAAATAAACAGTCATTCTTTCTTTTATTCACCACCAATGAAGCCTGCATTGAAACAGAGTCATAAAGTTCTCTCAAGACATAGTCTGCTATGAACCAGTATTATATTTAACAAAGGACCATCTTGTGCTCCATCCAGAGGAGTATTTGTAGGGCAAGCTCAGCAAATCCTTTTTAAGATGCACCCCTAAAATCCAACCTGCAGAGTATTCTGGGAAGTCTCCGGAGTACTCTTTGGAAACCATGAGCCAAACACCACTAAAATTTATGTCTGTGTCTATTAGCTATTCCTCGACATCTGTTCTTGCTGTCTCCATGGAAAAGAATTTTTTAAAAAATGAACAAAGCATAACTGTCCCTATCTATCAGCCAGCTTCACCATCAACTGTGATCTAGTCTCAATCCCAGTGGTGAAGTTAGATGAGAAGCTGCATATTTCCAACCCACAGATGTTGGGAGGAGTTCAATGCTGATCTGGCTCTTATTCTAGTCTAGTGGTACGTTCAAGGGAGGAACCATCTTACCCACTCATCACTTGGCCTTTCTGCTTTCATTATTGCAGACACGTTTGTGCAAATACCAAACCTCTAAAGTCAGCACTTTGAATCACAGTTTAGTCTATAGTCTGGGCCCAGTCTGAACTCTGGGAACATGCATTTCAAAATGCATGTCAGGGTTTTTGCCCCTGCCGTCCTCTTGGCTGGATAGGGCAAGAGATTAGCCAGGGAGGTGCAGGAATCAGAAAAATGTTCAGCAGTCTCTTTGCTTCTTCAGCCAGGCTACCAGACAAACCTCTGAATCCCCAAAGTGATTTGTGCTCAGTGACACTGTGTTCTGAGAACAAACACTTTGTAAACATTGTAGAGTTAGAAAGGGCAGGGGATTTGAAATTAGATAAACCTGGGCTTAAGTCCTGGCTCCATCCCTTAGGAACTATGTGAATCTGGGATAAAGCACTTAAATTTTTTGAAGGACATACTATTTTTTAAGCAGTAAAATGGAGTTAATGCTTACCGCATAGGATTAGTAGAATGCATAACTGAGATAATGTAGGGCCCAGTACCCAGAAAGCATTCATTTAGTAATGCCTACAATCTGTGCTTCTGAGTCGTCAACAAAAGCTGAAGGGTAACACGCACTCACTTCCATTGGCGCACAGTATTTTTGGGATTTTTTTTCATGTATTCACAGCTCACGTTTTTCTCACAATAACTATGCAATACTAAATACTAAGTAGGCCCTATTAGCTTCAATCTGAGATCTGAAATGTCCTTTAGTTCCAGCTAAATTGCAAAGCCTCAAGGACAACTAAACTTTTAGGCAGCATTTTCAAAGGGCCTGAAAGCAGCTTTTGATAAAGATGAAACAATGATAAAGATTCTAGACCCTAGAAGATGGCTAACACCAGAGAGTAGGGGATATAACCATGGCCTACCTCAAGACTCTTGAATAAAAATAAGAATATTTAATTACTGAACACCAGCTATGCGTTAGGCACTGCTTGAAGCCCTTTGCATGGAAGGTTTCATGTAATCCTTGCAATAACCCTTGAAGGTCATATCATTACTGTCCCCATGTTGCAGACGGAAATACTGAGACATGGAGTGGTTAAGTAATTTTGCAAGGTTTTTTAATGGCAGAGCCAGAATTTGGATGGCAACTAGACCTTAAGCCTGTTATTTTAAGCAACATATATGATAGCAGCTGACATCAAGTAGCCGTCAATGGCAAAATGCACGGGATATAGTTCTAAGCACTTCGCATGAAGTCCCTCATAACAATCCTCCAACAACCCTTAAATGCCAGTGCCATCATTAACCCCATTTGACCGATTAACAAAGTGTGGTTCAGAGAGTTAAGTTATTTGCCCAAGACCACACTGCAAAGAAATGACAAATAAGCCAAGATACCAACCTAGCCAAACACTTTGGTTCTGTGGCCTGCGCTCTTGACAACTATCTTACACTGGCCCTCCAAGTAGAACCATGAACCACATCTAACAAATGAAAAAAGCTAAGGTTTCATAGTCACTCAGCAGAAACAGGACCTCAATTCAGGGTCCCTAAATCTTGGCTTCTACTACACCACCTGGCCTCTTTCCATGGAGAACTTGACCACTTCCGGTGGGGAATCTGACCACTACCCATGAAGACTACCTGCTGGCTTGGGACTCAGGCCTTTCCACAGTTCTGCCTCTGTCAAATAGGTAAGGTCAAAGGCAGCTTCTCGGTCTTTGTTTATGTCACAACAGTATGGCTGATCCATTGCTATTCTTTTGTGGTATTCTGAAGCCGAGAACTCCCAAAGACCTGATCTAAGAAGACGATAAGGAATAAATAAGCCCAGAATGTTTCCCCCTAATCTTCTCCCTTTCCCCCTTCAGGCCTTACAGGAACTGCACTGGAAGTTATCACAAAAAAACCAATCATTCAGCCAGCGCTACCTAACAAATCGCCTTGAAACTATTTTAAAAGTGACAGATGAGCGCAAGGTCCTGGAAGGCACACGTTCCCGCTTCCTTAATTGCCGCTTGACTGAAAGCATGAGGCAAACAATATTGAGAATCTTATCTCAGAAATGCACTACCTCAGATGGCAGAAGACACTGTACATGTACCTATTAAATGGGCCTACAGAAACCGTGTTTGCTCAACATTAATTAAGAGATGCTAATATAACCCAGCACCTGCAAACGAGCCAAGAAGACATCTATGGATTACTGGGACAAGTATTTCATATTTTTATAATCCTTTTATTGTTTATTTTTTAAATAGATTTTTATTTATTTATTTGACACAGAGAAGGAGAACAAGCAGGGGGAGAGGCAGGCAGAGGGAGAGGGAGAAGCAAGTTCCCTTACATTCTAGAGGTATTAGAAAGCTAAATTCCAGTGTTTGTTTATCAAAGCATCTTGAGCTACTTCAGCTATTAAAAGAGTTATAAAGGGGTGCCTGGGTGGCTCAGTCGGTTAAGCAACTGATTTCTACTCAGGTCATGATCTCAGGGTCCTGGGATGGAGCCTCATGTTGGGCTCCCTGTTCAGTGGGAAGTCTGCTTCTCCTTCTCTCTCTCAGCCCTCCCTATCCACCCTGCCTCACCCACACCTTCCCCCACCCCACCCATGCTCTCTCTTTCTCTCAGATAAATAAATAAAATCCTTTTAAAAATGCAGTTTTCTACTGGGTCACACAAGGATGATCCATACATTCAGATAGGTCATTAATAGCCATTACCTCCTCAGGCCTAAGCATTTTGAAAAATGTATCCTAGTACATGAAAGAATAGGGTAATCTGGAATAATGTAGAATTACAGTGTCCTATTATACCAAAACACATAAACGCTCAAAGAGAAATGAATAGAATGAGAAGAATAATAGAATGAAAGCCAACAGGCATTGCTTTAAATTTCTTTAAGGTGGCCTAAAAAGAAAAGTGTAATCCAATTGCTAGTGAGGTTGGACTAAAACCATGTAAGATAATGCTGAGCCAGGAAGTTAAAATTTTAAATAGGTAACGGTGTAGTAGTGCTGTTTAAATTTGATGGTGGTGTAGAACTTTGATAGAAACAAGTTCACTGTATGATATATATGAAAATAAATAAAAGTAATTAGAAGACTATTCCAGTAAGTGGACTACAGTCACTGCAAAAAATGTGCTTTGGGAGTGAAATATGTCATAGAGGAATTCAAGACTTTGGGCGAGTTGTCAATGTCTCAGGACATATTTCTCTTGAATGGAAAAGTTACCAACATAAGAAAGGAAGGAAGAGTAGAAATTAACTGCACCAAGTAGGTAATGATGATTCTTCTTGACTTAAAGGCATGCAGGAGAGCTTCACTTTTTCTTAATGCTCTTCTCTCTTTTCCAACTTTATCTACAAATGAAATCTAGTCTTTTGTAATCAGAAGAGACAATCATTATTACCTCCTGGCCATCACCAGAGGTAGTGTGTAGAGAAGGGTTGTACCAATACAGTATTTGTGGGAATGTAAATTGGGGACTCCTTTTAGAAGGCAATTAGCTGTATCAATAAAACGTTTAAGTTTAAATTTCTTCAACCCAACTGTTCATCTTTTCTGTGCCCAGATATGTACATATAAGGACAATCATTGCAGTGTTGTTTTAACAGCAAAACTTTGAACATACCCCAGTGCTCATCAATAGGATATTGGCTAAATAATTTAAGTTACATACTAAGGGATAAAAGATTTTAAAAGAACAAGGTGAAGGGTGCCAGAGTAGCTCAATTGGTTAAATGTCTGACTGTTTTGGCTAAGGCCATAATCTCACCCGTCATGAGATCAAGCCTCCCTCTGCCTCACCACCATGCACGTGCACACTCTCTCTCTTTCTCTCTCTCTCTCAAATAAATACATCTTAGGGAAAAAAGAACAAGGTGAATATGTAACTAATGACATGGAAGGCTGTCCACATTATATAGTCAAATGAAAACCAACTGCAGAACAACGTGTGTGTAATCTCATTCCTTATATGTGTATATACACAGAGACACATATTCACACATGAATAGAAAAACTCGAGAGATAGAGAAACTAAATAAAGTGTTAACAGTGGTTAGTTCTGTAAAGGTGAGGGGGAAGAGTGAAGAGGACTTACACTTTTTATATTTATACATCGCTTAAGATTCTTTTAAAATCATTAGCATGTATTGTCTTACAAAAAAAGTTTTTCATCCAAAGTAAGCAATTTGACAGTAGAATAGATACATGCTGGTGTATCTATTAAAAAAATACTTAAGCAGTAAAATGATTCAATGTGGGTGAATCTCACAAACATAATATTGAGCAAAAAAAAAAAAAAAAAAGCTTCAGAAAAATACACCCAGCATGAGCCTATGTATGTAAAGATCCAAAACATGCATACAACTCAAATAACATTGTTTAGAGATATATAAAGAGGAGCAAGGGGATGGCAAACACAAAATTCAGAATCATGGTTAATGCTAGAAAGGAGGAAGGATTACCCAAGGTACTTCAAAGATTTGGGTTATATCGTATTTCTTAGGCTGGACGCTGGGTGGACAGATGCTCATTTTATAATTACTACTTAAACACTATGCATATGTTATATCTACTTTTCTTATATATAGGGCAGACTTCATGCATGGAAATTACAGGAGAGATTTAATAATCAAAAATTTAAGCAGAAGGGGAAAAAAAGCATCTATGTTATCCTGAAAAAAGGCATTACACACAGATACACAGTCAAATTAACTCATTCACATTGAAGGTTTAGAAGCTGAGTGGAGCCATAAAAGTCTGACCTGGGGGCAGATGCAATTTAGCTGCTGGTCTCTAGAGATTTGAAATCCTACCACCAAGGAATGAATGGATGGCATAGATTTGAGTCAGTAGAAAGAAGAGGGGAAGCGTTTCGGGTGAATTGAAGGCAAGGAGTGCTCCTGGTGTTCCCACATTGCATCACAACACATGGAGAACAGATAAAATCTTCTCCCAAAGAGCTCAGGAAGCCAGTGACTGTATTGTAAAACTTCTCTCTAGGGTTCCTATCGGGAAACCACTCTCAAGTCTGATGTACAGACTGCAACTACGTCAATGGAAAGGCTTCCAGGACGACCAGTGAACTCTAATAACTCGGCGAAAATAAGAACCCAAATATTTGAAGTGATAGCTCTAGAATAACATGATCTTTTTATATTTTCAGGCTTCACAGAATATTCTTTTTTTAAAAAAAGATTTTATTTATTTATTTGACAGAAAGAGATCACAAGTAGGCAGAGAGGCAGGCAGAGAGAGAGAGAGAGAGAGAAGCAGGCTCCCTGCTGAGCAGAGAGCCCAATGCAGGAGTCCATCCCAGGACCCTGGGATCATGACCTGAGCCGAAGGCAATGGCTTAACCCACTGAGCCACCCAGGCCCCCTTCACAGAATATTCTGCCATGAGTTCCTATTAATTAAATTTAACTGAAACAACTCTAATCACCCCCACCACCTTCACTCTCCCCCACCAAGGGAGAGAAAACGGAAAAGAAAAAAGGTTTTCATTTGCTCAGACATCCTGGTTTTGTGGAAACGACTTCAAATCCTTTGTTTCTTAATTGATACTTTTCTCCCAGTAATTAAAGCATGGCAATAAATAAGGACAGAGCTTTTTATATTGCTTGACAATGATGGGGTCAGGCTCTCAGTCTCATATTCATCAGCCCGAGATGGGAAGCGGCAGCACGATGGGGGAAACCCATCTGTCTTTATTAAGACTTGGCACCAAAGGAGGACAGAATAGAGAAGAGCTCATTTAGTAAATGGCACTTCCCATTCTGCAAAGCGACAGAAAATTTACTGCCCTGTCAGCAAGAAAAAAATAATCCACTCAGAGAAAGTTGTTGTATTAGGGAGATTTAAAGAGAAAGAGCTTTTTGGTGATATTAGAAAGGATAAAAATTTCTACCTAATAATACATAACTAAGCAGGACAAAAAAAAATCTGCTCCAAGCCATTGTTCACATGGCCTCCTCTAAGACCTTCCCTTCTAGATCGATTGATATCTTTTCTATTACTCAAGGCCAGAAACAAGCCCCAGTACTACCTGAAGCCTTCGCTAATTTCAGTCTAAACTACTTTCATCTTCCCCTTGCCCTACTAGTGGGCATAATTTAGCATCATAACAATTCAGCATTTTACTATGTATTTTCATTCCCTGATTGTTTTATGAACTGATTGTTTTGTCCCACCAGACGAGAAGTTTCTTCTGGACAGAGACTGTGTCTTCAGTATTCTTAGAGCTCCTTCCAGCACCCAGCAGGTCGCTGGGCCCCTCATAATTGTTCCATAGACGCTTGTTAATTGGTTTTTTCCCCTGATCTAAATCCCACTCTCCATGGTGACCATCTTCACTAAACAAAAACCTGAAAAAAAGATAGGATAATTTCTTACATAACAGGTATTTATCAAGGTAATACACAAGCAGGGTTAAAACCTAAGAGAAGACAGAAGGGTCTCTGATGCAAAGCAACAGGCTTCTGGTCCACCATGCCACATCCCATAGTCATGCCCTCCAGGATAACCTCATTTACCCATTCTGCTGTTTTGTATTTACCTCTTCCTACCCCTACCTAAAATGCCTCTACCACCGGTCTCATTTATATCATTCTCTTTCATCCTCCATTCATATAATAGAGTTACATAATTATTTTGATTCCTCTCTCAGTTGCATTGAATCTCACATATTATGGGTGCAATGTCTTTATTATATGTTTCTTCCATTCTCTTCCTTTTACCTTCCAAATGTGCTCGTCTGTTACAAGCATCGCTCAGAGACATTGCAAGTTCAATTCCAGGCCATGGCAAGAAAGCAAAAGGCACAATAAAGAGAGTCAGATAAATTTTTGGCTTCCCAGTGCATGTGAAAGTTATATTTAAGGTATACAATTGTCTACCAAGTGTGCAATAGCATTATGCCTAGAAAAAATATACAGACTTTAATTTTAAAAATACCTTGGTGCTAAAAAGTGCTAACTGTCATTGGAGCTTTCTTTCCTTTCCTTTTTTTTTAATATTTTATTTATTTATTTGACAGACAGAGATCAGAAGTAGGCAGAGAGGCAGACGGGGGGGGGGCGGGAAGCAGGTTCCCTGCTGAGCAGAGAGCCAGATGTGGGGCTCGATCCCAGGACCCTGGGATCATGACCTGAGCCGAAGGCAGAGGCTTTAACCCACTGAGCCACCCAGGCACCCCAAGAAGGAGAATCTTAAGCAGGCTCTGTGTCCAATGTGGAGCTGATATGGGTCTCAAGCTCATGACCCTGAGATCAGCACCTGAGCCAACATCAAGTTAGATGTTTAACCGACTGAGTCACCCAGGCGTCCCATCATTGACACTTTCAGAGAGTCATCATTATTTTGCTGGTGGAGAGTCTTTCCTCGATGCTGACAGCTGCTGACTGATCAAGGTGGTGGTTGTTAAAGGTTGGGATGACCATGGCTATTTCCTAAAATAAGACAACAATATAATTTGTTGCACCTATTGACTCTTCCTTTCAGTTGGACACTTAGAGGCCATTGTAGTGTTATCAGTTGGCTTAATTTCAATATTGTTGTGTCCCAGAGAATAGAGAGGCCCAAGGAGAGAGAGGCTGGGGAACAGCCAGTCAGTGGAGCAGTCAGAACACAAACATTTATCAGTTAAGTTCCCTGTCTTAAATGGGCACAGTTCAGGGTGGCCCAAACCTGTTATAACTGTAACATCAAAGATCACTGATCACAGATCACCATAACCAATATGATAATAAAGAAAATGTTTAAAATATTATGAGGGGGAGCCTCGGTGGCTCAGCTGGTTAAGCATGTGACTGTTGATCTTGGCTCAGGTCCCAATCTCAACGCTGTGAGTTTAAGTCCCATGTTGGGCTCCACACTGGGAGTGGAGCCTACTTAAAAAAAAATAAAATAAAATATTGTGAGAATTTCAGTGCACATATGCTAAATCCATATAACCAGATATTTTCTCCAACATATTGAAAAGTTGGATGGCATTCATATGATTTTGCTAAATAGGTGTTGTGTTCAAATTTGCACTTGTTGTCCATGCTTGAGAAATCTTTCTTAAACCATCATCCCAAGTCTGAAAGATAAAAATAATTGAAATGGAATTATGGATATTTGTTTGGATTAAAGTTTTTCTAATGATTGTCATCAATTCAATTTTGTTTAAAGTAATTATTTTACTAAAATATAGTTTTATTTGGTATCAAAAAATACTGTGAGAAGTACCAAAATGTGACATAGGGATGAGAAGTGAATAAATGCTATTGGAAAAATGGTGCCAATAGAACTGTTCATCACAAGGTTGCCACAAATCTTCAATTTGTTAAAAAAAAAAAAAAGCAATATTTGCAAAGCACAATAAAATAAGGTATGCCTATATATTTCTTTTTTAAGATTTTATTTATTTATTTATTTGACAGAGAGAGAGAGCACAAGCAGAGGGAGCAGCACATAGAGGGAGAGGGAGAAGCAGGTTCCCTCCTGAGCAGGGACCTCCCCTCTCTCCAATGTAAGGCTTATCCCAGGACCCTGGGATCATGACCTGAGCTGAAGGCAGGCACTCAACTGACTGAGCCACCCAGGTCCCCCTGCCTATATGTTTCTTTTGCACTCTTTCTATAATCATAATTAAGTCTTCTGTGCTTTGTCTGTAGGTTAATCTGAAATTTAAAGTCAGTCATCAGTGTGTACTTTATCATGACTATGGACATAGCATTTACCTCAGGGCCAAGAAGTACGTTATATTTCCTTTCTTATCGAGCTTTTTTATTTTTTCTGGAGTTTCTAGTAGCTTTTTTTCCCCACCTTATTTTATCTGCCTGTATTACATTTTCAGTTTGGTTGTTGATTTCTTTTCAAAGTCTCCATCATAACCAATAAATGGAAACTTTTTTCTGGAAACTTTCTTCCCACAGGCCTTCAGCTACAGACTCCACTGTGGGCCATTTTCTCTCTAGACTTACTTCACAGCTATCATCCTGGAACTTCATTGCTTAATGGGTCAGAGCCACTCTTCAAGAGTTGATGTCTTCCTCCCTCTTGGTTTATTTCCTTTTTTTTTCCCTGGACTAAATCCTCAATTTCCTTTGAAAGTATTTGCTGCAGATTAATTCCAGAAGACATCTGTATCTGAAAATGCTTTTATTCGACTCACACTTGACTGATTATTTAACTGGTTATAGCATGCTGTGCCTAAGAAAATCATTTTCTTTTTATTTTCTTTTTTTAAAAGATTTTATTTTTAAGTAATCACTACACCCAATGTGGGACTTGAACTCACAACCCTGAGATCAAGAGTCATATGCTCTCCTGACTGAGCCAGCCAGGTACCCTGAAAGTCATTTTCTTTAGAATTTGAAGGCTTTGCACCTACGTTGTCTCATCTGTGAAATTTCTGATAAGAAATCCTATGTCAGGGCGCCTGGGTGTCTCAGTCAGTTGAGCATCCAATTCTTGGTTTCACCTCAGGTCATGATCTCTGGGAAGAGGGACTGAGTCCCACATTTGGCTCCAGGTTCCAGGGTTCATGTTCAGCATACTTGAGATTCTTTCCCCCTTCTTCTCCCTCCCCCTATGCTCCTCCCCAACATGCGCTCTTTGTCCAAACTAAATAAATAATTTTTTTAAAAAAGAAATCCCACGTCAATATCATTCTCATTTCTTCCTAGGTTACCTGTTTTTGTGAAAGGTTTGAGAATGTCTCTATACATTGCATTCTGAAATTCCACAAAAATATACTCTGAAAAAATTCTCTTGTTTTATTTCTTTGATCATTCTGTTTTATTCTCTCTTGAATTCCTTTTAGTCAAATGTTGGATCTCCCAGGTTTACCCTCTATGGATCATTTTTTTTCCCTAGTTCATTTTACTTTTTTAAGTCTTTTTTGTGTTACTTTCTTTGATATTTCCTCAACTCTCTCTTCCAGCTCTTCCCTTGAATTTTATCTCAGAAATGATATTTTTATTTCAAGAGAACTTTCCTTTTCTCTGATCATTTATTTTCAAATATTCTATTCCTCATATATAAACGAAATGTTTTCTTAAAACTCTCTTACTATAGTAATTAGAGTGTTTGCCTCTGTTTTTTTTTTCTCTCTCTCAAGGATTCTGTATTATTTTTTTCCTATTTATCAAATTTAACTTTGAAAGCTTTCCTCAAATATCTGGTGGTCATTGATTTTTTGTTGTTGTTGTTCACATGAGAGAAATGAGGCAATGAAAAAGTGATTGAAAGCTTCATATACATTAATACAGAGCTAACTATTTTGTTGGGAGGATTCCTAAGTGCAAAAATGTTTAATACTGGGCGCCTGGGTGGCTCAGTGGGTTAAGCCTCTGCCTTCGGCTCATGTCATGATCTCAGGGTCCTGGGATCGAGTCCTGCATTGGGCTCTCTGCTCAGCAGGGAGCATGTTCCTCCTCTCTTTCTCTCTGCCTGCCTCTCTGCCTACTTGTGATCTCTCTCTGTCAAATAAACAAATAAAATATTTTTTAAAAATGTTGAATACTTTTCTCTTGGACCTCCCAATATCTTTAAAGAACAATATTCCCGTCTTTGAGAGGTCATTGAGGAAGGCATTCTGCCCACCAGAGTGGGGAGGGGTTAGGGAAAATCAGCTCTATTTTTAAAAATGACTTAATTTATTCTCCCCACTGCTGCTTCATACCTCACTCATTCTCTTCTTCAAACCCAGCATTTATGCAGGAAAGAAAACCTTTCTCTTTCACCATCCCACCACTTTGCAAGTATCCTAAGCTGTGGCTTCATCTGTCACCACTCCTCCATCTGTTTCCCAACATTCATCCATCTTTTATCCACTGATGGCCTTTTTCACCCATTCTCTTCATCATCATGAAATTACATCTTTTGTATTCCTTTGTTGCTTTGGGATGAACAGGCAGCATATGCATGTCATCTGTCTGCCATCTTTAACTTATTAAAATACATAAACTTGCTTTCATTACAATCTGAGCTCTCACTGTGCTATTCATCTCATTTCTTCTGGAAGCACTCAAGAGCATCATACTCAGTGCTGGGTTGGCATCCACCTGATTTAGTACCCAAAGCCCATGATACAGGATCCTGAAACACTACAACAGTAAACTTCTATATACTCCTTTCTTAAGCAGAGTTTTCTTTTCTTTTCTAGCTCCTTTAAGATATAATTGACATATAACATGTGTAAGTTTAAGGTGTAAAACATGATGACTTGATAGGTATATATATTGCAAAATGATCACCAGTATAATGTTAGTTAACATGTCCGTTACTTTATGTAGTTATGACCTCACATAGTTTGCTGGTGAGAAATTTTAAGATGCATTCTTAGCAGCTTTTAAGTATATACATACAATGTTGTTCATTATAGTCACCATGCTGTACATTACATCCCCAGGACTAATTCATCTTCTACCTGGAAATTTGTGCCCTTTGACCACTTTCACTCACTTTCCTCACTGGCCCACATTGACAGCCACCCAGCCATCTATGTTTCTATGATTTCATTTTTTTTAAAGATTCTACGTATAAGTGATAACGTACAGTATTTGTCTTTCTCTGATTAATTTCACTTAGTATAATGGCCTGAAGGCCACTATGTTTTTGCAAACGGCAAGATTCTCTCCTTTTTATGGCTGAACAATATTCCATTTCATATATAGATATAGATATACATTCATCTGTCAACACATATCATTTTCATTTCTTCATTGTTGTAAATAATGATGCAAAAAACCTGGGGGTGCAAATCAATACAGTAATTTCTTTCTGTTTGAATATATACCCAGAAATGGGATGGCTGAATCATATGGTACTTGTATCTTTAGTTTTTGGAGGAACCTGATGTACTGTTTTCTGTGGAGGCTACACAGTTTAGATTCCCACCAAAAGTGCAAGAGCGTTTCCTTGTCTCCACGTCCTCACCAGCACTTTTCTTTTGTCCTTTTGATAATAGCCATTCTAATAGGTGTGGGGTGATAGCTCATTGTTGTTTTGATTTGCATTTCCCTGATGATGAGTGATGTGGGGCACATTTTCATATGTCTGTTGGTCATTTCTATATCTTCTGTGGAAAAATGTCCCTTCAGGTCCTTTGCCCATTTTTAATTGGATAACTTGTTTGTTTTTCCCGTGAGTTGTGTAAGCCACGTATATATTTCAGATATTAACCCCCTATAAGATACACAGCCTGCAAAATATTTTCTCCTATCCTTAGGTTGCCTTTCCATTCTGTTAGTCATTTCTTTTTCTGTGCAGAAGCATTTTAGTTTGATGTTGTCCCACTTGTTTATTTCTGCTTTTATTTTGTTGCTTGGGCATTTTGTGTCATATCCAAAAAGACTTTGCCAAGACCAATGTCAAGGAGCTTTTTCTTTATGTTTTCTTCTAGAGTTTTCAGGTCTTACATTTAAGTGTTTAGTCCATTTCAAGTTACTTTTTGTGAATGGTATATGGACATTTCATTCTTTTGTGTATGAATTTCATTTTCCCAACCCCATTTATTGAAGAGGCTATCTTTCCTCCATTGAGTATTCTTGGCTCCCATGTCAAATATAAGTTAACCATATATATATATATGAGTTCTTTTCTAAGCTCTTGGTTACGTTCCATTGGTCTATGTTGTCTGTTTTTATGACAGTACTGTACTGTTTTAGTTACTATAGCTTTGTAATACAGTTTGAAATCAGGAAGAGTGATACGTCCTGCTTTGTTCTTGTTTCTCAAGATCGTTTGGGTTCGTCATGGTATTTTGTGGTTCTATATGAATTTTAGGATTTTTTTCTATTTCTGTAAAAAAATAAGCAGATTTGGGGCACCTAGGTGGCTCAGTCAGTTAAGCCTCTGCCTTCAGCTCAGGTCATGATCCCAAGGTCCTGGGATGGAGCCCTGCATCAAGATTCCTGCTCAGTGGGGAGCCTGCTTGTCCCTCTCCCTGTGCCCCTGCTTGTGCTCTCTCTCTTCCTTACTCTTTCTCAAATAAATAAATAAAATCTTTTTTAAAAAATAAGCAGATTTTCTATGTATAGACCAAGGTGTCTGATAAAGTTTAAGTACAGTCAGTTCATTAGACAACTACCTGTCTTTTACCCCCAGGGCAGTGTTTCTTAACCTGAGGAGCTTGTTAAAAATACATATTCTCAGGGCGCCTGGGTGGCTCAGTCAGTTCAGCATCCCACTCTTGGTTTTGGCTCAGATCATGATCCCAGGGTCACAAGATTGAGCCCCAAATGAGTTGGCTCCCTGCTCCGTAGGGAGTCTGCTTCCTCTCTCCCTCTCCCTCTGCCCCTCCCCCTGCTCATGCTCCATTTATCTCTCTCTCTCTCAAATAAGTAAATAAATCTTTAAAAAATACATATTCTCAGTTCTCAGTCATGCAGAAGATCTGGGATAGAGCCAACATTCTATATTTTGGAAGAGCTCCCTAGGTAATAAAGCATAGCCCTGGTTAATAACCACTGACCACTGAAATGCCCACAACAGCAAGGCTGAGCCTTACCCATTGTCACTCCTCCCGGTTCTAAACCCTATTATTGCTGACTGTCGGGTGACATGGGAGGCTCTAAGATGAGCATTTTCAGAGAATAGTTGCTGCATGGCTACCTCAATAAAAACCCACCAAGCAATTAACACGAAATTAACAGATTTAATCTGTGCTCAGAAAATTCACATGTCCGAGGTCATCCATGTGAGCGATAAAGGTAGGAGCAGTACTTGCACCAGTCTCCATATGTAGTCCAAGCCAGATAGTACTATCCCTTCTAAATGCCTAAATATGTAACAAGAAGGTAAGAAATTATATTATCATTGTGCTAAAGCTTAGTTACCAGAAAAAGAACAAAAACAAAAACAAACAAAACAAAACAACAACAAAAAAACACATTCCCGTAAGGATAAAATGAGCAAACTCTGAATTTGAGCAATGTACTCGGTTTGATTAGGTGGAAGTGTTATTTTTAAAGGGGAGCACTAGGGTTCTAATCAAGACAACCTGACATTATTGACAAACTGTCTTATTTTTAAGACCTATAATAAATCCTTTTGGAACTTTGACATCTTCACCCCCAGGGGAATCAGAAGTGAGCCAGACAGAGCTGCTGATTTGGAAATTAGGAAGGGGCCTTAGGCATAGCTTTCATACCAGGGCAAGAGTATACTACAGTGGCTAAGAGCATGGGTTTAGGGTCAGACACACCTAGGCTAAGAGATTAGGCTCCATCACTTACTAGTTGTGTGACCTTGATCAAACTGCTTAACCTCTGCAAGCTTCATTATTCCTTTCTGTAGTTTCTAAAGCAAACCAAACTCTGTCAAGCTTTGGTGTTTTTATATAGGCAGCTCCCTCTGCTTAGAATACCACTTACCTCCTTTTACCCTAAATACTACTCATCCTTCAGGTCCCAAATTGATGTTGCCACTTTCGGAAAGCCCCAATTCCCCGATCAGAGTCAGGCAATACTTTTCTGCATCTCTTCCCCAAGTTCATGAAACACAACTTCCATTATAACATACATATGGTAATTGGAAGTTTTAAAAAATTTGTTTCTTACACACATGAGGAACCAGCAGACTAGGGCTTATGTGCAAAATCTGATCCATGACCTCTTTTTGTATAGCCTTCAAGAATGGTTTTGGCATTTTTTACAGAATTGGTTCAAAAAAGAGGAATATACAGTAGGATCTTTAGTGTCCCATAAAGCCTAAAATATTTATTATCTGGCTCTTTGCAGAAAAATTTGCTGACCCCTGCCATAGACTAGCAGTCTGAAGGTGAAGACTAATTTTCATTTCACTGTGTGTCCTATTTCTAACCCAATGCCTGCCACATAATATGCACTCAGATGTTCATCGAATGAAAGAATGAATTAACTAATCCAATCAATATTTTTTTAAGTATAACTTATGATAAGTTCAAGAAACTATGTTATTTTGTCTCCCGATGTGCAAAGAAAATGTACTCCATTAGGGTAAATTTTTCCCTTGGATAGAAATTTGGGCAGACCACATGACTTTTCTGTTCATTTCTTCGAGAATCAACAGTCATCAGATCACTCAAAGTCACAAAACACGAACTTGGTTCAGTAATCAGGGCATATTCAGTCCGAGATATGAATCAAATTATTCAGGCTCACTGAGAAATAAGGTTCCCCTTCCTACTCCATGCTAAGGCCTATGGGTCATGGCCACCTGCCTTTGGAGAAGGAGAGGCTGTTGGGTTTTCTTCTTTTTCTCTCCACTTATCAACTCCTATTTGGACCCTCACCAGGGCAGAGCAGGAATAGAGAAGACAGTAAAGGGATTAGTCAATTCTTCCTTGGTAGAATGAATGGCTTCCCACTTTCTGGGTCTTTGGCTCTTCTTTGGGTTCTTTAAAGGCCCCCATCCCTGAGGATTCCTCCTGTACAATTTGGGAGCCCTGGGTTGATGCATCTCTATTCAGGTTCATAGTTTACAACTCCTTCTTCAGCCCCTGAGAATGTGACTGTTATCTCCAGCTATTTTTTGCTGGGGTTTCTCCACCCCTCTAGGTGGTTCTACTGGACAGGGTCCAGGGTGACCCCAGCTTGGCTCTTTCTTTTGAATGACCCCCATTTGTTTTCCAGGAAACACTCAAACATCCCTTGCCCCGACAAATCCTGGGAATGTCAGCCAATCCCAACACAGAGAACCCTGTCCTCCTGCCAAGGGCCACATTAGCTTTCTCAGAGTGGAGGACAGCCCTAATCCTCTGCCTTTACTGCAGGGAACAAATGTCAAGCTCTCTGCATGGTCCAGTGAAACACCCTCTCACTAGGGTTGAAGTGAAGGAGGTAACATGTCATGTATCCAAGCACTCCTGTGGAAGGTGGTGTGAAGCCTTAGCCTGGCAACAGATCTCTCGAAAGAAATGTTTTCACGAGTTTTCCTTCCCACTTTCCTCCACAATCAGGCTTCTTTTTATTTCTTGGAATCTGTTCTGGAACATTTTCTCTATAAATTCTGTATATGATAATCTGAGATAGGGGAACCTTTTATATCTCCCTGGAAACTTGACTTTCAATAATATCATGTTACCTAGGGCTTATTTTGTTCTAATTAGGAAAGAAAAAATTAGACTTGGTGAAACCTGATATAAGTAGCCTTATTCTCTTCGGAGCATCTAACATGTAGGGCTTGCTTCAGAGATATTTCCTCATATCATTCTCGTGATGAGAGTCTTTCCTACCTTTACACATGAGAGAACTTAGTCTCAAAGAAATTTATTGGCTTTTTCAAGGTAGCCCCAAAAATACAGATGAAGGTTGAGGCTGAAATCCAGGTCCATCTGACTTCAAAATCCATGGTGTATTTGTTACACTATAACCTTCGAAGTTCTCCACTGAAATACCCCAGATGGCAGAATAGAATGAACATGTTTCCACAGAGAAGATGGGTGGCCTGAAAAGGTCCCGCCCTAAGTGCAAAATTTCTCTTAAGTCTCACACTTGATTGTAAAAATGCTTATCAAATGTGTATTTTGTTCTACAATATGTGTTTTT
The DNA here is from genome assembly GCF_009829155.1 of Mustela erminea. NCBI lineage: Eukaryota > Metazoa > Chordata > Mammalia > Carnivora > Mustelidae > Mustela > Mustela erminea. The sequence goes on from NC_045635.1 coordinate 92,894,852, forward strand.
CATAGAAACTGTATTGCAAATTATCGCTCAAATTACCTAGGTCCTCCCTGCTGAAGTTTCAAGTAAAACTAATCCTCCAGAAAAATGCATTATGTTTACCCTGTAATTTCATGAATCTTGAGCATACCACTCCAGTTTGAGCAACCCCAGCAGAGTCCATACGGTATTAGATTATGCCAAAAAAATGTTAAGGATTTGAGGGGGAGGGATGCCTGCGTGGCTCAGTTGGTTAAGCATCTGCCTTCAGCTCAGGTCATGATCCCAGAGTCCTGGGATGGAGCCCTAGGTCAGGTTCCTTGCTCAGTGGGGAGCGTGTTTGTCCCTCTGCCTGATGCTCTCTTTTTCTCTCTCTGACAAATACATAAAATTCTTAAAAAAAAAAAAAAAAAAAGGATTTGAAGGGGAGACTCCACCCACCATAACTCTCAGAATGAGGAAAGTACAGAAGATGCAAGGCTTGTTAGAATTTGGGGATTAAGGGGAATTTCTTAAATACTGGCATAACACTATTATTATATACTACCATTATTATACTATTATTATTGTATACTATTATTACCAATTTTGTAGTAAAAATTGCTGATGACCATGAGTTGTTGAATGAACAATGCACTAATGTTATAATATTGGAAAAGTGACATGAGGTCCATTCAGCTGCTCTTAACCCATGGGCCATGGAGCATGGAAATTCTATGCCTATTTTTGAGGGGGGGAAGGCCCACAGCTTTGATTAGGTTCTCAGAGGAATCCAAAACCCACAAGGGTTTAAGAACCACTGCTTAAAGAGCAGACAATTTGAGATCATGCTGCCTTGTTGTTGAATACTTGCTCCAAGCTTACTAAATTGCACAAGATACTGCCTCCTTGAGCCTCAGTTTCCTAATTTGTAAAGTGAGGATAATAATACCCAGGTCATAGGGCTGTTGTGAGGGTTCAGTGAAGTTCTCTACATGAATCACTTGAAAAGAGTAGGCACCCAAGAAATGTTAATCCCCTTCCTCCTACCACAGTATCTATAACACAGTAGAACCATTTCAAGTACAGGTGGACATGCCATTTATAATAGAACGCATACCCGGGACACATACACTTTCTATAAAGATATTCTGCACTTGCTTAGACGTCCAACGAGAAACTCAGACCTAGATTCCAAAACTGATGTTACATTTCCATAAGAATTCAAAATAAAAGTATTCGGTAGGTGCCAAAAAAAAAGAAAGAAAGAGAAAAAGAAAAAGAAAAAGAACGAAAGAAAGAAAGAAAGAAAAGAAAAGAAAAGAAAAGGTTTCCCGAACCTGGGAACACACCTCTGCATCCACTCTGTTTGCAAAGATGAAATCATGTAAATCCCACTGCATGCCAGCATGCTTGGTTTCAGTTCTAAGCATCTATTACTATCAGACCTTGGATGAAAAACCTCCTGATTTGAGCAAGACCTCTGATCCTATTAAATGACACATGGAGAAGCTTTGACAAAGACAGGGAGTTTTTGCTAATCCTACAGCTGTGTGAGGGAGGCTCGAAAGGGTTAAAGTGGAAGGCTTATACAAACTTTGCCTCTCAGCTTCTCTCTTATCTCCTCCCTCTCCGCAGCACACACCGCGAAGGCAGAGCAAAGCTGATTCACTACCTTTCCTGCATACTCTAAACTGTTGCCTGCAGAAAGAGGACCTGGGGATTTAAGTGCTCAGACTGCTTGCATTCAAGTGTTCCAGACGGTATGTGCACATCCACACAGGCACCCCTCTTGGCTCTTTGGGGTTTATAAGGAGCAGGCATCTGAAACTGCGCTCTGAAGCCATAAGTGGCAACTGGCATTTTAAGTAACTAATGCAAGGTGCTTTTCTGGGTTTGCGCTTGGAAAGGTCTGACTCTTGAGGAGACTGAGAGAGAAAGCATACTTTGCACGAACACTGTCCTGCTTCTCTGGCAAAATGAGGCTTGCATTTTATTTTCCAGATATGCCAGAGGTGTTCCCGAACAAGTTGCCTGTCGGTGCAAGCTTCAAAAGAGATACTTAAATGGCCAACCCCATTCATCCCGTAAACCAGGAAAGGTAAGAGAGATTTGGAAATATTATGATGTTATTCACGGTGAAATGAGCGGCATTATCTTATTTATCGGCAGGTGTGACAAATAGGCACCATCTGCAGCAGAAGATACAGCAACTCCCACTTGAGAAAGCTTATTACTTAATGGCTCTAGCCATTGAAGAAGCACTTGCTGCTGGAATTGTTGTGTTTTTTGTTTTTGTTTTTGTTTTTGTTTTTTTTCCATGGGGCTCATGTGAAACTAGATACTCTTAACAGCTTCTCCCTCAGTTTTCTCACCCTCACACTGGGCAGGTAAATACGAAATGGAATGCCTGCATTCACTCCTGCAAGCTGTTGCAATTGATCATTTGGGCTCTCTTGTCTGAATTGTTTCACTGACCATTTTCCTTACCTATCTCTTGGAATTGCAGAAAAATGCAAAGTTACCAGGTGAATTGTTTTCAGAACGTTATCATGTTAAATAACCAAGCAAAAGTAACTACTAGGAGCTCCTTCAGGACCAACAGTGGGGTCCGGGTCCATTTTTCTCTATATCCTGAGCACTTAGCCAAGTGCCTGGTAGGTGGTCGTACCCAAAGCTTTGCTGAATAAACATGGAACTGATTTAGGTGGTCCAGGCAGAACTTTGTTGCTCTTATTAGGAACAAGCTTTACCCAAGGGATCCCTTTCAGAGATGGATGGAGAAAGCTCCACATTCCCTTCATGATCTGGGTGGGCACATTATTTTACCTCTGTGAGGTTACGTATACTAGGTTGATCTGGAACATTACCAAAGACTTGGCATTTTGATGTTTAGACCAAAACACAATAATTCTTTTTTTTTTTTCTTTTTTGGTTACCAAGAGTTTTATTTACCAAGTTAATGACAAAACATGCAATCAGAAAACCAAAGGTGCATTCACATCCCTTGTGGGTATTTTGATTTACATTAGAAACGTGAAGAGAACCAAATGTTCAAGTTAATGGTGGACATTGGACCATTATTAAATTAATCTCTTTGCCTTTGTGATTCCCCCAAACTTCCCTCCCCCTTTTTTTCCTCCTCTCTCCTTTCCCAATGTTTTCCTGCATCCCTATCTCGATCTCTGCTTCATAGTCAATCATTCTCTCCCACCTCTTATTCATGCATCCCTCATCATCTTACTCCTCACATTTCCTCTCTTCCCTTCTGCCACTTTCTCTCCATTTCCCCTCCCCCCCCCCCCGCTAATTCCTTACCCTTTTTCCTATTCCTCACTCTCCTCCTTATCCCTCCACAGCTTTCAATCACTTTTACAAAGACTGGAGTCTGGTGATTATTTTATAAGCTTCTAAGTAAAGACTGCAGGATACTAAAATTGTGTAAGGGTCTTTCCATGAAAATCAAATCCTTCAGAAGCAATAGAATGTCAATTCATTTTGAAATTGCGCTGTGCTTTTTCTTCACAAATGGTGCAGAGCTTTGAACAGAGCAATCACATTATCTGTGCAACCCATTAATTAGTTAGCAATGGGAGCTATGGCAATCCTGTTTGGAAAGCTCTGACAAGAAGCTGTCACAGGTACAGGACCAGAGTAACAAAGGGGATTCCCCAGTACCTCACTCTTCGTTTACTCATCTCAAAGTCCTTAATGGATTTCAGAAATTAAATCAATAGACCTCTCTGAATTCACCAGGGTGTTTGGTCTCCTGCAGACTATAGAGGTTTTAAGAAATATGTGATTAGTTTTCCAAACCCTCAAATGGAATGTGTAAAGAGATTGACAACTGGACATGAGATCACTGTTCTACACGACTTCTCGAAGCTTTAGAGAATTCTAATAAATATTTAATAAATATTCAGACCTGAAGAAGATTCAGGGTCAAATGTGTAGGAAGCAGACAACGTATTATCAGTTGTTACTGAAAAGCATCTATAGACACAATTAAACTTCCTAAAATGTAAGTCTATAAACCCATCCCATGTTGCTCTTTAAAATTATATAATGGATAGTAGTAATTCAAGAGCAGAGTTTCTAACAGTGATTATTCCTTAATTCCAGATTATAATCAGGAATCTAGTTTCCTTTGCACAGTAAGAGATGGGAAAGAGCAATGAAAAGAAAAGGGAATTTCCGGCTGTTCTCCAAGGTATATGAGCAGTCAGAACAAAAATAAAACTATGCTTCTCTTCAAATTGTCAGTGCAGGTACATTTCTTTGTACCCATGCATTTATTCAATAATTATCAAACAGCTACTGCGAGCAAGGTTAAGGGATAGAATGTTGAAAAAAGATCCTCAAGGGGTTTATATATTACCACTTGGGGGGAAACACATAAAATAGATATTTACAATATTAGACATGTAAATTCTCTTGGAGTGATACAGAGCATGTGGAAATTAGGATTTAGGTGGGAAATTAAGGTCAGTTTCATGAGCCAAACCATGAAGAATGGTAGCATTTCCCCAAACAGAGATATGTAAAGATGAAAGGAACTGGTCAAATAAAAAAGGAAGGCAGGGATGTAGGTGATAGTGAACATTCCAGCTTGTTGGGAACAGAAGGTAGTGGAAGGATATAAGTCAGCCAGGACCAGGGCATTGTCAGTTTTGAATGCCAAGCTAAGGAGAATGGTGTGAAGTCCAAAGGCAATAACAATCCACAAAAGCAATATGTGGGCCTCCAAAACTTGACTCCTTTGTCACCCTATTTGATAAGTTGTAGAGAAATCATATGGTAATAGAATGCAGAATAAAAAGAGCTCGATACTTTTTTTATGAAGTTAAAAACAAAACTAAACAACATATTATTGAGGCATAGGTGTGTGTGTGTGTGTGTGTGTGTGTGTGTGTGTGTGTGTGAATATAAGCAAGGTAATGATTCACAAAATTTGGAGTATTGATTATTTTGGGGGGAGCAGTAAGCAGTAGGACAAGATGGGGAAGAGCTTAGGTAGATATCTATGGAAATTATTAATCATTGTCAATCTGAAAGTTGGTGGGTGTTTGATCACAGATGTTTGTCCATGAGTGTTATTTTTTTTCCATGCATGTTATGAAGTATGCAAATCTGTGTGGTTGAGGTCTGCAGTAGACTAAAAAGATACTCCAACGTTAAAGAGGCATCTCCCCTTGGCTGACACCAACAGTGAGTGTTTATTTTCCTTCCACTTCTCTCCTCTATGTGGGCTGCCCGGGACCATCAGAGTCCTGAATCTGAAGCACTCTCCTGTATTTGGAGAGGGGTGTTGCTCAGCCCCGGCTACAGATCAAGGTCACCTGTGGGGCTTTAAGTATTACAGACATTCATGCCCCACACAGACCTACTGAATCCGAGCCTCTAGGGGAAGGACCCGGTGCACACATTTTCAAACCTCTTCCTAAGGGATCCTGAGGGCAGCAGGGACTAGAAACCATTCCTTGCAGAGTGTGTTTCAAAATTCGAAGTGGTTACCTTATCACAAATGTAGATTTCAGGGTCCTAGCCCCAGAGATTCTGATCTAAAAAACAAGGAAGAGGACCTTGCAATCTGCATGTCCTAAGCATCTCCCAGTGATTCTGATGAAGGGACTTCCTGGGACCACATCGAGAAACACTGCCCCAGGGGTTCCAAAACACTAGGGACTCCGGGTGATGACTCTGTGTATTCGTTTCCTAGGGCTGCCATAAACAAAGTACCACATAAAGGGTGGCTTAAAACAACAGAAATTTATTCTCCTAGGTCTGGAGGCCAGAAGTCTGAAATCAAGGCATCAGCAGGGCCATGTTCTCTCTGCAGTCTGTAGGGTAGAACCCTCCCTTGGCTCTTCTAGTTTCTATGGTTTGCTGGCAACACATAGCATTCCTCGGCTTGCAGATACATCACTCCAATCTCTGTCTCTGTCTTCCCTTCTTATAAGGACACAAGTCAAATTGGATGAGGGCTAAGCTAATGACCTCATTTTGACTTGATTGCATCTGCAAAGAGCCTATTTTGAAGTGAGGTCACATTCACCAGTTTAAGGTGTTAGGACTTCAGCATATGTTTTGGAGAGACACAATTCAACCCAGAACACTGTTTTAAATAGTTTTTTAATTAGGGCCCCAATCCACTGATAAGACCGATTAGCTATGTTCTTTGGCTGGGATATCTAGAGAGAAAAACCTACAGTTACCTTTGAAAACTCGGTGTACGAAGAACCACTTGAAAAACTTGGGCTTAGGATGCATATTCCTGGGCCATGATCCAAGCTATTAGAATTCAGGAGGCCCAAGGAGAGGCCTAGAAATCTACATTTCAAATGACATGGGGGACTTGAGCCATGTATCACACCCTTGAGAAAAACTGGATTTAAGAGAACAAGCAAGGTCAAGGACCAAGTCATTTGTGGAGGAGCAGCTCCCAAGAACAGACCTGAAATCTGCATTGGTAACAAGCTGCTCTGATGAACCATTGCCTTTAAGAGATGGTGTTTCTAGGGAACTAAAGGATATCTACTGTGATTGTCTTTTCTACTTGCTAGTGAAACAGAAATCAAAATAAATGTAGCTTTAAGTAGTGGAAAAATGTTTCCTAGACCTTTGGTCCAAAGACAGTGGGAAGATAGCCTGTCTTTTCGCCCTTGTTTCTTATGAACCAGATGGCTCTGCTAGACAGAGCAGTAGATTGGTAGACTAAGAATGCTGATTACAGAAAGTATAGTATGGACAAGTGAATACAAATTTTAAGTGCTCCCAGGCTAGGGGCACAATTTCAGATTATTGTAAGAGTAGTATGATCGTGGGAGCTATTTCTATGAACTCTCTTCTGGTATGATAACAAGAGACAGAACTAGACTACATTGTCAGCTCTCTCCTACTACAGCACAGAGAAGCTTGATGGGTGATGGGGGTTTATATTGGTTATTTTAGTCATCCATATTCAAAATTCATGTTCAGCATGACAAGCTAAATCATTTTGGAAGATGTCAACATTAAGTAGTTGACCCCAATCACACACTGCAATGTTTTTACCAATAGAGACAAGGCTCTGTCTTTACCAATAATGGAAGGTATAGTTATTTTTTTGAAACAGACATACCCTCTCAATTCCTTCTGATCTATAAATACTGGGGAAAGAAAGTACATTCTAGGGGCACCTGGATGGCTTAGTTAGTTAAACATCTGTCCTTGGCTCAGGTCATGATCCCAGGGTCCCAGGATTGAGCACTGCATCGGGTTCCCAGCTCAGTGGGAAGCCTGCGTCTCGCTCTCCCTCTGCCCCTCCCTCCTGCTCTGCTGCCTCTTGCTATCTCTCTCTCAAATAAATAAAGATAAAATCTTTTTTAAAAAGTACATCCCCACTCCACAGACCTAAATGAGAGAGAAAAAACACAAAAACAAAATTGGGGGAAGCCTGCGTTCCTAAAAATTCTATGATTCATTAAAGTGAATCATGGCAGGGGGACCTGGAGTTTGAAAACTGAATCCTTAGATTTGGGTCTTCTTTATTTTTTTAAGTAAGCTCCATGCCCAACGTGTGGCTTGATCTCATAACCCTGAGATCAACAGTCACATGCTCTACCAGGCATCCCTAGGTCTTCTTTATTTCAGCGCTAAAATTTCCTGGTTAAGCCAGAGCAGCAGTTCTCATCCTGGCTGCAATGTGAGAGTCACTTGGGAGCTCTTAAAAAATACCAGTATTTGGACCCCACCCCAGACCGATAAAATCTGACTCTCTAGAGTGGTTTCCAGGCCCCTACTATGGAGGTTATGATTTAGGAATTCTACTTTGGGGCCCTTGGTCTTTATTTTATTAAGTACCTTGGGTAAATCTTATGACCAATTAGTTTGGAAAATACCATCCTAATCTAACCTAGCTATTAGTTGCTGTACAGTGATCTGAATTTTTCCTTTCTTTAATAACCATTTACCACTTAGCAAAAGGCATGCAAATTGAAAACTCAGGATATCATTTTAAAACTACTTTGCCCTTAACAAACATTTTTGCAATATGTCCCTTAATTTGTATCCCAAAAGAAATTGACATCTGTTTCTCTTAGATACCTAAATCTTCTGTTTCTGTTTTTGATTTTCAGGAGTATAAATCTGTTGAAGAATCTTAAGAGTCAAATCTTCTGAGCCTGGACAGAGTGCTGCGGGCATCTCTGAGGCCTCCTCCTTCTGAGAATTACCAGGTCTGACAACACGTTCCCTCCAGCCTACTGTGAGGGACGTCCTCTCGACTTACAGCCCTCAAGCCGTGGCAGCTGGGCAGGAACCTTACCTGCTCCATCCTGAGGGGAGACTCTGAGAGACAAGAAGGGTGAAAATTCAGATATGCTGAGCCTGAAATACACAAAAGCCTTTAGAAAGTCTCCTCACAGAGGAACCCAGTGAAATCCACGTGATTAGTGTGCACACTTAGATGAGCCGTAGGTAAAAGAGAGAACCTTTCTCCCACCATCAAAGTAGAGTAAAAGCCTGATATCACACTCTGTGATCTCTTGTGCCCATACCAGTATTATAGAGCAGTTTCACCATTATTTGTTTTAATCAGTATGAGAGTAGGACTGTGGAAAATAAGAGTTATTAATATATATATATTTTTAATGATTAAGAATTTCTGACAAAACCTATTGAGGGATAGGGGTGCTGGACAGAGTGTGGCCATTGCCAAATTAGAACATCACCATTTTCTTGCCTGTGCACCACTGACTTGGTTCAAGTTGTAACTGCTTTGTGTAAGATTATTAGAACACCTCCAGTGTATTCAGAGACGGTCTGAGTGACTGTGGAATGCCTTGAGGGCAATAGAAGGCAAAGAGAAACAGATACCCACAGAAGTCTTGAGTGATGACGGAGGTGCATTTCAGGTACCATGGAAATCTCACTGGCCGGGCCCATTTCCCCACCCTGGCAACAGAGGTCGACACCACCTCAGATAAGTATTCCAACCTCTACATGTATGTGGGCTTATTCCTGAGCCTCCTGGCCATTCTCCTCATCCTGCTCTTCACGATGCTCCTTCGGCTCAAACATGTCATCTCACCCATCACTTCTGAGAGCACCGAAAGTGTCCCTCAGTTCACAGATGTAGAAATGCAGAGTCGAATCCCCACTCCGTAAAGCCAGGCTGACGACAGGCTTTAGTGGATCTCAGTAAACCCTTGGATGTTGATGTCGGGGAAAGTTTATTTTGTTGCACGTGGCTTCTCGTGTAGGGAAATCAACAAGTTGTTTATTGAATAAGCTGTTCATGGTTTGTGTGTGTGTGTGTGTGTGTGTGTGCGTGCGTGTTGTTCTTTATCTTGATTCTGCTTGTGGGATATCTAAAAGGCTTAAGACTCGTTCTGTGCCAGGAATAAAGGAAATGGCAGCTGGTTGGGAGGGCAGGTTGCCATAGTAACCAAAGAGAGCCTGGGCCCTGAGCAAACCTCAGACCACAGAAATTCATATGCAGCTATTGTAAAAAACACAGGATCCCTGGAAGTTCCGAGAACAAGAAAGATCTGCTTTCACGGGGGTTAATGGTTCAAAGAGAGTACCCCTGAGAAAAGGACAAGCTTTAATTGAGCACTTGGACCCTAAAGACTGGCCTCTGCTGACATGAAGCTGATTCATGTCAGAGGTTAATAGAAGGGACCACAAACCCTTTTCCCAAAGAAACTATGATTTTATCATCCAAGGCCATTGGGTTTGTCCCAAACCAAAGAAGAGATTTAAAGAAACTGTTGATGTTTAAAGAGCAAGTTTGCAGAAAGAAGCTGCTAGTCAACAAATTCATCTAGAGAGGGAAAATGTGCATTTTATATCTGTGTTATTACTATTACTAGACTTTCAAAAACTTAGATAATGGCAGATGTATTACAAAAATCCGGAATCATGAGCTTCCCACAAACCAAGTGAAAAGTAAGTCCAAATGTGGTCATGACAACGAAACTTCCATTATACGTGCAGTTTCTTTACCTTTTTCCTCCCTCCCTGTCACGTTCCAGGATTGAGTTGCACCAAAATATGAATTTTGTTTAAAGATGGCCCTGGCAAAAAAGACCCAACTAGACTTTAAAGCAGAAATGAAATAATCTTGGTATTCTGTCACTGTATGATTGTGGCTTTGGACAAAACATTCAAGCCTCTGGGTGCCAGGTTTTTTTTTTTTTTTTTTCTGAAAAATGATCAGAGAGCTATTTAGTCACAGGGCTCCTTTTAGATCTGAGTGTAAGAAAAAGACAAAGGAGGAAAAAACTAAACACCACCCTCCTGCAAATCCTTATTAAGATCAATGTCCTCAAATGTCACATTTGTCTTTCCTGGAAAAGGCGTTTCCCTTCCTGATCCCTGCCAAAAGAGGAAGTGTTTCACTTATTACCTATAAGAGAAATATATTTTTAAAAAATTCCACTCCCATAAGTAGCCTAGTATGCCAGTAGTACAGAATTTGATTTTTTTAAAAAACGAATGTTCCAAAAGGGAACCAAAGGAGATGAGTCCTGTTTACAAATTAGAAATGAGAAGGCGGGTGGGTCATCTACTTGCCGCCAAAAAATGAACATGCACGTTGTCAATTTCTACCTGCTGAAAATAATGCTACCCGCCTTAAAAAATAGTCAGTTCTCTCTGGCCCCTAAAGGGTGGTCATCAAATGTCACAGGGTGCTCCCTCGGGAACTGCGGGTGTGGTGAGGGAGAAATGATCTGGACTGGGTTAATGCGCCCTCCGCCAGACACACAGCTCTCTCTAGTCTGTTACCAATTTAGATTGGCCCCTTTACTCTGATCTAAATCTAGCTTGGTGGTGAAATTCCCAAGTGCTTTCTACTTTTATACAGAGTCATTTGCCAATACTCTTCTCTCCAAGGGGCTGCAAAGTGTGAAATCCCCACATGCAGAGCTAAACTTAGCAGCAAGTCTGCTGCCTCTGGCTCACTTGTTACAATAAGCGGACCTTGAGAATTGGCAGCTGATTTCTGCACCATTCAGAAGAGATCGGCAGGCAGGCTAAGACTCCAATAGGGCATGTACTTCCCTTTGGCATTACGTTTTCCAAAACGCATAGTGACGCTTATATTATTACATTTGGTGGTTCAAGTTGTGTCTGCCTTCAAAGCCAGACTCCACGTACCCTTCAACATTTTAGTTCTTAGCAGCCTTACATGGACTTCATCGAGGGCTGGCAATGTTTCCCACAATTTCTTAAGGACATAAATATCCCCTTGCTCCAGGCTCTCTCTTTTGTGCTTGCAGTATTTGAATGCACTTTACGGTTAGAAAGTCAGTGGCTGGATAACATGAGGGAACTGATGAGACTTTCAACAGCAGTGACTAGCAAGATACTCAATATCTTGTTCCCAGAGCTGATGAAGAGACAGGCTACAAATTCATTCCTGTCCACCTGACCTCCTGAACCCTAATTTCTGGAGCTTAAAACTGCTCTTTAATCACTGACTTGGATGAAGAGTCCTGACTTATGATTAGGTTACTTACCTGGAAAACAACCACCCTCTTTCATCACAACTGCCCCATGGGATCCAGATCTTCACTGAGCATTAACCAAAACCCACAGCACAGTTGCACTAAAATGGTGACCTAACCAACGCCCCCCCACGCAATTTCTAGTGATAACATAAATGGAGCTGCATCTAAGCAGATGTGTCATTATGGTGACTCACATGGTACTTAATCTTTAGGAAAATAAACCGAATGTCTTCATCATAGCAAAATTACTGTAAAGACAATAATTTTTCCATTTGTATTAATTTTATTCTATCCCTCGATATATTAATTAACATATATTACTACTCAAAGAGGCAGCTAGAGCAATCAGTGGGCATAATTTAAATTTATCCATCTATCCAAAATGCTGACTTGGCAACTCCCTCCCCCATCCCCACTCTCCAAAAGTTGCATGATAACCTAAATGTATATAAACAGGTTATTTATGTGTAGATGTACTCTGTTTTAAGGTGAAAGAGTGATTCTTTACTTTTTATTATGCGGGCCCATAGGAAATTGTCATTTCCATAGGTCAAAAGTGCTCAACTCTCCACAATGTCATATAATTCAACTTAATAAAAAGAAGACTCACATATGAACTTTCTAAATGGTACACTCTCCTAATACATTTAAAAGTAATTCAATTTCTAAAAATGTACTTTGAATACATTTCAGAATCATGGGTTGTATAAAACAAGGTATATTGTAAAAAGACGTGTGTATTATGTATCAGGCAGGAAATATTAAGGTTAATCAAGTAAAGATGGGTTCATCCAGCCTAACCTTTCCATCCATGCCAAATCTGAAGCTTTGGACTCATAAGTGACTTTGACCCCACTGTACTTACTACGTAGGTCAGAGAGGTCCACTTGATTCAATGAAATGGCTATATTTAGTAATACATTTATTCACCTGCATTTGTAGTAAAGGAACTTTTTTTAACAAAATGAAGAACTGTGTAAAAAAAATTTGGTTTCTTTTGTTTGAAGTTGTCAATATTTCAGATAGATTCATATGGTATAAAAACAAACCTAATATTTCAATTATTATTTAGCATGTCATTTTTGATCCCTGGAAAATAAACTTCTTGGTTTGCTGATAACACATATCTATTGTCTGAAGAATGTAAAGAACATTAGTCTCTTCACTCTGATATAAATTGGAACAGCTGCCAATTTGTGGGGTTTGTAAATTTTTATTTTTATTTTTGAGAGAGAGCGAGAGAACGTGCGCACTCAGCACATTGCCTGACTCAGGGCTTGATCTCATGACCTGGAGATCATGACCTGAGCCCAAATCAAGAGTCATACACTTAACTGACTGAGACACCCTGTGGGATTCATAATTTTGAGATGTCGTTATTTCTTCTTATTCTCCAATTTCCCAGCCTTTATTTTCTTCTGATTTGCAAAGTTATTGATGCACTTGTTTCTATAGTAGTAAGATGTGAAAAATAGATAATGAATGCCAGCTTCCAGTGAAAGTGATCCAAGAGTGAGATAAGGCATCTAAAATATCAGTCTTTCAACATTTCCCTCCCCTCATAGGTTATCATTCTTAATGTACCTTTCCCTGTGCTTTCTTTATTTGATCCTCACAGCCACCCTGTGAGTAACTGGGTGGAGATATTATAGTTTGTGTTACGTGAACACAGAGGTGAGGGAGGCATTCATGGTTACACACAGGCTGAGTCAAGGTGATACTGTCAGTCTTTGAACTCCTAGTTTAGTACTCATCCCACCATGCTTTGCTTTCTGAGCACTGAATAGATATTTCAAAGCTTTCCATGCTGGAATACTCCAAGTTCTGCCAGCAACAATTGAGCTGTCTAGATGATTAACTCCCTGTGCCCAAATTCAAAACAAATAGGCAGAATTCCTCCATCTCTTCTATTTTATAGCCAGAGCAATGCATATTAACAGACAGGGAAGTTTACACAAAGGCAGATCCTGCAGCTTTAATTTACATGAATGAAGGGAAGAGGCAGAAATATGGATGGATTATCACCCACAATGCAAATCCCAGTCCTCTGATCAGTTGACTTAACGCCCACAGTCAATGCCAATCCCTCATCATATGCATGATTATCTCCCATCTCACCCCTAGAAAAGAGAACACCCCCCTCTTAGGTAAAAATAGTGCACTTTTAAAAAACTGTGTAGTGTTCTACGTGTAAACAACAGTTCTATTTGTGCTTTATGATAGATGCAATGACATTAAAAGGGAGAGAATTGTTGGCAAAAAGAGGGTCCTCCAGCCACAAAGAATGAATTGTTGTACCTGTAGGAAAAGGAGACAAAAATATGGAACATAGGTACGGCAGGACAAGGAAGTACACCTATTAAATATAAGTGAGGAGATTTTGAAAGATAACTTGAGCAATTCTAGGTATTCTGATTCATTTTCACATCCAGTAATTATTGAGGACATCATGTATGGACACAGAGGAGAATAAAAGAAACAGATCGTACAGTATACTAGACTAGGTTCTGCAGATCTAATCTGCAGTGGGCAAGTTTGCAATCTGGCAAAGATAATGAGTACCTAAATTCATTCATTCATTTATTCTCTTATTCAACATTTATTCAGCACCTCCTGTGTATGCTAGCAGTGAACACAAGGCACAGCCTATGCCCTGGTGAAGGTTATAGCATACTGGGATAGACAACACCAATCAGATTGTAACGGGGATACTGTGTTCTAAAGACAAGGCATAGAGTGCTTGGGTACAAATAAAATGGCAGGGATGCTGCCCTTCCAGGCCTAGAGTGTCAGGAAAGACTTGACTGAGGAGATACTATCTAAACTAAAATCTAACAGGTGTATAAAAGGAGAGAAGGGGGAAAACCTTCTATTGTGGACAATGCTATAGGTTTTTTTTTGTTTTATTTTTAGTACAAAGAGGAAGAGAACTCTTGCAGGACTATGGAGGACAGATTGAAGAGTGGCAAGAGTGGATGTAGGGTGACCACTTGACAGACCATGGCAGTGGTTCAGAAGGTTAGTAATACCTTAGACTTGCCACCAAGTGGTAGTAGGTAGGGATAAAGAGAAGTGGGTAGCTTGGAGATAGAGTTGGAAGATAAAATCAGCATTACTTCGTGGTGAATTAGATAAGCAGTAAGTGGGGTAAGTAAGAAGAAGGAGTCTAGAATGACTGGTTTGAACAAGAATGGTGGCTTTATTCACTGAGACACAGAACACTGGAGGAAAACTGGATCAAAGGAGATGTGAATTTGGTTTCAGATATGTTAAACTTAATGTAAGTTAAGTTGATGCCTTAATGAGGCATCTATATGCAGTGTTGAATAGACCATTGAATATACAGGTCTGGAGCTCACATGAACATATACATCAGAGGTGTTCGTGGATGTGATTGCCCAGGGAGGAGGCTGTAGAGTAGACTGAAGAAAGGACAATAATGTAATACAGAATAAGTCCAAATATGCTCCTCCCTGTTTGGGGATGATTAGGGACTTATCAAGCAGGTTGGAAAGAAGATTAGGCTTAAGGGTTTTCAAACTAAGGTTGCCCAGAGAAGCTTGGGAGCAGAAATAGAAAGTCCTTTGGGGAGAGGGAGGACTTCAGCCTGTGGAGACCAAAATCAAACAGTAAGTACAAAGGTTCAGAGCAGGACCAGAAATAAGACGGGAATAGAGCCAATAATCAGAAGCCAGAAACTAAAGGAGCAGTGTAGGTACAGGTATAGAATAATATAAAGAGGATCCCAAGAGTCTGCAGTGACAAAGCGTGGGTTGGCAGACACAAGAATGTGATTGTGTGGATCATGGCTCCAGCTGAAAGCAGGTGGCATTATCAAAAAGGGAGAGTAAAGAAACTTTAAGGAAAGGAGGATTTACAAAGGGGTCGGTAAGATTAAGGGCTAACAACAGATGGCAGAGCACCTAAGGACTAGCAGCAACAGAAAGCTTCTATGACCACTCCTGGGCTTGAAGGGGGCAAGGGGAGGGAATCATGATTGGAATCTGGCCTGACATGTAGCCATGAGGAAGAAACCAAAAACCTATGGCCTTAGATAAAGAGACAAAGCCAGTAGGGGGCTGAAGAATTAAATATCCCACTTTGTCCTCCACCTTCCATTCTGCTGTTGCAGACAGAATCTACCTGGATGCCACAGGGCAAACAAGCCTAGGTAATGCAGTTTGTAGAGGTCAGCCTCCTAAACAAAGAGCAGAGTGGAGAAGTTTTATGCACATGCACGTGGAGAAGACAGGGAATCTCCAGCACAGAAGTAAGTAGCCATACTGGGATGGCTTAAAAATCTGACCAGCGGTTTCCTGAATAAGATTTTACCAAAAAGCTATAAAGCATACTACTGGCTTTAAAAGTAGTTATATCATTCAGTCCAATCAGAAAAACCAAAACCACTCTAGCTTTCCAATAGAGGGAATTTAATACAAAGACTTGATACATATGATAGAAGAAAACTGGGAAGAGTGAAACAACCTACAGATGAGCAGAAGCAGAAAGGCACCACCAATCCTAGAGCTTAAGAAGTCATGGGAAGAGGTAATATCATCAGAGCTCAGCAGCTGGGACCTTCTTTGGTTCCCAAAATCATGGGACCACAGAAGGGGATATCTGGTAGAATCTGGGACCCTTAATGGAAAGGGATCTTCGGCAGGAGCTACAACCATGAAGGAGAAAGATTTTGAGCCATTTTTGGAAAAGCATGTTGTGGCTGATTCATGTCTTCTGTGGCAGAAAGGCTAGTGGAAACATACATGCCATAGATCTTTTGTTATGGACATTGGTATATTTCCTTATACCATGTCTGTGTAGCATGGGTAGAGTGTTACTGTAAGAGCTAGCTAGAAGCAGAATTCCTCTCAGGAAGAAAACTGTCCTTATCTGGCAGAACACGTATTAATAGGCCATTTCAGTTGTGGAAAGATAACACTCAGAGTATAGCTGGTTTGAGCTAGAAGCAAGAAATAGATGGATAAACTGTAACATAAGAAATGAACATGTGTTTGAAGGATTGTTGGGCATGAACTAGACATGACAGGTAAAAAAAAGTACAAAGTAGACAAGGGGACCTAGCAACATGGCAGGAGGCTAGGGACCAAGCAAGAGGGAGAACCAATGAAGATTCTCCCTCAGAAGAACTTCGAAGAACAGCAATGGTTAATGTTCAATTTTAAGCCTTTTGCTGTGATAGCCTAAAATATAACCCTCCTCAATCCCCCCCCCCAAACCTCCATTAAAGTCTGCAACTCATGCTGCCTGAAATATCAGTACTTTGGTAAACGAAGGGACAGAAGATGGACTACAAACACAGAAGGCAAAACAGAGCAAAAATGGTGAATTTGGCAAAAGCCGAAACTTGGACACAAAGGTTAATAAAAGAAATATAAGACTTCCTTTTACCCCAAACCTTAGATACTAAAACTCATTAGATGCCTAAAAACAGGTTAATTACACACCTAAATCAAGCCCTTTAAATGTTAACATTTCAGACTACCAGAATATCCAATACTTGTTTACCAGTCTAATAAATATGCAGGTGATGCTGAAATCTGCTAGCTATTTTTTTTAAAGATTTTATTTATTTATTTGACAGAGAGAGAGATCACAAATAGGCAGGGAGGCAGGCAGAGAGAGAGGGGGGATGCAGGCTCTCAGCCGAGCAGAGAACCCTATGTTTGTAATTTAAAGGGAGTGGAGTTGGAAAAGTAAAATAAAATAAATAAAGGGAGTAGGGTTTACAGACAAAGACTTTTAGCTTATTATGTTTCTAGTAATGAAGATTCCCCAAAATACAGCAGGTTTTTGTTTGTTGTTTGTTTGTTTTTTGTAGAATAGGCTATTGTTGAAACAGGTCAAGAAGGCTAATGACCATTATGAGATAATGATAATAAAAATCACTAACATATTTTGAAGACTCATTATATATTAAGCTATATGCTTAATATTCTACATGCATTCTTATTTAAACAACAAAATCCAACAAAATCCATTCTTACTTAAACAACAAAATACACATTAAACAACAAAATCCATTATCCTCATTTTACCTAGAAGAATATTGAGGCTTACAAAGGTTAAATAACTTGCCCTAGGTCATGCAGCTAATAAATGACACAGAACTGACATTCTAACCCATCGCCAAATGACTCCAGAAGCCATTTGCTACCATTATCCTCTACTTCCTACTTAATTCTATAGGAGCAATTCATATACTGGCTAAGAAGATGGCCTGGGAGACAACATATGAGCTGTGTGTGTGTGTGTGTACATCTCTACATAAAGACACTCTTTAATCCATGGAAAATATGAATACAAGATGACCTTCTCAATAGAAAAAAAAATCAACATAAATTGACATTGATACAAATTGAGAGGAGGTTGTAAAATTTTGGTTGACAAGACATGGGAAGTGATGTGTTCCTATGAAGTTGACCAAGGTGGAACTAGATGGCCTGAGAACCATGATTAGAATGTACTGAAACATCAACTACTTCAATTGTAATATAACTGGACCATCTGTGATGTTGAATCAGAAAAATAAAGATCTATATGGCATCTGAAAAAAAGGACATAAAGAATTGGCCATTGTTTATGAAACAATAGTACCTTTTTAAAAGTTTTGTTTGTTTGTTTTTAGTACTTTCTACTCCCAGTGTGGGGCTTGAACTCATGACTCTGAGATCAAGAGTCACATGCTCTACTGACTGAAACAACCGTGCACCCCACAACAGTACTTGGCTGCCTCAGTCAGTGGGGCATGCAACTCTTGATCTCAGGGTTGTGAGTTCAAGCTCCACATTGGGCATAGAACTTACTGTAAGAAAAATTTACTCAAAATTTTAAGCCTACAGAAATGTGCAAAGAAATACTAGAAAAGATATTGCATTTTACTTGTAAACCCATTACTACACCTTGGCAAGTCTTAACTCTTTGCAATATACTAGCTTCAGCTTTTTTTTTTTTTTTTAGCTTCAGCTTTTTTAAGAGAAATAAAATAATATAGGCAGAGTTGATGTTTCTGCGCTCTCCCACTTAATTCTATTCCTCTGCCCTAGAGCTAACTACTGAGAACTGAAGTCATCATCCGTACTCTCTTTGGACACTGAGGACTGAAATGACTTACCCCCCCCACCCCACAAATGCCTTATTCTTGACATTAATATGATGACTCTTTCAGGAGATTCTTGTCCAAGCAAATGGCTTGATTGTTTGTTATTAGCAACTTCCAAAAAGACTCACCAACTTTTCAATAGAAAGTTACAATGGCAGTTTGTTTGTTTGTTTTTAGGTTTTTATTTATTTATTAGACAGAGATCACAAGCAGGCGGAGAGGCAGAGAAAGAGGAGGAAACAGGTTCCCCGCTGAGCGGAGAGCCTGATGCAGGGTTCAATCCCAGGACCCTGGGATCATGACCAGAGCCAAGGGCAGAGGCTTCAACCCACTGAACCACCCAGGCGCCCCTCAATGACAGGTTTTGCCCTAAGATTCTTTGACTACCTCCCAAAATCCTCCCATTGCTGTTGTCACCAGTCCTGTACTGTTATATCATGGTCCTTATCCAGTCCTAATCAAGATCCCACACTATAAGACCCACATTGAACAAAACTTCCAATTCTCAATAAATTCTGACCTTTCCTTTCTCCCTCTGAGATACTACCAAAGCTTCGGGAAGGTGGTATTCTCCCCAAATAAACTCCACAAGTTGTGTTTATGCCATTTGAGAAGCCAGCATTTGACACATTATTCTCAAATTGGTATTCATTATTACAATGCATGATTTAATTTGTTTCCTACGTGGGTATGTGTCCATATGATATGTAATATCGTATTAAAACGCATGCCTTTAAACTTCATATGAATATACTATAATGTACATATCCTTCTGCAACTTATGATGATGATGATGCTTATTAGGTTTCTGATATTTATCATTAATTTTCACTCTTGTGTTCCATTGTATAAATATACAGCAGCACCCCCCCCAACAGTTTGCTTTCTGCAGTTTCATTTACCCATGGTCAACTGTGGTCCAGAAGCAGATGATCTTCCTTTTGATGTACAGTCAGAAGGTCAATAGTAGCCTAACACTACATCACAATGCCTAATCATTCACCTCACTTTATCTCATCATGTAGAGACCACATTTACATGGCTTTTATCACAATATATTGTTATGATTTTTCTATTTCATTGTTATTGTTGTTAATCTCTTACTATGCCTATTTTTATAGGTTAAACATTATCACAGGTACACACATATAGGAAAAGACAGTACATACGGGTTCAGTACTACCCTTGATTTTCGGCATGCACTAAGGCTCTTAGTATGTATTCCCCATGGAGAAGGGGAAACACTTGCTTTATCCACTTTCCTTGATGAGTGTTTACTGTAGTATTATACAAGTACAACAGCTTTCTTGTGGTTAGTATTTGCCAGGTATATTTTCACATACTTTTACCTATAGTATGTGTTCTTTTTTTAACTTTGTATCATTTTTTTTTTTAGCTTTGTACCTTACAAGTACAATATTAGTTAGATTTAGCTTTCTTATTGCATCTAAAAGCTGTGTGTTTTAACTGGTGAGTTCAGCCCATTTATATTTACTGGGATTACCAATATATTTTGACTAATCATTATCATTGTATTATTTCTCTTGGTTTTTATTTGCTTCCCCCTTCCCATATTTCATTCAGTAGCTTAATTTTTTATTGTTTTCTGTTCTCTCTACTAATTTGGAAATTAGGTATTTTATTTCTATTTTTTAGTGATTCACCTTACAACATTAAGATATTTTACTCAGTGTAAAGGGTAAAGTTCATCAGCATGTTTAGTCTCTTTCATAATACAATGAGCAGTAGAATTTTTCAGTATAATTTCTTTTCTCTCGTCTTCTATAATACTCTTTTTAAACATCTTATTCCCATCATTTCAGTTTTTATTTCCCATTTTTATTAAAGTGATTTGTGAACAAATATTAAAATTCTTGAAACATCTTGAGTAAAAAAAGGCCTTAGACAAATGGTAGGTATTTTATTATCACATTTATATTAATTTCTAGAACTGTGCTGTCCAATCCAATAGTTACTGGCTATGTGGGGCTACTGAGCACAGGGAGTTACTAAGCTACATGGGGCTTCTGATATGTAATTACTCTAAGTTAAGATGTACTATAACTGTAAATTGCACACTGGATTTCAAAGACACACCATGAAAATAAGAATGTAAAATATCTCATTCATGATTTTTATGCTGATTAGATGTTGAAAATGGGAACATTCTGGAAATTTTGTATTAAATAAAACACATTATTTAACTTAGTTATCTGTTTCTTTTTGCTTTTAGTAACATGGTTTATAGAAAACTTAAAATTGCACATGTGGGTTACAATTTTGACTTACATTATTTTTCTATCTGAGAGTGCTATTCAAAAGAAGCAAATCTTACCTATGGTGAAAAAAGTCTAAACAGTAGTTTTTTTTGGAGAGATGGGGGTGGGTATCAACAGAGAAAGTCAAGAAGAAACTTCTTATGGTGATAGGTATGTTTTACGGATTGATGGAGGTTAGCATTACACAGGTTTTTTAATTTGTCAAAATTTAGACCTTTAAGCTCTAATTAATGGTATGCATGCTAAACTGCTTAGGGTGAATTATATTGCTATTTTCAATTTATTTTGAAATGCATCAAAAACTAAGAATATTTGAGGGATGGATAAAGGGATGCATAAATAGGAAGTTGTATGATGAAAATATTGCAAAGTGTTCATTTTAGAATATAAGTGGTGGGTATATATTTGCATACTGTACAGTGCTTTCAATTTTTTGGTTATGTTTGAAAATGTCCATTACAAAACGATGAATAAAATTATACACGTGGATAATTTTATAAGTTAAACACATGAAACAGTGGTTTTCAAGACACTGGTTAGCAGGCAGTTAAGGATAGTTGTTTGTAGATATGAGAAGCAAACGAAATGACTCCTACAATGGCCTTAGCTTTAAGAGATTTTCAAAACCATAGCATAGGGTATTGAGGCAAAGGCCAGTGGACTTTCTCTATTGATATGGCTGAGTCTGGAGACACCAATGCAACAAAAGTTAATAAGAAAGAAGCAGGACCCCAGAGACCAGCAGAGGACTGCCCTTAAGTATATCCAACAAATGAGATAAAATGAGATCCATATCAATAATCATATGAATGCAAATGATCTAAAGATCTAAATTTGTCACATAGAATAAAAAACTGAAGGGATGCCTGGGTAGCATAGTCGGTTAAGTGTCTGACTCTTGGTTTTGGCTTAGGTCATGATTTCATGGTCGTGAGATCAAGCCCCATGTAGGGCTCCATTCTCAGCAAGGAGTCTGCTTGAGATTCTCTCTTTCTCCCCCTCTGACCCACCAACTCATTCTCTCTCTGTCAAATATTTTTTTTCAAATTATTTTTAAAAAGATATTTAAAAAATTTTTTTAAAAAGAATAAAAAGTTAAGACTCAATGATATGCTACTGGTAGGAAAAACACTTTAAATATTAAAAAATACAAATAGGTCTCAAGTAAAAGAATAGAAAAAATATAGCATGAGAACAATAAATAAAAGAAAGTGGGGGTAAGGTCATGGGGCACCTGGGTGACTCATTTGGTTGTGTCTGACTTCTGCTCAGGTCATGTTCTCAGTCCTGAGATCAAGCCCCACATCTGGCTCCCTGCTCAGAGGGGAGTCTGCTTCTCCCTCTGCCCCTGCCCCCTGCTCATGCTCGCGCTCTCTCTCTCTCAAATAGATAAAATCTTTTTAAAAAAATACAAAGAAAATTGGAGTGGCTATAGTAATATCAAAGTCAATTTCAGAACAAAATATTACTAGGGATTAAATATTTAACTTTGTAATGACAATGGGGTCAATTAATCAGGAAGACACAACAATCCTAAATGTTTATGCACTAAATTACCGGGCTTTAAAATTCATGAATCAAAAGTTGATAGCACTGCAGGGAAAATCAGATAAACCCACAATTATAATCTAAGAGTCCCTATGCTCCTTCTTGAATAATGGGTAAAACAAGTGGGTAGAAAATTAGCAAAGATACAGTAGACTTAAACACCACTATCAACTAGCCTGACCTGATTGCCATGTATAGAACACATAATCCAATAACACCAGAATGCAGTTTCTTCTCAAATGCTCAGGGAATATTTACCAAGACAAACCATATTCTGAGCCATAAAATAAATGTCAATAAATTCAGAAAGATTCAAGTCATTCAAAGTTTGTCCTTTGACCACAATGGAGTTTAATCAGAAATCAGTAACAAAATGATCCTTGGAAATTCTTATAATATTTACAAATGAAATAATATTTCTAAATAAGGCATGTATCAAATAAGAAATTAAAAGTAAAATTAAATAATAATTTTAACTAAACATAATTTAAGCACAACTTATCAAAAATTATAGGATGCTACTAAAACTATGCTTAGGGAAAATTTACAGCACAAGATGCCTCTATTAAAAAAGAAAGATGGGTTTAAAGTAATGTCATTATGCACCTTAAGAAACTAGAAAAAGGGGGCGCCTAGGTGGCTCAGTGGGTTAAAGCCTCTGCCTTTGGCTCAGATCATGATCCCAGGATCCTGGGATCGAGCCCCGCATCAGGCTCTCTGCTCAATGGGAAGCCTGCTTCTCTTCCTCTCTCTCTTTGCCTGCCTCTCTGCCTATTTGTGATCTCTGTCTGTCAAATAAATAAATTTTTTTAAAAAGTTAAAAAAAAAGA
Organism: Mustela erminea; assembly: GCF_009829155.1. NCBI lineage: Eukaryota > Metazoa > Chordata > Mammalia > Carnivora > Mustelidae > Mustela > Mustela erminea. The sequence goes on from NC_045635.1 coordinate 92,918,079, forward strand.
AACTAGAAAAAGAAAAAATTAAGCCTAAGGTAAGCAAAAGAAAGGAAATAATGAGAATCAAAGCAGAAATTTATGAAATAGAAAACAGAAAAACAACAGAGAAAAATCAGTGAAACCAAAATCTGGTTCTTTGAGAAGACCAATAAAATTGGAAAGCAACTAGTGAGATTAATCAGGAAAAAAGAGAGAAGATGCAAACTGGAAATAGCTGGAATGAGAGAGGGGATATCATGACAGATTCTACAGATAGTAAAAGACGTGATAAGGGAATAATTTAACTCTATTGCCATAAATTTGATGAATTAGGCAAAATGAACAAATTCACTGAAAGACACAAATTACCAAAGTTCACACAAGATAAAGCAGAATAATCACATAAGATAAACTGTAATATATATATTACAGGTAAAAATCCTCCTACAAAGAAAACCCCAGCCCTTCTGACTTTACTGATGAATTCAATCATAGCTTTAAAAAAACAATAACAATTTTATATAAATTCTTCCAAAAAATTTAAGAAAAGGAATACTTGAACTCATCATTACCCTGATATGGAAACCACACAAGGACATTACAAGAGAAGCAAATTATAAACTAATAACCTCATAAACATACACATAAAAATTTATAATATACTTTAGGAAATGAATCTAGCAAGGTATAAAAAATATAGCCCATCATTATCAAGTGGGTTTTATCCCACAAGCACAAGGTTAGATTTACATTCACAAACCAATATAATTCATCATATTAGCAAACTAAAAAGAGAAAAATATGATCATCTTAATAGACACAGAAAAAGTATTTGACAAAATTTATTCATGGTAAAAACACTTGACAGACTAAGAATAGAAGGGAACCTCCTCAACCCATTAAGGGTCATGTCCAAAACCTTACCACTAATCCCATATTTAATGGTGAAAAACTTCATGCCTCACTCCAAAGGTGAGGAACAAGATAGGAATGTCTGCTTTGCCACTTCTATTCAACACTCTGATCAGTGCAATCCAGAAAGAAAAAATAAATACATAAATGGCCTCCAGTGTGGAAAGGAAGAAATAAAACTATTTTCTGATAACATGGTGGTCTATGTAGAAAATCCAACAGAACGTACCAAAAAAAAGCTGCTAAGATGTATAAGGGAGTTTAGCAAAATGGCAGGATATAAGATTAATATAGATCTGTTGCATTTTTGTATACTAGTAACAAGCTATTGGACTAAATATAACCAATGATGTGAATGACCTGCACACTAAAATTGCTGAAAGAAATTATAGAAAACTAAAATAAATAGAAAGATGTTTCCTGTTCATGATTTGGAGAACTCTATATTGTTACGATGTGAACTCCCCCAAAATGATTGATAAATTCAAAACAATATCAATCAAAATTGTAGTAAGCTTTTTTTTTTTTTTAAAGAAATTGATGAGGAGGTTCTAAAGTTCATGTTGTTGGAAAGGGAGAATCCTTCCTACCCTCATGCCCTCAACGTTTTCCTGCTGGACTATGAATTCAATTGACAGGAGACAGATTAACAGGACGTAAAAAATCAAAGTTTTATTACATATGCACGGAGGCCCAATAATGAAAATGGAACCTAAAGAAATGACTAAGACAGGCGGTGTATATACATTTCAGAGAGACAATAGATGTATGAGGAATTTACAGGATAAGGAAAACAGGGGTTTGGGAGTCCTGTTTTTTGTTTTGTTTTGTTTTGTTTTAAAGACTTTATTTTTACTTAATCTCTACACGCAGTGCAGGGCTCAAACTCACAGCCCTGAGATCAAGAGTTGCACACTCCACCAACGGAGCCAGCCAGGCGCCCTGGGAGTTTTAATTAGTAAGAAATTCTAAGCAGAATTTGGGCTGAGGGAGTAGATTAGTAAAAAGTAACAAGGCTTATTTCTACATCTTTCTCAACTTTAAAGTCCCTATCTCAGGTGGTAAGAATGTTTTTTTCTTTCTTAATATGGGGAGGGTATTTTTCCTATGGGTGATTTATTTCCTGCTTTCAGGGAGACAGAGAGGGGATCTGAGTGTCCTTGCACTGGCTTTTTCCTGAGTAGCTTCAATTCAAAGTAATCAGTATGCTATTGTGGTGTATTTGAGGGTAGGCTGCCCTGGGCCCCTACAATATGGAAATGCAAAAGACCTAGAATAGCCAAAATCATTCTGAACAGAATAAAGTTAGGGGATAACATCTGATTCCAAGACTTATTACGAAACTATAGGAATCAAGACAGTATGTTATTGGCACAAAGGTAAACAAATAAATCAACGGAACAAAACAGAGTCCAAACATAAACCAAGACATCTACAGACAACTAATTTTTGACAAGTGCAAAGTCAAAGCAGTGGATAAAGAAAAGCCTTTTTGATAAATGACAGTGAATATCCATAAGCAAAAAAATCACCTCTGATCCATATCTTGCACCATATAAAAAATTAACTCAAAATGGATCTTGCACCTAGATGTACAAACCTAAAGCTCCTAAAGGCAAATATAGGAGAGAATATTTGCGACCTTGGGTTAGGCAAAGATTTCTTAGGTTTGACAGCAAGAGCACAGTCCGTAACAGAAGAGAATGATAAATTGGATTTCATCTAATTTCATCTCTTTAATTTTTTTAAGATTTTTATTTATTTATTTTCCAGAGAGAGAATGAGTGGGGTGGAAGGGCAGAGGAAGAGGGAGAAGCAGGCTGCACGCTGAGCAAAGAGCTCCATGTGGGACTCAGTCCCAGGACCCTGGGATCATGACCAGAGCCGAAAGCAGGCACTTAACCTACTGAGCCACCCAGGTGTCCGCAAAACTTTGGCTCTTTAAAAGACAATGGTAAGAGGGGCGCCTGGGTGGCTCAGTGGGTTAAGCCGCTGCCTTCAGCTCAGGTCATGATCCCAGGGTCCTGGGATCGAGTCCCGCATCGGGCTCTCTGCTCAGCAGGGAGCCTGCTTCCTCCTCTCTCTCTCTGCCTGCCTCTCTGCCTACTTGTAATCTCCCTCTGTCAAATAAATAAATAAAATCTTTTTAAAAAAAAGGACAATGGTAAGAGAGTGAAAAACAAGCCATTACTTTCTCTTTCATGATACATTCCAGATCACATTCTGCTCCCTCCATCTGGAAAACCCCTTCCACGTCTGTACCTTTAATGTACTGCCATTCATTCATCAAAATAGCTTGGTTTGTCCCCAATATCAAGGTCTATTGCTTCTGTGTGACTCGGTGGATATAATTGCTTATATTTTTGCATTTAACCCACTGAGCCACCCAGGCACCCCTTATATTCTTGCATTTAATCACTGCACTGCAATCTATTCATTTACATAGACGTGAGCCTCTTGATGGAAGACATTAATCTTTACATTCTCAGTGACTGCCACAGAACCTGGTGCCTAGCAGATGTCCAGTCATACTGGATAGCTGACTGCACGGCTAAATACCATATGTTGACTCTCATACTGCATTTCCTCTGGGGCCTCTAGCTGAATTTGCTCAGGGGGGCAGATCTTATTCCATAACCTGGCTCACCTACTCTGTTCCAACCAGAAGCAGTTCATCCTGGTTACCCCCAACTGGATGCTAAAAGACATCAAAGACTGATACATACTGTGAACATTTTAGTTGTCATTACAGAGAGGGTAGGCTCCTTTAACAGTTGGGAGGTTGCTTTAATAAACAAGCTGTTCACTTCCAAGCCTAAATGTGACAGTAACATTGTTTTTTATGTATTCATTATTTACCAAAGTTTTTCCTCATTGTTCTTCGCAGTTGTTGAATTCTGAAAATTTCTGATTTGATAGAACCTAAGTTAGGAAGATTTTACTTTACCTGAGGAAAGTAAGGATAATCATAATAATTTTGGAAAAAAACAAATGCTTTCTTCTAGCATATATCCTAGGACCGCTTTATAATCTTTTTCATTTGTTAGTAGGAATTCAGCTTTGAATGTCTCCATTTATTTTTTTAAAGATTTATGTATTTACGTATTTATCTTGAGAGAAAGAGAAAGCATGCACACATGCTTTGGGGGAGGCACAGAGGGAGAGAGAATATCAAGCAGACTCCTTGCTGAGTCTGTACCTCTCGGAGGCTGATGCAGGCCTCAATCCCAGGACCCTAACATCATGACCTGAGGCAAAATCAACATTTGGACGCTCAACCGACTGAGCCACCCAGGTGTCCCTCCATTTATTTTTAATCAGAGTTTTCATTTTGCTTGATCATTATTAAATTATATGTGTGCTATTGCTATCATAGCAGGTTGTGATGGGGATAGTGGTGCTGTCATAAATGTAGCCTCGTAGCACAAATTTGAAGGTAGAAGAAATGACAGTGGACATAACAAAGGAAAACTTGCTGCCATTCAGATACATGTGATAATTAGAGAAAGAACCATAGGAAATGTTTAAAAAGCAGTTTAAATATACTGATGACTGTTTCTTCAGAATGTAATGGAAGGAGCTCATTTATATTGGATTCATGTATATAATCAATCTGAACAAGGTAGTTACACAGCAGTGACTAATGCAATAATGATGAGATTCGGAATCAGGGACAATTGAATATGTATCACTTGCTTTTCCTATGTAAATCCCATCACTAACAGAACATTACTGTTCCCTTGTATCTCCATATAACATTGTAACTAATAGGAAGAACATGATAGAATAACGGGAGAAAAGGTCCCTGTGTTACATCTGCAAATTGACAAGAAGCCACAAACTCCAGATTTAAATTATACCAGATCTTTCCTACAGGTAATTAGCAAATAGTTTAGGATGAGACCATAACCAACAGATTTGTATCTAATCTACAATTCAATGACAATTCTCTGGTGCGTATTGATTTCTGTCCTTTTCTCCAGGAACAAAATGTGCAAAGTACTTTTTTAACTCAAGATTCAGATGAATGTAAATATCTGCATCCAGTGATGATATCTGGCCAATTTGCCTAGAATGACATCAATAAACGGGTCATTTTATCCCCTGAAGGAAAATGTAGATTTGCTAAGTGTTCAGCATTTCTCACACTCAAGTAGCAAGAAGGGGCAGGAAGTAATAGAACAGAGACACTTCAATTAGAAACTGCCTGGTGACCTAGCATCAAAAACTTTTTTTTTTCAATTTATTTAGCAGAATCAGTCAGAAATATTCCCTTAAGTTTGCCCTGGATATATAATCCTCTGGTAAGCACAGTGGAAGGGAAACTTGACTAAGTGCCACTTTTATCCTCAAGCAGCATATGTCATCTGCATAGGTAGACAAGATTTCATGAGGGAACATTCACAAACTTTTTCTTCATCAGTAATGTTAGGAGTTAGTTGGACAGATGGGTAGTCAGGGCTGGTTCCCCCAACAAGAAAATATGGAGTCAGGACAGCTAACATAAATGAGCCCTAACATTCTGCTTTGCAGCTTTTACAGAAATGACTTCTGCACAATGTCCTAAAATAAGACAAGTAACCGCAAAAGCACTTGTCAATATCACAGGCAAAGGGAAGCTAACACCTAAGCCCCCAGATGTCAGCAAAAAAAAAAAAAGTCCATTAGCAATAGATTTTAACCTAATAGGTAGTTAGATACATGACCAAAACCTTGACTGACATGACTTAGCATACCCTGATTGCTTAAGAGAGTTCCATGTATTGCATGGAACACTGGGTGTGGTGCATAAACAATGAGTTCTGCAACACTGAAAAGAAATAAAAAAGAAACAAAAACACTAATTCAAAAAGCACCCCTACATTTATTGCAACATTATTTACCATAGAAAGGATACAGGACAATCTGTGTGTCCATTAATAAATGAGTGGATAAGGAAGTCACACACAAACACACACACACACACACACACACACACACACACACACACACACACAGGAATACTACTCAGCCATAAAAAAGAATGGGATCTTGCTATTTGTGATAACATGTATGGACTCAGAGGATATTATATTAAGGTGAAATAAGTCAGTCAGAGAAAGACAAATACCATATGATTCACTTATATGTGCAATCTTAAAAAACCCACAAATGAACAAATAGAAAGGACTTTTTAAAAAGATTGAGTGAGGGGCGCCTGGGTGGCTCAGTGGGTTAAAGCCTCTGCCTTCGGCTCAGGTCATGATCCCAGGGTCCTGGGATCGAGCCCCGCGTCGGGCTCTCTGCTCAGCGGGGAGCCTGCTTCCTCCTCTCTCTGACTCCCTCTCTGCCTACTTGTGATCTCTGTCTGTCAAATAAATAAATAAATATTAAAAAAAAAAGATTGAGTGATTGATTGATTGATTGATTGAGGCAAGGATGGGCAGAGGGAAAGAACCTTCAAGCAGACTCCATGGTGAGCACAGAGCCTGACCTAGGTCTCAAACTCATGATCCTATGATCATGATCTGAGCCAAAAACCAAGAGTTGGATGCTTAACCAACTGAGCCACCAAGGAGCCCCCAAATAGACTTTAAATACAGAGAAAAAACTGGTGGCTGCTAGAGGGGAGATGGGTGGGAAGACAGAGCATATAGATAAGAAGGATTAAAAGGGGTGCCTGGGTGGCTCAGTGGGTTAAGCCGCTGCCTTCGGCTCAGGTCATGATCTCAGGGTCCTGGGATCGGGCTCTCTGCTCAGCAGGGAGCCTGCTTCCCTCTCTCTCTCTGCCTGCCTCTCCGTCTACTTGTGATTTCTCTCTGTCAAATAAATAAATAAAATCTTTAAAAAAAAAAAAAAAGAAGGATTAAAAGGTACAAACTTCTAGTTATAAAATAAAGAAGTCACAGAGATGGCAATTACAACAGAGCAAATAGTCAGTAATATAATAATGTTTTATAGTTACAGAAGATGACTACACTTGTCATCATGAGCACTGAGTAATGTATAGAATTGTTGAATTAACATGTTGTACACCTGAAATTAATATAACATTGTATGTCAGTTATACCTCCATAATAAATAATAAAAAAATAGAAATCTGACTGACAATCTGCAAAAACCAGCCCAAGAACCCAACTTATTTTCTGTAAGCTAGACTGGTAGGCATCTAGTCCAGGAAGCAAAACCATAGTCTGTAACAATCAGCGCAACACAGCCAGGACTTGATGTATAAATGACAGCTTTCCTAATTTTCATCCTGGCAACCAATGTAGGACCAATCGGAGACAGCCGAATATGTACCTCTAGCTTCCCCATTTGAATAGTCTCCAATCAGAGGATACCTGACGCTATCCTTTTCTCCCGCAATAAAGCTTTCCTACTCCTTACCTGCTTTTAAATCTCTGTGAAACACAAGTAACGGTGGCTCTCTCCCTTGCTCTAGTAACCTTTGAGTAGCCCTTTGCTTTTCTCATTTGGGTGGTCTCATTTATGTCCATATGTTCATCTTTGCCTCAAGGTCTTGGCACTTTCTGTACCTTCTGCCTGGAATATTTTTTCCACTTTACATGGGCTGTTTACTTCATGAATTCAGATCTCTGTTCCAAAATGACTTCCTCAAACAGATCTCTCCTGGTTGTCCTATCTAAAATACTCTTCTTGAAACCATTGGTTCTAATCATTGATGTTCAAAAAATATGTACAGACTAGAAATATTCTACAGGAAGTTCTACCTTTGCATAAAAAGGCGTATAAAGCCCATGTGAACCCAACAGCCTAACACATAAGGAGTACCTATGACAACGCTGAAATTTATCTGAACTGTTTTCCTGGAAGTCAATGTAGGGGAAAAAATATTTTTCCTTCAACCCTGCCAAGTTCTTGGCTGGATTTCTACAACAAAAGACAGATTAATAAGAGAAAAGCAAGCACATTTAAGTTTTACATAACATGGGAGACTTCATAAGGAAATTAAGACATTCCCCCCCCAAAAAAACAAACCTGAGTGTTTTTATATTAGGCTTGATGAAGAATGAAAAGTCATGGGGAAATATGATAAGATAAAAGGGTTAACTTTAAAAATAAAATTGACAGGGGTGTCTGGCTGACTCAGTGTTGTATGTGACTCTTGATCTCAGGGTTGTAAGTTCAAGCCCCATGTTGGATGTAAGATTACTGAAAAATTTAAATTAAGGGGCACGTGAGTGGTACAGTTGGTTAAGTATTTGACTCTTGATTTCAGCTCAGGTCATGATCTCAGGGTCGTCAGATTGAGCCCTGCATTGGGCTCTTCTCTCAGTGGGGGGTCTGCTGGACATTCTCTCTCTTGCTCCCTCTGTTCCCCCCCAACAATCAATCAATCAATCAATCAATAAACAAACAAACAAATAAATAAATAAAATACTTTTAATATTAAATTAAATTTTAAAAAATAAAAAATAAAATTGTCATTTATTTCACTAGCAAAATTAGTTTACTCATGATTAGCAAAGAATTACAATCCAGGACAGGCAAGCTATGGCAACACCATGGGCAAGTCTGAAGAGCAAAGAAAAGAAACACTCTTTAATAGAAGAAAGCGGGGAATTGAGAGGGGCTGTTATAAACAGAAAGTCTGTTGGAGTAAACTGGGAGTTCAACATGTAGTGGCTTTTCACTGGCTGAGTTGTGGCATTCTCTCATCAGCTGGGCTGTTGCTGGACAAGAAGAAAATCTCTTTCTCCTGCTGGGGTAGTGAAGTATAGACTCTTTCCTGGGGGAATGAGAGGTACATCTCTTCCTTTTGGGGTCTGCAATTGACAGCTCTTGGTAGGTTGTGAGACCTCCCCCTTCTAGCCTCCCGACTCCATTTTAAATTACATTTCCTTTTATTAATTTTCACAAAGCCAAAGGTAGTTAACTGGGGGAAATTTTAGCAAGGTCTCTTTGGTCAGATTCTCTCTATCTTCAGAGATAAGGATCCTGCTTTCCTTTGGGTATATGGTGAATAGGCACCTTTCACATGAGGGTCTTATGACCTACTTCAGGGAAAGGTCAGAGAGTCTTTCCTGACCTACTATTTCTCGAATCCCTTCAACTTAAAATATTTAATATGCCAAGGTGCAATATTTTGTTGTAGTGTGTTCTGAACTCCTTCAGTAGCAACTCCTCAGTTAATAAACGCCTTTATATTTCAACTAACATCAAAGGACCATTCTCTTCTCATGTATTTCCAGGTATGACCCATCTACTCCTCCTTTATAACTCCCATATGCCTCTTGGATAACTCCCTTGTTTACTTGCCTGTATAAAACCTCAGGTTCCATTCCTTTTGTTTGAGATGTTCCTTATGTATAAATATTCTCCCTATCACAATAGCCTGAATAAAATAATTTCTATAATTGTCTGATACATTCTGTCTTTCACAACTTACATCTGAAACCCCTTTCCTTTATGTACTCCCCCTACACACACACACACACCCAGACGCACACACACACACACACACACACACACACACACACACACATATACACTAATAAAAAGGGATTTTGTTCCATGACCCAAATAGATTAGCTAAGCCTACTATGAGAACATTTGCTTTGGATTGAAATTTCCATGCAAGATGCTTGTTAAAGTGCTCAAGAAGATGGAGCAGTGTCTTTCCCAAGTTTATTTTAACAGGTTGTAAGACTTTCCTGTGCCTGCTTAGTAATAAATATGTGTGGGGGGTAACTCAGTTTAGAAGTTCATTCATCGTCACATGCAGTGTGGTAGCAAAGCTGGGCACATCAAGATCTATAGTCTTCAACTTGTAGATACTGAATCCTGAAAGTTCAATGGTGGACTGCTGTGTCCACAAATCTTAAACTATTCTATCATGCTTCTTAGTCATAACCAAGCCGCTTCCCCAATTGAAAGGCCTGCCTTATAATGAATTTCAAAAACCTCATCAATCTCCTGACTTCACCTTCTCCACTTATAGATGATATCAAGTCTGTGTTGAGGTGGTGTTCCCCTTACTGTGGAGAGAACAAGCTTACCCTTGTCTCATCAAGCAGTTTGGTAATATTTAGGGAGCCGATGTTTATAACAAGAACGTTCATCAAATCTTTTATAAGCTCAATTTCCTTAGCTTCATATTTCTCATGAGGTCTTTGGTTCTGCAACCAGGAATTGCCTTTCCAAAGGTGTTTTTTGGAACTCAAGCTGCACAGTTGGGGGACTGTGATTTCATATCGTGGTTAGCTTTTCATATATCTCTCTCACTCACATACTTATCTTTAGTTATTTATTTGTAGACCTGAATCTGAAAGGACCAGTTTAGAACCTATGTCAATAATCCAGGTGAGCAATGGTGAGGACTCTGACTAATGCAGCTGCTATAGAAAAAGAGGGATAGAATGTTTAAAAAAAAATTAAGATAAAATCCATGGCATTTTTTGGTTAACTAGATTTAAGGGTGAGGGGGGGAAGCCAAGAATTGCACTGAGGTTTCTAATTTTCAAGAATGGTAGAATCCTATGTCATTCAAATGATCAAGATTAGGGACACCTGGGTGACTCAGTCAGTTAAGCCGCTGCCTTTGGCTCAGGTCATGATCCCAGGATCCTGGAATTGAGACCTGCATCAGGCTCCTTGCTTGGCAGGGAGCCTGCTTCTCTCTCTGCCTCTGCCTGCCACTCTGCCTGTTTGTGCGCTCTCTCTCTCTCTTTGACAAATAAATAAAATCTTTAAAAAAAAAAAAGATCAAAATTACTTTGGGACAGCTGACTGGCTCAGTAGAACATATGACTCTTGATCTCAGGGTTCTAAGTTTGAGCTTCATGTTGGGTAGAGAGATTACTTAAAAAATAAAATCATTGGAAAAAAACAGATCAGGAATACTTATATTTTTTAATTTGAAAATTTATTGAGCAGCTACTATATGTAGGGCACATGTAAAGAGAAAGACTACAATGGTGGGAGGGGTTATGTTAAATGAGAATTTCCTGGAGGACATTCAAGTGGATACAATTAATGAGTAATTGATAAGGCTCTGAAATTCATAAAAGACATTGATATTGGGGAGAAATGTGAGAACCATTAGCATGGAGTTTATTACTGAAGCTATGGGATAACATAAAAATGAGGGGAAAAAACTATAAAAAAGGTCTGGAGAGATAGGAAAAGAACTAGGAAAGAAAGTGATGTCACAAAGACTGGAAAAGTAGAACATGTTAAAAAAAGAAGAAATTGGTTAACGAGGACAAATGTTGCCTAGAGGTCAGCTAGGGCTTGCATTCTGTAAATTACAACATCCTGGGTAATTTCAGAAAAAAATGGTTTAGTAGAGTGGTGGAAGGAAGAATAAATTACTAGTCCTCATAATTAATCTATTTCAAAGGAAGCCTAATAGATTTCAGTTACTTTATGTTTCTGTAAGTTTTCCTTTGAAAGATTAAGGGCATTTTGATTGGAACCTTTCAAGAATATTCTCTTTAATGGAATGGATGATCTTTGAAAATGTATTTATTCAACTTTGTATTAACCAGAACCTTGACCATAGAAGGCATGCAATAAATTATTGTAAAATTGAAGAAAACACTCACTCACATCTCTCTCTCTCATGCTCTCTGTCATAATATATCTCTGTATATACATATATATGCTTTTATTTTGAATAAAATATATTTTGTATTTTAATATATCCAATTTTATTTGGAAATAATTATAGACTCATAGGAGTTTGCAAAAAAAATGCAAGGGGAAGCTCCATGTACCCTTTCCCCAGCCTCCTCCAAAGTTAACATATTATATCACTATAATACATGAAGTGGTGATGCAACATGGGGGCTTAAGTGGGTAGGAGAAGAATAAATGAAACAAGATGGGATTGGGAGGGAGACAAACCATAAGTGACTCTTAATCTCACAAAACAAACTGAGGGTTGCTGGGGGGAGGGTGTTTGGGAGAAGGGGGTGGGATTATGGACATTGGGGAGGGTATGTGCTTTGGTGAGTGCTGTGAAGTGTGTAAACCTGGTGATTCACAGACCTGTACCCCTGGGGATAAAAATATATGTTTATAAAAAATAAAAAATTAATTTAAAAAAAAATAGAAGTTAAACATTTGTATTTGGCCCAAAAAAAAAAAAAAAAACCCCAGAAAAACAACTTTGGCACAATCCACTGAGCTTTTTCAAATTTCAATGGTTATACATGCGCTAATTTGTGTATGTATGTAGGGGGTTGAGGGAATTCTGTGAAATATTATCACATGTGCAGCCTTGTGTAGCCACAACGACAATTGAAATACTCAACTGTGTCATTACTACAAGACTTCCTCACTTTACCCCATTATAGCCCCACTTGTTCCCCTCCTCCCCATCCCCAACACCTGGCTACTACTGCTAAGTTCTCTACCTCTATAATTATGCTACCTCATGAATGTTAAATAAATGCAATTATGCACTATCTTTTTGAGACTGGCTTTTTTCCACTCAGCATAATTTTCTTCAGGTTTATCCAAATTGTGTGATTCAATAATCCATTTTTCTGAAGTGCTGAGTAGTATTCCATGGCTTGCATATATATACCACAGTGTGTTTAACTATTCACCCTTGGAAGGACATTTGTGCTGTTTCAAGTTTTTGGCTGTTATAAATAAAGCTGCTACAAGCATTCATACAGAGGTTTTTATGTGAAAATGTCTTCATTTCTCTGGGATAGATGCCCAGCAGTGTAATTACTAGGTTGTAAGTTTCGTGTTTAGTTTTGTTAGAAACAGCCATACTGCTTCCCAAATGGCTGTACCATTTCACCTTTCCACTGGCAATGTATATGAGATCCAATTTCTCTACATCCTCCCATTATATATACATTTTTTTCATTTGGCTATTCTGATAATTGTGTAGTGATATTTCCTTTTTTCTAGTAAGATTTTATTTTTATTTATTTGAGAGAGAGACAGAGATAGCAAGAGAGTTAGCTAAAGAAAGCATGAGCAGGGGGGAGACAGAGAAGCAGGCTCCCCGTTGAGCAGGGAGCTCCCATATGGGACTTGATCTCAGGACCCTGGGATCATGACCTGAGCTGCAGGCAGACGCTTAACGGACTGAGCCACGCAGGCACCCCAGTTGTGTAGTGGTATTTCACTGTGGTTCTAATTTGTATTCTCTAATGGGTAATATGAAATATCTATTCATGTGCTTATTTTCTCCCTGCATATCTCTTCTCCAGTGAAATGTCTCTTCCTATGTTTTTCCTAGGTTTTAATTGTTGAATTTTTTAAAGATTTTATTTATTTATTTATTTATTTATTTGAGAGAGAGAGAGCATGAGCGCGAGAGAGCAGAAGCAGGGGTGGGGGAAGGAGATGCAGAGGGAGAGAGAGAAGCAGAATCCCCACTGAGTAGGGAGCCCAAAGTTATGGGGGAGAGGGGCACTCTCTCCCAGGATCCTGGGATCACGACCTGATCTGAAGACAGACATTTAACCAACTGAGCCACCCAGGCGCCCCTTAACTGTTGAGTTTTGAAAGTTCTTTATATATTCTAGATAACCACCTCTTTGTCAAATGTGTGGTTTGCAAATATTTTCTTCCATTCTGTAGTTTTTTTCATCTCTTAACAGGGTCCTTTGCAGACCATTTTCGACTTTAAGGGGCCAATTTATCCTTTTTTAATTTTTTACCTTTATAGATCATGCTTTTGGTTTCAAGTCTAAGAACTCTGCTCAGCGCTGGTCCCCAAAGGTTTCTTATCATGTTTTTTCTACAAGTCTTACAGTTTTTACATTTTACATTTAAATCTGTAATCCATTTTGACCAGATTTTGGGATATGGTGTAAAATGTAGGTGAAGAATCATTTTCTTTTTGCCTGTGGATGTCCAACTGCTTCAACACCATTTGTTAAAAGGGCAATCCTTCCTCCATTGAATTGATTTTGCTCATTTGTAAAAAAATTAATTGGGTATACTTGCATGGATCTCTTTCTGGGTTTTTATTCTGTTCCACTGATTTATATGCCTATCTTTCTGCAAGTACCATGCTGTCTTAATTACTGCTAATAAATTATAATACTTAACAGTGGTGTAAGGGATTCCTCTCACTAATATATATATGATATATATATAGCATATATCACATATATATATACACATATATAATATTTTTTTTTACTTTGCCATTTTATAGTAATTGCTGTGTGGTATGAGTTACAAATTACTTCTAACATGGGTTATAGATTTGCAAAGAATTAGAATACAATAAAATACATGTTAATCTATGACTGTATAAGAAATAATTTAATATTAGGTCCTGATGAACTGATATAATAGAAAGAGCATTGGCTCAGGAATCAGGATACCTGGGTTTCATGTCGAGTTTTGACACTGACATGCTATATTACTTTAAGCATGCCTCTCTTAACCTCTCAGTCTGCTTTCTCATCTGTAAAATGTGCAGAAAGTAGATAGTCCCTAAGGTCTTTTCTAGAAAAATAAAAAATTCCTGAGTTGATTTAGTCTATATAAATTATGTACACAGCTACCACACTGTATAAGTACAGGAGACACCATTTACACTGTATTCTCTGTCAGGGTTTAGAAATCTATAGCCTGGGTGGAGTGGGAGGTAAATACAGATTATAGCCATTTTTTATATTAATAAAGTTTTATTGGAACACTGCCATACTCATTCTTTTACATTCTGCCTGTGATCACTTTCTCCACTACAGTTCCAGAGTTGACTGGTTGCAATAGAGACCCTATAGTCAGGAAAGCCAAAAATACTTACTTTACAAAAAAAAATTGCCAACTCCATATGAATCCTGTTTCCTGAAATTGTGTGACTATGGTTGACCTAATTATTTAAATGTCTATCTATGAGGGATAAAGTGCTGATTTGGCAAGAATTAAACTCCTCTTTAGCCATATTAATTTATCACTACAGCTAGAAAATAATCAGGGTAGGGAACATTCTTTTTTTTTTTTAAAGATTTTATTTATTTATCAGAGAGAGAGAGGGAGAGAGCGAGCACAGGCAGACGGAATGACAGGCAGAGGCAGAGGGAGAAGCAGGCTCCCTGCTGAGCAAGGAGCCTGATGTGGGACTCGATCCCAGGACGCTGGGATCATGACCTGAGCCAAAGGAAGCTGCTTAACCAACTGAGCCACCCAGGCATCCCGGGAACATTCTTAATTTTAGTGCCATCATGCCATTATTATCAAATTAATATATTGTAACTAAGCCCTTTCAAATAGTAACAGAAGTTTAGTCTAGGAGTAATTTAAATTTTCTTTTCATTCAAGTTCTTTCCAGTTCAAAAAAAAAATATCAGAGCACCAATGCGCATCATGAGATGCAATGTGTGCTGTAAGGTAAGAAATGAGTAAGGCAAGCAGCGCCCAGGTAGCTAAGTCGGTTAAGCGTCTGCCTTCAGCTCGTGATCTCAGGGTCCTGGGATCGAGCCCTGCATTGGACTCCCTGCTCATCAGAGAGCCTGCTTTTCTCTCATTCTCTGCCTGCCGCTCTGCTTACTTGTGTTCTCTATCTCTCTGTCAAATAAAATAAACAAAATCTTTAAAAAAAAAACTGACATTACAGAAATGCATAGAATCGTAAGAGACTACTGTGAACAATTATACATCAAAAATTGGGGTCAAGGCCTTCATAAGATTCCCTGCTCAGCGGGGAGCCTGCTTCTCCCTCTCCCTCTGCCACTCACCCTTCTCATGCTTTCTCTCTCAAATGAATAAACAAAACTTTTAAAAAATTAAAAAACATTAAAAAAAAAGAAATGAGTAAGACAAGATTCTTGCTGTCAAGGAAATCACAGCCTAGTTATGGGGAAAGGGAATAAATCAGAGAAAAAGTCAACATGATTAAGACCTCATTGTGCTAAGTCAAAGGGCTTCTAAGAACATAAAGGCTATGTTGTCCTTCATTTCTTAGCTTCAGTGGCTTGCTTCTGCGGTGGGAGGTAAAAGTTTTCCTCCACCCGCTTAGGGTCTCTGGCTGAGCCTGGAAATTAAACTGACAGGGAAAGATTAACAGGAGAAAAGGTAAGATGAACAGAAAAGCATTTAGGTTTTATTAATTTTTACCTGTACGTAGGAGCCTTCACAAGAGAATGAAGACCCAAAGAAGTGGTTGGAACAGGACGCCTTTATACATTTTAGACAAAGAAATTTGTGAAGAGTTGATAAGACAAAAGGGTTTGGGCTAGGGTCGTTAATGGTGAAGAAGTAACTAGGAAGATAACAGTTAGTTTAACAAATTTCCTTTATACGGATTTCTCTGTTGCTCTCTGGCATGATTAGAATCTGTCTCCAGTAAAAGGAGAATTTATATCCTACCTTTAAGCTGAAAAGGGGGAGCTTTTTCAGTGTTTACTGCTTCTTAACTCTGCCTTCAGCTCAAAAAATTTCTTATGTCATATTTTAATGGTTCCTTTAAAGTAAGCTTTCAGGGCGCCTGGGTGGCTCAGTTGTTAAGTGTCTGCCTTTGGCTCAGGTCATCATCCCGGGGTCCTGAGATCGAGTCCTTGGATTGAGTCCTGGATTGGGTTCTCCACTCAGCAGGAAGCCTGCTTCTCCCTCTCCCACTCTCCCAAATTGTGTTCTCTCACTGTGTCTCTCGGTCAAATAAATAAAATTAAAATCTTTTTTTTTTTTAAATGAGGTAAGCTTTCTGTGAGTCAATAGTATTAATAATAGTTACCCATTCATGACACTTTTGAATTCCAGAGTTTTTAGTTTTACTACATTTAGAATATTTGAACTGAATAAAGAAAATGTGATGTATACACACACACAGAAATACTACTCAGTCACAAAAGAAGAAAGAAATTCTGCCATTCACCACAACAAAGACAGGCCTTGAGGGCATTATGCTAAGAGAAAGACAAATCCTGCATGATGTCACTTATATGTGAAATCTTAAAAAAACAAAAACAAAAACAAAAACAAAACAAAACCTCATAGAAGAAGATGTCAGATTTTGGGTTACCAGGAGTGCAGGTGGGAGAATCTGATGGAGGTGGTTAAAAGGTACAAACTCTCAGCTATAAAATACATGTTGGGGATAAAGTACTGGGGGTATAATGTATAACCTGATAACTACAGTTAACAATGTTGTACAGTACATTTGATAGTGGTTAAGAGAGTAAATATTAACAGTTTTCATCACAAGGAAAAAAATTATTGTAACTATATGAGGAAACAGATGTTAACTATACATACTGTAGTGATCATTTCACAGCATATGTATGTCAAGTCATGATGTACACCTTAAACTTTCATAAGTCTTGGAGCACCTAGGTGGCTCAGTCAGTAAGTGGCTACCTTCAGATCAGATTATGATCCCAGGGTCCTAGGATCGAGTCCCACGTCAGGCTCCCTACTTAGCAGGGGTCTGCTTCTCCCTCTCCCTCTCCCCCCTCCCCCTTGCTCATACTCTCTCTCCCACCCCAAAATAAATAAAATCTTAAAATCAAGCCAACAAAACTTACACAGTGCTATATGTCGATTATATCTCAATAAAACTGAAAGGATAAAAAGAAAAGAAAGAAAAAAAGAAAACAGAATGTCTGACCAGTACATACGTATATATGTGGTTGTTCTCCTTCCCGCAAAATATGCCTGGCACAGTAAGCCCCAAATATGTGATTATTATAAATACCATCCCTCCTCCCTTTGCTCCCTATCTTTATTTAGGTGTTGAGCCATGCATATGTTTTCTCTACCATGCCTCTCCAACCCAGCCTCTCTGCTCTGTTCTCACACGCTCTTACTACTTTTCATCTGGAGGATTATCCGCCCCCCATTCAATTCACCCCACCCAAAGTCAAATTAATCTTTCTAAAATGAAGCTCCAGGGGCACCTGCGTGGCTCAGTGGGTTAAAGCCTCTGTCTTCGGCTCAGGTCATGATCCCGGGGTCCTGGAATCGAGCCCCGCATCGAGCTCTCTGCTCAGCAGGGAGCCTGCTTCCTCCTCTTTCTCTCTCTGCCTGCCTCTCTGCCTACTTGTGATCTCTCTCTCTCTGTCAAATAAATAAATAAAATCTTAAAAAAAAAGAAGTCAAGAGAAAAAAATCTTAAAAAAAAAAAATAAAATGAAGCTCCAATTATGTGAAACTGCTCCTCTCCGCATACATACAGCAGTGGTTTCCAAGTTGTAGACTCTGGACCCCTGGGACCCTAAGGGGCAATGGGAGGAGAGATTCTGGAATCCGTATGCACAGAAATGTTTTCTCAATTGACAAAATATACTACAAATACAAGATGTGATTACATTCCAGAGACAGAATTCTGTGAGCCTTATAGTGTGTTTCTGGCAACAAGAAATTCTCCAAACCAAAGGCTGGACACTGGACCCTAATGAAATTTCAGTTCGGATTTTTTTTTTTTTTTTACCCTACTCATACCAGAATGAAGGGTGTCTTCAATATATTTTAGCCAATCCATGTATTTTGAATATCTTTAATTTCATCAATGAGAACTCATTTCTAACATTCATTAGGCTAATTAACAAGCCACACAATATTGAAATTTATTTAAAGAAAAATGCCATGAAACGTTTGCATTGATGAGCCCCAGAAAATACTTTTTGTTACAATATTGAAACTTAAAGAAAAAAATGCCATAACTAACAAGCCTCACATTTCCCCAATAAAAACCAGCTTCCAATAGTCACAATTGCTAATTAGTAAAACACCTGGTGTTGTTATAGATAGTGTTGCTCTAAAGGAAGCACTTGTAGGAGCAACTTTAGGGGTAGATAACTCCTCATTAAAAAGATCTGGCTCTCCAGACTATGAACTCCCAAGTAGAACACTACTTGCATCTGGGTTAGTAACATCAACTAATACACACAAACAATGTCACACTGTTAAAGTTAGGCTGAAGTGTTTTAACTCACAAGTAACCTAACAGTTGTGCTCTGATTTCTACTTGTGGTTATCCTTTCCTTCTTCCTAGGTCATCTCAGATGATTGTTCTGTAAAGTCTTTCTACACAGCTCTCTCCTGTGAGCTTCTATTGCATTGAGGACTTCTTTTATGATGCTCACCTTAAGCCCTTATAGTACCTTAGCTCACACTGATCCGCATAGCCCGTTAAAAGCATGAGCTCTGCAAAGGAAAAAAAAAAAAAAAAAAAAGCATGCGAACAAGAAACAAACCAAGAAACAGACTTTTTCTATGCAGGCTCCATGCTGGGTGGTGCTTGAACTCACAGCCCTGCAATCAAGACCTGAGCTGATAATGAGAGTCAGATGCATAACTGACTGAGTCACCTAGGAGCCCCGAGAAGCTGGCTCTTAACTGTAGAGAATAAACTGATGGTTACCAGAGGGGAGGTGTGGGGGGTAGGGAAATTGCAGGTGAGGATTAAGGAGTGCATTCATTGTGATGAGTGCAGGGTGATGCATGGAGTTGTTGAATTGTACACCTGAAACTAATATAGCACAATGTTAACTAGACTGGAATAAATAAAATTAAATAAATAAATAAATAATAAAATAAATAAATGAATGAATGAATAAATAAAATTTAAAACATAATAAAAAAAATCACATCAAATGGAGTAAAAGTATGAGCTCTGGATTCAGGCTACCAGAATCTGAATCCTAATTCCACTTGTGACCTTGGCAAGTCCCACAAGTTAGTTAACTACTCTGTACAATTTCTTTATTTGTAAAATGGGGATACGGCAAACTAACTATAATAGGAATATGTCATATTGACTGAGAATATTTAATGCTGCCATAGTAAACAAGAAAACAAATGGGAGAGATGAAATTCATATGTATGTTAGGCTGAGACAATGAGGTTAGTAGCCCATGAGACAGTTTAGACGTAAGGTAGGATGTATGTGTACAAAACATAAATCAGAAGGGATAGAAAAACTAAGTAGGCACTAAATATTCATGAAACACGGAAGGCACCTAATATTCATGATGCAGTAAATATACATCAGGCCCCTGAGACACCAAATATTCACAGCACACTAAATATATGAGGCACTCAGTATTCATGAGGATGTAAATCAGCCACGCACGAGGGACATCTATTCTGTGCCAGTGTATCCTTTGGCAAGGAAACAAAAAAAATAAAGTCCCTAACTGCCCATTGGGCTATGGCAAGTTTCAGCTGTGGACAGGTACACTCGGCCCTACAACTCTCCAAGAGAGAATTTGTGCCTAATTGGCTTCACGCTTCTTTCATTCACAGAGCCTCTTTGCTCAACCTCACCGCTGGTCTTCATAATCACACCATCAGCGCACGAGGCTGCTGAGGGATGAGAGAAATAGGACATACAAACATTGCATAACCCAGGTGTGGTTCAGCTCGCTGGCATCCTATCCTAAGTGTGTTAACATAATCCATTTCTCTCCCCTAACATCTTACTGTAAACGTCAAATTGATTGAATAAATCATGTGATTTGAGTGATCTCAGACTTACCAAGTTTTTAGGAGCCCAAGCATTCATTATTCTCCCACACTGTAGTTTTTTTTTTTTAAGATATTATTTATTTATTCGAGTGAGAGAGAGAGAGAGAGAGCACATGAGTGGGGAGAGGCAGATGGAGAGGAAGAAGTGGGCTCGCCCTGAGCAGGGAGCCCGATGTGACCACTCAATCCCTGGACTCTGGGATCATAACTGAGCCAAAGACAAACACTCAATAGACTGAGCCAGGTGCCCCAGCTTATTTTTTAAACAGCCTTATTGAGATATAACTCATACCATTACAATTCGTCCATGTAGTGTGTACAACTCAATATTTATTGGTATATTACATCAACTTTTTAAAAGTTGTGGTAAAATGTATAGCACAATTTGCTATTTTAACCATTTTAATTGCACAATTCAGTGGTATTAATCACATTCACATGCTGTGCAATCATCACTGTTTCCAAAACTTTTTATTTTAATTCCATTTATTTAACATACAGTGTAATATCAGTGTCAGGTGTGCAGTAGAGTGATTCAACACTTCCATACATCACTCTGTGCTCATCACAATAAGAGCTCTCCTTAATCCCCATCACCTATTTCCCCATCCCTCCCACCCCACCCCATTCCCTCTGGTAATCATGAATTTGTTCTTTATAGTTAAGAGTCTTGGGGTGCCTGGGTGGCACAGTCAATTAAGCATCCAACTCTTGGTTTTAGCTCAGGTCAAGATCTTACGATTCTGTGCTCAGCTGAGAGTCTGCTTATGACTCTCTCTCTCTCTCTGCCCCTCCCCCATCTCTAAATTAAAGATTTTTATTTATTTTCTTAAATGATTTTATTTATTTATTTTGAGAGAGAAAGAGAGCACACAAGTGAGGGGGAAGGGCAGAGGAAGAGGGAGAAGCAGGCTTCTTGCTGAGTAGGGAGCAGATGGACATGGGGCTTAATCCCAGGACCCCAGGATCATGACCTGAGCCAAAGGCAGACACAACCAACTGAGCCACCCAGGTACTCCTAAAATAAAGAAATCTTAAAACAAAAAAAAAAAAAAGGAAGAAGAAGAAGAAGAAAGAGAAAGAAAAGAGGGGTACCTGGGTGGCTCAGTCAATTAGGCATCTGCCTTCACCTAAGTTCATGATCTCAGGATCCTGGGATTGAGCCCTGCATCAGGCTCCTTGCTCAGTGGAGAACCTGCTTCTCCCTCTCCGTCTGCCTGCCACTCTCCCTGCTTGTGCTCATACTCTCTCTCTCTGTATCAAATAAACAAACAAAAATCTTTAAAAATAGAAAATAAAAAAGTCTGTTTCTTAAAAAAAATGTGGGGGCAAGAACAAAAAAGAGTCTGTTTCTTGGCTTGCCTCTCACTTTTTTAAATTACCCGCAGAAGAAATTCTACAACCATTAAGCAGTAGCTCCCCAATCTCCCTTTGCCCCAGCCACCATAATCTCTAATCTACTTTTGATTTCTATCAATATGCCTAATCCAGATATTTCATACAAGTGGGATCACACATTTGTCTTTTTGAGTCTGACTTCTCTCACTTGGCATAATATTTTCAAGATTTATCCATGTCGTAGCATGTGTCAGAATGTTTTTTCTTCTTTACGGATGATTAATATTCCATATTTTGTTTCTTCATTCATTTGTGGATGCACACTTGGATTACATAAAGGAAAAAGCTCAGTCTTCCATTACCTGTGTTTCTCTCCCGTGTGTCTCCTTTGCTACTCACAGAGAATACTTCACTTATGACACTTCAGGTCACCAAATGTGTGTGGGTTTTTCCACCCACCCCAGCTGGGTTTCCTATACCAGTTGGGGGTCCTACAATTCAACTCAATTCTGACACTATCTACCTGTAGATAGTGTTGGATCCCAAATTCAAGAGCCCCATCTTGCAAGACTGCTCCCACCCCTCCTGCAGATGCCTATTACAAGTGGTAGGTCTCCAGGTTACCCTCAACTTCTGTCTGTTTTGGCTCCAGAGGAGAGGTTCTCAGGACTCCCACCTGGGGTTCGATTCATTTGCTACTGCAGCTCACAGAACCCAGGGAACACTTATGTCTGCCAGTTTCTTAAAGGTTATGATAAAGATGAACAGCCTTGGGGTGCCTGGGTGGCTCAGTGGGTTAAAGCCTCTGCCTTCGGCTTAGGTCATGATCTCAGGGTCCTAGGATCCGGCTCCGCATCGGGCTCTCTGCTCCGTGGGGAGCCTGCTTCCTCCTCTCTCTGCCTGCCTCTCTGCCTACTTGTGATCTCTGTCAAATAAATAAGTAAAATCTTAAAAAAAAAAAAAAAGATGAACAGCCAGATGGGAGAGATGTGTAGAACAAGGCCTGTGGGAAGGGGTGTGGAAGCTACTGGGGCGGCCACTCTACCAGAACCTCCACGTATTCACCAACCTGGAAGCTCTCCGAATCCTGTCAGTACAAAGGCATGATGGATTAAATCATTGGCCAATAGCAATTCATTCAACCTCCAGCCCCTCTTTCTCCCAGAGGTGGGGAAGAGGGGCTGAAATTTCCAACCCTGCAATCACAGGAGTTGGTTGTCTTGGCCATCAGCCTCTAAGCTTAAGTGGCAGTCCAAAAGTCACACATTAACGTAACAAAAGACACCTTTGTTATTCTCATTGCTT
Organism: Mustela erminea; assembly: GCF_009829155.1. Classification (NCBI taxonomy): domain Eukaryota; kingdom Metazoa; phylum Chordata; class Mammalia; order Carnivora; family Mustelidae; genus Mustela; species Mustela erminea. The sequence goes on from NC_045635.1 coordinate 92,941,002, forward strand.
AGGAAATTCTAAAGATTTTAGGAGCCCTGTGTCTCTCAAAACCATGAGGAAGACCAAACATAGGTTTCTTCTTATAAATCACAATATCACACTTTTTTCCCACCTCTTGGCTATTGTAAATAATGCTGCCTACAGATGTTTGAGGTCCCTGCTTTCAGTCCCTTTGGGTATATACCTTGACACTGAATTGCTGGCTTATATTGATAATTCTGCATTTAGTTTTTTGTGGAACCACCAAACAGTTTTCCATAGCACTTAACCATTTCACAGTCCCACCAGCAACATATTAGGGTTCCAATTTCTCCACATTCTGGCCAACATTTGTTATTTTCATTTTATTTCTTTATTTGAGAGAGAGTGAGTGAGGCCTGAGCAGGGGAGAGAGGTAGAGGAAGAAGTGGACTCCCAGATGAGCAGGAAGCTCTATGTGGGACTTGATTCCAGGACCCTGGGATCATGACCTGAGCCAAAGGCAGACAGTTAACAGACTGAGCCACCCAAGCGCCCTGTTGTTTTCATTTAAAAAAATTGTAGCCCTCCTAGAAGTTGTAAAGTGGTATCTCCTTGTGGTTTCTATTTGTTTTCCCCCAAATGTCCCTTTTAGTTTTGCCTAAGCAAATCTCCTAGAGCAAACTTGAAAAACTCTCCCAGTAAAAGGCTGACAGTAAATATTTTAGGCTTGCTGGGCCACAGTCTCATTCACAACTCCTCAACTCTGCTGCTGTAGCATGAAAGCAGGCAGAGACAATCTGTAGACAAATGAGCCTGCCTATGTTCCAACAGAACTTTATTTACAGAAACAGGGAGTGGGCCAGATTTTTTAACTCATGCTCCATAGTTTACAGACCCTTTATTTAGAGCTATAGGGTCACTGTGACTAAATATAGTCCACATATAAAAACTTAAATATGAAGGGTCACATTTTTGTTTATTTAAAACAATATTTACTGAGTACCTACTATATTACCTCCAGGTGATAGCTGCTGGGTGGACAATAGTGAACAAGATTGGGTTCCTGCTCTCAAGGAGCACTTTGGTTAATCTGAGACACTTTGAGCGAAATGACTTTTTATTATTTTTCTCATGCAACTGAATAGTTAGCTTTGCTATGGAATATTGTAGTTTTATTACAACAGGGAACAAAACAAAATACCACAACTAAAGGTCTAAATTCTCCTGGGAAAAGTTTTGGGGTCAATCCATTTGCTTACCTATTTGCTTTTTTTTCCCCCAAAAAACCCATAGTAATTACTTAAGGGAGCAAGAGATGCTCCAACCCCAAATGATTTCCATGACTACTTCTCCACTTAAATTTTAAGTTCATTCAATGTGTTAAAAATCCTAAGGATGTGTAGTTGATAATCTTTGCAAGTTTTCCATGTTTAATCCTCTCCATGACACCTTTCACACTCAGTGATATCACTGAGGTGATAGAAATTGACTGTACAGGGGCGCCTGGGTGGCTCAGTAGGTTAAGCCTCTGCCTTCAGCTCAGGTCATGATCTTAGGGTCCTGGGATCCAGTCCCACATCGGGATCCCTGCTGAGCAGGCAGTCTTCTTCCCCCTCTTCCTCTGCTTCTCTCCCTGCTTGTGCTCTCTCTCCTTCTCTCATTCTCTGTCTGTCAATTAAATAAATTCTTTAAAAAAAGAAAAGAACTGACTTTACAAAAGAAAATTGAAAGGGTGAAAAGGACAAAGATCAATTCAAATATGAGTAGAGATAATCATGTTTTAAATCTTATAATTAATTTAACATGTACAGTGCACAAAGAGATGCTGGCAGCAATAGAAACTTCCTGGATTAAATCAAGACAGTCCGGGGATTAGAAATGACATTTAATAGAATTATTGTAAGCATATCTTATTAAGATGAATGAAATTCGTGTTTTATCTGAGTTTCTGAACACATACTGAGCAATTACGAGAATGCTTAAATAAATCATTAGAAGCTTCCACCCAGGTTAATCCCCTTTAATTAGACAAAAGCTTAATAGAAAAGATTAGTCTTTACAGAGCTATTAGTATTTGAAAACTAAATTCAATTTGACAAATGAAAGAGAGTAAATTCAAGGCAGAGGATAGGGCAAGGGTCCAGCAATCGGGAAGTCTATTCGTGAGTCTGATCCCTTGTCTAAGCCTGTGAAAAGTACTTTAAACCCTCAGTTCTAAATTGTTGGATGGATAGAGGGAGGGATGGATAGGTAGATGAACAGGTGATAAGGCAAGTAAAAGAAAATGTTAATCATAGAATGTGGGTGGTGGGAAAATGGGGGTTCACTGTCAAATACTTCTACCTTTTCTGTATCCTTGAACATATTCATCATAAAATCTTGGAAATAAGAAAAATCCTCAGTTCTGTGTAGTAAATGACAACAGCATCACAGTCCCATTCTGACTATAAAATATAGGGGTGTGTGTGGGGGGGGTGTGTGTGCGTGTGTGGTGTATTACCTGACATGCTAACCAACTTGCAGCACCTTCTATACATTTCCCACATATTCCTCTATTGTATCTCTAATTTAGCACATTAGACTGGAAGAGATCGTGGAGATGGTATTCCTTAATCACCTTCATTTATACCCACTTCCCTGGTTTAAGGAGAGCAACCACAAGGACAATCAGAAGAGCGTGTGCTGGAAGCTCTGTGTCACCACCCTTTATAGAAATTCAGAGTTAAGGTTGTCAGTCCATCAGAGTAGTGCAATGGTAGAGTTCATCATCTGTGGTGAGAGATGAACCATACTTCTCAGGAGGGAGAGGATAATGAAGAAAGACAAGGTTGCTTAAGCAAATGCTCATTCCTTACTATTCAGTTGACAAATTACCCAATTCTACGTTTGTACCATCAAGAGAAAAAGGGGTCTTGTTTTAAAAGGATAACTCTGTCTTTTCACATGGGTTCTTACCGGTTCCTGATCATTGAAGGGATTAATAGTCAGGGCACTACTTAGAAGCCTTCTGGCTAGAGACACAGAAAAAAAAAAACGTTTAATGCAAGTTAGGTGGAGGAAGGAAACCATGAGATGCAGCGGGGTATTAAAGCTCTGTGAGGCAGAGACTTTGGGGCTGTTCTTGTTCGCCGCTGTATCCCCAGGTGCTAGAACAGAGCCTAGCATAATAGGTTTCAATAGATACTGAAAGAAGAGATTGTCCCCAGTTGACTGGGCTGTAAACCCGTTTAGGGCATGGATCCTGGCTTATCTCTGATCATGTTTTAAGAAAACCAGGTAGCCTAGCCCAAAAGAAATCCCCATGGGTTGAAATTAGAATCCCAATGGGATGCAGCTTTTCTTATCATAGACGCTGTGATCACAGCTTCCAAATTGTTCATTCAGCAATGTTAACATCGTAACAATTTACACTAGATGAGGTTTGCATTTTGAAAAATAAGGAAAGAAAGGAAACTTCAACTTTCTGATGTTTAGAGGACTAATATTTCCTATTTGTAATTTCAAGGCATTTTAGGCAGACTGGAGTATATTCCAATAGACTATTTTCTCCAAAAATTGCCTACCATTATGTGGCTCTGACTTTTAGATGACTGGCAGAGCACTTGTGAATTAGGAAGTATCAGTGATTGCTGTTCCTGAAGAAGAAAAGAGAATTGATATATTTGCAAATTTTTCACTGACTGTTTGAGATAGAGCTTATAATTCATCCCTTATTCATTCGATCTTTCAAGAGATGTTTAATGAATTGCTGTGATGCTTCAGGCATTAAGCTGGGCCCTAAGGAAACAAAAATAATAAGACTTGATTTGTCTCCTAAAGGAAGCTCACAGCCTAGTAGGAGAGAGATTATCAACTATCACAGTGCAGTGTGATAGAAAAGTCCTCTAGAAAAAGAATGGAGGAATGGTAAACTTGGGCATTTTTCTGGCTTACTTGATTAACAACTATCACTAATAATAGAATCATTTCAACGAAAAATGGAATCTTTTTCATATGAGAACAGTTGTTGCAAAGCTATGAACCAACTACATTATTTTAAAAAAGAAAATGCATTTTACATTATTATATTGTTAATTAGTGCACATTATTTTTTCAACCAAAAATGAAGAATAAATTATTATAATGGAAGTACAAGCTTCAAAAGGTAGCATAATTTTTTAGACGGGGTAGAGGCGGAAGAGGAGAGAGAGAGAGAGAGAGAGAATCTTCAGCATGTTCCACAGCTAGTGCAGAGCCCAACTTGGGGCTCAGTCCCGCGATCCCCATGATCTCATAACCCTGAGATCATGATGTGAGCCAAAGTAAAGATTTCAATGCTTTACTGACTGAGCCACCCAGGCATCCAGAGACATAATTTTTTAAACTTTCTTGAAATATAATTCATACACTGTGAAGTTCACCTTTAATATGTATAACTCAATGTTTTTTTTTAGCATATATACAAGATTGTGCAACCATCTAATTCCAGAATGGTTTTGTGTACTCTAATAAAAGTCTTCCCCATACTCATTGGTAGCAACTCCCCATTTCTTTTCAAAACCTCCTTCCCAACTCTAAGCAACTACTAATCTACTTTTAGTCTCCATGGATTTGTCTATTCAAGACATTCATATTAATGGGATCACATATATTACTTCTTTCACTTAAGATAGTATTTTCAAGGTTCATCAGTGTCAGAAATAACATCAGGACTTTATTCTTTTTCATAGGTAAATAATATTCCGTTTTAGTAGCTATACCATTTTTGTCCCTTCCATTAGTTTATGGACATTTGGATTGTTTCCACTTATTGCTTCTCATTATTGACAATATATTCACTTACTTGCTCAGTCCCCAAATGCAGAATGGCTAACCCATTCTCCTGTAAAAATCAAATCTACCAACAAGAGTACAATATTTATTTCCAATTCTACTTTTATCCTTAAGTTATAGCAAGCATAGTAACCTCACTGTGTCATGGGAAAGTTCTCTCCCAAGGTAAGGTTCAAATGGTGAAACTTATGATGGTAGCCTTTTAATATGAATAAAATGAAACTGTCTCGTTCAAAAAGGTAAGGAAGCTCCAAGGCAAAAGGTGGGGTGGATGGCTGTATGGGAAAAACTTCAGAACTGAGAGAGAATGAATAGCACTCCACACAGGCATTTTATAAAAAGAAAGTCCCAGTGGCACAAGATTTAGAAAAGACAGGCAGAAGATGCATGACCTTATGGGATATGTGGGTGTTAAGGGACAAATCTTTTCAGAATCCTGCAGGAGGTGACAGACACAGGTAGGAAATGAACCTTAGAGGTTGTTGGCTGGAAATTATGCGTCATTGGGAGGCCAAATTTTTTTCCCGTAGTCTTCATGTAGTGTATCATCAAAATACTGTCATTTCAGTTACTTATGTTAATTAAGTCTTAGATGCCCATAAAAACACACGAATACTTTGATGTGGTCATGTTATTCATTTGAAATAAAGTTAGGTTCATTTGTTTCTATTTCTATTCCATTTTTGTCTTGCCCATACTTGTTGATTTTATTTATTTTTATGTATGTGAAACATTAATATGGTTCCTAAAGTCAGAACTAGACAAAATGTACATTCAGAGAAATATAACTCATTCATATTTCTTCTACTCTTTTTCCATATCCCCTACTTTCTACTTTATTACTGCCCATTGTAGGTAATCAATCTCATTAGTTTCTAATTTCTTTTCCCGTTTTTTTCTGCACAAATAAGCTGATACATGTATATTTTCCTATCTCCCCCTTTATTTCTTATGTGAAAGGTAGCATAGTCTTTTGCACTTTGCTTTTTCCCCTTAACATTATATTCTGGAATATAATGTCAATTATAACATGTCAGTTCATAAAGATCTTCCTTGTTCTTTTTTGTATCTGCACAGTGTTCTATTTTGTGATGTACCTTACTTTATTCAAGCACTCTCTTGCATGAAGATTTAAGTTGTTTCCAGTAATTTGAAATCACAATGCTATAATGAATAATCTTGTGTGCATATATTTTATATTGTTGCAGGTCTATTCTCAGGGTAAACTCCTGGGGACAGGATTGTTTTGTTGAAAGACAAATACACATGTAGTTTTGTTAGATATTTCCAAACATCTCTACAAAATGATTGTACTACTTTGTAGTCCCACCAACAGTGTCTGATAGTGACGGTTTCCCCACAGCCTTACTAATAGCAGGTGTTCACATACTTTTTATTTTCACCATGAGACTGGAGATTTTAATCCATCTATACACTTATTTTTTGTTCTCTTGAAATAAAATAAAAATTAAAAAACTTATGCAAGGCAAAAATTATTAAAATAAAGCAGATGTATCAATATTAATGCCATATAAAATGGAATCTAAGGTGAATAAACTTAATGGAACAAAGAGGGATACATCATGGTAGTTTTATCCACCAAAAAGATAGAATAATCGTGAACATTTAGGCATCTAATAAAAGAGGGGTGAACTGTAATAGAAACTTAAGGAGAAATCACTCTCGTGCTAAGCGACTTCAACTTGTGTATATTAGTGATCAAAAAACCAAGCAGACAAAAATAAGGTCTCTTAAGTTGGATTACCCATAAAGCAGACTTTAAAGCAGGGCTCAGTGTGGGTAGTTTATCTGGGAAGTGGTCCCAAGAATCACTTCCAAAGAAACAGAGTGCAACCACTGTGGACACCTAGAGCTCAATCCTGTTAGCAACTCTCTGAGAAGCTTCAATAGAGCAGGCCTAAGATGGGCTCATCACAGAACAGAGAAACTGGGACATTTATCCATTGACTTTTGCCCTCCTTTGTTTGAGCGTTGTCCTCCATCCCTGGGACATTAACTCCACATACTTTTAGGTTTCACCTGTACAGTTTAGAAGCCTTCCGCAGCTTCCAAGAAAGCAATAGTAGAGAAATGCTATGACTCGTGCCTGGTGCAGGAAATTGGCAGTGAAACAGCAAGCTTTTACCATGCTGAGCTAAAATCAGATGGATCCAGCAATCTGGCATGGTGGACCAGAAGCACCAGCCACCATGCAATTACTGATGATTTGAATGATACGAATCATCTTACATGGGGGCTCATGGTTAATAAAGTATAATGAAGCTTAAGTAAGTAAGTAACTAAATGATAAGTAAACTTTATCATTTTGCAGGAGGGAGCCATTTCAAGTGTTAAGCCGGAGACTGGCACCAATTGTGTTTTCGGTATATAACTCTGGTAAAGAGCAGGATGGTTTGGAAGAGGGCAAGAAGGAGGGGAGGCTGGCTAGTTTATTGCAACTGTTCAGAAAACAGATAAATTGGATCTGACCTGAGCTAATGAAAATGGAATAAAGTAGAAAGACTTGTGAGATAATTTGGAGCATAAGGGACAAGATTTGTGGGAAGGAGAGTTGGGCGATGAGATGGTGGCTGTAATCAGTTAATCTTGGGACATGTTGAGTTTGTCTTTACAGCATCCTGATGACATAGATAGGAGAGATATGATGATGTGACAAATCAAGAAAAATGTGGTCCCTGGGTCAGGTTGTACTTGCCTCCAACTACAGAGCTATTTCATTTAAGGCTAACGACTAGAAGCCATGCTTCCAACAGACATCCTGTTTCATGTTCCCTCATTCAAGTAACTGACACGGGTTATGAATGGTGTAAGGGCCTATTTAGCCAGAGTGATGCCATCTGGTTAAACAGTGATTTTGTTGTTTATGCAGTAAAACTTAAAGTGTCCCTGCTCGCCCTGCCCCAAGGGGACTTACTTAAAACAAGTCCTGGAAACTAGTCCCAGGTAACAAAGCCCAAATACAAGGGTGGGTCAGGCCAGGTGGAGGTATCCAGTCATTGGGGGTGCATGCTGTCTCCCTAGCTACTAACGAGTATGGGCCCCGCCCTTTGGGTGTCCTTTTGGGTGCCAATTCTGACCAAGGTGATAGGCTAGCTCAAATATCTACTATAGGGTAAATTGTTATTCAATTGGTCACTTATGTGTGACCTAGCAGGACTGTGCAGCTTTCTCTGTGTGTTACAATCTCACTGGCCACCTGTGCGTGGCCAGGCCCAACCACATGGCCTTTGCCCTTAAAACCTAGTCTGTAAGGCAGAAAGAGGCCACCTCTTTGCAAGAGACGGCCCTGGACAGTCAGTTTGATTCTCAATGCTTGGCACGAAATAAAGTTTTGCTTGACCTTTGCTTTGTATCAGTCTCGTTCATTTGACCATGGACTCAACAATGACACTAAGCTGCTCTTCTCAGTATCCATTTGTGAAGAATATTTTCCCTGTTGCAACACATGACTGTCTCATTAAAAATTGTTTTTTAAAAAAATCAGAAGTAAAAAAGTCTACATCTTATCATACTCTAAAAATCAAAAAGGTGCTAAAAATTCTCATAGAAAATGAGTTTAAGATCAATGTGGAAATGGAAAGTATTAATTGTGGCAACAGTATAACAAGAACATTTTATTTTTTTTTAAAGAGAGACTGAGTGCAGAAGCAGCCAGAGAGGCAAGCACAGGCCAAAGAGAGAAACGGATTCCCCAATGAGCACGGAACCCGATGAGGGGCTCATCCCAGGACCCTGGAATCATGACCTGAGCTGAAGGCAGACCCTTAACCAACTGAGCCATCCAGACACCCCTAACAAGACCATTTTAACAAATAAGACTATACACATTTGTGTGTTCTTCTAAGTGGGAAAAAAAGAACATTTATTCTATGGATGCCATATCACCTGCAAACATTTTACTTCTTTTTGAAATTGCTTCTGAGCCAGTTTTTGAGTCAGAGAAGGAAAACTAAAAAGAAAATTTATAGCCATACCTCATATACAACTGATGGGAAATTTTTAATTAGTATGCAACCAGTGCTTACAAAAGCTACAGACATGAGAACTGATTCAATGAAAAGTATTAAAATGCACAATTAATTCCAAGTGAATTAGCAAACACTTAGTCTGGGTCGATGATAAATTGTGTGACAAGAAGTTGGCATAGAACCTAGCTGAGTAATGTGCTTTAGCGTACCTTTACGGTATTATGGTGGGTGGAAAGGGCAACCAAGCTATAAAAACCCTGCAGGTTGATTTTATGTGAGATGAAAATTTCTGCAAGTGACTATAAAGCAAGTAGACTAGGAATTATATCTCTCTTTTGTTGAGCTTTCCCCGATAGCATCACACCAGAAATCAGAGAACAATGACTAGAGTGCTGTACTTAGCCTTAGATTGTGATCTTAATGTTCACATTGTGATGCATTCGCCTTACCACCCACAGGGTTCAAAGCATTTTTGAGCTATAAATGAGTTACCACTCCGGATCTCCTTTGGCCACCATGAAAATGTTTTGGAACTAGAAAGAGGAGATGGTTGCATAACATCGTGGATGTACTAAATGTCACTGGATTGTACACTTCCAAATGGTTAATTCTTTGTGAACTTGACCTGAATTGGAAAAAAAAAAAAAAAGACCACCCATTCCTGAAACATACTTCTGGCACTTTGCTTGACCTTATCATACAGCAGCTCACTCTCTCAACAATCCTGCGAGACAAACATTCTAATTTCCGTTTTCAGGATGAGGAAGCTGAGGTTGAGTGTTTTGCCCAAGGTAGTTTAGTAGAAGAGCAGGAGTTCAAACTAAGTCTATCTGATTCCAATTTCCAGGTTTGAATATTAATAGAAGCCCATAAGGGGAATGGTCAGCTACCACTTAGATGAAAATCCTTGAAGCAATTTAGCTCAATATGAAAAGAAGAATGTGCCTGTTGAAACTTGAGTTCTTCACCCACTGTTGTGGTGAAAGAACTATTTGTGAGGACTTCCCCTGAGGAGACCTTTTTACTGGAACTGGAGTATAAAGTAGAAATGTATTCATAAGGAGAAAGGTGAGAGCCCATTTATTAGACTAGGCTATCAGGTCAGAAAGGGATATGGTAGGGGCGCCTGGGTGGCTCAGTGGTTGAGCCGCTGCCTTTGGCTCGGGTCATGATCTCAGGGTCCTGGGATCGAGTCCCGCATCAGGCTCTCTGCTCAGCAGGGAACCTGCTTCCTCCTCTCTCTCTCTCTCTCTCTCTGCCTGCCTCTCTGCCTACTTGTGATCTCTCTCTGTCAAGTAAATGGATAAAATCTTAAAAAAAAAAAAAAAGAAAGAAAGGGACATGGTAGGAAGACGAGTTTTATGCTGAGTGACTGACCGAGATGTGAGTAGAGAGTTCTTTACTTTTCCCTCCCTGACAACCAGATTGTTCCTAGAGACTGGGGCAAAGTTGAGCCGGCATATCTGGGCACGTGACAGAGGTTATAGGAGCTAAACTGGAACCTAGAAGCTCACCTCTAGGAACACTTTTTCTCTAGATGGCCAGTTCCTAAAGTTCCCCTACGATGGAGAATTTACACATGTGGCTTCCAACACTTTAATTCTTTCTTGCTTTGCCCCCCCCCCACACACACACCCAAGGTATTTGCAGTGTCTGGTGGAAAAGAACTATAATGTCCTGCACTTCCCATAGGTTCTGCCATCTGACCTGTATAATCTAATCTAAAAATAGTCAATAAAACTATAAATTCAAGGAATTATTACTTCATATTTCAATTCTAAATATAGCATTTTCCTTTTTTAAAGATTTTTAAAAGATTTATTTTCTTTTTTTTATTATGTTATATTAGTCACTATACACTACGTCATTAGTTTTTGATGCAGTGTTCCAAGAATCATTGTTTCCGTATAACACCCAGTGCTCCATGTAATGTGTGCCCTCCTTAACACCCATCCCCAGGCTCACCAATCTCCCCACTCTCCTCCCCTGTAAAACCCTCAGTTGGTTTCCCGGAGTCCACAGTCTCTCATGGTTCATCTCCCCCTCCTATTTCTGCCCCCCTTTCACTTTTCCTTCTCGTAATGTCCTCCATGTTATTCCTTATGTTCAAGTAAGTGAAACCGTATGATAATTGACTTTCTCTGCTTGACTTATTTGACTTAGCATAATCTCCTCCAGTCTCATCCATGTTGATGCAAAAGTTGGGTATTATTCTTTTCTGATGGTTGAATAATATTCCATTGAATATATGGACCACATCTTCTTTGTCCATTGGTCTGTTGAAGGGCATCTCGGCTCTTTCCACAGTTTGGCTACTGTGGGCATTGCTGTTATAACACTGGGGTGCATATCGCCCTTCTTTTCGCTACATCTGTGTCTTTGGGTTAAATATCCCGTAGTTCAGTTGCCAGGTCATAGGGTAGCTCTATTTTTAACATTTTGAGGAACCTCCACACTGTTTTCCAAAATGGCTCTACCAACTTGCATTTCCACCAACAATGTAAGAGATTTTTAAGTGATCTCTACACCCAACATAGGGCTCGAACTCACAACCCTGAGATCAAGAGTCACATGCTTCACTGAGTGAGCCAGCCAGTCACCCCAGTATTTTTCTTAAGTAAATAGTACAGACAGTCATAAAGAATAGGTTGTATTCTTAAAATTCCTTCAAAACAATGGTAGAGCAAAAAAGAAAATAAAGCTTAGGAGACAAATCTGGATTCAAAATCAGATGCCATTATCTTTGAGCAAGTTACCTATCCTCTCTGGGCTGGCTTCTTCCTCTGTAAAATGTAAATGCTCATCCACCAAAGGGTTGTTATAATTTTTAAATGAGATGTGTCATTATAGGTACAATAGTGCCTAATACGTAAGTACTCAATAAATGTTAGTTTCCCTTCCCTTCCCTTTTATAGCAATAATCTTAGAAATGTCTGATTTTACCGTGAAAAGTCAACAAGGAAACAGAGAAAATGGGGTAGGACCAGAAAATGTTTCTAACTGAGAGAGAGGAAAGAAAGCCCTGACACCCAGGTCCCTGGCCACCAAGGACAACTAGATCTTGGTGTTCTCCTACTGAACATAAACAGTCTTACAGATCATAAACATCAAAAAGGCCATTCTGTGATTACAGTGTATCAAGGCCAAAAAAAAAAAAAGACTGCTGTGTAATCATGTTTGAACCTAAACTAAATGAGAACACTCTCCAAGGGGCACCTGGGTGGCACACTCTCCAAGGGTCACCGGGGTGGCATCAGTTGGGCATCTACCTTTGGTTCAGGTCATGATCCTAGAGTCCTGGGATCTCATCCCAGGTCAGGCTCCCTGCTCAGCGGGGAGCCTGCTTCTTCCTCTCCCTCTGCCTCTCCCCTTCTTGTGTGCTCTCACTCTCTCTGTGTCAAATAAATAAAATCTTTTAAAAAGTGGGGAGCATCTGGGTGGCTCAGTGTGTTAAGCGTCTGCCTTCGGCTCAGGTCATGATCCCAGGGTCCTGGGATAGAGCCCCGCATCAGGCTCTCTGCTCAGTGAGGATCCTGCTTCCCCCTCTCTCTCTCTCTGCCTGCCTCTCTGCCTACTTGTGATCTCTGTCTGTCAAATAAATAAATAAAATCTTTAAAAAAAAAAAAAGGACACTGTTCAAGCCATGCAAATGATTAAACATTCCCCTATCCTAGCTGATATTAGTGACTGATGCTTCTGTGCCAATTACAGCTCACCTTTGGGCTAGTCTTCCCTTCTTGTAAGTAAGATATATTAAAATACCTAATCATGGGATTACCCCCAATTCCTGACAGCATCCTATATGGATGGCTGCATATCCAGAGAAAAGACTACTTCCTTCAACACTTCCCCAAATCACCTAACATGGACCCAAATCCTATATACTAAACCCTTTCTGAACACTCTTAATGAGATGTCCCATGGATCCCCATGGTGGGCATTCTCCCTCCCTGCTACAAGCAATAAACACAAATTATTCGATTACAAGTATGCTGCTGGTGGGCTTTGGCTGGAGGGCATTGATGTAACTGATTGTGTGATATCAGCTCCAAGGTCTGAATAAACCAAAAACACCCCCATTTTGGTATTTTTATACTAGTTCCTTTCCTCACTTTCCTCAGCACATACTTTTCAAAACTTTGCATTTAATCTCAATATTATTAAGATATATCAGGTAATTTAATCCGTACAGAGGATATTCAGAAGCTTCCTTGAACTCTGTTATAGATTCCTGAATCTCTGCTTACATAACAGATTGATGACTGGGCTAGATGTTAAGGGCACATGATGGGTAACTCTATCTTAATTACTAAGTTTAAAGCCATAACCACTGTTTTCTCAATTTTAGCACTACCTTCTGATCAATAGCTCAGTTTCCATGTAGATGTAGCACATGTCCCCCCCCCTTTTCATAGTAGCCAAGAAATCTTTTGTGAATGTTTTATGTAAATTTCATTGTTTGTTAGTGTAACATTGTCATGATATCCACTACCTACTCAGAGAGAGGAAATGACACAATCAATATAGATCTTGGCATATACAAGGAAAGGATAAAAGTGAATAAAATGAAGGAAATAGTAAGGACCATATGAGAAGTAAAAATCAGAAGCTTGGTAAGATCCCTCTAAGTTTTAGAATTAGCAATGTCTTTGGGCTCATGTAATGAGGAGAATTAGGGAAAATTTCACCTGAACTGAGACAGCAGAGCAGAGGGCTAAAGAGAGGTGAATGAAACTAATGTTAACTGAAAATCTACCATATACCAGGCTCCATGATAGAAACTTCATATAACTTCATCCCATTTAGTTCTTGCAACACCACCTTGAAATACATTATGATTCCCATCATACAGAGTTTCAGTTCAAGACAATAAAAAGTCTTCCAATCCATAAGTGTCAGTGGTCAAATTTTGCTGGTGTGTCCATTTTCCCAGGTTAATTTCTTAATACAATGCCACTCTTGGAAATTATAGTCCTTAGACTCAAAAAATTCATTATCTAATATGGAAGACCAAAAAAGATTACCAGAGGGCTAACTAAAACAATTGCATTCAAACATGGCCTATTAGGAGAAATAGCGTTCATAGGAAAAGAATCCAGATTTTTCTGAATCAGGTAGAAAAATACTTGAGCTAGGAAGGGCTACTTTCTGAGGCTAAACTAAAAATGTAGAACTCAGGAAGTTTCTAAATAAAGTATCTCCTGTGCAGACACTGTTGTTTGCTAACTCATCAGCTTTTCTTTCCGACTTTTCTTTTTACTAGTTCAAAACTGAGTATGACACTTCTTGTTACAGATTGCCATTATATAATGAATTTACAATGCCATGGGTAAAGAGTTCTTCCTATTTCTCTATAATTCTGACATTGATTTCCCCATTTCAAAATTGTTACATAGGCACATATATGATTAGTATTTTAAAGCTGTTTGCATTTGTTTTTACACACTTTTGCTATGTTGAATTATTGTTCTTATTTCATTAGATATAAACTCTCTGCCAATTTCCTCCCTGTTTTAACAGCTCAATTGGACTAAAATTCACATAACATACATTGTAGCCATAAAATAAGTGTATAATTCAATGTTTTGGGTATATTTAGAAGGTTGTATAACCACACTAGAATCTAACTTCAGAACATGTTTGTTTTCCCAAAAAGAAAACCTGTACCCATTAGCAGTCATTCCCCATTTCCCCCAACCCCTTACCCCAACCCCAGGCAACCACTACTCTACTTTTTGTCTCTACAGATTTGCCAATTCTGGAAATTTCATATAGAATAATACAATATCCGGTCTTCTGTGACTGCCTTCATGTTTTTTTTTAAAGATTTTATTTATTTATTTGACAGAGATCAGAAGTAGGCAGAGAAACAGACAGAGAAGGAGGGGGAAGCAGACTCCCCACTGAGCAGAGAGCCTGATGCGGGGCTCGAACCCAGGACCCTGAGATCATGACCTGAGCTGAAGGCAGAGGCTTAACCCACTGAACCACCCAGTCACCCCTGCCTTCATGGTTTTAAGGTCCACCCAAGGTATAGTATATATTAGTGTTTCATTCTTTTTTATTGCCAAACAATATTCCATTTCCCTCTATCTTTTGTTTGCTAACAGAGCCCTGATTTTGATCATGTATAAGACAGGCTTATACGTCAAGGTAGGTCACATCACAGACGGTCAATCTTAATCCAAACTAGGATTTCTCAAAACCAGGCTGGAATCCATTAGCGAGTCATGAAACCAATTTAGTAGGTCACAGTCAACATGTTTCTTATTTTGGTAAAAAAGCACATAATACAAAATTAACCATTTTAACCATTTTTATGCAACAGATGTCTAGAACTTTTTCATCTTATGACACTGAAAATCTATTAAACAATAACTATTAGACAATAACTCTCCATTTTCCCCCTTCCTCCACCCCCTGGCAACCACCATTGTAACTTCTGTTTCCATGAATTTGACTAGATACTTTTATATCAGTGGAATCATGCAGTATTTGTCTTTTTAAAATATTTTATTTATTTATTTGAGAGAGAGAGTTGAGGGAGGGGCAGAGAGAGAGAGGGAATCTCAAGGAGACTGTGTTGAATGCAGAGCCGGATGCAGGACTTGATCTCTCAACCCCGAGATCATGACCTGAGCCGACATCAAGAGTCAGATGTCTAACCAACTGAACCGCCCCAGTGCCCCATATTTGTCTTTTTGTAACTGTTTTCTTTCATTTACCATAATATCCTCAAGGTTCATCCATGTTGTAGTATATAATAGGACTGTCTTCTTTTTTAAGACTGAATAATATTTTATTGTGTGTATATACCACATTATCTTTTTCCATTCATCCTCTGATGCTCATTGAGGCTTCTATCTCTTGGCTATTGTCAGTAATACAATAGTCATGGGTGCAAAAATACCTCTTTGAGATCCAATTTTCACTTCTTTAGTATGTATATCCAGAAGTGATATTGCTGATGATATGGAATTCTGTTTTCAATCTTTTTGAGGGAACTTCATACTGTTTACCACAGTGGTTACACCATTTTACATTCTCATCAACAGTGTGAAAGTGTCCTAATTTCTCTACATTATTACCAACCTTGTTATTTTCCGTTATTTTTTTAAATTTATTTATTTTTTATAGTGGCCATCCTAATGGGTAGGAAGGGATAGATAGCTAATTATGTTTTTGATTTGTATTTCCTTGAATATTACTGAAGTTGTGCATTTTTTTCAATATATTTGTTGGCTCTGTATATATCTTCTTTGAAGCAATGTCTATTCAAGTTTTTTGTCCATTTTCAAACTCATTTTGTTTGTTTTCATTATGGAGATGTAGTTGTTTTTTTTAAGATTTTATTCATTTATTTGTCAGAGAGAGAGAGAGAGAGAGAG
This sequence comes from Mustela erminea, assembly GCF_009829155.1. Taxonomy (NCBI): domain Eukaryota; kingdom Metazoa; phylum Chordata; class Mammalia; order Carnivora; family Mustelidae; genus Mustela; species Mustela erminea. Next base: position 92,957,143 of record NC_045635.1, read on the forward strand.
CTCACACACACATAAGCAGGGGGAGCAGCAGGCAGAGAGAGAAGCAGGCTCCTTGCTGAGCAAGGAGCCTGATGTGGAACTCAATGCCAGGACCCTGGGATCATGACCTGAGCTAAAGACAGATACTTAACTGACTGAGCCACCCAGGCAGGTATAGGAGTTCTTTATATATTCTAGATGATAACCCATTTTCAGATACACAATTTGCAAGTATTTTCTCCCTTTCATATATTGCCTTTTCACCCTGTACATTGTTTCCTTTGTTGCACAGAAGTCTATAAGTTTGATGTAGACCCATTTGAATATTTTTGCTTTTGCTGCCCATGTTTTTGGTGTGATATCCAAGAAATTATTGCCAAATTCAGTGCCATGAAGGTTTTCCACCATGTTTTCTTATGGGAGTTTTATAGTTTCAGATTTCAGATTTAGGTCTTTAATCTATTTTGAATTAATTTTTGTATATGGCATAAGGTAAAGATCCAACTTCATTCATTTGCATGTGGACATCTACGTTTCCCAGGACCACTTATTGAAGAGACTATTTTCCCATTTTGTAACCTTGGTGTCCTTGTAGAAGTTCAATTTTTCTACATATAAGATTATATAATCTGTGAACAGAAATAATTTTAACTTCTCTCCTTTCCAATTTGGATGGCTTTTATTTCTTTTTCTTGCCTAGTTGCTCTAGTTATGATTTTCAATACTTCAGTAGAAGTGGCAAAGGTGGTCGTCCTTCCCTTGTTCTTTATCATTATAAAAGGAAAAGCTGGAGCACCTGGGTGGCTCAGTGGGTTAAGCCTTTGCCTTCAACTCAGGTCATGATCTCAGGGTCCCGGGATTAAGCCCCACATCAGCCTCTCTGCTCAGTGGGGAGACTGCTTCCCCCTCTCTCTGCCTGCCTCTCTGCCTACTTGTGATCTCTCTCTCTTTCTCTCTGTCAAATAAATAAAAATCTTTAAAAAAAAAAAAGGAAAAGCTTTCAGTTGTTTACCATTGAGTGGGATCTTAGCTGTAAGCTTTTTTTATGGCCTTTATTTTGATAAGGTAGTTTCCTTCCATTCCTCGTTTGTTGAGCTTTTATCATCAAAGTGTGCTGACTTTTGTCAAGTGCTTTTTCTGCATCATTTGAGATTAACATTTGATTTTTATCTTTTGTTCTGTTAATGTAGTGAATTATATTGATTAATTTTCATATGTCGAACCATCCTTGTATCACAGGGATAAATCCCACCTGGTCATGAGCTATGATCCTTTTAATGTGCTTTTGAATTTGTTTAACGAGGATTTTTGCATTGATATCCATCAGGGATATTGATCTATAGTTTTCTTTTAGTATGTTTGTCTAGCTTTGGCATCAGGCTAATGCTGGCCTCAACAAATAAGTTTGTAGCTGTTCCCGCTTCTTCAGTTTTTTTTTTTTGGAAGGGTTACCATCAACATTTTTAAATTAAAGAAATAGAATATCATAAATAACATCAAGACATATTGTGTGAATTATGGATAAGAGTTATTTTGTGAAGTGTGTACAGGCATGTGCATGTTTGTGCATGTGTGTGTGCATGTGTGTGTTATGTAATGTGTAAATTATTTTCTTACTGTGGGTTCTGGTTTTAAAGTTTTAATATTCAGTGGTATAAACCAGTCATGCTAATGTCATTCCCCTTGCCAGAACTAAGCAGAGGTTAGTGAGGCAGTTCTGGACAATGAGATATGGAGAAGTTATTTATTTTATGTTTATAGCTATAAAAGGACATAGAGAACAGAGCACTGTTTTGCTCTCTTCCAGTCTGTAGGTATTTTTGGTGACTAGGAGACATGTGAGGCTGCTGCATTCATCTTGTGACTACGTGGGAAGTAACCAACTTACTAAGGAAACAGATTGGAAAAATACAATGAACCTGAGTCCTAGTAACACTATGGAGTCAAGCAATCACTCCTGAAATTGCCCTACCTTCCAGATTTCCTGTTACGTAAGATGAAATAAATGTGTTTCTTTATTGTTTAGCCACTTTTAATTAGATCTGTTTAATTTTGTGATAAGTGAATCAGGGATAAAGATACTTTTTAAAGGTTTTATTTATTTATTTGACAGAAAGAGAGAAAGAGACAGCACAAGCAGGGGGTTGGCAGAGGGAGAGGGAGAAGCTGGCTCCCTGCTGAGCAGGGACATGCAGGGCTAGATCCCAGGACCCTGGGATCATGACCTGAGCTGAAGGCAGATGCTTATCTAACTGAGCCACACAGGTGCTCAAAGAATGAAGATATTTTGTTCTTATTTTTTAAGGTTTTATTTATTTATTTAAGAGAGAGAGGGAGAGAGAGCACGAATAGTAGGGTGAGGGAGAAGCAGACTCCCTGCTGAACAGGGAGATTCCGGGCTCGATCCCAGCACCCAGGGATCATGACCTGAGCCCAAGGCAGACACTTAAATGACTGAGCCACCCAAGCGCTCTTTATTCTTCTTTACAGTTCCTACATCACGCTGTATATATTTGGTGGTCAGGACATTTTTGACAATCAATAATCTTATTATGATGATAAGAGCAGAGTGCCAGAGTGGGGCATTTCTAGAATTTCACGATATTCTTTACAGTGTTTTCTTTTTATTTTTTAAAGACTATTTATTTGACAGAGAAAGAGAAAGAGGGAGATAGCAAGAGAGGGAACAGAAACAAGGGGAGGGGGAGAGGGAGAAGCAGGCTTCCCACCAAGCAGGGAGCCCAACAAGGGGCTCTATCCCAGGACCCTGGGACCATGACCTGATCTGAAGACAGGCACTTAATGAATGAGCCACCCAGGCACCCCTTTTGCAGTGTTTTCAATTAAAAAAAATATTGACCTGCTTATTTTTAGTAAAAATTAGTCTCTAGTACAAAGATTATGTTTTGTCTACGCAGAAAGCTAAAACTGCATCAAAACAATTAAATGAGGATATACCCAGAGCTAAGCATCCTTGAATGCAAATATGAAATACCTATGACAGTCTTTATCCTAAAAGTAATCGTAATTTCTTTGACAAAACCAGACTTGATTTTTAACCAATGTATACACGGAGCTTAGAACAGTTTCTGGCACCAGTAAGTGCTAGATAATTATTTGTTCAAATTAATCAAATGAGCATAATAAAATTACTTAATACATGATTCAAGTAATGGTAGAGGTAATGTCACAAAATGATGCATGATAATTGCCAAATGAATAGTACTGATAAGTGTGTGCCCTTCCTTTTCTTTCCTCTTTTCGTCCTTTGCATTTATATTTTTCTCTAAGTTACATTATGGGTTTTTCAATATGCATATTGATTTACTTGCTATAATGTGCTTAGCATATTAAAAGTAGGCAAGAATTTTTTTTTTTAAAAGATGTATTTACTTACTGTAGAGAGAGAGAGAGTGTAAGCGTGTGCCTGGTGAGGGGAGGGGCCGACTCTCCACTGAGCAGGGAGGCCAATGCAGGGCTCCATCTCTCGACCCACAAGATCATGACCTTAGTGGAAACCACGATTCAGACACCAGCAGATGGAGTCACCCAAGTGCTCCAGGCAAGGTTTTTAAGCTGAATGTTATATAAATCATAGTCTCTGATAACCCTTCATTTTATAAAGAAAGAAATTAAGTCCTAGAGGGATTTAATGATTTTTCCAGGGGGCATGCTGATCTATTAATAGTTGGAATGGCTAAGACTATAAAGGTATCCCCCTCACTTAACAACATTTTTTTTTACATTACCAAAAAAATAGTAGCTATATCAATGACAAAATTCTATACTTCCGTAGGTAGTGCCAAATAATAAACTAGAACATTTGGATAATTACAGATCAATAGAATACATACAAAGTTCAATCTTGTTCATTTTAAGCGACAATACATACGGAGTTCCTTCAGTCAGTGCCCTGATCCCAGTCTGTTCTTTGTATAGGGTTTCTTTTGCTCCCTGAGGATTCTGTAATCTTGCTCTCTTTCTTTGCGCTAAGCTACGTCTGAACTACATTTTATAAGTCTGAATCTTTTCTAGACCTTAGACTGCTATTTTATCATGTGCTCTTCTTGCTTTTCTTTATCATGGATTTCTTCTGACTCCTAGATGTGTAGTTAAGAGCACGTACTCTGGAAATCTTAGAAGTTAACTTTGTATGGTGATAGATGATAACTAGACTTATGTGGTAATCATTTTATAATGTATGCATATATCAAATGGTAATGTTGTACACCTGAAACCAATATAATATGTCAATTATATTTCAATTTTAAAAATTTAAGTAGGCTCCATGCTCAGTGTGGAGCCCAACATGGGGCTTGAACTTATGACCCTGAGATCAAGACCTGAGCTGAGACCAAGAGCTGAATGCTTAACCAACTGAACAATGCAGGCATCCTTACCCGTGCCCCCCAATTTTTCTTTTAAATAAGAGCATGAACTTTAGAACCAGACTGCCTGAGCTCATATTCCCAGCTCCACAGCTCTACCAGTTATTAGCCATATGACTCTGGTTAATAGTCTTAACCTCTCTGTCTCTCACTTTCTTCATCTGTAAAATAGAGATATTAATAGTGGTAAGGATTAAGTATGTTAACCTTTAAAAATAAAACTGCCAGTTAGTTTACCAGTGAAAATAAGTTTATTAGGGAATAAAACATTGTGATTTGGACAAGTAAGCTACGGCAAAATCATAGACAAGCCCAGAGGACAAAGTAAATGATCCCTCTCTTATGAAAGAAAGGGAGGAGTTGGCAAGGACTGTTATAAAACAAATAATCCATTGGAGTAAACTGGAAATTGGAAGTATAGTGGCTTTTCATTGGCTGTGTTGTGACAGTCTTTCATTGGCTGGCAATCACAAGTAAAATATTTGTTCTACATAAATATTATCTGCTATTATTTTTAGTACTACAGTTGAGCCTTGAACAACAGGGTTAAGGTGAGGGCTGCTGATTTCCCACCCCAGCTGAAAATCTGCATGTAACTCTTAGCTCTTCAAAACTTAACTACTGATAGCCTACTATTGACTAGATGCCATCCAATAACATCAGTGGTCGCTTAACACATATTTGAGATGTTACATGTATCAGACACAGTATTATTATAATAAAGTAAGTTAGAGAAAAGAAAATGTTATCAAAAAAATTGTAAGGGAGAGAAAATACATTACGGTACTATAAAAAAAATTGTACAGAAAAATGTGGTGTGTGAGAAACAGTGTGACTACCAAGCCACATGGACAGAAGCAGCCCAGGGAAGTTCAGTGGCCTTACTCCTGCCCAGTCACCAAGGCCCCACTCCATGTTTCTCAGGCAAGGCCAGGGGTGAGAGCCAGGCCACAGCAAGGCAGCCCTCAGCCAAGGGCGGGTGAGCCACCACTGTCAGATCTCATGCTACTCCCACTGCCACCACCTCTGCCATCTCCAGAAACTCTGATGTCCTTGGTGGCCAAGCTGTACCTGAGTGATTGGTGAGAGTCTGAGAGGTGTTCCAGAAGCTGCAGAGGCTCATCATTGAGGGTACCACCTTGGAGTACCAGGCCCTGGTGAGCCACATAGGAAGCTGCCACTATGGAGCAGTTCACTTTGAACTTTAGGCCTCAGAAGACTTGCACATCTTCACTACTGCAGCATCTGCAAGAAGCGGAATACACCCTTCGTGGTACTGGCTTCTCGTTTCAAGCTCCTGAAGGAAGCTGAGGGCACAACCACATACACACTCAGCAAGCACAAAGCACAGCACACCTTCCGTAAGAGATATGGCATTCAGAGATTTACACTCCCCCATCAAACCCTGGAGGCTTTGGAATCATTCCATACTGCCTGGCTAAGGATGCTGTGTGGAGTGTGAGCATTGAGAAATTCAGTGGCAGTGACTGCGGAAAAGCCATGAAAGAGCACAAGACCATCAAGAACATGTTTAAGGAGTAAATGCCTGCTTCTCCCTTCCTGAAAAAGAGGAATGACTGGGGTTAGCAGCTTTGCTATCCCCACTGCACCTCAGTGGTGCTTATGAAAATGGCTGACCCAGGCTGCTGGTTCCATTTGGAGCAGCCATCTTGATCTCTGCTGTTTGCTCCAGCTACTGTTTCTTTATAAAATTTAATTTTTTTTATTTGAGTATAGTTGCCATACAATATTACATTAGTTTCAGGTCTACAAAATAGTGATTCAGCATCTCTATATGTCACACTATCTGCTATATGTCACACACTGGCTGCCATTCGTCACCACACAACACTATTATAATACCATTGACTATATTCCTATGTTGTACCTTTTATTCCCATGACTTATTCATTCCATAACTGGAGGCCTATATCTCCCCCTTCTTTTCACCCGTTTCACTCACCCTCTTCCTTCTTGCAACCCCCAGTTTGTTCTCTGTATTTATAGGTCTGATTCTGCTTTTTGTTTACATATTGGTGTGCTTTGTTTTTTAGACTCCACATATGAGTGAAATCATACAGTATTTGTCCTTCTCAGTCTGACTTATTTTATATAGCAAAATACCCCCTAGATCTATGTTGTCACAAGTGGCAAGATCTCATTCTTTCTTATGGCTGAGTAATATTCCATTGTGTATATGTATACCACATCTTCTTTACCCATTTAACTGTCAAAGGAACACTTGGGTTGCTTCCATATTTTGACTATTGTAAATAATGCTGCAATACACATAAGTGTGCTTTTATCTTTTCAAGTTAGTGTTTTTGTTTTTTTTGGGTAAATACCCAGTAGTGGAGATATTGGATCATTTAATATTTCTATTTTTAATTTTTTGAAGGAAACCCTGTATTTTTTCCACAGTGGCTGTACCAACTCATATTCCCACCAACAGTGCACAAGGATTCCTTTTCCTCTAAATCCTCACCAATGCTTGTTATTTTTTGCTTTTTCTTTCTTTTTTTTTTTTTAATTCTAGCCATTCTGACAAATGTAAAGTGATATTTCATGGCGACTTTGATCTACATTTCCCTCATGATTAGTGATTTTGAGCATCTTTTCTGTCTGTTGGCCATGTGTATGCGTCCTCTGGAAAAATGTCTATTCAGGTCCTCTGCCCATTTTATAATTAGATTGTTTTTGTGTGTGTAGGTTGAGTTGTATAAGTTCTTTATGTATTTTGGATATTAACCCCTTATTGGTTATGTCATTTGCAAACATCTCTTCCCATTCAGTAGGCTGCCTTTTTGTTTTGTTGATGGTTGCCTTCACTGTGCAAAAATTTTTTGTTTTGATGAAGTCCCAATAGTTGGTTTTTGCTTCTGTTTCCCTTGCCTGAAGAGACATATCTAGGAAAATGTGGCTACAACTGATGTCAAGAAAATTACTGCTTATGTTCTCTTCTAAGATTTTTATGATTTCAGGTCTCACATCTAGGTCTTTAATCCATTTTGAGTTTATTTTTGTATATGGTGTTAGGAGGTGGTTCAGTTTCATTCTTTTGCATGTAGCTGTCCATTTCCCCAGCACCATTTATTGAAGAGAGTGTCTTTTCCACATTATGTGTTCTTGCCTCTTTTGTCATAGATTAATTGATCATATAAAGCATGGGTTTCTTTCTGGGATCTCTATTCTGTGTCACTAATCTATGTGTCTTTTTTTGGGCCAGTACTGCTTTGGTTTCTATAGTTTGTAGTGTATCTTGAAATCTAGAATTGTGATACCTCCAGGTTTGTTATTCATTCTCAAGATTGCTTTGGCTATGTGGGATCTTTTTGTTTTATGGATTATGTTGCCTCAAACTACAGTTGAATTCGCCTCTTTCCTCATTTTGAAAGACTTAACTGATAAGCCTTCTGAAATGGTACTGCTTATGGAATAATCACTGCAAGTTGGTGTTGCTATAAACCATTTTTACTTTTTAGAGTCTTGAGAAGTTCACAAAAGCATGGGAAGGAAAGCCACTTGAACTTTGTGAGGAGGAGTTCAAAGCTTCTTCAGAGTTTGCCAAGAACATCCTGCATCAAACCGTGAGCTGTGCAGAGAATTTCAAGTGCTGATCTACCATATCCCTGGGAGCCTCCTAAAAAAGAGACATTCCAAAAGACCACATCAGCAAAAATACATTTCTTCAACGAAAACAAAAAGGATCTTTGATTTATTATAGCATAGCTTCCTGGTGGCATGCAATTCACTGAAGTTGCCATTTGCTCATCATTTCCAGGTGAATCTTATGAAATGGAGGGAACTTCTATGCATAGCTCAGCTATTTCCTGTTTTCTTGAGTCTTTTTCGTTCTGTTATTCCCCATGTATTTCTTCGCCACTGCTAAATGGATGAAGTGGCACCTTCATCTACATGGTAAGCAAACAAATTTTTTAAAGATTTTATTTATTTGAGAGAAAAAAGAGCGCATGCACGTGTGCATGTACACATGTGCACATGTGCGCATGCGTGCACACATTGGGGAGGGCGAGAAGGCAGGCAGAATGCATGCAGACGCACGTGTGCAGGAGCATGGGCAGGGGGAGGGGCAAAGGGATTAAGCAGACTCCTGCGGAGCACATAGCCCAATTCCAGGACCCTGAGATCATGACCTGAGCTGAAGTCTGACCACTGAGCCACCCAAGTGCCCCTACTGCTAAGCAAACTATTAATGAGAAAGATCAGAAGGCCTTTTTCTCTGAAAACAGCAATGGAGGTATCAGGCAGGCAGGATAACATGCACTCATGAGCACATACTTTCTGGAATATGATACATTTGGGCTTGCAGTCCAGCTGTGCTACTTATTACCTGGATGATTTCGGGCAAATGGCTTACCATTTCTGAACCCTGTTTTCTCATTTTCAAAATGGGAACAGTTACAGTACTTATCTCTTAAAGCTATTCTAAAAGTCCGCTGAGATAATTCATGCTAAATTTTCTTAGTAGTGCCTGGCACCTGGTGGCCCCAAAAGGTAGTCTTGGTGAATTTATTGCTATATGATAAGGTCATGGAGTTAAAAACAAGAGCGTAGGCAATCCATTCTGCCACGATGTTTATTTTCAACGAAATACTATTTGGTTGTAATCTGCTCCTTTAAGACTCCCCCCTGTTGGTGGGAGCAGCCAGAACATTCAAATAAGGGGAATGAAACTACATTCCCACTTCTTTGAGATGAGTTTCTGACTGACCCTTATCCTGCACACACCCACCAAGCTCTATCCCAGCCTGTTTCATTAATGCTCACCTTGAACTTTTCAGCCTCCACTTCTTTGATACCCTGGTGTTATTGCTTCTTTACCCTCTGCTCTACTTTGTCTCCTGGATCCCTGCTCTCCTTCTCTCTCTTCCTTCTGGTTGCTCAGAATGATTTCCTGGGATCTATCCTTTCTGGCCAGGCCTCAGAATCCTCTCTTATTAACTGCCTGCCACAGTCAGTCCAGGTAAGGGCAGCCAAGCACTCTTGGGACCTGTCCTTTTTTTGCATGGTTCTGTTGTCAGAGAATTCAACACCAGATAATTAGCATTTGGAGGGGAGCCTACTATCACCCACCAGAACTATTCCTTACCATTCTGTTAGTCATCTGTTTTTCACACAAATGCTTTCCCATATGCAGCCTCTTTATTTACTATCTACAAAGCCCTTTTAATTGTATAAAGAGAGAAATCATTTCACAGACATAGGCTCATTCATATATGAGGGAAAGCAGAAATATGTGCGCATATGTGCGAATTTGTGTATGCATATATTAGTTGCATGGAAGAGGGGCAGCTACCTGGTCCGAAATCTGGGTACCCTTATAAACAGAAAGGCAGGAAATGAACGCTGGGCAGGCCATCGAGAAATACTCATGAGAGCAAGTGGCTGCAGACAACTTATGAAATAAATCTTATTTGTAATGAAAAACATGTGTATTTTAGCTCAGTATATGATGATGCATAATGTAAGTTAAATATAATGTGTTGTCTTAGGAGTATAAAGTGCTTGATTTTGAGGTGTAAAAATGCAGGATTTGGGTTGTCAACCTGGAAAGTTTTCAGTCTGCAGCTGTAAAATTTCCTCCAAAGTTCAGACCACTGGGCAGAGCAGGAAAGGAGATGAATTCCAGGGTGCAGACCTTCAAAATTATCCCAGAAAGAAGAAGTATAATATAAGGGTTATGGTATTATCCGTAAAGATTTATTTCAATAAATATTAGTGCCAAGCACACACTAGCCATTCAGTATCATTCTAATTTTTTTAATGTGCCTTTTTTTTAAAGATTTTATTTATTTAGTTAGTTTTTTTAAAATTTATTTATTTGACAGATCACAAGTAGGCAGAGAGGCAGGCAGAGAGAGAGGAGGAAGCAGGCTCCCCAGTGAGCAGAGAGCCGGATGCAGGGCTCGATCCCAGGACTCTGGGATCATGACCTGAGCCAAAGGCAGAGGCTTTAACCGACTGAGTCACCCAGGCACCCCCAATATCATTCTTACTGAATTTATTTGAATAATATCATTCTCAACAGACAGACCTGGACATCTACTTTACTGAGTAAATAGTGAACATAGATTACTAAGTTTCACAAAGTAAATAGGGGGTACAGTTACTCATGTCTTATCTAGCATAACAATTAGGAATTTACATTTGGCTGATAGTTACAGAACATGGAAAACCATGGCTCAAACAAATTGGTGTTTTGTTTTGTTTTATTTTGTTTTCTCATTTAGAAGTCCAGAGGTGGGCAATCCAGGACTGGCATGGCTTACTGCCACCTTAGGGTATGGCTTTTGGTCAGCTCACCTACCTCTTTTAAGTTATAACCAACAATTTCTCCATCATATATTTGACCAGAAGTGTGAAATACAGTTGCTCCTGCCAGGGATATTGGAAAGTGTTTCCCAAAAGTTAGTGTTCTGTTAGTGAAAAAAAGAAAGGGAAATGGATATAGCATAAGCATCTTGTATTCTCTGCTCTAGACCACTACTCTGACTACCAAACCTAAATTAAAAGCTGAAGGCTGAAAACATCTCTCTTAAGTACATTTATTGTTCCTTCCATTTCTGCAGCCAGAATTCATCACTTTCTTATGAAGCTTTTCAAAAAGCCCAAAGAAGGGGCCAGTACATGCCAACTTCTGAAATTTCCTACCATTTTTCTTTCTTTTTTTTTTAAGATTTTATTTATTTATTTATTTGAGAATGAGGAGCAGTAGAGGGAGAGGGAGAATACAAAGCAGACTCCAGCTCTGACTCAGTGCTGGACTCCACCACCCCGAGATCATGACCCAAGTGGGAATCAGGAGTCAGATACCCAACTGATTGAGCCGCTCAGGCGCATGCCCCCCACTATTATTCTTAATGCTACAGCCTTGGTTAACACTTGGTTTATACTCCGAGAAAAACTCTAGCTCCAAGGATGAGAAATAAAGATTTCAGCAAGAAGTACGTTGGGTGAGCCACTCTATAGTATCTGTCTCAACTGATCTTTTCTTCTCTTCTCAGAAGGGATGTTTCTATTTCTTTTCAAAGTGCAATTCTGATCCTACTACTTGAATTTTTCAGTAGCTGACTCCATCAACTGTTGTTCAATCTATTTTTAATCACCCCTCCACTATCTACTTTCTCTCTATCCTCAGTCTGTCCTCACCTATACATTCCCATCAAGGTTTTTGCTTTCCTTCTCTCCTTTACTTCAATATCAAATTTATAGAAAATAAAATCTATATTAACTTTTCAGCCCACAGAAATCTGGACAGGTCTGTGTAGCTAACTTTTTCTTGAAAATCTGAATGAAGAGAAAACTCTGATTTTGCCTGAGGTAGTCAGAGTGCAGATAAAAATAGGAATTCTCTTGATTTATCAGTGCTATGATAATAGCACAGTCCTGGTGTTTATATTTTGGAACAAAGTAAGATTTCCCCATAAACCTTGTGTTTTGAGGATACAACTTGTAATTGGGGAAATATGCAAGGAGTTATTTTCTTCTATCTTGGTCCAAGTTTTCTGACCTTTAAGAACAAACCTTTTGGTGAATATATTTGGGTACAAAAAGTACATAAAAGATTAAAGTATATTGAGAAATTCCTAAGTATGTGATCATATCAATAGCCTTCTACAATGAAAAGAAATAAAATGAAATAAAATGAAAAAATAGCCTTCTAATCTCATATTTTCTGGATTTTAATTATGGGTAATTTCTTCCTATAACTTCGTATATGTAGGAAAATATAATTCAAAATCTGAGACCATTTATCCCCACCTTTCCAAAGCACCATATTTCAGGGCTCCCAGAAACAAGTTACTTGTAAATATTCCCTACCTAAGAAATTAGAAATCCCCCTGCCCACCACATTGGAAGCTACTGAATACTGCAAGGGCTGTGTGATGGGTTGCTTCTGCAAAATAATCACTTCTAGCACAGTGCAATAATTGATGGGACAATAAATCATGAACTCTGTAACCTAGATAACCAGCCAGAAGTAGAATCATGACTAAAATGCTAAAACCTGATATTGACAATGTCAGAATCAGAAAGAAAAAAAATCAAAGATAAGCATACATGTTAAGCCCTACTAATATGATATCCTTTTGTTGGATAAAACAGATTTTCTGAGTTATCCATTTGTTATAACAATTCTTTTCTTTGCTAGTAAGGAACCTACCCATAAAATAGCTTCCCTTCACCTTAGAGGAAAGGCATAACTTTTTCACACCTAGAAGGTTTACTTAAAATGACTAAGTGGGGAAAACAGATTGATGTATGTCAAAATAACTTCACAAATGGGGGCTAAGGTAAGGATTGCATTGACATTGTATATGTGTATTCTGAAAAAAACTCTGATTTTAAACTTTCAGGATTAGGAATGTTTTGCTTGATTTAACTGCATTAATATCACCATTAAACACATGAGATATTCTGGCTAAAAATTCTTTATGGTTGTATATTTAAAAGCCCTTAATTTATTGATTCTTCTATATATTCAGCTATTCCAAGGAAGGGAGAAAATAATTTTTGCTTGTAATCAATAGATCATTTAAAATATGATTATTATTGCTGCAGATGCCAGTAAGAATGAAGATAATCACATTTATTTGCTCAATGAGGTTTTTAAGAACAGCTTTAGTGGGGTGCCTGGGTGGCTCAGTAGGTCAAGTGTCTGACTCTTGGTTTCAGCTCAGGTCGTGATCTCATGTCATGAGATTGAGCCCAGTGTCCAACTCCAGGCTCAGTGAGAAGTCTGCTTAAGATTCTCTTGCTCCGGGGCACCTGGGTGGCTCAGAGGGTTAAAGCCTCTGCCTTCGGCACAGGTCATGATCCCAGGGTCCTGGGATCGAGCCCCACATTGGGCTCTCTCCCTGGCGGGGAGCCTACTTCCTCCTCTCTCTCTCTCTCTCTCTCTCTCTGCCTGTTTCTCTGCCTACTTGTGATCTCTCTCTGCTGAATAAATAAATAAAATCTTAAAAAAAAAAGATCCTCTTGCTCCCTCTCCCTCTGACCCTCCTTTCCATGCTTTCTCTCACTCTCGCTCTGAAAATAAATAAATAAATCTTTTTAAAAAGAACAGCTTAACTGAACAAAATAACATAAAATGAACCCTATATCTTGAAAGTACACAATTTGTTAGTTGCTGACATATGTATACATATATGAAACCATCCCCACAATCAGGATGGTGAACATATCCATAACTCTCAAAGTTTTCTCTTATCCCTTGGTTATCCTTTTCTTATTCTTTACTCTCCTTCTGCAAGCAACCACTGATCTGCTTCCTGTCAATACAGGCTAGTTTGAATTTTCGTAAGATCTGTATAAATAGAATCATGAGAAGGTGCTCTTTGGGGGCTGGCTCCCTTCATCTACCTAAATTGTTTTTATGTTCATCCATATTACTGTATCAACAGTTCATTCCTTTTTATTAATGAGTAGTATTCCATGGTATGGGCATGCACCATTTGTTTACCCACTCACTTGTTGGGTGGATATCTGGTTGTTTCCACTTTCTGGCTACTACACAGAGAGTTTCTTTAATATTCATGTACAAATTTTTGTATGGACATCTTTTTTTCTTGGGTATATATCTAGAGATGGAAAGGGTGGATCAGATGGTAGTTGTGCATTTTAAGTTTTTAAGAAACTGCCCAACTCATGGTTATATCATTTTACATTCCCACCAGAAGGGTTATGAGAATTCCAGTTCCTTCATATTCTTGTCAATACATACATTTTGAGAGGTGTATACGTGGTATTTCATTGTGGTTTCAACTTGCAATACCCTTAATGACTAATGATGTTAACCATCTTTTCATGTGAATATTTGTAATCCATGTATCTTCTTTGATGAAATGTCTGCTTAAATCTTTGTCTTTTATTTTTATTGGATTGTTTGTTTTTTGTTAAGCTTTGAATATTCATTATATATCCTGGATACAAGCCTTTTATGAAAGATATCTTTGCAAATATCTTATCTCAGTTTGTAGCTTTTCAGTCTCCTAATATTATCTTTTGAAGAGCAAAAATTATTTTCCATGAAGTCTTTGATCATTTTTTAATGAGTTGAGCTTATGATGTTGCATCTAAAAGACTGTTCTCTAACCAAAGGTCACAGTGATTTTCTCCTATGTTTTCTTCTAAAAGCTTTGTAGTTTTAGGGCTTATATTTAGGTCCATGGTCCATTTTGAGTTAAATTTTTGTATTGTATCAGGTTTAGATTGAAGGGTTTTTTTGCATATCTATAGTCACTTGTTTCAATCTTTCTTATTGAATTGTCTTTGTACTTTGTCTAAAATTAGCTCTCCATATACGTGGCTTTTTTAAAAAGATTTATTTATTTGAGAGAGAGAGAAAAAAAAAAAAAAAAAACAAGTGAGAGGGGGGAGAGGCAGAGGGAGAGAGAAAGAATCTTCCAAGCAGTCTCCCTGTTGAGCCAGAAGCCTGATGCAGGGCTCGATCTCACAGTCCATGAGATCATGACCTGAGCCAAAACCAAGAGTCTGATGCTCAACCGACTGACCCACCCAGATGCCCCTAGATATATGGCTTTGTTTTGGGACTCTGTTCTGTTCCACTGATCTGTTTATCTAGCTTGATGCCAAGACCACATTGTTTTGAGTACTATAGTTTCATAAGACTTAAAATCAGAGAGCATTAACCCCCAACTTTGTTATTCTTGAGTGACTTTAGCTATGATAGGTCCTCTGAATTTCATAATCATTTTAGAATCAACATGTCAATTTCTGCAAAAAAGAAACCTAGATTTTAATTGAAATTGCATTGGATCTATAGAACAACTTGGGGAAAACTAGCCTACTAACAAATTGAATACTCCAACCTATGCACAGGTTCTATTAATTAAATGATATCTTTAATTTGTCTCAGCAATGTTTTATAGTCTCATCTCACACACCTTTTGTCTTCTTTATCCCTCCCTAAGTATTCATCCCTAACCATCCTTAAGTGTTTTTGAGCCCTAAGTGCTATCACATATAACAGTTTGTAATTGAAGTTTCAATTCCTGATTGTTCACTGCTAATATATACAAATGCAAATTGATTTTTGCATATTGATCTTATAACCTGAAACCTGATAAACTCATGCATTAGTTCTAGTAGCTTTTTTTGTGCATTTCATCAGATTTTCTATATAGACTTTCATGTTGTCTATGGATAAAGACAGTTTTACTTTTTCCTTTCCAACATAGATGTCTTTTGCTTATTTATTTATTTGGCCTTATTGCACTGGCCAGAAGATCTAGTACAATGTTGAAAATAAGTAATGAGAGTAAATCCTCTTGATTTAGTCTTGGTCTTAGGAGGAAATCATTGAGTCTTTCACCTTTAAATATGATGCTACCTATATGTTTTCATTGTTGCTCTTAAGGTGATTGAGAAAATTTCCTTTGATTCCTGTTTTGCTGAGAGTTTTAATGAGAAATGGATGTTGATTTGTGTAAAATGACTTTTCTGCAATCACTGAGATCACAATATGTTTGGTATGTATTAATTCGTTAGTATGATGAGTTGCACTGATTGCTTTTGAGGGTTAAATCAACTCCATATTCCTGGGATAAGCCCAATTTTGTTGTGATGTATTACCCTTTTTATGGATTCAATTTTATAAAGTTTTGTTTAAAATGTTTGTCTCTAGGTTCATAGGAATATTGATAAGTAGTTTTTTGTTTTGTCTTGTTTTAGAGAGAGTGAGCAAGTGAGCTTGGGGGAGGGGCAAAGCAAGAAGAAGAGAGATCATCTTAAGCAGTTCAATACCCAGCATGGAGTTCAGCTTTGGGCTTGATCTCACAACTCTGAGATCATGACCTAAGTGGAAATCAAGAGTTGGCTGCTTAATGGAATGAGCCACCAAGGTGCCCCCTGATCAGTAGTTTTTTGTTTGTAATGTCTTTGTCTGGTTTTGGGATCAGAGTAATTCTGGCCTCATAGAACTTTCCCTCCATTTTGGGGGAGAGTTTTGTAGAATGCATATTATTTATTCCTTAAATGTTTAATGGAATTCACCAGTAATCATACTTTTTTCATATAAATATTTTTAACATAAACAAATATAAGAGAAAAACATAATGGCTTTTTGTGATTTGGTTAATGTTTACATATAGCCATAACTTTTCCAAAGTTTGTCCTTTAGGATCATTAGTTTTCACTGTATTCAATCAGACAGAATGAAACTCCTGTCCACTCAATATATTTTTAGTAAGTGTATCTAGATAGGATATATATATATAGAGAGAGAGTGCATAAAATTCACCTGTTTATATAATTTGGTGCTTTTTAATATATTCAGAGTTGTACAAGCATAACCATAATCTAATTTTACTTAATTTATTTTTAGAGAGAGGGTGTGGAAGCGGGGGTGAGAGGGGGCAAAGGGAAAGGGAGAGAGAGAATCTTAAACAGGCTCCATGCCCCGGAAGAGCCCAACATGGGGCTCAGTCTCATAACCCTGAGAGCATGACCTGAGTTAAAATCAAGATCCAGATGCTTAACCAACTTAGCCATCCAGATGCCGCTCTGAACATTTTTATCACCCTCAGAAAAAACCCTATACATTTTAGCAGTCACTCCTTACATACCCCTCCCCATTTTCTGACAAACACTAATGTACTTTCTGTGTCTATGGATTTGCTTATCTGAACATTTCATATAAATGGACAGATGGAATTATGCATTTGGTCTTTTGTGGCTGGTTTCTTTCACTTACCATGATGTTTTCAAAATTCATCCATGTTATAGCATGTATCTGTACTTTAGTCCTTTTTAGTGCCTAATGATATTTTACTGTAAACACCATGTAATTCTAAGGAAAAAGCTTTCAACTTATATTAGATACATTAATGCTACAAAAAAAAAAGTCAAATTCTTCAGGAAAAAAAAATCAGCAGTTCCCAGTCAAGACAGTGGATTCACAAGGATACCAGGAGCCTAATCACATTAATGCTGGTGATAAAATATACTCTTTTTTCACTAAAAAACATAACAAAAAAAAGAGACAAAACCGAAAAGCAGACTATTAAGTATAGAGAACAAACTGATGGCTACCAGAGGTGAGGTGAGTGGGGGGGTGAAATAGGTGATATGGATTAAAGAATACACTTACCATGATGAGCAAGGAGGAATGCGTAACATTGTGTGATCACTGTATTGTATACCTGAAACTAATATAACATTGTATATCCACTATAATAGAATCTTAAAAAATGAAAAAATGAAAAGCAAAAAAAGAAATGAAAAATACAACAGATTATAGTGATGGTTGCACAACCCTGTGAATATACTAAAGCCACCGAATTGTAACTTTAAATAGGTGAATTGAAGGTTTATATGACTTATATCTCAATAAAGCTGTTTTTTAAAGATGTAACGGGGATGCCTGGGTGGCTCAGTCGGCTAAGCATCTGTCTTCAGCTCAGGTTATGATCCCAGGGTCTTGGGAACAAGTCCCGCAATGGGCTCTCTGTTCAGCAGGGAACCTGCTTCTCCCTGCGCCTGCTCCTCCCCCTGTTTGTGTGCTTTCACTCTCTCTCTCTCTCTCTCTCTCTGACAAATAAATAAATAAATAAATAAAATCTTAAAAAAAAAAAAAAAGGCATGAAAAATGTCTGTTTACCAGAAAGGGAAGGGAGGTAGCAATGAGCAGAAAGCTGAGACCACAGGCTTGTGTGAGTTGCTCTCAGGAAATTCTACCTCACTCAGTACAGATTACTGCTTATTGTTTCACGAGTTATATTCACTATGTGTGATATAGAGAGAATCACAGGAATTAGGACTATAAAATGGCCCTAAGTAGTAACAAAAGAACTTGTTTGTTCATCCTATGTTTTCTATACTCGATAAATATTGTCTTAGAATCCACTATGTACCAGGCACTATTCTAGGAACTCGTGATCAGTGACAGGCATGGGTGATCATGGTATATGAGAAAGATGCATACAAACACAGCTGATACAAAAGCCTCCAAAATGTAATGTGTCTTTCTGTGGTTTTCAAATTTTCTAAAATGAACATATATTCCTTTCATGTAGTCATTAAAAAAAAAATAAGAGGACTAACATAATTGTTTTCTCTAGAGATTATTTTTATTTGATTGGAAGAGGCTCAGCTGTCATTCAGAACATGCAGTTATGGGGCACCTGGGTGGCTCAGAGGGCTAAGCCTCTGCCTTCAGCTCAGGTCATGATCTCAGGGTCCTGGGACCAAGCCCCACATCAGGCTCTCTGCTCAGCAGGGAGCCTGCTTCCTCCTCTCTCTCTGCCTGCCTGCTTGTGATCTCTCTCTCTGTCAAATAAATTAATAAAATCTTTAAAAAAAAAGAACATGCAGTTATCTTTTTTTTAAGATTTTTATTTATTTTCTTGATAGACAGAGAGATATCACAAGTAGGCAGAAAGGCAGGCAGAGAGAGAGGGGGAAGCAGGCTCCCCGCTGAGCAGAGAGCCCGATGTGGGGCTGGATCCCAGGACCCTGAGATCATGACCTGAGCTGAAGGCCTAGGCTTAAACCACTAAGCCACGCAGGTGCCCCCAACATGCAGTTATCTTAACCAAGATCTCAAGTTATTCTTGTGGGGTTTTTTTCTTATTTTTGTTTTTGTTTTATTTTGTTTTGTTTTTGCTTGCTTGTTTATTTATTTATCCTCTGAATATCATCAGAGGAGGGGGCAATTCTTAGAAGAAAGGGAAAGTGTACTAGTTTTCTTTTGCTGCATACCAAAATACTACAAATTTAGCAGCTTAAAAAAATACTGTTATTTCAACGGATCAGGATTCTTGGCACAGAGTAGCTGGTTTCTCACATCATCATCTTGTTAGGGTGAAATCAAGGTATTTGGCGAGGGCTGACGGCTCACCTGAGGCTGTAGGCTTTCTCCAAGATCCCGTGGTGTCGGAAGACTTGGTTTCCTTCCAGCTGCTGAACTCATGGTGACTGTCTTCAAGGCCAGCTCAAGGAGCACAACTGTTGTTTGTTTTTCTCTCCTTTAAGGGCTAACTTGATGAAGTAAGGCCTACCCAGTATAATTTCCATTTTGACCAACTCAAAAGCAACATCTGCAAAATTCCTTTGCCGTTGTATTCATAGAGCCCACCCACAATTAAGGGGAGGTTATTACAAGGGGTGTATATACCAGAGGATGGGAATCTTAGGGGCTACCGTAGAATTTCACCTACCACAGAAGGGTTCTTTAAAGGATTATAAGCTCTCCTCATTATCTTTCAGTTCACTCATAAGAAGAAGTGAAGTATGTTCTGTAAATTAACTGCACACACAAAATTAACAATAAAATTATGAATTACAATAGCAATATAGGACTAGGTTTGAAGAAGAGAAGTCTTAAATCCTTTAAATGAAATTAAATATTTCTTGTATATACAAATTCCATTGTCATGAAAAATTATAAAAGATGAAAAGGAACAATAAGGTATTAGTTGGTGTCTTGTTCAGTTTATTCATCAGGGTTATCTGCACCTTTCATTGTCTTTCAATTGTTTTATAATTCTAAGTTGTGGGATACTGAAAGCACTACGAATAAGTTTTCCATATGCAAATGAAATCTATTAGTGGAAAGACAATTGATTTCCCTCTCCCTCTGTGGACAAAGCCAGTTTTGAATCTATTTGTAAGTTCATTTCATAAGCTGTCCCTGTTCTTTGAATTAGCCTTGAACTAATAACATCTTTCTGGCTCTTTCATCGGATAATGAGTTAAATAAGATCTTTGACACGTATTCATTTTACATTTGTATGATCATCATGATTTCTAAAAAATAGGCTTTAATACTACCGACCTTTCAAATTCCAAAGAATTTTTAAAAATATTCAGTTTCAGCAATGATAGTTAGCCATAGCACAGGATTTCTGTTCAGGTCCTGAGCCAGCTTTTGTGATGCTGATTATCTGTTTAGTGGCAAGTATTTTGCTGCTTCCTTGCTCAATATATTTAAAAACTGCCTCTCTTTGTTTTTAATTTTTGAATCATGAATACTTGAAGTAAAGTCATGTTGGTAAAGGAATGATTGCATTAAAACCTGGAAGGCAAGCATTTAAGAAATCAGAGAATTTGTTCCCCTAAGATTCTATAGCTTAATTCTTCACATTAGGATAAAGGGGATAAATGTTAATTCTCCTTCACAGTTCATTATTTAAAATGTGCTTCAATAACCAGTCTTTTCTGATTCCATAATTCCATCTACCAGTTTTGGTATGGGGAATTGGTATGGTATAGGGAATCTGGCTATATATATATATATATATATATATATATATATATATATATATATACTGAAAGCTTAATTTCCAAAAGAAATAAATCAAATGCAGCTTTTTGGAAATTGGAGCTATTATGCTAAGTTGATGTATCCCTGCAGAGGAAAAGAGCAAAGCACTTGGAACTAATAGAATTGGCTGAACACTGGGATTTTTAAAAGGCCCTGGCCCATTTCCTGGCTGACCTCTGTCACAGCATAATGTAGCAGTAAATTGGAGTGGCATCTGAGTAATACAGACTCACACATCCTTGACATATACTAGTCACAATCATAATGTTTTACAAAGCACTTATTATGATTTTATTCAGCTTAAAATGTGTGGAGCATGCACTCACAAGTAAAATTTAATATTGGATTATTTTCTCGAAATTGATTGGAGTAGTAGGTAATAACTATGTTCCCTAGCAACAACAACACTGCCTAATTTATGAACACTGCCATTAGCCAGCAGAATCAAAGCAGCATTGAGAAAATTTAAGGTGACAGAAATGCCATATTGTTGAACTCCACCTAATAAGACTAAGAACACAAAAGATTCAGCCAATCATCCCTTTATCCTACGTAATTGTTATATAAGGCTTTTTGTTTTGTTTTCTGTCTTCATTAATACTTACAACCTAAAAGAGGGAACTTAATTATCTCTTAGATTTCATCAATTTTCAAAGATGTCTAGCAATGTTTTGAAAGCCATCTCTTATCCAGTCATTAACAAAAATTGTTAGAATGCATATATATTTAGTTTATCACTGTTAGGGGAAATGCCTGATGAGGTCTTAGATTATATTCACAAAGCTGGTTTGGTGTCCTGTGGATAGAGATGCTTAAGTGTATAGATAACAAATACTTGATTAATAAGTTAAGGACTGAGGTCACAAAAAGTAATCACACCATGTCTTCTACTCTGCAGAAGATTACAGCCTACCAGGCAAGACAGACATATAAGAAATTAATTACCATACAAAACACATAATGTGGACATACACGAAGTGCTGTGGAAAAAACAGAGTGAGTGATTATGATGAAATAGAGGGATAATAAAAATGGGAAAAGGCATGTGTCTGATAGCCATTTGTATGTCTTCATTGGAGAAGTCTCTGTTCATATCTTCTGCCCATTTTTTTATATGATTGCCTGTTGTTTTGTGTGTGTTGAGTTTGGGAGTTCATTATAGATCCTGGATATCAACCTTTTGTCTGTACTGTCATTTGCAAATATCTTCTCCCATTCCGTGGGTTGCCACTTTGTTTTTTTGACTGTTTCCTTTGCTGTGCAGAAGCTTTTGATTTGGATGAAGTCCAAAAAGTTTATTTTCACTTTTGTTTCCTTTGCCCTCAGGGAGATTCAAATTAAAACCACATTGAGATATCACCTTACACCAGTTAGAATGGCCAAAATTAACAAGACAGGAAACAACATGTGTTGGAGGGGATGTGGAGAAAGGGGAACCCTCTTACACTGTTGGTGGGAATGCAGGTTGGTGCAGCCTCTTTGGAGAACAGTGTGGAGATTCCTCAAGAAATTAAAAATAGAACTTCCCTATGACCCTGCTATTGCACTCCTGGGTATTTACCCCAAAGATACAGATGTCGTGAAAAGAAGGGCCATCTGTACCCCAATGTTTATAGCAGCAATAGCCACGGTCACCGAACTATGGAAAGAACCAAGATGCCCTTCAACAGACGAATGGATAAGGGAAATGTAGTCCATATACACTATGGAGTATTATGCCTCCATCAGAAAGGATGAATACACAGCTTTTGTAGCAACATGGACGGGACTGGAAGAGATTATGCTGAGTGAAATAAGTCAAGCAGAGAGAGAGTCAATTATCATATGGTTTCACTTATTTGTGGAGCATAACAAATAGCATGGAGGACATGGGGTGTTAGAGAGGAGAAGGGAGTTGGGGGAAATTGGAAGGGGAGGTGAACCATGAGAGACTATGGACTCTGAAAAACAACCCGAGGGTTTTGAAGTGGTGGGGGGGTGGGAGGTTGGGGTACCAGGTAGTGGGTATTATAGAGGGCATGGATTGCATGGAGCACTGGGTGTGGTGAAAAAATAATGAATACTGTTATGCTGAAAATAAATAAATTTAATTAAAAATTAAAAAAATAAAAAAATAGTACCTGCATTAAAAAATAAATAAATAAATAAATAAAAATGGGAAAAGGCAGCTTTTGGGGAGGGTAAAAGAATTATCAAGGAGGGAAGAGGGAAGGGGCATTTCTGTCAGAGGGAACAGCTTAAGTAAAATGTACGTAACACTGACTTTTACATCACAACAAAAAAAATGTACATTTTCTCCCATTGGCATCACAAAAAATACATGTTTCCATTAGCCCCTTGAAAGGGGTTGATGGATTTGCTTTCTCACTTCAGCAGGTCCATAAGCAAGATGCTTTTACGTCTTGAATAGAGAATTAAATAGGTATCAGGCCATCTGAGTGTCTCAACTATTAAGCATCTGCCTTCCGCTCATGTCATGATCCCAGGGTCCTGGAATGGAGCCCAGGGTGGGACTCCTTGCTCCATGGGGAGTCCCCTTCTCCCTTTCCCTCTGCCTCTCCCTCCTGCTCCCACTTGTACTCTCTGCTCTCCCTCAAATAAATAAATAAACAAACAAACAAACAAATAAATAAATAAATAAAATATTTTTAACCCACTGAGCCACCCAGGCACCCCTGAAATAAGTAAAATATTTTTTAAAAAGAATTAAATAGGCATGTATTCCAAACCAGCACTAGCCATAGCTACTTTAGTTGACAAAAAGATGTTAATGTTAATATAACCAGTGTTGACTTTTTTACTTTAATATTTTTATTCTCAAGATAACAACCATATTACAAATTTCCCCAGTATTTGAAAGAACATTGAGATTTAAAAAGAAAATGACTTTATTTCTGAATGTCTTTTTTTAAGGATTTTATTCATTTATATGACAGAGAGAAAGCAGGAGAGCACAAGCAGGGAGAGCAGCAGAGAGAGAAGGAGAGCAGGCTCCCCACTGAGCAGGGAGCCCAATGCTACGCTGGATTCCAGGACCCTGGGATCATGACCTGAGCCCAAGACAGTCACTTAACCAACTGAGCCACCCAGGCGCCCCTATTTTCTGAATGTCTTATTTAGATATATTTCGTCTAAGTAATTTTGGTTTTCAGACTTCCCTTCTAAAATGTAGCAAGCTGGGGCACCTGGGTGGCTCAGTGGGTTAAACCTCTGCCTTTGGCTCAGGTCATGATCTCAGGGTCCTGGGATCCAACCGGCATCAAGCTGTCTGCTCAGTGGGGAGCCTGCTTCCCCCTCTCTCTCTGCCTGCCTCTCTCCCTCCTTGTGATCTCTCTGTCTGTCAAATAAATAAATCAATCAATCCTTTTAAAAATAAATAAATAAAATAAAATATAGCAAGCTTAAATTTCATACCTGCAGTGCTTGTTACAAACCTTTACACTCTTGCTTAGTGAGTCAGAAATATAAGAGGGGAGACACAAGAATTTGTACTTTCTGCCAATTCCTCCAGTTATATTTAGATACTACTGATTTATTTGACCTAAAGGTGAAGCTAAGGCAGACTTGCTTCCTAGATCACCACAGAACTGAGAAGCAATTGCAAATTAATTGTTTAAAAAATTTGTAGACAGGCTTAACTATAACTTATAGTTATACCTATAAGTATAAGCTATACTTATAGGTTATACTTATAAGTTAAGTTATACCTATAAGTTAGACAGGCTAACTTATACCTACAGTATGAGAAAGGGTAAAAAGAAAAAGTTCAAAATTGTTTTATTTTAATTTATTTCTTAGTAAGAATAAGAATTCACAGAATACATATTTACCCAAAAATGATTCTTAGGATTTTAAGAAAGGGGTGGGGCGCCTGGGTGGCTCAGTGGGTTGAAGCCTCTGCTTTCGGTTCAGGTCATGATCCCAGGGTCCTGGGATCGAGCCCCACATCGGGCTCTCTGCTCAGTGGGGAACCTGCTTCCTCCTCTCTCTCTCTCTCTCTCTCTCTCTCTCTCTGCCTGCTTGTGATCTCTATCTGTCAAATAAATAAATAAAATCTTAAAAAAAAAAAAAAGAAAGGGTGCTTGGATGGCTTAAGCAGTTAAGCATCTGCCTTTGGCTCAGGACATGATCACAAGGTCCTGGGATGGAGCACCACAACGGCCTCCTTGGCCCACTTCTTCTCCAGCTCACCCAACCTGTGTTCTCTCTCCCTGCGTCAAATAAACAAATAAAATCTAAAAAAAAAAAAAAAAAAGTATTTTAAGAAAAAGAAAAAGGCAGCTATATACAATAGTTGGTAACACCATGTTTCAATTTGCAAGTGTAGGGGAAGAAAAGCTTTTCCTCTAACCTCTCAGGTTCTGCTTCTAGGGATATGTGAATTAAACTGACAAAAGACAGATCTGCAAGAGAAAAAACAGTACGCATGCAATGTACATATACAAGGGAGTACTTAGTGATGAGTAACTCGAAAGGGTAGTTATAATTTGGGGCTTATATACTTAACTTAGTAGAGGAAAGGGAATGGGGGACAGGCTTCTATGGGAAGAACAAATAGGTTTCTTTAGGAAAGATAAATGAGTTTCTAAAAGAACAAATACTAGAGAAAAATGTCTGTGATAATTTTGTTTATGCAGCTGTGAGTGGTCCTTCTGTCTTCTTCATGGCCAAGAAACTCATCCCGAGAGGAGATTTATGTAGGTTTATTATTGATCTCCCTCTTGGCAGTAGAAGCTTCCCCCAAAAGGGAATTTATGGCAGTCTTCATTTCTCAGAAATTTCTGTTTTTAAGGGAAGCAAGTAAGGGAAGTTCTGAGAAGGCAGGCTTCTTTCTGTATCTGCTGAATTTCAAATGTCTTCAGCTTAAAATAATCTTTATACCAACTATGGGGTTCCAAGTATGTCCTACACACAGTAAGAAGCCATTTTGGAATGGACTGTGTTCAACTACTTAAAGTCAGGCCGTGTATCTTTGCTTTAAAACAGGGAAACAGAGCAAGAGTGTATACAAATAACTGGGCAAGGCACACTGGTTATCATACACTAGAGAGAACAGAAACCAGTGTAATTCCCCATCCATTTATTAAACAACTCTAAGAGCAGGCATATTTTCTAGTCCCTCTGTTAAAGTATAATGACACCAAACATACTTTCCTCTCCTTAAACTGGAACCTGGCATAAAAACTTAGCTTCTTACTATAAGAAATAGTTTTTCTTAGAAGATAAGCCAACTTAAATAGCTTGATCATCAAGATTCATTTCAAGATCCTCATCAACCCCAAACTATCTTGTCATAAACTCTGCCCAATCTATAGCAGATTCATGCCTTCAAAATTACCTTAAAATCATCCTTTCCAGGCTCTAAGGCCTCTAAGGGCCTTCCTTAATTTCTCCATCTTGGGACAATACTAAGACTGGCATGGTGTTTTTCTCTTACACCATAGTAAGTCTAATAAACGTAGCATCACTCAATCAAGAGGTTGTTAAATAAAAAATGTGAAACACTAACAAAAATGGGAAAAATATCACTAGTTGTTGTTTCAATGAAATGTTAGGTGTTATCTAGCAGACAGGGATTTATCTTACACTATTAGGGATCTTCTGATACTATTAAGAGCTATGCTTTTCATTCTCTTTGGTCTATCTTACTATTCTGTATATAACAGAAAATTGATAATAATGCAAACTATTTTTATCCATAGAGATGCAAGAAAATCTTGTTTTTTTCTGGTTGGGGATGCAATTGAGATGATTCCACACATTACATTTTTACTTCCCTGTGAGTGTTGATCAGTTTTGTAATGGTTAGAGAATTCATATGATTATATATGTCTCTGTTCTTTGGATTCTCCTTTGAACTATTATTTACTTCTCTCTTGTTCAATTATTGAATGAATTAAATAAAACCTTTACAGCATTTTTTAAATATTTTATTTATTTATTTGTCAGAGGGAGAGAGAGAGAGAGAGAGCCAGTGCACAAGCAAGGGGAGCAGCAGGCAGAGAGAGAAGCAGTCTCTCTGCTGAGCAGAGAGCCCAATGGAGGACTTGATCCCAGGACCCTGGGATGATGAACCAAGTAGAAGGCAGGCACTTGACTGACTGAGCCACCAAGGCATCCCTTAACTAAAACCTTTGATGGGTGTTATTTTGTATTTGTATAAATTGCGATTTTACTTTTGAAGTTATCCTTTAACACTGATGATCTTTTGGGGAGTTGAGTCAACCCTAGGATGGAACAAGTAAAATACATGAGACTTGGTTGAAAATCTACATGAGTAATACACCGGAAGTAAAGGGTGAAGAAAAAGAACATATTTGAAATTAGGTACCTAGGACCATGATAAACAAAGCAGGCTGTATTAGGGTTCTCCAGGCAAACAGAAATAGAGTTATTTGACTCACATGATTGTGGGGCCTGGCAAGGCTGAAATTTGTAGGGTGAGCAAGAAGACTGAAAATGCAGGTGGCAGTTGATATTGCAGTCTTGAGTCTGAAATCTGCAATGCAGGCCAGCAGGCAGGAAACTCTACAAAGTTTCTTCTGTGCTACAGTCTTTTTTTTTTTTAAAGATTTTATTTATTTATTTGACAGAGAGAGATCACAAGTAGGCAGAGAGGCAGGCAGAGAGAGAGAGAGGAGGAAGCAGGCTCCCTGCTGAGCAGAGAGCCCGATGCGGGACTCGATCCCAGGACCCTGAGATCATGACCCGAGCCGAAGGCAGTGGCCCAACCCACTGAGCCACCCAGGCGCCCCTGTGCTACAGTCTTAAGGCAGAATGGCTTCTTTGGAAGACCTCAGTCTGGCTCTTAAGGTCATCAGTCGATTAAATGAGGACTACTCACATTATACAGAGTAATTTGCTTTGCTCAAAGTCTACCAATTGTAAATGTTAATCATACCTAAAAAATACCTAACAGAAGGGACACCTGGGTGGCTCAGTTGGTTAAGCATCCAACTCTTGACTTTAGCTCAGGTCATGATCTCAGGGTTGTGAGATTGAGCCCTGAATCTGGCTCCATGCTCAGCGTGGAGTCTGTTTGAGATTCTTTGCCATCTCTTTCCCTCCCACTCTGATCCTCCTCCTGCTCATGCTCACTCTCTCTCTTAAATAAATACATGCATAAATAAAACCTTCACAAAAAACAAACACCTTCACAGCAACATCTTGACTGATCTTTAACCAAATAGTGGTGTACCATAGCCTAGTTATGTTGCTACATAAAATGAACCATCATACAGCCCACAACTTTTTCATATGCTTACAGCTGGGGCAAGAATCAGTCTATTTGTTAAAGTGTCCAGAGCAGTGCTTCTCAAGCTTTAATTCACAAAGGAATCACCTGTGGATCATGTTATATGCAGATTCTGATTCAGTATTTCTGGGTAAACCTTAACTAGCTCCCAGCTGATGCTAACAATTATGGTCCTTGGACAACACTTTGATAACAACGGTTTCAACCAGCACTGTACAATAGAAATACTATCTAAGCTGCAAATGTGAGGCTCATATATAATTTTAAAATCTAGTGACTACATTAAAATGTAAAAATAAATAGGTAAAATTAATTTTAATAACTTCATAACCCAAAATATCAAAAATGTAATATGAAAATGGATAACATTTTACATTCCTTTTTTCATATCATATCTTTGAAATCAGTGTGTATACTTAAAGCACATCTCAATTTGTGCTAGCCACATTTCATTGTATTTGCTAGCCACATTTAGCTGTTGGCTATCATGATGGATAGTGCAGGACTAACCCTTGAATGTAGGAGCCATAAAGGAGCATCTGGCTGAGTCTTGGAGATATTTCCTTTCTTCATCTTTTCATTTCTTCTTTCAGCTAAGTCTTTGTTAAATGAGATTAGTATTCTGAAATCTAAGTGAATTGAGCATAGACCTTAATAACATCCAAGCATGAAGCTGAACTATGCAGATCAACTGTAGCCTTTGATTTTTTTCTCCAAGTAGAGAAATATCTACATTCAGCAAGACATAGTAAGAGATATAAACTATTGCATTGGTCCCTGATGGTTAACTGCACAGATGACATTTGCCCAACTCTCTCTTGGTTCTGCCAGCTGAGACTAGGGTCAATGCAAGTATTCTGGACCATGATGTTATTGTCTCAGAAAAGCTGATCAAGACAGCTGGCCAAAGATGTCCAAAGCAACTCCAATCCCATTCAGTACCCTAATACTCACCTGCAACCCAGGACTGATGCCTTTTAATATCACAGCCCACAGCCAAAAAAAAAAAAAAAAAGAGAGAGAGAGAGAGAGAGATCCCATCTCCTAGGAAAAGAAAATGGATCATGAAATGCTTTTGGTTGCATTAGGGATGGCACTTGATGGATTGGCAAAAATTTTGCAAGAAAATTCAGAGGGAAATAATATTCTAGAAATAAGGAAAAATATTTTAAAAGGTTTGTATAAGCCTAGAGGAAAAAAGGAAGGTCTTGAGCTTAATCTTTGCTCTAACACTTATAAACACTACAGTGACTTCTGTTCCATTTGCTTCTCAATGGGAAGTTCTTGCTCTATTCCTTCTAGTTTTTTGATCCCCTGTTAGATAACCCTATCCCTATAACATGCACTCAGTTAGTTTCTGATTTTCTGTTTCTGGGTAGGAAAATTCCCTTATGTTTTTTCACTCCTTTCCTCACTCCCCCACCCCCCTTAATGCACAGTTGAAGTTATCTATTGGACAGCCATTTTTATCTCACTCCTTGATATACAAAGACAACTAGATTTGATTTCACACGAGTTATGTTTTCTCTTATCTTTTTTTACTATTTTGTTACAATTATTTAGCCTCTTTGAACCATTTTCTTCATTTATATAATAGTGATAGTAAAGTCTTCCTCATAATTTTGTTAGCATTCTATACAATATGTGAGAATAAATACCTATTAGTAGATCTTCAATAAAGAATGCAGTCACTCTTTAAAAATGTATGAGAAAGAGAAGTTAGCAACTTTTGGAAGGCAGGTCCTTAAAAAATGAATCTTAGACCATTCTGAGATAGGGTATCAAAGGATAAAAGGTATATTTCAATAATTTAGCTTTTCCTCAACTTTTTACCTTCTGGAAAATTTGCTTACATGCATTTACAGCTAGAAATTCAGTGCATAAGGGGGCGCCTGGGTGGCTCAGTCATTAGGCGTCTGCCTTGGGCTCATGATCTCAGGGTCCTAAGATGGAGCCCTGCCTCTGGCTCCATGCTCAGTGGGGAGTCTGCTTCCCCCCCTCTGCCTGCCTCTCTGCCTACTTGTGATCTCTCTCTCTGTGTCAAGTAAGTAAATAAAATCTAAAAAAAAAGAAGAGATGTTCAGTGCATAAAAAGATAAAAAATAAAAATAAAATAAATGAAATTCAGTGCATAATTGTAAGTTATAAAAACATTAAAATATATTACATGTATCTAAAAATATTCATGAGAGTAAATGAAACGGTATTATTGTTGAATTTAAGCCTTATAATAGCTGGGATTAGTATGAGCCAGAATTGCAAAGTCAACCCTAAGGAACGTGTCCAGGGTCAAAATGCCAGTGGTGTATATATGTAATAACACCTTCATAGTTTATGTGCTCAAACTGAAGTTCGGTATGACCTAGGCTAAGGGGATAACTTTGGGTTTTCTAACTCCAGGAAGCTTCAAACTGAAAGGAAAAAAGCTCCAGGCACCTAGACATTGGTCAGGATACAGGTGGTTGAGCATAATTCTCCTGGATAGCAGTTATTTTCTTTATGGTTACAAATTTAATGTCTGACACACATACACTTAAAATGATTATTTCTCTGCATAAGTGAGATTGGCATAGCTCTCTGTTCAAAGAAATTCATTAATTTCACAATATTTCTCTCAAATGAAATTATTTTTTTTTTTAATTTTAAAGATTGTATTTATTTGAGAGAAAGCAAGCGAGCATGAGTTGGGGGATGTGTGCAGAAGGAGAATTAGACTCCCCACTGAGCAGGGATCCTGATGTGGGGCTCAATTCCAGGATGCAGGGATCATGACCTGAGTCAAAAGCAGACACTTAACTGGCTGAGCTACCCAGGTGCTCCTGAAATTATGTTTTTAATGACATAATTTCATAATTATGAAATATATTTCATAATTATGACATAATTAGAATTTACATATAATTATATACTTGACCATTTTGCTAGGATTTATAGGAACTTTGAGTAGATGTTTTTAAAATATATCTTCTACCAGCTTTCAGCAATGTTATATAAATATACTTAGATTCATTTGGCAATTTTGCAAGGTCCTATTCATGCCAATGAGAAAAATTCAGTATAAAAACACTGTAGTGGGAACAGACCCAAAAGAAAATTAGTAATAGAAAGAGATACTTTGAGATGAATGGCAAAATTCAACGTCAACCTTGATAAGGACTATTACTAAAAATGATGTATGTGAGTTTGGTATAGGAATCAGAGTCATTTAAAGTCTCTGAATATTTTGAGTAACCGCTAGAGAAATCATAAGTCAAAAGTATGGTCATGGATTTACTATGCCTCAGGTCACATTCAATACCATTGACCAGAATAGAATTGATTACAATGATATCCTTAGTTTAAAAAATATTCTTAAAAAAACCCCTTATTTTGGGAAAATAGGCACAAGAGGGAATGAAATGATGGTCAGTTGAAGCCCAAATCAGTATTTTGGGAGAATTGTTAAACTGATGTTTTTCCTCCCTCAACCATTTACTATTGGGCTCTCAATCATTAAGGGAAGAGATTACATTTTAAGTACCTGCGATTTTGGCAATGAATACAATACAATTTTCAGGATCACTGAGAAGTGCTATTAGACCAGCAGTTTCCAAAGTAAATATGTACAAAATGATTTATGGGGCATGGAAAGGAAAACCGGAACTTTTATTTCAAATTTGTATTTATTTTACTTTTTAAATAGTTTCATTGAGATATAATTTACATACCATAAAATTCACCTGTTTAAAGTGTTAAACAGTGGTTTTTAGTACATTCAAATTTGTGCAAATATTGCCAGAATCTTATTTTAGAACACTTTTAGTATTCCAAAAAGAAACCACATACCCATTAGCAGTCACCCCCATTCCGCCTTCACCCCATTTCCAGGAAACCACTAATCTACTGTCTCTATAGATTTTCCTCACATAAATGGAATCATATAATAGGTGGATCTTTCACTTAGCATGCAGTTTTTAAGGTTCATCCATATTGCAGCATGTATTAACACTTCATTGTTTTTAAAGCCAAAAAATAAAAAATAATTAAATTTAAAAAGCCAAAAAATAGTCCATTGTATGGATATGTCCCATTGTATTTATCCATTCATCTGCTGATATAAATTTGGATTGTTTCCACTTCGGGGTTAATATGAATAATGCTGCTATTCATGTAGAGGTTCTTGTGTGAACACAAGTTTTCAATTCTCTTGATTATGTACCTAGTAGTGAAATTGTGGATCATATGGTAACGCCACGCTCGACATTCGGAGAAACCACCAGACTGTTTTCCAGAGCAACTGTACCATTTCACATTTCTACCAGCAATGTATAAAGGTTCCATTTTCTCCACATTCTCATCAACACTTGTTATTTTTATTTATTTGATTATAGTCACCTAGTCATTGTGCAGCGGTATCACATCGTGGTTTTAATTTTCGTTTCCCTGATGACTGACAATATTTGGCAGCTTTTCATGTATTTATGGGCTATTTTTTTAAATCTTCTTTGAAGGACTATCTATTTGGATCCTTTGCCCATTTTAATATTGGGTTGTCTTTTTACTGTTAGGTGGTAAGAGTTCTTTATGCATTCTGATACCAGTCCCTTGTATTTATATTTATTTTTATCTTGTTTTACAATGTTTCATTTTTTAATAGGTTTTATAATGAACATAACAGTACAATAATTGCACATTAATTATAAGTAAATTTGGGGGAGTACTCCAAGTATTTTCACTGCTAGGGACCTGCAATGAAAACTCCAGAGAGTGCTGCATTAAGCCAAAATTATTATTTTTCCCTCCTGCCTGTTCACTCTTTCCAAGAAGGGGAAACTGAGGGTGCTAAAGACAAACTTCAACCTTATATTTTTTTTAAAAGATTTTATTTATTTATTTGACAGAGAGAGATCACAAGCAGGCAGAGAGGCAGGCAGAGAGAGAGAGAGAGAGAGAGAGAGAGAGAGAGGGAAGCAGGCTCCCTGCTGAGCAGAGAGCCCGATGTGGGACTTGATCCCAGGACCCTGAGATCATGACCTGAGCTGAAGGCAGCGGCTTAACGCACTGAGCCACCCAGGCGCCCCCAACCTTATATTTTTTAGTCACTCTCCTACTGAACTGTGTCTGATAAATACAAAGCATTTTAGCTTATGCCAGATAACTCACACATGTAACTTAGGAAACCCTAAATATGAGAGATGAGAAAATGTGACTAATATGTGTTACCTTATAGTGATTAGCAGCCACAGTAAACATCATCATTTTGATTCTACAGATTAGGAGATGAAGGGTCATGATAAGGAACAGGGACAAGGTCATACAGCTCAGGAATGATAAAGCTAGAATTTGAATTCAAGCCTGACTCTGAAGCCCATTGTTTTCCATGTGACACTACCTATCAGTCAAATTACATGTGAAATTTCTGCAATGAGTAAGAAATTGGACTAGATGACTTCCCTTCCAGTTCTGAGACATTATGATGACACTGATGTAAAGAAGCATTTAGGTCTCTTTCAGTGATGATTTTCATAGCTAATAAATGTCTAGGGTCATAAACCATTTTGTCTTACAGCCTCTGAATAATACCTAGTACAGCAACATGTGTAAGTGGAATTAATAACTTTCTACCATGGTAACATGATAAACATTGACTTAAAGTGATACATGATGATTACTACTTTAGGAGCTTATAATTGTCATTCATATAATAATCATTGAATTTTATTTATACATATTATATTCAGAATAGACACTGTATTTAGAGTAGCAATTGTATTTGTACTTATTCAAAGTAGACTCCACAAAATACATGTGACATGCTTTCATTCTAATTGAGGAAATAATATTCCATGTCTAAGAGAATGAGATGAATGGATTACAGCATGAAGGTCAATTCATTTGAGCCAACTTAACTAATTTTTACATCACCTCACAAATAATTAAGCTATTGTGATCAGTATGAATGAAATGGCTTCATTAATGTCTGGTTAAATCATAATGTGTATCCTTAGCCAATAGTCTAGGGGCTTAGATTACATCACCACCCAAATTATACTATGGGTGATAAATCCATTTCTTACAGACATCAAACTAAAGGAGAGTGAGCAAGAGTACACTGTATTTTATGAAATAGGGAAAGTTCATTTAACTTTCCCAATAGCAGAAAACAGATTTAAAAACACTTCAAATTTAGTGAAGCAAAATCAAGATTATATAAAACTAAATGAGTTACTTTGTATGCTTAATGCTTTTACTTATTCCCAATGTAGTTATCTTTCCTTTAACCTCCTTTATTTTAATGCACTGACTGGTACATGACTCCTTTGGCAAAGGTATTGAGACGTGCATAATAATTAGTGTTCTATAATATATAAGATTTCTGGTGGGAATTACTTCTTTACAGATGAAGAGGTTTTTTTTTTCTCCATTGAGGAATTTATACCATAATTAGAAAAATGATAGTTTAAACCCCAGTGGAAAGATCATACTTTAATTGGTACTCATTTGTGTTAGACAAGCCCATGGAGAAAACTGGGAGTGACTTTTTACTGAAGTTAAGTTGTTAACTGTGAAATCAACTAAATCATATTCTCACTTAAGTATCTGAAATAGCTGGTGTTTTTAATTGCTTTTTTAAAAGCACTAGTCATGGGGAGCCTGGTTGGCTCAGTTGGTAGAGCATGTGACTCTTGCTCTCAAGGACATGAGTTTGAGTCCCATGCTGGGTGTAGAGATTATTTTTAAAATAGGGTGCCGATGATGCTGGACTAAAATATAAAAAAGCTAGCCATCTGACATTAACTGAACAATCTCTTAGGACATAAAGTTTTAAAACACTTCAGATGAAAATATAGGCTCAGTTAAAGTTGGAGAGGCAGTACAATATTTTGAGTATACTTAAATTTACTTTCTTTTAGAAAATCACACGTTTTACAAATATCTCAAGATGAAATGGTATGTTCCATATTTTGAGGGTTTCTCAGCAGAAAGATTTAGCCTAATGTCAGAAAAGCCAGGGTCAAGACCAAGATTATACTTGACCTTCTCATATATAAAATAAAAATAATAGCATATGCTCCCAATCTATCTCCTAATCTCCCATGATAAAATAAAACCATATTTCAAATTAATTCAGATGGTATTTATTGAGTAGAGTACAATTTTCATGGTAACCTGAAATTTTTAGAACAGTAAGGTAACATTCAGTCTGCTTATCTGCATAAACCATCTAAACATCCTGGAAAACCTGAAATTTCATGATCTAAACTATATCTTCTAGACTACATGTTATACATGAAAGTAACAAAACCTCCTTTTGTCACATGTTTACTATGTGTTGATTTCTAGCAAAAATAAGTGCTAATAAAATGCAAGCTATTTATCCTAGGTTCCAAATAATCAAATGAGTGGCAAATACTATTCATATCACAGAGAGGAAGACACTATGGTACATTATAGATAAGAGATTGTATTTTTCAAGATAATAAATTCAGCAGAAGAATTTATAATATTTTGCATTTATATAAGTTTACATAGGACTTCATTCACTTGTCAGTTACCCTTCCTTGTGGTTCTCCCTAAGCAATCCCAGGCTCCAGGCTTCCCGGAGCTTCACAGTCACATCTTAGTCTTTTTTTATTAATTTTTTTTAATTTTTTATTTTTTATAAACATATATTTTTATCCCCAGGGGTAGAGGTCTGTGAATCACCAGGTTTACACATTTCACAGCACTCACCATAGCACATACCCGCCCCAAGTCCATAACCCCACCCCCCTCTCCCAACCCCACTCCCCCTAGCAAACCTCAGTTTGTTTTGTGAGATTAAGAGTCACTTATGGTTTGTCTCCCTCCCAATCCCATCTTGTTTTATTTATTCTTCTCCTACCCCCTTAACCCCCCATGTTGCATCTCCACTTCCTCATATCAGGGAGATCATATGATAGTTGTCTTTCTCCGACTGACTTATTTCACTAAGCATGATACCCTCTAGCTCCATCCACGTCGTCGCAAATGGCAAGATTTCATTTCTTTTGATGGCTGCATAGTATTCCATGTGTATATATACCACATCTTCTTTATCCATTCATCTTTTGATGGACATCTAGGATCTTTCCATAGTTCGGCTATTGTGGACATTGCTGCTATAAACATGCGGGCGCATGTGCCCCTTCGGATCACTATGTTTGTATCTTTCGGGTAAATACCCAGTAGTGCGATTGCTGGGTCATAGGGTAATTCTATTTTCAACATTTTGAGGAAACTCCATGCTGTTTTCCAGAGTGGTTGCACCAGCTTGCATTCCCACCAACAGTGTAGGAGGGTTCTCCTTTCTCCACATCCTCGCCAGCACCTGTCATTTCCTGATTTGTTAATTTTAGCCATTCTGACTGGTATGAGGTGGTATCTCATTGTGGTTTTGATTTGTATTTCCCTGATGCCGAGTGATGTGGAGCACTTTTTCATGTGTCTGTTGGCCATCTGGATGTCTTCTTTGCAGAAATGTCTGTTCCTGTCTTCTGCCCATTTCTTGATTGGATTATTTGTTCTTTGGGTGTTGAGTTTGCTAAGTTCTTTACAGATTGTGGACACTAGCCCTTTATCTGATATGTCGTTTGCAAATATCTTCTCCCATTCTGTCAGTTGTCTTTTGGTTTTGTTAACTGTTTCCTTTGCTGTGCAAAAGCTTCTGATCTTGATGAAATCCCAATAGTTCATTTTTGCCCTTGCTTCCCCTGCCTTTGGCGATGTTCCTAGGAAGATGTTGCTGCAGCTGAGGTCGAAGAGGTTGCTGCCTGTGTTCTCCTCAAGGATTTTGATGGATTCCTTTCTCACATTGAGGTCCTTCATCCACTTTGAGTCTGTTTTCGTGTGTGGTGTAAGGAAATGATCTGATTTCATTTTTCTGCATGTGGCTGTCCAATTTTCCCAGCACCATTTATTGAAGAGGCTGTCTTTTTTCCACTGGACATTCTTTCCTGCTTTGACGAAGATTAGTTGACCATAGAGTTAAGGGTCTATTTCTGGGCTTTCTATTCTGTTCCATTGATCTATGTGTCTGTTTTTGTGCCAGTACCATGCTATCTTGATGATGACAGCTGTGCAATAGAGCTTGAAGTCCGGAATTGTGATGCCACCAACGTTGGCTTTCTTTTTCAATACTCCTTTGGCTATTCGAGGTCTTTTCTGGTTCCATATATATTTTAGGATTATTTGTTCCATTTCTTTGAAAAAAATGGATGGTATTTTGATAGGAATTGCATTAAATGTGTAGATTGCTTTAGGTAGCATAGACATTTTCACAATATTTATTCTTCCAATCCAGGAGCATGGAACATTTTTCCATTTCTTTGTGTCTTCCTCAATTTCTTTCATGAGTACTTTATAGTTTTCTGAGTACAGATTCTTAGCCTCTTTGGTTATGTTTATTCCTAGGTATCTTATAGTTTTGGGTGCAATTGTAAATGGGATTGACTCCTTAATTTCTCTTTCTTCTGTCTTGTTGTTGGTGTAGAGAAATGCAACTGATTTCTGTGCATTGATTTTATATCCTGACACTTTACTGAATTCCCGTACAAGTTCTAGCAGTTTTGGAGTGGAGTCTTTTGGGTTTTCCACTTATAGTATCATATCATCGGCGAAGAGTGATAGTTTGACTTCTTTGCCAATTTGGATGCCTTTAATTTCCTTTTGTTGTCTGATTGCTGAGGCTAGGACTTCTAGTACTATGTTGAATAGCAGTGGTGATAATGGACATCCCTGCCGTGTTCCTGACCTTAGCAGAAAAGCTTTCAGTTTTTCTCCATTGAGAATGATATTTGCGGTGGGTTTTTCATATCCAGGCTTTGATAATATTGAGGTATGTGCCCTCTATCCCTACACTTTGAAGAGTTTTGATCAGGAAGGGATGCTGTACTTTGTCAAATGCTTTTTCAGCATCTATTGAGAGTATCATATGGTTCTTGTTCTTTCTTTTATTAATGTGTTGTATCACACTGATTGATTTGTGGATGTTGAATCAAACTTGCAGCCCTGGAATAAATCCCACTTGATCATGGTGAATAATCCTTTTAATGTACTATTGAATCCTATTGGCTAGTATCTTGGTGAGAATTTTCGCATCTGTGTTCATCAAGGATATTGGTCTGTAGTTCTCTTTATTAATGGGATCCTTGTCTGGTTTTGGGATCAAGGTGATGCTGGCCTCATAAAATGAATTTGGAAGTTTTCCTTCCATTTCTATTTTTTGGAGAATAGGAATTAGTTCTTCTTTAAATGTTTGGTAGAATTCCCCTGGGAAGCCATCCGGCCCAGGGCTTTTGTTTGTTTGGAGATTTTTGATGATTGTTTCAATCTCCTTTCTGGTTATGGGTCTGTTCAGGTTTTCTATTTCTTTCTGCTTCAGTTGTGGTAGTTTATATGTCTCTAGGAATGCATCCACTTCTTCCAGATTGTCAAATTTGTTTGCGTAGAGTTGCTCATAGTATTTTCTTATAATTGTTTGTATTTCTTTGGTGTCAGTTGTGATCTCCCCTCTTTCATTCATGATTTTATTTATTTGGGTCCTTTCTCTTTTATTTTTGATAAGTCTGGCCAGGGGGTTATCAATCTTATTAATTCTTTCAAATAACCAGCTCCTAATTTCGTTGATTTGCTCTATTGTTTTTTGGTTTCTATTTCATTGATTTCTGCTCTGATCTTTATGATTTCTCTTCTCCTGCTGGGTTTAGGGTTTCTTTCTTGTTCTTTCTCCAGCTCCTTTAGGTGTAGGGTTAGGTTGTGTACCTGAGACCTTTCTTTTTTCTTGAGAAAGGCTTGTACCACTATATATTTTCCTCTCAGGACTGCCTTTGCTGTGTCCCACAGATTTTGAATGGTTGTGTTTTCATTATCATTTGTTCGCATGAATTTTTTCAATTCTTCTTTAATTTCCTGGTTGACCCATTCATTCTTTAGAAGGATGCTGTTTAGTCTCCATGTATTTGGGTTCTTTCCAAATTTCCTCTTGTGATTGAATTCTAGCTTCAGAACATTGTGGTCCGAAAATATGCAGGGAATGATCCCAATCTTTTGACACCGGTTGAGACCTGATTTATGACCCAGGATGTGATCTATTCTGGAGAATGTTCCATGTGCACTAGAGAAGAATGTGTATTCTGTTGCTTTGGGATGAAATGTTCTGAATATATCTGTGATGTCCATCTGGTCCAGTGTGTCATTTAAGGCCTTTATTTCCTTGTTGATCTTTTGCTTGGATGATCTGTCCATTTCAGTGAGGGGAGTGTTAAATTCCCCTACTATTATTGTATGATTGTTGATGTGTTTCTTTGATTTTGTTATTAATTGGTTCATATAGTTGGCTGCTCCCACGTTAGGGGCATAGATAATTAAAATTGTTAGATCTTCTTGTTGGACAGACCCTTTGAGTATGATATATTTCCTTCCTCATCTCTTATTATAGTCTTTGGCTTAAAATCTAATTGATCTGATATAA
Source organism: Mustela erminea (assembly GCF_009829155.1). NCBI lineage: Eukaryota > Metazoa > Chordata > Mammalia > Carnivora > Mustelidae > Mustela > Mustela erminea. The sequence goes on from NC_045635.1 coordinate 92,996,541, forward strand.
GGATTGCCACTTCTGCTTTCTTCTGATGTCCATTAGCATGGTAAATTATTTTCCACCCCCTCACTTTAAATCTGGAGGTGTCTTCGGGTCTAAAATTAGTTTCTTATAGGCAACATAAAGATGGGTTTTGTTTTTTTATCCATTCTGTACCCTGTGTCTTTTGATTGGGGCATTTAGCCCATTAACATTCAGGGTAACTATTGAGAGATATGAATTTAGTGCCATTTTATTGCCTGTAAGGTGACTGTTACTGTATATTGTCTCTGTTCCTTTCTGATCTACCACTTGTAGGCTCTCTCTTTGATTAGAGGACCCCTTTCAATATTTCCTGTAGAGCTGATTTGGTGTTTGCAAATTCTTTCAGTTTTTGTTTGTCCTGGAAGCTTTTTATCTCTCCTTCTATTTTCAATAATGGCCTAGCTGGATATAGTATTCTTGGCTGCATGTTTTTCTCGTTTAGTGCTCTGAATATATCATGCCAGCTCTTTCTGGCCTGCCAGGTCTCTGTGGATAAGTCAGCTGCCAATCTAACATTTTTACCATTGTATGTTACAGACTTCTTTTCTCGGGCTGCTTTCAGGATTTTCTCTTTGTCACTAAGACTTGTAAATTTTACTATTAGGTGACAGGGTGTGGACCTATTCTTATTGATCTTGAGGGGGGTTCTCTGCACCTCCTGGATTTTGATACTTGTTCCCTTTGCCATATTAGGGAAATTCTCTCCAATAATTCCCTCCAATATACCTTCTGCTCCTCTCTCTCTTTCTTCTTCTTCTGGGATCCCAATTATTCTAATGTTGTTTCGTCTTATGGTGTCACTTATCTCTCGAATTCTTCCCTCATGGTCCAGTAGCTGTTTGTCCCTCTTTTGCTCAGTTTCTTTATTCTCTGTCATTTGATCTTCTATATCACTAATTCTTTCTGCTGCCTCATTTATCCTAGCAGTGAGAGCCTCCATTTTTGATTACACCTCATTAATAGCTTTTTTTTATTTCAACTTGGTTAGATTTTAAGTTCTTTTATTTTTCCAGAAAGGGCTTTTATATCTCCTGAGAGGGTTTCTCTAATATCTTCCATGCCTTTTTCGAGCCCGGCTAGAACCTTGAGAATCATCATTCTGAACTCTAGATATGACATATTACCAATGTCTGTATTGATTAGGTCCCCAGCCTTCGGTACTGCCTCTTGTTCTTTTTCTTTTTTTTGTGTGGTGATTTTTCTGCCTTGTCATTTTATCCAGATAAGAGTATATGAAGGAGTGGCAAAGACCCCAGGAAAATATGCTTTAACCAAATTAGAAGAGATCCCAAATCATGGGGGGGAGAAAAAGGATAAAAAGAGGTTCAGAAAAAAAAAAATTAAAAAAAGGAAACAAATAAAGAAAAAATATAAAAAAGAAAATATATATATATATATTAGATAAACTAGTTAAGAAACGTTAAAATAGAAAAGGGTAAAGGTTAAAAAATTTAGCAGAAGAAGAAAAAGAAAAAAAATTGAAAAAAAAATTAAATTAACTGCAAGACTAAAGAATCATGGGGAGAAAGCCATGAGTTCCTTGCTTTGCTTTCTCCTCCTCTGGAATTCCGGAGCTATCCTTGGTATTGAACCTGCACTCCTTGGTAGGTGAACTTGGTCCTGGCTGGATTTCTTGTTGATCTTCTGGGGGAGGGGCCTGTTGTAGTGATTCTCAAGTGTCTTTGCCCCAGGCGGAATTGCACCGCCCTTACCAGCGGCCGGGCTGAGTAATCTGCTCAGGTTTGCTTTCGGGAGCTTTTCTTTCCTGAGCACTTTCCGTAGAGTTCCGGAGGACGGGAATGAACATGGTGGCCTCCCAGTCTCTGGCCCGGAGTAGCCGAGAGCTCATGGCCCCTCTTCTCAGTGCGCCCTCAGAGAATAGCGCCCAATTACTCCCGTCTCCCTGGCCTCCGGCCATACTCCGAGCTCACCGAGCCTGCGACCGGTTCAAGGTAACCCCGAGCTGAGAGCTCACTCCTCGGCTCTGTCTCTGTAGCCGGCTTCCCCATTCTAATACCTGCAAGCTCTGTGACACTCAGACACCCCTGATCCTTCTGTGACCCTGTGGGACCTGAGGCCACGCTGACCCCACGTGGGCTTCACCCTGGTTTAGCCTCTGGAGTGATGTCCCTCAGCGGAACAGACTTTTAAAAGTCCTGATTTAGTGCTCCGTTTGTCCACCACTTGCCAGGTACCAGCCCCTTCCCCCGTGGTCTATCTTCCCATCGCTTTGGATTCACTTCCCCGCCAGTCCTACCTTTCAGAAAGTGGTTGATTTTCTGTTTCTAGAATTGCTGTTCTTCTTCTCTTCAATCTCCCGTTGGATTTGTAGGTGTTTGAAATCTTTAGATAAGCTATCTAGCTGATCTCCTTCTACCTGATGTAGTCTCAGCCTGCTACTTCTCCGCCATCTTGACTCCTCTGCCACATTTTAGTCTTGATTCAATTCATCTTCACAAAAATGCATTGAATATCTTCTCTTAGCAAGGCACTGTGATAAGTGCAGATACAAAGATGAATAAGATGTTCTCAATAATCTTAAATCTAGTAAAGATCACAATACCATAGTATAATATTATAAGAGATGCAAATAAATATGTGAACACAAAAGGACACTTCCACCATGGCAGAATCAAAGCCGTTTCAGAAAAATTGAAACTTAGGTGTGCCTGTGTGGCTCAGTCACTTAAGCATCTGTTTTTGGCTCAGGTCTTGATCCCAGCGACTTGGGATAGAACTCTGCATTGTGGGGCAGTGGGCCTTGCTCAGCAGGGAGTCTGCTTCTCCCTCTGCCACTACCCCCACTTGTGGTCTCTTTCTCTCTCTCTCTCACTTTCTCTCTCTCAAATAAATGAATAGCAACTTTTAAAAATTTATCTGGAACTTAGAAATAATGCAAAAAGAGTGGGGCCATGAATTTTCAATGTCATAAGAAAGTGAAGGCCACCCAAGGATGGTCTAGGGGAATGCTTGGTCTCAGAAAACGCTTTCTGTCAATGTCTATGGAGTAAATATTTTGGGTTCTGTGGGCCAAATACTCAACTCTGCTGTTGCAGCAAGAAAGCACTCATATGTCATATGTAAACAAATGAGAGTGGCCAGATTTGGCCCACAAGTAATTTGCCAATCCCTGGTCTAGGGGACCTAGGATAATAACTCATTCAACTTACTGTTGACTATTTATTTAAGGTTTCAAATTTAGTAAAGTTTCATTTTCACTTGTAGATTTTGTCTATTCTAAATGCAAATAATTTTTAAAAGATTTTTTAAAGATAATTATTAATTTTTTAAAGATAATTATTTTCAAGATTTTATTTATTTATTTGACAGACAGAGATCACAAGTAGGCAGAGAGTCAGGCAGAGAGAGAGAGGAGGAAGCAGGTTCCCTGCAGAGTAGAAAGCCCGGGGCTCAATCCCAGGACCCTGGGATCATGACCCGAGCTGAAGGCAGAGGCTTTAACCCACTGAGCCATCCAGACGCCCCAAATGCAAATAATTTTTGTTTGTGGACAGATAACTCCCAAGTTTTATAGCTCTGTTGGACATTACCCAGTTCCTATCTAATCCAGCAATCTTTTCTTCCTAGTAATACTCTGTTTCAAAATGGTCTTTGACCCTTTCAGTGCGTCTTAATGGTTCCTTTATTAATTAATGAGTTAAATAAAATCTGACATATGAGTGTTATGATTTTACTCATTTGAAAATTGTACCTTGAAAAAAAAAAAGAGAAAACTGTACCTTGACAGTTTTGGAGGAGGTACCTTAAGATGCTCAAATTGACCCACCTGATGGAGATGAGTAAAGGGCATTTTGGTAGAAATGCACCTCAAAGCCTGTTTGAGCCCAGGTACATTTTTCTTGGCTGTCAGCATGAATTCCAAGCAGGAATAGAACTTGAATTATGTTTATTCTGTTTTTATTTTCTCCCCTCTAGATATTTTTATGTTTTTGTTTCTTGTTTGCATGTGACAAAAAAGCTCCCTTGGTGGTAGCAATGATTGGAGATTTGTGTTTATTGTCTGATCATTTGGTGACTTCTATTGGATGGATGGTGGAGAGCTATTCTCTATTGGTTGAGAAACAGAGAATCCAGTTTGTTTGGGCTTTCTGTTATCTATTTGTGAATTAAAATCAATAAACTTTTGTGCCCATTGGGAAAGAGAATAGCTCTTTCATATCCAGACCTATGAGTTTTGTGTTTATGTGTTTATGGTTTTTGTGTTTTGTGTTTATGTGTTTACTCTCAATCTGTGGCAGAAGCAATAAACTCTCCCTGTATCTGTTTCTATAAATCTAAGAATCTTCCCTCTCTCATGTGGGTGTGAAATAGTTTCCTACCTATGATGGGTAATAAGAAGTAAGGTGGTAACATTTCTTTAAGGTCAACTGTGGGACATCAGTTAAGCCTCTGACTCCTGATTTCAGTTCAGGTCATGGTCTCAGGATCCTGAGTTCAAGCCCTGCATCAGGCTCTGTGCTCAGTGGGGAGTCTGCTTGAGATTCTCTCTCCCTCTCTCTGCCCCTCCCCCCCACCACACGAGCATGCTCTTGCTCTTTCTCTTGCTGTCACTCTCTAAAATAAATAAATCTTAGGGGAAAAAAGGTCAACTATAATCTACTTATAGTAAATAAGCAGCTGTATAAATCTAGTATTTCTGTTAATGAAAAAATGAACTTGAGATACTTCAAATGTATTATACATTTATGAAATCCTTACAGAAATGGCTGAGAAACATTTTAATAAATCATGTTTACATTATTAAGAATCCTTGGACAATTTTGATTGGTTTGATAATTTAGGCTTAAGAAATAGAGGAGGCACGGGTGGTTCAATGAGTTAAGCGTCTGCCTTTAGCTCAGGTCATGCATGATCCCAGGGTCTTGGGATCAAGCTCTGGAGACTGGCATTGCGCTCTCTGCTCAGGAGGGAGTCTGCTTCTCCCTCTCACTCTCCCTCTGTGCTCTCTCTCTCTCTTTCTTTCAAATAAATAAAATCTAGAAAGAGAGAAAGAGAAAGAAAGAAAGAAAGAAAGAAAGAAAGAAAGAAAGAAAGAGAAAAGAAAAGAAAGAAAGAAAGAAAAAAGAGAAGAGAAGAGAGATGTTTGGGTGGCTCAGATGGAATGTCTGACTTCGGCTCAAGTCATGATCTCCAGGTCCTGTGATCAGGCTCCCTGTTCAGTGGAGAGTCTGCTTTCCTCTCTCTCTTCCTCTGCCCCTCCTCCCTGCTCATTCTCTCTCTCTCTCAAATAAAAAAATAAAATATTTTTTAAAAAGAAAAGAAAACCACCCCTGGTCTTTTTCTCAAACGTATATTAAGTATAATAAAATTTATGTTTTATTTTTATAAAAATTTTGTCTTTTATAAAGAGTACTTAATGTGAATTTCTTAAGCTTCTTATTTTGGTTTACCAATCAAATTAATATAACTCCTGCATAATTTTTAAGAATGTGAAAAATGTAAATTTGTCATTTACTAAATTTTATAATTATTTTGACAAACTTTTAACATCAGCTGTAATTATGTTTTGTAGCTTGAACATAATTTTCAAGATCCTTAAGTAAATTGAGTCATTGGATTAATATCAAATCAAACTAACAAATAATCTTTGATTGCTACATAATTTCTAAGTAAAATGGAATACTGAAAAAATTATTACTGAGCATAATTTCAAGCTAATGTACATTTGCATATTTTTATATGTGCTATAGGCTATGTCTTTGGTCATGGTCATGTGAACAGACATGCTCCTTTTTGAAACTTTAAGGTGTATATGTGAAGCTATAAAAAGCTATGTACTTATAAGCTTTGCTATTCCACTTAATTTTAGTGTACAACAGGTTTCAGTTACTTACCTCCCAGAGTTTTCTGTGAAATATAAGTTGGTTATTTTGGTTAAAAGCTACAATATGCATATACTAGGAACAACAGTAATAAAGAAATAAACTTGAGTACATCAGGTAATGCTTTCATTTTTGCTTATCAATGTATAAAGAGACTAGGTTTTTCTCTCTAAAATATCTGATTATTTCAGAATGTGAAAGAAAGAATAAAGACAAAGCCTTAATGGCTGTACAAAGTTGTAGAAGATTTTCAGGAAGGGAAATTTTTTGACCTTGATTTATATATTGAATATGAAAAACAGCAATAAAATGTGTTGAAATTTTGAGAAGATTTGGATTAGTTTTGATGGGTTTGTTCATACGGAAAAAACAAAAACTTCTGAAATTTTTTACCAATGTTATATTAATGCAAAACTGGATCTCAATTTTCTTTCTGTTAAAATGACAAATTGTAGAGGGATAGACACATAGATCAAAAGAATAGAATATAGAACCCAGAAATAACTCCTCACAAATATGCCCAATAATTTTTGACAAAAAAGCAAAAGCAATTCAGAGGAAGAAGAACAGCCTTTTCTTTAATGTTTTTGAAAGTTTTTTTTAAAAGGTTTTAGTCATTTATTTGAGAGAGAGAGAGAGAGAGAGAGCACAAAGGGGGGACAAGCAGAGGGAGAGGAAAAAGCAGGCTTCTTGCTCAGGACCCTGGGATTGTGACCTGATCCGAAGGCAGATGTTTAACCAACTGAGCCAACTAGGTGCCCCGAGAATAGCCTATTCAATAAATGGTGGAGAAATTGGTATCCATTGGCAACAAAAACAAAAACAAATCTCACCTTGAAGTTAACTTTATATGAGAATTAACTCAAAATGGATAATGGGCATAAATGTCAAATACAAAACTCTAAAACTTATAGAAAAGAACATGAGAGAATATCTTTGGGATCTACATAGGAGTAGGTCCACTGCTAAGACTTGACATCAAATAGAACAATTGGTAAAATGAAAAATTGATAAATTGGACCTCATCAAATTCAAAAAACTTTTGCTCTTTGGAAGATTCTTTTAAGAGCATGAACAGACAAATTCCAGTCTGGGAGAAAATATTTGCAATTACATATCTGATATGTACATAGACCTTACATCTAAAATATATAGAATAGGGACATCTGGGTGGCTCAGTGGGTTAAGGCCTCTGCCTTCGGCTCAGGTCGTGATCCCAGGGTCCGGAGATTGAGCTCCGCATGGGGCTCTCTGCTCTGCAGGGAGCCTGCTTCCTCTTCTCTCTCTGCCTGCCTCTCTGCCTACTTGTGATCTCTGTCTGTCAAATAAATAAATAAAATCTTTTAAAAAAGTGAAATAAAATAAAATATATAGAATATATAAAGAACTCCCAAAATTCAACATTACAAAAAAAAGCAATTCAATTAGAAAATGGACTGATGACATGAGCAGATATTTCACCCAAGAGAATATTAGAGATGGCAAATGAACACAAGAAAGGATGCTCAACATCATTAGCCATTAGAAAAATGCAAATTAAAACTACAATGAAATATCACCATATACCTATCAGAATGACCAAAATAAAAAGTAATAATAACACCAAATGCTGGTGAGGATGTACAGACACTGGATCACTCATAGATTGCTGGTAGGAATGTAAAATGATATAGCTACTCTGGAAAATAGTTTGACAGTTCCTTTCAAACATAAAAATGGACTAACATATGATCCAGCAACTGGACTCTGAGCATTTATCCCAGAGAAATGAAGGTTTATTTTCATGTAGGAATTTGAACATGAATGTTCAAAGCAGTTTTATTTGTGATAGTTAAACACTGGAAACTACTCAAATGGCCTTCTCTGGATGAATGGTTAAATAAACTGTGGTACGTCCATACCATGACATACTATTCAGCAGTAAAAGAGGATGAGTTATTGATACATGTAATAACCTGAATGGATCTCAAGGACATTATCCTGAGTGGGGGAAAAAAAGCCATTTTAAAAGTTCATATACTGCATGATTCTATTTATGTAACTGAAATGATATAATTATAAAGATGGAGAAGAGTTTCATGGTTGCCAGTAATTAGAGGTGGATGATACTGGTATGAAATAAATGAGTAACATGAAGAAGTCTCATGGTAATGAGACATGCACTTGTGTGCACTTGTGTGTGTGTGTGTGTGTTTGCAGTTTTATCTCATGTTTAGCCTTATGTAACCACCACCTCAATCATTAACGCAATGTTACAACTGAATTATCAGTTGTAGAATATCTGGTGGTAGAATACACAGAACTTCCCTCTATATTTGCAGCCTCCTATGAATCTATAATTATTTTGAAGTAAAAACATTGGGACGCCTGCGTAGCTCAGTCACTGGGCACCAGCCTTTCAGCTCAGGTCATGATCTCAGGGTCCTGGGAACGGGTGCGTCTGAGTTCCCTGCTAGATGGGAAGCCTGCTTCTTCCTCTCCCATGCCCCCTGCTTGTATTTCCTCTCTTGCTGTCTCTCTGTGTCAAATAAATAAAAATAAAAATATTTAAAGAAAAAGAAAAAGAACAAAGTAAAAACATTAAAAGATGATAATTTGGTCCCATGCTCTTATCAAGAGGCAATGAGAGGTTATATTTACCTTCCGTGTAATCTGCCCAATAGCAGAGATTTCACATATCACAAGAATAATTTTGTCTGCATTTTATTGCCTTTTTCATGTTCTTGATATAAAAAAAAGTACTCCAAAGTGCAAAGAACAAAGGCAGAAAAACTAAGTTTTCCTATAAGCATGTTACCTTGCACTATGGTTATTTTAGAACATTATATTATCATTTTGATTAAATTGATAGCCAAGTGTTGTTTCTCAGGTACCCATGTAAATATTTCAGAAATTGTACAATTTTGTAAAGGCACTAGAGATTTGTCAGTGTCTTTTGCTGTTAAATATGTTCTTATACCTAGGCAAAACCTTGATCAACTCTTTCTTTTTTAAACTTAACTTTTTTTAAGAAAGATTTTATTTATTTATTTATTTGACACAGAGAGATCATAAGTAAGCAGAGAGGCAGGTAGAGAGAGGGGGGAAAGCAGGCTCCCCGCCAAGCAGAGAGCCTGATGCGGGGCTCACTCCCAGGACCCTTGAGACTATGACCTCAGCTGAAGGCAGAGGCTTAACCCTCCGAGCCACCCAGATGCCCCAAAACATTGATCAACTCTTATGAAATCGTTTTGTACTATGTGTAAACAGAGAATTTTACTCTGCTCCATTCTTTTATTACTGGTGGCTGTAATAAATTAACCATAGCCTGTTAGTCTCTCATCAAACAGATTTCTATTTCCTGATGCATGTCTGAAATCTTTGCTATAAGGTACTGGCTGGAATTTGTGTCTACAACAAAGGAGGACTGTTGCTGAGACTTGGGGATGAGACCTTACCAGATACTGTGAACTATTGCTTCTTTAAGAATATACTCTTGGCGGGGCGCCTGGGTGGCTCAGTGGGTTAAGCCTCTGCCTTTGGCTCAGGTCATGATCTCAGGGTCCTGGGATCGAGCCCTGCATCGCATCGGGCTCTCTGCTCATCAGGGAGCCTGCTTCCTCTTCTCTCTCTCTGCCTGCCTCTCTGCCTACTTGTGATCTGTCTGTCAAATAAATAAATAAAATCTTAAAAAAAAAAAGAATATACTCTTGGCTACGGGCATCTGAGCTGACTTTGCTTAGATGAGTTTTAGACTGAATGAATAGAGTGAGTCAGAGTTTCTACTCTTTATAGTCCAGAAATAGATGTATTTCATGAAGGCGAACTGCATATCCATGATGCAGTGGACACAAGTGGAACAAGAATTAATGACACAGGCATGAATGAACTGATGAGGGAATCTTACTAGTTATTTCCTTGAAATATGGTGGGCATTACTTTTTTCTGATTTACTGAGTTATCACTTATAAGCTATAATATCAACCCATTTTAAGTGTATGACTCAAAGATTTCTAGTTCTTTTATGGAATTGCACAACTATCACAAATACTAGTGTTTGAATATTTCCATCACACCCAAAAATGTTCTTGGGTTCTCTGGCAGTCAATTTCCACTCCCATCCCCAAGTCCAGGCAACCACTGATCTGCTTTCTGACTTTATAAATGGCCTTTTCTAGAAATTTTGTATCAATAGAATCATTCAGTATGAGGCCTTTTGTATCTGGATTCTTTGCCTTAGCATGTTTTTGAAGTTCATTCATGTTATAGCATACATCATTATTTCACTCTTTTTATAGTTCAACAATATTCCATTGTATGAATATACCAAATTGTGTTTATTCACCAACAATGCACAGCTGAATTGCTTCCAGTTTTTGGCTATTATGAATAATGCTGCTATGAATTCTTGCATGCAAGTCTTCATGTGACATATTTTCTTTTCTCTTGGGTTGATTCCTAAGGGCTAAATCACTGGATCATGTAGAGGTTCTTTTGGATCATATAGTAAGTTTATTGCAACTTTTTATGAAACTGCTGAATTGTTTTCCAAAGGGACCATACTATTTTACCTTCCCACAAACAATGCATGAAAATTCTTGTTTTTCCATATCCTCCCCAGCACTGTTATTGGCTTGGTTTTTCTTTTTTAATATAGCCATTCTAGTATGTGTAAGGTAGTATCTTACTATGTTTTTAATATGCATCTCTCTGATTATTAATTCTGTTGAGCATTTTTTTGTGGGCTCATTGGCCATTTGTATGGGGTTTTTATGGAGAAATGTCTATTCAGACACTTTGGCCATTTTTAAATTTGTAGTTTTATTATTGAGTTGTAAGAGTTCTTATTTTCTAGATTAAGTCTCTTAATGGTTAAATGATTTGCAATATTGTCTTCCATTCTGTGGGTTGTCTTTTCACTAAGTGAAAAGACTTAGGAAACTTTGTGTTTCTTTGAAACACAAAAGTTTTTTATTTTGTTGAAGCACAATTTATTTACTTTTTTGTCATTGTTGCTGGTTGTTTTGTTATGATAGCTAAGAAAGCTCTGTTTAACCAAAGCTTACAAATATTTTCTCTTAAAATTTTTATAGTTTTAGTTTTTACATTTAAGTCTATAATTTAGATTTTTTTTTGTTTTTAGTGTAAGGGTCTAAATTGTTTTTTGGCATAATATAGATATTCAGTTAACATAGAACCATTTGTTGCAAGGACTATCCTCCTCCCATTGAGTGGTCCTGGAGCCTTAGTGAAAAATCATTTACTTCTGGGCTCCTAGTTCTATTCCATTGATCCACATGCCTGTTCTTATGCCAGTACCACACTGTCCTGATTACTGTAGGTTTTTTTTTCTTTCTCCAAATTTTTGTTTAAATTCCAGTTAGTTAATATACTGTAGGAAATGGGAAAAAGAAAGTCTCTTCAACAAATGGTACTGGGAAAAACTGGACCATGCAAACGAATGAAACTGGACTATTTTCTTACACCATACACAAAAGAATGAAACTGGGCTATTTTTTTTACACCATACACAAACTTAAAATGGGCTAAAGATCTAGGATGCGTGGCTGGCTCAGTTGGGAGAGCACAGGACTCTTGATCTCAAGATTGTGAGTTTGAGCCTCACATCTGGTGTAGAAATTAATTACAAATAAAATTGAAAGTTTAAAAAAAATGATTAAAGAACTACATGTAAGACTTGAAACCATAAAATTCCTAGAAGAAAACATAGGCAATATTATTTAAAAATATGTATTTTATTTATTTATTTGAGAGAGAGAGAAAGAGTGAAAGGGGTGAGGGGCAGAGAAGAAGGAGACTCCCAGCTGAGCAGGGATCCTGATGTGGGGCTCCATGCAGGGCTTGATTCTGGGACTCTGGCATTGTGATCAGAGCCTAAGGTAGGTACTTAATAGACTGAGGCATTCAGGTCCCTCTTTAGGCAGTACTCTTTTGACACTGGTTACAGAAATATTGTACTAGACATGTCTCCTCTGGCAAGGGAAACAAAAGCAAAGTTGAACTATTAAGATGAAATCAAAATAAAAAGTTTTTACACAATAAAAGGAAACAATCAACAAAGCAAAAAGACAACCTACTGAATGGGAAAAGACCTTTGCAAATGATGTATTTGTTAAGGGGTTAATATGCAAAATGTATAAAGAATTTATACAACTCAAACCAAAAAAGCAAATAATTCAATTTAAAAATGGGCAGAGGACCTGAATAGACATTTTTCCAAAGAGGATATACACATGGCTAACAGACACATGATAATATGCTGAACATCCCTAATCATTGGGGAAATTCAAATCAAAATAATGATGAGATACTTCACACCCATCAGAATGGCTAAAATAAAAAACACAAGAAATAGCAAGTGTTGGCAAGGATTTGGAGGAAAAGGAAACTTTATGCACTATTGGTGGGAATGCAAACTGCTATAGCCACTGTGAAAAACCTTATAGAGGAAAACAACTGGCTATTTACCCAAAGAAAAAAACACTAATTCAAAAAAAAATATGCACCCATATGTTTATTGCAACATTATTTACAACAGCCAAGGCATGGAAGCAACCCAAGTTATTGATGGATGAATGTAAAAGATGTGGTATATACAATGGAATATTCCTCAACCACTAAAAAATATGAAATCTTGCCAATTTCAACAACACTGATGGATCTAGAGGGTAAAATGCTAAGTGAAATAAGCCAGTTAGAGAAAGACAAATACCACCATATGATTTCACTCATATGAAGAACATAAGAAACAAAACAAATGAACAATGAAAAAAGACAAACAAAAAACCAGACTCTTAAACATAGAGAACAGTGCTCACTTTGGCAGCACATATACTAAAATTAAATAGAGAGAACAAACTGGTGGTTGACAGAGGGGAGGTAGGTGGGGGAATGGGTGAAATAAAGAGGATTAAGAGTACATTTATCATGATGTAATGTATAGAATTGTTGAATCATTATGTATCATTTATATTGAAACTAATATGAAACTGTATGTTAATTATACTTGAATAAAAAAATATTGAGATTTACAATCCATTAACATAGGGGTGCCTGGGTGGCTCAGTCTGTTAAGTGTCTGCCTTCAGCTCAGGTGGAGAGCCCAGGGTCCTGCTCTATGTCAGGCTCCCTGCTCAGTGGGGAGTCTGCTTCTCCCTCTCCCTCTGCACCTGCTCATGTGTTCTCTCTCCCTTACTGTCTCTCAAATAAATAAATACTTTTGTTTTAAGAAAAAGGATGTTTCTCCCATTTATCTAGACCTTTTAAAATTTATCTTAGCAATGTTTTGTAGTTTTCAGTGCACACACTTTGTAATTCTTTTGTTAAATTCGTTCCTAAGTATTTTATTATCTTCAATGTTATTAGAAATGTTTTCCTAATAGTTTTCTTCATTGCATTTTTTTAAGATTTTATTTTTAAGTAGTTTCGACACCTAACATGGGGCTTGAACTCATGACCCTGAGACCAAGAGTTACATACTTTTCTGACAGAGCTAGCCCGGTGCCTCCTTCATTGCATTTTTTAAAAAGATTTTATTTATTTGACAGAGATCACAAGTAGGCAGAGAGGCAGGCAGAGAGAGAGGAGGAAGCAGGCTCCCTGCTGAGCAGAGAGCCCGATGCGAGGTTGATCCCAGGACCCCAAGAGAGCTGAAGGCAGAGGCTTTAACCCACTGAGCCACCCAGGCGCCCCCTTCATTGCATTTTTTGATTGTTCACTGCTAGTGTATAGAAATACCATTAATTTTTGTATATGGATCTGGTGTCTTGTGACATTGCTAAATCCATTTATTAATTTTACTAGTTGTGTATCTGTGTGTATTCCTCAGAATTTTCTTTTTTTAATTTTATTTATTTATTTGATAGAGATCACAAGTAGGCAGAGGGGCAGGCAGAGAGAGAGGAAGGTAAGCAGGCTCCCTGCTGAGTAAAAAGTCCGATGTGGGGCTGGATCCCAGGACTCTGGGATCATGACCTGAGCTGAAGGCAGAGGCTTTAACCCACTGAGCCACCCAGGTGCCCCATTCCTTAGAATTTTCTTAATATAAGATTGTGTCACCAGCAAACTTAGTTTTTATGACTTCCTTTCTAATCTGAATGGCTTTAATTTGATTGTTGTTGTTGCACTGGCTAGAATCGCCAGTACAACACTGAATATAAGTGGTGATAGTCTTGTCTTGTTTCTGATCTTAGAGGAAAAATATTCAGTTTTTCATGATTACATAAGATATTTGCTAAAGGTTTTTCAGAGATCCTCTTTAACAAGTTAAGAAAGTTCCTTTCTAATCCTACTTTGTTGAGTGTTTTTATCATGATAGGGTGTTAACTTTTGTGAAATGCTTTTTCTGTGTCTATGATTATGTGCTTTTGTCCTTTATTCTATTAACATGGTGCATTTAATTTTTTATTATTATGCCAACTTGCATTTCTAGAACAAATCTCACTTTGCCATGCTTATAAATCTTTTTAATATGGTCCTGAATTTAGTATGTTAATACTTATTAAGAATTTTTGCATGTGTATTCACAAAGGGTATCAGTCTATAGTTTTCTTTTCTTCTGATGTCTTTGGTATCAGAGTAATGCTGGCCTTGTAGAAGTTGGGAAGCATTCCCTCTTCTGCTTTTGAAAGTGTCTGTAAAGGATTGGTGTGAGTTTTTTTCTTTAAATATTTGATCAAATATACCACAGAAGCCACATGGGCCTGCGCTTTTTTTTTGAAGGGAGGGAGAATTTAAATTGCTGAATCAATTTCTATACTTTTTTGTCAATTTACATGTCTTAAAATATCAGACATTTTAGATAATGTATTTTAACAGCTCTGAATTGATTTGACTCCTGATGTTTGTTATTTTTATTGTTTGCTTGTTTCTTTACTAACTTACCTGAACTAAGTTTATGATCTCTGTCTCTACTACAATGTGTGGCTACTGAGGTCTCTGCTCAGATTTTTTCCCTTTCTTTTATTTTCAAAAACTAGCTCCCTAGGAGTGCATGTATACCTTGCACAATGTTTAGCTAGAGGTTGCTTCAAACAACTCTAGCCACTATGTAGCCATTATCTGATTGGGGAGCATATGCATACTTTAAATTGCTGTCACATCTGCTCCAGCTTTTTTTAAAAAAAATGATTTTATTTATTTGACAGAGAGACAACAAGTAGGGGGAATAACAGAGGGAGAGGGGGAAGCAGGCTCCTGGCCAAGCAGGGAGCCTGATGCTGAGCTCCATCCCAGGACCCTGGGATCATGACCCACGCTGAAGGCAGACACCCATGACTAAGCCACCCAGGCGCCCCACGTTGGCTCCAGCTTTTACCTTCTGTTGGTCTCACTTGCTTTTCCTCTGTATATTCACAAAGGTGCTGAATTCAAGGGATCTGTGGGCATGCACACAGGATATGTGGATACCTTATCAAGTCCACTATGACTGTCTCACTTCCTGGAATTCCCTATTATGTCCACTGGTAGTCCATTGCCTGCCCCGAACAGTCCAGTAATCAGGGTCTCAGGCCTTCTTATCTGCTTGCCACTGAGATCACTACTTGAACCATTGTTGCTCTAAATCAAGTGAGTTCTTTACAGCAGCAGCAGCAGCAGTGAAGTTGCTGGGTTTTATTTTACAGCCTGCCTTACCTTGGTTCAACTACTGCGCCAATAGCAGGGGTTGGTGTTGGTGAGTAGGAAATTGAAGTAAGCCCAGTATATTAGTCAGGATTCTCCAGAGAAACAGAACAAATAGGGTATATAGAAAGATATATAGGAAGTGATGTATTATGAAGGGTTACTCACATAATTATGGAGGCTAAGAAGTCCTACAATCTGCTGTCTGCAAGATGGAGGTCCTGGAAAACAAATGGCATAGCTCTAATCCAAACCCAAAATCCTGGGAAACAATGATGTAAATCCAAGTTTTAGTCTGAAGGACCAACTACCGGGGATGCCAATGTCTGAGGGATGAAGACGAAAGTTCCAGCTCAAGCTGAGCAAATTTGCCCTTCTGCCTTTTGGGCCCTCCATCCAGTGGATTGGATGATGTCTACCTATACTGGTGAGGGTGATCTTAGTGACCTTCTTTATTCAATTTATTGATTCAAAGGCTAAGAATACCATATAGACTTGCTCTCTTCTTACTCAAAGTTCAGAATTTCTTTTTTTTAAGGTTTTATTTATTTATTTGACACACAGAGAGAGAGATCACAAGTAGGCAGAGAGGCAGGCAGAGAAAGGGGGTGAAGTAGGCTCTCCACCGAGCAGAGAGCCCGATGTGGGGCTCAATCCCAGGACCCTGAGATCATGACCTGAGCCAAAGGCAGAGGCTTAACCCACTGAGCCACCCAGGCACCCCAAAGTTCAGAATTTCTCACTTTGTCGTATCTTTGGGTCAATTTTCAGTGTTGAAATGGCTGTTTTTTTTTATAATTTGTTCAGCTTTTTAGTTACTATGTACATTTGCATAAATTCCTCAAAGTCAGGAATTATTCAATTATTCAAATTATTCAAATATGGGAAAATTTCTTCCATTAAAGTCAAATAAACTCTTCTAACTGAAGGAGACATCAGTTCTTGGTGACCATCTATGCAAGAAACAATAGTAATATTGACCTGGAGCTTTTTCTATCGTTTCATAATATAGCCTTTAACCCAAACATATGAAGAAGGGAAATAATATTTAATAGAAGATGGACATCAGCTTTTATGTACCCTTCACTGATGTGATTTGAACTTGGAGCCATGTGGGCTAATCTAGATGGCAGAATAAGAGAACAGGAAGTCATATGTCTGAGGGATGAGAAAGAAGAATTAGGAAAGAAAGTGAAAATATGAATGAGGTCTTAATGATCTTTCCAGAGGGCTCTTTATACCTAGATCAATTTTTTAACTACTTTTAAATCCTTTAAGAGAAGGGGTGTCTGGGTGGTTCAGTCAGTTGGGCGGCTGCCTTCGGCTCAAGTCACAAGATCAAGCAGGGAGCCTGCTTCTCCCTCTCCCTCTGCCGCTCCCCCTGCTTGTGCTCTCTCACTGTCTGTGTCAAATAAGTAAATAGAACCTTTAAAAAAGAATGTTTAAAAAAAGGTCCTTTAAGAGCAAGAATAGGGGGCGCCTGGGTGGCTCAGTGGGTTAAGCCACTGCCTTCGGCTCGGGTCATGATCTCAGGGTCCTGGGATCGAGTCCCACATCGGGCTCTCTGCTCAGCGGGAAGCCTGCTTCCCCCTCTCTCTCTCTCTGCCTGCCTCTCCTTCTACTTGTGATCTCTCTCTGTCAAATAAATAAATAAAATCTTAAAAAAAAAAAAGAGCAAGAATAGTTTTCTATGTGCTGTAAAATGTGTTACTGTTATGTATTACACATGTATTAAATTAAAATAATAGTCACTAGCTCCAGTGGTCTGGGTCATACTGAAGGATATATTTGTTAGTATTATATGACAATGAAGTCAAAATTCCAAAATTCATCTGTAATGTGATGTAAATATGTTCCTACCTTCTAGAAGATGGGGGACCGAGACACTGATACTAACAAAGCTTCAGACACAAGAGTCAGATTTTCTTTTTTTAAAAGATTTTATTTATTCATTTGACAGAGAGAGGGAGAGAGAGAGAGAGCAATCGAGCGTGCGCAAGAGAGAGGGAACACAAGCAGGGGGAGTGGGAGAGGGAGACCAGGCTTCCCACCGAGCAGGGAACCCAATGTGGGGCTTGATCCCAGGACCCTGGGATTATGACCTGAACTGAAGGCAGACGCTTAATGACTGAGACACCCAGGTGCCCCAGATTTTCTGAACTTCATTTAAGTAAAGAATATCTAAAAGCAGGCATATTAGAAACCAAAGATAGCTGAGCTGCCAAAATGCAGCATACTTTGTCATGTAATGAGGAGCTGCATCTAGGTACAGCTATGCTATTTCAAAAATGCACAGGGGAAAAATACACAGGAAACTTAAAATTTACTAAAAATCATAGAATTGTACACTTGAGCTGGGTGAGCTATATTATATGTAAAATATGCCTCAATAAAGTTATTAAAAGTACCCAGAAGACTGAGAAAAAAGCATATTTTTCAAATATGCACTTTGGAAATACACAAATGCAAAATAAAGTAAATTATAGCCATAAGAAAAAGGCAATCTGTTAGGTGGTATAGATATTTAATTCAAACAGATGTCTTACACTGCTGTACTTTAATGTAGGTGAAATACGCCGCTTTTGAAAAGGATTTATTAATGAAATGTCATTTGCAATTAGAATTCCAGCTACTCAGGACTAAAAATTTCAACGAATCAGTTTTTTTCCTGTTTTCTACTGTATCTACCATCACGCATATTTCCAGAGATTTGCAGCACATGTAACCAACACATCAACAACTTTCACCTTGGTCACAGATTTATTTGTATGGAAAAACACAACAGTATTTGCTAAGCCTATGCAGTATCTTCCATCTAATTAGTACCTCAGGGCAGGTTGTTGATAAACGGAAAACAATAAGGGACATATTAAATATCCCCAGCAGTACTCTCTGCATACTATCAGGTTTAGAAAGAAGGAAGACAGTTTGCATATCAAACAATAAACCAGCTAGCTACAGACTGCCATTAAGTACAAGGAATCCAACTAGAATAACTTGTGATTCAGGAAGAAATAATCCTGTCTGCAGCTTTGTAGGTTAAAGAAATAAATATGGTTCCCTTTAGCTTCAAATTAGAAATATGTTTAGAAGGCAACATGGAAATAGCTACTATTATTTTTGTTTTCAATATTAACGATAAAAGAATGTCACTAGAAGTATTTCACAGTTGGGATGCTCTATGCAACTCTGCACATCCCCCACTGCCAAGTGACTACCTAGTATTCATTTACTGGGATCACTATAGAAATCAGCCATTAATCTGGGAACATTTGGCTCAAGGGACTTGTAATGGGTTGCAGAGGAGTGTACATCATGTTTCACATGCAGATGAGGTTGCCATCTGGTGGATATTCTCTAACTAAAAGCTAACATTTGTAGGCATACATAGAACAATCCTATTCTAGGTCGGTAAATTATGCTACTTTTAGCAAGCATTTATTAGATGTCTATTTTATGATTTGTGCTGAATGGATACCTGTTTTTGTACCTTATGTATGAGTACAAAAATGCCAGGAAAGGAAGTACAATAAAGCTTTGCATTTAAAAGGTAAATAAATAAAAATCTTTAAAAAAATAAAATAAAAGGGGTGCCTGGGTGGCTCTCTGCTCAGCAGAAAGCCTCCTTCCCTTCCTCTCTCTCTCTGTGTGCCTCTCTGCCTACTTGTGATCTCCATCAAATGAATAAATAAAATCTTTTTAAAAAATTAAAAAATAAATAAAAGGTAACAGAGGGGAGCCTGGATGGCTCAGTTGTTAAGGGTCTGCCTTCGGGTCCTGGGATCAAGTCCCCCATCGTGTCCTGCGTTGAGTCCCGCATTGGGCTCCCTGCTCAGCAGGAAGCCTGCTGCTCCCTCTCCCTGCTCCCTCTCTTTGTGTTCCCTCTGTTGCTGTCTCTCTCTCTGTCAAATAAAAAAACAAAATCTTTAGGAAAATTTTAAAAAATTTTTAAAGTAATAGATATGGGATGGAGAAAGATACTCCATGCAAATGATAACCAAAAGAGAGCAGGTGGGACTATACTTTTATCATATAAAATAAGACTTTCAGTCAAAGGGAGTCACAAGAGATAATAAGAAGGTCACTATATAGTGATGAAGAGATCAGCTCAGAAATAAACAGCATTACAATAATAGTAGGGGACTTCAGTATGTCACTTTCAACATTGGGCAGATCATCTAGGAGAAAATAAACAATGGACTTGAATAACCAAGAGACTAATGGGCCTACCAGACTTATACTAAACTTTCTATCCACCAGCACCAGAATACACATTCTTTTCAAGCTTACACAGAACATTCTCGAGCACAGATCATGTGTTGGGTCACAAAGTAAGCCTTAACAAATTTAAGAAGATTGAAACCATATCAAGTATCTTTTCTAACTACAAAGATATAAAACTAGAAATCCATAACAGGAAGAAACTGAAAAATTAAATATGTAGTGATTACACAACATACTCTTTCCTGAAAAACCAATGCGTTAAAGAAGATATCAAAAGGGAAATCAGAAAGTGATAAAACAAAACCAGAACATACCAAAACTTATGGGATGCAGCAAAAGCAATCCTGAGAGGAAAGTATAGCAAAAAATGCCTACATTAAAAAAAAAGACAAGGGCACCTGGGTGGCTCAGTCAGTTAAGCGCCTGCCTTCGGTTCAGGTCACGCTCCCAGGGTTCTGGGATCGTGCCCCGCATCCATCAGGGCCTTGCTCAGCAGGGAGTCTGCTTTTCCCTCCCCTGTGCTGCTCCCCCTACTTGTGCTCTCTTCCTCTGTCAAATAAATAAATACAACCTTAAGAAAAACTTTAAAAAATAAATGAGCAAGCAAATACATATATTCATATATACATAAAAATATCAATACAAATGGGCGCCTGGGTGGCTCGGTGGGTTAAAGTCTCTGCCTTTGGCTCAGGTCATGATCCCAGGGTCCTGGGATCGAGCTCCGCATCGGGCTCTCTGCTTGCTGGGGAGCCTGATTCCTCCTCCCTCTCTCTCTCCACCTGCCTCTCTGCCTACTTGTGATCTCTCTCTGTCAAATAAATAAATAAAATCTTTAAAAAAATCAATACAAATTTAATAGAAATATTAGTTCAAATGTAGTGGTTAGTACTGAGACTATGACATCACAATTGCAAATGTGATGTTATGTGAATGTGTATTTATGACTTGGGATAAAATTTCCTTCATGGTAAGATGATGCAAATAGATTCAAATGTTAGAAGTGAGGACACTGAGCTCTGGAAAACAGATGGAAAGAATAGACTCTAGTAATGATGCAGACACTAATGTTGAAAATGCATCTGGAAAATTAAAGTTAGTTCATGAAATATGAGGAGAAAAATCAATAAAGCCAAATTAACATTTTTTTATAATATAGCTATAGTTATTTCACTGAAGGGAAATTTTAAGTGCTACAAGTAGATATTTGACTCATTCATCTGTATCCCTAAAACTTGTTATAATCTGGTTGACAAGAAAATTTCTTTTTTTAAGATATTTATTTATTTATTTATTTGACAGAGAGAGATCACAGTAGGAGAGAGGAAGGGAAGAGATCACAGAGAGAGGAAGGGAAGCAGGCCCCCTGCTGAGCAGAGAGCCCGATGTGGGACTTGATCCCAGGACCCTGAGATCATGACCTGAGCCGAAGGCAGCGGCTTAACCACCTGAGCCACCCAGGCGCCCCTGACAAGAAAAATTTTTAAAAAATATTTTATTTATTAGAGAGAGAGAGAGAGACAGAAAGTGCATGAGGGGTACGGGGGGGCAAGGAAGAGGGAGAAGCCAAGTTCCTGCTAAGCAGGGAGTCCAACGTGGGGCTTGGTCCCAGGACCCTGAGATCATGACCTGAACCAGAGGCAGATGCTTAACAGACTGAGCCACCCAGGTGCCCTGACAAGAAAATCTTTTTCGTTTTTTCTTACTGAGGTCTCCTTATATTTGAGAATGTAACACATGCTGAAGACTGCAAGATCTGTATCTCTAGCCTCTTTCTCAATGCATCTAAGTATTTCCCAGATATCTCCAATGGCATGTTCCTTAAGAGAGACAGCAGAGACAAATGGTTAAGAATGCAGATTAGGGGGCACCTGGGTGGCTCAGCGGGTTAAGCCGCTGCCTTCAGCTCGGGTCATGGTCTCAGGGTCCTGGGATTGAGTCCCGCGTCGGGCTCTCGGCTCAGCGGGGAGCCTGCTTCCTCCTCTCTCTCTCTGCCTGCCTCTCTGCCTACTTGTGATCTCTCTCTGTCAAATAAATAAATAAAATCTTTAAAAAAAAAAAAAGAGTGCAGATTAGGAGTGAAACAGATTGGATTCAACTCCTGACTCCATCATTTACGAGCTACTTAACTTTGGACAAGTTAGTTAGTTTCTCTGAGCCTATTTCTTCTTTTGAAAAACAGGATAAAAATAGTACTGACCTATTGTGAAAAGTAAATGAAATATATATATTTAATGCACTTGGTTGAATGGAATCTAGTAAATAATCAATAGGATATATATTCCATTAAAAGAAACACACATATGTATCTCTTTAAATCCAGTATTTTTTTTTTTTTCTCGTAGTGTACCATAGCTGGGAGCTCTTTTTCTGGACTTGTACCTGACCTGTTTTTTTTTTTTTAATTTTTTCTAGATTTTATTTATTTATTTGAGAGAAAGAGAGAGAGAGCACTAAGAGAGGGACAGGCAGAGGAAAAGGGACAAGCAGATATGGAGCTTGCCCTGGGCTCACTGCTGGGCTCCCCAGGACTCTGAGATCATGACCTCAGCTGAAGTTAGATGCTCAACTGACCTAACCACCCCAGAGCCCTACCTGTACTGGTTTTAATGATGTTTTACAACTGTCATCAAAGGTCACCACGTATAAATAAAGAAACGTATTTGGAGTTCACTACATAATTCATTCCATTTATATTGCAATTTGGCAAAACAAAAAATCAAAATACTTTTAATCATTCAAGTGGCATTTGTCACATAATGCCATATGTAGTAATTTTGCATATGCCTTATCTTGAACATTAAATTATGACCTTCTTGATAAAACAAGATGTTCTTATATCTTCTCTTCCATAATATCCATCACAACTTCTTATACAGAGTAGGTACCGTACATACCAATTAAGTAAAAAACAAATCTATTTTGTTCTTTTACAATAAAAAATGCAAAACTTTCAGGATGCCTGACTGGCTCAGTCAGTGGGAGCATGTGACTCTTGATCTTGGGGTTGTGGGTTCAGATCCTGCTTTAGGTGTAGAGATTCTTTTAAAAAAAATCTTAAAAATGCAAGATTTTTAATTTTAAATAATCTGCAGGCTCAAATATATCTTATTATTCTTTGGGAGAATTATTATTTTTTTAAACTAAGCTCTATGCCCAGTGTGGGGCTTGAACTCACCACCTTGATCTCAAGGGTTGCATGCTCTACTGAGCCAGTCAGGCACTTTGGGAGAATTATTATTTAAATTCTCATTTCCTCTATCTAGATTATTTCCTTTGATCCGATGCCACTTTTATACATGTTCAGACCGATGCATTCTTGGTAATTTGACTGAATATACATTAAATCACTACAGGTTCCTATTATCAAGAAGTTTTCTAAAAATTTGGTCACTTGGAAACATCAACTATATTACTTATAAAAATAGATTTAAAAGTTATAGCAATGCCTTGGCAGGTTACTCTTTCTTCTTGTCTTGTTTTATTCCATATCTTCTCTTAAAAAATATTTCCTGGTATATTTTGCAAAGCAGTGAACTATTTAAACCAGAACTCCTGCTTGAAGTTCTAAATCATTAATCTTCAAATTCAAGTATCTAAGATAAACTATTTAATATTAACATACTGAAAAAACACCAAAGGTAGGGATAGTATACAAAATTATGCTATGGATATAAGTCAGTCTAGAGTATATGTGAGAAAGAAAGGAATGGGGGAGAAATAGGAAATGAGAACATTATGGAATTTTTGGTGGCATTCTTCCCTCATCCTCCTTCTCATTCATTTGTCCTTCCTTTTTTTAAAAAAATTCCATTCATTTATTTGACAGAGAGAGACAGCCAGAGAGGGAACACAAGCAGGGGGAGTGGGAGAGGGAGAACTAGGCTTCCCGCAGAGCAGGGAGCCCGATGCGATGCGGGGTTCGATCCCAGCACCCTGTGATCATGACCTGAGCTGAAGACAGATACTTAATGACCGAGCCACCTAGGCACCCCTCTCCTTCCTTTTTAACTGTTTAAATTCATGTGTCAAATAATCACTAACAATTTACTAAGAGATAATTCATGAGGGGCACCTGGGTGGCTCAGTTGGTTAGCCATCTGATTTCAGTTTAGGTCATACTCTCAGGGTTCTGGGATTGAGCCCTGTGTTGGGCTCCCCACTCAGTGGGGAGTCTGCTTGTCCTTCTCCCTTTCCCTCTGCTCCTCCCCCCATCCCCGCTCATGTTCTCTCTCTCTCAAATAAATATATTTTTTAAAAAAAAGATTATTCATGAAAAGTGTTTACTGTGGTTACCATTACATAGTAAGCACTTAGTAAAAGTAAATTAATCTTAGTGATTATTATTATTGTGTGCAATCCTCCCATCTTTTCCTTTACCATGACCTCCTTTCCCAAATTTACATACAGCTAGGATGTGTGGTCGGGGCTGGGATAGAGAAGGATCATGCAGACTTTTTAAATATTTTTTTTATTTATTTGTCAGAGAAAGAGAGCAAGCCCAAGCAGGGGAGGCAACAGGCAAAGCAGGCAGAA
The DNA here is from genome assembly GCF_009829155.1 of Mustela erminea. Classification (NCBI taxonomy): domain Eukaryota; kingdom Metazoa; phylum Chordata; class Mammalia; order Carnivora; family Mustelidae; genus Mustela; species Mustela erminea. The sequence goes on from NC_045635.1 coordinate 93,020,783, forward strand.
CAAGCAGAGGGACAAGCAGGCTCCATGCTTGAGCCCAATGGGGGACTTTTTTTTTAATACTTAAGATTTATCTGAATAATTTTTTTTTGAAATTGTGTCTTGAAATCACCCATTTCGTGAAATCCGCAACATTAAACGCCAGTCAGGAGCTGGTCCTTCTAGTCAGTAAATGGCATGCTTCTTGAAGTTCCTTAATGAGGACAGTTAATATCTAAAGGTAGTTTTTTATTAAAAGGGATTCTGGGGCGCCTGGGTGGCTCAGTGGGTTAAGCCGCTGCCTTTGGCTCAGGTCATGATCTCAGGGTCCTGGGATCGAGTCCCGCATCGGGTTCTCTGCTCCACGGGGAGCCTGCTTCCTCCTCTCTCTCTCTCTGCCTGCCTCTCTGCCTACTTGTGATCTCTCTGTGTCAAATGAATAAATAAAATCTTAAAAAAAAAGGGATTCTGTATCCAAAAAACACTAGACAAGCCAATATATCTTTTTTCCCATTTATTTATTTATTTTTAATTTTTAAATTTAATTGATATACAGTGTATCATTAGTTTCAGGGGTAGAATTTGGTGATTCATCCAGTGGCATATAATACCTAGTGTTTATTATATCAACTGCCCTCCTTAATGCCTATCACCCAATTATCCCATCCCCCCACCCACCTCCCCTCCAGCAACCCTGTTTGTTTTCTATATTTAAGAGTCTCTTATGGTTTGCCTCCCCCTGTGTATTTATCTTAATTTATTTTCCCTTCCTTTCCCCTGTGTTCATCTGTTTGGTTTCTTAAATGCCACATATGAGTGAAATCATATGGCATTTGTCTTTCTCTGACTGACTTACTTCACTTAGCATAATACTCTCTGGTTCCACATCATTGCAAATGGCAAGATTTCATTCTTTTGATGGCTAAGTAATATTCCATTATATATATATTATAACATTCCATTTTATATATATATATATATATATGTGTGTATGTATATATATATATACACACATATATATATATATATAAAATATTCCATTATATGTATAGAAAGGGCCCGGATATCCATTGACAGATGAATGGATAAAGATCAATGGATATCTGGGCTCTTTCCATACTTTGGCTGCTGTGGATGTTGCTACTATAAACACTGGGGCACACGTGGCACTTCTAATCTCTATTTTTGTATCCTTTGGATAATAACCTAGTAGTACAATTGCTGGGTCCTAGAGTAGCTCTATTTTTAACTTTTTGAGGAACCTCCATACTGTTTTCCAGTGTGGCTGCACCAGCTTGCTTTCCCACCAACAGTGTTAGAGGGTTCCCCTTTTTCTGCGTCCTTGCCAACATCTATTGTTTCCCAAGTTGTTAATTTTAGCCATTCTGACTGGTGTGAGGTAGTATCTCATTGTGGTTTTGATTTGTCTAGACAAGCCTGTGTGTCTTATATTTCTGTGTTATCTTAAATTATCTATAGTTGTGTTTGAAAGTTGATATAATTCAGTTTTCTGTAGTAACAACTTACTTTTTCACAGTGCAGTGAATAGTCATATATTTGGCTTACATATCATAGAACTGCTTATTTCAGTTTCTGCAAAACAGATTTTTATCTTTTTGTTGCAAAAGTGGGCCTCTTAATCTCCCAACCTCAATATTAACTTTGGAATGTCTTATTTGTCGATACGGTGTGTGCTATAAGACTTTCAGGTAAACAAGGCAGATGAGACACATGCATTTATCTCTGTGGCATCATGAAGCACCACTAAAATGACAGAAAGGAATTTTTTAAGGGTATTAATAGAGAAGGGCAAAGAGAAGAGGAGAGGAGATGACAGCAGATAGATGGAGTCAACAAAATTGTGGAAGTTGGAAAGTATTAGATGAAATGAGTGCTAAGCTAACTTAAGAAACGAGAGAAAGCTGAAACCTAAGGCTGGTAGTGATGGGTTCAGTACTTAGGTACAGGATGAAGGGAGGATTTTAAAAGGGAGACTTAACAATTGACCAAAAGTAGATATTAGGGGAAAAAAATAGATTCTCAAAGCCCCTTACCTATTCCAACAAGAGATTCAAGTTTTATTTTCTGGAGTAATTGAGACAACTTTCTAGGGGAAAAAAAGCTCTAGTCTAGGAAACAATAGGCATAGCTGAAGGCGGGGGTGTGAACTTTAATGAAAATGAGGATGGAGTCTCTATGTACTAAATAGTAACTCCTCCGGACCCTGTCACCTTTCTGCTGCTTGTTTTTTTTGGGATATTGTCAGCTGAGCATTCTGGAGAAGCTGACTAAGCACTAGTATAAAGCCCTATAGACACTGACATCTGGGATTCTCCCATTGAAAAGACTGCCCACTTACTCCCCATTGAAACTCAAGAATTCAAAAGTCCCAACAATGGAGACAGAACTTTTTTGTGCCTCACTCTTAAATTTTTATGGGCAGTCAAATCCCTAAATATTTGAGGAAAGTTTCTAAAATGAAACACAGACAAACCATAAAAGACTCTTAACAATAGGAAACAAACTGAGGGTTGCTGGAGGGGAGCTGGATGGGGGAATGGGGTATCAGGGTGATAGGCATTAAGGAGGGCACTTGATGGAATGAGCACTGGGTGTTACATAAGACTGATGAATCACTAAACTAATAATACACTCTATGTTAACTGATTTTATTTTTTATTTTTTTAAAGATTTTTATTTATTTATTTGTGAGAGAAAGAGAGAACATGAGTGGGGGGTATAGGGGAGGAGCAGAGGGAGAAGCAGACTCCCCACTGAGCAGGGCGCCTGATGAGGGGCTCAATCCTGAGACTCCAGGATCATGACCTGAGCCAAAGGCAGACACCTAACCAACTGAGCCACCCAGGTGCTTCTAATTAATTGATTTTAAATAAAATTTTAAAATTAAACACAGAAACCAAAACTACAAAAGAAACAAAAGTCAAGGCAAAAAGAAACAAAAAAACTATAATCAATATTTTTCAGAGATATGAGAAGATAATTGAGATATAAGAACAGTACTACATTTGAGATATAAGAACAGTATGCTGTAAAATGGACCTTTCAAGGAATGAGAAAGAACTTTTAGAAATTAAAATATTATTGTAGTGATTTTAAAATCATTCTAAGAATAAAAATTTAAAATTCAGGAGCTCTCCTAGAGAGTAGAATAGAAAGAAAGAGAAGTGGAAAATAGAATAAAGATGAGACAATTCAAGGATTCAGTAATGGAGGGTCAAATTAGACCAACAGAAATTCCAGAAAGACGATACAAAAAAGGAGAAAGGAAGAAATTACTAAAGGAATAATACAAGAGAAACTCTTAGTACCACAATATATAAATGTCCAGATTAAAAAGGTCTACCAAGTTTCCGGAACAGTGAATGAGAAAATGATTTTCAGTAATGTACATTACAGTGGAATTTCAGAAGATGGAATAAAGATAAGATTTTAAAATTTCCGGCGGGAGGGACGGGTCACATACAAAGGATCACAAATAAGATTAGGAACAAAATTCTAAACTGTAACCCCAGAATCAAGAAGATAAGTTTTCAGGGAAAATAATTTCCAACTGTGGTAGCATAAATAATGCCTTCCCACAAACATGTCTTAATTCTAATTCTTGGACCTGTGACTTTGTTACCTTACATGGTAAAACATGGTAAAGGAATTTTGCAAATGTGATTAAGTTAAAGATCTTGAGATGGGGTGATTTTCCCAGATTCTGGGTAGGCCCAATATAATAAAAAAGGTCCTTATAAAAAGGGGTCAGGAAAATCAAAGTAAGAAAAAGAGATGTGAAAACTGAAACAGAGGTTGGAATAATATGCTTAGAAGATACAGGAAGGACTACGAATCAAGGAATGCAGGTGGCCTGTAGAAACTGAAAAAGACAAAGAAAAAGACAAAGAAAAAGATTCCCCTCTATAGCCTCTAGAAGGAACCAACCTTGCCAATACCTTGACTTTAGCCCATTGAAACTGAATTCAGATTTCTAATCCAAAGAAAATAAATTTTCAGCCACTGAGTTTGGGATAATTGACTACAGCAGCAATAGAACACCTAATACATCAACCTAGAACTCTATCACTTGAACTAACAATCAGATAACAGATTAGAACAAAGTTTTTTCAGACATTCAAGCGCTCCAAAAATGTACCGTGTTTCTCAAGAAATTACTGGAGGGTATCTGTCCACGAAAATGAGGGAGTTAAAGCAAAAGTGAGGGAAACATAGAGTCCATAAAATGGGGTCCAACACAAGAGAAAGGCAAAAGGAATTTTCAGGATAAAGGTGTGGGGATAAGCCAGGAAGGCAGCTATTCAGAAAGACTAAACCAGTTCACATTGGAACAGAAGGACAAAAAGCCCCAACACAGACATCTTTAATTTTTTAAAAATGAAAGTTATAGATAACTTGATGTATTTGAACACAGAGAAAGGAGATGTGGAGATTTCTTGGACAAACCTATTTGAGGATGAGTAGGTGATAGAAGCATAAAAAAATCCTACACAAATAAAAATTAATTTGTCAAAACAAAATTTTTAGAGGAAAGGAAATGTAACAACATACTCAATACTTGGTTAAACTTTGAATAATGTTTACAAAGTCATAGAAACATCATCACTGAATATGGATTTCACCAACATTTTTGGAAGGAGGGGAAGTATGTATTTGTGGGTGCATAAAAGACAAACTGCCACCTTTCATAATAGTTAGTAGATATTATCTGAAAAGCTGAAAAGTCAAGAAATAGCAATATTACATAAAAACGTGGTAGTAAATATTATAGGGAACAGCTAAAACTGTTTTATTGCTCTTCAAGAGTGAGAATCAGGAATGGAGAGAGATAGGATAGAGGGCTGTTGTTTTTTTGCTGTGCTATTTTTAAAAAAATCTGTACAAGATATAAATTTAGTAAAATTAAACATTTAGTTTAAAGATGTTATTCTTATGAACAATGCATTTTTGGGATTAACTTAATTCTTCTGAGATACATTGTGTACATGTTCTAATTGAAAAATCACAATTCTTAAGACAGGTAAAAATCCTCTTATATATACGGTGGCACATTTGTCACTTACTCAGTTCTCGAGGAACACAAATAAAAATCCTCACCACTGGGTGCCTGGGTGGCTCAGTTGGTTAGGCAACTGCCTTTGGCTCAGATCATGATCCGGGAGTCCAGGGATCTAGTCCTGCATCAGGCTCCCAGCTCCATGGGGAGTCGGCTTCTCCCTCTGACCTCCCTTCTCATGCTCTCTCTCACTCAATAAAGAAAATGTTAAAAAAAAGTCTTTACCACAACCTACAAGGGTATTTGAACTCTCTAATCTCACTGCATGCCAATGGTTCCTTTGTTTATTTCACTTTACATTACACTGTCCTTTTTCATTTCTTTGTTCAAACAAGCACCCTTTCTGATGACCTGCCCACAATCAATTAATTTTGCTTGGAAGGTTATTCCCTCAATCTTTTCCTGGTTAGCTCCTTATCTTTCAAGTCTCAGCTTAAATGTCACTTCTGCAGACACTTTCTCTGACCATTGAATTTAAAGGAGGTCTCCACCCCCAGTCTTCCTGTTATTCTCTCATGCCTTGCTCTGTTTTTTATTGTGTTTTACCACAATTTGTAAAAACATATCTGTATGCATGTTTGTGTGTTTTCACTAACCTCTAAGCTGTCTAGTGTAGCTGTGTGTAGCAGAGGGACTTGGACATAATAAGTGTTCAATAAATATTTTTTAAAAGATTTTATTTATTTATTTGTCAGAGAGAGTACTCTTTTTCCACAAGCAGAGGGAGCATCAGGCAGAGGGAAAGCAGGTCCCCCCACTGAGAAAGAACCCTCGATGCTGGACTCAATCCCAGGATCCTGGGATCATGACCTGAGCCAAAGGCAGGCACTTAACTGACTGAGCCACCCAGGCGCCCCTATATAAATATTTTTTAATGAATTTCTTATTAAGTGATATATCCATATCTCTGACATTTATAAACAATGGCATGTTATGTTCTGTAGATTTTGCTATATGTTAGCAATAACTAGATAAAGAGATTAAATAAAAACTAATATAATTTAGACCTTTTGAAAACTTGATTTCTTTTAAGATTTTCTTTATTTGAGGAGAGACAGAGTGAGCGAGAGGGAGAGAGAGAGAGAGCATGAGCTAGGGGAGAAGCAGAGAAACAGCCTCCCCACTGAGCAAGGAGCCCAACACGGGACTCAATTACAGGACTCTGGGATCATGACCTGAGCCAAAGGTAGACGCTTAACCCACTAAGCCACACAGGCACCCAAAACCCGAGTCCTTGAAAAACATTAAAACCTTAACACTTTTGGTTCATCTAAACGCTGGCCTCCTCTTATACAATGGATTCTAAGCAATGTCTGGAATTACATTTTACTCAGTACAGTCTCCTTTAATCAAGCATTATATCATTTGTACTTAAGCTGATTATGATAATTTTATACAACAAGGGGTTAATTAACATCACTGATCCACACAGGAGGCACATACCCATATAATCAGGATCACATAAATGTCTTTTCCTTCTTCTGAAAATACGTGGTAATGAGATGTATAACTTAGTCTTGTAGTCACTGTAATAGAATTAAATGCTTCATTTAGGTGACTTGTTCCATACTCAATTGGATTTTACTTAAAGAGAGAATTTCATGGTTTTTGATCTTTTTCTTTGTAGTCTGGGAAGGAATGTGAGGTGAAATTCACAAAGGTTCATTTTAATTATTCCAGTAATAGTGTAGCTTTCATATGATTTCTAGTATAATTTTTATGGTAGTAATTTCATGTACAGATCAGATTTGTAAAAAATCTTACTATGTAAGCCTAATATAAAGAGATCAGACATGTCATATGTCTACCACAGTGCTAGGCACATTAGGAATATTCAATAAAAATTAGGGTTTTTTTTTCTTCTGACTGATAATTCAAGTAGTGATCAGCCAATCATTCATTACAGTTCACTAAAACCCCAATTTTATACTCATAGAGGGTTTTTTTAACCTTAGCCTAAGACTTCGATCTGATTTATCTGAACTCATTGTTTCTGTTTCTTCCTATTTTCTTTCGTATCTTTTTAAATATATTATTGAATCCTGATTTGATCAGCTGCCTTGTACTCCCTTGGGTAAATGAAGTCCTTTCTTTTACTCACTAGGATCTTGAAGAAACTAGGCAGCCTAGTCTGATTTTTTTTTAAGATTTATTTATTTATTTATTTGAGAGAGAGAGTGAGAGAGAGAGTGAGCATGAGAGGGGAGAAGGTCAGAGGGACAAGCAGACTCCCCATGGAGCTGGGAGCCCAATGCGGGAACTCGATCCCAGGACTCCGGGATCATGACCTGAGCCGAAGGCAGTCGCTTAACCAACTGAGCCACCCAGGCACCCTAGTCTGAATTTTTTAAACACTGTTAAGATAAAAATATTGATTAATAAACCATAGAAGAGGAAAAAGTTCTTTTTTGTCCTCTCCCCTTCTAGAGTCTCTACCTTGGGCCTTATAAATTAGACTGGCAAAACACAGTTTAGCAAGAGAAAAACTAACAGAAGTTTACTAATATGTACATCATGTATAGCACATGGGAGTACTCAATGAGGAGTAACCGAAAGGGGTAGTTAGAACCTGAGTTTACATAGCATCTTAACAAAAGGACGCTTTTTATAGAAGTGACAAGACAAAGGAAAAAAGACTTGTTTCCTGGGTGGCAAACTGTAGGAAGGTTAAAGATATAGGGGAACTAATACACTAATACACCATAAGGGTGAATTAGCAGTTTGTTGTGTAGATCCTATAGTGCTGACTCCAGGTTTATAAAAGTGTAAAATTGTTTCTGGTGGTTAATTTCTGTCCTTCCTGGTACAAAGGGGAGGACGCCTGTACAGCTACTTTTAGGCATAAACGGGAAGGCAGAGACTTTTTCTTTTCTCTGCTCTGTCAGTCAGCAAAAGACAAAACTGCAAGATGCAAAATAAAATATGTGTGTTTATTTGGGGTTTTAGAAATTGCAGTCTGGGAGACAGATTTGCCTGAAATCGAAAGCATGCTCCAGAAAGACAAAGGAGGTTAGAGTTTTTAAAGAGGAAACAGGGGATTTACATAAGTTGTTTTGAAGAAAAGGTGATTGGTGCTGGTTTCTCTACAAGTACACTAATCTGTATGTGATTGGTTGCTAAGGCTGGTGTTAGGCAGAAAGTCCCATTATGTCCATTTTAACATATAGCAGATGCCTTGGCTTTTAGCTGAGTTCAGCAAAAATTCCAAGAATTTGAGAGAGAAGATATGCATAAGCCCCATCTAAATGTCCTCCCAGCTCCATTTTAAATAACTCTTTTAGCAATGGTTATTCCATTTTATTCTCTCTGCTGTCTGCTTTTCAGTTGCCATCAATCTGAAATAATTCTTATGTCAAAGTGCATTTTTTGGGGTGGCGTGGTCTCCTACTCTTTAAAATTTAGCCATTTCTTTATGGTTCTCCAAAAATTGACTGTATTATAGTATAATTTTAATCCAAGGTTTTACCAGTGTAGCCAAGAAATGGTTATTTTGGTACCCCTAAAAGTAAGACAGTTGTGTCAATAACATTTTGGAAGGACAAGAAGAAAGGGAGAGTCAAGTTTTGGTAACTTTTCAAGAATACAATGGATCCACAAAGCAGAAATTAAAAACAAATGTTTTATAACATGTGACTTCTCAGCTTTGATAAGATATTTACCATAATAATAAAGAAAAGGTAGACGCAAACCTTTCAGGAATGATGAAAAATTAAAGAAATCTAAACACAAGTTAGCCAGCTCAAAGATTCTATGCTGGGCTGTGTTTGAAAGGATTAAGAAGAAAGACTTCTGATTTATCTTCCTTTAAAAATTATATTGCTGTTATTGCTTTATATCATAATGCATATCTCATTGTTGTCGGCTCATCATTAAAGGATAACTGAGCATATAGTATAGAAGAGCACTTAGCAGACATCTGGAAGGTTGGGTTTAACCCTTTACTCTGCTATTACAATACTGGAAAAAATTACAATCTATTTGAACCTCCGTTTCTTGTCCATAAGATAAAAAGAATGGATTCCATGGTTTCTTAATTCTAAAAGTCCACAAACCATTTGTCAGCCAATGAATAAAACAAATACTCTATTATTGGAACAGAAGAGGAATTATGTTTTAATTACCTCTAATACCCACAGGACCTAGCATGGTACCTAATAATTTAACTTTAATTGAATAAACATTTATTGAGCATCGTCTAAGTTCTAGGAATAGCACTGAATCCTGGGAATTCAGAGATGAGGTAGACGTGGTCTCTACCTTTTAGGATTTTATAGTCCAGAGGAAGTAAAAAGTATATAGGTAATTTAAACATCAAGAATTATGACTGAGGTAGGCCAAGTAGTATTTTACATAATGGACATAACTTACAAGGGTCGGAGAAAGGCTTCAGAGAAAGGCTTCCTGGAGGAAACCACACCTCTGCTGAATCTTGAAGGATTAGTTTTCCATAATGATGGAGAGGCAGAGAAAATAGCAAGAGCAGAAACAAAACATATAAAAAGAATATGAATAAAATGATACGGCATACATTCATTATAATTCCTGAATTACTTAAAAAATCAAATAGCTCTTCATTATATAAAATAATTAAGAGACCACACTTATCATAGGGTAACTAATGCTACCTTATTTTCCATATTTCCTTTAGATTCTCAACAACAGTTCCACGTTTGTTTGTTTGTTTGTTTTTTCTCTGGGAAGGGATATATGATTTTTTTTTTCTAAAATCCATGTCAGGATATCTGGGTTTCATGTGATGAAAAATTCTGAAAAATTTTGAAAGGGAAAAAAAAGAAAAAAAAAGGGTTACGAGGCATCTGATGGGAGACTAGGTATTGTTTAGCATATCCTTCCTGGTTATCTGATGCTATGCTATCTGTGCCTTTCATTGGATTAAAATGAGCCCTGGATATCTTGCCTCAGTCCACTGGTATAGTCTGAAAGTTATCAAAATGATGTCAGCTCAGGAGCCTGAACCCTGAAGTATATTCTTCGGAATGGCAATCATGTGATGCACCTGGTATGGTCTCTTTCCATGAGGTTCTGAGATTGTTCTTTGTTGAAGATGTAAATTCTGGCCTGTAGATTACAGTAGAACGTTCAGATAAGATTTAGAGTAAAACAAGAACATTAAGAGATTTAACGGCTGTGGTCAATTTATTACTATTGCTAATTCTATATATTGCCAATCCTCAAAAGACAGAGACAAAACTCTGTACTAGAGTACAGTATATAATTATTTCTTCAGAGTTTTGATGAGGGTTATCCCTGAAGGTAAAACAGTATTATAGGCAGAAAGGGCACTGACAAATCACCAGGGACTTCCCAGAAATCATACAATTTCTAAAATATTTATATTAATAATATTTACCAGAAAATCTTAATTTAGGGACAGCTGTGTACTTTCTGCCCTAACAACTCTTCCCATGCAACTTTATAGTAGGAACATGTTAAACAAACCTAGCTATTTCCAGCATCTTTCTTTATAAGGTGACAGAGCAAATCCTTGTGATTCCAAAGGCCCTCTGAGAAATCTTAGTCATTTTACACCTAAAAGTTTAGGTACAAAATATATCTTGAAAATATTATTTGTTTGAAATTCAGGAACTGATTTTGGGAAAGCAAAACCAAGAGTTGTCACAAGAGATCTGTGCATTTGACTGGATCATGAGTGACTAAAAAACAATGTTTACCTATTTAATCAAAGCACAGAAGCCTCCCCTTATTCACAGACCCCCAAGTGGCTGCCTGAAACTGTAGATAGTACCAAACCCTATATATATACTGTTTTTCATACCTATAGACACATATGATAAACTTTAATTTATAAATTAGGCACAAGAGATTATTATAACTAATAATAAAATATAATTAAACAGTATACTGTAATAAAAGTTATGTGAATGTGGTCTCTCTCTCTCTCTTTCAAAATATCATACTGTACCCACACTTGTGATGATGTGAGATGATAAAATACCTATGTGATGAGATGAAGCGAGGTGACTGACCTAGGTAGGCATTGTGATGCAGCGTTAGGCTACTGTTGACTTTCTGAAGATAAGAAAGAAGTCAGAAGGAAGATTTTCTGTTTCTGGACTGAAGATTGAGTCGGGTAACTGAAATCCTGGAAAGAGAAACAGCTCATAAGGCAGGGGGGTGTTCCTGTACAAATAAAGCATTTGAAAACAAACACAGAAGATAACACTATTGTTTAAGTGTTTATTGTTTTTTTTTAAAGATTTTATTTATTTATTTGAGAGAGAGACAGTGAGAGAGAGCATGAGAGGCGAGAAGGTTAGAGGGAGAAGCAGATTCCCCATGGAGCTGGGAGCCTGATGTGGGACTCGATCCCGGGACTCCGGGACCATGACCTGAGCCGAAGGCAGTTGCCTAACCAACTGAGCCACCCAGGCGCCCTAAGTGTTTATTGTTTAAGTGGGGTTTCCCCCCTTTAAATAATCAAGTACCTAATAAAGGTAACTTAAATAATACAAGATTATTCTTGTGAGACACAGAATCTCTGCTATCTAGGCAGACTTCATGTAAAGAATAACCTTTTGTATTGTAGGTAGAGGAATTAATTACTAAATGAGGAAAGCAGGATCATCTAAACTGAGGGGATAATGTAAACATTTGAATATATTTCATAGCCGCATTTCGGACTCAGGTATTGTAAGCCAAAGCAAATAAAATTCACTTTCTTAGTTCTGTCTTTTTTTTTTAGTACTCCCATATTCTTTTAGATAATCTGTGAGGTTGAAATGATTTCCATAACAATACTAAGATATTATTTGTCTTTTTAACTCTCTTCCTCTCATGAATATACAGTGGAGTTTTCCAGAGGCTATATAATGTGTACAATGCAGTGGTTTAAATGCAGAAGTAGATACAAATATCTGAAGATCTGGCTTTCTTCCATTAGCCCAGATAGTAAACAGTGCTATTACTTCCATGAAAATATTTTTGTGGGGGAAAAAACTATTTACATAAAAAAAAGTCATTTACGTTAACATGCAATGTGCTCATCATTGCTACTTTCCAGTGAATCAACAAATATTTTTAAATTTTCTCATTTTTATCCTGAATATGGTAAACATCAATAGTTTAATGCACATTATAATCCACATAAACACAAGCTCTTCAAGGTTCTTGGTAATTTTTTATAGTATAAAAGGGTCTGAAGGGGCGCCTGGGGGGCTCAGTCGTAAAGCGTCTGCCTTTGGCTCAGGTAATGGTCCCAGGGTCCAAGAATCAAGACCCCCATCAGCGGGCTCCCTGCTTGACAGGAAGCCTGCTCCTCCCTCTCCATTCCCCCTGCTTGTATTCCCTCTCTCTCTGTCAAATAAATAAATAACATCTTAAAAAAAAAATAAAAGGGTCTGAAAATGAAAAAGCTACTTTAGGCAAAAACTATTCTTTTTCCTTGAAAAAAGGAAAGCCATATAGTATTATAATTGTCACTGCTACTCTTTGGAGAGCCTCCATATTAATTATAGCTTTGGACCAAAGAAACTAACTTCTATTTTAAGAGAAAAGTGAAGGGTGGAAAACAGAACTATATGGCATATACAAACATTTTTACAGACTAGCAGGACTTAAGAATACATGTGACAAAACTTCCCACAGCCACACAAATCCTTTTTATAACTTCCCAAAGTGGCAAAAGTGAAAACATTATACAATTCCAAAATATAGCTTCCCTATAGCATTTCAAAATAAGATGCAAAATTACATAAAAAATTATACTGGAATTATGCTTAGTTCAAACCAATGTTTCAATATTCTATTTTACTTCAAGAGCATCTAGTGGTGCAATGATTATGCATTCATTAACTCAATTTAATATCAGTCCACGATTTTAAGTTGTTTAAAGATCTTGAAAATTATCTTCAAGCTGGCATACCACAAAGCATATTTGCAGCTTAAATAAAGTCTGTCAGAATACTGACTTAATGTAGCTGAAAACACTTACATTTTTCATAACTGTAAACGTTTTTACAGGTAATGTTAACTTATTTGATCAGTAAGCCTGTGTACGTTTAGGAAAAACACACTCAAGTAAGATAAAATGCATTATTGTATTATACTTAACACTGACAAAACAGAGAAAAGATTCACTTGCCAAAATTTTACATTAATTATGTAACCTTGGGTCCTTAAAGCATTTCTGGATTAGTTTATGCAAGAAGATGCTTTACTAAAGTCCAGCACACTTAAAATATTAGAAATTCAATTTTCTGGGAATTTAAGAATATTCAGTTTATATGTGTGCTTATTTTCTCTCTGCTAATCAGAACAGTGCTCCTTTAATTTAATATCTTCTAGATATAGAAAAGACTCCACAGATACAACAAAAGGTAAAGGTCTTTCTGAATTACAGAATGTTTTGGAATATTTTCTCTTCATATTTCAATGAATATTCATAGTTTATTTCTTTTATTGGGCAGAAAATTTGATTATGCTTATGTTTTATTATTTAACCGTGCATGACCTTTCTACATTTGTTATTCTGAGACTAGTTCGTTTCACCATATTATTAATTCATGAAAATCGTTATCAAGAAAGGCATAGCAGCATATCGCTCCTCAAAAAGACAATTACTCAGGCTACAAGATTTAGAGGTTTTTTTCTTCAGCTTATGTTCTAGGCCTAATTCACCTCTAATCCTTTTCCTCTTTATTTTCTTCTCAAAACTTCCCTTCTGTATATAATCAGGCAGGGGAAAACAAATATGAACGAAAGTGAGATTTTTAAGTAGGAAATACAGAAAACAATGAAATAAATCATCTTAGTAATGGTAGGAGAAAAAAGGGGAGTCTTGAGAAATTACCTCCAGGATACTTGACTACTCAGTATAATGTATCTGTAGTATTTATTCATGCTAATATATAACTTTACATTTCATCATAATTTAAATTTATCATAATTTTACATTTTAAAGGGCTCAATGGATGGGTTCAATGAATTATAGATGCAGGTTTCAGGCCCTAGTGCCTCTATTTTACACACAATGCTTGCTAATGAAGGCGACAGACTTCTTGCAGCTTCCAAGGGACCCTGTAGGACTCTGGCTTCCTGAGAACAAGTTTGAAGAGCCTATGCTAATGAGCGATCTTGAAAAGGCCTTTTTTTTCCCCACATGCTCTCTACAGACTCTAGGTAAAACCATAGCTCAAACGAATATTGGCAAAACAGGGTAGCAAATAAAGAGTCCCGAACTCCTGTTATCATTCAAAGATTTCTGGTACTCAAGCAATGACGCCAGCACAGGTTTAGGTGTGAGGCTTCAACGTTTTTCTTAACTACCTTTAGAAAAAAAGTAAATCTGTCAACTGCCACCTTACTGTTGTAATGGCCCGCTGAACTCATCCACGCATCAGGTTTGTGACACGTAGGCCATTGGTACTCTTCGGCCCCGCCCCCGCCCCCGCGCCACACCCCCCAGTTCCCACCGCCCTCTGGCGCCTTGGTCGACTTCCGTCTTCCCCACTGAGCGCGGCCGCTGCCGCCCACGTGGCCCCCGCTACGTCACATCCGGCCCTTGCGAGTCGGGGCTGGGAACCCGCGCGATGAAGTGCGTATTTGTCACTGTAGGGACCACCAGCTTTGACGACCTCATTGCGCGTGTCTCGGCGCACGACACTCTGCAAGTGAGTGGGGGAGGCGGGCGTGCGGGCGCGGGCGGCTTCCTTCGCCGCTCGCCGCCGCTAGCCCTACCACTAGCCTCGGTAACCTTGCCTGACCGCAGCTCTCGGGAAGAAGCCCCACAGCTCTACCTCAGGTGCCGCCGCCCCTTTTCAGGCTCCGCCCTGCGCTCGGCTGGGCCCTCCTCCTGCTCTCCCTCTCCTCAGCGTCTTCCGCCTCCTCTTCCCGCTTTCCCGCCGCCCTCTAGGCGGCTCCTCCCCGTCCTTTCTCCGGCTCCTCCTTTCCCCGGCTTTTCCCTTCCGACTCTCCGCCTCTCCTTCCTCGGGCTTCGCCCCTCCTTCCCGCTGCTCCGCCTCTTCAAGTGGGGCTTCTCCGGTCCGGGCCACCCTCCAGCTGTTCCTCCGTCCGGTTCGGGGTCGCGTGGTTGGTGTCGGGCGCCTCCGCGCGCTCGGCCCCGCCTATCCCGGCCCGGCTTGGCTCGGCTCAGTCCGGCCGGTCCCAGTCAGCGCGCCGTCGCCGCTCTTCACTCGCCGCGCTCCGGCGAGCCCGCCGCGCCTCGCGGTCTCCTCGGGGGCTCTCGAGGCGGGCGTCCTCCGGCTGCGGCGGCTCTTCCTGGCCAGTGGTTCGCGCAGCTTCAGACCTGAGGCAAATTGGGGCCGTTTCTTCGTCTCCCCTCTAGTTTCTGACGCCTTTTTCAGGGTCTCGCCTGGTCTTCTGCCTGTGGCGTGGCCAGTCCTCTCAACGGCTTGGTGAGCAGGGTCGCGTAAATCTTACCGATAGGACTTGTGAGGTACCTTGTTGGGGCCCGGTACGGGGGCAGAGCGTCGTTCTGGAAAAGTAAGATTGGCTGCAGGTAGATTCTGCGGCCCGCGCTCCGGTCTCAGCACCGACTTTAGGGTTGTTTTTACAGTAGCTTGTTTAAAAGTCCCGCTTTTTCTTTCTTTCTCCCCCCGCCTTTTTCAGATCTTCAGGAGCCTGGGCTACAACCGACTTGTCCTTCAGATAGGTAGAGGAAAGGTGGTACCTGAACCATTCAGTACTGAGTCATTTGCTCTGGATGTTTACAGGTACAAGGATTCATTGAAAGAAGATCTTCAGAAAGCGGATCTTGTTATTAGTCACGCAGGTAAAGTGCCTTAGAGTACCACGGTTTGGGTTTTGATAGTAAAAACAGAAACTTGAAATTTTCTGAGGTAAAGTAAAATTGCTAGGGTAGCCCTTTTGAGTATAATACTTATTGGAACGTACCTATTGAGAACATTATTAGAGAGTTTATTATTTCTGGGTGATACAAGGAAAGAAAATTAACAACATAGACCACATTTAAAGTAAGAAACTCCAAACACGGGCAAAATAATTTACCCAACGTTGTGCGTAAAGAGTTGTCAAATTTGAAATTAGTATTTGGGCTTAAAATTGCAGGAATGTTCAGCCAGCTAATTGGTTGGATTGGACATGGAGAAATTGGCTTGGAAAGATTTTTTTTTTTATATTTTAAATGTATGAAATGAATGCAGTCAAAAGTATTCTTTAACCAGATGTTGTGGAAACCATTGCCTGTTCTTCAAAAACCATCCTGATCTAGTTAGACTACTAGTACCTTCACAAGAACTGTTTTTGGGGAGCTTTGCAATTTCAATTGCTGGGTAAGTGAGGGAGGAAGCTTTCTGGTTCTTAAGAGTGTAGTTTGAAGGGGGAGAAGTTATTATAAATAAACATTACTAACACATTAGTGATTAGTAGCATATAGGGTAATATTTAACAGTTCTTGGTACCATTCTTTGTGCTTTGTGTGTATAAGTTATTGAATCCTTCCAGACTTACGAGCTGAGTATTATTAGTATTCCTGTTTTACAGATGAGGAAACAGACACAGATTAACTGTAACTTGTCCAATCAAGTTAGTAGATAAAAGTCTGGCGTTGGAGTCTAAAGTAGTCAACCTAAAATCCTTTGTCTACTTATCCATCTCCTCACTCCCATTTACTTTTTTAAGTTTTTTATTGGTTATTAAGATTTTATTTGAGACAGAGCATGAACGGGAGGAAAGGGAGAGAAGGAGAAGCAGACTTCCCACCGAGTAGGGAGCCCAGGCAGCCCTAAGCAGGGCTCCATCCCTAGACCCCGAGATTGTGCCTTGAGACAAGCCAAAGGCAGCCCCTTAACTGAGTGACCCAGGTGCCCTGGTCACTCCCATTTAAAATACCTAAAGAGTTTTAGATTTCAGAGTTGAATTGACCCAAATGTTGTATATATGCACATTTATGGAGATTAATTCTTGACATTTTGGGGATGGTACCTCACAGGCAGACTTTTAAGGATGGTCAGAATTTTAAAGATTTTACTTACTTGTTTGACAGAGAGAGAGAGATCCAAGTAGGCAGAGAGGCAAGCAGAGAGGGGGAAGCAGGCTCCCTGCTGAGCAGAGAGCCTAGTTCGGGGCTCAGTCCCAGGACCCTGAGATCATGACCTGCGCCTGGCTCAACCCACTGAACCACTCAGGCACCCTTGAACTTAAATCTTAATTGAATTCAAGGCTCATGCCCAGGGCATACTAGTGGAGGGCAAGTGGCAAAGCACTGAATCGTAGGTCATAATATTGTGGGCAGTGGTAAAGAATGTATTTTTCAAGTCAAGTTTATAACACATAGAGCAACTGATCACTACATTTTTCTGTCATTTGAATGTGTAATTAAAAGGCCGGGTTTGTAGTTCTGCCAGCTAAGTTCATCATCTTCATTTCTACCTATAAAGCTTGGTGGAGCACTTTAGGTCTTTTTTTTTTTTTTTAAACTATTAAACAATTTTGACCTAGGTGCAGGAAGCTGTTTGGAGACGCTGGAAAAAAGAAAGCCCCTTGTAGTGGTTGTAAACGAAAAGTTGATGAACAATCATCAGTTGGAATTGGCAAAGCAGCTGCACAAAGACGGGCATCTCTTCTACTGTACCTGCAGGTATACTACAGACTGATAATTTGACTTCTTACCTTAAATCCTCCTTAGCTGTTCTTACCCACTTACCTAAGCTGTCTGTCTTTTGAACCTCTTACCTTCTGCTTATCAAATATACTTTGATTTTTCTCACCTGTGAAGCTCTCTTGTCTTCCACTGTGAGTGGGATCTCTGTTCTATTTCTTTCTGTGTCTGTGCCTGCTTCATTTCATGTGAATATTTCTGTGTGTACGCATGTATGTAAGTTCTGTCTGGTGTGCAAGTCTGTGAGAATAAAATTTTTGAGTTCATTAGATTTTCATTATTCAAAGAGGGTATTTGCTTATTTTTTATAATTAAGGTTTTGCCTTTAGTAAATCCATTTGGATCCCTAAGTGAAATTTACTCACTCATTAATTAAACTACACCTAATGTGTCATATGCATTGTTTTTAAGTGCTATAGATACAGTGATAAACATGAGGTAAAGCCCCTGCTTTCATGATACTTAGATTCCAGTGGTGGGAGATAGAATACTGCTCATAAATAAGTGATAGAAGATAATTTCATGTGGTGAAATGTGTTATGAAGGAAATAAGGCAGGGTGATATGATAGCTGGAAGTGAAGATTAATTAGATTGGTCAGGGAAAGCATGACTGAGTAATGACATTTGAGCTGAGACCTAAAAGACAAGAGCTAATCATGTGAAGCTCTAGAGGAAGAAGGAACAGCAGCAACTACAAAGGTCCTAGGTTAGGAACGAGCTTGGAGTTTGTTTTGTTTGAGGAGCAGAGGGAAGGTTAAGTGTGGCAGGAGTATGGCAAGCAAGGGAGAAGATAGTATAAGATGAGACTGGGTGGAGATAGTTCACATAAGAGTTGTGATTTTATTCTGTGTTTAGTGAGAAACCATTAAAGTATTTTAAGCCAGAGGAATTACAATGGTAAGGAGTATTATTTTCTAGAAGTATATTCAAATTCAACAAGAACTGATCAACATCACTGTAGAAGGATGAAGAAAATTGCTGGTTGGTTTTCTGTTCTTCTTGAGACATTAGAAGCTTGCCAAAGGGTCAGGTCAGTAATTCCCAATTATTTGACTTAAAAAGCTATCCTAGTTTGATGTTTTAAAAAGTAAAGACCTCATAGAAGTATTATAAAATACTTATTTTTATGTTTTAATAATTGAAATTAATTTTAAAGTGAAAAACCTTAAACTGGCTAGAACATAAAAAGTTTGTCTTTTAACTTCACTGCGTGTGTCTCTTATGCACTCAGTAAATACTTTTTCTTTCATTAAATATTTATTGAGCATCTGCGATGTGCCAGGCATTATTCTAGGTACTTGTCATATCTTGGTGAACAAAACCAACAATTCCTGTTCTCATTGAGCGGGGAGGCAAGTTCATTGATTGCTTCAGGGACAATTATTGATGTCCTAATCCCTGTATGAGATTGGAGGAGAGGAAATAGCAGGGTGGCAGTGCAACACAGAAGCCATTATTAAAAGTATTGTGAATCTGGAGAAGCTTGGTAGTAAACATTATGTAGGCTTCAGATAATGGGTATAACTGTCCTTGGATAGTTGAGACTGTTAGGGTTTAACATTTTTAAATGAAGAATAAACTCCTCCTCCTAAAGGGGGCACACAAGTCAATTTTTCCAGACACTTTTAATGAGTATTTTTATTCTACATGTTAATTCAGCTTTGATTTTATGTCAGTACATTTAAAAGGAGAAAGCACTGATATCAGAAACATCCTGATTCTTTACTCAAGGTGAAAAGGAAGCTCTACAAGTCTCCCAATTTACTTTTTACAGTTTTAGAAGTCTTTTTCTTAATATTAATTTCAAGAAAGTCACACACATGAATGCTGTAAAGATGAGTAATTGGTTGTATTTTCATTTTAGGTATGTTATTTATTCCCCCAAATCTAGGCTAGGTAGCTGTATATCTTGTTCTAATTTAAGTGGCTGCTTTACTTAAATTTCTGAAGTAATACTTTTATGTCATGGTTTGGAATCTACTTCCAACATGCATGGTGATTGTATATTGCTTAATTATATATGGATTTATGATTTATGATTGTGAAATAACTTTTCTTTGCCAGTAATTTACTACCTTCATGCATGGTCCAGTAGTCTCCCCAGCTTACTGTTCTTGTCTGGCAGCTGTTACTTTTGTTTTTATTTATTCTGTTTTTATAAATTAATTTTGCTTCGGTTTATATCTGCTCAGTCCTGAGAAATGTTCAAGAGCCATGTGATCACATCTTTCATGAAATAGTATTTCTGTAGTATTTCAGTTGACATGATATATAGTATGTGTTGAATTGGTATTGATAGGTACTACATAGTGCTATTCATAGTGCTTTAATCTTTGTACGTATGGTTGACCCTCGAACAACACAGATTTGAATGACATGGGTTCATTTATACGTGGATGTTTTTTCAGTACAGTACTGTAAATGTGCTTTCTTTATGATTTTCATAATAATGTTTTTTCTCCAGCTTACTGTATTAAGAATTACAATGCATAACATAATGTACAAAATGTATGTTAATTGACTCTATGTGAACAGTAAGGCTTCTGTGCAATAGTAGGCTATTTGTAGTTAAGGTGTGGGGGAGTCAGAAGTTGTACATAGATTTTCTTTCTTTTAAGATTTTTTATTTATTTGAGAGAGAGAGCACAAGTGGGAGGGAGGGGTAGAGGGAGAAGGAGACGCCGAATCCCTGCTAAGCTGGAGCCCAACATGGGGCTCCATCCCAGGACCCTGAGATCATGACCTGAGCCGAAGATGAGATGCTTAACCTACTGAGCCACCCAGGTGCCCTTGCAAGTTGTATATGAATTTTCAATTGCGCAGATGGTTGGTTCCATTAACTCCACCTTGTTCAAGGGTCAACTATACCTAAAATAAAATTATATTAAAATTCACATGTACAGTTTGAGAAGCATCACAATATTTTTGGAAGTTAGATTCAGTCATCAAGTGGGCAGCAGATGAATTATAGGATTTTCTCCCTTGTTACCTAATATTTTTCTTCTTTTGTTTTAGCACGCTTCCTGGGCTGTTACAGTCAATGGACTTATCAACACTGAAATGTTTTCCTCCTGGCCAGCCAGAAAAATTTTCTGCATTTTTGGATAAAGTTGTTGGATTACAAAAATAAACACTAATCTCTGAACACTTTAAAAACACCCCCCAAATCCAACCTATGGAATGTGGTTAAATCAAGTTAAATATATAGTATATATTTACAGATATAAATTAATAAACTTACACATCTATAGAATGTACAGAAAATTTTAATGGTGTGAATGTTAGCTTTTGGGTCCAAATCCTTACTGCAATTTAGTAAATTCAGTAGATTTTTACTTTATAGTTTAGTTAAAATATGTAGTGAGCATTCACAGGTTTTATTCTAGAATCCCAAATTGATTTAGAAATCACAAAAAAAGATGAGTTAAATCTGCAAACTTTGACAAGAACCTCAAACGTAGTTATTAGTTTGGTGTTCCTTAGAATAAGAAAAATGAAGCAGTAACAAATTTGTAAAGGCATTTGAGAGTCAAGATCATTAGCTGTACAATTTAAAGAACCAGTTTTTTAAAAAGCAGAAATGATGAGTTACGTTCTGTGAAATAAAACATTAAATAATTACCTTACAAAGGTTAATTAAAGGTTAATAAGATTAAATATCAAGTCCATTGATTATGGTACTTGGAGAAATTTTAGTGGAGTAGATTTGTTCTCTTTCCTCTAAAATGCAAATAGAAAATGACAAAATAATCTTGTTCTATATCAAAGTTTTATTGGTTTGAAAAGAAGAAGTCAAAAAGGACTTAGGCTAATAGGACTTGATGTTATTTTTAAGGGCCCCTTCTCATAGCAGTGCTGAAACATTTATTGTAACAGTAATTTATAATTTATGTACTTATAAAATTAGTTTTCACTCTTCAGATATACTTTCCATAATATTCCAAAATGTTGGCTATTCTAAGCATTTTACTTGAGATGCTTTATATAATGTTTCTATAGATTTATTTTCCTGATTGTGTTTTACTTAGGTTAGTATTAAATTATTAACTAGTAGTAGAAGGTGGTGGCTGAGAAATACTCTGGGTAGCAGGAGGAAGCCAGCTTGGATTAAAATTTTGCTGAGACTAATCTAACAAGTGAGTAATTTACATCTGCATAGTTGAGAATTCACAGCACCGGAATCCTAAATGTACATTAGTCTAATTGCTAATATTATATAGGAAAGGCCCTTTTCCAATATATGGAGAGAATATCCTGGGCTCACTTACATATTCTTTTTTTTTTTTAAGATTTTATTTATTTTATTTGACAGAGAGAGAGAGATCACAAGTAGGCAGAGAGGCAGGCAGAGACAGAGGGGGAAGCAGGCTCCCTGCTGAGCAGAGGGCCCGATGCGGGGCTCGATCCCAGGACACTGAGATCATGACCTGAGCCGAAGGCAGCGGCTTTAATCCACTGAGCCACCCAGGCACCCCTCACTTACATGTTCTAATTTGAGAAAAATTGTGGCTTAAAATGTATTTTGATCACTTGGTTTTTAAGTCATGAAGGACTAACCACAGAATCAGAAACAAAGGGTCTGCTTAAACATCAGGCGACTGTGAAGTGGTATGAGACCGCAAATCCTCTGTTTTCTTTCTCACAAGAGTATATAGCCCTGACTCCATTATTTCATTTAGCAGAGACTTAAGTCAATGGTATTGTGTGTAGTGATACCCCTTAACTATATACCTCTGAAATCTTTTTATCAGTTGTTCAGCTTAAAAAACCAGGGATCTCTCAGACTCAATTTGATTTGACAGGAATTCTTGGGATCATCTCGTGCAATCCCATCATTTCATAGATGAAGAAGGCCAGAGGTTTGCAGTTGTCTATCACCCTCTGACAGAGAGCTGCCACTGGAGAAGCAGCTTCTTGACTCCTGGTCTTATACTCTCTCTACCACACCATAATATATATTGTAAGCTTTTTGATTCTTCATAATTGTTTGTCTAGTATTTAGTTACTTCCTTCCAGGGAGAGTTTTGTTCATTTATTAGAAGTTGTTTACTTTAGTAGGAATTTCACACTTAATTGGGTTTTTCTTTGGTGTTTGATAAACTTATCTTAGACTTAGAAACCTGTGATTCCTCAGTTTTTGGAATCTAGCAAAATTCCATGGGTAGGATTGATACTAGATTGAATAAAGGAAGACTTTAAGACTGAATTGTAGATTTTTGGAGTTGGAAGACAATTTTAAACATAATTAGTACAAACCATCTTTTTATAGATGAGGAAGAAGGCTAAGATAAATTAATTGCCAAATTTACCTGCTAATGGTCTTAGGAAAAATTAATGGTAATCAAGATTCTATTTGGAATATTCGCTCTGAATGAAGTTTATTTGGTTTCATTGCATGGCAGGGCTTCAGGTTCTTGAAGTCAGTGGGTAAGTGGAATGTAGTTTATTTAGCAGTTTTCTGTTGGAGTTACTTAAATTTCCAGGGATAATCAAGCAAAAGAGTATTTTGAGAAATTGTGGTATGGATAGGTTCAAAGTTGGACAAGTAATAGTAGAAAGTTGATTCTGGAGTACATGAAAAGTGATGTGGGGTTATAGGATGACCTTGGGAAGTAGGGAGTTCAGATGACTGCTTATGATTTGTGAGGAAAAAGCTGGAAGGATTTGGTGGGAGGTAAGATAGTGCAACTGATGAACTTGATGTGGGATTTTGGAACCTTAAAAGGTATAGATGAGTCTTGAACAATGTGGAGGGTTAGTGGTGCAAGACCTGTGCACAGTTGAAAATCCACATAAACATTTCGACTCCCAAAAGATGAGATTAATATCCTGCTGTTGACTAGAAGCCTTACTGATCACAGACTGTCAATTAACACATATTTTGTATATTATGTGTATTATATACTATAATCTTAATAAAGTATGGAGAAAAGGAAATGTAAAGAAAATCAAGGAAGATACAGTACTTTACTATATTATAAAAACAGTCTGTTTAGGTAGACCTGCACAGTTCAAATCCGTGTTGTTCAAGGGTCAGCTAGTCATTATTTGAAAGTACTGCCAAGTGTCTGATTTTAGACGCTTGAGAGTACTACTCTGCTTTTAAAGGTAAATCATGTAGATAAAAAGGGCAATATAAAAATGTGTACCACCACTTTGATAGATCGAGGAAGAGTTTTCTAAGACTAAAAAAAAGTCTAATTACTACATGTAATGTATTCATTTTTCTTGGCCCTTTATTATGGTATAAGCAGTTAGTCAGTCTGATTTCACTCAAATTGCAAAATTTTCAGACCAAAAATCTGCATACAGTGTAAGAAGTGAAGTGTATGGGCAGACTATTTGAAACTGATTTGGGGAAAAGGTTTGGAATGGATGGTCCATATAGTTGTATACTAATCTGTTTTTTTGCTGTACAATACTATGTTTTTGTGGGGGAGTGGGAAATGAAAAATAATTAACACTTGTTACTTGCTTAGTATCTCATACTATTTAAAGCAGTTTAGGAGTTTCTGGGTGGCTCAGTCATTTAAGGGTCTACCTTCGGCCCAGGTCATGATCTCAGAGCCCTGAAATTGAGCCCCATGTCTGGCTCCCTGTTCAGGCCGGGAGTCTGCTCTCCCTTTCCCTCTCCCTTACCCACTGCTTGTGCTCATTCTCACTTGCTCTCTCGAATAAATAAAAAATATTAAAAAAAAGTTTACAGGTACGAAGTTACTTAATTTTTACAATAACTTTATGAAGTAGTTACTATTCTTCCATTTTGTGGATGAGGAAACTGAGCTCAGCATCATGCAAAAAGGAAGTTTTATGCTACTTAAGTGTCCGATGGACTGGGAATTTTAATTGCTAGAATGCTGATTTCCACTGTGTTTCTTCCATCATTTATGGTGACAGGACAATATTTAAAGTCAAGACTATTTCAAGAAATTTTGATTGATAACCACAGATATATTTCAGTCTTTACATTGTTATTTTTAAAAGCATACTGAATGCTAATCAAAATCCATGTGGACAAACTCCCAAATGGTTTGCCTGGTTGCAACTTACTTACTGTCTCTTTTTTCTCTAAATATTTTGGGTTCTATTTTTGGTCCTGTTCTTTTACATATATTTTTTTCTTATTTTCATTACTCTCAGAGATACCATTGATGCTCCTATCTATATTCCCTGACTCTTCGATTTGAACTCCTGAATGTATTTCCAGTTACCTGAACTAAAATCTATTTCTCCTTCCATCCTTCTGAAATCCTTGCCTGTGTTGATGATCTTATCATTTAGTCCTCTAGGCTTATATCTTTAACCCATTACATCTGATCAATCACCAGGTTCTCTTAGCTTTCTTTACTTTCTAAATATCTTGAGCCCATTTATTTGCTCACTTAGTCTTGTAACATAAATGTGTAATAAGCATCTACTTTTTGTATCAGCACTCAAGACATCGATTCCTGCTCCGGATGAACAGTCTAGTTGAGGAGGAACTGTCTTACTCATTGAATCCTCTGCCCATAGCACAGTAGGCTTTCCATAAATGATAAATGTACTTTTTCTCATTTTCTTGATTGGGATTAGGTCTTTAGGAAGCACTGTCATCTTGCACACAGTCATTATATAGTCTAGTATGTCTCTTGTTCAGAAGAAAGATGTGACCATCACATTGTATGGTGAAATTTGTAGGCTTAAATGTTCATAGGACTGTCATTAAAACAGTAATACTGATTGTATGTAATATCCTAATGCTATTTAAGTGTCTGTCAAATAAGGGAACCTATTGGGGATTTTTGGTAAAACATGTTAAAAATCAAGAGGTTTGTTAAAAGCAGTAGCTATAGTGTTTTCCAGTAAAAGATTACATGGAGAAAGATTTTTAAGATAACTACCAAACAACAATTTAATTCCTTCTTAAATGGTTTATTCCTTATGTGAATATTCTAGCACAGTCTTTATGCTGAATAGTTCTTTAAATTATAATTTTTGTAGGTGGCTATATAGAAGGTGAGCAAGCCTAGCTTGCTTCAAACAGGAATTTCCTAAAGAATATGTGCTCCTTGACTGATAATATTGATTCTCAGAATATATTTAGGGTCTTTTATATCATTAAATACCATCTATTGTGGTATTTTTTAAAGATTTTTAAAAATGTTTTATTTATTTGACAGACAGGCATCACAAGTAGGCAGAGAGGCAGGTGGAGAGAGGAGGAAGCAGGCTCCCTGCTGAGCAGAGAGCCCAATGTGGGGCTGTATCCCAGGACCCGGAGATCAGGACCTGAGCCGAAGGCAGAGGCTTAAACCACTGAGCCACCCAGCTACCCCTCTATTTTGGTATTTTACTTCTAGCTTTTTACTGTGTTAATTAATTTCTTACCACAGCCAGACCAAACTTATTTTGACTGACGCTGTCATTTTATTTTGATGGCTATATAGTCCTCCTATTTAAGGCAGTAGTATAACCCTCTTTGGGTCTTAGAACCCTTCAAAATTTCTAAAACTTGCCTCTCTCTCACCGACACACACATTTTGCAGTGAATTTCAGGGAGTTTTTACCAGGTACCCAGGCACCAGGTTAAGAATCTCCAGAATGGTTAATTTAAGTATTTTCATTCCTCATTCATTGTTTATTAGTACTCTGGTGATAAGGAAGTCCTCTGATTAAATACATATAAATTTAGCAATTCCCAGTTTTATCACATAACAAATTAGAAACTTAACAAGTTTAACACCTGCCAAACACAATTTGAAGTAAATTTTAATATTTATTAACTGTCTATAACCCATAATATCTTATGTATCACTATTTCTAATTGATAAATGGAACTAAGTGGAATTTTTTTCATTTGTACTAATTCTAGGATATACTAGGTGAGGCTATTTGGAAAAGCAGTACAGCTCTGTACCTTGTTAACTGTCAAGTGTGTTTCTAATGATTTTGCTGAACTGATAGTCACTGTTGGAATGAGGTCTGTGAGGCCATATATTGCATCTTTACTGTTCATTTCTCTTTTTGTATAGAACATACTGGTTGTTTCTCCACTGCCAGTGTGCAGTGGGTGGATAGTACACTTCCCAAATTTAGGAGTGAAAAACATTCTTAAATCCTTGGCCTAAGTCATTTTCTGAATCTCCATTTTCACATTTGTGAATTAGTAAAGCTTATAATTTCCTTCATAGGTGATTTCTAAGACACAAGACCAATTATGCGACATGTTTGAAAATTAAAAGAATGTCACTGAAATAGAGCATTTTCTCGGTTTGAGTTTTTGTTTTAAGAAGTAGGAGTAGAGGGGCACCTGGGTGGCTCAGTCTTTAAGCAGCTGCCTTTGGCTTGGGTGATCTGAGACCCACATTGGGCTCCCTGTTCTGCAGAAGGCCTGCTTTTCTCTCTCCCAGTCTCCCTCCTTGTGTTCCTGTTCTTGCTGTATCTCTGTCAAATAAATAAAATCTTTAAAAAAGGAAGTAGGAGTAGACTTAGATTTCCCTGGAATTCACAGTATATACTACTAAGTGATACAGAAAGCAAAGCCTTCATTGAATTTCATATTCAAATTCATTGTCCGTCTCTAGCTGGGGTTATAGTTAGAGAATTAAAGATTATTTAGAATTTTAAGTGCATCAAAACAAGAGTGTTCTGGTTTATATTCTCCTTTCCTTCAATCCCCTGTTTGTTGATAGACTGTTCAGAAACTGTATTTTGAATAATAAACCAACCCCTAGTATTTCTGTGCCATTAGGATACATTTTTCAACAAAGCATTACTTTTTTTTTTTTTAATCTATATCAGAGTGCTTCAGATGGAAGTGGGAAGAGTAGGAAATGAAAGCAAGTGGGTCTTGGTAGCGTTTCTTTTACTTTGCATATCTGAAGGATCACTACTCTGGGAAATCAATTCTTTATTGTCTCTTTACTAAAGCTTGAGGAGGGAGGGTGAATAGGATCGAATGGCCAGATTTTGTTTTGGAACCATTGTGTTCCCTTCCCTCATGAATCCTGCTTTGTTCATTTTGTTTAAATGTCTACTATGAAGAAAAGCAACAGGTTCTGTTGCCAGTGTGCTGTTAAAAATGTTTTTAAAACATTTTTCAAAATGTTTACCATCACATTTTTTAGAAATGAAAAACCTTAAAAAGAGGTCCTGTAGGGTTGAGTTCTTTACCCCAATTGGTCCCATGTTATTTTGGTACTAAAAATAAGTGAAATAAATGATTTAATGTTAGGGTATTTTAAGAGAGTTTATTTGACGGAGAGAGACACAGTGAGGGAGGGAACACAAGCAGGGGGAGTGGGAGAGAGAGAATCAGGCTTCCTGCTGAGCAGGGAGCACAGGTGGGGCTCATCCCTACTGGGATCATGACCGGAGCCAAAGGAAGCTAGGCGCCCCTGTGTGCTAAGTTTTTTTTAATACTGATTGCCTTTTACCAGTTTCCCACAAGTCTTTACATACATGTGATTGTCATTTTTATTTTTTCCAGTTTTGGATAAAATTGATAATAACTGTAAAGGTTTAATGTATATGACATAATATTGAATACATGTATATATTGCAAAATGATTACCACAGTTTAGTTAATATCTATCACCACACATCGTTATAAATCTTGTTGCCTTTAAAAATCTAGGTCTGTATTTCATTTCTAAGGTAAGATTTACTCATCTTTATGTGGGTCAGTCAACCCCACAATTTGCCAGGATAATAAGTTAATCCCCCTAGATACTGTTTTTTATGGTTAATGTTGATCACATATTTGACCATCTAAAGGGAGGGCAAATATGTTATCTACCATTGAATCATAGTTCCTTAGACCTGAAAGCTTAAAAATGCAGCATATCTCCTTTCATAGATGAGGAAACAGACTCAGAAAGTAGCATAATCAAGTTCATAATATTCTTTTCATGGTACCATGTTGCCTCTCAAACTAATAACTCCTGTCCTGTCCTATATACATTGACAACTAAACCTATGTCATAGATACTGTATGCTTTAAAAAAAAATTTGAGGCATATACCTCATTTAATTAGTTAAAACATGGAGTGTTAACTCAGAACTTAAACCAATAGTATTCATGTGTTGTACTACAGAGAATTTTTCTATGTGCTCAGTGAAGAAATGAGAATTCTAGCAATTAAAACAAGTCACATTTGCAGGTTAAATTTTAATATAAAATGTAGTAATCAAATTAAAGCATTTTGATTTCATAGTAAGTCAAATGTTAATTAATTTTATTTTCTTCAATCTGTTTTTTTTTTTTAACTGTTACCCAGAGTACAGTGCCTAAAAGTTTTTAAGGCGATTATTTTTCTTTCTATCATTTTCAGAAGTGAAAGAAGCCTTATCAGGGTTGGGGAAAGCTCCTCTGCAGAGCTATATTTGAACTTCGGCTTGATTTCCAGAATTTAGGTGAAATTGTTCTAGTTCTTACCTTTTTTTTTTAAAACCAATGAATTTCTTAGTGAATTGTTTTGTCAGGTAGCCCCTAAAAGCAATCAATATGTACACTTTTGTACTATACACTTAACATTTGGTATCTTACCTAATTATTCCAGCAGCCTTAGGTATAGATGATGAAAAAGTTAGTACAGCATCATTTTTCAAACTTTGAAACAATTGAGAAGGAAAAGCTATTGTGCATTAGCAGCTTATTAACTTGAATGCTCAAAGTTCCCTGCTTAACTTTGAATCTGGCTTTTCCCAAATCAGAAAGATTTGGAAAGTCTTTGTAAAAAGACCCCCCCCCCCATGAAAAGGCCAGTTCAAAGTTAAGCAGGTGATTTTAGGGTTCCTTAGAACCTTTAATATTGCTAATGGGCATTGTGAACCTCAAAGATTAGATTATAGTGTGCAGTATTTGCTGAAATTTTCATCTCAGAACTCTTTTTAGAGACTTACTAATAACTTGTGAAACAACATGATTCAAGGATGCTAGTTCCCAAAGCGTGGTCCAGCAGCATCAGCATCACCAGAGAACTTGTTAGAAATACACAGTCTGAGGACACACCCCAGACCTGCTGAATTAGAATCTCTGGGCATAGGGTAATTTGTTTTATGGAGCCCTTTCACTGTTCTAGAGGTTTACAGGATTAAAGTAATTTGCTTTAGAAGAATAGTAAGCCAATTGGGATTTCAAGTGCAATAGATACTTCGAAGGACAGTATTAATATGAAATAGCTATTATACACAGGATGAAGTCTACTATTGTCCTGCAGGTCTTTTTTGAAAAGTCTCTTGTACTGATTTGGGGAATATAACTTGCACTTAACACCTGAGCCTTTGTTCATCTTTTCTTTTTTGCTATGTGATTCTTCTTTGTAATAATTGTGTAAGAATCAGACAATACATAGTTCTTGTACTATTATTGATAGGATGTGAAAACTTGGACACATTTCATAGTCATTTGAAACTTGTTTCTTCATTTGTAAAATAGATCCCTTGTAGCTCTAATCTAAAATTCTGTCATTTTTCCAGTTTATTATGCTATTGTTTCTTCACTTAATATTTTTTTAAAAAAATATTTAAGATAATATACATAAATAGTGTAAAATATTAACTAGTTCTACAGTGTGTATAACAGTTCTGTGTCCCACTTTTTCCCATCTCTGATAAGCTTTCTGTGGTTTGCCATAATACATTTTATATTTTGTAAGTGAATATGTTCAAACTTGTTTTCATTTTTTTAATTTAAATAGCATCTTTAGATGTGCTAGTATGGAGGAGGACACTTTATATTCCTCTTTCACAGTAGGGAGTCTGTGGATGATTTTATTTATTTTTTAATGGATGACTTTAAATAGAGAAAATAATTTATTTTAGTTCTTGTGAGATTTGTTTACAGTGTTGACATGATTACTTAAGTACAATATTCACATCTGAGTCCTGTAGTCAGTGTTTGTTGATTACATTCCTTTTTTTACTTACATCATTTTTATTTTATTTTAAAAAATTTTTTTAGATTTTATTTATTTGACAGAGGGAGAGATCACAAGTAGAGACAGGCAGAGAGAGAGAGGGAAGCAGGCTCTTTGCTGAGCAGAGAGCCCTGGGGCTGGATCTCAGGACCCTGAGAGCATGACCTGAGCCGAAGACAGAGACTTAACCCGCTGAGCCACCTATTTACATCATTTTTAATTTTTTCATTTGGTCGATTTTCTAGAAAAATACTCCCAAACTCTCCAAAAGAGGTATACATCTTTTCTGGTATGTTTAAATAAGGTATCTGTAACTTATAATTTATTTTTGAAATGTCTGTGCTGGAGTTCTCATATCCTTTTAGGTAAACTGGTCATTCATTCTGTAGTCCTGCCAAATGTCTGCCCTCCTGGGATTTCCCCTTCACCCTTACCCTAGAAGTTCCTTTTGCTTCTCTCTTGCATTGAATCTCTGTTTCTAGGACTCTCTGATCCCCCTTTTGTGGTTTAACCACTTTATTTTGGTTTCAAATACCCTTCATAGCTTTCTGAGAAAGGATGGTAATTTTTTTAATCTTTCATGTTTGATAGCTTGATATGGAGTTCAAGGTTGGAAATAGTTTTCCTCACATAATGAACTTTTTTTCTAGCTTTTAGTTCGTTCGTTGAGAAGCTTATTGTTATCATATGTGTGATCTTTTGTATATGACCCAGTTTTCATCTCTGAAAGTTTTAGAATCTTGATCCCTGACTTCAGAAATGGTATGTGCATTGCTGATCATCTTTTTTGCTTTTATTGTTCTGGTACTTCATGGACCCTTTCAAGCTAAATATAGGTACTCCAATTCTGCAGTGCTAGAATTTTCTTTTTTTTTCTTTTTTAAAGATTTTATTTATTTGTTGCAGTTAGAGAACGCACATGTGAGAGAGCGAGTATGGGCAGGGGTGAGGGGCAGAGAGAGAAAGGCTCCCAGCTGAGCAGGGAGCCCATGACCCATGGGATCAAGCGAAGGCAGCTGCTTAACCAGTTGAGCCACGCATGCACCCCTGGAATTTTCATCATTATCATCATCATTTCTTCCCCTCCACTTGATCTTTTTGGGGGCCTCTTGTGTTAGATGTTGGCCATCCAGTAGTGATCCTCTGATTTTCTTTCTTTTTTCTCTTCAATCTTGTCTGTTCTGTGAATTCCTCAACTCTAAATTCTTTCTGCTGCTTTTTCTTTTATTTTTCAATTTAAATACAGCAAAATGAGCGTTTTTCTTGTATAGTACTATAAAACTTGACAAACGTATAATTGTGTAACCACTTCCACAATGAAGATAAAAATTGCTTATATCACCCCCATACATCCCCTTTCCTCCAACCCTTTGTAGTCAACCTTTTCCTACAATCCTAGCCACTGGTAGCAACTAATCTGTTTTACTCTTCTTCCAGTTTGTCATAAATGTAGTCATATAGTATGTAGCCTTTTGAATCTTCACTGAATACAATTCCTTTGAGATTCATGTATGTTCTTTCATGTATTTACATCTCATTTTTTATTACTGAGGTGTATTCTGCTGTATGGATGTGCCAGTTCATTTACCAATTGAAGGATGTTTGAATTGTTTCCAGTTCGGGGGATCATGAATATGAATAAAGGTGCTATAAACGTTCATGCACAGGTTTTTCTGTGAGCTGAAGTTTTCATTTCTTTTGGGTAGATAACTAGAAGTGGGATTGCTGGGTTATGTGGCAACTCTGTTTATAGACACTACTAAACAATTTTTTTGGAGTGGCTGTACTATTTTATTCATACCAGCAACATGTGAGAGTTCCAGTTGCTCCAAGTCCTTGACAACACTTGTTATTACAAGTTTTTTTTTTAAAAACGTAGTCATTCTAAGATGTAAATTATGGTATCTCATTAAAGATACACAGATGGCCATTAGATACAGGAAAGGTTTTCAGCATTGTTAGTAAGAAAATTCAAAACAAAACCACAATGAGGTACCATTTGATACCCACTATGATGGCTATAGTCAAGAGATGGACAGTAATTATGGACAGGATGTAGCAAAATGGGAACCCTCATATACTACTGATGAGATTGTAAAATGGTGCAGCTATTGTGGAAGATAGTCTTGTCAGTTGCTCAAATAGTTAAACATAGATCCAGCAACTCCATTCCTAGGTATTATCCAAAAGAATAGAAAGACAAAAAAGAATTTTTGTCCAAACAAAAATTTGCACATGAATGTTTATAACAGCGTCAGTCATAAAAAGCCAAAAAGTGGGAAGGACTTAAATGTCTACTAATTGATGAATGGGTAAATAAAATACAGTTTAATTGTAGGATTGAATTATTGATACATGCTACAACAACATGGGTGAACCTTTTTAAATTCTGTTTTCAGTGCAAAAAGGTGGCTTTATTTAAGTACAGGGAGGGGACCCATTGGCAGAAAGAGCTGCCCATGCGTGAACCTTTAAAGCCTGCTAAATGAAAGAAGTTAGCTACACAGCACCATATATTGTATGATTGCATTTATTGAAATGTCTAGAATAGGCAAGTATAGAGAGACAACATTGTTGGTTACCTGGAGTTGATGGGCATGGGGGGATTAGAGATTGGTGGATATGGGGTTTGGTTTCATTTGAATGTAATAATATTCTAAAATTGATTTCCAATGGGTACCAGCTCTGTAAATGTACTAAAAATTATTGAAATGTATCACTTTGAATTGTATGGTATATGAACTTAAAAAGCTGTTAAAAATCACCACTTTTAAGTGCTTAATAATTTTTT
This sequence comes from Mustela erminea, assembly GCF_009829155.1. Lineage (NCBI taxonomy): Eukaryota > Metazoa > Chordata > Mammalia > Carnivora > Mustelidae > Mustela > Mustela erminea. The sequence continues at coordinate 93,054,146 of NC_045635.1, forward strand.
TAAAGATTTTATTTATTTATTTGACAGAGATCACAAGTAGGCAGAGAGAAGGAAGCAGGCTCCCTGCTGAGCAGAGAGCCCGATGCGGGGCTTGATCACAGGACCATGGGATCATGACCTGAGCCGAAGGCAGAGGCTTTAACCCACTGAGCCACCCAGGTGCCCTGAGTGCTTAATAATTTTTAGTGAATATATAGAAACGTGCAAACATCACAGTTTTAGAACATTTTTTATCACCAAAAATGATACTTTGTGCTTGTTTGCAGTTAATATGTATTCATACCCCAACCCCAGGCAGCTATTAATCTGCTTTCTATCTCTGTAGATTTGCCTTTTTGGTATATTTCATTTAAATGGACTCTTACATCTTTTGGAATCAAACTCCCTTTTTGACCTAGCTGCTTTTACTTAGGTTTCAGTTTCTCCACATCCTTGTTGACACTTGATACTGTCTGTATTTATTATAGCCATTCTAGTTGGTATGTATTGATAGTTCACCTTTCTAATGACTAGGGAAGTTGAACATCTTTTTAGTTGATTAGCCATTCCTATATCTTTGGTAAAATGTGTAGTCAAATCATTTAGGCGTTTTTAGTTGTGTTTTTTTAAATTATTTTTTAATTTTTTATACAAAGCTTTTAATCAGGCCTGGGTGGTTCAGTCCGTTAAACAGCTGCCTCCATCTGAGGTCATGATCCCAGGGACCTAGGATCAAGTCCCATATCTGTCTCCCTGGTCAGCAGGGAGTCTATTTCTTCCTCCCCCACCATGCTCTGTCTCTCAAATAAATCTTTAAGAAGAACTTTTTAGTCAGATGTGGGCTATATTAATATTTCCTTCCAGTTTATGGCTTGCATTTTCATTTTCTAACGGTGCCATTTGCAGAGTGAAAGTTTTTGTTTTTTAAATAAAGTCCAATTACCCATTTTCTTTTTATTATATAATTTCTAAGAACTCTTTGCCTAACTCAAGGTCTTGAAGATTTTTCTCCTATGCTTTCTTCCAGAGTTTTGAAATTTTGGTCTACATTTAGGCCTTTGATCCATTTTAATTCTAAGATGTGAAGTATAGGGCAAAGGTAATTTTTTATGTGTGAGTGCGATTGTACAGCACCATTTGATGAAAATACTGTCTTTTTTCTGTTGTACTGCTCTTGAACCTTTGTCAATAATCCATTAACCATATTTGTGTTGGTTTTTCTGTGTCTCTTTTCTCTGTTTTTGTCTTTTCTTCTGTTTCTTTCCTCTTTTTGTTTCTGACTTTTGTTTCCTGTTCTTTCTTGTATTACTTTTCTCATTCTTTTTTCCTCTCCCAGTTTTCCCTTTTATTTCCTTCATCAAAATAAAGTATGTGGATTAGTATTAATTTAAGTTTTATGTAGCTTATTTTTAGTTTCAGTAGCAATAAATATGAAGAATCGGCATTTCTTATCTCAAAAAAACTGCCCAAAATGAGTTAACCTTTTCATTATAACCTTTAATTTTTCTCAGTGAATTTGTGGCCTTAGAAAAAGATGGTGATCCCTCTTCCCAAACCATGTTTCAGGACTTTTTCAAAAGGCCTAATTTCCCTGGTGTTCTGGTTTCTTTTTAAGAAAAGGTAATTTCAAATTAATATGCTAAAGGAAGTCAAGATTTTCTTTTATTTTTTACCGTGCTTTTATTTCATTCCTAAATTATTAGATTATTGATCCATTTCTTATAGGCAGGGCAGTCATGATAACTACTGGATTCACAGATACAAGAAAAACAGTTTTCAAAGCAGGTTAATTTTGCATCTTCTCCAAAGCCATCTTTTGATCTGTTTCAACACTTAAGTAAGAAAGGAACTTGCTTTTGGCATTTAAATAAGAAGGAGACCGTTGACAGTGGCATCAAGTAATGCAAGTGATCAGTCCTGTTTTTGAACCTTAAAAATACAGCTGTATTTTCTTTGGCTTTCTTAGAATCCAGAGTAGTTTTTCCAGAAAATTGTCCTAATACATGAAAATATCATGTTCAACACCTCTAATGCTGTGCCACAGCATTTTAAATGCAGTCTGTTAGAAAGTTTGTGGGTAAGACATTTTCTTTCATGCTGCTTCAATTTAAACTTCAATTTTTTCCAGTTTTTAAGAAACACTTCTTTCATTTTCTCCTTTTGTTAATGCTATACAATAATTTGGGGATATTAGTTAAGAACTGTATCTGTTTCCTAGTATAGTTAATGCATTTAGTTTCTGTGATCCTAGCAGAGGGTTGTTATTATCTAGGAGAACCAAATGAAATTACTTAAAACCCTGTACTTGAAAACCGGAAAACTGTTTTGGCACTTTATTTTAAACAGTGATCTTTGTCCCTATAGATCAAGGATGCCCCGGGCCCTGGACTTTTTTAGTTTTTGGAGATGTTAATACAGAAGTTTACTAGTTAATTAGGTTTATAACTTTTTTTCTCTCATCTCCATTGAGGGGAGCAGGGAACTTGGGCAGAGACTGTATTTGAAAATTTGCAGCAGAAATTTTAAAGCAATATAATGTGGGCCAGGCTGCATCATATACACCTGAGTCTTGTTGCAGTTCTGTTGGAGCCTCCTGCAGCAGTTGCCCTGAGTTAAGCTGCAATCTCAGCTTCTTTTTGGTCCCAAAGCTCAGCTGCTTGTGCATATTTCTCTCACCCTTGGGCTGATTGCGTTAATCCCATCCTTCCCCAGCAAGGTAGCTCCCCAAGTGCCTTCTCCCATGTCTTCTCAAGTCCAGTTCTCTATTCCTAGGAGCATCGGCTCTTCCTCTTCTTTTCACAGGATCCCGACTTGTCCTGGGCAAGCCAGCCCTTTGCTTCTGCTCCTGAGAAGTGCCAAGATTCTGCAGCGCTGACTCCAACTGCCTTCTCATCCCTAGACTTTGGGCTGCTTTCCGGATACCTGCATAAGCAAGCCCTTGTCACTGCTACCCATTTCTACCTGCATCCTGCTTTTTCTTTCTTGCCACGTTTGTGTTCCTTTCTCCCCCTCCCCACCTCCACCTCTGCCAAAATGCATAAAGGATGGAAAAAGTACTGCGGCCAGAAGTCTCTGAATGAGGCATCAATGGATGAATATTTAGGCAGCTTAGGGCTGTTTCGAAAGCTGACTGCCAAGGATGCCTCTTGCCTCTTTCGGGCTATTTCGGAGCAGGTAAAAGGAAAACAAATATATCTTCCCTATACTGAGTTTTCAGGGTTTGACATGTGGCATGGTACTGGAGCTAGAAGACCTGTAGTACACGGAAAGGAAAAAAAATGCCTTTTCTCTTTCCTAGTAAAGACATCCAGGCCTGTCTGCCACTTAGTAGCTTGGTGTATGCCTTTGTTGATGAGTCCAGATATATTGCTTTGCCTTTGCTGTCTTTTTCTATTTTCTAAATGCCAGTTTAGAATGTAAGAATGGAATTATAGAAAACTGAAATGAATCTTGATCCTTTAGAAGCAACCCCTACTTTTCTAAATTTAGTGCCTAAGGAAAAATTTATAGGTTATGCCCATAAGAACTAGAAGAAAGGGTGGGGGTGGTAAGACATCCATTCTCTCCCAACCCCACCAAAGGTGGCAAAAAGATTTTAGAAATGTTAGGACTTAATTTTTTAATTTCCTGCATATGTTTTGAATAAGGGGGACTTAGTGCCCGGTCATCATTTTAATTTAAAAGCTATTTCCAATGACTGTTGACAGCTGGTCTTTCTCTTCTTTTTAGTTGTTTTGCAGCCAGGTCCATCATTTGGAAATCAGGAAGGCTTGTGTCTCGTATATGAGAGAAAACCAACATACTTTTGAGTCTGTAAGTAGAATACATAACCTAAGGTAGAGATGTTAGTAGAGTGTGTAGCAAATGGGAAGTGAATTTTGAGCCATCTACATAATGAAAATTATGTCATGCAGTCTCCTCTGAATGGCAAATATTTAATTTTCAGCTGCCTTCCCCCTAGCTAGCATGCTTCTGGACTACCTCCAGAATTAGATTGTTCTGTACTGTAATCATAAAGTTAAAAAACAATTCATCTGTGTCCTTCCCACTCTCTACTCTCCCACTCTCTATTCCCCATATACCCTCCATAATCTTGCAAGCCCTAAAAAGTTACATTTTGACTACTGTTCTATATTATCCATACCACTGTTTTCTGGAACAAGTAATCATAGTTCACAGAAAGTTTGGCTATGTTAATGTTTTTAAATGTGTATTCCCAAGTATGTATAAATGGGAAAACCCCTCTGTACTCTTAATTCTGTACACAGTAATCATCACTCAATATGAAGAATCTTATAAAACCCAATTATAAGGAAACAAATTAGGTTCTAAACATTTATCTTCATGTGACAAACTGGTAATTGGTGCTCTGCCACTAATGATTGGCTTTAAAACAACTTGTAGAAGACATCTTTGAATGTTTTGAAATATTTGAATTCTTGTTAACAGAATGAGGTTTTATCAAGATCTGATTTGTAGTGTGCCCTTTTGTGTGGCTTAAAAAAAAAATTCTTAGCCCTTCCAGTACTATTTTTTTTCTGACTGTATAGTGTGGGTATTTGCCTGCTGTTCAAGGTTTACTCTTAATTTTCTCAACAGATTTCAGTGAATTTTAAAACTTTGTGAAGGTTTCTTGACTTTAAAGCTTATTACCTACGAGTTAATTACAGTCTTTACTACATCTGGGGAAAAGATTATACATGAAATTACTTCAAATGCAAGACCGTGGTGTAAAACAGTGCATCTCAAGTATTTTTGTGCATACAAATCACCTGGGGACCTTGTTAAAGTGCAGATTCTGATTCAGTAGGTCTGACCTGGGGCCCAAGATTTCTGCATTTTAACAAAGCTCCCAAGTGATGCTTGCCTTGTTCATGATCGAGTAATAGTAACCACATTTTGAGTAACAAAGATTTGTGTAAAATTTTAAAACTTAGATGGATAAATCTCAAAATAATTATGCCAAAGAAGGTAGACCCTCCCTCAAAGTACATACTGTATGATTTCATTTTTATAAAACTCTAGAAGAATGCAAGCCGGTTTCTAGTGATAGAAAGTAGATCAGTGGTTGTGTGGGGGTCAGTCAGTGGAGTTACAAAGGGACACAAGGAAACTTAAGGGGGTGATGGATCTATTCACTGTCAAAATTGTCATGATGGTTTCTTGGGTGCATACATATGTCGAAATGTATGTGTGCCGTTTAAATATGAGCAGCTTGCTCTATGCCAGTTATACCTCAGGCTGTTTGAAAGGCTATTAAGAAAAATTTTAAAAACTTTTATCTAGTGATATATGTACATGGAACTAGAAGTATATTCTGTTACCCAGGTTTAATTTTATTTTTATTGAGGTATATTTTACACACAATAAAATTAACCACTTTCAGTTTCGGCAATATATAGTCATGCAACTGCCACTACAATAAAGATACAGAAGATTTCTGTTACCCCAAGAAGTTCGCTTGTGCCCTGGGCTTTTCTGAAACTAATAAAATTCCCTTTAAAGTTCCTCAGTTTGGCTTTGCAAATGCATGTCTTCTATCAGATTTAAAATCCTTGAAATTATTGGGCTTGCATGATTTTTGAAAATTGTCAAGTTAAATTGTCATTTCAAAAGAAACTCAAAGGTGTTATATTTGATGAAATGCACTCGTATCTGGATAAGCCAGGACCATTTCCTAAAATAGTTTTACAGTCCAGCCTTTCTCTACTCATAACTTTTATGTATGTGCAAATCTTCTTGAGGTGCTGTGCAGAATATTAATTTAATACCATAATTATTGAGCTGAATAAAAACCCATTGGAGGATAATATTGCAGAATATAATCAGATTTTTAGTAATGCTATGTATTTGGTTAAGTCAAGTTTGTTTTATTTTTGAAGTATGTGGAGGGATCTTTTGAGAAATACCTGGAACGGTTGGGAGATCCCAAGGTAAGATCAAATATGGGGGTTTAATCTTTTCAGAGTATTTGGAATAGTAAATCTAAATATTCATTCAGCGGTGTCACTTTAGCTAGACGCAACCTATACTCTTAAGTAGCCAGCTGTGTTGAATCAAATAGTTCTTGGAAAAGTTTAGAGGCTGGCAATTGATAAGTTGTTTTGTGTTGAATATTGAGAATTGTGTGTCAACAATTTATTGTCCATGAACTGTTTGCAAACAGAACAAGTAAGCCTTTTCACTTTAATGGGGGAGGAGGGATAGTAATGAATGTTACAAGGAGGTCATTATTTTTTTATTAAAAAGTTCCCCTGATTTGTATTAATCCTTTTATGTAGAAGTAAGCTCTATAGACACATATTTAATTAAAAATAATTTATATGACTAATTCCATAGTTCTGGACTTAGCATTTACTAAGTACACTGCTAACTTCATATTCCTATCATTAATTCTGTTTTTATTGTGCCTTTTAAATCTCTTATATTAACTGTCCTTGTTACTTAATAGCTAACTGAGAAGGTCTTTAGGACTCCTTTTTTCAGAATAAGTTTATGTTAATGAATAACAATATTCCCAAACCTCACAGCAAGTTATAATGTGTTCTACAATTCTTCATCTAAAACAGTGCTAAGCATCTAAAATAACAAATACTGAACTTGCAGAAACTTTTATATCATAGCTACAGAGTGTTTTTAAAACATTTATGTACTGTTTATATTTAGGAAAGTGCTGGCCAGCTGGAAATAAGAGCTCTTTCTCTAATTTATAAGTAAGTTAAATCTTTTTTTTTAAAGACTGAGTGTGTGTATGTGATTGTGTGTAAAGTTTCTATTCAAGTCTCTCTGGGATTTGGGAAATTTGGGAAATTTTAATGTAATGATATGTAGAATGAAGAGGTCTAAGCACAGTTAATTGGTGTTAATTTTAAGTGGAGAGCCTCTAGCATTTATGTCCATTTGTATGAAATAAAGGACTTTAAGAACTGCTGGTGTTCCTATAGGAAATCAGAATGTGTTTCTTAGAATTCTTGTGTATTTAACTTCGTGCCTCTTGCATGTGTCTTCACTGGGGCAATATAGCTTCTAAGAGGGTAGAAATCGGTTCTTCAAGACAAAAAGTTATTAGATACTGCAGTGCTTTGTGGGCGGGCATTCAGAGGGTTACAGTACTTAAACAGATATACAGTCCATCTGTGGTATTAAAATTTCAGAAGGAAATTATGAAAAGAAGACTCTTAAGGACATAATAATTGAACATTTTGAGAAACATTGCTCCATAACTTTGGTCTTTAAAACTGCAAAAGTTGGGGTGCCTGGTTGGCTTGGTAATTGAGTGTCTGCCTTCGGCTCAGGTCATGATCCCAGGGTCCTGGGATTGACCCCTGCATTGGGCTTCCTGCTTGGCCTGAAGCCTGCTTCTCCCTCTCTCACTCCCCCCTGCTTGTGCTCCTTTTCTGTCTCTCTCTCTCTCTGTCAAATAAATAAAATCTTTAAAAAAACAGCAGAAGTGGCTATTTCTGGAAGCTGTGCAGTTTTGAAAAATAGTTTTATAATGTAGGTTAGAGGCTCATGGGAATCTTGTTCATTTGAAGAAGTTGATTTCTATACATAAGACTCCTTCACAATTTTTAGGATGGTGAGCTGGCATATGCGGTAGAGTCCAAATCCTCTCATTATGGTACTCATTCAAGTTAGTGTTTTGCAGCCTGCTCAGTTCTCACTAAATCTATCAAGAAGTCATATAGAAAAGGTGTTGGGCAGGTAGCCAATCAGTTGCTTTTAAGTCAGGGGCCAGCTTTTATTTTTTTAAATTTGTTTTTTAAGATTTTATTTATTTATTTGACAGAGATCACAAGTAGGCAGAGAGGCAGGCAGAGAGGAAGGGAAGCAGGCTCCCCGCTGAGCAGAGAGCCTGACAGCGGGGCTCAATCCCAGAACCCTGGGATCATGACCTGAGCCGAAGGCAGAGGCTTTAACCCACTGAGCCACCCAGGCGCCCCAAGGGCCAGCTTTTAAATTGGCCTACTTTCTGTTTATGTATTGCCCTCAAGCTAGGAATTTTTATAAAAAGTTTTAAAATTGTTAAATCAAAAGAATAATGTTTCGTGGCATGTGAAAATTATATGAAACTCATTTCAATGTCCATAAGTAAATTTTTATTGGAACAGTCATGTGTACTTATTTATCATGGTCTGTGGCTGCTTTCATGCTACAAAGTCAGAGTAAACCATATGGCCTACAGAAGCTGAAATGCTTATTATCTGATCTTTTACCAAGTAAAATTTGCCGGCCAATGCTTTAAATAAGTGGGAGCCCCCAACACTCAACTAACATGCATACATTTGGTAGTCTATCTTCTTTACTCCTCCTTTCCCCAAATTAAGGTTCTTTTTTTTTAAGATTTTATTTATTTATTTGACAGAGAGAGATCACAAGTAGACAGAGAGGCAGGCAGAGAGAGAGGAAGGGAAGCAAGCTCCCTGCCGAGCAGAGAGCCCGATGCGGGACTCGATCCCAGGACCCTGAGATCATGACCTGAGCCGAAGGCAGCGGCTTAACCCACTGAGCCACCCAGGCGCCCCAAGGTTCATTTTTTAAAGGATTTTATTCATTTATTTGACAGAGATCACAAGTAGGCAGAGAGGCAGTCAGAGAGTTGGGGGGGACAGGAAACAGGTTCCCTGCTGAGCAGAGAGCCCTATGCGGAGCTCAATCCCAGGACCCTGAGATCATGACCTGAGCTGAAGGCAGAGGCTTAACCCACTGAGCCACCCAGCCCCCCCCATTAAGGTTCATTTTAAAAATCCATAGAAATTTAGTGGCAGTTAGTGGTCTACTTTGAATTAACATTATTTAGCCTCTTAAACATTTGATTATTTTGTATGAATAAGGTGGACACTTTAAAAGCCCAAATACTTGTTCTTACAACTATCTCTGCATATATTAAATTATCTCTATTCAACCACTTATATTCTCTTCCCGTGTAGTCGGGATTTCATTCTTTATCGCTATCCCGGAAAGCCTCCAACTTACGTCACAGATAATGGCTATGAAGACAAGGTAAGAAGATGAGTGAATGTTTACTAAAATAAAAGAAATAGATGCTGCTGGCTTATCAAAATAGTGAGAAATGATCCTTTGTTACCAAATTAATGGGGAAAAAGCATAGTCTAAATGCCAAGCTTCTCTACCGCCAGCCTTTTCCTTTCCATTCTCTGTTAGCCATCCTCTGAACAGACCTGATCTTACCACTCTGAAATCGGTTAACCCCCTCCAAAAAAAACCCACCCAAACCCTAACTGGCTTCTTGTTGACTAGAAGGTAAGGTTCAAACTCAGAAGTTAGGCATTTAGTGTCCCCTAAGGGGTCCCAAACTTTCTTTTCATCTTCACTGTCCTACAACCTGTATACCATGATTCCAGATAGTCCAATAAGTATAACTTTTTTAAATTTTCCTTTAAAAGTTTATAAAAAGTTATAAAAAGTATAACTTTTTTTTCTTTTCTTTTCTTTTCCTTTGTATCTCAAATGTTAATTCCTTTGAAACTTTCCTAACTCCCCTGGAGTTATTTCCTCTGTATTCCTCTAGCATCACCCAAGTATTTACAGTATTTATCACACTGTATTTGTTTTCATGTCTGTTCTCATTATTCTGAAAGTTTTTTGAGTGTGCTATTACTGGCTAGTAGGGTACTTGGAAAATAATAGGAGGTTGTTTTGTTTGGTGAGAATTCTCGGCAGTTAAATAGATTGTTCTTCAGCACGTAAGTTTTCTTCCAAAAAGCTTTTAAGAAAAGCCTTTTATCCCAATTATTTGATTAGTGAGTATAGACTATACAGTAATTGCATTTTGCAAGTCTTGTTTCACACCATAGACTATAATTGGGGCAACGTTTTGATGATAGTAGGACAGGACTAGACACTGGGAGAACTGTTAGGATATTAAAGTAATCTGGACAAAAGACCTGAACCAGGCAACTGGCATTAGGAATAGAGTAGAATGCAAGAGATAACTTAGAAAATAAGTATAAATTGGGGCACCTTGTTTTATTAGTGGTACTGCCGTCTAATTTGTTTGGCAACATTAAGCTCTTGTAATGTACCAGGAAGCTCACTGGGCTTTGGGGACTCCAAAATGAAAACAATATACCTGTTCTCTAAGGGCCTCACGGACTGTGAAAGCAGACATGCAAATAGTTAATTTTACAGTGAAGTGATAAGTGTTAAAATAGAAGTATGTACGAAGAGCATAGAAGAAAAAGTCCTTTGCTCTGCTTCAGAGAGTTTAGAAAGTTTCATGGTGGTAGAGGTATTTAAGTGGAATATCAAACAATGGATCCAACAAGTATGAAGGGCAGTCTATTCAGAGGACTTCTGCAAAGACATGGAAGCAGCAGATGCTTTCGGACTCCAGTAGTTGGGTGGGGGAGAGGCCAATGGTGTGAAGATAGGTTAGAGTTACATAATGAGCAGTCCATTCCAAGAATTTAGCTTTTTGGAATAGTTTCACTTTTCTCCCCAATATTTTGTTATAAAGATTTAACAAAATACAGAAAAGCTAAAAGAATTTTATGATGAGCATTCTAATTCCCACCTTTTTAGTATCCTTATTTTTTCACCTATCCATTCATCAGTCCATCTTAATTTTTGGTGTATTTTGGAGTAAATTTCAGACATTCTGTACAATTGCTCCTAAACACTCATTCAAAGTTTTTAAGCAAGGGTGTGACATAATCAAAATTCTTTGAAGAAGGAGAAATGGTAGCTTCTGTTATTTTAGCAATTATATACAGCATTGCCAGAGAGGAGATCTAGACATTTAGATCTTTACCAGGACTCTAAGCCCACACTTCAGTTTTTTTCCCTGACATTTTATTCTGTGAAAATTTTCATACAGAGAAAAATTAAAAGACTTGTATAGTGAACATCCATAATCCCTATCACCTAGTTCCTACAATTATATAACTCCATTTTTAAGTGAGTCCTATATATTTTACAGAGATATTATATGCGCTAACTAAGGGGAAAACCTTACGCATTGGGAACCATAAGAATACAAATTAGAGTGTTTGCAGCCATGAGAATATCACGTATAATTCTAATCTGTACATACACACAAATACAATACCAGTAGTTGGGCATTTGCATGCACAGGATAGTGTATATATGTATGATTTGCAAATGTATAAAGTATGTTTGTTTATCTTGAAATTTAATTATGAAAAAGCCAGTTGGCAGCAGGGTACTTGTGTGACACCTTGCTTTCTCTAAAACTTGGTTACTGTATCTCAGTTCAGGCTTCTAAGGATTTACATCTGAATTATTTGAGTTTTCAAAAATGACTTCACTTAGCCACTTTACCTAGAAAGAATTGATATACTTCTATTAAAAATAAAACTTAAAGGTAGAATAAAAAGCCCCCATTTTTACTTTTCATTCTGCTGTGCTTCAAAATAACTATTAAGTTTGAGTGGGTATCCTATATCATTCTCTTTGCATTTTTTTTAAATGTAGATGGGCTCATACTAAATATATTGTTCCTTGTTCTTTTCACTTATCCTCATCAGTACTACAGATCTACCTCATTTTTTCCATAGGTTAATGCCATACATCCCACCTACTTACCTATAAGTATATATCAGAGAACTATTATTTTATGTTGAGATACTACCAGGAACATAAAATCCATCATGTCTAGTTTTACCTCTTACACTCAAAGTGGAACTTCTCGCCACATGAATAAATTGCATCATTATCTCTGGGTTTTTTTTCCTCCTTGTTTATTCAGTTCTAGTTAGCTGGATTCCTTTACTCCTTAACAACTGTCTCTAGTTATTAACCTTTCTTAGTTGGAGTTTCAAGTTTTTCTAGTCTGAGGTACAAAGGGCTTCTCTGCTCAAAATCTTGTGTACTGTTCTTTCGGAATAATAAACTCTTAAAGGCAAATAACCCTTGGGGCATGTGAAACTTCATAACCTAAACTTTAGTGTGTGTTACTTTAGCTTCACGCTTGCCTTCAGTACTCTGAAATGAATTATACTGATGGAGTTGGAATTGTGATTTCCAAAAAAAATCTGGGGAAGAATAACAGACCCCAGATAGAGAACTTTATTATTAGAAGGAGTTAGCCCAGAGTAGGTAGGAAGGCAGCAAACAGGGTGCTTTTAGTTTTCTGCCTAAGAAGCTTGGTGGCAACGTCGTCCCATAGAACACAGAGAATCATCTTTGGTACCTTAGGTTCCTAGGACCAGAGGTAGCTTCAAAATAAAATAGACTTAGTTGCTAGGTATTAATCCTTTACACAAGATGAATTTTTGAACAACAATTTTAAAAGTTTTGGGTGCTATTCAAACACATTTCATTATATAGAGCTTACAAGCATTTTTACTAAAATAAATTTGGTTAGTAAGCATGGCTTTGCATTATTGTTTAGGAAAACTAGAGATTAAAGATCAAAGAAATTAACTCATTTTGTAGCCATCTTAGTGCCTTGAATCATTAAGGAAGTCTCTCTAGCAGTATTGCTCCTACATGGTGTATTCATATATTGCTACTTGGTACGGGGGATAACGTTTTGAATAAACTAAGTCTCTCCCCCTATAGTCTGAGTTTAGAATATTTGGGTATTTGACCTAATTTCTCCAGCCGTTTTTTGAAGGTAAGCTGGTCTTTTGACTTGATTTACTCAGTTTGTAAAAGTTTTCCATTTTTTGTTAATTTATAGATCAGTATTTGGTATATTAGTGGGAATGTGTTTAGGCTCACATTGTTTCCTTTGTAGTGATTTTAATCTTGGCATTTAAAAGTCAGTTTTAAGAAAATCCGATTGAGTTCTAGCTTGCACTTATCTGTATTTAAATTTTAAAGATCACTTTGCCTCAGCTTTATTGAGATACAATTGATACATTATGTTAAGTGAAATGAGTCAGAGACAAGTACTGTATGATAACACTTAATCTGTGGAATCTAAAAACATGTTTTTAAAAACAGTTAATCAGTTTCTGGTTAGCAGTTTAATTCCGAGTATTTCATGGTTGTAAGATGTAACATTCACTTTATTATTCTGTGTCTTTTTCTTTTCTTCAGATTCTACTCTGCTATTCAAGTAATGGCCATTATGATTCAGTATACTCAAAACAATTTCAGTCAAGTGCAGCTGTTTGTCAGGGTATGTGAAGGCTTTGTAAATGCTTAGCTGTATTTCAGATGGTTTTTGTTTTTCTGCCCATCTCTAAATTGAGGGACCCATCATAAACAGCTCTTTTAAGACTTTGTTGGCACCTATTGAAATTGTATACTGGTTTATGGCTATTTTCACATTGTTAAAAAGAGATATTACTTTGACAATTGGAGTTTTGGCTATTTTTTTCCTTTAGCTGTATTGTATGAAATTCTCTATAAAGATGTGTTTGTTGTGGATGAAGAAGAGTTGAAGACTGCAGTTGAATTGTTTCGAAGTGGTTCCAAAAAGAACAGAAACAATGCTCTGACTGGCAGTGAAGATGTCAATATTGACTACAAGAGTTCAACTCAGGATAGGTAATACAGGGAAAGGGGGTGTCAATTACATGACCACATTTAATGTTTCTGTGCATCACCATTCGAAAGTAGAAGGGACTTGACAAGCTTATGACTTACACTATGCACACATATGTATCTAGATAAACATTTTTTGATGGGGGAAGAGAAACTTTATCAAGAAGACATGTTGTATTTTGAGATGTTCAGGCTTTGGAGGTTTGATCCAAGTCAGAATCAGTTTTTTTAATTGCTGGAAGTGATTTTAGAACTACCTAACCCCATGATTCTCAAACTTCAGTTCTATACAAAGGTATACTTCATAGTGCTTATTAGAAAGGCAGATTCTTAGGCTAACTTTCACAAAATTTGAGGGGCTTCAAATCACAGTGGGGCTTAGGAATCTGCTGTAAGAAAAAAACAAGTACACCCCAAGTGTTCTGATGTAGGTAGGCTGTGGACCATACTTTAAGAAAAAACTGATTCTAAACTAGTACCATCATTTTTGTGGTAACTGAGGTTCACAGTGGTTACTTGACACACACACATCCAACTAAGAGAAAAGAATCTCTCAGGTTAAGGGAAGTCTTAGGAGTTTTCAAAGTGTCTGCCTTTGGTACTCACTAGGAAGGTAGTTTGTGGCCTCTGAGGAAATTGCTGTTAACAGATTTGGTCAAAAATTTTGTGTTAGAGATAATAAAGTAGGTGTTGTCTTATATTTCTTCTTGATTCCTACTTCTGTCTAGGAAATTAGATAGGCTTGGGGCCAGTCAGATGTCACCTTGTCTTTTTTGGTCTTGCTTGCAATTTTATTCCTTGGATGTTTGTGGCTTGCACTTTTTTTGGTAGAGGAGAGGTTTTTAAAACTTACTTGGGAATCCAGGGGTAGAAGTTGCTTCATTCTTCACTGATGACTTGTCCTAAGGACTTTAGGGTTTATGGAAACTATAGTAGTAAAAAGGTGAGATGTATTAGTTACTGAATTGCTACGTGACTGTGTTACCATAGATTTTGCAATTTAACACACTTATCTCAAAATTGTATGGGTTAGGAATCTGGACATAGTTTAATTGGGTCTTCTGCTTAGTATATCAACAGAACTTCAGTGAAGTTATTGGCCAGGATTGAGTTCGTATTTTGAGTTTTGACTGAAGAAGGATCCATTTTTCTGCTCACATAGTTCTTGGCAGCATTTAGTTCTTTGCAGCTATAGGACTGAGAATTTATTATTATTATTTTTTTTTTGTGGCTGTCAGCCAGAGGTAACTAACCCTCAGCTCCTTGCCACATGGGCTTAGCGAACATGATAGTTTGCTTCTTTATAGTCAGCAAGAGAGAGGCCAGCAGTACAGGCACTACATTATTAGGCTCTATAATAACATATAGCCTATCTATTGGTTAGAAGCAAACTTGAGTTAGGGGAATCATACATTGATGTGCACTCCAGGAGGTAAGAATCATAAGGACCATCTTAGGAGATGGAGGTATGAAATATAGGAGATAATCTGCTAAGTATATTGTAGCACATACTTAGAAAAAGGAAGCATAAATGTAACTGTTCGGGTAAAAAAGTATTTGCCCATTTTTAGACCTGAGCTACGTGACCACTAGGTGGTGATGTAGTCATTAGACTTAAAATTTAACTACTGCGTTTATATAAAGCTCTTTTTTAATAAATCTTTTCAATTAGGACTGAAGAGCTGGGTGCCTGCTGCAACGCTGAAAATATCCCAGAGGGGTACAATCAAGGAACAGAAGAAGCAAAGGTTTGAGATTTTCTAGGGCAAAGAATTATCATAGTCTTGGCTTGTAGCATCATAACTTAAACAAATTAAGGTCATGTGGTCCATTCTAGTTGTATGGTGTGAGGGAGGAGTTCAGGTTTGCCTTTGTGGAAGTTTTAATTTGAAAATGTAAAATGGGTGCTTAATGTTCTCTGAATTTTTATTCTTAATGGAATTAGCAGGCAAACTCTGAACACTTGAGAATTTTCAGAAACTTCTGTTTTTCAAGTTAAAGTCAAGTAAAGTTACAAATCCAGTAGATACTTAGTTTGTAATCAGTCTTCTGATGCTAAGGTTTCTATTTGCCATTAAAGAATATGCTTGTCCTATTCAAAGAAAATAAGTGATAATCCTGTTTAGAAAAACAAGAAAAATGTTTACTATCTTCATAGGCCTAAATTCAAGCAGACCTTTAGGTTGAGGCTTGCTAAATAAATACTATTACAGTACTTTTTATGTATGCCTCAGTTGCTGGTAATTTGGGAAGAGTAACAGTATTGGAATGGTGAAATTCTAGGAAAGCAGAAGAACAAGGTAATTTTCTTTGGAAGTTGTAGTAGATTCTGACCAAAATGAAAGGAAAATTTCAGATTTTTGCAGATGATTTTAAGATAGAGAAACACTTGCAGCTCTGTATTGTATATATCAAGATGAGATTTATTGAATAGCCTGATTTAATCTTTAATTGGTCTGTGTTGCACTGATTTATATGAGCTGTATCCTGAGTTGCTGGCTGCTTTAGACAGTATTTCCCTTCCTCCATCTAAAACCTTGTAGATTATTTGCGTACTGCTTCTTTAATCTCTTGATTTTTAAGATACACGATAAAACTTAACGGCACTTAGTTTTTTAATAAAAAAGGAGGCATATGTATGTAGTTCAAAAAAGAACTTTCTTTTTTCGTAGAAGAAACATTAAAGTTAAGGATGGTGAATCTGTAGCATGATTATTTTTGTTTTAGTCTCCAGAAGGCCCATCAAAGATGCTCTTTCCCTATAAGGTGCTCAAAGCCCTGGATCCAGAAATCTATCGTAATGTAGAATTTGATGTTTGGTTGGACAGCAGAAAAGGTAATGAAATACCGACAGTGTACCTTTTTGAATCCTGACAGATCCAGGGGAATAATTTTGTATATTGCTTCTGATGAGATGTTCTTAATGTACTATTATTAAAAAAAAGTTGCCTGGTACTTTTTAGCTTACTTGATACATTATTTTATTTTTTTAACAGATTTTATTTGAGAGAGAGAACATGAGCGGGGTGGGGGGCAGGGGCAGAGGGAGACAGAGAAGCAGGCTCCCTGCTGAGAGCAGGGAGGGGAGCCATATTCCGGGTTGGATCTCAGGACCCTGAAATCATGACCTGATCCAAAGGCAGCTGCTTAACTGAGCCACCTAGGCACCCCATATATCCTCATGATTTTAAATCTAAAAGAGGAAAGAAATAGGTTTAGAAGTGGGAAGCGATCTTTCAGAATCTGGTGTTTATCCATGACTTTCAGTTTTGTAAAGACTGTGTGGAAATAACTTTTAGATAACTTTAAGAGTACCTGAAACTTGTAACTGCAAATAATCTTATCTTAAATTTAAAATGTTAAGACTCTCCTCATTGATAAATGAATAGGTCAGGTGTCTGCAAACTGTGGCCCACAGACTAAAGCTAGCCTGTTATCTGTTTTTGTATGAGCCTGTGAGCTAAAAATGGTTTTATATTTTTAAATGGCAGAAAAAATGTAGAACAGTGTATTGTGACATGTGAAAATTATATGAAATTCAAATTTACTGTTCATAAATAGATATATGGCGCAGTTGAGTAGTTGTGACAGGGTCCATATGGCCCACAAAGGTTGAAATACTTACTGTCTTGCTCCTTACAGAGAAAGTTTGCCAACTTTTGAAATAGGTAATTGTTATCTCCTTCTAAGAGAAGTTGATGAAATTAGCCCTTAAAGCTCTCTTTTCAAGATAGCCTTTAATTTTTCATACTCAACTTCTTGAACCTTGTTGAACTTAGGTATAGTTAACAATCTAACAATCTATAATGAGGTTAAGACCCTGTGGAACACAATAAGTTGTTAAAAATAACAGTTTGCTTTGAAGTAGCTGTGTAGTGTTTTTTTTCTTTTTTCTTTTTAATTGAGGTGTGTTACTTCAAATTGTATCTTACTGGTGTTTGACCAACTAAGATTATAGCCTCCCAGTTTCTATCTGTGTTTTATAGCAGAAAACTATTTTGGGTAGGTCTCCTTAAATTGACTACAGAAATGTCCTTATCAAGTGTAAGAGAATGACCCTTTAGGAACCCCCCTGACCCCAATTTTACGTTATAGTAGTGGCATTTTCAAAAACACTGGTAAAAGTAAATTAGAAAACTAAATGATTTAAATGGGAAAGGAACCAGTTCGGATGAGCTTTAATCTTCATTTTCTTTTAATAGAACTTCAAAAGTCTGATTACATGGAGTATGCTGGGAGACATTACTATCTGGGAGACAAGTGTCAGGTTAGTTTGTCTTTTAAAAACTCAGTAATTTGTTTTCTAAGGTTGTGGTTTTAGTCATTAATATAAGTTTAATAAAGCTCATTTACATAATGCTAAAAAAATTTTAATGTTTGTTTTAAATTTTAATTACCTCTGTGAGAAGATGTAAGGGTCTTTAAAAAAAAAGATGTAAAAATCTTCTAGTATGTGCCACCTCTTAAATCAGACTGGGTGACAGTGTTGATTATCAACCACTTTAATAAGTAGATACTGAATTCCTTTAGGGGAGAAGTTGTATTTTTGTTTAGTAAAAGACATATCTGCCAATAGATTCAAGATTAGATGTATTTTTACTGTCTCCTACCTTCTTTCAGGTTCGCTTGGAATCAGGTGGAAGATACTACAATGCTCATATTCAGGAAGTTGGAAATGAGAATAATTCTGTAACAGTCTTCATTGAGGAATTGGCAGAAAAGTAAGAATACAATAGTTTGTTAAATTACTAAAATCTTTGGCTCTTGATGCCTTTTTGTAGTATTAAATTGAGAATTACCAGGATGCTAGTAAGAAATCCAGTTACATCTGGTACCAGCTTAAGATGACTTACCTCAAATGTTAAAAGCACATGCTGAAGTATGAAATCTCAGTACACCCATACATGAAAAGTTTTCAAATCCCTAGGCCCTAGCCAACTTACTAGAGATATTAAATAGAACAGAATTCTCGTATAAAACTGTTCATACTAATTGGAAAGCTAGCATGCTAACAGCCTCTGCCTATACCAAGATAAACTAATCTAGTCATTCTCAAACTTTAACATCCCCCAGAATTATCTGGAGAGCTTGTTAAAACAGATTGATGAGTTCTATCCCCAGGGTTTCTGATTTCAGTATGTCTGTGGTAGGGCCTAAGAATTTGAACTTCTGACAAGTTTCGAGGTGATACTGATGCTGTTGGTCCACTTGAAGAACCATTAAACTTTGTTATGCTGCCCTTATAACCAAAAAAATCTCAGTAGCTTAAAATAATAAAGTTCGTTTTTGCTCCTCTAGCATTTCATAGTGCATAAACAAAGGGGAGACCCAGGCCAACAAAGGCTTTATCTAGACACAGTTTTCCATGATCATAGGGAAGAAATGAACATGACTAACCATTTGCTGGTTCTTAAAGCATCTGCTTATGTTTCATTGGCCAAGGTGCATTACATAGCTGAGCCTGAAGTCAATGGGGTAGGAAAATATAATCCTCTTCTAAGGAAAGGCAATAAATATTTGTAGACTAGTCTGTCACAGTATTTTCTCTGGAACATGGTATGTGCTACAAGTGGCTTTGAAATTGTTAAAACTACTCTTAAGTTTTCTTGAATAGCTAGTGTCAACAAGTTTAAGTAGAATACACTTGAAAATGAAGCGGGATGGGTGAGGGTTTGTATATCCAGTGAGAATTAAGTCTGCGTTGCAGTGGCTTTATGGTGGTATCTTTAACTTAAAGGCACATGGTTCCGCTGGCTAACTTAAAACCAGTTACTCAAGTCACACCTGTTCCTGCCTGGAATGCTATGCCCAGTCGGAAAGGAAGAGGTTACCAGAAAGTTTCCGGGGGCTATGTCCCAGAAATGGGTTTGTATGCTGGAGGTTTTTATTATATCCTTCTTCTTGTACTTACATTATATCTTCAAAAAGAAAAAAAAAAGACAACATAGATAAATCTTGTTCTCAGTTAGAGTTTCTCAACTTAGGCATCACTGACATTTTGGGATGGATAGTAACTTTGTTGTGGGGAGCTGTCCTGTGCATTTTGTGCATTGTAGGTTGATTAGCATCCCTGGCCTCTATTCACTAATTGCCAGTAGCATCCTTCCCGCAGTTGCAACAACCAGAAATGTCTCTAGACATTGCCAAAGGTGCCTCAAGGTGAGGGGGGTTGGATTTTAGACTCTAAAACTGCAAGCGAAAAGATTTCTCCAAGAACTAGGAATACACCTCACTGAAGCAACCAGTAACATCATTAGGCATAATTTCTTGGAAAATAAGTAATGTAGGTGACTAAATGACTATGTTTTGATGATCAGAGCCCCCTGTATTAAAGATAGTGCGGAGATGTCCGTTGATATGGAAATTACCTGCTGGTTTTGCCCTTCCAAGTGGAAGATCTAGTAGTACATCCTTAAAGAATACAGAAATTTGGTTTGTTCTCTTAAAAAAAAAAAAGATCTGGGCATTTGGGGGAGGGGAGGACTGGATCTTTTGCTTTGGTTATGAAGCTTATTTGGCTACTTCTTTGTTTCTCTGGAAGCTGTGTCAGAGATGGACATGAAACAACGGAAGAAGATGTTCAAAAAAGTTAGAGGAAAAGAGGTTTATATGACAATGGCTTACAGCAGGGGAGACGCCCTCCTCCCACCCAGGCTTCAGCACAGTATGCATTATGGGCATGACCCTCCAATGCACTACCCACAGACAGCTGGCAGTATTATGTCTAATGAACATTTTCATCCTCAGCATGCGTCTCAGAGACAAGGTCGGGGATATGGGATGCCCAGGTAAGGCTTAACTGACTTTCAAGATAATGTACATCTCTGTTTGTGAATAATTCCTAGAGAGAATTACAGTACAATTTAGAAATATCTTAGCAGGTTAGCTCCCTTTTGTAATGTCTGCATAGAGTATGGAACTAATGTATACTTAAATTTTTGTCAAATGAATTTATTGGGAGATTTGTATTCTCACTGTCTAAGGAAATATGGAATGGTTGGAGACATGCAGACATGCTAGGGCTATCAAGTTGAGTGCCATGTATATGGTTCTGTATCCATACATAATGGATAGGCCTAATGCCAGTAGTGAGGAGAGCATAGCTCTTTCTATTAGGACATTTCTAGAAAGGTGTGTTAATTCTATTTAAGTATAAGAATTGATGACTTGGGACGCCTGGGTGGCTCGGTTGGTTGGACGACTGCCTTCGGCTCAGGTCATGATCCCGGAGTCCCGGGATCGAGTCCCACATCAGGCTCCCGGCTCCATGGGGAGTCTGCTTCTCCCTCTGACCTTCTTCTCGCTCATGCTCTCTCTCCCTGTCTCTCTCTCAAATAAATAAATAAATAATCTTAAAAAAAAAAAAGAATATTAAAAAAAAAAAGAATTGATGACTTAAGCACTAGTGAATAAAGAGTTTTGTTTTCCTTTCCCTTCATTCTTAGGGATTCATCTCGCTTTATAAACAGGCATAACATGGAGGGCCCTAAAGTTGGTTTTTACCCTGGCCCAGGTAAAAGATGTTGCCAGAGCTATGATAACTTCTCTTACAGATCTCGGTAAGTGAATTTTAAGTGTTGAAAATCATAAAATGGGTGAATTTGGTAATGATCTCAGGGTCTTGGGATCAAGCCCTGCATCAGGCTCTCTGCTCCGGGAGCCTGCTTCCCCGTCTCTGTCTGCCTGCCTCTCTGCCTACTTGTGATCTCTATGTCAAATAAATAAAATCTTTTGAAAAAAAGTGTTAACATTGAGATGTTTGAACTGTTACTTAGAAATTACAAATAAGTTACCACCAAATTTTATCATTTTTCTCCTTTTCTCTGAACTACTTGATACTTAAGTTCCTTCCGACGTAGTCACCGCCAGATGCATTGTATGAATAAGGAGTGCCAGTATAGCTTTGCCCCAGAGAGTGGACAGATGCCCAGGGGCTTGGAAGAAACCATTACCTTTTATGAAGTTGAAGAAGGGGATGAAACTGCTTATCCACCGTTACCTGTAAGTAGGTAAAATTCTATTCAAAAGCTGTTTGCTTTCTCTTTTTCTTTAAAGTAAAGGCAGTGTGAATAAATTTTAGCTTTTTGACAAACCACCAAATCAAGCACTTCTGGAAGACATGAATTTTTATCTTAGGAGCTTTTAACGATGGAAGAGGAGAACTTTTTTAAAGCTATTTCTAGAGAAAATGGGTAGAGGTAGACCAATAATCTTGCCTTACATAGTATGAACTAATATTTTCTGTTTATCATTTTCTCACATTTTTTTATTCTAAAGTACATTAAGATATATTTTAGCTTTTTTCCCCTGAACTGCATGTATATGTGTGTATGTTTGGTACAGAATCATGGAGGGCCCACTACAATGGTTCCTGCTGCTTCAAGATACTGTGTTGCAAGGCGAGGACATAGCTCCAGCAAACAGACTTTGAATTCAGAGGAGGGCAGTGGCCAGACTGACAGTGGTGAGTCAGTTACAGTTAAATGTTTCTTTAAAAGATGATTCTTGTGGAATTAGTACATCAGGGCTGTGAAGTAAGATTTAAAGTTTTGGTTTGAGGGGGTCTCATAGTGTTCTGGTAGCTCATTTTGAATGAGTTATCAGTTCTTGTTTCAGAGCTTTCTAGGTGTTTGAAGATATTTCTTCAAGATGTTTGAAGTTTCTCAGGACAGACTTCTATTTCTATAGGCCACCACATTGTCACAGCTTACTTCCTGCTCTCTGCATAGGTCTTCTAGTGAGTTTGATTTGTTGAGATTTTAGTATGGAAAATACCTATTCCTTATTAGAAGACACTACTTGTGTTATGGTGAGGACCATTTGTTTATGGAACTATTTTGGACTTTTCCGTGACTAGCTGCTATTTTATGAGACTGCTATAAGATAATTTCATTGTCCAAAGAAGTCTACCCAAGAAAGATGTCCAAAGAAGACTTAGGACGTTACTCTTTATTGTATCCTATTGGTCATCCACTGGACTAAATAACTATATTATAATTTAATATTTTGCATCCTTCTAAGGAGTCCTTGTTTATATATGAGGAAATTATATATGAGGAATCCTTGTTCATATATGAGGAAATTGAGGCTCAAAGGGCAAATGACATGGTCAAAGTCATACCCTTTGGTAAGTGGCAGAGATTTAACTTTTTTGTAACAGCTTTTTTTATATATAATCCACATAATGGTATAATTAACCTGTTTAAAAAGGGTACTGTACAGTGATTTTAATATAGTCAGAGTTGCATGACTCTCACCACAATCAATTTTAGAACATTTTTATCACCCCAAAAGGCAACTCTGTACTCAGTAGTAGCCACTCTCCATCCCTCCCCCCAACCCTAGGCAACCACAAGTCTGTTTTCTACCTTAATGGATTTGCCTATTGTAGACATTTCATTTAAGTGGAATCATGCAATATATGGTCCTTTGTGATTGGCAGAGATCAGTTTTGAATTTGGTTTGCCTGTGTGTATGTCCTTAACAATTGCTATACTGCCCCTCACCATGGGGTGTGCTTATTTTTACCATTTTACTGTAAAATGATGTATGAGTGACAGACAGTTCTACTGAAGCAATTCTGGAGGAATTGGGTAGATTAAGGAGGTATGAGGCAGTCTCACTGGCTTGATGTAACAATCAGGTTCTTTATTTTCTTGTGATGTTTTTCTTTCTACATATGTAGAAGAAAATAGGTATTTTTAGGAATTTACTGAAGACAAAACATCCAGCACAAGAAAGATCTGTGAAGACTTCGTCCCCATGCATGTGCATGCATGTGCTCAAGGATGTGTATTCTCCGCTCTTTTACTCAGCATGACCCTTTTGTCTTTTCCCTTTAGCTTGGTGGGTACCTTCAGATGTACTGCTCACCTGTAGTGCCGTATTCAAAGTAACCAAATCTTTGTTCTCACCTTAAATCCTGCTGTCTGGAGTGGTTGCATGTATGTGTTTGATAAGTGACATGTGTAAGAATCAAATCCAGTTTTGACCTGTGGGGTTTATTTGGTGGAAAGCTGTCCAGTCGATGATTAACTTTCTCTACATTTCAGTGGTATAGTAGTATTAGATAAAAATACTTTAGACCACTGAGCTCTCCTGAGAACAAACCAATTTTAAAATATGTTATTTACTTAAAACAGGCTGAGAAATGGATGAGGCAGGATATACTCCTTTAATGTCCACCTAAGCATAATATGGGTTATACTCAATTACTTTATAGACACCATTTACTAAATATCAAGCACCATACTTTGTTCTTTTCACCCCCCCCCAATGATCTTGGTATTATTATCCCTAATTTATAGGGCAGAAATTGAGGCACAAAGATAAATAACCCACTTAAAGTGGTGTAAATTAATCAGGATTCAAATGTAGACATCCGTAACTCCAGAACCTGTGAATTTAATCACCATACTCTACTGCTTGACTGGAAAAATTGGATACAGCTGGTTTTTCACTTCTGCCTGAACTCTTAAGAGCTGAGGGAATTTTCAGAGGAGAAATTTGTCCTGTTCACAGTCAGTATCTGGCTTCAATATCTGTTAATCACTAGTATGAAAGTTCAGATCACTTGTTTCAAGGACGTATACATTTTAGTTCTGAATATATATCCATAAAACTTGAGAAAAAGCAAGTGCTGGCCATCTGGCTCTGCTGAGCTAAAAAGCCCTACATAAACACTTCTTCTGTCTTTTTTTTATAGGGAGATATCATGAAGAATATATTTATCCTTCAGGTCAGTGAGATCTAGATATAATCTGACATTCATCATTGTTTATACAATTTTAAATTATAAAATAATGCTCATTTTTTACTTCACTTTGGCTATATTCCCTAGAACCAGACTATGAAACTTCAGGTGTTTATAGCACAACTGAATCTACAGCAAACTTGGTAGGTATTTAATAAAAATGGCAAGCACTTATATCTCCTACTGTGTACTAGGGCACTGTTCTAAGAGTGATATATATAAATGTATTTAAATTAGAATAATCTTATGAGGTAGTTAGGGCTTCATTCCCATTTTGTAGATGAATAAATTAAGACCCTGAAATTAATCTATTTAATGATACTCCTAATGTGTTGATAGAAGAGGAAATTCAGACATTGGCAGCGATCATTTTTAAGAGGATTTTATTATGATATTTTGGTAAGGATGGGCTATAAGTCATTGCTTCATATAACAAAAGTTTGTTTCTTGGTTATGCTTTGTGTCCAGTGGAGGTCTACAGGAGGGCTCTGCTCAGGGACTCAGGCTGATAGAAGCTCCATTCATGGTTGCCAAGGGAGGAACCAAAAGGTAGTGAATGGCGCCCTGGCTCTTAGAGCTTCTACCTGGAGATAACACCTGTCACTTTCTTTTTCATTAGCCAGAGTATGTTCCACTGAAGTATCTAACTTCTGTTGCCTGAAAGTCAAAAAGTTGGACATATTTTAACAGCACTAAGGACCATGACATTGAACTCAGACTCCCTCCCAGAAGCAAAATACTTGCTTCCACCTCAAGGGAGGCAATCCAAAAATCTCATTCAGTGTAATTAAACTTAAAGGCCAAAGTTTCTGGGAAATGTGTAGTACTCTGTGCATTGGGTCCAGATGTGGCTCACTAAAACCAAAGACACAGAGTTGTTTAACCACTAGATACCCAGTTTATAATTGTGGAGCAGGGACTGAAAAATGGCAGTAAAAATACCCATTCAGAAAGGGGTGGGGGAATGGGAGAAAAAGTTAATGGCCGTAGCAATCCTGACATCATGGACAGCCACTGTGGGGTCCCCCAGCCTAGGCATGGGTATTGTTCTCTGGAGGGGCTCTCTGATTCATTGTTTTCTGGGGCTGTTAGTTGCTGCAATCCCTTCTTTCCTTGGTCATATTTGAAGCAGGCATTGGGGAAAAATCCTTCTTGGCAGCTGAGCAGCTTTCTCAGCCTGCTTCTTACTTTGAGAAAATTGGGGGCCCAGAGGTCATTTTATCTCACTTGGATGGTTTTAGTTCTGCTCATAGTTTCTTTGGCTGCGTGATTAATTTATTCTGCTTCTCTGTATGATTCCTCTTAGTTTCATATGCCAATAGCCATACTGACAATTTTTTCTTTATAGATAAACTACTTAGATTTGCTATAATTTGCCTTCTTATCCCTGTGTCTCTATTTGATTACAAGTACCTTGAGCTTATTAGGGATGGAGGAGCCATACTTTTGGTGGAGGCTTTTCCATGAGACATTTTTTCCAGTTGGAAGGATTCAGTGGGTGTTGCATTCTTAGTTGGAGTTTTGCTTTGAAATATCTTCATGCAATCAGATTTTAACAACTTGGTTTTTGCTTCAAAGCCAAGTTTTAACTGCTCTTCATTGTTCAAAGTACTTACTCATTTTATATTTTACAGCTTTGGTTGAAGCAGCTGTGTCTTCAACCTTGTAAGTCCCTATATTTCAAGGATTCTCTATTCCCTTTCGTTCTTGCCTACAAACTCCTTTTCTATACACATCTTGTCTTAAAAAATGTTGCTAAACTCTGCCAACAGTAATCAAAACACAAAATTAACATTGTTTTCCAAACCTTCCCTAAGAAACACAAATCATTATCTCCTTTTCAAGTTAGGTTTTTGTTAGAGTAGCATCCCACTTCTAATTACCAAATTACTGTTCCAGTCAAGCTGTTATGCTGCAGTAACACCCGTCCCCCCAGCCTTAGCTGCTTAACACAGGACAGTTGTTCTTGCTCATGTTCTGTGTCTGATGTAGGTTGGTAGCAGGTTTTTATTCATCATAGTTACTCGGGGCATCCAGGCCGATGGACATGTGTACTTTCAGCCACTTTTCAGGAACAGAGATAGGGTGATTGAACACTGGCTTTTAATATTTCTGCTCATACTGACCAAGTAAGTCACATGCCCACACCTAACTTTAGTTGGGGCCAGGAAGAACAAGTTACCATGTACCCAGGAGAACTGGAATATTTGTAAAAGCTTGAATAACAATCCTCTGTTCTCTAATTACGTTAATCTTAATCTTACATACTAAATTTTCATTTTCACTGTTTGGGCAGTACATCTTAGGAATGAAAACTATGATACATTACTCTCTTCCCCTTATTTCTCCTTCCCTTTCCTAACCCCTTCTAGAAGAATAGTTTTTCTTCTCACTGTGCCATTAGTATTCTCATGTCATATGCTTCTTACGCTATTTCTTGAAATAGCCACCCCAGTGGGAAAAAAACAAGTAAAAATCTCACCATTAAGGATGACAAGAATAGATATTTAATTCCTTCTTTCTTTTTTTGATACTTAATTTCTTTCTATCCCTTTAATTTCATTTGTCACATGTTCCTTTTTGTTTTGAACTTAACTTTATCATACATCCCCACTGGCTTCCAGTCTCTTCAGGATGTGCTCCACTCCCCACTCCCTAGTCACCAAGTCTATAGCAAGTTTCTAAGTAATTTTTTCTTCACAGCATGCTGTGGGGAAAGGACCATGCAGGACTTATAGATGTTTAGGCACAGAGCCTCCTAAAAAAAAAACCCACAAATATTTATTGCTGTTCATTTCTCTGCTCAACTCTCAACTAAATCTTTCTGTAGAATTGTTCAGCATTCACATTGGGCCCTCTGAATCAAAGCCAAAGTTTACTTTTTAGCAGGTGCTTTGGTTGTACTTGAAAACTGACTTTAGAAAAGTGCAATCCATGGTAAGTTGGGTTCATCATCCATATGATTCCTCTTGCTTTCTGTGATCACTTCCCTTGATTCCCTCTGTGCTCTTATCATTGCTAAACCAATTTCTGCTGCTAGGTGTTTTGTTTTTGTTGTCATGACAATTTGTCAAGAATAATTGACCCTTTAAATAAGTTTTTTCTTTAATTTAAAAAAAATTATTTATTTGACAGAGAAAAAGAGATCACAAGTAGGCAGAGAGAGAGGGGGAAGCAGGCTCCCCGCTGAGCAGAGAGCCCGATGTGGGGCTCGATCCCAGGACCCTGAGATCATGACCCAAGCCGAAGGCAGAGGCTCAACCCACTGAGGGGGTTGAGGCGCCCTATAACTGCACCTTTTAAAATCATTTATACTTTCACAAAGACCTTGAGCCAGAAGGGCATAGTGTTCAGATTATACTTCATCCTGTTTAGATAGGATATATCTGAATAACCAGATATTCACCCTTGTCCCAAGCTACATTTTTAGATGGAATGCTTTTGTTTAGTAAAACTGTTGTTGGTCCTACTGATTTTGAAGCTTTTAAGGCAAGAAAGGCCACTGAAAAAGTGTTCAAATTATATCCTCCACTACATTTTAGTATCTACATTGGACTAGAATTGGATATGATCAGGTTCTCTGTGGATGGGAAATAGCATAGTCACCTAAATCAGGCACTGGGGTGATACCTTTTGGAACAGTATCTCAGTAGTTGCTTCCAAATCTGAGTACTTTCAGGACAGATCACTTTTCACTTAATTCTAGAAGATGTTGAAACAAAGCATGTTTCTTGATTTATCTTTATTTAACTGTACTTCTGTATTCATTAAAGTCTCTTCAGGACAGAAGACCATGTTCTATGTCTCCTCAGGACACAGTTACCTCATACAGCTACCCCCAGAAGGTAATCTTAATAGTGTTACCAAGCAATCAAATGGGGGGGGCTGATTTTTTTTCTTTTTATTGTCCTTGTCCTTCATCATATTTAAGTATTATTGTGCTTTGTGGTGCCTGGCACAGTGATTAGTAAAATTCAACAAATTGATTATCTACTGTGTTCCAGACACTGGTCTGTGTGCTGGTGTTTGATTACTGATAGTCCTTCTGTTCTGAACCTCTTATGTAACGAGTGAATTAAAATAAATTACTGGTCAAGTCTCTTTCATTTACTGAAACTGAAATGTAAAAAATAGGGAGCTAGTGTCAGAAAAGTTGCTGAAACCATGGAAGTGAATAAGATAATCCTGGGAAAGGAGGAGATTGAGAAGGGCATCCAGAACAGATCCTGTAGATCACCAAATTTTAGCAAAGGGTTAGAGAAGGAATAGTTAAGGAGAGAGGAAAAGTAGGAGAATGTATTACTGTGGGAACCTCAGGAAGAACATGTTTCAAGGGGTAGTCAAGTATCAGTTGCTACCAAGAGGTCAAGCACCATAAGGACTAGCAAGAGAGTTTTGGGAATTGTTGCCATGAAGACCACTGGTGACTGAATGCAGTTTCTGAGGACTGGAATGGGTAGCAGCCACACAGCAGTGGGTGGTAAGAAAATGGAGATTGCATTGAGAACAGCATGTTCAATAAGTGTCTGCTACTATGTAGTGAACATCTCTCTGTGCCCAGTGCTGTATTGGGTGCTATGGCCCCATGAGAAAAACAAATTGCAGTCCCTTGAAGTTTACACATAAAAAAGCAAAGCATCTTTTCTGTTAAAAAAAAAGTGTGTGTTAGTGTAGGGAAATGTATACACATGTAGAAACAAACATACAAATCTCTGGATAATATGTAGGAAATCCAGAGGTTACCTGTTTGGGGAGAGGGGAGAGGAACTAGGCAGAGGGAAGAGATATGGATTGGAAGGAAACATTTCATTGTATACAGTTTTATACTTGATCTTTGAATCATATTAATGTGTTATTTTTTCAGAAAAATACATTTAAAAATTAAGATCTTGAAGTTAATTGTAGTCTTTGAAGGAAATAACCTTATATAGGTTTTACATAAAGATTGATTTCTCAGTGTTCTAGTTATCTAAATACTGTATCTTGAAACTTAGGTTCAGATAAGAAACAGTGTTTGAGAAATAACTAAACTTTCCTAAATTTTTCTTCTGCACTTACAGGTGATGGTAAATTCTTCAGCAGTTGCAGCCTCCTGTGCCAATAATGTTCCAGCTTCAGTTTTACCTAACTGTGCAGTGGCTAATCAAGCTAGTAGTACCACTTCAGTTTCTTCACAGAATGTTATGCAGCCTCTATTTGTATCTCCACCTATGCAGGGCAGGCCAGGTAGGTTATTAGTGGTTGCTTAGTTTGGGAAAACTCCTGTTCATGAACATGCACATGCAACAATTCTAGTGATTAGATAGGGTTACTTTAATTTGTAGTATTAAATTTGTTTTAACCTACTTAATAAAGTATGTTCTGTATTTAAGGAATCCATGAGATTTAAGAGCCAGGGTTTCTAATTTTTTTCTTGCAAATTTGGCTTTGAGATGATTTTGTAGCTATTGTTTTGCTACCCTACTGAAAATTTAGAGGACTTTACTAGTTAAACTGAGTTAAGTTTATTATACAGGGATTAAAGTTGAGGTGTTTCACGCTTCACGGAAGTAATTCCTGAAAAGTTTGCTGTGAAATACATTGCCATGTACATCTTCCCATGAATGTTGTAAGAAAGAATATGGCTCTAGAATTTAAGAAACTTAGGTTAGAATTTTGGTTTTACAACTCACTACCTCTGTAATTTTGGACAAGTTACTGAGCCTTTCTCACTTACGAGCTTGGGGTTACTGGTAGTACCAATTTATGAAGTGGTCATGAAATTCCAGTGAATTAACATAATTTAGAATTCTCAGAATTCTGGAAAGCTGATGGCAACAACAGCATAGCTATTTAATCTGAGTCCTCAAATAAAAATAGAAATAGCAAATCCAAAACCTATGGGCAACATTTACAATGAACTAGGTGACAAGGTATCCCCACAAACTCCAAAACTTAAGCAGGGAGGGACAAATCACCAGTCACAAGACCTGCATGCTATCAGGGTCTGTGTGGGAGCAAGAAGACGGAAGCATCGGGGAGGTTGTCTGAAGGACCTGAGAACAGAAGAACCCCAAAAGCTAATAAGAATTCACTGGAAAGTGGGGTGGCCAGTTTGGAAGGAGCAGCTAAGCCTGGGAGGGGATTTGACCTCGCCAGTACTAGGTGAGTGTTTGGGGGACATGGTAAAGGGACTTGAAGGGCTTAGAGCAATCTGGCCCCTAAGAACCCTCAAAAGTTACCTGCCAGGGCTCCCTGATAGGATAGAGACACTGCCGGGAGTGGAATCAGAATTGACTGGAATTGGGAAAAGGATCTGTCCAGACCAAAGCAGAGGAGAATAGAACCATGGAATCCCAGAAAGCAGCCATGTTTTTGAACGCTACACAAAAACAAAATTACCCTGTATCTATCTCATTCTAAAGTTCATGAAAAATAATTTCACGTAACAAAGGAAAAGCACCAAAATGAAACCCTATACAAAGATATTTTAAGAACAAAAAAAGAATAATATCCCTATAGACCATAAAAGCATGTCAGAAATATGCCAGTGAAACAAACTAATAACTATTTCAGAATGAGCTAAAGATATAAATAATATAAAACATTAAAGAATAATTGGAATTAAAAATCTTAGAATAACAAGTCAGAATTAGAAAAACTCAAATGAAGTGACAGAACTCAGAAAAGCATTAAAAATGGCAGAAAGTGATTTCAGGTACTAAGACTAAACTATAAAGAATGTGACCAAATATATACAACAGATAATGCTTTAAAAGAAAGATGTAAGAAGGAGGGGGAATCTAAAACGAAGAAAAGGAAGATAAAGATTCAAAAGTGACTTGTTAAAGTTAGGCAAAGGAGATCAAACACTCATAGAAGTCTCTGAAGAAGAAAACCAAAGTAAGGAAAAAGAACAAATATTGAAAACTATAATTCAGAAAACTTTTCCTGCAATTGAAAAACTTTAAAATAAAACTATATATTGAAACAACAATCTGAATACCTGAGAATATTGACCCAGAACAGCCAACACCAAGATAATTCTAGTAAAATGATCAGACTTCAAAGAAAAAGAAGGTCCTTTGATTATCTAGATAAAAGAACGTATGGAGTATAAAACAAAATGATAATCATCAAACTTTGACAACAGTGCTTCATGCTAGAAGAAAATGAAATAACATTTAAAATACGGAATGTGTAAAAGATTTTATATCCAACCAAAACTGATTTTCAAGCCTAAATGGCAGTAAGAATTCAGAGAATATTACTTGCCTGAGCCCTTCCTGAAGAATCTACTAAAACTGTGCTGTCAAATAAGGTAATCACTAGCCACATGTGACAATTTAAGTTTTAATTAATTACAGTTAAATAAAATCTTCAGTTGCTCACTTGCACCAGCCACATGCTAGGTGCTTAAAGCCACATGTGGCCAGTGGCTAGTGTCTTGGACAGCACAGATACGGAATATTTCTTCTATCACGGAAAGTTGTATTAGATGGACATCAGTGTACCAGAGAATGAGTTGATTTTTAGATTACCAAAACAAAGACATCAACATAAGACCTAATGGTAAGTTTTAAGAGTTAAGACAATGAGGGTTAAGAGGTGGAGAATACACTGTATAATAGCGATAACCTTACGTTTGGACAATGTAGATATTGTATGGCTATTCTTTGAAATAGAGTTGAGAGACCATGTGCCAAGAATTTTTTTAATCATTTCAGTAATTACATGAGATTCTTTTATCTAGATAATCAGATTGTTATTCTGAGACTGTGTAATGTCGCCTAAAACAAATGAGTATGGGATATTCTAATTTTATCTCCTTGTGCCCTTGCAAACCAGGAGTCTAACTATGGAAGAAAGGTAATATGGATATAATAAGGCTAAAGAAAAGCTTTTATGGTCTCAAATTTGAATTGGAAGTATCAATATAACTTCCGGTGTTTTATCTTTAAATATATGTGTATGTTTCCCAGCTCTGTCCACTGAAAAGACCTAGAAACAATGAATATTCTTAGCACTCATTTTGTGGTCTTGAAATACATTTCTCATTTTAAAACCAAGCAGCTTTGTGGAGAAATGGCTGCTGATTCCAGGTCTGGGCAGGAAATGTTCAAGATGAGCCTATATCATTTTCTCATACCAGAGAGTGAAGAAGCTATTAGACTCCTGGGGCCATGTCAGAAGAACTCAGGAGCCATCTTGAAGAGGTTCCCATTGGCCAAAGATAGAGCAGTTTGAGTCTCAACAATGATAATTACAGCAGACTGGAACATATCAAATACATTGGATTTAAAAGTTCTTAATGATATTTGAAACAAGATGGGATTGGGAGGGAGACAAACCATAAGTGTCTTAATCTCACAAAACAAACTGAGGGTTGCTGGGGGGAGGGGGGTTGGGAGAAGGGGGGTGGGGTAATGGACATTGGGGAGGGTATGTGCTTTGGTGAGTGCTGTGAAGTGTGTAAACCTGGCGATTCACAGACCTGTACCCCTGGGGATAAAAATATGTTTATAAAAATTTTGAAAAATTGGTCACCTTAGGAGAAATAAGCCAGTTCATTATCCTAACTGGAAAATAAAGTGAAAGAATAAAGCCTTTGTCCTGCCTACCTTATATGAACTGTACCACTGGGTAACCAAACAGATGAAGGGAAGTTTCTGTATATTAGTGTTCTAATCAGTGAAGATAATTATTTTGCAGTCCTTACTGAATAGGTATTAAATAGCAGTTAGCTGTAAAGATTGCAGAAACATTATCTATAGAGGTGTTAAATCAGTCCTGAGTCTGATCAGTCTCCTGGATCTAGCTGCCTATTTGCAGGAAATAACAGAAGAACATACTGAAACACCGTGACTATATCATCAGGAAAATTAAAGACTGTGGGAAAATCAGTAGGTCAAAAGGCCCAGATTTTTCAAAAGAAAAACTGAAAGGAGATGACGGAGATGGAGAAAAGACCAATAGTAAAAGAGATTCAAGACGTCAACTTTTAAAAGCTACCTAGGGCTGCACATTTGGAGGTCAAAACTCTTAAAACCCCAAACGAGTGATTACTGTGAAAGTCAGGGTAATGGTTAAATTACGGTGGGAAGGAGGGTTGTAATTGGGATAGGACACAAACATGTTTTCTGGAGTGACTGGCAGAGTTTTATTTCTTGGCCTGGATAGTGTCCACCTTAAAACAGTTTCTTGTGATTTGCTCTCTGTATCTGATTCACTTATAATTTAAAAATTAAGTTCTTAGCCTAGTTCCTGGAATAAAAACATTCAATATATGTTCATTAATGAGCATAGAAAGTTTGCACTGAAAGTGTTATTGTAGACCCTGGTTTTACTACTTTGTGCTAATTGCAAGGAAAAGTATTACATGTCTGCTTTGGAGACTACTGAGCATAAGAAGAAATGACAGGTGAATCAAGCATTGGAGTACCTCATTTATGTAGTCCTTGAAAGCTTACCATTTAAATGCCAGGTTGTGTTCTGTGTAGATACTTCTAAAAATGTATTTTACTTCTTGTTCTTTGAGTCGCTTATCAACCTCAGCTGTAACTCTTCTAGGTCATGGCTGCTATTTAATCGGTCTTTAACATTCCTTTCACTCCTCTAGATGAAACAGCTCATGTTTCCCATTGTGTTATTCATGTGTCTCTCTGGCAGCCCCAACCCATCCTCCATTATGAAGTCACTTACTGCCAGGTGATTAGATGTGATGATTGCCTTTAATATGAATCTCCTCATAGGCATTAAATACTGTTAACTGAGCTTTGGTAACTGTTCCCAAGGCTTTTGTTAGGGCCAAGACTAGTGAAAATTTAAGAGTGCCAAAAAACCACAGTAATCAAGGTAAATAAAACTTTAATGTACTTTATTTTTTTTAGAACATGTATATACATAGGAGCCAGGTCAAGGAGTAGGGGGACAGAGGGAGAAGGAGAAAGAAAATTTTGAGCAGTCTCCATGCCCAACACAGAGACCAATGCGGGGCTTGATCTCACAACCCTGAGATCACCTGAGGGATATCAAGAGTTGGATGCTTGGGTTGCCTGGGTGGCTCTGTCCACTGTCTGCCTTTGGCTCAAGTCATGATCCTGAAGTCCTGGCACTGAGCCCCATAGTGGGCTCCCTGCTAAGCAGGGAGTCTGCATCTCCCTCTGCTCCTCCCCCTGCATGTGTGTGCAAGCTCTCTCTTTCTGAAATAAACAAATAAAGGTTAAGCACCTGGTTAACCAGGTGCCCCTAATGTAATTTTTTAAAAACCAAGAGTAATCCGCCCCCCAAAAATCCATGGTGAACAAAGGATCAAAATTTTAAATAAAGACAGGGTCTGTGGGCCAGGCTTAGGGTGAGTTGAGTGAGGAACTCTTTGGATCATGCAAGTGCAGGCTTGGATCCTGTCTTCATTTAGAACTTTGATATTTTACTCATAATGGATTTTTTGGAGGTTTTATTTTGGTGGCCCCTTGAATTTTGCACCTCACTGCATCTAAGTCCCCACCCAGCCCTTTGATCTGTAGAGAAGTCACACCTTACTTTGTATATTCATATGCTCTTCTGAAACGTCTTGAAACAGACTGTAGCTTCGTAAACAGGGGAAATAAGCATTTTGAATGTACTATGTTTGTTTCCATTAATATTTTAGGAAAGTTTGTATTGTTTTGGAGCTATCCCTTAAATTCTGTTAAACCCATAGAGCCCTGTTAAGTTTGTAAATGAGATGCTCATGTATGTCTAGAACATTTGGAAATTATAAAAGCTTTTTCTTTGGGGATGTACTATAATATGCATTTTCAGGGAAGGTGAGTTCAGATAAAATAATCTCCAAATTTCTTCTGCTCTGGATTCTCTCAGGCCCATGAGAACTTACTTAAGAGCTATCCATGTCTAGTAGTTGGTTTTTTATTTTTTTTAAAATGGTGTGATTTGAATGCTAGTTTAAAAGGAATATAAGTGGAGCTTTGTTGAAAAAGCCATTACTTTATAGAAAACAAATTTATAAAGCCTTCTGAATATTTGGAGATAAATTCTAAAAATTAAATGCCTCTTCTAAATCTGTGAAAGTAGAGATTTCTGCATACATGACAAAACTCCAAAAACAGTTGAGCATGTTTTAAAATTTTGCTGTTTAATTTAGATACAGTAAGAATCATTTTTTGGTGCCCATTTTTGAGACTGGACAAGGTGTAGAGTTGTTTATCCAAGTTTTAAATCACCCTAAGACATCCACTATCACTGTTAGCCTGAAACTGTATAAAGGCTATAGTAAGTATATTGTAAGTATTTATGTTGGTGAATAAAAACAAGGATTATTTCTAATACTTGACCTTAAATTCTCCTTGCTAAATTATCAGAATAACAAATTCAGCTTACATACACTGTTCCTGTACTAAACTTAAGTGTTCTACAACTCTGAACTTAAATCTTTATTGAACAATGAGACTAAGGTTTCTCTACTTCTCAGGGTTAAAATTATAGTGCAGGTAACACAATAAATTCAGTACTTAAATGTCTAAGTTGGCTAAAATGATTGAATTGAATGGTTGTATCATCAAATCTAACAAATTTATCTGGTATGTGTATAGGAGATACTTATTTTTACTATGTTGGAACTGTTTCATTTCCTTTATCTTCATAGAGGAAGAATGTATTCATATTTAAACATAATTATATTTGAATTTCTTACGTCAGAAATTGAAACTCCTGAATGAATATTGTTTTTGCTATAGTCACAGGTATAGAAAGTCAAAGGGACAAGATATTTAATCTAGCCTGTGTTAGATTCTGTGTGTCCTTAGAATTGGAACTGTCATGGTTTAGAATGCCCAATATTCCAGTGATACTATGAAGTAGAAACCTTCAAGGATTACTTAAATCTGTGATCTGTGTAACTTAGTCTTATTAGCTTCTACATATTGTGATTTGACTAAGGATGGCAGATGGCTGAAAACATCCTTAACTTTGTGTTAAGCTAAGTAAAAATTTTACTTTAATGGTATTTCATTTATATACTTGTTAGCTGATGTTTTTTTAAAGTCTTGATGGTCAAAAGTGCAACTTCCAGTTTTTTCCTTTTAATTTCAAGTAATTACTTTAACTCAAAATAACCTGTAATGAGCTCCCAGTTTCAACTGGCATGTCTAAGAATATGGGCAATTCACCTTCCTAATTTTTAAGTCAAACCATAAGAATTAGAATTGTTTGACCATATTGGGGACACAAAAGTAGAAGATGAACTACTGCTTATAAGGTGTTACAGTTGTGCATTTGCTACTTTGTTGTTTTCTTTTTTTTTTTTTTTTTTTAGTGATCGCTTCACCATCTTATCCATACCTTTCTGCTCCTATTCCTGCTGCTGCTGGTTCTTTACCACCTCCACCTCCTCCTCTTGAGGTGGGAGAGGCTTCAAACTTACCACCACCACCTCCACCTTATTCCTGTGATCCAAGTGGCAGTGATCTGCCTCAAGGTAAGGAGATTCTGAGACTTGTGTGAGGGTTATTTAGTCTGAAGTTTTTTTGTTTTTTTTTTTAGAGCATATCTCTTTCTCATTGTCTACTAGGGGTAGGGCCCAAATGGAAATTGAGCTGAGAGCATAATGCCAGGTAAATGACTAAAAAAAGAAGGAACTGAAAGCTGATAAAAACTTCTCCATAGTCAAGAAGTGGATGTTTTTTTGGATAGCTACTGGTCTGTCTGGAACATTTTCTCTTTGTTCTCTCAACTACTTTTTTTTTTTTTTTGAAAAGCAGGAATTGATACCAAAATTTCTCCATTTCTTAAATTCCTACCATAAGTGTATGAAATTGTTATAGCCTTTGATATTTAGGATTCCAAGTGAATTTTGAAGTTTAAGAAGTTTTGTTTTGTTTTGTTTTTTGAGGAATTGGGGGTCTGATTTGCTTCAGATTTTAATCGTGGTATATTTTAATTAAACTAAGAAGTAGCTTTCCATTGAAAGTTCTTTGTTACTCCTCAGTTTGGCAGTCTCTCTCAAGAGAATTGTAGTTGAAAGTTGTTTGTAGCTTGTTTATACTTCTTTGCTATAAAATTCTCTGATTTTTCTAGCTGCTTCTCTATTTTTACTTTTTAACTCCTGCATAGTAACCAAAATCTTTAATTCCATGCTGTTCTTTTTCTCTACCTTACAACTTCATTATCATCTTTATATACATGATTCATAAATCTATCTGGTCCTGGCCTCTGAAATTAGTTACTTACCCCTAGCTACTTTGTAGACATTTTCACTTGGCTTTTTTTCTTTCATTCAAACTCTGTCTTTAATGAAATTCCTCATCTTTTATCTCCCTTTCTTCTTTCCAGGCCGGGCAAAACACTGACTCCTTGGCTTTCTATTTTGTTAATACTGCTTCATTTCCGCTTGACCCTAATCCCTTCACTCTTCTCTCACTTACCTATCCCAGCCCAGGATCTACTCTGTGAGGACATAATGGTGATTTTGCATTTCCCAGCATTTCATTTTGAAAAAACCAGGGGCACCTGGGTGGTTCAGTAGGTTAAACATCTGCTTTTGGCTCAGGTCATGATCCTGGGGTCCTGGGATGGAGCCCCATGTCAGGTTTCCAGCTAAGTGGGGAGCCTGCTTCTCCCTCTCTTCTGTGCTTGTCGTGCTCTCTCACTACCTGTCTCTCTCTCTTTCTCTCTCTCTCTCAAATAAATAAATAAATTCTTTTATAAAAAAAAGGAAAGAAAATGCTCAAATATACTATACATGAAACTTGAATTTCAATATGAATATTCATGTATTCACCACTTAGATTCTATCCATTAACTGTACTTGCTTTATCACAGATCTGCCTGTCTTTCCTTCCATCCATCTCCTTGTCCATCAAGTCATCCATTTCAATTTTGGTGCATTCCAAAGTAAATTGCAGACATCAACATTCTTCACCATAAAAACTTCAGCATATACCATATGACCTTTCCGATATGAGGAATTTGAGAGGCAGGGTGGGGGGGTCATGGGGGTTAAGGAGGGAAAAAATGAAATGCGATGGGGTTGGGAGGGAGACAAACCATAAGAGACTCTTAATCTCACGAACAAACAGGGTTGCTGGGAGGTGGGGGTTAGGGATAGGTTGACTGGGTTATGGACTTTGGGGGGGGTATGTGCTGTTCACCAGTGAGTGCTATGAAATGTGTAAGCCTGATGATGCACAGACCTGTACCCCTGGGGCAAATAATACATTATATGTTAATAGAAAAATAATTTAAAAAAACCCTTCAGCATACATATCATTAACTAGAGTTTGGAGTTTATTTTTTTCTTTTAATGTAAAGTTATAATGTACAAATCTTAAATGTATACTTGCTGCGTTTTGAGAAATGAGTAGATGCACCTTTGCGTAACCCAAATCCCCATCAAAATATAAAATAATACCATTATCTCACTGTTAACTCATGCCCCTTCCCAGTCTTTTTCTACCCCCGCCTCTACTTACCCTCAAGAGGTATTCACTGTTTGATTTTTTTTTGTCAGTTTCACTTGTTTTTAAATTTCATATAAATATACAGTATATACTTGCTATGGTAGGCTTTTTAAACTCAGCCTCATATTTTTGGTATTCTTCCATATCATTGCATGTATCAGTAGTCCATTAGCTGTTATTGCTCAGTATTTCATTGTATAAAAATTCCCATTTAGGGGCACCTGAATGGCTCAGTCCATTAAGCGTCTGCCTTTGGCTCAGGTCATGATCCCAGGGTCCTGCTCTATGTTGGGCTCCTTGCTCAGTGGGGAGCCTGCCTCTGTCTCTCCCCCTTGCCCTCTCAAATTTAAAAAAAAAAAAACTTAAAAAGATTTTATTTTTATTTATTTATTTGATAGACACAGAGAGAGAGGGAACACAAGTTGGGGGAGTGGGAGTGGGAGAGGGAGAAGCAGTCTTCCTGCTGAGCAGGGAACCTGAGGCAGGGCTCGATCCCAGGATCCGAAGGCAGACACTTACTGACTCAGCCACCCATGCACTCCCCAAATAAAAAAAAAAAATCTTTAAAAATTCCTGTTCATTCTTTTGTTGGTAGATATCTGGGGTATTTACATTTTAGGGCTTTTGTGAATAAGGCTGTGAATATTCTTAGAAAAAGTCTTTATGAACCTATGCTTTCATTACCTTTGGGTAGTACTTAGGAGTGGAATTTATGGGTCATAGAAAGGTGTGTGTTTAGTTGTACAAGGAACTGCTGGTCATTTTTCCAAAGTTGTATCTCTTTCTGCTTTTTAAAAAAGATTTTATTTATTTGAGAAAGAGAGAGTACAAGCACGGGGAGGACAAAGGGAGAAGTAGACTCCCTGATGAGCAGGGAGCGCAGTGCAGGGCTTGATCCAAGGACCCTGCAATCATGACCTGAGCCGAAGGTAGATGTTTAACTGACTGAGCCACCCAGGCGCCCCTTATCTCTTTCTAGTTTTGTAAGAATTCTGCACCTGATTATTTTACTTCCAAACATTTTCTGACATGTGATCTACTCAAATTCTTCCCCCTCCAGTCTCCCATCTTTCTGTTAAAATCTGGTTATTTTCATGATATCCTCCATTATATTTCAAAGTGATGTTTTTGAGTTTTTATAGTCCCTTTCTGTGCTCCTTTTTTAAAACAGCTTGAAATCTAATTCACATACTATAAAAGCCACCCATTTGAAGTATACAATTCAGTGGTTTTTCGTATATTCACAAATATGTGCAATCATGACCACTATTTCTAGAACATTTTCATCACCCCAGAAAGAAACCCTGTACCCATTAGCAGTCATTTCTCATTCCCCAGGGCTACCACTCTTCTGCTTTGTGTGTCTAAAGATTTAGCTATTCTGGACATTTGGCATATATGAATCATGCAATATGTGGTCTTTTGTGACTGGCTTCTTTCACTTGGCATGATATTTTCAAGGTTCATCCATGTTATAGCATGTATCCGTACTTCTTTCTTATAGCTGAATAATATTCCATTGTATAGGTATGTCACATTTTATTATCTATTAGTTGAAGCACATGTGGGTTGTTTTCTCCTTTTTGCTGCTATGAATAACACTGCTATGGCCATTTGTATACAAATTCTGTGTGAACATACATACACACACCAAGGAATGGAATACTGTGCCATTTGTGAATTTGCTTCCTGCTATTATCTTTTGATATTCTTTAGTTTAGCCTTTATACTCCTATACTCCTATTTACTGTGGAGTCTTTATACTCCCACATAATGGTTCAAAATATAAAAGTTGATTGTTTTAAAATGGTAGTAAATCTATTTCTACATATCAGAGGTCTCCAATTTAAGAAAGAGGGGTTTACTTGAAGTTTGTTAGTGGGACTCAAGTTACTTAGAAGAATGTATAGATCCCAGGCCAATCAATAAAAACACATTTAGAGATACAATTAGAATGCTACAATTATTCCCTCTTCTACCATACATCTAGTTTTTATTGTGAAATATGTTAAGTTCTATGGAGAAGTTTTTATCACCTTAGGATATAACTATTTTGAGTTACCTTTCTTAACTGCCTCCTCTTTTTGGAGTTCTAGTGGTATGGTATGTTAGTCATGTTAAGTAAAAGCGAGGTGAATTGTTTCATACAGTGCTAGTTATATTATTAGGCAACATTAATCATGGCATTAGTAGAGCATGAGTTTGTACTGTGTAGTAGCTCCATTAACAGAAGACCATTATGATTGGTTATGTACTAAATTGCTTGTCTCAAGAATAAAGTCTTGATTTTACTCTTGAGAGGAGCAAGAAAATGGCTTTACTGGATTCTTTCTAAATATTAGCAGAGTAGTATTTCTGCCCAATATTAAGATATGTATTTGGTAATTAAACCTTGCATCAGAAAATGATCTTACCTGTAGTGGCAGGTAAGTGATCATTTACTATAAGGTAGAATTGAGGGTGATGTTGATGCAGGAAGACTACATTTATAACTATTACTCAAAAAGGCTCTTAAGTGGTAGTTCTAATTGCTTATGTCTTCTAGTTTTTAAAATTAAGATTTTTAATTTTAGATACAAAAGTTTTGCAGTACTATTTCAATCTGGGATTGCAGGTAAGTCATGATAAAACTGCTTTGACAAACTCTAGATTAAAAATGTAAGCTGGTTTGATAATCGGACTCTCAAACTTTAAAAGCCACGAACACTGTGAGGAGCCTAAAAGTTGTCTTTTTTTTAAGATTTTATTTATTTGTCAGATAGGTCACAAGTAGGCAGAGAGAGGCAGAGAGAGAGGAGGAAGCAGGCTCCCCACCTAGAAGAGAGCCCAATGTGGGGCTCGATCCCAGGACCCTGGGATCATGACCTGAGCTGAAGGCAGAGGCTTAACCCACTGAGCCACCCAGGCACCCCTAAAAGTTGTCTTTATAAGAATTCTGAAGATGATATAAATCAGTTTTGTACTTGGCCCTCCCAGTGCTTCAGTTCCTCTTATAAAATAATTGTTAAATTATGGCAAGTGGGGGCTCTAAGCAACACAACTTAAGCATTTATTGACCTCCATATTTAGCATCATATATATGCCAACCCTTCACTGTGTTTTTCTGTTTCAGTAATAAATGGATCATTTGTCTTGCCTGAAACATTTTTATGGTTGTTTCTACATGTTATATGAAAAGTAATTGGACTGATTCAAAGATACTTAAAGGGCTCTATTATTTTTAAAGCAGTTATGTGTTCATAGATATTTACCAAACATTTATTTTCACCACTCCCCTGAAATGTAGAAGGGTGGGGTACTGACAATATCTTAATACCCTGAAAAGTGTCTCTGATTTCAGGTAAGAGCTCTTTTATTTTACTCTTTCAGACGTCATTTCCCCCCGAAATACACCTGACTTCTGATATAACAAGATGGCATATTTCCTAAAATGCAATGATGGATTTTAAGATTTGGCAGATATTAGTAAACTAGACAGACTCCTGGATAATGCTTAGATTAGTTCGTATTCCCAGACACTTACTTCACTAAAATTTTGGGCATTTCATTTCCAGAAAACTATCTTCTCCAGCTGGCGCACATTTATAAATTAAGAATAGTGAATAGGTTTTTTGTTCTTTGAGACTATTTCCCAAATGCAGTTTCAAGAATTGAAAATACAAACTACTTGCACCTTCAGTTATGTTAGTTTATTACAATTACATGTGGAAACATTGTAAGTCATATTAGATGTATAAGGCATTTTTTATTAAAAGTAATAGCATTCATTATAGTACTTGTGAACTAAAGTATAAAGAAAATCGAAATCATATGTACAACCACTATACACTGATACATTTCCTTATAGCTTATTTATCTCTTTTACAAAATATTTGATAGGCTCTGTAATTTTTTTAAGTTAACAATATGAGCATTTTTTCCTTAAATATTTAACAACATAATTTCTTTAATTTCCTGTATTGTATCCCATCATGGGTATGTCATAATTCATCCAGTTCCCTACTGTTGAATATTTGGGTGGTTGACTCTTATTTTTTTAGTTAACATACAATGTTACATTAGTTTCAGGTGTACAGTGTAGTGATTTAATAAGTCTGTACGCTATGCTGTGCTTATCACATATGTAGGCATCTGTCACCATACAATGCTATTACAGTACCATGGGTTATATATGTCTTATGCTTTACCTTTCATCCCTGTAACATATTCCACTCTATTTTGTTTTTTAAAATAATGCTAGAAAAGACATCTTGGTATACAGATCATTTTGTATATCTGTAATTTACTTAGGATGCCTTCTTAAAAGAATATATGTATTCAAATAGGAGATACAGATGCTGCAAATGGTCTTAAAGTTTTAGTAGAGAAGATTTTCCAAATGTTCTTTTAGGTCAAAAATGCTACGCTACCTGAAAATTATAGCCCAACTTTTTTTTTTTTTAAAGTGAGGAACTCTGTACTACTTTAAGAAAAGAGATAGTAAAGTGTTTCTTTCTTTCTCACCCAAGTGCTATCACCACAACTATTGGCACTCCATGGTCTATGTGCCACAGATGCAGCAGCAGCAACATCTTCATGTAGAGAATTATCCAGTCTATTCTGAGCCATCTCCTCTGGTAGAGCAGACAGTTCCTCCGTTGTATGGTGAGGTGGGGAGACAAGAAGGCACACAGGTGGAAGCAACAACAAATGGTGAGTATGT
The DNA here is from genome assembly GCF_009829155.1 of Mustela erminea. Taxonomy (NCBI): domain Eukaryota; kingdom Metazoa; phylum Chordata; class Mammalia; order Carnivora; family Mustelidae; genus Mustela; species Mustela erminea. The sequence goes on from NC_045635.1 coordinate 93,097,494, forward strand.
AATGAGAGTGCCTGCAAGAAGGACAATTGGACTTTATTATGTGTAATTTAATAATAACCTTCAGATATCTCATTTGGTCCATATTCTACACCCATGTTTTCTTGTTTGTCTTAGAGAGTGAGTATGAGCAGGGATGGAGGGACAGAGGGAGGTAGAGAATCCTAAACAGGCTCTGCGCTTAGTGCAGACCCTGATGAAGGGCTCAATATCACGACCCTGAGATGATGACATGAGCCGAATTCAAGAGTCGGACACTTAACTGAGCCACTCAGGCGCCACTCAGGCTCCACTAGGCTCATGTTTTTTTAAAGCATGGTATGGACCCTTGAAGTTCTTGAGACCTTTTTATGGGATCCATGAAGCCAAAAGTATTCATCATATATTACACATATCTTAGAGATTTTATTTGTCTCTTCGCTGTCACATTTTGCATTGGGGATTCAAAAATCATTAGTAGTAAAACTGCTGCCACCCAAGCACAAATCAAGGGAGGATCACTAAACAGTGCCTTCACTACCATATATAGTCATGATATGAAGATATGAGTAACTTTTGGTTTTAATCAAAAACGTTCTTGGGGCGCCTGGGTGGCTCAGTGGGTTAAGCCACTGTCTTCGGCTCAGGTCATGATCTCCGGGTCCTGGGATCGAGTCCCGCATCGGGCTCTCTGCTCAGCAGGGAGCCTGCTTCCTCCTCTCTCTCTCTGCCTGCCTCTGCCTACTTGTAATCTCTGTCTGTCAAATAAAATTAAATAAAATCTTTTAAAAAAAAGTTCTTATTTTTACTAAATACTTACCTTTGAATAATTGTATGTAATATTCTGTGTGACAAAATGGGGACTATTCCTAAAGTATCATACATACTGAAATATGATTAACTTAAAAGAATTTGTGAGGTTGACTAATGAGCTGAACTAATTTTTTTCATGCAAGACTATTTTTACTTGAATGATAGACAAACTATGGTTATTTAGACTTGTGGATCTGGCAGGCATTTTCTCAAATAACATGAGCCTGTCACTTCAAGAAAAAATCAACCAATAGTATTTGTTGTCAAACATAAAAATTCCTTGGGGAGCCTGGGTGGCTCTGTCAGTTGAGCATTTGGCTCTTGATTTCAGCTTAGGTCAGGATGTTGGGCTACATGCTCAGTGGGGAGTCCGCTTTTTTCCCCTCTCCCTCTACCCCTCCATCCATGCACGCTTGTCCACAGTCTCTCTCTCTCTCTCAAATAAGTAAATCTTGGAAAAAACAAAGATAAAAATCTCAGCTTTCAAATAAAAATTAGAATTTTGGAAAACTTATATCTGCTGCTATGAACTTGACAGTTTCTCAGTACTTTTCTAATAATATAGATGGAGCTATTGGGGCTCTTGGCTAACTCAGTCAGTAGAGCATGCAACTCTTAATCTCAGGCTTGTGAGTTCAAGCCCCATGTTGGGTGGAGAGATCACTTTAAAAAAAGCTTAAAAAAAAGATGGGGCTTTTACTGAATGTGGTTTTTCACATTGTATAATAAAATGTGTTAATATTTGGGAGATCTGTGTAACTCAGTAAACTAATACTTTTCCAGTTACCAATGCATGGTGTTACCTATGTATAATTTTGTAAAAGATAAATTCAAAGCATAAGGTAAACTGTGGATTTCAATGTTGAGAGAGTATGAAAAGTCCAAATTGCTACTTACCTTTGGCAACTACCACTTACCTAGTTTTGGTGTAGCATCCAAGAATATCGAATTATCTGAAAAGACTGGTTATTAAAAGATTTCTGTCTTCCAGCTGCATATCTGTATGAGGCCATATTTTCATCATATACTTCAAAACAACATATCACTATTAGTTAAGTACAGAAGCAGATGTGAGAATCCAGTTGTCTTCTATTAAGCCATACATTCAAGATTTGCACAAATATAAAACAATGACACTTATCTCACAATATTTTTGTTTTGGAATATAAACTTATTTTTATAGGAATTAATAAATTTAACTTTCTCAGTTTAATTCCTAATACAGTAAGTATTGAAATAACTCACATAAACAAAAGTTGATTGAGATCCTTAATTTTTAAGAGTGTAAAGGGATCTTGAAACCAAAAAGTTTGAGACCCACTGTGCCAGACCATAAAGGTGGTTGCTCTATGAGTTTAACAATATAGTATAGATAGAGAGACATTTTTAAAGGGTTTAGAATGGGATCTTGACTGCCCTTCTTGGAAGGAATCGGCAGGAGGTAGAAAAAAATTATTTAGACTAATCAAACCACATCTGGCTCACATTCCAGTACTGCTGCTTAATGCTTATGATCTTGGCTAGTTACTTTACCTCCCTAAGCCTGATTTCCTGTAAAATGGGAAATATCTGACTTGCCATGGTTGCTATAAGAACTAAATGAGATAAATTATACGTATGTAGAAGTATACTGTGCCTGGTGCATGTGAAAAATGTGAACCTTCTTCTGTTTCTCCCTTTCTTTAAAGCCTATTAATGGTTTGGAAATATAGTACTACAGATCTTAGCCCTACTGTTCACCTAGTGTTCATGTGATATGGCCCATTGTAATAAAAATTAAAGTGTCAACCTTCATTACATTTTTGTACCATGTACCTTTTATAGAACTATTTTTTTAAAGTAATACGGGTTTTTTTAAAAAAAATTTTATTTATTTATTTGACAGAGAGATCACAGGTAGGCAGAGAGACAGGCAGAGAGAGGGCAGGGAGCAGGCTCCCTGTTGAGCAGAGAGCCCGATGCGGGGCTCGATCCCAGGACCCTCAGATCATGACCTGAGCTGAAGGCAGAGGCTTAACCCTCTGAGCCACCCAGCCGCCCCATAGAACTATTTTTAATTGTAAACCATGAGACAGTGGCAGTCTTCATTCCACAGAGTTTGCTCATCTACATAATCCCAGGTAATGAAGGACTCCTTTTTATTATTTACATAGTCACTATAGCAAGGACAGAACTACATCTGTTTTCACTAAAACTGACTCATGGTAGCAAAAGTGGTGTAAAATTAAAGCAATGCCAGGATCTTAATGACATTCAGCATTAAATGTTTGGTCTTTAGGATGCTCTTCAGAACCTTCAAGTATAGACCAGATTGTATACACACCAGAGTTTTTAATTGCTAAAGTAATACATAATGGTTATTTGGAAAATATGTGTCGCAGTGTGGAAACTATTGGATGACTTAATTGGGAATTACCCTTATGAGAACTTAGTGACTAGAAGGACTCTAGAGAATGTTTTTGTATGTATTTAGTCTGTAGGTACCTAAATCATCCCAGAAAGATAGCTATCTCTAGGTAGACTACATTTGACCCATTATACGCACACATATATTTAAATTTTTATAATTTAGAAAATTTTCATATAATCTTCTAGCAGCCTGCTTTAGTCATTAATGTTCATATCAAAGGTGCTCTGGGATGCCTGGATGGCTCAGCCGGCTAAGCTTCCAGCTCTTGATTTCTGCTCAGGTCATGATCTCAGGGTCAAAGAGATCGAGCCCTGCGTTGGGCTCTGTGCTAGGCATGGAGCCTGCTTGAGGTTCTTCCCCTCTGTCTCTGCTCCTTCCCCACCTCTTTTCCCTCTCTAATTAATTAATTAATTAATTGATTTTAAAAAACATATTCTTGCCACATTTGCTGCAGATCTTTCCTATAGTTAGTGCTAAGTTTCACTTTTACCTGAACATCCATTTATGTTATGTTTTAGTAAATCTTTGTATGTAAAGTGTACTATATTATGCATTCTTTGTTTCAGGTACTTTTCCAAATGCTGACCCTGCATCTGTCCCTCATGGAGCCGTCTATTATCCAATGATGTCAGATCCCTATGGGCCACCACCTTTGCCAGGTTTTGATGCCTGTCTTCCTGTTGTGCCAGATTATCCCTATGTTGCCCCTTGGCATCCAGTTGGTGCAGCATATGGTGGTTCTTCTCAAATTCATGGTGCTATGAATCCTGGGCCAGTTGGCTATATTGCTTCACCTCCCTCAGCCTCTCATTACCTACCTCAGAATATGTAAGCCTGAGCAGTATGAAGTACTCTTGCACTGCCATTTTTTGCTGTTTTGGTTTTTAAAAAGTGTTTTATGTTAGTGTTTAAGTGATTTAGGTGGTTAGGGTGATTACTGTTGTATCTTATCTGTCTTTAAGATTATTTTATCTTTTGATTTAAAATACTACTTTAAATAAAGGAATATTACTTTGGGTTGTGGATAAAGAAATTGAGATGGATGTACAGGCTAGCCCCATATTGAACATATTTCATCAGCTCTTTTCTTGTCAGCCAGCTTGTCAACTTTGTATTAGCTGATGGTTCCAGTTGATAAAAGGAATAAATCCTACAAACTATTTCCTTGGTTCAGATGTCACACATCATATTAAACCATGCAAAATTGGAATAACTTGACTTTTTTCTAGAAAATAAAAATATGAACATTTGCTTCTGGATAACTAAATATTAAATGAGAGAGTTTTTCGGGTTTCTTAAGAATTGTCTGAACTCAGTTATGTTCTGTGATATTAATCAGTTTTGAAGGCACATGGTGCTCTGCTTTAGATTTATTCCATATGCTCTTTGATATTGGATTTATGTAACTGTTTTACTGCACAGTATTGAATTGGTGTCCTTTGCACAGTTAGCAGTAAATAAAAATAAGCATTTAAAATTGCTAAAATGAGTGGGGTTTTCTTTTCTTTTTCATGGCAACAAAGAGTACCAGATACTTGATTGTTCTGATGTTTTCTCCTGCTATTTTGGTGGCAAAAAAAAAAATGTGATTTTATGACATGAACTGGTGGGTCCCCATTGAAACGTTATTCAGTCTCAAGATGTTATGATGCGTAGTACCAGCTCTAGTTCTTTTCCCTTGAATATGTCCCTTTTTAGCTTGTGGGGGTTCTTTTAATCTTAACTCCCTTATGGAACTTTAATCTAGACTTACTTTCTCATTGTCCTATACTTTCAATAGTTGTGTCTTTTAGTTTTTATTTTTAGACTTACCTTACATCTCTGTAGGCCTGCCTTGCCTTTTCTCTGACTTTCTGTGAGACCTATTTCATCTTTTCCCTTTTATCTACCCAAAGACCACAAGATTCTTTGTATTTATCAGTTCTCCTGTAAGGGGTTATTCATAATGAATGCTTTGCTGTATCTCACCTGACAAACAGCTATTGAAAAAGTATTCTTTGGTTTCCACAAAACTTATTTATATTGCCATCTTTAAAGGTTATTTATGTTTGTGAATTAGTCCATTTTTCCCACCTTCAGCTATACCCTGGCAAAAAGAACCATTGAGAACCTCCAGGCTCCAGGTGCCTTAGCAGCCTAAAGTACTGGAGGAGAATCCATTTTAAAGAAGATATCCTATCTTCAATGTACTGTTCTCAAGATAATTGATACTAATGAATTCTAAATCCATGTACTAGTTAAGACTCCTCTTTCTTAATAGTTAGGGAACTGGTTGTGTTTTGTTTTTAAATCCTTTATCTTGAGAAGTCCTTACTGTACAAATTGACATCAGACTTTAGGAAAGAAAGATAGGACAACAGTGTGCTGATCTTTGTAACAACCTGACTCTCTGTATTACTGTTTTAGCTTCTTTTCTCCTGACCTCCTGGATCCTCAGTGTTTGCAGCCTACAAATTGTTTGATGTTTTATGTAAAGGTTTATTTTGGTCAAGCTTAAAACATGGAGCAACCTGTCTAGAATTTTTCAAATATGCTGACATTTCTGGAATATATGTAACTCACAGCAAGTGATTTTCCTGTATCTTAAACTCTCAAAGGTTTACTAATTAGCTCGTAAGGATTGTTTTAGAAGGTTATAGTCTATCTTGAGAATGTGGTTCTGGAAATTGTGTGGTTTTGAGACAAGCATGTTTGCCTTGGGCTTCCAGTTGATTTGTTTTTATTTTAAACTTTTGGGTTGCTGCTTTCGTTTGATTTCCATTACTAATTTAAGTGATTTAATGAGATACTTCTTATTAACCAGAAAACCAGAGATCAGTAGTGCATAACTAGATCAACCTAATTGTTAACTGTCAGCAGTGTGGAAATCGGTATTATGGTCTGTTAAAATCGTACAAGTATAATCTGCTTGTTGATGTATTATAATCATTCTCAAAGAAATAATCAAGCATGTACCCTGACCCTCCTGTTTTGGGGTTTGAAAGGGTGAGGGTAACCTGTACTGCTGTTCTTGAAAGTAGTTTCTAGGTAAAAAGGAAGTGGTTTTTCTGGTAATTACAAAGTCCTAAGACTTAATGTGTTTAATCAACCTTTTTTTCCCCAACATATTACCTCTTTAGGGCCCTTAATGTTACAAAAAAACTTCCTGTCTTTCTTCTGCTGCAAAGGCACTATGGTTCCTTCTTGACCCTTTACTTCTACTCTCTTCCTGAGACAGATCTGATTATACCAAAGCAAAGGTAGAAAGATGGATCATTTCCATAGTAAGGAAAATAATTAGAATTCTTTTTTATGCTGTGTACACTTATTTTCAAAATTAATTGCAGTTTTCTGCCTTGGTTTAAGAACAAATGAAAATATTAGATCTGCTTTACTATTGAAATTCAAGACTTGGGAATTTTTCAAACATCTTTAATTTCCTTTAGAACCTATAATCAAGGTATAACCTTTTAATTCGCTTTCAAAATAAAAGTAGGAACAAATCATTTCTTAGGTGAACACCAGACTTTCAGAACTTAATTTAGACATAAATCTCTATGAATAATGAAATATATATCCCATTGAGGGAGGGCTGTACATCAACTTAATACAGACTTTTTCTAAATCTGGGACAAATGTTCACTTTGCATGAAACCTTTGAAGCCATTTTTATTTCCATTTGTCATAAAAACTAAATTTAGGAGAATTACTACAACAAAAGACAACCTCTTGTTTCCCCCATGTCACCTAGAATGTTAAGTTTCAATTGGAGCAGCTTGATTAGAACACTTGTGTAATGTTTCAGTTATCAAAGGCAGTTGCAGGGCTGTGTGTGGGGTCCCTGTGCATGAGGTGATAACAGGTTCAGGAAAGGATGGGCCTGAATTTTTGTAACTACAGTGGGACTAAAACCACTTCAGAGTGATAAATCTGGGGATCACCTCAAAATCTGGGAGGCAGGGTTTATAGACAAAAGATGAGCTGTGTGTTAATTGTTGAATATTTGTTGAAGCTTGGGTTCATTATGCTATTCCCTCTACTTTAGTGTTTGAAGATTTTCCTAATACTTTAAAAAAAAAAAACCTGCCTTGGCAACTGGCAATACGGAGAATAAATGTTTACAAAGTTAGAGTTGAGGTTTTAAAGAATTTTGTCTTAATTGCTGAAAAACAATTTTAGAGAAGCCATCACATAAGGTCCATAGATAGGTACATAAGAAGGTATATCTGGAGATTGGGAGAAGCCTATAGTATTGGCAACAGATTCTTCAAAGTCTGTAATTCTCAAGAGTATTCACTAGCTACCTGTAAAACTAAATTTTGTTAAACCATGATACACATTTGTAGTCGAAACTAATCGAGGTAAGTGAACTATTTCAGGTTTTACTGTTTCACTGTTTCCCTAATAACACTTCTTGAATTCACTGCTTATGGCTGCCAGAGGGGAGCTTGGAAATAAGGAATTCCTTTATTGTTGAACAGCTGTTGTATTTTGGGGTTTTCTGGTGGGTGGTCCTCGCCACTGGCAAGATTTTTTGTGAAAGGGAGCTGAGAGAAGTGATTCAGCAGTATTGAGGCTAAACTGCATCATTTCCTGTGAAAATTTGGGCTAGTTCATGAATAAAAATGTTAAGATCTATCTTAGCAAACATTGTTGGTTAATAGTATTGGTTTATTGGTGTTCTGTAGGCAGTCAGTCCCTTCACCTAATCAAGTAGTGGATCTTTTCTGGCAAACCTTAATGGCTTTTTCCAAACTGTACAATACAGGTTTTTCAGATCATTTGCAGAATTACAGAAAAAAAATTCTACCATAGTACTAGGGTACTAAAGTTCTAGACTTAAAAAAAAATAATGTTTTCTTTCCTTACTGGTACATTAGCCGGATCAAAGTGAGCTTTTATCTGGATAAATTTCATTTATGCAAGATGAAGTTCTGGAGATCTTCTCTACAACATTATGGCTAATAGATAACACTTCTGTATTGCACACTTAAAAGTCTTTTAAGAGGGTAACTCTCATGGTAAGTGTTCTTATCACAATAAAATAGAAAAGTTCTACCATATGGGTGGCTGTACCAAGCACCCCTCCCCACAGAAACAAGCCCCCCCTCCACAATTTTATACTTGTTTTGCCTGCTTCAGCAGTTGAATTTTAATTTTCTTTCATTCCTTTCGCTCTGCCAAAATAGCTTCAACTACCTAAGAAGTTTTCCCCCTCCTAGTTTTGAAGCTCAGTATAGATTTGACTTTGGTTACCTTAGTTATTTTCCTTTACTCACTGCTTATTTTTTTCCAACATTTTATTACGAAAAATTTTAAACATACAGAGACGTTGAAATAATTGCGTAGTGAGCATCTGTTTATCCACCATCTAGATTTTGCAATTAATGTTTTATCTACTTGGCTTTTCCTATATCCATCTATAAATCTTTGTTTTTTAATGCATTACAAAAAAATTGCAGACTCCAGGACACTTAACTCCTACTAAACATTTCAGCATGCATATTGTTAACTAGAATTGAGTATTTGTTAAAGGTTCACGTAATATTTGCAGGCAAAGAAATGTACACATCTTATGTTTGATGCAGTGAACTTTGATAAATCCTGCATCTGTGAAACTGAAGCCCTTTTCAAGATAACATCACCCCAGGAAATTCCCTCATGCTCCTTCTTAGTCAATCTCTGTCACCCCAGACTGTCCCGTAGGCAACAACTGTTCCTTCTGATTTTTCCCCCATAAATTAGTTTTTCAAAATATACATATATAAATCAGGGGATGCACTCCCTTGTGTAAGACTTCTTTCAGCACATATATTTGGGATTCATTCATGTTGTTTGTGCCAGTAGTTCATGTTTATTGCTGAGCAGCATTTCATTGTATGGATGTGCTATCATTTGTTAATCCATTCTATCTATGGACACCTGAGCTATTCCCAGGTTTTAGATAGGAGTAAAGCTGCTGTGAACATTTTTGTAGAAGCCTCTGAACATTTGTTTTCATTCTTTCTGGAATAGCTGGGTTATAGTTTAGGTGTATGTTTAGTTTTGTATGGAACTGCAGGACATTTTTCCAAAGTTGAGTATACATTTTACACTCCCATCAGCAATGTATGAGAGTTCCACTTGGTTTTCAGCCCTGTCAGCATTTGGTAGCATCAATCTTTATAATTTTAGCCATTGAGGTAGGTGTGTAACAAGTTTTATCTAGTCATCTTACTTTGCATTTCCCAGATTATGTTGAGCAGTTTGTCATGTGCTTATTTGCCAGTTGTACTTATTCCTTTTTGAAATATGTTGAAATCTGTTGTGTTTTTGTTATTGAGTTGTAGGAGTTTATTGCATATGACAGTTGCATATGACAGTTTATTGCATATGACAGTTTTTCAGCTATGTCACTGCCTATTTATTTGTCCTTACTCACCTAACTAATGTGTAGATGCTACACAGCCAATCATACTTTAAATAATTAGGCCAGGACTTGCAGACAAGTTATTTGGCGGAAAATTAAGCTATTCTGGTATGCTAGCCAGTTCTCTGGTGGCCTAAAGTTAGTGTTAGTAAAAACAATAAAACTTCGAACCTGAATTAATTAGGGACAAGGTAATTGCTGAAAAGTCTATTATTGAAAAAGGTTTTTTTGTTTTTGTTTTTGTTTTGAGAGCGAGAATACGCTTGCAAGCATGAGTGGGGTGGGGCAAAGGGAGAGGAAGAATCTTAAGCAGGCTCCATGCCCAGTCTGGAGCCTGTATAGGGCTTGAGCTCACAATCCTGAGGTCATGACCTGAGCCTAAATCAAGAGTCAGAGGCTTAACCAACTGAGCCACCCAGGTGCCCCATTACAAAAAACAAAAAAACCTTACAATATCAACTGATACGTGAGGAAATATTGCCCAAATGTACTTGTACTAGTTTAATAACAACCAGCTTAACCTCAGTTTATGTGTCTTTTCGCTGGCCCGCAGATTCAAACTGTTCTGCACAACACGTATTACACTTTGGGTACTCCATAAAGAGTAAGACATTTTCAGGATAAGGCCTGTAATGTTGCTCAGTGTGTAAACTCGAGCTTTATAACTGTCTTGGTTCCTTTATGTCATTATCTCAAAGTTCTTTTGAATGCTCATTCAGTTTTTAAATATTTGATAGTCACAGCTCTAATGGTAAAAGGATGATATTAATGTTTATTCTCAGTCATCTGCTTTTCAGAATATATGGGGTGGGACTGCAGAGGTCTCCCTTAAATGTATGGTGGTTAAATTCTAGTGTAAAGTCCATTGTTCATAGACATTCATTAATAATAGCTAGCTATAAATGATGGGAAAACAGAGAAACAAAACACCTTGATTCTGAGCAGCCAGACACTTCAGGGGGAAGAAACTCAGTGCTTTATTTTTCTTCATACTGAAGCTAAAAATACACAAAATTATTTTATTGTACAATATTTTTAACACATTTAAAGATGACATCAACTTTGCACTTTTTACAGAAAGTATTCAAATGAAAGTAAAGTTCCTCAAGGAGGTTTTAGCTTTTAAAATTGTAGTCTGCAAAGCCAAAATGCCATTTACACAAACACATTTGGATTTTTCCCTTTTTCATGAGAAAAATTAGATCAGGAGATCTAATTTTAACCTTAAGTTTGATGCAAACATTTTCTGTAAGGTGATGTGTGATCAGGGCTGTCAAACTAGGTTAAGAAAGTGAATTAAACACCACCTGTGTGTTTTACTATTCTTTGTCTTGTGTCAAATATGCGTTCCAACTGCATTCATTGTTTCAACCTCAGTTTCAACCTCGTGTTTGAGAAATCTTGAAACATAATTGTGTGAAAGGTTTAAATATTGGTATTTTCTTGAATACTGCCACTGGTGTGCATTCCTATGTTACAAGAAGCAAAAGACAAAATGTTTTCACTTGAGAAGGATGTGTTTCTTTATACTTAACTGAAATGTCCTTGAGAAAGTCTTCCCCTTTACAGTTGAAATAAGAAAACACATGGGTTTACTTTTGCTTTGTTACAGGAGCAATTTCAACAGTTAAAAATTTTAAAGCTAATAATTTAACAAATTGGATTCCCTTTAACATTAAGAAAGCCAGAGACTAATGTGTTAACCCCTTTGGGTTTAGAGGTTTCCTCATGAGCTCACAGGACATTCATTTTAGTGTCATTGGTTCTAATGATCCTGTTAGGTACTTGAGATTTCTGCTTCTCCTGTCCATGTATACTAAGTACAGTTATCACTTTGCTTGTTGGACTACAGGCTACATTGCTTTGGTTATTTAAACTGATCACTGAATATCTGTCATAAAAGAAGTCCTGCAAGGTGTGACCACCAGGTCAAAAGGTAAGGACAAAACCTTACCTTAAATTGTAACTAGACCATACACAGGAAATACATGTGACTTTCAAATGACTTGAATATTCATCTAACTGCTGCCATCCTCCCTTTACAGCCACCTCCTAGTTCTGCTACCAGAGCTCTTCCTGGGTCCAACCCTAACCGCCCTCCATTTTTCTACAAAGGCTGGGGCTTTTCTTTATTATGGCTTCTTCCTGCTAGCAGCTTAGTTGTCAGAACCTCTGCATCATAAACTGTCATTTCTTATGGCTCAAATAAGGTTTGGGAAGCCAATTCTGAATTTGAATTTGTTCGTAACAAGCGATTGGCGCTTAGGATGTGTTTTACAATTAAACACAAATGTTTCAAGGGTTAATTCATGGTTGTTGCCAAATCAATAGAGGATGTATACTAAATATGGTGCTCTTTAATGTTTCCTCCTTGGGAGGCTTTGTATGCACTTATTTCAGTAAGGCTGCCACTCACTGTTGTCAGCAGGTTTACGACTAGATTTCAGACTGCAAAGAGGAAGGGGGAAGCTGGGTGTGGTGGAAATTTTTGTATCTTTATGTTGGTGGTCGTTCCAGGGCTAAAAAAAACTGCAAAAACTCACCGAATTGTACATTTTAAGGGGATGCAGGTAATTGTATACCGGTCATTCCTCAATAAAGTTGATAAAAAAAATTAACTGGTTTTCAAAGAGCAGTTTCAGGTCACTTTACAAATCACACAAGAAAACATTTTGTTTTATATTTGTGCCTATTAAAGTGCCTATTAGGTCTTAGCACTTGCACCAGAAAAAGTAGAACTTCACTTGATCACACACCTTTTTACCAAATATGGACCTAAAGTTATTTTGGCAAAATAGGCAGCAAATTGGTGAAAATGACCTTCACACTGCAGGCCCTTTTTACCTACTTGTTTATTTAACCTCTTTTGGTTCTATCAAGTCGTTTGGATGTTGTAAAAAAGGCTGTTCTTTTTGAGGGTGAAGAATGAGGGTAGGGTAGGTGTGTGTTACAGTTACGGATTTATGAAGGTTGACTACGATGGTCGAAAGTGATGGGATCATTCCATTTACTACAAAAATTGCCTTTCATTGTGTAGTAACAGGAAGTCCCTGCACAACTTCACAACTTTTCACACCAGATAAGAAAGCTAGCTTTGGCATTAAGGGCATTCTGCTTAATTTTATATTTAAACATGATCATTCTTGATATGTGCATGTCTCTCAAATACCACAAGCACTGATGGTATGTCTAAAAAATGAAAGACCACAACTCAGATCCAATATACTAACAAGTACAAGATACAAGTCCACTCTAGAGTAGGAATAAAACAAATACAGAGTTGAAAAATGCTAGAGCAAGCAGCCTGGCTTGCTGCCTGTATTGTCCCAAGCAATTACCTCCTTTGTTTCTTACTGAACATTTATTTCATTTTCTAAAAATAAAGCTCTCAAAACCACCTACTGGAATCTTCTTCTCTGGACCACCATGCAGCCTATTAGAAGTGGAAATCATAGACCACATACCAGCGTATGAATAATAATATCTCAAGTATGCAATAAATCCAAGGTAAGCAGATTTAATTTTATTCACCAAAATGCATTTTTATTTTTGCAGGTAGGGCCTTTTCATCTGACCTAAGTGCTTTATTTTTTCTTCAAAAAATAAAGAAACCCAAAATTGCAAGAGCTTTCAGTCTTAACAGTTGTGCTACAGCAGATACTGTCATGGCAATTTATTTTAGAAATTCCTCACCATATCTCAGGAAGTTTCTTTCCATTGAAGTTATTCCTGTTCCCCCTCCCTTCAAAATGATTAAATAATTACCCAAAAAGATGAAGGGCCAAGGCCAGAACGATCAAATGCTATTAATTTTCATTGTGGACATGTGAATGTGTGTGTAACACAGATAAGGATCTCGCTTTTACAAACATCCCCCTAAAAGCAATGCAAGCCAAAACTCAGATCTGTTAGATACAAAGTGTTGGGAAAGGTCGCTGGAAATCTAGTAGAAATAGCATTTGTCTTTCCTAAAGTAATGGTCGCATTGGATTGCGGTACTCGGTTCCCAGTGGCTAATTCTTCACCAGCAAAGTGGATGTTTGGAACAATTATCTAGATAAGCCAGAGAAACAATCTAAAATGCCCATAGATTTTAGGCAAAGCCACAGTGGTTAGAGGGAGCTGACAGATAGGTATGAAGAAGTTATTTAAGTGATTTGAACAATCACATCAACTTACATTGGCTATGTCTATACAAGCAATCTGTTTGTTAGCACTGTTTTGAAAACTCGATTACCAGAATAATATGGTCAATTTTTCTTAAGTACTTTTAAACAGGAAAGAATGTCTAACTTCAAGTACTTTTTATCTGATGATTTAATAAACCAAGCAAGGTCTGGGCCACTTAAACTGTTAGTCAAAACACCACTTGAGTCTCACTCACAAGACCTAATAAATAGGAACATCAAATGGTCATTGGTATTTTCTGGTTAAGGTATCAGCTCATATTTATCACTGAAATTCAATGAAATTTGCAGGAGAGCTTTTGGACTGCCTTAACAACTATACAGTTCTTATTGAAAAAGTATTTGTTAATAATTTAAGTCACTCAAAAGGTAGAGGCCCTACTTTTTTCCCAGTTCTTTAATCAAATTGCAGGCAGATGTTTAGATGTTTTGAGCCTAGCTGAAATAGCCTAAATTAGGTCAGAGCAGAATAAAAAATGACTATGGGAGGCAGAGAGAAATCTGTAATATTCTGATGTAAATGGACGAAAATATAACTTGGAGCATTTATACCCTTGTAAAATTTGGCATCTTCAAGAAACAGTGACTTTGAATTGGAAATCTTTCCTTTGTCTTTGTACTCCACTGGACTTAAAGTTGGAAGTGGAAGGGATTCTTCAGCAGTGGTCATTTTCTAATATAATTCAGACCTTTTCTTTGTGGGATCTACCCTTACTATCAGGGACACACTGATGGAATTGTGGTGGAATCAAACAAATGAATACAGGTATCTGGAAGTTACAAGAAAGCCAGCTATAATGGAGGTAAACCATGGTATAGATATTTGTACAAGTAGTAAATGATTCTTATACCATGTATCACTATATTTGACTTCGGGGTACATTTTTCACTTTACATTTAAATATATCAGCCTTAAGTTTTGGAGCAAATGGACAAAAATATATGTATAGCGGCCATTCCATTTTCACGTCTCTTATACATACTACATCATATATATGCTTAATAATAAATGTCTTGCTTCTGTATGACTTAGTAGATTTGGATTTATTGGCTGGCTCTGTGACCTTGAGCAAGTCATTCTTCTTCTCTGGGCCTTTTTTTTTTTTTTTCCTGTTTGTAAAATAAGAGGTTGGAATAGAGGTTGGGATAGAGTGGTTTTTCTCTAAGGTACTCTCTTAGCTCCAATTTTCTCTGCTCATAAATTCACTCTCACATCGGCTTATACATTCTCTGGGGTCAGATGACATTTAAGTACTGTATTTGAAATACCTTTCTTGATAGTAGCTGGTCCGGTGGGTCTATAGAGGTCCAGAGGTGAACACAAATCTGTTTTCCTTTCAATTTTATGTTAAGAGTTCCTACTTTTCTGAGTTAAAGTGAATAAAAATATTTATGTCACCAACATGGAAGTTATGGCAGGCGATAGCTGTCCAGCTTTAATAGATCACTGGCCTCAATCCCTATCATAACCAGGCCTCAAGGTACCTAGTGCAGTTGTAAGCCCAAGTCATAAAGACAATAACCCTGAGAAGATCTGAAAAGGAATGTACTGCTCATAAAATATGACACTGGTTTCTTTTAGTCGTTGAGATTGGCTGCTATCATTTATACATATTTTCTCCTCAGAATGTAACTGAGAAAAGACTATATTGGAGCATGGTTCTATAGCTACCCTTGTTTTCTGACAAACTGATACAGTGACTGCCAGAACAATTATACTTAGATTATCACAAGTACATGTATTTGTGAGAAAGTGGTATCATTTTCTTTTGATGACATAGGGCCATGTATTGGTTTTTGGTGCTATCAGTATGAATTAGGAAGGTAGCCCGAGTGCTATTTATTACCAAAAGTAAATTTGACAATTGGAAAATTTGAATCCGTAAATTCAGAAACCTTCCTTCTGGAAAATCACCTGTTATTGATAACAAGGTCATTTATGATTGTCCCGCTTAGGCAAGCAGGCTAGAAGTTGGAGTTGAGTAAATAATCACTTCAGCTATGATCAAAGAATTATCTGGGGACAATCTCTCATCAGATGGGTTTTGATGCAACTTGTTCTCTTGATCACTTTTCCTTGGATCCAAGCTTTATTCAACACCCCCTCGGATTTCCCCCTCCCCACCAATTTGTCTCTTCATGTGCAATGTTTTGACCATCAGATACCAAGCTAGAGCTGGAAATAGGAATCAATTCAAATAACCCAGAAACTACACTGTCCCAAGCTATTTTGGAGGTATATATGCATTCTTTGAAAATGCTTCATTTTACTTGTACCAGAAAGTACACGCATGAATTTAGATGGATTTCTGTTACTGTTAACATTTACAAGAACAGAAAAACACTTAACTTTCTTACTTTTCTGAGCTATGCACTATTAATTTACCTCTCTCGGACCCACACCTAGGGCTGATCAGGTCATATGTTAGAGTGTGAATTGGGGACAACTCTGTGCTAATGTTGGTAAAAAATAATAGAAACAAAACCACAAAAATCAGAGGCAAAAAAAAAAAAACCCAAAATCAATCCCACCCTTGGTGAGCAGGTTATCACTCAGTGGTTATTGGGTCAAAATGATGACCATATGCATCATAGACTTCATTTTTTAGCCTGAACGTTCAGATTTTGATGAGGTACTCTTCAAAATGTGGAAAAGAATTTGTATCTATATCTGTGGAAAAGAATTTGTATCTATAAATTCTGCTTTCTTTGAAGACAGAATTTGGATCACGTTTATGGTTCCATGAAGTTAGTAGGGTTATGTTATGTATCTAACATAAGTTGACACATGCAATTTTGCTGTCTGCAATGAATATTAAAACTGCAACCTGAATTAGGTTATCTAGACCTAAAATTGTTTTTTCATCAGAATGCAATGAATTCAAATGAAGATGCTCTTTTTTGGATTCTGACACCTCAGCAAGATGTAATTTTTCTGATAAAAAAATATTTTCAAACCCAGACTTTCACCTTAGAAATGCTTTTGATAGCAATGATGACTAAAACTATCGACAGTAGATAGATCCCTATAAATGTACCAGCTAATTATTATTATTATTATTATTTTGGCCAATGTATGAGATGTAGCGACTACTGGTTAGAGTGCAGCAGAGGGTCTTAGAAACAGCACACGTCCTAAATACTAATCTCAATACTATCACATTTTAAAAGGTAGTAAGTCAACTGAAACACACAAACACAGGAAAGGAATTCACTAACTTAATTAGATAGGACACATACTACGTGGTAAATATTCACTGGCACACGTGGGGAAACTAACACATCTTTTAGAAACGAAACACTCAACAGCCCCCACGATAAGGAGAAATCATTGTGTTTAAAAACAAAAACAACGAGAAAGGCCAGTTCTACCCCGAAACCACAAGCTGACAATTCTTTGGAGTCTGTTCAGTCTCCCTTTGATGCTTTTTGTTGAACTGGAATGGGCGACAGACATCGATAGGCAGGTTGGCTTGCCTCATCTGATAGCTGGTGGGGACTGCCGAACACCTCCCTCAGCCCCGTGGGGAAATGGCATGAGATCCTGTGAAAGGTCAGGACTCTGCGTGGCAGCAACAGTAGCAAAGTGGCACCTGGAGCTTCAAAGAAGCAAGGGGAAGAAAAGCAAAGCCAAAGGGTAAAGCACCCGACTGTACCTCTGCTGATTCGGGGCAAACACCCCTGCAGCTGGTTGTGAGATGGACTTCATGTTAATAGGCATTAAAAGGCAAACAATAGCAATAATAATCATACTAACAAGAACAAAAAAAAAATGGAAAATGTGGCTATAAAAGACAGTGACGATACTGGGAGTTTCACTCTCCTTTCTGGTGGGGGCGGAGGGCAATGAAGGAATCAGATGCTATGTCACCTCTGAGAGCAAGGAAATTACAAATTTTCTTTTGTGTTCCACAACAGGGGATAGGGGCTTAGACTTAGAGCCGCGTTGTAACTTGTTCTTCCTGTCCATCACCCCATTTGTGCATGAGCAGGTCGCAAGCCTCTCCCCAAGTTTCAAATACATCCTCTGAGGAGTCTAAAAGTTTAGAATTTGAGGAGCAGATGCTGGATGCACAGTGGAGAGAGCTAGAACAGGCTAGGGGGCATTCACTGCTCTCAGCAGCACCCCGGGCGTCACCTAATTCTACCTCACTGAGGTTAATTTCACTTTGAGAACAGGCCCCTGCTTTCCCTTTCTCCATCTGAGAATATCTGATGTCCTGCCACATATAGTGCTGCTGAGCGATGCCATCCGAAATGGTGTACATTGGCTCTGAACTGGGTTCAGACATATGACCATTAAATTTGGAGAATAAGAGACCAAGTTTCTTGAGAGAAGGACCCATGAAGGACCGTTTACTTGATGACTCAGCTTTTGACTTCCCTTGGGCACCCCCAGCTCTTGGCATGGTTCTGATGAGAGGTGGCCCGTGGCAGGCCTTTTTCTTGCAGCCCAAGTTGAAAGAGACACTCTTGGATTTGGCCCGAGCCCCACCACTGCCATCATTGGCATCATCCCTCTGAGAGAGTTCAGTGCTGCTCGCGGAAAAGCTTCTCCTTGAGTGTTTCCTGTTTCCTAAGAGGTCAAGTACTTCATATCGAAAGCTGGAAATGTCCTGCTTTAATTCCTAGGGCAAGAGAGAAGACACATTAAGAAGCTTGATCTTTAGTTCAAAATAGGCTCATTGGGTGTCCTTCAGAATGTCCCAGGTTTTGCCTAATGGCAAATCACAAAGTACACAGACTACCAGCAAAATCTCACATTATTCCAGCACAAGAAAAACATACTAATAATTCTGTGGGCAGGGCTGGCCATTGGAAAAATTGTGCAGTTGGCAAAGTTGATTTCAGACGCCCCTCATCAGGAGGACACCAACAGACTTGTCCCTGCTGAAGTGCTAACCAGTAAATAAGGTACTAGCTCTCATAGGCATATCTGCATATAGGAAGACTATGGAAGACAGAAAAGCTTTTAGGACCCTAAGGAATAAAAGTAGGGAAGTGGAACATGTCAGGTTAGAGACTGCTCTTTGACTGAAGTTCCCAGGAAATGTTGTTGTAGATTTTATTTATTTGTCAGCTGGCGGGGGGCGGGGGGCAGGGGTACAAGCAGGGGGCAGTAGCAGGCAGAGAGAGAAGCAGGCTCCCCACCTGAGCAAGGAGGCTGATGTGGGACCCTGAGCCGAAGGCAGACACTTAACTGACTGAGCCAGTTAACTGAGCCAGTTAAGGCAGACGCTTAACTGACTGACCCAGGCATCCCCAGGAAATGTCTTCTATCTTTAGCTGGCTGCCCAGATGCTAGATTGCTCCTTGAAAAACCACCTTTTAGGGCACCTGGGTGGCTCAGTGGGTTAAGCCGCTGCCTTCGGCTCAGGTCATGATCTCAGGGTCCTGGGATCGAGTCCCGCATCGGGCTCTCTGCTCAGCAGGGAGCCTGCTTCCCTCTCTCTCTCTCTCTCTCTCTCTGCCTGCCTCTCCATCTACTTGTGATTTCTCTCTGTCAAATAAATAAATAAAATCTTTAAAAAAAAAAAACCACCTTTTAAAAGCTTAAGTTGGATCCTATTGCTCCCCTGCTTAAAACTCTTTAGTAACTTGTCACTGACCTTGGGTAAAAGTAGAAATGCTATTCCAAGGACTACAAGGTCTTTCAAGGGCCTATGTGAGCTCTTCCCACTCTTTCCTCGGGCTCTTTACTGTCCACCTGCATGGACGTATTCTCTCATGCCTCTGGGCCTTTGCCCGTGCTGTTCTTTCTGTTTAGAACACTCTTCTGCAACTCCTTTATCTGGCTCCTCCCACAAGCCTCAGCTTAAACACAGCTTCTTCAGAAAAACTGCCCTGACTCTCCAGATCCTAATTGAGTGTCCCTCCTCTCTGTCCCACAGCACCCTGTGTTTATCCTGTCACAATACTCAGTCATTTGTCACCTTCTCTTGTTACTGTGTGTCACTCCACGAGAGTGGGGGCTGGTGATATCTTGCTCATCACTGTACCCCAGCACCCAGTAGAGTGCTTGGCACATAGCAAGCCCTTAATGGATGAGTTACATCTATGGCTTAGGATAATGGCCTTTATAAAAAAAAAGATTTATATATATTTTTTGAGGGAGAGAGAGAGGAGTAGGGAGGGGCAGAGGGAAAGGAAGAGAGAAACCCAAGAGACTGTACTGAATGTGGAGACTGACACGAGGCTCGATCCCATGACCCTGAGATCATGACCTGAGCCAAAACCACGAATCAGAGCCTCAACCAACTGTACCACCCAGGTGCCCTGGATAACCTTTTTATGTTCCTTAGAAAATATGCATGTGTGGACACGTGGGTGGCTCAGTTGGTTAAGCGTCTTCCTCACCTGCTCAGGTCACCATCCCAGGGTCCTAGGATTGAGTCCAGCATCGGGATCCCTGCACAGCCGAGAGCCTGTTTCTCCCTCTGCCAACTCTGCTTGTTGCCCTCCCCCCTACGCCGCTTGTGCTCGCTCGCTCTCTGACAAATATATAAATAAAATCTTTTAAAAAAAGAAAATATGAATGTGGTTCTAAGGTAGGGCTTCTCAATCACTTGACATGTTAGCTGGATAATCTCAGTTGTGGGGGGGGGGCTGTCCTGTGCATTGTAGGATGTTCAGTAGCAATTTTGGTCTCCACCCACTAGATGCCACTAGCACCCACATCCAGTGTGACAACAAAAAATGTCTCCAGACGTTGCCAAATGTGTCCTAGGGAACAAAAGTACCCCTGATGGAGAACCACAATTTTAGGCTAATGCTAGTATCAGGAGGATTTTGTTTTGTGGTAGGGTTTATTAAATCTTAGATTTAATAATGGATTAGTTGGTTTTCATCTTATATCTCTGAAGTAAAGAAGGCCTTTACATCTACAGGCATCTTCCTTTTGCTTTCTTGCCCCTCACCCCACATCCTTTTCACAACACTTAGAGCCCTCAATTCCCATACTGGGAGACACCCAGAATATTAAAAGGATGCATAAGGCAAATTTCTTTTGTTCATAAAGCTGATTGTGATGACAGACATTGATGAAATCTCTCCATTGACTGAATGGGAGACTATTCTTACTTTATTTTATTTTATTTTTGAAAGAGAGAACATGAGCAGGCAGGGGGAGGGGCAGAAGGAGAGGGACAAGCAGAGTCTGTGCTGAGCATAGAGCCTGACTCAGGACTCCATCTCACTACCCTGGGACCATGACCTGAGGTGAAATCAAAAGTTGGACGCTTAACCAACTGAGCCACCCAGGTGCCCCAGTGACAGACCATTCTAAGAGAACATAAAAATCAAAACTGGTTTTGCTGTATTATAGGCAGTCAAATGATCACCAGAAACCTCAAACGCTGTGACGATTACATAATGCTTAAGAAATGTGAAGTGAGAAATTAAACCACTTCCTGATTCAATTACCTTAAAATTTTCTTCTGTTAGTCCCTCGTTTGTTTTGGAATTTCTTATCATAGCAGCCACATATCTTTTGACTAAGTTCCTGATGACTTCCTGGAAATTAAAAAAAAAAGGGGGGGCATTCAGTTTTCTTCTCAGGCTCTCAGGAAAGTAAGAAAGACTGTCAAGAAATAAAAGATGCTTAGACTGTCTTTGCAATAGGAAATCCTCCTGGGATCCAGTCATTTTCTGCAAAAATCCAGTTAAGCGCACTGGCTAAACAAAGAGTGACTGTGCGTCCAAATGTGTTGGCAGAGTAGGCCAGCAAAATCAAATTCACCCAACAAGAAACCTTTCAGCCCACAAAGAAGGCAAACACATATTCACATTTATAGAATAATGAGAGTGGAATATCCTTGGAAAGTCATGGCTAATACCCTCCCTTTGGGCTACACTAAACTACAGACCTCCCAGTGAGATGAGAGTTGTTCTCTCTTGTAGAATTGATAAAGTCACTCTTTGGTGTCACAAAGTCTGCTGATTTCAGTGTCTATTAATTACATAATCCAGATATTTTTTTTAAAGTCAATGCATACTTCTCCTTTACAGGTATGCTCTCTTTTTTTAAAAAAAGATTTTATTTATTTTAGAGGGAGAGTAGGGGAGGGGCAGAGGGAGAGGGACAAAATGAATCTGGCACACCACTGATCACAGAGCTTGGTGCAGGTGCATGGGGCATGATCCCATGACCCTGACATCGTGACCTGAGCCTGAATCAAGAGTTGGAAGCGCGACTGAGCCACCCAGGCCATCTCGGGATGGCCTCTTTTTACTTAGCCTCCTGGGAATGGCACACACGTGGTCATTCTACTTTGTGTCAGTAAGGGTGATGATGATAGCTACCGCTAAACATACCAGGACACACACGCCCACATGCCCACACACTATTATGCGTACATGTTCGTCATTCAATTCTCACAACCCTGTGAGTGAAGTTATATCACCCCTGTTTAACAGATGATGAAACCGGGGCTCAGCAAGGTTAAGTGACTTGTCCAAGGTCACACCACTGACCAAGAACAATTTTGTTTAGTCCCTGGGATGAGCTTTACCTGATAATGTTGATTCTGTATCAGGCTGTCAGCATGGCGTTCCTGTAATTGACAAAGGACAGAGAGCTCACATCAGTTGTCTCCCAGCAGCCCATCCACTCGAATATATTTCTAAATATTAGGACTGGAGGACAACACAGGAGTTCCTGCCTGACAACCCCCCACACCTCTGTAGGTTGGAGTGATTTTATGCTGTTTAATATAGGGACTGTCATGAAGAGGGGGCAGTCAGGGAGGAAGCTAGAAAAAAAATTTTTTAAAGAAATGGAATTTTAAAAAGCCTTACCGTGAAGCTTCTCAGGTTGTGCCTTCTCCGTCTACCATCAGGGTCTCTTTTGGGGCAGAAGGTGTTGTTAAACCAGTTACCAAGGTAGAGAAATGACTTGGGACTGGGGATGATGTTGAAAGGAGGTGGCAAGGTGCCACCTTCATCAAAGTAACTCATCCAGAGCTTTGTCCTTGCAAACTTCCACTCAATATCGGCATGATCCTGTGAAAGGGAAGTTCAAGACTTTGGAATGGGAAACTGCAAAATGCATCCATGCCTCCTTCTCA
Organism: Mustela erminea; assembly: GCF_009829155.1. NCBI lineage: Eukaryota > Metazoa > Chordata > Mammalia > Carnivora > Mustelidae > Mustela > Mustela erminea. Next base: position 93,120,333 of record NC_045635.1, read on the forward strand.
AAGTTCGGCTTGCTTCTTTAGAGGGCAATCTATCAGTAGGTATAAAAATTCAAGTTACACATACCCCAGGACCCAGTAATCCTTCTTTGAGTGGTTTATCTGATCATTATACTTGCAAAAAGAGGTATGCACAGGGTCTTTCGCTGTTAGCACCCTAGCTTGTCAGCAAAAAAGCTAGCAGTGACCTAAATATCCAACAGTGGGAGCTTGTTTGAGTAAATGATGTTATGTCCACAAAATGGCTTGCAATATAGCTATTACAAATATAGTAGATCTATCACCATTTTATAGATAGAACATATGTATGTGCATATGCGCTGATCCAAATATCTGTAAGAGCGCCAAGACCTGGAAGTGAAAAAAGCAACATAAATCCTCTATTGTGTACAATGATGCCATTTATGCACCTGAAGCACCCTTTATAGGACATGCTTACATGTTCTAGACAGGTACATACCAAACTGTCAACAGCAGTTATTTTTAAGGAATGGAATTGGTGTGGGCAGGCTTTTTTTTTTAAGATTTATTGATTCATTTCAAAGAGAGAGAAGGGGCAAAGGGAGAGAACCCCCAAGCAGACTCCCAGCTGAGTGTGGAGCCCAACAGGGCGGGGATGGAGGAAGGGGGATGCTCCATCCCAAGACCCATAAGATCATGACCTGAGCCAAAACCAAGAGTCGGATGCTCAACTGATGAGCCACCCAGGTGAAGTGTCTGTTCAGATTCTTTACCCAATTTTTATTGCATTGTTTTCTTATAGGTGAATTCATATATATATACATATATATATATATATATATATATATATATATATATATATGGCATACCTTGGAGATATTGTGGTCTCTGTTCCAGACCCATCACAGTAGAGCAAATATCACAACAAAGAAAGTCAAATGAATTTTGTTGTAGTGCATATAAAAGTTACATTTACAATATACTGCTGTCTGTTGAGTGTGCAATAGCATTATGTTCAAAAAACAATGTGCACGGGGTGCCTGGGTGACTCAGTGGATTAGGCCTTTACCTTCGGCTCGGGTCATGATCTCAGGGTCCTGGGATCGAGTCCCACATCGGGCTCTCTGCTCGGCAGGGAGCCTGCTTCCCTCTCTCTCTCTGCCTGCCTCTCTGCCTACCTGTGATCTCTCTCTGTCAAATAAATAAATAAAATCTTAAAAAAAAAAAACAATGTGCATGGCGCCTGGGTGGCTCAGTGGATTAAAGCCTCTGCCTTCGGCTCAGGTCGTGGTCCCAGGGTCCTGGGATCGAGCCCCACATCGGGCTCTCTGCTCATCGGGGAGCCTGTTTCCCTTCCTCTCTCTCTGCCTGCCTCTCTGCCTACTTGTGATCTCTGTCTGTCAAATAAATAAATAAAAATCTTTAAAAAAAAAAACAAAAAAAACAATGTGCACACTTTAATTAGAAAATACCTTCAAGATTTATTTATTTTAGAGAGAGGGAGTGGGGGCAGCAGAGGGAGAAGGAGGGGGAAAATTCTTAAACGGATACTGTACTAAACGTAGAGCCACACTCAGGACTCGATCTCACTACCCTGTGACCATGACCTGAGCCGAAATCAAGACCTGGATGCTTAACTGACTGAGCCACCCAGGCACCCCAATTAGAAAATAATTCATTGCCAGAAAATGGTAACCATCATCTGAGCTTTCAGCAAGTCATAATCCCTGATCGCAGATCACCATAACAAATGAATAATAATGAATACGTTTGAAATATTGCAGGAATTACCAAAATGTGAGACAGAGGCAAAAAGTGAGCAAATGTTGTTGGAAAAATGGTGCTGATGGACTTGCTTTGATTCAGGGTGGCCACAAAACTTTAATTTGTTAAAAAAAAAAACACAGTATGTGCGAAGCACAATAAAATGAGGTTTGCCTGGGGTGGCTGGGTGGCTCAGTTGGTTAAGCCTCCAGCTCAGGTCATGATCCCAGGGTCCTGGGATGGAGTCCCACCTCAGGCTCCCTGCTCAGTGGATAGTCTGCTTCTCCTTCTCTTTCTGTTGCTCCCCCTTCTTGTGCTCTCTCTCTCTGTCAAATAAATAAATAAAATCTCATTTTAAAAAAACACAAGGTATACCTATATTCTGGATACAAGCTCTTTGTCAGGAATGTGGCTTGCAAATGTTTTTTTTCCTGTCTGCATCTTGTCTTTTCATACACTCATTAAGGTCTTTCATAGAGGAAACTACATTACTTTCAATGAAGTGAAATCTGTCACTGTTGGACTGAGGATCTTAGGCCGTTTCTGGCTATTGCCTGAAGAACTTCCTCATTTCCTAGCCACATGGTCTACTCCATAGGAAGGCTTGTAACATGGAGGCAGGCTTACTTCCCAGAAACTGAGAGACTGAATGACTATAATCTTGAGTAACAAATCCTTTCCTAAGTCATATGGTTTTTAATTCCTTGCTTTTGATAAAATATAAAGCAAACCTAATCAAGTTGTCAGATGATAGATTATTAAAATATTATTTTACAAAACATCTTTACATGACTTTTTGGCATGTAACTCAGAGTTCAAGAAAATTGAGTGACAATGGCATAATAAAACTGTCCATTCACATATACTTATTGATATGAAAAGATTTCTTAGTACTTAATTTTATAAAAATATAAAAATATAGTTGATGCTGAATTTTGTTCCTGAATATTAATATTCTGTGGATATAATAACTAGTTAGAGGAAAACCCTATTCACATATTGAAGCAATTTGTTACTAGTAAAAATGTATTTTTACATCCTAGTTATCAGAATTTGTAAATATATTTTTGTTCTTTTGAGCTGTTTTGTACTGTTAATCATGAAATCATAACTTAATTCAAAGGAAATGCTTTAACATTTATTACCTTCTGGCCACAGGAAATAAAAAAATTAAAATTTAATTTATAGTTTTGTTATGAAGAACTGTTATAGCATGATCGATAGTAATAAAATATTTAGAACAAAAATTTTATAGCATTAGGTTAAAATCCTGTGGGGATGGGAATGGAAATAAGAATTCAAGGAGAAAAGAAATGATGTAAACTTCCTGCCTTTAAAGAAGATTTTAGCCATTTAATTTTAATTTTTTAAAGATTTTATTTATTTATTTGACAGCAAGAGAGCATAAGCAGGAGGAGCAGGAGAGGGCGAAGCAGGGTCCCTGCTGAATAGGGATCTCAATGCTGATCTTGATCCCAGGACCCTGGGATCATGACCTCAGCCGAAGGCAAGATGCTTAATAAACTGAGCCACCCAGGCACCCTGCCATTTACTTTTTAAATACATGGTTATGAGTTACAAATCACTATGGGATTCAGATTCCATTGGATACATTTAAATGAGTGATTGGATAGTTTTATTTTAAATGTCAGTATTTACCCTATTCCAGAAATGGTGTCATTTGCAATAGTTTAAACTTAGGATGACATATCTAGATGTCAACCTGTAAAAATATAAAAGGATGTATAGATTTTTTTCCTCCAAATTCATAAGAGAGTATGCTGGAAAAGCATTTGAATGCCCTTAATGAGACCCAGGACTAAGACAGCTTCAGTCTATTAAGTGCATACACATGCATGCACGTGCGTGCGCACACACACATATAATACATGTATTATATATAATATATATTATGATAAATATAATATATTTTATATATGTGTGTACAATTATAGGTATAGTAACCATCACTGCCCTGAAATCCTGCCTTGAGAGACAAAGGTGCTGTAGGCAAGCTGGCATGTAGAGGAGGACAAGGGTTCTTTCCACTACATTGCTGAGCCCATAACACCAGAAACAAACCTTGAATTTTCATTTTAACTTTTTTTTAAAAGATTTTATTTATTCATTTGACAGACAGAGATCACAAGTAGGCAGAGAGTCAGGCAGAGAGAGAGGGGGAAGCAGGCTCCCCGCTGAGCAGAGAGCCCGATGTGGGGCTCGATTCCAGGACCCTGGGATCACGACCTGACCCGAAGGCAGAGGCTTTAACCCACCAAGCCACCCAGGCGCCCCTGATTTTAACTTTTGATGGCCCCAAATAGCCAAACTTTCATCCGCACAATGTTTCCATAGCTCTTGAAATGAAGTAGCTATTCAGTAAGAATTTCCTCAGATGAACTGAGTCACATTTTCAAACTTGCCTAGGTACCCCAGTATCTGGAAGTGCTCTTTAAAAAAAAAAAAAATTCCTGTGTAAGTTAAGCTTTTTGTTTGTGTTTTAAACGCTAAGAAGTTATGTCCTTTAAAAAAAAATAGTTGTCTAAAATGCTGTGGGAAAAAAGATATCTGATTTCAACGAAGAATAGAGTCATACAGTGGGCCAAGTGATAAACCACAGACATCTTTACGAGCTCGGGAAGCTTTCTGGTGTCCCTCATTGTCCCTACTCGATTTAGATGGAGGATATGATTTTGGCTAAGCATTTTGAAAACAGCTAAAGGATGCGCACTGCTACCATTTCCTGCCCCTAGTACTCAGGTGGGCTCAGGTTGGGAATTTCTATGTATTAATTGAGCAGAGAGGTTACTGTAAATTACTGTCTTGATAGTGCTTTTCCATTCATTTATCATGTATTAAATCATGGTCCACCTAACCTCCATTCTTTGGTTCCTATGTTGAGAAATGATTCCAGAATATTCCAGACAATGTGCTAGGTGCTGGGTAGAGAGAGATGACTGTCCAACAGTGGTGGTAGGAATATTACATGGAACATGATTAGTGTACAGAATTAAAACCCGAAACCTGAAAATCTGGAAATAATAGAGCACCTGGCAGGATTAAACCATGTGAGCCATGAAGTGATTAGTACGTATTCATTCAAATATTCACCCATTTATCAAGTATATATAGACTTTAGATGTTAGGACTGTAGCAGTGAACAACAGGGACAAAAAGATGATTTGGTGTGTAGAAATCTGTTTTATTTTCAATCCTTGATCTAATTTGAATGGCAAGATTATAGCTGTGTCTTTTGGAGTTGTATTAGTCTAAACCTCCCTGAATGTCTGAGGCCCAGAATGTTTTTATGCATCTGCACGGGGCTAGCCTTTCACCTTGTGTGGTGGACAAATCAGACGTTGTCTTTTTCATTGGTTATTTTCAGTGTTTGGTGGCAAAGCTTTCTACTTTCTGCCCTACCCTTTCTGCTCAACTATTACTTTTGAACATTCTCCGAGATCAGCGCCTGGGAGGGTTCTTTTGTGTAAGAAGATTGTATAAGCTTAATAATCTCAAAATGATGTCTATGGTTTATCACTTGGCCCACTGTATGACTCTATTCTTTGTTGAGATCGAATGCTTTTTTTCCCACAGCATGTTAGACAACTTTTTTTTTTTTAAAACGGGCATAACTTCTTAGTGTTTAAAACACAAACAAAAAGTCGATACAACCATGGGCTGCAATTCTTCCTCTTCCATACTTTCCCAAATTTCAGGACTTCTGTGCTACCATATATGCTTTTATTTACTTATTTTTAATTTTTTAAAAGATTTTATTTGAGAGCGAGAGCGAGTGAGGGAAAGAGAGAGAGAGCGCACGCGCGAGAGAGCGAGCGCAGGAGCATGGGGGAAGGGCAGAAGGAGACAGAAGCAGACCCTCCACTGAGCAGGGAGCCCCATGCCCCATGTGGGATTCCGGGATCATGACCTGAGCCGAGGGCGGATGTTTAACCAACTGAGCCACCCAGGTGCCCCCATAATGTGCTTTTAATGACACATGGATTTACTTATGTGTTCTAGTTCACATGTGTGCCATGCATTGCCTTTGAGATTATCAGGTCCTGTAGAGCAGGCCGGGGCTTCTACTTATTTTATCCCCTTTCACTGTCCCAGTGTGATGTACTGTGACTGGAGAACATACCCTTAAATGCTGTTGACTAGCTCAGATTCTGGACACATGGCCATAGCGAGGTCAAATGCACATGTCTCTTCAATTTCATATTTCTCAACAAATCCGAGCTCAAGGTTATTTGTCTTGCAGTCAAACCATGAGGCCCATTTCTTACCAGCTTTTGACAAAATCTTACGCATTCTCTTAGATCTCCTGCCAGCAACCATCTTGCCTTAGCAAATTGGAAAGCTTTATAACATAACGCAAAGGGAGAGTGGCAGGCATCGACACAGCAGAGCAGAGCTAATAATAATTTTTAAGAAGAAAAGGTACTCCCAGGAATCTTGGGCCCCATGGCAGGCTGGTTGGAGGGTGATTTCGGGTAAGGGGATATTTTGGCATTTTTTCACATTAACTAGTAGCTGCTTACATCATTTGGGCAGAAGCCCAGCTCTGTTTCTCTGCAAGGGGAGAGTAACACACCCCAAACTGAAGTGAGAGAATTCACTTCCCTGGCATTTCGGGGGAAGCCTATCTCGCTTGGAGTGCTTTCTTTTTCTGGTAGAATTCAGGGCATGCTTCTCAAAGGTTGGTGTGCATATGGGGCATTTGTTAAAAATGCAGATTTCTGGACCTCACCCAATGCTATACGTTGTATTGTGGTTTTGCCTCTGGGCTAAAAATGCCATTTTAAAAAAGATGTAAGTATTTAAAATATATCATGGTTTTTGTAACTCCATTTTTGTTTGTATTCAGTTAAAAAAAACATACAGGAATCTTCAGAATATGGAAGTAGTCTAGGTCTCTTGGAAGTCCTGAGTGGAGAAAGTCCCCTCAGTGAGTATAGTCATTCCCTTCCATATCCTGACCTCTGGCTTACTACGCATGTGTGGTGGTCCAGAGGGGTGCCAGTTCCCATCTCTAAAGAATCGGCCATCTTCCTCTCTTCCCCAAGGTGGCTGGGTGGGTAGAATGCCCTGTTCCCATTACTCTGGGGCCTGCTGGCAGTGACTTTGATATCAGTTTCTCTACTTTAGAGCCCTCGTAGCCACCTCAGTTCAAGGGCACAAACTCAGCAGCAAAACATCAGAGTCCTTTCTCCAGCGCCAGCTCACTGCCAACCATTGTCCCCAGTGTCCCTCCGACCCGAGGACTGGTGCCCCCTCAGTAATCCAATTAACCCTTCTCAAACTGCAAGACCCTCCTCATTGGATGTTACAAACAGGTTCTTCTCCCAACTGAACATATGCAGTTGTCTGGTGGGTGGCCATTGTGTCTGTGCCTCCCCACCCCTCCTTCAGCCTCTCCCCAGGCACGAAACCACTGTGAATCCCTCTCCTCCATTCTCTTGCTAAGTGGTTGGAATGACTACTGCTCTGACGACTCAGGGGCTTGGTGCGTGTTACTCTTTTCCTGGTTACCTAGCTTCCAGCACAAATTCAGCTGCTCAACCTCAGCACCCATGCTCTGGCTTCAGTCTCCTGCTCTTAACTCCCCTCACATTCCACTACTGAGAGCAAACACTATCTTGTCTCAGGGCTTCCAGAGTGGTCCCAGCTGTTTGCAAATGGGGGCCAGAAAGCAGGGAAGGCGTGACAAAAGAGGATATATTTAAGCGGAGCCTTGAGAGATTGGCAGGATTTCTGCAGGCAGAGGTGGAGGGAAAGAACTTTCCAGAAAAGGGCAACACTATGGAAAGTGAGGAATAGTAGAGCTATTGAGTGTGGCCATTGAAGTAAAATGAGTTACTTGGGATTTGTTGACAGAAACGGTTCTCAAACGTCATTGAATATTAGACTTGGCTGGGGTGCTTGCCAAAATGCAGATTCCTGGGCCCCCCCTTCAGACCTACAAACACTGAAGATGCTGCGGGGATGGGAGGATTCAGAATTTACATTGTTAGCAAGCTTCTTTGGCTGATTTGGATGCAGGTGGTGGTTGACCGCACTTTTGGAAACACTGGTTCTGGGATTCTACCGGCTAGTTCAGGTGTACTCAGCAGTCCGAAGCTCTGCCTCCTCTCTATCTGCCTATGGCCACCCCTCCTTCTATCCCTCTCTTGACAGGACAGCGGGAAGTTTGTACACCCCAAAGATAACTGTCATGGCCACCCCTCCTTCCATCCCTGTATTGACGGAACAGGGGGAACTTTACACCCCAAAGATAACTGTGATGAGGCCACCCTGCAAAATGAGCAAAGCTGACTTATCAGGCTACTATGGAAGGAATACAGGGTGGGGGGGGGGGGAACGAGGGACAAAGGCAGCTCCCTACGCTTTATTTTTTTTTAAGATTTTATTTATTTCTTTGTCAGAGAAACGAGAGAGTGCACAAGCAGGGGAGCAGAAGGCAGAGGGAGAAGCAGGCTCCCCACTGAGAAAGGAGCCTAATGCTGGGCTCAGTCCCAGGACCCCGGGATCATGACCTGAGTCGAAGGCAAGACCCTAAACTGACTTCGCCACCCAGGTGTCCCCAAGCCTTTCTTAATGTGTGCACAATATAGCCAAAGAGCTGAAAGGTGCTGGAGAGGATATCTGGTGGTCGCTGAGGCTTGGTACTCTCTGGGTTTTCTTTTGGGCAGGGGTGAGGGAGGCTGATAATGTTTAACACTGTGGAGTTATAATTTTTTTCTCTTGGTTTTATTGTGATATAATTGGCACATAGCACCTATGAGTTTAAGGTGTACAACATGATGACTTGACCTACATACGTTTACCACAGTAAGTATAATTAATATCTGCATATAGATACAAAAAATTTCTTCCTCATGATAAGAAATTGCTACGTCTACAGTCTTAGCAATTTTCAATGTATACCATATATGTGTATATATATATATATATATATATATATATACACACACACACACCATACACACACACAGGCCAATATATACCAGTAGTGTTAACTCTAGTCCTCATGTTGCACATTACATCCCCAGTACTTCTTTATTTTAGAACTGGAAGTTGGTGTCTTTTGACCACCTTCCTCCAATATCCCCTCCAGTGAAGACAAATCTGATCTCTTTTTCTATGAGGCTTTCTTTCTGAGTTTTATTTTTTTAAGATTCCACATATAAATTAGATCAGACGATATTTGTCTTTCTCTTCCTGACTTATTTCACTTAGCATAATGCCCTCCAGGTCCACGTATGTTGCCTATCTAATAGGAAGGCATTAGAGAGTCCCCATGCCAAGACGGCCAGCATCCCTTGTCAGGATGTAGGGAGGGAAATTCTTCCTGTACTGAGGACAATAAAACTGGCAGGAAAAAAAGACAATTGCAAATTGATCTGGTGTCCTAGATCCCTGAGACTGCAGAAGGATCCACTTTCCACCTTTTAGAATGGTACTGCAACGTTCTCACAAGCATCACAGGGGTTTATTTAAAGATCCTTTAGTCTATGGAACACAAGCACACTCGTAAAACAAGATAGGTCCTAATCAGTGGACTGTCATTCTGTTTCTCTCTCTGATTCCAAGGCATATGGCAGGGAAAGAGGCAAACAAATTGGTAACAGCACTGGGTCACAGGAAATCCCTCCTCTGTGATCCACCTCTGACCCACTCTGCTGCCTTCAAAGAAATCATCTACCTCCAGAGATTCAGAATGACATTTGGGCAGTTGTAAGTTCCTACATTCTTGTGAAATCAACCAGTGGGATAGCAATCCCTTACTACCTCCTCTGCTGTCATCTTGACAGTTTCAATTATCTTCCTCTTCTTGTCCTCCCTGTCCTACCCTAAGGTGGGGGTGTGTGAAATGGTGGGGCGGGGGGAGAAACAAGAGGGGGCTCAGGGTAACTGGATGCTGGAAATTAAGGATGTGTTTCTTTCCTAGTGGACCCCACTGACCACTATCTGTTGTTATGTGAGGAAGGTGGGGCCATAGTAGAGTAGCACAAAGCATAGATAAGTTTGTTGTTGTTGTTGTTGCTTTGTTGCTGGGTTTCTTTGTTTTGTTTGTTTGTTCGTTTGTTTCTGGTAGGCTCTACACTCGGAGGAACTCCCCACCCTGAGATCAAGACCTGGGCTGAGATCAAGATGCTCAACCCACTGAGCCACTCAGACACCCCAGCATAAGTAAGTTTTGGTTGAGGAATAGCACTACAAGCCTTTGGGTAATATAAAATATGTAGCTCATATGGAAACAAACCATGTTTCTTTCTCTAGGCCTCCAGTTTATCACTGCAAAACAACAACAACAACAACAAACCCAACTATTCTTGTGATATCTCCAGTGGTTCTCAAAGAAAATAAGCTCTAATTGGATTCTCAGATCCTACTAAGCTCCATTGCTGGAAGAATTGTCCCACCCTCCATCCTGACAAGGGGTGCTGGCTGTCCTGGCATGGGGACTCTGTGAGTGCTTTCTGGAGCCACTGTCTTCTCTATGTAAGTGATTTCTGGCCACTTTCAAACACAACGGGCCAGAAAATAAAATGCTAAGTGTTTTAGCTTGCCCCTGGGAAAGGGACATCAGACCGCCAGAACTTCCCACCTATCTAGAGCTTCATGCTTTTCTAAGCACTTTTCATATTTTCTCATTTGATTCTCAGACCCACCCCATGCACTTGGTGGTGCACTGGTTGTTATTCTGTGTGTGGGGAATGAGGTCTGAAAGGAGAAATTACTTCTTGGGGGTCACATGTCTAGTTAGTGGTAAAGCACATCTAGAATCTGAGTCTTCTGACCCTGTGCTTCCACTCAGATCGGCCACTTACTTGGTTCACTTACTATCTATGGGGATAGTGTTCAAAAAGGATTCAGTTGCATAATGTCTGGAAACGTCCGTAACATCTGGCCATACCCAATCCACATCAGAAGCTCCTGGTAGCGTGACTTTCTTGTGTCCTCATTCCCTGCTCCTCACTCTCCTGCTAAGCCCCCCACCTTTTTTTTAAGATTTAAAAAAAATTTTTTTTGAGAGAGAGTCTGCATACAAGCATGAGTGGGGGTGGGAAGGGACAGAGGGAGAAGCAGACTCCCTACTGAACAGTGAGCCCAATGTGGGTTTTGAGCCAAGGACCCTGGGATCATGACCTGAGCTGAAGGCAGGTGCTTAACTAACTGAGCCACCCAGGTGCCCCTCCTGCTAGCCCTCCTGAGCCTTGAGTGTGGGGTCACCAATACCCAGTGGGCTCCTTAGACCCTCTCTCACATCCCCAATTAAATTGGCAACTCAAGGCTTTACTTCTCCAGGGGTCTCCACAAAATGACTGAAGGTATAATGACCAGGGTAAAAGAGGAGGGATTTGGGGAAAATCTTTTTTCTGTTTATGTTTTAATTGTATTATTTCCTAGTCAGGAAAATAGGGCTGACTTATTCTTATCTGTCAGTTCTCAGCTTAAATATCACTTCCTCAAGGACACTTGCCCTGAACAAGCAATTTAGACTGGGCTTCTTTTCACAGCACCTTGCTCTGCTCTCTCACACCAACAATCACAACTCACTTTAACAGACTTGTCCCCATTTAATTATCCTTAGGCTCTCTACTAGAAGAAAAGTTCACTGAGGTTAAAGACTTTTGTCTTATTCATTATTGCAGCGCTAGAGTCTGGCACAGATTGGGTTACAACAGATTGTTGTTGTTGTTTTGAGAGAGAGAGAGAGGAGGGCAGAGGGAGAGGGAGAAAGAGAGAATATTAAGCAGACTCCACACCCAGCATGGAGCCCTATGTGGGACTCAATCTCACAACCATGAGATTATAACTTGAGCCCAAACCAACAGTTGAACGCTTAACTGACTGAGCCACCCAGGCGCCCTTATGACAGCTTTTTGTAGAAGGAATTTGCTGGAAATCAAAGGTAGATATGTCAGTGAAGGCAGCATCAGTAAGGTTTTTCAAGCATATCATCTTATTGGTTTCACTGTACCCTACTGAGGTAGGTTTTATTACTATTTCCTTATAAATAAGCCTCACCAGAGTCAAGAAACATGTTTAAGGACATACCACTAGAAACTGGTGGACAATAATTCCAATCTGGGTTGGGTTGATGCTAGGACCCAAGCTCTTTTAAAAAAAAAAAAAATTATTTATTTGGAGACAGAGAGAGAGAGAGAGCGAGCGCGTGTACACACACAAGTGGGTGGGGGGGAGCAGAGGGAGAGGGAGAAACAGACTCCCCACTGAGGAAGGAGTCCAGTGATGTGGGGCTTAATCCCAGGACCCCAAGATCATGACCTGAGCTGAAAGCAGAGGCTTAACTGACTGAACCACCCAGACACCCCTAGCACCCAAGCTCTTAACCACCAAGATGCTAAGGTGTACCATCTCTTTGGGAAGTGCACCAATTGAGATTTTGCAATAAGCAGCCAGTTTATTCCTGTGTGTAAGAAAGGTATCTGCAAAAAGTGCAGAGACAGAGCCTGCTGATCAAGCTCAGAGATTTTGAAAACAGACCTCACCACATTCCTGGCCAGGCCTCTGTCAACCCAAGTTTCTTTTCCACTTGTTTCCTTCAGCTTTTTCTGCTTCTGAAGAGCCCTTTGCAGAGCTCTTGCATTCAGCCATGTAGGTTGTACACTGCACAATTTTGGCAGCACCGTTCACAGCAGATGTGGTGGTCCAGAAGCTCACTGAGCTGTCACTTTTTCTGAGGGTCCCCAGAAATGTAAAGTGAAAGGAGACACAGGTTGTTCTGCCTGCCTGTATCTTTCATTTGGTGAATACGGGCACCTTTTCCTTTCACAGGACAGAAGCAATCAGATGATGGCGAGAACTACGGTTGGCTGAGCTCACCCTGCAGTTTTCAGAAATAACCAGGACTAATTCAGTCAGGCCTTCCATTTCTGAGCCTGGGCAGAAGAGAGAGGTGTACCTGATCATGTGGGCGTGGGAAATCTACTTGTCTGTCTCCGTCTGCCTCACTTGTCAGGACGTTACCAGTCCTTTACAGGATTTACAGAACTCTCTACACCACCCTCCTTTTTTTGGCGGGGGGGGGGGGTGGTTGTTATTTATTCATTTGAGTGAGAGAGTATGAGTGGGTTGGGGAGGAGCAGAGGGAGAAGCAGCCTCCCCCCTACCCTGCTGAGTAGGAAGCTGGACATGGGGCTCAATCCCAGGACGCCAGGATCATGACCTGTGCCTAAGGCAGATGCTTAATCCACTGAGCCACCCAGGTGCCAGGGCACACTTCTATTTTCTGCATTGCTTCTTAACATCACCTGAGGAGTCATGGGCCCTGCATTCACCTTAGCCTAATTGCTTGCAGACGGCAGCCTCTCAAGTCCTTGTAGAAAGAAAGAGAGAAAGGAAGGAAGGAAGGTAGGAAGGAAGGTAGGAACGAAGGAAAGAAGGAATAAAGAAAGGGCTTGCCATGTAGCCCCGGTCAAGTCGCAACCTTTGGAAGCCTATTTCCTCATCCATAACATGCAGATAATATTGCCTACACTCAAAAGTGCTCATGAGGATCAAATAAGACAATATATACAAATATGCTTTGGGAAGTATAAAGTGCGATGTTACTATAATTATGAAATCCATCATGTAGGCAGATTTCTTTTCAGTTAATGCTTCCACCCATTGTCATAGAAATGTATTCATCTCCAAACACCAAACCCTTGCAATGGATATAAATCCGCATTATGCATTTTTTAACATGGTTGACAAACTATAGATCAGGAATATCCTCAAGCTTCTCCCTGTCAATCAGTGAAAAAGTTGAGATGGGTTCCATGTTACTAAGCAGCAGGGGAATATAAAGAAAACCTAAAGCAGAGCCCCTGTCTTTATAGAGCCTCAGTCTACAAAGGTAGAAGAGTGATACATATGGAAACAACTAGAAGAGCAGTAAGCAAACGATGGCCTGCAGGCCTAATCTGGCCTGCCACGTGGTTTAGAACAGCTTGAGAACTAAGAGGGGTTGTTACATTTCTAAGAGATTGAAAGGAGATCAAAAGAAGAGTAATTTTTTTTTACATAAAAACTTTATGAATTTCAAATTTCTGCACCCATAAATAAAGTTTTATTGGCACACAGTCATGCCAATTTGTTTTTGTATTTCTTATGCTTCTTTTGTGTTATAATAGCAGAATTGGATAGTGGTGACAGAGATCTTAAAGTCCATAAAGCCTAAAATATGCACTGTTTGTCCTTTTTTAGAAAAAATTTGGCCAACCCCTGAACTCAAGGACAAGGAGCTTAGCTTTGGTCAGCTTTGTCAGTTGCTCTGTCTCCACACATTAAAATATTTTGCCACATGCATTAGGAATTCATGAATTTGCTCATTTATTCAATAGATATTAAGTGAGAGCCTACTATGTGTCAGACACCCATATCCTGGTTAAGGATAGAGGAACTCCAGCATCGCGTATCTTGCATTAGTTAGATTTCCTGTATGAGATGAGATATTAAGAGAAAAACCCTATAGCAAAATCTCCCAGAAGATTTATTGGGTGCTAGAAACTTCTTTGTACCTCCAGGAATCTTTAGGGCAAGGCCAATGGGAATTTTGGTGGAGTTAGTTGAGAGGATTCTAATTCTGATAGTTCGAACCTTCTTTAATAATGTTGATTTTCTAATGAATTAGGGGATCCAGAACACTTTCTTTTCTTTAACTCTGGGAGCTTCCAGAAATGCCACATTTATTAAGAGCAACTAAGAGATAAATATAAATATAAAGCTTTTGTGATGAAATCACAATTTTATGGAACTTCTATATAAGGCCAAATCCCCAGGGGAAACTGGGAAAGAAAACAGGAAAAAGCAGAATCCTGTGACAGAAGAAAGAAGGATAAGAAAGAAATACAATGACTTTTTCTCTTCAGTTTTACTCCCCAAACTCCTCTGTTTTTCTCTTTCAAACAAAAACAAATTTACTTTGACAGCTGATGTAATATAACTTCGCTGTCAGACCTCAAGTGAAAGAAAGAGTAATGCAGCGGGTTGTTACCTCCTTCTGGGTATTGTGACTTCTGTGTTGTAGCTAAAGGACACCTCCTGGCCTGTGCTGTCTCTTACATGGATTTGGGCTACAACACAGGGCGCCGATGACCACGGAAGAGAGAGGCCTTATTAATAGTGATCACTCCAAGCTCGTGTTTGTTTTCTAAACCTCACTTGCTCAGAAATCACAGATTATTCGTACCACTTAGCTTTCCAGTCAACTGACTCTTGGTGCCCAAAACAATGGTAATGGGAACAAGCAGAATCCAAGAAGAACCCTATTTCCCAACAATGCCCTTTGGCCATGGGTCTTTGACCAGTCCGTAGGGAGGTGAGGTCTTCCACAAAGAGCAATTCTTCCCAAGGTTAAGCACTGAAATCGCTGGAAATACAAACATGGTCATTTTTATGGACATAGATCATCTGTTGATAGTTGTTATTTTAGAGTGGCTGAAGACACCTTTGGCTTAGGGACTGTTGCAAGACCTGATCCTTTGCAAAGCTGTGATGATGATGACATTTTCCTTCAGTGCCTCTAATCTCTTTTCCTTATTGGTGTCCCTTCCACAGTCTTTGGGCACTATGCCCTCATGGTCTTTCTCACTCGCTTGGCCCCCTGTGCAAATCTGATCTCAGTAAGGGATCAGATTTATTTACACTGAGTCACAAGTGACCTCCTAATAGCTTAACACATATTTGCATGCTAACTGGGGACAGGTCTTTCGGTGAGGGGTTTCTGGATGACAGCAGGAGGAGGTTTGTGAATCCTCTGAGATTTTATGCTAAATTTGATCACCTTTGTTCTTTTCTTGTCCATGTTCAACGGATGATCAAAGCAATCCATGACCCTAAAAAGGTTAAAGGCATTCTTCAAGGAAGAAATGAAATTGCAAGAGAAATCTGAAACTGTGGTTCCGTGATTGTAGACCCCATGAGAAGAGGGGTTTGTCCTGTTCACCTGTCACCTAATGCACCCCCAGTAACAAGAATGTAGTATAGTACGGTATAGTCTCTTAAAAAAATATTTGTGAAATGTATTCATTTATCCATCCAGGAGAGATTTTTTTGTTAAATGAATGGGTGAAAGAGCCAAGGACATCATCCCACAGATGGACAGAGGAATTCTTGGGGCATGAAGCCCTTCCTGTCACTTGCATAGTTGGTCTTGCTTGGTTTGAGTCACCAAGGTAAGAGTCACCACAACAACTACGGATGTTCTTGCTGAGCATCCAGGACAGGAGAATCTGGGATGCAGAGGAGCAGTGTGGCCATCTGCCCTGTTTGGTTGCCTTTTAGCATGAGGAAGGAAAGCTACTTCCCTTCATTGCCTTCTTCCCTTTTGCCCCCACCTCCTCTTTGATGGTGACCAAGATCATAACTAGGTAGCAGCAGGCATCAAAGGCTGCTGCGGCTGTTGGAAGTAGACCTTCAGCATTTTGAGGTGAAGAGCTCTTGTCCTCAGCAGATGCAGGCTCTCAGACAGCTGGCCGACAAAACGAGGAGTGTGCCTTGACGCGGAGCGACAGAGGAATCTGTCTCTGTGTTAGACCAGCAGGGGGAAGGCCAGGCCCAGGCAAGATGCAGAGATCAGAAAAGTCGGCCTTTGGTGCCCCCTGCAGCATCAGCAGAGAGAATGCTCCTCTTCTTGAGACTTCCAGAAGCCCGCTCGCTTGGGAGGACAGACTTTCAAGAGAGGCTTTTGGGGAGGAGAAGCGACAGCGTGAGAGGTGCCAAGGCAGTCTGTGTAAGCTGAAGGAGGAATTCTTGTCATGCAAATGAGCTTGAGAGCGCTGAACTTTTTACCCTTTGTGGGTGTGATTATCTCACATGGGTTGCGTGATTGTTCACTGAGGAGGCAGGTGGTATTCAGGGCAGAGCTAGGAAGAAACTGGAAGTTCGAAGTGCACACAGGCACACTGAAGGAGAAAAAGAGAGCCAGGGCACATGCGCGCACGTGTGTGTGTTTGTGCGTGTGCGTGTGTGTGTTTCGGGGGAGGGGGAGAAGGGCAGGGAATCTCAGCTCAGAGAAATGGAAGGCCCTGAGTCTCTAGAACCAAGGGAAAGACTCCTTAGAGTCTAGCCCTCTGATTAGAAGTCAGGAGATCCTCTTTATCAGTGAATCAAGTAGAAGGATAAAGCTGAGGGAGTCGAAGGTTGGGGGTGAGGAGTGTGCATCCAGGTCTGGGGGGGTTGAAATGCAGGCAGGGAAAGGGGTGGGTATAGTATTGTGATAACTTTGGATTAGAGACACCTGCCAGTGCCATTATTAAAAGTGTGCCCTTGGGTAAGTCACTTTGTGCTCTGGGCCTCAGTTTCCTCACTTATAATATTGAGTTAATAATAGTACCCGTCTCACAAGGTTGTTGTAAAAATTTGATGACAAAATATGTATGAAACGTGCTTTGTATTGTGTCTGGCATATACTAAGTGCTCCATAAATGGTAGTTATTATTGATGGTAGCTATAATGATAATAGATTGGAAACAGTTGAATGCCTATCAGATTAATAAAGTCTGTTGGTATCCTAGATATTCATTGCATACTTATCACTGACTTCTGCAAGCCTTATGGCACTGAGAAAGAGCTCGGCTCAGGCCTAGAGGTTGGAGTCAAAGGGCTTGTCCGAGGTGAGGTCCACATAAGGCAAGGTAATTAGCCTGGGGTGCTATGCTGAGTCAGGTGGATGGCAGTATAAAGACTCAGAGTGGGGATGTGAGAAGCCATAAGAACAGACCTCATCTTTTTTTTTTTAATTAATTTTTTATTTTTTATAAACATATATTTTTATCCCCAGGGGTACAGGTCTGTGAACCACCAGGTTTACACACTTCACAGCACTCACCAAAGCACATACCCTCCCCAATGTCCATAATCCCACCCCCTTCTCCCAAACCCCCTCCCCCCAGCAACCCTCAGTTTGTTTTGTGAGATTAAGAGTCACTTATGGTTTGTCTCCCTCCCAATCCCATCTTGTTTCATTTATTCTTCTCCTACCCACTTAAGCCCCCATGTTGCATCTCCACTTCCTCATATCAGGGAGATCATATGATAGTTGTCTTTCTCTGCTTGACTTATATACACAATGGAATACTATGCAGCCATCAAAAGAAATGAAATCTTGCCATTTGCGACAACATGGATGGAACTAGAGCGTATCATGCTTAGCGAAATAAGTCAAGCAGACCTCATCTTTTAAAATTAGTTTCCTAAAGGCAGGCTCTGAACTTGGTCATCCAGCTCCTAGAGGTACAATTTCCCCTACATGCTTCTCCTCATTGCTGGGGCATAGTCCCTATTTGCACAGGGAGGACATTATTCCCATTTGAAGAAATTTTCTTTAACTTTTTAAGATTTTATTTATTTGAGAAAGAGAGAGAGAGAGAGAACACAAGCATGGGGAGCAGCATGCAGAGGGGGAGGGAGAAGCAGGCTCCCCATTGAATAGAAATCCAGACCTGGGGCTTGATCCCAGGACCCTGGAATCATGACCTCAGCTGAAGGCAGATGTTTAACCAACTGAGCCACACAGGTACCCCCCATTTGAAGATATTTTCATGGGAAATCAAAGAAGAGGAGGCAGAAAAGAAAGAAGCAATCTCCTATACTCTTGTTGCTTTCAATCAATACCAGGCCTATCCTTGCTGATGTGCAAACTATTTCCCTGTTAGAAATGAGATCTGAGGGTTATCTGCCTTTTTCTGTCTTTCCAGATTTGACCGTCAAGACTCAGCTCCATCTGTCTTTCACAAACCAGCCCCACAACCACCTGATCAGAGAGGTACAGATAGGTTGGGTTATAGCCAGACAAATGGAAATCACTCTAGGTCTTTCAAGCAGAAAATTTAAAACAGGGATTAGTATATATCGATGACGGAAGAAATAAGAAGCCAAACAGGACAGTGAGACAGCTCAGAGAGTTATCAACTCAGCAGCAATAAGAATCCCATCTTATCCCTAGAGTTGGAAGGACAACTGGAAGAGGTGGTAAGTGGTATTACCAGAGCCCAGAGATGGGGTATCTGGTGGGAGCTAGAGTGAAGATGTGGATGCCTTGCAAAAGCTGGGGCCAAGGAGAAAGGGGATACTTGGTGCTAGTTGGACGTGAACCCCATGGGAAATACAGCTGCTGCTGGTCGTACCACAAAAAGTGTGGCTTGGGATGCAGAAGAAATATCCAAGCTCCTCCCTTATTTTTTTCTTTTTTTACCTTTGGGTTGGTCAAACCTACCCAGAAGCCAAAGGGCAGGCTGATACAAAGCAGAGAAGAAGATGAACAGAATGGGTCTGAGAGTCAGAAGGAGAGAAAAAAACCTTAATTATCATCCTTTTACAGAGAAGTCATATGAGGCTGAAAGAGGTCAAGTTGCCTCAAACCACACTTAGTCCAGGTTTCAAATTCAGGCAGTCTGACTTCTCCTATGCCCATTTTCTTTGTAATCACTGTTACTATACAATCATGATAATACTACTATTATTATTTTACCCATCAGATCTCTCTCTCTCTGAACTAGACTTTAAGCTCCCCAAACGCATCAACTATGTCTACCTTTATATCACTTAGAGCACCAAGTCCTTATGTATTTTTCAGAACCTACCAAGAAATGTAAGTTGTTCACTGATCTGGGATTATTAGCAGGTCTTCATAGTTTCCATATCACCCAAAGTGGGGGCACTATTAAAACATCCTCGGTGGTTCTGAGTGTCTGCTTTCTTGCTAGTGAAAGTTAACAATCCCAGATCGGGTTCCAGAGAATCATTTGGCAATAGGGAAAAGCACAAGCTACAACGAGAAAAATCTATGTCTAGGTTGCTTGAGGGTATCCCAAAGGAAAGAGACAGTTATTAAAATTTGAAATGGCTCTGCTCCAATGTCATCAAATTTCTACAGGTTGAATCGAGCAGCTCCTTCACATGGAAAGAGGCTCTACTATCCCTTGGACTTAGAGCTTCCATAGTTTGGATTGTTCTGTGGGACTGAAAGCTAGCAGGGTTATGTTTTGTTCTGTTTTCTTAAGCAGCAGTCTTGAGAGCAAGATGAGGGATACAGGTATGTTAGATGAAGTATCCATTTTTCTGATGCTCATGAAATCTTTGGTCACTGGAACTGATAGGACAAGTAGACTGGTGGTTCAGGGTTGCCACGTAACTAGGGAAGATGAGAAAGTGTGCTGGGAACTTGGCAGTGAAAGTGAAGTTCAGGTGCTTCCTGTCCTCAAGGTCTGTGTGATGGGGTAGCAGTTCCTTCCATGAATGAGTGCTGGGGTCAGACTACCTCAATTCAAATCCAGCTTCTACCACTCTTTAGCATATGTTATCCACATCCTGGGGATAATAGAGTATTATAATATAGTGTACTATCTTTATTTTCTCCTACCTCTCTGGTGGTTCTTTCTCAATCACCTTGGGTGACTATCCTATCTTTTCAACTTCTACACACTCGAGTTCCTCACATTTGGATCTCTTCTCTTTTGTATCCACACTCACTCCCTTAGTGATTGTTCTGAGTCCCATGGCTTTCAATGTGACTCTCACATAGTGACTCTCAAATCTCTTCTTTCCAGTCTGGACCTCTCTGCTAGACATGTAGACCACTGTCTACCTGACATCTCCACTCAGATGTCTAACAGGCATTTCCAACTCCACATGTCTAAAACCTAACTCTGGATCTCTGTCCCAGGCTTAAGCCTTCTCCTTTACTACTCTTCCCCATTGCAGTAAGGGAATACCCTACCCTTCCAGTTACTCAAGCCCAAAGTCTTGATATCATCCAGGACTCCTCTGTTTTGCTCATACCCCACATCTGGTCCATCAGAATTCGATGTAGCTTTGAAATATACCTAGAATCTGGTGACTTCCCACCATCAGCTCTTATTTTGGTTAATGCAGTGATCTCATAATTGGTATCTCTGTCTTGGTTGCTGCACCATTTCTGTCTTTTCTCAATCAGCATATCCTTTAAAAAGATATTTTACTTATTTATTTGAGAGAGAGAGAGAGAGAGAGAGAGCACGCACAAGCAGGGGAGTGGCAGGCAGAGGGAGAAGCAGGCTCCCTGCTGAGCAGGGAGCCCAACACAGGGCTCGATCCCAGAACCACGGGATCATGACCTGAGCCAAAGGCAAATGCTAGTCTGACTGAGCCACCCAGGTGCCCCTCAGTCAGTATATTCTTATTCAAGTGTAAGTCAGATCATATACTTCCTCTGCTCAAAACCCTTGCATGGCTCCATACTTCACTCAGGGTAGAAGCCAAAGTCTTTACAAAGGTCTCCCAGACCCAACTTTGTTGTTGACTCTTATTACCACTCTGAAATCATCTCCTATTTCTCTCTGACCTGTATACTCCACTCCAGTCACACTGACCTTCCCAAGGCTGAAATCAGAGAGTCAGCATGGCTGAGCTCTTATCTCAAGGCTCTGGAGAAAAATCTGCTTCCAAGTTCATTTAGGTGGTTGGCGGAACTCACTTCCTCATGGTTGTAGGACTGAGGTCACCACTTTGTTGCAGGATGTCAGCTGGGGGCTGCTCTCATTTCCAAGAGGCCACCTGCATTTCTTCCCATGTTTCCCTCCATCATCAAGCCAGCAATGGCACAGGAAACCCTCCTCACACTTCGAATCTCTGACATCGTCTATTGTTACCACCTGGAGAAAACTCTGCTATTAAAGGACTTATATGATTAGATTAGGCCCATCTGGATAATCTCCCTGATTAGTAACCTTAATTACATCTGTAAAATCTCTTTTGCCACGTATGCAACAGTAATTACAAATGTGCCATCTCATCATATTCACTGTCCTCTGATGATTAGGGCAGGAAATCTTAGGGGAACATTTTAGGATTCTGCCTACTACAGTGAGATTCAGACTGTTTAAGAAACCGACCAATCAGGGGCTCCTGCGTGGCTCAGTCAGTTAAGCAGCTGCCTTCAGCTCAGGTCATGATCCCAGGGTACTGGCATCGAGCCCCATGTCCAGCTCCCTGCTCCTCAGGGAGCCTGCTTCTCCCTCTCCCCACTGCTGTGCTCGTGCTCCCGCTCTCTTTCTCAAATCAATAAATAAAACAATAAAAAAAAAAAGAAACCGACCAATCAGAATGTATGTCAGCAATAGCACTGGGACAGAAATGTGCAAAATACCTGCTCTTCCAGGCGTCACCTTTCACCTGCTGGATTGTGAGGTGATCTCGGGACATCCCAGAGGGAACAGCTGGAGTGGCAGCTATTTACCAACAGACATGAAACTATTTCAATGTCTTCCCAACTTGTTGCCCTATCAGTGATTAGTAGTTGGTTATCTGCCTGGTTAGACGGTTACAAATCACTGTGTAGTGTGCTAGTTTTCCTCTTCTCTGTGCTTTGAAAGTCTGAGGTTGGTCCCGGGTGGGCAGGAAGAGCAACTGCCCCCCTTGGCACTCCCGGGTGTGCGATGGCCCTTTCCAGCCTTGTTTATTGCCTTTGCCATGCTGGGATTGTTTTGATGAATGTCTTCACGGGCATAGCTGTCTTTTGCTGTTGGAAACTTCATCCATTATCTCAGACTCCAAATGCTGGCCCCCTGGGGGAGATAATCAATTCTATGTATTTGGGCTCTCCCCAAGCCTCACAGCAGATGTGGCTGAGTGAGGCAACTGCTATTTACTTAATCTAAGCTTCAGAGTGAACGGTAGCCAGAGAAACTGAGGGTTCTTAGTAACTTGCCACACGAGGCTATATTGCACAGATCATTGTAAGCCTCATGTTTTGTGAGGACCAGCCTCAGGCAAAAGAGATTCCCCTTTATAGGTGAGTTGGAGGTAGGAATAGGGCCTAAGGTAAGTGAATGTCGTGGGGCTTGTCTGTCCCTCTGACTTTGTGTTTTCCTAAGGGAGAATTTGATGAAAATGGTCTCAAGGGCAGCTTCACTTGATGGAACTGGGCACATACACATGAGGAACAGCAGGGACAAGGTGGGTGTATTTAGAGAAGTGTTACAGAGAGAAATAAGCAGCTTAAGGAAGAGAAAAGCCTAAACAGAGAAGAGGAAATCAATGCTAATCACAAACAATAATAATATAAAATGTGGCGTGCTTTTTGCCTGATGATGCTGGCTGGGACCACAGAGCACAGGCCTGGAGTGATCCTTGCTTCCCTGTATCTTGAAGCTGACTACCTATGACTGCTTTGGAGCCTCCTCTGGCTTAGATATATGAAGTTCTTAAGAGCCATGTCTTTACTCCACCAGCAGCTCTGTACCCTGCGCAGAGCATCAAGAAGGAGCTTGACCTTCCAAGGGATTGCTATTAAACGGTGCTCCTGAGCCCCCTCTTATGATGTACATAAGATATATTCCCAGTAAAAGCATGTCAACAACTGAGTCTCCCCTTAGACCGAGTCAGCTTGTTGATCCCTTTTGAAGTAGGAGAGACTTATCTTCAGTGGCTTCCCTTCCTATGACATTTCCTCCATATCAGGGCCCTTCTACACACTATGTTGACTACAGAAGTGGAGATGTTGCAAGTGGAATCAAACCTGCTTGCTTGTCTTTACTGCTCAGACAGATCCCGATGTTTTTGTAATCAGTTTGCTCAATATCAGGACCCCCCTGGATCCAGTTCCAAATGATAAAGATACATTACCAGAAGATCCCAAAGTAGGAGGCAGTATTCAGAAGGGGTGGCCATGAGTCCATAGGTATGAGATAGTATAGACCCTATTCAGGCCATCTTCCAGCAAACCCTCACCCCTACACCCCCAAGCTCTCTTCAAGCTAAGGTGTTTTCCTCAGGTACAACAGTCAGTTACATTAAAACACAACTTGCTACCAGCAGGTGGTGACAAGGGAGCAGAGTTGATTATTTCCACCCTTCCTAGCAAAATGTCACTGAGCTCAGTGGGAGACAACACAGACCTGTATTAGGTGACAAGAAAATCTCTTTTGTTTTCCACTGCATTAGGAGTGATCAGCTGCAAGACACCCAGGGAGAAAATGACAAGTGCCTCAGCATGAATATTGCCATCTTTGGCAGGGTAACAGGATACTAGGCATGAGGGTGGGAAAATAACCCCCTAAGATTTTAGGCCTATCCCCTTTATACAGACAGACTTGGAGTGAGCATAGATCATTCCAGAGTTCTTAGTCTAATTGGGTTCAAACTATTGAGAGAGAGAAGTATAAAATGGAGTGATATCCCATTTCAAAAGCAGCAGATGAACAGCATTTCAGTTAGAAGGGACCTTGCGAGTTTAGCCTGTTCATCTAGACATCCAGACTCACAAGATGGCAGAGACAACAGGGATATTAAAGACCACTGCATCGGACTTGACCAGCTGGTGCATGAAAAGGTGTTCAACATCAGTAATCATTAGGGAAATAAATGTAAGTCAAAACCACCATGAGCTATCATGTCACAGCTGTTAGAGAAGAGCTATTATCAAAAAGATAAGAGATAACAAGTGTGGTGCAAATGTGAAGAAAAGGGAACCCCAGTGCACTATCGGTGGGAATGGAAATTGGTGCAGCCCCTGTGGAAAACAGAATGGAGGTTCCTCAAAACAATTAAAAATAGAAATGCCACATGTTCCAGCAGTCCCACTTCTGGGTATATAACCAAAGAAGATGCAACCATCATCTTGAAGAAATATCTGCACTCCCATGTTCACTGTGGCATTGTTCACAACAGACCAGACATGGAAACAATCTAATGGTCTCTTGACAGACAAATGGATAAAGAAAATATGCTGTGTCTATATACAACAGAATATTCCTCAACCATGAGAAAGGAGACAGTCCTGGAGGGATGGAAACTGGAGGGCATTATACTAAGACCAATAGTAAACCAGAAGAAAACCAGTGTCATCTGATCTCACTTCTATGTGGAATCTGAAAAAGTCAAATGCAGAGAGAGAGTAGAAGGAGGTTGCCAGGGGCTGAGAGGGTTGGAGGAAATGGTGAATATTGGTCAAAGGGTATGAATTTACAGTTAGAAGCTGAATAAGTTCTGGGAACTTAATATCTTATATGGTGACTCTAGTTAACAATATTGTATTGTACACTTGAAAGTTGCTAAGAAAGTTGCTATCTTAAATGTTCTCACCAAAAAAGGTCATTTATGTGAGGTTATGGATGTGTTCACTAATGTTATTATGATGAACATTTCACAATATATATGTATCAAATCATCACATTGTACACCTTAAACCTACCCAATGCCATATGTCAATTATATTTCAATAAAGACAATCCATTTCAACCCTCTCACTTTTTGGATGAAGAAAATGAGGCCCACAAAGGGCAAGTAAGTTATTCAAGGTCACAGTCGTAAATAACAGGACTAGGACTAGAGTTCCTGGTCTTCTAACTCCTAATATCTTTTTTCACTATACACCAGCACCTAAGCACCTAAAATCTAAACCATCCTCATGGGTACTTTCATGTTCTGATTTCTTTAAACTGTCCAGTGAGAGATATTCTACAAACCTATCTAGAAGACTATGTCATTGCTATTTAGGATTAGGAAATTTCTCCTAATATATAACTCAAAAGCCACCTGCTACAACATAAACCCACTTCTCTTTGGTCTGTCCTTAATTAAAATGGATCACAGATGTTCACTATCACCAGGAATATGTAAGAAATATGGACAATATGTGTGTGTACCTATGTGTGTAAAAATCCATGTATATTTATGTATATATTTATATGCATGCTTATATTTATATAACCAATAATTTAAGCTGTTTTTTGTAGGCTAGATGATTCCTCAGTGGCAGACCAAATCTGAGAAATGATATCAATGAAGGAAGAGAGGAGTCAGGTCTTTTCATCTGTCTTCCATGCTAGAGCAAAAACTTTTAGCAACAGATAGACCCATGGGGTTGATCTACTATCTTAATATGAACTAAGCATCCAAATCCACTGATTCTCAACTAAACAGGATCTCAGATAGCCAGAACTCCTTTACTAATACTCCATTTCTAAATATGATAGGCAAATCATAAGAAAATACACTAAGGTTTGATACTTACTTTGGCATCAAAAACCAGAGCAGGGCCTGGACTGATCCCTTGTATGCCTTCACTATTTCTCATTTAGGGTGATATTGCTGATCTAGATGGTAGCACCATGGTCAAAAAAAGATTCAGTGATTGACTCTACTAAAGTGGGTCACATAGTGGATTGTAATTAGTCATCTATACTTGATCAAAAAATAGTCACTCTCTGTCTGAGAAGTTTGTCTTTGGCAATGGAATGCTCAGTTTTGTAAGGAACAATTTTGCAAGAGGGAAAGAAGACCCTTCTGCCAAAGGATCCAATCAGCTCAATCCACTCTGGAGATTAGTGGCGCCAGACTATGCCCATACCTCCCGAGCTCTCCTTTCTAAGGCAAGAAAATGGATTCAGAGTTTTAAACATATTTTTAAGAGGCTACCAGAAAGTCCTATTAACTAGAACATCCTCTTCTAGATGACTGGGATTCAATGGACTCAGATTCCAAACCGAGCTGCCTTCGAGAGAAACAGTTCACTCTAACAACTGGGAAAGCTCATAGAAAATACTCAACGCAGACACACTGCTTCGTTGAGCTTCCAGTGGGCTCTGGGGCCAATGTGACCACTCCTGCAATGAAGCAATCCCCCTGTAAAGCAAAGGTACTCACGGCAATAAGCTGGTAGGAGTTGTTCATCATGGCAATCAGCATGTTCAGCAGCACAACTAGGGAGATGACGTTGTATGTCCCAAACATGGTAGCTCCCACAAACTCTGTGAACTCGTGTCTGGCTTTTACATTGGTGACATAGAGATTTAAAAGGCCAAAGACAGACCAGAAGAGCGACTGGAGGGTTTCGAAGAGCCTAAAAGAGGTAGAAGAGCAGGTTAGTTAATTCTCTAGGAAGGGCAAGAAAAAGAGATAGAAAATGTGAAGGAATCTGCTTAATAAGGGGCCTGTCAGATTTATGTCCCAACAAGGAGACTGATGATGTCACACTATTTTGGTCTCTTTCCATAGACAATGCAATCAGGTGGGTTCATTTGTTTGGTACCCTTTCTGTCTCCTAGGTTTTCCCCTTCCACCTGGAATACCTTCTTTCTCTTCTCAGTCTACACAGAGCCTATGCTTTTCTAAGAGTTCTTTCCAGGGCTCCTTCCTTTGCCAAACTTTCATCTTGAGACCATGTGATTTATCACCTTCCTAATTACATAACGTCAGTAAATGAGTAGTTAAGAATATGTGGCTTGGGTTAGATTGTTCTAGGTTAAAATCTCAGCTCTGTCATTTGCTAGTCAAGTGAATGTGAACAAGTTACCATTTCTGATACTTCTTTCATGCTTCTGACAGTGCCCACGGGGGTGCTAACTCAGTGGAGGAGTTTAGGGATCCTTGAACTAACACACTGTGTAGATTATTTTAAACACTACGTTAACCAACAATTACCGAGAACTTACTATCTATAAACATGTTAAGCACTTTTCCATACATGATCATTAATATCCTTATAAACTTTACTGTTGTGGCTGAGGAAACAAAGATTCAGTGGTCACTCAGCTGTAAGTGCTGAGCCAAAATTCAAATCCAATTCCATCTGACCTCCCCAAACCACTGCATTATTTTATATAAGATGGCTTCACATATTATTGTTTCCTCTTCTAGTCTCCAAATATGTAAGTTTGCAGTGATATGTTTTCAGTGTCTAGGGTTTCTTTGGCCTCATATTCTGAAGTCTGTGCTGGTAGCAATAAAAGGCAGCCAACAGCAGAAATCAATAATTTCTCAAGCACACAGATGAGGAGCAGAACATAAGAAATGCTACTTTTAAGATTTGATGCCCTTTTTCTATTGCTCAAAATATGTTGTTTTAATTTTTTAAAAAAATTTATTCATTTAAATAAACTTTTTTAGAGAAAGAGAGCATGAGCAGGGGGTGGGGAAGAGGAAGAAGGAGAGAGAGAGAG
The DNA here is from genome assembly GCF_009829155.1 of Mustela erminea. Lineage (NCBI taxonomy): Eukaryota > Metazoa > Chordata > Mammalia > Carnivora > Mustelidae > Mustela > Mustela erminea. Next base: position 93,147,989 of record NC_045635.1, read on the forward strand.
ACAGAGAGAGAAAGAGAGGCAGACTCCCTGCTGAGCACAGAACCTGATGCGGGGCTCAATTTCACGACCCTGAGATCATGACCTGAGCTGAAGTTAAGAGTCAGATGCCCAACTGACTGAACCACCCATGTGTCCTCCAAATGTGTTGCTTTGGGGGTGCAATATATTTTGAGAGGCTTAGGCATTTGTTCTTGGGTTCACTTAGAGGGTATGTGGGAAATGTTTTAACGATTCCCTCTATCTGGAAGTGGTCTTCCCCATATCTTTGCATGACCATCTCCCTAACGTAACTGGAGTCTCAGCTCAGATGTCACTTCCTCAAAGAAGCTTTCCTCGGTCATGCTACCAAAAGTAGCTCCACCAGTTTTTTTCTTTGTCTTTTTTAAAAAGATTTTTATTTATTTGAGAGAGATAGAGTGAGAGAGCAGGAGCAGAGGAAGAGGCAGAGGGAGAGGGAGAAGCAGGCTCCCCACTGAGCAGGGAGCCTGACGCAGGACTCAATCCCAGGACCCTGGGATGATGACCTGAGTTGAAGGCAGAAAGATGCTTTAACCGACTGAGTCACCCAGGCATCCCGTCTCATTTAACTTTCTTTGTAACATTTAAAACTCCCTAAAATTATAAGAAGTAATTTTTCATTTACATGTTTATTTTCTGTCCATCCTCACTAGAATGTAAACTCTAGGAGGGCAGAGACATACAGCTACTCTGTACTTGGCACATGATAGGCACTGAATCATACTTGTTGAATAAATGAATGAATACTTATTAGCTATTACTATTACTGTTCTCAGTGGATTAAAGTCTAGAAGACTCCAGTCCCATTGACAACTGCCCAGCCAGTAGGCAGCACCATGGGGTTAGTCATTTTGATGAAGGCTGTGCTCTGTCTGCACTGGCCTGACTCTCATGGAGTCTCTTTCAGGGCTGTCTGGGCAACATGCACATGGCCCTTTTCAACCAGTTGCATGGCTTTTCTCTTTATTATCATAGGTAACTTCCATGATTTTTCCAGCATCACCTGGCTAGCCTAGAAGGAAGAAATTTGTTTTTTATCTGATGAAGATAAGTGCTGGCTTGTGAAGCATTTGAGGAATCAAAAGTAAGATGAGAGACTGGAGTTCAGGGGGCCGGTTGGCACAAGAACCAGAATATGGCAAGTCAGACTTAGCACAGGATCCGAATTTCTAGGAGAGACTAAAAGTCAGGGCCAGCAAATGCAGTGCATTACAGAGCCAGGCAGCGGATTAAAAATGGGAAAGATAAGGGGCTCAGGAGTCTGGTTCTACTAAGATGGCACAACCAGGATGTGCCAGGGGCCACCTGAAGTCAGGACAGGTGGGAGGTCAGCAATGGCACAAGCAGCTAGCTGGTAGCTGGAGAGCAGAAGCCAGGGTGGGTGTGTTTCAGAAAAACAGAAAGGAATTGCAGAAAATTGGAAAGGTAGTTTGAAAAACCAGGGTCTCTGGAAGCTGAATGACCTCGAGCATAGAAACATTCAGTAAGGGGTGCCTGGGTGTCTCAGGTGGTTTAGTGTATGCCTTCAACTCAGGTCATAACTCCAGGGTCCAGGGATCGAGCAGTCATGTCATCCTGGATTTCACATGCCCATTCTGCAGTCCCCCAGGCTTGCAATTTCTTATTCTATCATGCATTTCCTAAGCTTCTAACTCTGCATGGAATGCCCCTGCCATCCTCCCAACTTCTAGCTTCCACTTTCATCCTGTCTCCTTCTTTGCCCACCTCTTATTTGTCCTGCCCTGCCTCCTTCCTTATGAGGCTGGGTTAGATGTCCCTCTTTTGTTCTCCCACAGTACCTTAGCCTGATTCCACAAAGGCATATATCACAGTGACAGTATAGGAGAGTGGCTAAGAGCAAACTTTTAGACTCCTGCCCTTATCAACTATTTGATTGGAAAACTTAAATACCTTCAAACTTCAAGTTTCCTCATCTCTAAAATGGTTTTTTAAAATTTAATTTTATTTTCTCAGTGTTCCAAGATTTATTGTTTACGCACACCACACCATAGTTTATCAGAAGGATAAATACTAATTACTAACATTTACTGTGCCCTTATTATGTGTCAGCCACTATGCTAAGTGCTTTGCTTGTCTTGTAATGTTTGATTCTTGGAATAACCCTATGAAATAGCTACTATTTTTTTTTTTTAAGATGAGAAACTAAAGCGAAGAGTGGGCACACTGGTAGGAAGTGGCATAGGTAGGATTTGCACCAGGCTCTTTTGGTCCTGGAGCCCACATGCTTAACCACTTTTCCCCATTACATAAGATACCATATATGATGCACTAGGCACAGTGTTTGGCATAGGCTTTAAAAATGGCAACTGTTTTGCTGAAACAAATACTTCATTCCATGTTAATAAATGGCAGCTATTCTAATTGTTTACTCATATTCTTTATTAGACTATAAACTTCTTGAGGATAAGGACACCCTCATTGGCTGGCACATAGCAGTTGCTGAATACATGTTTGTTGAATCTGTTAAAGATGATGGGAGAAGTACCCATGGGAGAAGTATTAAGGAAAGTACAAATAATTGGCACCCTCCTGTGATAAGAGTAGCAGGAAGGCTATGAACTTAAAATAGGGGGAAAAGCAGAAGACAATCAACAACAATATTTAAAACCTGGCCAGAAACATAAAGAACCCTTGATGGGGACTGAGTTTGTATCCATGCAATAAGATGGGACAATATGGGCTGAATGCTGGGTAGAGAAATCTCTACTGATTAAGTAGGAATAGCCACAACTGAATGGAGTTGGTCTACAAGGAGGTCCCAAGTGAACTGCTCTGTCACTGCTACGACCTGCGATGGCTTTGTATGTATTCGTGTTTATTTCAAGTTTCCACAAATTTTGTGTAACTTCACCAAACAAGTCTTACACCTGCATCCCTGGATAAAAGAACAGACTGCAGCTTGTATGCCTGGATTGAAATCCTGACTCTGCCACTTACAATCTGTGTGACTGGAGACAACCTGTGTAACTGCTTTGTACCCTAATTTCTCTATCTGTAAAATGGGTAATAATAATAATGCCTACCTTATAGCATGGTTATGAGGATTAAATGAGTTAATTCATGTAAAGCTCATTTGTACTAGTGTCTAGACATAACATTCAGTAAATATTAGATGCTTTCATGATTATTGTCAACCTTTACATTTCTTTATTGTCTTTATAGATTGTCATTCATTTGGATATCTAGTTATACATAGCTGCAACCATAGTGTGTACAATTTTTGTGTTTTTAAGAGTTACACATTTAGGGTATGTTACTTTTTGTGTATATATAGAATCTGCATGTGTATCATTTTAATAGCTGCCCAATATTCCACCCAGTGAATATCAAGCCTGTCTTGACATTTTTATCAATGCTTTTGATAAGAATAGATGGCAAGCTTCTAAGATCTTCAGATGATACAAGACTGGGAGTGATAACTAATAGATGGGATGACAAGACCAAGATTCAGAAAGGTTTCAAAATCATGGAGCAATGGGCTGGAACTAACAAGAGGAAATTTAATAGGGATCAATGTAAAGCTTTGTTCTTGGGCCAAGTGCCCAAATTCAGGATGACGGATGTAGGAGAAATGCCAAGGATTTTCTCTGACAGCAAGCTAAAAGTGGGTCAGCAGAGTGATACTGTGCTAAGTGCTTTGCATGTGTTAATATTTGATTCTCAGATCTTCAGTATGGCCAGATACTTCAGCCATATGAGTAGGGACAGTGCAGACGTAAATCTAGATTGAAGATAGGATGGGCATATCGAACATCATTATGTCTTAGGCCTCTGTGGTAGGTACCAGGCTTCTAAAGTGGGGTAATCTCAGTCTGGTGGGTGAAAGAGTGAACAACGACTAACATACAAGTTATATTGTCACAGAGATGTGCTTAGAATGCCATAGGAAACAAACACAGAAGGAGACTGTAACTGAGAGTGGGGTTAGAATGGGTAAGAAGAGACTTAGAAGAGCAGGTTATTTTTCAGCAGAGGCTTGAAAGATGGGTTAGAGTTTTCCAGGCTGGCCAGGTGGGGATGGGCATTCCAGCCAGGCAGAGGGAATGGTGTGGGATGTGCAAAGGCCCATAGGCCAAGATGCTTTCCTGTAGTTGGGAAGAACAAGGTGTTACCTATGGGGAAGAGGAGTGAGAAGCTGGAAAGGTGGGGTCCAGATTATCAAGGTCCTGTGTGTTATGGTAAAGAAGTGGATTTTACACTGGGGAAGATTTCAATACCTGGCAGGCATGAAGATGGGTGGTAAAAGGATAAGACTGGTGTTTAGGAAGAAACTTCTGTGAGGCAGGTGGGAAATTGTTTGGAGGAGAAAGACTACTGGAAGCAGGGAGACCGGTTGGTGGGTGGGGGGGTGGGGGGTAAAAGATGGGGGTAGGGATATGTGCGCATGTGTGTACGTGTGCGCACCCACGCACGCACACGTGCACGCGCGCGCACCCACGTGCACTCATGAGCGCGCATATGCGTAAAGGCTAAATTCAGGAGAGATTTACCGAGTTCAGCTGCACGACTTGGTGAGAGACTGGACGAGTTGCGGACGGAAGAGGGTAAGAGTCATAAATGACTTCTAGGATTCTGGCTGGTGGCATTTAATAAGATGAATTGAAGGGGAAATAGATTTGGGGTGGGGATACGGAGATAACGGAATTTAGCTGTCGACATTTTGTGCTTGAAACGCCGGGGCACAGCCATGTGCGTTCGGGAGGTATCTGGAATTGAGGGCTGGAACCTCAGAAAGAGACGTAAGATAGGCAAGTTAGCTTCTTGCCACTTCCACAGTTTTTCTATCGCAGGTTCTATGCCCTCAGAATGCTGATGCTTTCCCGGTTACTTCTCTCAATAGTAGATGAAGGCGAGGTGTCCCCAGGATGGAGTACTAGACTTAAAACTGCCGATAGTATGGTCATGCGGTTGTCAGTAAGGATGGTGAGGTCCTCCTGAATTGTGTGCCTGGGAAAAATATCTCTTTTTTTTCTTTTTTCTATTCTTTTTTTTTTTTTTTTAAAGCCAAAGAATAGCAAAGGCGTCTCTGGAGAATCGGAAGGAAACGGATGACAATAAGCCGATGGCACAGCTTATGTCAGATATATAAATGAGCTTGCTTTCTCTTTGTCTTAAAAGATGAGTTTTCCTGATGCTCTGACGAAATAGTGTATATTTTAGCAGGTATTATAAATGCCGGAGTTGAGGTGTTTAAAGGAAAATGTTAAGCTGAGCCAGACTTCCATGGAGGAAAAAAATCAACACCTAGAAGAAAAGTTGAGGTGGTATTACTGCTGATTTGGCTCCAGCATGACAACGCTTCTTTATACCTGATGCCCCAAGGTATAATTTTGAGTGTGCCAGGTCCACATTCTTGTTTATTGTCCCTGCTGGGCAAGTGATGGGAGCAGAATGTAAGTCGGCAACAGGGGTATTAATAATGGCTATACAAATTCACAAGAAGGCATTTAATAAACTTCTTCAACAGAGTTTACATGGAAGAGCAATTTCACAGGGGACCTGGCCTCCTGGAAGGCACCTCACTTTCAGGTGTTCAGTTCTATTGCACACTTTGATGTGAACAAATGCAGCCTCTTGGTGCTCAAACTACCACAGCATTGCTCTTCATATTGAAAACAGGTTGATAGGAGTTCTGCCTCTAGAGTAATACAGGAGAGGAAGCAGGGCCTAGCCAAGAGGCACTAGCAGGGTGACCGGTTGCCGTTATACATTCCTGGCTGGCTTAACCAAAAATCCCACTCTCTTCTCATCAACTCATTTGACTTCTTTTTTTTTCCTTTCACATGAGTGCCGTTTCCCCATGCAAGATTTTCCCTTGAGTTCTGGGAAAAGAGGCAGGGGGTGTGGCCTAGTGGAGGGGGTGGGGACTGAAAATGCACAGTGGAATGAGTCAGCATTTTTCAAACTCTGTTCATTGGTACATCATCCTGGCCAATGCATTTGGGGTAATCTTTTCTTACATCGTGGATTCACAATGAAGTACCTAAGAAGACCCGCAGTTAAGAAATCCTTTAAAATTTGTCCTAGCATTTCCAAAAGTCAGTGGATCATATTTATGTGTCTTAACATCCCCATGAACTGTGGTTATTTATAACCCATTTTAGGAAATGCTGCTAGAAACAAATAATAGGTGTAGGCTACATAGCATTGTTTTTTCCCCTTTTTTTTGGTGCAACTTGGGGGTGAGCAGAAACTCATTTTTTCCTCTGGTCTTTGTTACTGAACACATTTCTAGGACATCTGAATTGTGTGGCACTGAACTGCCTTAGTTTATAGGATTAAGGGGAAAAAATGTAGTTTAGTTTAATGACTAAAACCCTCTCATGAGCTTGGGGTCATTACTGTAAATACCAGTGTTGAGTGGCACTTTCCAGAACTGGGGGGGTTGAGATGGACATGTTACAGGACACTGAGTCTAGCGTAAGCCCAGGATGTCTCTTGAAATCTAACAAATTTCCTATCGTGTGCTTATTTTCTTCTTGTTTGTTTCCCCTAACAGTGATTTGTCGGAAAATAACAGCCATCTTGGAGGCTTGAAGGTCCTAAGGAAGGAGACGTTGAGTTTACAAAGAAAAGGTACACAAACTCCATGTGTCTGGCAGCAGTGGACTCATGGACAGCTTCATGAGCTGCCTCCTTGTGTCTCAAATGGGAAAAGGGAGACATTTCTGATCCATGCTAGGGGAGCTAAACTAATCCCATAAGGTGAACTGATTCAAATCTTGCCTTCAGCCTGTCCCATCTCTAGCTTACTCCTATGAAAGGACATATAGATGTCACTGGGAGGTGCTCATGAGCTTTTATTCTAAGCCCTGTCTATGCTCTGCTTTGGCCTATGGCCCAGAGAATTTGTCCCTCCCAGCATTCCATCTTCTATTCCACACTGTGTGGACTCAGGCAGTCATACTGGTTCTTATGAAGCATTCCCCATCAATATTGCTTGAAGGGTGGATTTGCATGTGTTCTGTTTTGGAATAGAAATGCTCCCCAGTAGGATGTAATGTCCATCCCCACAGTGCAATCAGGCAAAAGGGATGCAACCACTTTGCATAAGGCCTGTTCAAACATACCAGTTCTCCTATAAACTTTTACCTTAATTCCATCAACTCCTATGGTCTTACCTCCAGTCTCTATTAGGATTTCACTGACAGGCGTTGGTTTTGTAATACTAGATAGGGGAGGTTTTCCTCAGCCAGACATAATATCCATTCCCATAAAAACATTTAGGTAAAGGAGACACAGGGTTTTTACATAAAGCCTGTTCAAACATTCTAACTTTTATGATCCTATTGACACTTACATTTTTTAAATAAGATTTTATTTATTTATTTAAGAGGGAGAGAATGAGAGAGAGTGAGAGAGAGAGAGAGAGTGAGAGTGAGTGTACACAAGAGGGGAAAAGTCAGAGGGAGAAGCAGACTCCCCGCTGAGCAGGGAGCTCGTTGTGGGACTTGATCCCGGGACTCCAGGATCATGACCTGAGCTGAAGGTAGTCGCTTAACCAACTGAGCCACTCAGGTGCCCTGATGCTTACGTTTTTAATTTTTTACTTCTTTTTTTTAAATTTTTTTTTAAGATTTTATTTATTTCTCAGAGAGAGAGACAGGGAAAGAGCAAGCACAGGCAGACAGAATGGCAGACAGAGGCAGAGGGAGAAGCAGGCTCCCTGCTGAGCAAGGAGCCCGATGTGGGACTCGATCCCAGGACACTGGGATCATGACCTGAGCCGAAGGCAGCTGCTTAACCAACTGAGCCACCCAGGTGTCCCTTTACTTCTTTTTAAGTAAGCTCTATACCCAGCATGGGGCTTGAACTCATGATCTTGAGATCAAGAGTCACATGCTTTATATATTGAGCCAGCCAGGTGTCCCTATCCTTACATTTTTATATTTTCTCAATCTAACTACAGCCTGAGTCAGGGCATCACCAAGGGGTTTTGGTATTACAGTTAAGAGGAGTTCTGTATGAATGAGTCCAGAAACTTCTCTTTTCCACCCTCTAACCATTTTACTTACTGTTGTACAGAAGACTTTGGGTTCCCAGCTAGAGTTTGAGCCAAGGAACCCTGGCCTTTTTGTCAGTCTTTAACTTATTTTGTCCAAACACTGCCCCAAATGATTGCTGGTTAGGTTTCTCATTGTAATTTTTGCCTGCTGGCTTTTTAAAGTTCTCCAAACTGGGATAAATAAAGTAGACTTGTTTTGGGCCCTTTAATGTTGGGGGACCAGTATGGAGTCCCTTTGGCCATCCAAACCTTTGGGAGTGTTGTGTTAAAGTCTTTACTTTAACCCTGTCAAAGTCTGTTTTATTCATCTCAGTTCTTAATAACCACCTAAAGATTTCCATCCTGTGGGATGAGTCCTGGGTCTCTTCTCTGTTTCCTCTTTGTTTTGCTCCTTTCAATATTTGCTTTATTCACCTTATTCCTTAATAACTGTTTAAAAGCTTCCACTTTGTGGCCTTTTCCTATTCTACTGTTAATTAACCTAATGTTTTTATTAAGACCCATGAGAGAAAGCTGAGACATCAAATTGCAAAGGTTTCCCAGAGTGTTTTTTGGTTTTGCAGCCGTATGGTTATATGGGGTGCCTGTGTGAAAGAGGCTCCTTAACCACAGCATTTACTACGACCTGAGTAATGGGGGCGTATTCAGCAGGCAGATTTCTCAGTCATCTTGAAGTCATTTCCATGTGTCTTGTATAGGAAGCATGTCAGCGGCTTCATCTGGGGTATTCCACTTGGCATTGATAGGGGGAATTGAGAAGTCCCCCCTCTCAGGGTAAACACGCCCTACAGGGGCTTTTATCCAGTTAACTGGGCTGGTCATTCCCTTGGGAATAGCCTCCTTTGTATCTGGATCACATATAGTCATCTGTGATTGTTTAGTCATGAGCTATGGGTCCTGTATCAACCCAAACATGCCCTTCCACTCTACAGTATTCAAAATTAAAGGCACAGCTCCTAAATTGGTTACTCTCATAATCTGTTTTACTAATGGGTCTTCAGGAAGCTGATGATATCCACAAAATGAAAACAATTCCTTCATACTGAATTCTCTGGTTTCAGTAGTTTCTTAATTTTGCTGTCCCTCACACTGACCACCTTCTTGGTGACCAGAGGTCTTAGAGGGACCTTCTGTTGTCCTCTACAATTTTTACCTTGAGGGGTGACTTTGAGTCTAGTGGTCCAAACTCAGACTGACCCAAATCTGTGAGCTTCCATGCCTTCTCCAGACACCCTATTGTCCCCAAATCCCCATGTGCTCACCAATCTGTAAGCTCTCCAAAACCTGTCCTTTAAGGTTTTTGTGGAGGCTTCACTGAATAACCCTTTAGTCACTTAAGGTTGATTCTCCTGGCAACTAGCCTCCATCCTTATGTTGTTGTCCTAAAGTCACCTTCTTAACACAACAAAAGACACCTTTGTCAGTCTTGGCCCTTAGGAAATTCCAAGGCTTTTAGGAGCTCTGTGCCAGAAACAGGAAGGCCAAATACACATTTCTTATCATACATCACAATATCCCAGTCTACATTAAGATAGTCTTGCATCCCTCCTTTTTCTTTGTTCTTGTTTCAGAATACGTAATTTAGCTTTGGTAATCACTCGTTCAGAGGAATAGCCTTGCTCTTTCATTTCCTTGGTTAGTGATGCTTTTAGGAGTGAGGAATTATTTACCCCCTTTTCAAAGATTCCTACCAAAATTATTTAGAACTAGCTCTTTAGAGGAGTTCCTGGGAGCCCATGTATGTGTCTCTTTCTTCTCTCACCTAACTGCTTCCTCTCTTAGTCTTCTATAGCGAGAAGGTTTCTAAAGCGAGAAATCCTTTGGGTTGATCCATAAGTACGCTTTGTGTGGACTGTCAAGAAACAGTGATAAAGCTATGGACTGAAAATAGAGCAAAGAAAGAGAAAGCAGAAAAAGGCCAGGGAGGGGGGAGGGTCTTACGTGGAGAAGGCATTATTCTGTTTCTCACATCGGATTCCCTTGCAGTTGTTTGGCTCATCGATCGCTCTGGTCTCATAATAAAAGTAAAGCTGGTTCAATCCATTGGCAAAAGCCAGCAGTACTAGGCAGTAGATAAAGAGGAATTTGAGGATATCGAGCAGCATGCGCCCCAAAGAGATCTGCAGAGGTCCTAAGTGGGAGTTGGCTGTGAACAGGGATATGAGACGCAACGAACTTAAAATGTTGGATATTGCAAAGAGCGCTTCTGCAATCAGGGTCGGGTGCCACATTTCCCATTCTTCCCTTGGACGAGAACCATTATACTGCAAGAAACAAGTACACAAGGGGAGAGGTACAGTGAGCATTTATAAAATTTTTTCTTCTTTTCTCCTGTCTAGTACCCAAACAGAGCCACTAAAGTAAGCATCAAGCATTCATTTATACAACAGGCCGTGTGCATGGCACTGTTTGTCTCCCTTCCCCATCCAATCAATATAGGACGTTAATAACTCTTTCCCTCCCTCTCTCACCCAAATATATTCCCTGCATATACACAGAGAAAAATGAATTTTGAAGCAATCATCTGGAGCAACCACCTGTGGTTTATCCACAGACATTTTCTAACTCTGAGTTTACCAGATTGTTGGGGAGAGTCACTGGAACAGAGCCATCGGTATGCCCAAGGTAGTGGGGACAAATTACTCTGCTTCCTAATGAGATTTCAAATCAGATTTACCTCCCCAGGCCCCCATTTCCTTCTGAGTACCACAGACAACTTGTAGTTACTGAAGGATGAGGGATAGGTTCATGCCTCCTCGGTGTGCAGTGTTCATCCTGCCCTCCTTGCTGACTCACAGTTTGGGGCTGCTAGAGCAACCTTAGAGGGCCATTACTCAGTTTTCTGTTGGAGTTTAGCAGTCTGTAATGTATTTCATTCAATTACAAATAGCATGTAAGCCTTCCAGGTAGTGAATTTAGTACTGCTCCACATGGTGGTGTAGGCATGTATTTTATAGTTCCTTTGACAGCCCTACAAGTCCACATGTCCTTCTAGTACAAATGAAGAGCCAGGAGGTTGAAGGAGAGGAAAAGCCAGTGTTTCTGGGGTTGGCTACTCATTTTTCAGCCCCATTCTGGACTTCCAGCTCCTGGAACATTAGGAGCAGCTTTATAGAAAGATAGCTTCACTGTGAGGCCTTATAACCGATTTGGGCTCTGTTAACTTAAAACTGCCTGTATCTCTCCATTTCACCGTAAAATGAGGATAGTATCTACTCCTGTCCACTGCACAGGTTTGTGATTATGTGTCCATATGTGAGAGAGTGTGTACTCCATAAGGAGAGATGTTATAGAAATATAAGAACTTGCTTATTACCTTCCCCAAGACAGAAGTAGATTTTGCCTGGAATTCAATCCAAAGCATATTGCCTTGAGCTCTCATCTAAATATCACAATTTCTCAGGACTAAATGTAAACAACTTTTCTGAGAAAATGTTGCATTGGGGGCCAAATTATATTGTTAGCATTTCTAAACTGTGGTTCAGTTCCAACAACTGACAAAACTGGTGTTGTTAAAATCATTTGTGTGTATCCAATATTCTTCTCTGTTAGAGGAGTTGAGAGAAACCTTGCCACCCTTGTGCTTCCGTTTCAGATGAACTTTAGGTAGATAATCTGTTTTATATACTCTTGGCCAAATCTTATATCCCTGCATTTTTCCTTCCCAAAATAACAGCACCAAAAATACCCCACATTGGCTGCATCGCTGTGAGGGGTGGGTATCTTCAGGCCTATTTTACAAGTGGGAGAACTGAAATCCAGGTAGCAGAGTGACTTGCTTCTCATCACACAGCAAGCTGGTGGCAGAGCCAGGCCTAAAGTTGTGATCTCAACACACTTGGTCTAGTATTATCTCTATTAAATATTCACTCAAATGATAGTTGATATCACAGCATATATGTTAGATGGGTCTTTAGAAGTTCTGAGCTCTGAGACATGGAGATATTAATAATGAAACAGTCCTATATTTTAGAACTAGAAATTATCAACTGGAACCTGCACAGCTCTTAATTCAGGATTTTCCTCCCTCTATAATCACAGCTGTAAGCACAGGGAAGTCTGGTGCCCGGGGGACAGTGAATCTGGATTTGTAGAACATTCAGAAGTATGAAAAAGGATTCTTACGGCAAATCTGTGTTTTACATCTTTACCTTTGGAGGAAGATATTATAGAATATGAAAGCAAGGAATAAACTTGGAGATCTTTTAGCGTCAAGGTCAGCGAAACTTTTTCTGTCAAGGGTCAGATAGCAGAAATTTTTGGTTAGTGGGTTATATGGTCCCTTTTACAGCTACTCAACTCCTCGTTGTAGAAATAATAGGGAATAAGTGAACATATGGATATGGCAGCCGACCAAATTTGGTTTGCAGACCATAGTTTGATGGCCCCTGATCTAACACAAGTGGTTTGCAAATTGTGTTCCTTGAAGCCTGAGGGTTTAGTAGAAGCATTTTGTAGCCGCTCTGGGAGCCAAAGAAAAGGCTTGGAAGATTGATTCCTCAATCCAAATTCAATCTTTGAGCTCTCTCATATATTGAAGTTTTGAATAAGTTTTAACTTCAAGATATGGTTTCATGGAAACAGTTAAAAGGCTGACAGCCACTGATCTAGTCCAATCTGCTTATTTTGCAGAGGCAGAATCTTAGGCTCAAGGAGGTAGAAGGATGACCTATGGTAATCTAGATTGTATCAGAACAAGGATTACATTCAGGTTTCCTGATTCTTTACTTAGTGATACTAGGAGGCAAGTAATTTTTCTTATATTCTTTGAGATAGAATCCAGATTGAAAATTGGCATCCATGTCTTTCAAAGGGGTATAAATTGGAGTCTATCATTTCAGAAGCCAAATATGAAGAGGGCCAGCCTAAGGTAAGGCCTTAATAATAATAAAGACGGAGTGGGAGATTGTGTCTTCAGCCACGTACTGGATGAAGAAAGGGCCATAACTCAATGGGTATCAAAGTTCAGATAAGGTGGTCTTGGGATAAATCTAGGTGGTACTATCCTAGACGACACAAGGATAATTATTCTCCATTTGTAGGATTATCTGGGGGCCACTGAGGGCTGATGTTATGTGTATTTGTTCCTTTTGAGTACTTTGGTATGTGCCTTGCCTTTTGGTTTCTGTTGTTGCAGACCACTTGCAGTGGAATATATATATATATATATATATATATATATGAGATCTCGTTGACTATTGTTTTTGCTCTAATAAAGGATCTTCTCTAAGAACAGCTTATCCCATGGTATTTCTGTACCACCTTAGTACAACAGTGACCAGAAATGGTTCAAGGGGCATGGGTACCAGCTTTTGTGGCTTTACCTCATAGAGGTTGTCTCAGCCTACTTGGAGAAGTTCATCTCAGACTAGTATGCCTCTATGGATGAGTAGACCAGACTGACCATTTGCAGTTTCTCATTGCAAATCCAAATCTGCATGTGGCATGCCTTGCTTCATAAATTCTCCTCCTTTTTTTTTTTTTTGAGAAGAACTCCAATTTTGTGGCAATTGTTTTCTTTGGGTTAAGTATTTATCAGTTGCGAGGCATTTATTCAGCTTAGTATAGTTGATTTATCTTTCCACTATGTGATGGGGGAATTTCTAGCTCCTTGAAATCCCTGCCAGTGAAATTGAATAGGTTATAAAATTAGCCAATGTTGGGAATCTATAGACACATGTTTATATCCCAAGAGTAAATCCTTTTCTTGATCATTTTTTCTAAATTCCCCTGTTTAAGCAAAACCCACCAGTTTCTAGATTGATAATCTGTTGTCCTTCCTGTAAATAACTACCACTTCCAAAGGAAGAGTTTTGTTTTTTCCCAAGGCAAACAGTGTTACTTAGTCAGCAGAGTGCCAAAATCACATGGATTTCATCCAGGCACATTAACCAGAGAGATTCAGACATTTTCCTCACCAGCTTTTTCTTGTAAGAAAGTTGTAAGTATGTGTTAAATGATCACCACAAGTATAAGGCATACTCTTTGGCTTTTTTCAAAAATGTTTCATGACTGCATTCAATATTCATGTTCCACATAACTAGCTCCCAAGGTCCTCAAATTTATACAATATGCATATTAAGGATATAAAAATAAGTTGTTGGAGATTTGGGGGACAGCCATATTCCCATTCTAAAACTCCTTAATGTGGGAGTTAGTGCCAAAAAGCATGACTGACTAGACAATCTTGGAGACTGAATTGTCAGCTTTTCCTCATGCTGGAGGAGTTCAACTCAGGGTAGAAGGAGCCAGCTATTCTATCATCTAATGAGCACCAAATCTGAACCTAGAGCCTGGGACTAACCAATATGAGATGTTGGACATGAGTTATTTTTCAGGATAATTTAGGTTGTACATTATGTGGGAAAAGCATTAAGAAAACCTGTGTGTGTGTGTGTGTGTGTGTGCATGTGCACGTATTCAATATCTGAATTGGTAGAGAGGCATAGGCTGAGTGATACTCGAAAAGCTGGATTTATAACAGCTTGAATGATCATCCTGGAGCTGGAAATAATAAGGGAGGGAGAGATGATTAAAGATCTCTGTCTCCTGCAGTGAAGTTTCTAGGTTTCCCTTACCTGTCATATGAGGAACACTTGAGGGAAGTGTGAATACTTAGCTTTGAGAAGAGTCAAATCAGCAAGTTAGGGAGAGATGGCTTCACACTGCAAGCACTATTCAGAAAAAGGAACAGCTTTGTTCTGTTTGACCCCACAGGGAAGAAAGATTATTAATGGATGTGTCACAGGGAAAATAATATTAGAAAAACACAAAATAGCACTTTTTAATGAAGTGGCAAGTGTTGATGGAGGTTTTCGGAGATTGTGAATTCAGTGTGTGAATTCCTGACCTATGGAAACATCGGTGGATCATCTTGGCAAGGATACTGTAGAAAGGATTCAAACACTAACTAAGTGGGTGGGTATGTGGCTGAAGATCCTTCTACTGTCAGAGTTTAAGAAGCTAAAGATTCATTTGCAAATTGCTCTATTCTTAAGTGGAAACTACGTACAAACTATTGAAAGAATGTCTATTTATATGGTACTTTCCTGCATGGAGTGGACTGTCAAAGGCACTTTCCCCCCCATGATAAAGCTTAATGTAACACAAATCATTGCATAAGAAAAATGGCAAACATTCCAATTTACCTTGACATAGGCCACAATCTTCAATGAAATAGTTGCCAGGTAGAGTGAGTTCATTGCAAAATCCATCAGGTTCCACCAGTCATGGATATATTCAGTAAATCCACCATCCCACATTTCCTTAATCTCCCCCCAAATGAAACCTAAAAAATGGAGGCAAGAGTTTATTTCTAGACAGGGTCAAAATAGTCATCATAGTCATCAGAGTAGGATTCCCCTGAATAAAGACAGGCAAAAACAATGAATGAATTGAGATCACTGGAGTGAAGCCCCCAGAGATGATAATAATAATGTGCCTCTTTTTCTTTCCTGCATCACTTCTCAGTTGTGGACTCACCAAACTTGATAGGCTTTACCTGAAGATGCTCATATGTTACATTTTTCTGGATGCTACTCACTCTTAGCGTTGCTATTATAGTTACTGGAATGCTGCTGCAATTTTGGGTGCTTGATTCCAACCTATTCCCATTTTGAAGTAGGAAATACACTAATTATGTTAATAAACTAGTGAGGTCAATATTATCCTGTAGTCCTTAGTTTCCACCATGTGCTGGAGGGAAAACTTAGTAAGTTTTGAGATGAACTAGCTAACTGCCAACTGAATTACCGGATGTTGAGGCTGACACTAGGCAATGGGGCCCAAAATAATTTAGAATACTCTTTTCTCCTTTCTCCTCTGATTGTGTGTGTGTGTGTGGGGGGGGGGTTCTGGAATTCTGCCTGATGATGTAGATGTTTCTTGAATTTTGGAATTGAGAAACCAGTAAATGGAGTGGCTGTGGTCTAAGGCAGTGCTTCTCAGACTTTAAAGTGCATGTCAATCACCTGGGGATGATGTTGAAATTCAGATTCTGATTCCCTATGTACAGGGTGGGACTTGAGATTCTGTATGTCTAACAAGTTCCCAAGTGGTGATGCTGACATTGTTGATTTGGGAATTACAGTTTGAGTAGCAAGGATTTGGAGGATAGTAATGCATTGGAGGGTCCAGTGCAATCTAGCCATGCTTGGAGATTACTGGTAAAGTTACTTTTACCATGAATTGTGTGAATTTCTCAGGTTCCCCTCCCGATTGTGGAATCATTACCCATATAGGATGTGGACCCTGAATAAGCACTGGGATTCTGTGGGGTAGCCTCAAGAAAGCAACAGGTTCAAGTGCTCTTGAGTTATAGGAAGGGCATTGAATAGACTGATTAACACTTGCTCTGCCTAGCTTAGCTGAAACCCATTCTGACTGATACTTGGTTATTATTCCACACCAACTGACAGATAATTTCCTGTCCTTGAAGATGTTAGGTTAGCAGAATTAAGCCCGGGGTTCACTGTCAGTCTCACTGTGGGCCAGGTAATACTAAGAGACTGGGGTCTGGGGAAGAAGGAACTACATTTCTGAGACTCCCAACAAAAGGCTTCCCTATGGCACAAAGAAAAGATGTCCTAATTCAGGGCTGGTCCATTTGCCTGTTCCAGTACTTACTATCTTTAAACAGGAGCAGCAGGCAATCTAGCCATAGCTCCTGGTTTCTTTGACTCACCGAGAACCCAAGGCAATATCATCCATTCCACGACAGTTGGGGGAGGCCCCTGAACATGAAGGTCTGTCCTAACGATGTGCTGAGAAGCCAGGAGAAGCATGAAGAGGAAGGTCAGATATGATGCTGTGTGGCAGATAAACTTGATAAAGGGTTTCTTGATGAACAGCCCAAGGTTGCTTCTGGGGGAGATGAGGTAAGCTATAGACAGCATGGGAAACAGGAACCCAATGGTCATGCAGGTAAGCAGCTTGACTACCCAGTGTTTCCGTCGCCATCCAGGGAAGCCGTCATACCACAGGGTGGCAAGTAACTGTTGGCAATTAGGCTGAGCAACAAACTGGGAAAGAAAGAGAACAAGTTAGGCATCTTGGATGTCCAGGTGGAAGTATACATTCATAATACCTCTCCTAGTTTACAGGAAGCTGCATGGCTAATCCCCAGAAGAAGCTTATTTTCCAGGTTTCCATGAATGGATCTAACCCCAGAGATGTCTCTACATGTCAAGCTATGAGACTGGATTTTCCATAGGGTTATTTGTTTCACATATTAGGCAAAATCACTCTGTTGGGTTTGTGCTTTGTCATGCTTCCCTATTCTTCTTCCCATCATCTTAGAGAAATGGTTCCCAAGCTTTGGCTTTCCATCAGAATCATCCCGTGAACATTAAAAGATTCAGTTTCCCAGCTCACACCAAAGATTGACTAAATGAGCATCCCTTGGGAGTAGAGCCTGGGCAGCTGTTTTACATAGTTTTTCTGGGAATATCCATGTCTCTTAGCAGAGAATCATGGGGACATTTTGTTTCAAATTGGTTCACTTTTACTCATTCCCTGAGCTTACGTGATGTCATCAACAAACATGCACTATGTTTGGGAAAACACAAACTGGCAGAGAATAAGCTCATGTCTGTGGCTATGGTTTAGAATGGAAATGAGTTCCCTGCTTGATTTTATCTCTTTCCCACTTTGGTTTCGAGCACCTTCTGGTTGGCTAGCAGTGAATCAGCTTGCTGCTTTGCCATCTATTAACACTCTCTCAAGTCTAGACATGCAGAAGAGGGAACAGTATTTGGGGGCCCAAATTGAAGCACTGTGTACTAACCCAGCTGGGATTTTACTTAATGGCAATCTCCAAAGTGTCAGTGATTAATAGTTAAGGAATCATCAGCATTGCAAGTCATCATCAAACTGCCACTTCCTGGTAAGCAACTCAATAGGGAGTTCAGCCGTCAGCCGTGATTTTAAATACTGCCCATATTTCCCAGCTTCCCATGGGAAAGTTTAAACAGAGCTGTACTATATAGCTTACTAGGGCAAAGGAAATCAAATTCTTGCATCAATTACCGAACACCCAAGGTAGACTAGCCCAACTTTACTGTTGGCATATTTGTGAAGGTCACTGGCTTCCCACTACAACCATTCTGCTCTTCCTTAAGCACACAGCCGGACTACACCTTCCAGTCTCCCTTGCAGTGAGATGTGGCCACATGATTAAGTTCTTAATAACGGGATTGCTGAGAAATGATGGGGTACTTCCAGGCCTGGCTTATAGAGGTCTTATGTGTGTTCCACCATGTTTTCTTCTGCTTCTCATTGACTAGGATATGGTAACCAGCATAACCTATGAGTTTCTGTCAGCTCATGTCTGTCAGTGACCATATAGAGGAGAACTACCTTGCCTATATCTGCCTTGACTTGTTACATGCCTGAGAGTATTTTAGTATGTTTGAGCCATTATATATTTGGAAGTCTAGACTACCCTAAAGCACTTTACTATTACGAAACTACCAAAAATAACCTCTAAGTTTTTTTTATTATGTGATCTCATCTTGTTCAAAGATGCTTATGATCCCCAACATGTCCTGTATCACACAGAAAGACACAATCCTATAGTCTCTTATGACTCTTTTTGGCATTATAACCTATGCTAGAGGCTGGGATGAAAAAGTTCTTAAAAAAGTACAGAAAAGTAGAAGGGTAAAGCAAGATGTTTAGATGCTGTGGGAAGGGCACTGGGAGTGCACAGTCTAGTGAGGGAGACAGATATATAAATAAGCAGTTTTAAAACAGTATAGTAAGGGCTTAAAATTAAAGTGGATATGAACAAAACATAATGGGAGCACAAAGGAGCGCAAATCTGGACTGCTTAGCCAAGGCTCCCTGGTGGAGGTGATACCTGAGTGGAGCATTACATAATATGTAGAAGCTGGTTAAGTGTAGGGAGGGAAAAGTAGTAGGGAGTGAAGAGCAAAAGTAGTGGAGATGACATGTCTAAAGGCATGACCTGTATGAGGAACTAGAGCCATCTGGGGTGGTTACAGCTGGAACGGCAAAGCTGTGAATGGCAGGAGATGTGGTTGGAGAAGTAGAGAAGGGTTACAGAAGGTGAAAATGATAACCTTTGGCTACTGTAAATAGTATGGCTCTTTTTAAGAGAGATAGGGAGCCATAAGCAATATGTTTTTTACGTGTGTGAGTATGTGCAAGTGTGAGTGTGTGTATTTGTATGTGTTTAGAATAATAGAGTAGTTATGACCCTCCACTGTAGAATCTGGAGCTAGATTGCATCGGTTCTCTTTGTTCTTCAGTGTTTTCATCTGAAGAATGGAGATAAAAACAGGATCTACCAGCTAGGGTTGGTGTGAGACTTAAGATTACTTATCAGAGTGTGTTGTTTCATTGTTTAAAAAAAAGAAGAATATCACTTATCAGGCCCCTGCTTGGCTTAGTCAGTTGAGCATCCAACTCTTGATTTTTGGCTTGGGTCCTGATCTCATGGTTGTGGGACTGAGCCCTGTACTGGATGGACTCTGTGTTTGGGTGGGGAGTATGCTTGAGATTCCCTCTCCCCCTCCCCCCATGCATGCATGCTCTCTCTGTCTCTCTCAAATAAATAAATAGGTTTGCCTGGGTGGCTCAGTTGGTTAATCTTATGTCTTAAACTCAGGTCATGATCCCAGGGTCCTGGGATTGAGCCCTGCATCAGGCTCCCTGCTCAGTGGGGAGTCTGCTTCTCCCTCTCCTGTCCCTTCCCCTCCACTCATGCTCTGTGTGTCACTTTCTCTCTTTCAAATAAGGTGATAAAATCTTTTAAAAAAATAAATAACTCTTGAAAAAAGAAAACAACCACTTACTACATACAAAACACTCAGAATTATGCCTAGCACATAGTTAGGGCTCATTCAGTCTTAGCTGCTGATACGATTATGCATATGATAGGATCAGACTTAGACTTTAGAAAGATCCTTCTGGGGATCAGGTGAGAGATGAATGGGAGGCATAAAGTGGACAAAACTCGAGGTAGGAAGACTGGTTAGGAATCTGGCATATGATGATTGTGACTTGGACTAAGGTTATGGCAGTGGAAATGGAAAGCCATGCTCAGATGCAAAATGCTGTGAGGAGGAGGAAGGAAGTGGCAGGATGTGGTGAGGGATGGGGAGTGAAGGAGTAGATGGGGATCGAGTGTAAAGGGGAGAGGGACTTCTCTTGGGAGAATTGGTAGCTATTAATGTCATCAGCTGAGAGTGGGAACATTGAAGCTGGAACAGGTTTACGGAGATGTGCAATGCTGAATGGAGATATCAGGACTGATGTACTGATGTCTGCAGCAAAGGTTGACAAACTTTTTCTGCAAAAGGCTAGATAGTTAATAAGTGGGGCTTTGAAGTCCATATAGTTCCTGTAGTAACTACTCAACTCTTTTGGTAGAAATTCAGCAATAAACAATATGTAAATGTGTAAATGAATAGGTGTGGCTGTATGTGCGCCAGTAACACTTTATTTTTATTTTTCAATTTTTTAAGATTTATTTATTTGTTTATTTGGGAGAGAGGCAGGGGAGGGGCAGAGAGAGAGAGAGAGAGAGAGCGCGTGTGCATGAATATCTCAAGCAGACTTCCTGCTGAGTGTGGAGCCTAATGCAGGGCTTGATCTCATGACACTGAGATCATGCCCTGAGCTGAAATCAAGAGTCAGATGCTCAACTAACTGAGCCACCCAGGTGCCCCGTGCCTATTAACACTTTAGTTGTAGTTTGCCAATCCCTGTACTATGATGTTGCTCCCTACTGCTGCTAGGACCAAATATTTGGACCATGTCAGCATTGGTCTTTATGACCACCTGGGACTTCCTGTCATGTATCTCCAAGAACTCTGACCCCAGAAATCACTTTCCTTGGCACCTGGGTGGCTCAGTGGGTTAAAGCTTCTGCCTTTGGCTCAGGTCATGATCCCAGGGTCCTGGGATTGAGCCCCACATCGGGCTCTCTGCCCAGAAGGGAGCCTGCCTCTCTGCCTACTTGTGATCTCTGTCTGTCAAATAAATAAATACAATATTTAAAAAAAAAGAACTTACTTTCCTTTAGGCATAAAGTACAGAGGCGAAGCTTCTTTTAACATAGGATATTACCATCCAGCCTCTGTCTTCACTGCCTCTGTTCTGATTTTTGATTCGGCTGAAGATGGTGATTTTACAGTTTGGACAGGTTTTTAGTTTCTGTTTTTACATCTGATAAGCATAGTGTAGGGTGGTGTGGATTCTGGCAGAACAAACTGCAATTAGAATATTATAAAGGAAGTTTTTGTTAAGATACCGTGTAATATCGAAGCCCAAAACATCTGTGAACCTTGAAAGCACAATCCTGATTCCTGTTTGCATAATGAAGTTCAAATTTGATGGGTTATTTAATCAATCTCTACTCGATTTTAAGAATGCTTCAGAAGGAGAGATTGCAGGAAAAACAGCAGAGTGTGTATTCATTGTATGCTTCATTGCACTAAGAGCCAAACTGTAGAGACTAGAGCTGTAGTTTTTAATTTTGGTGGGGTCCAATTTGTGTTTAATTCTGTTGCTTGTGCTGTTGCTGTCATATCTAAGAAACCATCACCTTATCCAAGGTCACAAAGATTTGTACCTAGGTTTTCTTCTCTGGATTTTATAGCTTTAGCTCTTATATTTAGGTCTTTGATCCATTTTGAATTATCTTTTGCATATTGTGTGAGAAAGGGGTCCAGATTCATTCATTTGCATGTGGATATCCACTTGTCCCAGCATTATTTTTTGAAAAAGCTGTTATTTCCCCATTAAATTGTTTTTGGATCCTTGTTGAAAATCAACTAATGATGCACGTAAGGGTTTACTTTGGACTCTTAATTCTATTCCATTTATCAATAAGTCTATCCTTGTCCTGTTCCTGATTTTAGGGAAAAGGCTTTCACAGTTGCTGTGGTTCCAAGGCTGTTGGTTTTCAAGACTACTATGGGGCTGGGTAAAGGGGGAGAGGAATAGGCAAGTTAAAATATCACAAAACTTGCTACTCTTACCAAGATTCAGCTGTTTTTCTTGAATACATGTTCCTCTGGTTGTTGCAAATCTTTGGTTAATTTTCAGAATTGTGAAAATGTTTATTTGGAATATTTTTCCTATGACTTGTCTTCATTAAGTGTGATATTAGCTATGGCTTTTTCATGGATGGCTTTCATCACGTTAAGGAAGTTCTTATCTATTTTCTGAGTGTTTTTTTTTTATCATGAAAAGGTGTTGGATTATGTCAAGTACTTCTCTTATGTCAATTGAAAGGTTATGTATGTTTTTCTCCCTTCCTTCTATGAATATAATGTAATACATTGATTTTGTTATGTGAATCACTCCTACACTACTGGGATGAATTCCACCTGGTCCTCATCTACAATCCTTTTTATATATTTCTGGATCCAGATTATTTTTTTGATAAGCCTATTGTTTGCCTCAACTGCTATCCACTGTTTCAGGCAGCTGTGATATGAAACAGTTGCTGCTGAATTTTTCAACAAATGCCCTTAGGGGAAAGGGCTGTTGGTCTTGAATAAGATCACATAAGCACAAGCTCTGTAAATAGAGCTTTCCTAGGGAGTTGCCAGACAGGTCATATAATGACGGTTTTCTTTTGGGATGGGTCTTTTGGGGGAGCTCCAAACCCAGTCTTCTCCTTTCCAGTGGAGAAGCTGCCAAGCTGTTGGTTTTCACAGTTGCTGTGGTTCCAAGGCTGTTGGTTTTCAAGACTACTATGGGGCTGGGTAAAGGGGGAGAGGAATAGGCAAGTTAAAATATCACAAAACTTGCTACTCTTACCAAGATTCAGCTGTTTTTCTTGAATACATGTTCCTCTGGTTGTTGCAAATCTTTGGTTAATTTTCAGAATTGTGAAAATGTTTATTTGGAATATTTTTCCTATGACTTGTTGCGTTTTTGAAGGAGTGGATTTTCAGAAGTCCCTACTCCACCATTCTGGAAGTGTTTTCCCTTTGTGACTATTTTACTTTTCATGGGAAGTGATATTGTATTGGGATTGTTGGATTGTGGCTTAGTGCAAAGGATAGAGCCCTTTCCCAATTTCCTCTTCAGGAGGCTTAAAAAAAAATAAAAGCCAAAGGGCTGCCTAAACTAATAAACTAAGAGCATGTCATAAACTAAGAGCATGTCTTAGTTTCCATTATATTCCCAGTATTTTGCTAAATGCCTGGCACAAGGTAAGAACTGAATAAATATTTGTTAAATGAGTGATTGAGTAACTAGGTATATGATGGATGAACCTTGGTGGAATGCTCTTTCCAAAGCTTTCTTTCCTTAGTGTATATAGGGGGTGATGTGTGGTAGTGAAGACAAGCCTCCTGGAAGTTGAAATGGGGAACTACTCTTAACATAAATTAACTCCCATACATTGAGCTCTTACAGTGTACCAAACATTGTAACAGATTTTTTCTTTTTTTTTGAGATTTTATTTGCTTATTTGTCAGAGAGAGAGAGAGAGAGAGAGAGAGAATGAGAATGAACGAACAAGCAGGGGAGCAGCAGGCAGAAGGAGAAGAGGAAGTAGGCTCTCTGCTGAGCAAGGAGCCTGATGCGGGATTTGATCCCAGACATCTAACAAACTGAGCCACCCAGGTGTCCCTGTATCAGATGTTCGCATACATCACCTAACAACAATCTTAAAGGCAGGTATTAGCATTAAACTCCCTTCACAGATGATGGAACTGAGCCCACGGTCACATTTGTGGTATGTGGTGGGGCCAGGACTGGAGCCCTGTTTTGGCTGATGCTATCGAACAAGCCCTTCAACACTGCACTTGGGCAGTCATGGATGGTGTGAGCTGAGGCTGGCAGAAAGCTGAATTTCCCATTATTGTCCCTACTGGCCTGGCCACAGTGATTGAAATGCTCCTGTCATTTATTGCTTTGGATCAAGGTGTTGAAATTATATTCATGTTTTTATAGGGCACCTAGGTGGTTCAGCCAGTTATGCATCTACCTTCAGCTCGGGTCATGATTTGGGGGTCCAGGGACCAAGCCCTACATCAGGCTCTCTGCTGAGCAGGCAGTCTGTTTCTCCTTCTCCCTGTGTTCCTCTTCCTGCTAATCCTCTCTCTCTCTTTCTCAAATAAATTTTTTTTTTAAAAAAGAAATTATATCCATGTTTTTAGGATGTGGTAACATATAATGCTATTAACTAAATAAGAGATTGAAGTGAGTGTATCATATTAGCCAGTTACCTAGCTAGATAAGGAGTCTGCACACCACCAAAGCTGAAGAGCAATGGTCAGAAGGCCAGGTCTGGACTCCTGAGTGGCAGCTAGGAAAGGCAGGAGGGAAGATGCAGAGCTAAAGGACACAGGAGAAGGGTTAGGAGGAGGAGATGCTGAAGATCTTAGTTTCTTGATTTAGCTGTATAGGACCTCCCTTGACAACTGTCCAGATCTTTTCTTCACAAACCTACTAGGGCCATCCATGCAGTTCTTTCTGTTTTTAAAAATCTACGATTCTTCATTTCTCCAATGCTCTTGGGCAATAGCTGAAAATGAATTTTTTCCTTACTGTATCGGACTTTTGAAAAAGCCGTGGCTTTTTTTCTTTGCTATAAAGCTGCATTGTAAGTGGAGGGGCTCAATAGCTCTTTGCCCCTCGATAGAATAATTCTATTTTTTTAAAGACTTTATTTATTTATTTGACAGAAAGACACAATGAGAGAGGGAACACAAGCATGAAGAGTGGGAGAGGGAGAAGCAGGCTTCCTGCTGAGTAGGGAGCCTGATTCGGGGCTCAGTCCCAGGACACTGGGATGATGACCTGAGCCGAAGGCAATCGATTAATGACTGAGCCACCCAGGCACCTCTGAAAGAGTAATTCTTGATAGAAATAATGTCAGGTTCTACTGGAAAGCGCCAGAATCTCCCCTAAACCACTAGCAAAACTGTTTCTATTTCACCTGGGAAGAGCTCTGACTTCATTCATTCAGTGAGGAGAATTACCTCCCGAACTCCCCACTGGTACATCATATGTGAACTCTTGTTCCTATAGCTGTCTAAATAATCACGTGCCTTTAGGGCTTGATTCACATGCCGAACCCAAAACAGAACAGAATTTGACTTTCTCATGGCTAAGGGAAAGCAAGATCAATGTGCTTCAATTCCGGCATTTCAACAAGTATTTCCGTACACCTGCTCTGTGTCCAGTTCTGTGGGATTCATGGAGAGTGGGTCACAACAAGAGAGACCCACAGTTATTCTGGCCTGTAGGATCTCACTGACAGACCAGTCAAACTCACGTGAAACGAGTAATAGGACAGCCATGTTTGTGTTCAGATACCTGTGCAGGCAGGCAAAGAATGTCAGGTTCTCAGCTGGGTAGTGGCCACAGACTGGTAAAGGCTACTCCCTTCCAAATCAGGAGATTTTGCTAAGTAAGGATGTGATTAAAAACAACAACAACAACAACAACAAACCCACACCCCTTTGATTCTTCTGTTAGCACCACCTCATAAGAAGAAAGATCAGAATAAAATACATTCAAACTGGTTCCACTTAGCATTAGGGAAAATTGACTAAATAGTTATGAGGCACAGCAACTTAGGAACTCAGGGCATTCAGAGAAGGGATGAATCAGCAGGCACTAGAGTCAGAAGGAAAGGCTACAGAGAATCCTTAAGTCAGAGAATCTCACTTCCTTCTCGGAGCCTTCCCTGATTGCCCAGGCCAGAGGTGATGCCTCCTCCTCAAGCCTGGACCACTTTGCTTCTTCCTTAAGGTACCCCTTAGAGCCTGACCTGTGTTATACTTACTTTTATGTAGAGCCTGTGACTTGGCTTTCTTACCCCAGTAAGCTTCTGAGGAGGAGGGACAATTTTGTAAGTTGTATGACATTTCATAGCCCATAGGGCTTTGCAGACATTTACTGTACTTGTTAAAGTGAGAAAGTTCTCTTCTCTGCTTTCCTGCTAAACTTCAGTGCTGAATATTCACTATCTAGTGGGCATTTCAAATTCCAAATTCCAAAGTTCCACATGGAACTTTCTCCCCCAAAGGCCCCCCCCACTTCTCTTTCACCTCATATTCTCTGTACCCACAAGGTATTTCTTTAGTACTAGTCATAATAGTCATAGATTAAATATCCATACAATTTCCTGTGTTTTGGATACTTTTAAAAGCACTTTATATGTATGAACCAACCCAGGATATATACCTATTTTATAGATGCGAAAAACTGATGCCCAGAGAGCTTAAATACTAATGATAACTGCAACAATGAACATTTGAATGCTCACTGTGTGTCAAGGCCTATAGTGAGTGCTCATTTGAGAGTAGTGAGCCCGGGATACACTTCCCTGGTTAGTGACCAAGAACCTGTCTCTGATGAGACAGTGGAAAATGGGGCAAAATCCCTTGGTTGGAGCAGAGGATCTGGGGGTGAAGGGTGGGCTCTTGAAAAGGAAACCAGGGGTGTGAGGCAGAGAAAAAAAGCCAGTAGCAGTGAGCTTTCAATGGTTCCTCTAGGGACAGGCAGTGGGGTCAGAGGAGAAAAATCTTTCCTAACTCCCACAATCCACTCTCTTCTGTGCCATGGAATCTGTTAGCAAGAGAAAGGTCAGTATACAACAAGTCAGTCCCACATTGAGTCACCTCACTGGTGATTTGCACATGATTTTAGACTGTTGGGTATGTATAAAGTGCAGTAGATGAGACTAGAAGAAAGATCACCTTGACCTATGTTTAACATTCAGAGCTTTGTTAAGCAGCTCAGGCCTGTTGTTCCCTGAAGTAGTTGGCACTGAGTTACCTTTGTGTGTTTTCTAAAACAGCATCTGACTTCAAGCTGGGGGCCTTATACTGTAAACACTTTTTCCTTTAGTACACTTGGAGGAAAAGAAAATCTGAAAGGTAAGAAGGACTCCCCCCCCACCACATCTCCTAGGGGAGAAGGCAAGGATGTGGAAGAAAAGTTGAGTTCCCAGCTATGGCAGACTCTGAGCTAAGAGTCTTTCTGGGAGGTTGGAAAAAGTCTACTGATCTTTCTAGAACCTTCCTCTGTTCCCTCAGTGAGTAGCTACACAATAGAATAGACCCAACTTTCATTGCCTCAGATGTCAGTTCTTCAAAAGAGTCCAGTTGTGTGTAAGGGTGTATTTTAAAAGCCAGCCAGCAAAAATGATCTGAGATAGAACAGGTTTTGTTGGCTTGTTTTGTAATTGCCAATCAAGCTGGGCTCTGCTGAGGAGAAAAATGCTCAGAAAGGAAATCAAGGGCAAGACAAAATTTTCCAAAGAGGGCAAAATGTGCAAAACCCCTTCCATCACTGCCATTACAATGAGCTTGCTAGGCCGTACTGTTATGAAGTGGTTCAGCTTTTTACCACAGCAGGAGAAATTTGAGACAAAGAACAGGTTTTTGGCAAGTAGCTTAGGCCCAGGTCATAATTCAAAGTGGCCTCTACATTTTACATGTTGTCTCTGTCTAAAACACTTTGATACTTACTTACTCAGAACATAATCCACAGTGAATTTTTTTTGAAAGAAGGGGATGCATTGCTTACCTAAGGATTATTACTGAGACATTTTGTACTCATCTGGCTGTTGCTGCAGTTATCTGGTACACTTAGTACCTGAACTAGTCTACCTATATCAACGGCAACAGAAGTTCGGAGTCATAAAATAAGTCAACTGGCAGTCATACCTCTAATTTCAAATTTGAGCCAAGGCTTACTAACTTGAACTAACTGAAGAAAGGTGAGGCTAGATGCTGAAAACTCGGTTTTAAATACATATTTAAAAAATACATATTTAAAAAACATACAAGTTTCCCATTCGCTTGTATATATATACACCAGTGGGAATTTCCTTAATGGGGTTTCCCAGTAGATGTTATAATCCTCCCTTGTTGGAGGTGATCGGCTCTGGAAGCGTTTAGTGCTGCGAAATTAAGTCCAGTGCGGTGGCTTATTTTAGCCATGGGATGGCAGCAGAGAGCAGTGGGAAGGCGCTTCCTACTTGCAAGAGGGGAATTCTAGAAGGAAAGAGGAGGCTGTCTTGGAAAACTCATCTGGGAGGGAGCAAGTGAACCAGCATGTCAGGCAAATTGAAGAGGAGAGCCTGGAAACTCACCAAAGCCAAATAAAAAGTCAGACGGGGTGTGATCAGGTCAGCTAATGGCCCATGGACTAGAACAATGGCAAAATATAATGAAAGCCAAAGAGGCAACCAATTCTGACAGCATTTAGTCTTTTGAGAGCTGGGTGTCCTGGGCATTTCCAAGCCTACTGCTGGGAGGATGCTACAGGTTCACAGATCCACAGTACTTACTCCAAAACCGTTGTGGCCAGATGTGTTATGGAATTCTAAATCTGTCAGATTTCAGAACAATAATAGGCCATCTGTACCATATATTAGGTAACACTCCCAGTGGGATTTAAGGCAGCATTCATAATTAGGGTTGCCAAATTTAGCAAATAAAAATGCAAGAAGTTTAGTTACATTTGAATTTCAGATCAACAGTAAATCATATTTTAGTATAAGTGTATCCCTTTATAATACTTGGGACATACTTATACTAAAGCACGATTCACTGTTGATCTGGAATTCACATGTAAACAGATGTCCGGTATTTTATCTAAAAATGCTACTATAGTCAAACACATTAATATCACAGCAGCGAAACCTGTGAATGCTTAGACTCAGTGGAATAAACAAAGACAATAAATTGCCCCACATCAGTTCATCTCATGTTTTGTCATCATAGGAGTTTTGATAGGAAATTTATAAACATTTTTTTTTGTTGTTGTTTTCAGGACTTGGTAGATTTTAGAATTGTGGACTTGTAACGCTCCAATTAATAAAAGAAAACAATGTAAAAATCTGTGGTGAGATGTGTTCATGCCTGCAGGGTATCCAGTTCTTAAGGGCCTGGGTCCTTCTTTTTTCTCAGGTTACAAGACTTGTGCAGGTATGGCAGATCCTGAAACAATGGGGCAAAAAAGGAGACTAAGTCAGGTGCACCCAAAAAATTTTCACATTTATAAGAAGGCTTGGCTGGAGGTTTCATGACCTGCTGTGAGCAGCCCACTTTGAAATCTTCAGCATGAAATCAGAATAAAGGGAATGGAGGAAACTTAACCCTTGAAAGAACACTTTTTGGAAACATGTATCTTGAACTCTGACTCTCTCTTGGCCTGTGATTTGTGGTGGGACTTGGAATGTGTCTTTGTGTTTGGGTCTTTATCCGTGCAATTGGTGGTCACCACCCACCTGGCCTTCCTCATAGGGCTTCCCTGACAATCAGATGGATCATGGGGGTGGGAAAATGCTTTGAAACATTCTCAACACCAAACAAAAGGAAGATGGTGTTCCTCATACATGTTCATTAGCTTATCAGTATTATGTAGGCTTTATACATGAAGACATTTCTAATAAGGTAGAGTGGTAGCATGGTCTCTGTAGTCAGACAGACAGATCTGAGGTTCAAATTGCAGCTCCATAACTTCCTGGCTGGGTGACCTTGTGCAAGTTGCTTAAGCTCTCTGACCCTCAGTTTCCCCATCTGAAAAATGAGGATTATACTAGTAACCCATGTTATAGGGTCATTTTTTAAAAAAATTTTTTAAATTTTTAAATTTTTTATTTTTTATTTTTTTTCATAGGGTCATTCTAAAGACTAAGAGGGTTAACTCAGTGCCTGGCAACAAGGAAAGAAATATTATTATTGTCATTCTCATTGTAGATTATTGTGGGAAATAGACCAAAAAATTTTAATAAATGCTAACTATTTTTTAAAATATTTTGTTTATTTGAGAAAGAGTGTGAGTGCATAAGCAGGGAGAGTGGCAGAGGTAGAGGGAGAAGCAAGCTCCCCACTGAGCAGGGAGCCTGATGTAGGACCCAATCCCAGAACCCTCGTATCATAACCTGAGCTGAAAGGCAGATGCTTAACTGACTGAGCCACCCAGGTGTCCCAAATGTTTTTTTCATCATTATGGCTCTCATTATTATGAGATGGAGAATCATTTATTCTTGGATAGACTCAAAGTGACTCTGTATGAGACTCAACACAGACCTCACCTAGACAGTACATCCAACTGTAGTTAGTACGGTCCTTGTTGTATAGTCAGATCCCATAAATAACTAGAACAAATTCCAGAATGAAAAACTGGATTATTACACAAGACACACTTCAGAGGAAGGGAGACAACTCCATAGATAAAGGAGGGAATTTCTCTTTGAGAAAGATTGGCAAGGCAGGATTGCAGGAAGCATGACTTTTGGGGGGAAGACTGGCAAGTGATAAGCTGAGGCATCTCAGGGGGTTCTTTAAAGCCAAGATGGAAGATTCCATAAGTATGGTTTTGGGTCCAAGCAAAAAGCTTATTCTGGGTGGCTTGCACTGGGTGATTGAAATTCAGGAGAATGGCTCAGAGAGACCATTGCAGGGTGGCTTAATGTCATCCAAGGACAGGATATTCTGCACTTCTCTGTCCTCTCAACCATCCCTCACACTCCTCTACCCTCCCCCCTACACACATATGTTCTCTCTCCCTCTCTTGGAGAAAACAGGGATCCTTAGTGCTTGGAGGGCTTCTACGAAGTCACTTTCTTTCTGCTTCCTGGCAGGGTTACTCTAAAGCCAGTTCAATTAAACCAGCAACATTTCCTGAGCCCCTTACTCTGCGCCAGGCCCTGTGCTGGGTCCTCAGGACACAGGCATGACTCCGGCAGCGAGAATCTCATCCTTGCAGGAAACACCTAACAAATAAAGACAAAATCCTGTTCCTGCCCTCCCATGATGGGGTTTCTGGGGCCTGACAAGTGCTGAAATGAGACTGGGAGACTTTCTCACTAATGACTCTAACAGGAACATATACTCCTAAAATAACAAGGTTTATGGAGCTGAAGGGCAGGAGAAGTAGCTGGAATCCTGAGTGAGTTATTTATTGCTGCTGAGTATCAAGGCCATTGGAGCCTTGGTGGCTCAATTTTAAAGACAGCAATACCTATCCTAACCTCTGACCTTTTTTCTTCCTTCTAGGGACCAGCCTAAGTGTGGGCTTTTATTATTAACTTACTGAGTATTTTACTAGGCTCCATTCCTTTAACTCTGAATTCTCACAATGACTTGACAGGGGAGGTATCATCACCATTTTACAGAGGAAGAAATGAAACACAGAGAGATGAAAAAACCTGCTTAGTAAGTGGTGAGAGCCAGGTCTTGAAGCCTGGTCCATCCAAGTACACTCCAGATACTCTGACCCAGGGCTCATCGAACTATAGCCTGGGCGCCACATCCAGCTAGTGACCTGTTCGTGTACATAAAGTTTACCTGGGATCTGGCCATACTAATTGGTTTACACATTAGCTGTGGCTGCTTCTGTGTTACAGTGGCAGAGCTGAGTGCAACAGAGACCCTAGGACCCATGATGCCTAAAATATTCACTAGTTGGCCCTCTATTAAAAAAAAAAAAACCACCACCAACAACACCCCCCCCCCAAAAAAAACAAACAGACAAACTTGCTGAGCCCTGGCTCTCCCCACTGTAATACACAGTCTCTAGTATGTAGACTTTAGAGTTAGAGCTGAGGTCAAACTTTGGCTTTGCCATTTATGAACAGTATGCCCTTGGACAAGTCCTTCTAAGTCTATGTGCCTCAGTTTCCATATCTGTAAAATGGGAATAATAATATTACCTATCTTCTAGGAATGTAGTCAGGATTGTTGTGAGGTGCTATGCATGGAAGTTTCTCACCACAGTGTCTGGATACCCAGCACAGGGTAAACTCTTAAAAAATGGCACCTGGGTGGCTTGGTTGTTTAACATCTGACTTTGGCTCAGGTCATGATTTTGGGGTCCTGGAATTGACTCCCTGTTGGGCTCCCTACTCAGTGGGGAGTTTGCTTCTCCCTCTCTCTCTACCCCTCTCCCTGCTCATGTTTGCGTTCTCTCTCTAT
This sequence comes from Mustela erminea, assembly GCF_009829155.1. Taxonomy (NCBI): domain Eukaryota; kingdom Metazoa; phylum Chordata; class Mammalia; order Carnivora; family Mustelidae; genus Mustela; species Mustela erminea. The sequence goes on from NC_045635.1 coordinate 93,179,957, forward strand.
CAGATAAATCAGTAAAATCTTTAAGAAAAGGGGAGTTAAATTATTTGGAGTAGTAATGAGTGAGTGTCACTTCAATATCAAATCTCTGCATTTGTTTTGTTCCTATTCTTGTTGTCTTTTCTAGGGCCTTTGGTTGCGGAATAAAACACTGAAGTTTGGGGCTGAAGGTAGAGAAGTGGGGAGCAGTAGTGCAGGGCAGTGAACACAGTGGTTTTGGCCTAGAGGTTGGTTGACAGCAGAGGATTTATTCTGGAATAAGCGGTTTAATGCTTTAAGCCTGAATAAGCATGAACTATATTATGTGACCAAAGTGTGTGTGTGTGTGTGTGTGTAAGAGAGAGAAAGAACAAGAGATAGAGGGATTACACCTCCAATTCTGTGGGTTTTTTTCTCACATCCTCAAAATCCCTCTCTGTGTTACACTTGAGTGACTGATTCCATTCTCTGAAAATTTTGCAATTTTCTTCAAGATTCCAGTGTGTGTGCTAACCTCCCCATCTCCAAGTTCCTGTAGCAACTATTAAAAAAAACTACTTTGGGATACATTCTGTTCTCAGTTATGCTTGGTTGGTCTCCCTGATTAGACTCCTAACTCCTGTAGAGCAGATACCATGGGCTCTATCTTCCAGGTTCAAGGAGAAGGAGTGGATTGCTACTATTAAACAATGAAAGGATGTGTTTGCGGGGTGTGTGTGTATGTGTGTTTCTGACCGGAGAGGTCTCTGATAGAGAAAGGAAAATGAGTTTCAGAAGCAAAGGTCATTGGAAGATAAGTGAAATGTTTCAATATTTCAGTATCCTCTTAAGCAACAGAACTAGAACATGAACTCGGGGGGGAAAAAAGGTCAGTAACCACACCAGGGGACCTTCTGCTGGGTGGCTACCATCTCTCAATTATATGGATGAAAGTTACCTTCAAATGATAGAAATTCCTACATTTGACAGGTAAGCTGTTGGGTGATGGCCTTTCTATTTCCGAGAGCCATCTTTTTCTGATGTCTCTGTGAAGGTCAACCCTTCACTCCCAAAGTGAGTTCCTTCATAAACAATTCACCACTTGCAAGTGGCAGAGAGGACATGGAACATAGATACGTTTTACCAAAGGAGGAAGGGATGAGCTCTCTTTCCCCTCTGGGGGAAGCCCCTGCCCTTCTTCTTTGGATGTCAGTTTTCACTTCTCATAATCTATATTTGGAGTCCCATGTCGGTTATTCAAATAGAACACATATTTCCTATCACTGACATAAACATCTTTCAAGCCAGTTCCCTTTTCTCTTGCCAGTCCAGGGTGGAAAGCCAGTGGCTCTGCAACTATGATTTGGAGCAGTTAAGACCCAACAGCCTGGGGCACCCGGGTGGCTCAGTCGGTTAGGTGGCTGCTTTTAGCTCAGGTCATGATCCCAGGGTCATGGAATTGAGCCCCACATTGGGCTCCCTGATCAGTGGAGAGCCTGTTTCTCCCTCTCCCTCTGTCTGCCGCTCTACTTGCTGCTCTGTCTACTCTGTCAAATAAATAAATAAATAAATAAAATATTTAAAAAAAAAAAAGACCCAACAGCCTATGGGAACAAGTGGATTCTCTCTCAAACTATCTTAGCTTCTGCATACTATAATTTCCAGATGATTCTGTGTCAGATGAGGGTCAAGGCCATAACTGGTCTATACTACCTGGGACTTCCCTAGGAATGTTTACTTGCCTTAACTGTGGTTGTCATATACTCTTTTGAAGAAATGAGATGCAAAACTGTAAACAACAGACTCAGAATTCCCAGTTTTTCAAGCATATGGTGGTTGGTTTTGTTTTGCTTTTCCCTTTCATTACAGCTCATATTATTACTGGTATCACACTGTGTAGTCATCATGCTCGAATACCCGGGAGCTTTGGTTGAATATCGGTCTTACGATTCAGTTCTATGAGACTTCCAGATTGCTGAGATGATTACCTATGTGTGCTCAGATGTGTGTTTCAGAATGATCAATCATGGCTGTGTGGAGGGTGAATTGGCAAAGGGGAGTGGCTGGAGGTGAGGGGTTGATTAGGAGTCCGTTGTAACTTTCCAAGTAAGAGGTAACAGGGCCTGAGTTAGAGCAATGAGAGTAGAAATGAGACTGCGGTAATGGAGATATTTTGGAGGTGGAGCTGACAGTATTTGGGAATGGATTGCATGAAAGGGTGGAAAGTAAAGGGGAGCCGAGGAGACCTCTGCTATTACATGAGACAATGGAACATGCTGAGGACTGGGTTTGGGACAGATACTGATGAGTTCATGTTAGGTATGGTGACTTGCAGTCTGGCTTTGTCTGCTATCAAGGGAATGTCCGGAACATGGGACTCTCAGAAATAAAACCAACTAAGTCCTGGGCAGACCAGGACAAGTTCATTGCACTAAGTTCAGGACACGTTGGATTTGAGGTGTTTGCAGACAGTGTCCAGGAGGTGGTTGGGCATGTGCGAGTGGCATTAGAAAGGACACCAGAGTCAGAGGTATAGTTTGGGAAGTTGTTTGTAACAGAAAATGGGTGAGCCCACAGGAGTGGGTAGGATATCTAAGGGAGAACACACGGCATGAGATTATTATACCTACCTCTTATCCCCTGTGGAACTCTAGATCCTTGTGAATGTGAATGAATGAATCAAATAATTAACGAAGAGTAAGAGGTGACTGAGAACGAGACAGCAGGCCACATTTTGAGGCACACCTACCTATACAGGTGGGTTGTGGAAAGAAATCCAAGACTGAGCCACAAGAGGAGAAAAGAGAGCCAGAACAGATGACAGTGTCAAAAAAGTCAAAGGAGGAAGAGAATTTCAGAAGCATGTGGGTTAGGAAGATTAATATTGAGGATAGGCAGTTGGCTCAGGTAATTAATATGTCACTGACCACCTACAAAAGAACATTTTCTGTGGCATCCTAGAGTCTGTGGCATCCTGAAATCAGATTATAAGATGCTGGTGAAATAGCAAAAGAAAAGAAAGGAAGTATGGGTAGCAGAGATTCATCTTTCTTTCACAATGAGGGGAAAAGAAAGAGTAGTTTTCTCCTTTAAATACCAGCTCAAGGCTCAGCTCTTCTTAAGGTTCCCTGAACAATTGCCATGCCTGCTGTTCTACCCCTTTTCAAAGATCCTACAGCACGAGGGGTTCTGTAGGAAAAGCATATTAGCTATGTGTGATATACTTCTTTATTTTCTGGTAACTTCTAGTGTGCTTGTTTGGTCTTCCTATTAAACTCTAAGCTTCCTGAGGGGCAGAGACCACAGCTTAGATCTACCATTGTGCCAACAAGAAAGGCCTTCAAGAATATTTGCTTGTTGTTAGGATGGGAAGGATGGAAAGATTCTCCAATTCACATTTTCTCAACTTCCACAGTGTTCGCATTTGGGGCTGGATAAGTCTTTGTTTTGGGAGACTGTCCTGGGCACTGTTTGGTGTTCGGTCGTATTCCTGGCCTCTACCCACTAGTTGCCAGTGGCACTTCCCTATCACCCTCCTATAGTTGTGACAACTGAAAATATTCCTAGACATTACCAAATGTTTTCCCGTGTGTGTGTGCACGCACGCATGCGTGTGCGCACACACACACACATGCACACATGCAGGCACAGGAATCAACTTAGTTGACACCCACTGCCTAGGTGACTGGAGCCTAGCTTAGTTGCCCCCTTGTCCATCAGCAGGGGCAGTCCAAAGCCATTTCCCATTGAGAAACATGGGTGTCCAGTTCACAGTCTTCACAAAGGGATGTATAACCTTCCCTGGTTACTTGCTTTCAGTTCTGAGACCCTTATACTCATTTCTTTCTCTCCCTCTCCCTGGAGTGCGTTAATGCCTCAGTACTTGCACTTAAACACAAAGTGCTGAAATAATGCCAACATGCTTCCCTTATGATCCCGAATACCAAAGCAGAGCCACAGAGACATCTAATTACAGCAGTGGTTTGTAATGTTTCTACAACTGTAAGGAAAGCATTTATTAATTTTTCACAAAGTGTAACTAGTAGTTAATAATGCTTTTCTTTTCAAAGTATCTCTCAAATATTATATTATAACTCTGTTGGTACCCTCCTCAGAGATTGGCCAGAGGGTGGGGAAATTGGAGAAAGAGAAAATGTATGAAATAGATGTACAGAACATTCCAGTGCCTGAGCAGAGCGGAGAACCCAGGAGTTCTGGGCTCTCATTCTTTAGGTTAAACCTGAAGTGTCTTCCTGACATTTTAAAAAACCACTATCTTTATTTATTTGAGAGAGAGGCAGAGGGAGAAGGAGAGAGAGAATCCAAAGCAGACTCCACATTCAGCATGAAACCTGATGCTGGGCTCAATCTTATGACCCTGAGATCATGACCTGATCTGAAATCAAGAGTCAGATGCTTAACTGATTGAGCCACCCAGGCACCCCTCTTCCTGACGTTTTCATGTATCATCCCAGTGGGGCTTGTGGTTCCTAAAAGACATTTCATTGGGTTGAGCTGGGCTGTGGGTGAGAATAAAAAAACCACTCTGATATCTTGCCTTGTTCTACCACCATCTTCCAGACTTCTGAGGTTCCTTGGTAGTGCCCCATGAATCCTCCTACTGCTGCTCTATGGAAAAGTCTAATAAGCCAGTCAGGACACCTTTATTGGTATAAATACCCTTAAGATACCAAAAAGTGATGTGGATAAAAGGAGTAAGTTTGCACAATGCGTAGCTCTTTCTTCCTGGTTCTTAATGGAGCATGTTAATTTATTGAACTAAGAATTTTCTGTATATTCTTGGATTTTAGCCCCATGACAGCTCTGTGGAATAGGTATTATTAGTATCTGGCCTCTTTTCATGCCAAAGGCATATGGCTACAAAGTTGTAGAGTTGTGATTCCAGCCCATTCTATATAACTCCAAAGTTTATATTTTTATCCACTATGCTAATGGGATTCATTTATCTGGTCCGCTTCTTGTCCTTTTTTTTTTTTTTCCAAATGAGTAAGCTATTCCATTTTATGAAAGGAAGAACCGTGGACCAGAAATTATAAATGAATTGCCCAGGATGACATGGTGATGCTGGTGGTGATGATAGGGGTAGGAGTGGAAGAAGCTAGAAAACACATTTTCTTCCTTTTATTGTGTGAGCTTTTTTCCCTTACTGCATTATTTCTAGTTTAGAAGACAAGACACCTCTCATTCTAGGCAACAGTGAAAGGACTAGAAAAAGAAGTCTGCAGTTAATTATGTGTTATTGAATTTCTGAATTCTGTGATACTGACAAATCAGATGATGGAGCCATTTTCTTTCCCAAAGATATTGGAGGTCATTAGCTATAGTTAGCCTGCCAATAGGCTTTGAGTGGGGAGTACATTGTATCCCTTCAGGATCTCCCAGGAAGATTGAAGAATATATTGAATATATAAAATAGAAGAAAATATTGAAAGAATATATACTACACACTTTGACCAGGGAGCTGGTCTAGAGAATCTGGCTGCCACAAAAGAAGTTTTCTATAACATTATTAAGTTGCTTCTGAGTCACTTAGAGGACCAAGAAGGAGGAGAAATGCAGAACCAATTGGCATCTTCCAGGATTTAACTGAGTGATGCTTCCAAGTCTAGAATAACCTTGGGAAGTCCTTGACCCTGAAGCAGGTTGTCTTCCTATTGTCAGCTGGAATTCCCTTGTGTAATAAACTCCCTTTCATCATCAGGTCAAGGTGAATAAATCAGAGGGATGGGACTGGTCTCTTGTTTCCAAGAGACTTAATTTTATTTTTGTTTGATATAGATAGCATATTTACATGCAAGAATGATCTGTTTTGTTGGCAGAATGTGGGCTATTTAGCATTATCATTTCTAAAAACCCTAGGAATTACTGTAAATCCCTCAGATTTTTGTTACATTCAATAATCACAGGCCTTCTGGTTATTCCTACCCTTTCTCAGTAACTTACAAATCTTCATAAAGTATCCTTTTTCATTTGTTTGCCTCTGACCTCTTTTTCATTTGTTGCCTCTGACCTCCCCTCTGTGGTCATAGCCCAGAGATTTTATACAATTGTAACCATCATTTTATTTTCGGCCATTGTCCATGCCACACCCCTTGAAGCTTATCACCAGATTTTCACTGCCCCCGTCCCATAAAAACCATATCCCTGCCTGCCCCATCATCCAGAAGCAGGCAGAACTGAAGAAGGACTAGGCTGGTGATGAGCGGCTTTAATAGAGGAATTTGAAGATCCTTAAGCCTCTTTCCTTTGTTTCCTGAGATTTCTAAGGCCAGACATCAGTCCTGGAGTGTGGTGACCCTGGAAAGCTCTTCGGCTCTGGAGTAGGTCAGTTCTGGGCTGGAATCCTGTCTCTGCCGCTTACAGCCAGGTGATCTTTAGCAAATCTCTTTTTCTTTCTTTTTAAAGTGAGGATGATATTCATTTGTTGCTGCTGTTTTTCTGAGCAGCTGGCCATTTGCCCCTGAATTCCTACACCTATTCTTTCATTTTGAGTTGTGCCCATTGCTTTTGACTTTGCCCTGTGATTTCGTAGATTATTTTAAAAGTTTTTAAAAGATTTTATATATTTACCTGACACAGAGAGAGAGAGAGAGAGTGAGAGAGCGCACAGTTAGGTAGAGCAGCAGGCAGAGAGGAGGGAGAAGCAGACTCTCTCCTATGAGCAGGGAGTCAGACATGGTGCTCAATCTCAGGACCCTGGAATCGTGACCTGAGCCAAAGGCAGATGCCTAACCAATTGAGCCATCCAGGCATCCCCGTAGATTGTTTTAATTTAGGCTTCAACTAAAGGCTGTGCAGACCTTCCCTTGGTTTTGTCTGTAGAATGAAAACCCCAGGAGGGCCAGAGCTGTGGTTATTTGTGCTTACCATCATATCGCCAGGCCCTAGGACCATATTTGGAACAAAGCAGGTGAACAATACATTTTAATGGGATGAATGAATGAATGAATGTACAGATTTCCTGATCTGGTGCCCAGATCAGTTCCTTTGACCTGCTACTACACACAGCCTAATGTAAGAAATGATTATATCATACAAGAACAGGCCCTATTCAGGCACTATCCTTTGAGGAGGGCTATTTGCCCACTTTGCCCAGAAAAGTACCCACAAATTTCAATCAGTTCATTCAGGGTTGATCCTGATTCATCCTGTACTTGAAGGGGTTAATAGGACTCTACAGGCTTATTTAAGTTGATAAGGATGATGAAAATGATTAGTGGATCCAAAATAGACAAATGCTCTGGGTTCAGCCTTATGAAGCTTATACTCCTTTTACTGCAGTTATGGTATGTTAGCTATCTTTCTTCTTCTTCTTCCTTTCCTCTTCTTTCTCCTCCTCCCCTCCCCCTCCTCCCCTCCCCCTCCTCCCCTCCCCCTCCTTTACCACCACCTCCTCCTCCCTTTCTCCTCCTCCTCCTCCTTCTTCTGATGGGGGGGCGGGCAGGAGTGGGGGAGGGACAGCCAATGTGGGGCTCTGTCTCACAGCCCTGCAACCATGACCTCAGCCAAAATCAAGAGCCAGACACTTAACTGACTGAGCCACCCAGGCACCCTGCTATCTTTCTTTTTAATTCCCAATTCTACATTATGGGCAAAAGCTGTAGCTCTATCTCCTGCCCTTGGGAAGCTATTCTTCTAGTTCTGTTATAAACTTGTTACAAAATGCAGGTGTCCTGGAAGCAGTGAGGCTAGACGTAGCTTATTTCCTGTTGCAGTTGGATAAGGTGGGATTATGTCCATTCCTTTTTATGACCCAGAGGGCTGCCTGAAACTGCAGGGTAACTGAGGTAATAGCACATGTAAACTAGGGGAGGTGAGGGCTAAAAGAGTTTTTGATTGAGGTTACTCTTAATAAAGAAGCCTTAGGCGTATACAGTCCTATTAACTGCAATTTAGCCAAGGCCTAAGCAGTGGTTAATTAAGGCAAACCCAGGGTCTATCCAGGAGCATAGTCTAGATAAGGCCTAGCTGGTGCTGAAACCCAATGAAGCGATGGCCCTGGCATAATTAGGCCTGGCCAGGGCACAGCCAGGTTCAAGGCCTAGTTAAGGCCTAGTCATCCCTGTTGAGGGCTAGTCAGCCCAGTTAAGATGTAACCAGAGCCTAAGCCTACTTATGGCTTAGTTGCCCAGTTAAAGTCTAGATAACACAGTTAAGGCCTTGCCAGGGCCTAAACATAGTTAAGGTCTAGTCAGAGTCTGGTTAAGACGTATCCAGGGCCCTAAATGTAGTTAATGACTAGTCAGAGTACAGTTAGACTCAGCCAAAGCAGGTGTAGCATCTATCAGAGTTTTCTTAAGGTTCCGCCGGTCCTAAGCTTAGTATATGTTTAGTCAGAGACCAGTTAAGGCCAAAATCTCCTTAAGTTTTAGTCAGAAACTATTTAAGGTGGATGCACGACCTATACTTATAAAACCTAGTCAGAGCCCAGTTAAGGCCTAGCCAGAGTCTTGCTAAAACATTTCAAGGCCTATGCCTATTTAAAAGCTAACCAACATGGTTAAAATCTCATCAGAGTATTTTAAGGACTAGCCAAGTCCTAAGCCTAGTTTATGTTTAATCAGAGACCAGTTAGGGCCAAAATCTACTTAAGTTTCAGTCAGAAACTTGACTGAACTACTTGAGGTAGGTCTAGGATCTAAGCTTGTTAAATTCTAGTCAGAGTCTGGTTAAGCTCTGGCCAATATCTAGTTAAGGTATGGCTAGGGCCTAGACTTGTTAAAAGCTAACCAACATGGTTTAGATCTCATCAGGGTTAGGGTTAGGGTCCAGGGCCTAAGCTTATTCAAAGCTAGTCAGAACCTAGTTAAGGCTTGGCTAGAGTCTTGTTAAGGTATTCCCAGAACCTTAACCTAGTTAAAAGCTAGTCAGCCCAACTGAGGCCTAACTGGGTGTAAAGCCTAGTTTAGGCCTAGTCAGAGCCTAGTGGAAGTCTAGCCAGAACCTAAGAGTCTAGTTAATGTATAGCAAGGGCCTGAGACTAGTTAAGGGATAGTTTGTCCAATTAAGACCTAGTTAGTTAATTTAAGACCCAGCTAGGGCCAAAGCCCTGTTAAGGCTTCATCAGCCCAGTTAAGGCATAGTCAGGGCTCAGCTGAGGCTTAGTCAGAGTTCAGTTCAGGCCTAGTCAGAGCCTGAGACTGGTTAAAGCTTATCTAGTTCATGTAAGGTCTAACCAGGGTCTAAACATAGTTTGGGCCTAGCTAGAACCTATTTAAGCCCTAGCCAGGGTCAAAATGTAGTTAAGGTATAGTAGGAGTCTCAATAAGTCTTAGCTGTAGCCTAAATCTAGAGGACCCATAGTCAGAATCTAGTTAGGAGATATCAGGGTTCTAAGCCCAGTTAAGACTTAATCAACCCAGTTAAAGCCTAATAAGCTCAGCTGAGTCCTGGTCAGGGCCTAAGACTAGTTAAGGTCTATTTGAATCCCAGTTAAAGTCTAACCATGGACTAAGCCTAGCCAGGACCCTAGGTCTAGAGAAGGCATAGATAGCGAGTCTCATTTAAGGTGTAACAAGGACCCAAATCTGTTTAAGGTCTATGTAGCCCAATTAAGGCCCAGAAGGGGCTAAACTTAGTTATGCCCTAGTCAGAGTATGGTTAAGTCCTAGCCAGAGCCTAATACCAGTTAATGCCTGGTTAAAACCTAGTTAAGGTGAAGCCAGGGCCTTACCTCTAGTTAAGTCCTCACATCTAGTTAAAGCTTCATCATCCCGTTAAGGCCTATTTAGGCCCTTCACTTTGTTAAGGGCTAGTCAAGACTAGGCTAACCAGCTTATTCCAGTTTGCCCAAGACTTTCCATATTTAGCACTGAAAGTTCTGGGTCCTGGAGAATCCCTTGGTCCCTGGCAAACCAGACTGACTAGACACTCTAGTCAAGGCCTTTTAAAGAAAAGTTTTCTTTGCCTTGGAGCTTAAAAAGCACACTTACAGTCTATAGTTTCATTTATAGTTTATGAAACACATTTTCAACATTATTTCATTGGATTATTATATCTATTTGAGATACGTGTTACCATCCTCCCTGATGTGCAGATGAATAAACTCAGGTTTAGAGAGAAGTGCCTTCCTTAATGCCATATGGTCAGTGTCAAAGGTAGAATTTAAACCAAAATTCACAATGTTTGAATTCAAAAGCCATGCCATTATTTTTTAAGCTACAGTAAAGGGGCCTCTTTCCACAATTAAAAGTTGTCGAAATTATATAAGTAATACTTGCTCAAGGTCTTACCATCACCCTATTTTCAGACCGGGAAAAGTGTTACGGCATACTTAAGCGACCTGCTGAAGGTAAGAAAACTTTTCAACCTAAACTCAGGTTTCTTTGTCTCCAAATCCCTTATTTTTCCCCTTTAAAGAGAATCTCTTCCCTCCATCTTGCCTACTTGCTCAGTGTCATATACTTCAGTACACGTCTGTGTAGCTGAGACTATTTCTGTGTCTGTAGATTTCAGAGCTGTTTCCATGCATACGTTATCTGAAGTCCATTAGGCATTTGGTAGACTGCACTGGCGTTGAAACTTCTGTTTGCAGCCTGAGGTTTATCTACTGGCCTGATGCTCGTTGTCTGATTAGGGGAAGTTTGTTGAGCCTGGCAGCAGAGCTGACTTGATACTAGAGTCAAACCTCAACCACTTGATTTTCTGTGATCAAAGGATGAAGACATTGAAGACAAACCTGGTCTCCTTAGGAATTCTCGGGAGAGTTACTGGATACATCCATGTTATAATGACATTTTGGGGACCAGGGAAAGAAATCAGGCCTCCCTCTCTGTTACTTTGGATTCCATTGCCAGAAGGCACTGAGAACTTGGCTTGCCTTTTCCTGGCTGTGCCATTTCTTTTGCCTCCTGTAAGCTTACCAGGGGTGACAGGTGTCTCTGTTAAAAAGCCTGTATGTAAATATAGCTATATCTTCCACTATGTTATCCCGAGGATAAAATAGTTGCCACCCCTGCAGAATGTAGCAGCTTCTGGATTGGATGCCAATGGTAGCAATGTGCCAAGCATGAAGTATCCTGTTCCCCTTACCCCTGCCAAATAAACACCAGCTTCCTCTTCTGTGGTACATTTAAAGGGACAGCCTCCACTCTGCTCATATGGCAGTGATAGAGGGGGAGAGCTTACAGCATGGATGATCAGTGGCTCAAGTGGTGGCACAGTGGAGGAGACCATTAGGATGCACTTTAGGTAGTGCCTTCTTGGACTGCAATTTCCTGCTTTTTGCTGTTAGGTTGCTTTGGGGAACTGTTTGGTTCACTGTGTAATACAAGAGGAAGACAGAGCTGGTTGGGAAGAGGCGAATGATTTATTCCACTGAGCAGCTGGTAGATTCAAGCGTTGCTTTCTTTCTTGGAGAGGACGCCATGTGGGAATAACATTATTTTCTCTGACACGCACATGGTGACTCCCTGCATAAGCTTTAGATGACTTCATGTGTTTGTATTTCCATGAGCTGGTGAAGAACATTCAGCTTCAAGGCATTGGGTTAATGGCTTAAGCAGACCATATCTCTGTCCTAACAAAAGATATGGAAGGCCTTGGCTTGAGGCCTGGGGGCCTTGCTGTACAATGTCGGGGGCTATGGAAAAAGAGCACAGAACTAGTCTTCTGGTTCTACTACATTCCAGCTATGTGACTCTGGATAGATCATTTTGCCTCTCTGGGTGTCAGTTTTCCTAAATGTAAGATGAAGATGATGTAAATGAACTCTGTGTTGCCGTGTCCACAGTATATGGTAACTGTGAAGATCAAATGAGATACAATATGAAAACAGTAGAAAAAGTATAAAGTCTTATAAAAAAATGTGAGGAATTATTAGTTGTATTATTCATTCAACAAATAGTTATTGAGTACCCACTGTGCATGCTTAAATGAAACAGAGATCACTATCTTGTTGTTTACCTTCTGAAGGGGGGAGCCATAACACAAATAGTAATCATAATAAATAAGTAAACTATACAATATATATAGAAGGTGACCAGTTCTAAGAAAAAGGAAAAGGTAGAGCAGAATAGATAAGGAATAAGGAAGGCTCAGGAGTGCCAGGTGGGGAGGGGGAAGTTAAGTTTTTAAAAGGATGGTACGTGTAGCTCTCATTGAGAAGGACAGATGTAAGCAAAGAGTTTGAAGGAGGTGAGGAGTTTAGCCATTCAGATATTGAGCAAAGAACATTCCAGGCAGAAGTAATAGCCAGTGTAAAGGGCGTACAGAGGAAGTGTTCCTGGTGAGTTTGGGGAATGGCAAAGTGGCCAGAGTGGCTGGAATGGAGGGAGGGGTAAAGAAGTAGGAATGAAGTTAGAGACTATATTGTGGAGGGCCATGTAGGCCATTATGAGGATCTGGGCTTTACTCTGAAGGGCATGCAGAACTATTAGAGGAGGAGATATGGTCTGACTTACATGTTATTTTATTTTATTATTTTATTTTTGAGAGAGAGCGCTTGCAGGGGGAGCAGAGGGAGAAGGAGAGAGAGAAATTTAAGTAGGCTCCACACCCAGTACAGAGCCCAACTCAGGGTTCAATCTTATGACCCTGGGCCGAAATCAATACTTGGATGCTTAATTCTGACTTACATTTTAAAGGGCTCACTTGGGCCATTGTATTGAGAAGACACTGGGGTGAGGCAAAGGGAATCCTGTGAGGAGGCTGTTGAAATAATCAGGGTGAGAAGTAGATGCTGGTGGCTCACAATGACAAGTTATTAGTTTTGAATGTATTTTGAAGGCAGAGCCAAAAGGATATTGGCTGTGGATTGTGAAAAGAAAAGAGTCAAAGATAAACTCAAGATTTTTTTTTGCCTGAGTAGTGAGAAAGATAGAGTTGTCATCTACCGAGCTGGAGAAGGGTATAGGTAGAGTAAGTTTTGGAGGGTAGACCAAGGATCCAGTTTGGGATATACTGAGTTTCAGATATCACAGGTCAGCATGAAGGCAATTAGATAAGCAAGGGTGAAACTCTGGAGGAAGGTCTGAACTAGCTAAATAAACTAGGGAGTCATCTGTGTTATAGGCATTATTTTCAGCCTGCAGAAGATCACTAAGGAAGTAATTATAGGTGGAACAGAGGAGGACCTGGGGAGTGATCAACCATGTCAAGTGTGGAGGCCACTGGGGACTTGGGCAAGGGTATTTAAGTGGAGTCGCCATTACATTTCATTAAAAGTGTGTGTTTTATCTGTTTTTAAAGATTTTATTTGAGAGACAGAGTGAGCAGGAGAGAAAGCACATGAGCAGGCAGGGGGCAGAGGGAGAAGGAGAAGCAAACTTCCCTGCTGAGCAGGGAGTCCGATGTGGGGCCTGATCCCAGGACCCTGGGTTCATGACCTGAGCTGAAGGCAGATGCTTAACCGACTGATCCACCCATGCCCCAAAAGTATGTGTTTTAGAACAGAAATATTTAACCTGGTAATATCAGTCATGAGGTAGAGAGATTTTGTTCTCATCGAGCAAAACTGTCTTGAGATTCCCCTGCCTCTAGCTAATATTTAAAAAAGAAAACTGAAGAATCCTGAATCTTGAATCTTGAAAGGACAACTCCATCCATTTGAGGGCTCTTGCCAGACCAAAGAACTGGGGCCCTGCCTTGATGTGCTTTTCTGAGCCCCAAGCATATAGGTAATGGGATGAGCTCTTCACCCATGTTTAAATTGCTAACCTTTGGCCCCTTTATGAACCTTGAGAGGTAGAGGAATGAAATCTTCAGAGGGAAAGGAAACTATAAATTCATGCCCAAGGGCAAAGCATTTTTCTGTATAGGATATTAAGAAATGTTTTCTGTGCCTCCCTTCTTCCAGTTTATTCTGATTGTATTTATCTCAGAGGTCAAAAATGGAGAAGTCTTATTTTTTATTTCCATGGAGCAACATATAGTCTTTGGGTGATTTTAATGTTCATATAGGTTTTTGGTATCTTTCCTTCTTACTAGAATGTTCCGACTATAGGTATACTCTGGGAACAACAGGATGAGGACAATGAGATGGTTATTCTCAAGGAGACTTATGGCCTATGAGTCACTTGGTAAGACACATACCATGGCCATATGCTTTTCTCAATGCCATCCTATCAGTTTTTTATTCTGTTGGTGATTAGGAGTGGCCCAGAATATTACTAGGGGATCACAGTGTAAGGGACAGCACAGAGGGTGGAGAGGCCAAAGAATCAGATTCTCACTCTTGCTCTGCTACTAACCAGCTGTGTAATCCCAGCAAGAGCCTTATCTGTGTTGGGTCTTCACTTCCTCCATCATAAAAAAGGAATAATCATTTTTCACAGGATGTTATCAGTATAAATAAGTTAATGTATATGAAGGTACTTGAGGATATAATTAGCAGAGGACAGAAACAATGAAATACAGATGAACTACTAAGGGAGGGTATGGAATCTTATTTTGAGATCATTAAAAACAGAAGCACTTCTCCTTTGGTGGATAAGTAGTAAGTACATTTGCAGACAGAAGGAAGAACTATATGGCCTCTGATCTTTGTTCCAGGTGGAAAAAGAAACAAACTGGTTCTCTCCTGGCAAGCTGGCATTTGCCACAGAAACAGAGAGGAGGCCACGACTGGTGCTCAGTCTTGCTCTTGTCAAATTTCTGAGATGTATTCTCAAAACTCAGGATGAAATCCAGGCTAGGATGGTGGAGAATAAAAAGTATAGAAAGATCTATGTATAATGCTCCTTTTCTTACCCAAACAATTCATGTAGGAAGATCTTGAAGTCTGGGCTCGTTCAGGTGAAGTAATGCTAGACACAGGGTAATGGCCTTCATTATCTTGCCTTAATGACTTTGCCAATTACTTTCCAAGTAAATGTTTCCAAGGAATAAGCTAGTTAATGCTTTGAAAGATCCATTGTCATAAGACCAAGCAGAGGGCCCTTTCCACACAGCTGGTGCTACTGGAGGAATAGCCAATGAGCATTCTTGACGTGTAGCCAGCTTCTCCCTGCCAGAACTAGGAGCCAAAGTGAGTGTGTGCTTCAAAAGCAAGGAGTTAGGCTTGGAAGATCCACTAATTCTCAAGGAGCCTTACCTGATTGGTCTCAGGTCTTCTGAATGGGTGACCTGTGAGCAAGAGTCACAAGACCGTCCTGCTCCCTCATACCTTTATCCAAGTTCAGAGTCATGTTAGTTCTGTGAGATAAATTGTTATCTCTGGTCCTTCCTTCCAGTTTCTGTAGTATCTGCAGCTGCAGATCTTCTGCCTTCAGGGGGTCACTAGTCAGTACCTGGGATGCACCACACACCGTTTTGCAGATCCCAGAATTTCTCCAGAACAACTACATTAGCTAGAATTTATTAAGAGCTTCTTTCTAAACTCATTGTGTATATTAACTCATGTTGTTCTCACTACTGTTATTACCTTCATTTTGCAGATGAGAAACTGAGGCAGAGTAGCCTTACTACCATGGTAAGGCAGTACTCTAGTACCCTACCTTCTACCTGGAAGGTAGTAAGTGGAAAAGTTGAGATTCAAACACAGATCTCTTTGACACAGAGCCTACCCTTACAACCACTAGCATCATGTGACTGTTTCTCCCAAAGAAAATATACAAACAATGGCGACTTGCCTTTTTCCTTCTCAGAAAGCTGAGAGAAGATGTGAAAATAGAATCTCTTTTCCTGTTACTTCCAAGTTTTGTTCTTATTTCCCTTATTTTAGACCCTGTCCTCTGCACTGGTAATATTTAAAAGCCAAGAATCTTTCTAGAAGTAGTATAGCTCTGAAGCCAAGATTTAGGGACAATTCCATGCTAGGTCCCACCAAGTCAAGATGGGGAGCTGTTCTCCAGTTTGAATAGTTTTTGAGGAAATTCTTTGTCTGTCTAGGAAAATAACCAAGAGATACATTTTCAAAAGTGGTTGTTTTTCTCCAGTGACTAAGTTGGTTTTCAGAAGGGTAAGCAAGAATTTGTGATTCTCTCTGCAGCAGTGAGCAAATTTGGAGGAGGAGGAAAGAAATTCAGTACAATTCAGTTTAAATTGACCATAAGGACATTTCCTACTCCCTCTCTTTCCAGTTTCTGTTTTGAATTTTTCATATATTTTCAAGAAGGGACCATGTTTAGCTCTTCAGCTGCACAATTCTTTCCTTTCTCTCTTGATAAATTAAAGATGGTTCATGGGGATTTTAAATGTCAGATCCTATAACAGGCAAATGCCTTATTGCACACAGCTTTTTTTTTTTAAAGGCAAAGGTTTGTCAGTTAAAAAAAAAGAGTTTAAAGGGTAAACACTGTTGTGCTCATTGTAACCCCCCAGACAGCACCAGCTATGTCAAAATTATAAAATTTGTCAGGGTGCCTGGGTGGCTCAGTCAGTGAAGCGTCTGACTCTAGATTTCGGCTCAGGTCATGGTCTTAGGGTCATGAGATCGAGCCCTGTGTCAAGCTATGCACCGGGCATGGAGCCTGCATGTCCCTCTTCCTCTGTTCCTTTCCTAGCTCCTGCTCTGTCAAATAAATAAATAAATAAATAAATAAATAAGATCTTTTTAAAAATTGTAAGATTTGCCCTTTGGGAACAAGGACCTCTTGATGTTTTCCTCAGGGGTGGGGACAGCAATGAAAAGTAATGTCTGGGTGTGTTTTTTTTTTTTTTTTAAATCTGTATTGAATGCATGTATCTAAATGGTACTGCAGCACCGGAGAAGAGAGCATTATGAAAAAATTTACTGTTTGTAGATAGGAACCTGGCACCTCTACTCACCAAAGGTGCATTTTAATCTCTCCCACATACGTGCCTCTGTTCCCCTTGGATATGAACTAATTTACCTTGCCTGATGCAGAGAAGCTTATCGACTATAAACATAGACCCAGAGGATTTGGATTCCTTTGCTCCTTTTCCATCCTACTGTTAGACACTTATTGCCAGTTTGCTAGTTTTAAGCATCACAAAATAGAGGGGTAGGACTATCAGCTAAAAGAAAAACGACGACTCTTGATTAGTTGTGCTGATAAAAATGTCCTAAGAGTGAGATTAATAAAAACCTATGGGGTTAAAGACCCTAGTTATGAGATGGCCAGCTTGCTCTCTGTGCCAGCTGTGTTTCTGAGCTACTTGTAAGATGTGAGTCATCTCATCTTGTGTCAGGGTATAACTATATCTAGCTATAAGGCTCTCTTGCTTTACTTAGCACATGAGCCAAATGGACTCTGCTCTGCACCTTCAGATGTCATTCCATTGTCATTGGCTTTGATGACTGGTTTGCTAAACACTGGCAAGACTCTCATCACTGTCTTGCTGTCCTTACTGGTTTTACAGGATAGAGACCCAAAGTTAAAAGTGAAACATTTCTTTTGAGATATAACACACATACAGTGAAGCACACAAATTTTAAGGGTACAACTGAATTTTTTTTAACACATATGTAATCATATTATGATGTAGAAGCTTTCTAGCACCCCAGACAGCTTTTTCATATCCCTTGCCAGTCAATAACCCCTACCCAAAGGTAACCACTTCATTCACTTCCATTCCATAGACTTGTTTACTTGTTTTAAAATTTCATATAAATGGAATTATACAATATGTGCTTTTATGTATCTGGTTTCTTTGAACATTCTTGTACATGTTTTTTTGGGAGGGACATTTGTACATTTTTCTTTTGGATACTTAGGAATGGAATGGCAGGGTCATGGGATAGAGGTGTGTTTGGTTTTAGTAGATACTGTCAGAAGGTTTCCTTTTTAAAAAGATATTTATTTGTCCATCAGAGAGATACTTAGAGTGTGTGTACATGCAGAGGGAGTAGCAGGCAGAAAGAGAAGCAGGCTCCCTGCTGAGCAAGGAGCCTGCTGCAGGATTCCATCCCAGGACCCTGGGATCATGACCTGAGTCTAAGGCAGATGCTTAACCAACTGAGCCACCCAGGCATCCCTGTCAAACAGTTTTCTAAAGTACTTATACCAGTTAACACTTTACCAACAATGTATGAGAGTTCCAGTTTCTCCGTGTTCTTCTCCACCCTTGGTACTGTCAGGTTTTTTTCCATTTTAGCTATTCTTTGGTGGGGTTTTGTTTGTCTTATGGTGGTTTTAATTTGCATTTTTCTGATGTGCAGTAATGAAACCTACTCATATGCTTGTAGGCCATTTGGATGTTCTCATCTGTGAAGTGCCATTTAATTCTTGTAAACTTTTTTTTTTGTTTTTTTAAAAATTAAATTCTCTTTTTCTTATTGATTTGAAAGACTATAAATTATGTATATACTGGATACAAGTCCTTTGTTAGATATACACATACATACTGTGAATATTTTTTTCTAGTCTGTGGTTGGCCTTTTCACCCTCTTAAGGGGTCTTTTAATAAATGGAAATTATTTATTTTTATGAAGTCCAGTTTATCAATCTTCTTTCATAGTTAATATTTTTTGTGTCCAAAAAGAAGGTCAAGAAGATATTTGCCTATGGTTTGCTGTTGGAGATTTATTGTTTTTTCATTCATATTAGGTCTATAACCCATTTACAATTATTATTAATTTTGGTATGTGATATGAGATAAGGTCATGGTTCTGTTGATTTGTTTGTCCTTGTGCCTGTACCACGCTGTCAAAATTACATAGGTCTAAATTACATAGCTCGCCTTCATATCTGGCAATATATGTCTCCCAGTTTTGTTTTTCAAGATGTTTTGGCCATACTAAGCCCTTTGAAAACCCTTGTATGTTTTAGAATCACTTTGTCCAAAGTGCCCTTTGGGGATAGTTTTGAGTTTTTTAACTCATTAGCAACCCCACAGCCTCCCAGCTTCAAAATCTAGGTACCATTTTGAAGGAAGGACTGGTAGTATGTTTGTGGCAGTTCCCTTCCCTCTAATGAGAATTTGTCTTGGAATACCATAAGACTGTGGGAAATTTCACCTAGTTTTTCCATGCTTAGTAAGGAGCCTTGAGCTCAGCTGACTTCAGGTGAAGAAAACTAATCCTGAATTTCAGGGTTCTCAAATTTCCAATCCATTACACCAACCTCAAATGTTACGGAGATTTCTCCTTTTCCACAGTAGCATCCTTCTGCCTTGGCGCCAAACTTCATCTTCAGCTTGTGCCCGGAATGAGCAAATGTTTCATGAAAAAAGCTTAGGATGACCAGCTCACTTAGGAAAGGCTCTGTGCTGTCAGAAATTTTCATTCATCTTGTTTCACAGATCAGGAATATCTTTACATATTGATTTTGCAGTTTATCCTTCTTTTTGTTTTTTAGTTTGTGACAGGAGTGTTCACATTCCCGCTTGAAAGTGAAAGTCCAGAAAATATTCACGGGTTGGAACCTTGACTTTCTCATCCATCTCAGCTCTATCACAGGTGAGTAGTTTGAGCGTTTGGGCCAACTCAGTAGGTCAGTGGAAGGGCAGTTAAAATGGCCACAGCATTTCTTTCGCAGATGATGAGGATCCCTGAGGGCACTGATCAGGTTGTCTCCATCTCTCCGCCTTAGGGCTCACAGTCAACTTGGAATTAAGCCAGTTTCCAGGGAAGGCAAATGGGACTAACATTCTCAGTTCTATCCCTGCTTAGAATGAGATGTTGGCCCTGGTCTTAACAAGGCAAATTTTGCTCTATGTAGGTACCTGAATTGGTGCCCTCTGGCATAGGACTTTAGGAGTCAGACTTGGGTTGACTTTTGGTTCTGCATCTTTACTTGACCACGTGACTGTGGGCAAGTTTGTAAATTTCTCTGATTCTCAGTTCTTCCATCTATAACTTCATAGGTTAACTGTGAGGAATAGACGTCCTAATGTAAGACAAGTGGATTTCCCAGAGACATAATAGGTCTACACATGTGAGTGTTTATTAGAATAATTATTAATGGGCATGTCATCTCATCTCATATGTGGTTCTTGAGATTGGGATTATGCTTGGTTACAGTTTTGGAAGGAGTAAAATTTACATGCAATGAGATGTACACATCTTAATGAGTACTATTTAATGAGTTTTGACAAATATGTATTCATATTCCCTTGTAACCCAAAATTCTACCTAAAATATAATTATATTATTATATATCATATATTATGTAAGAAACATATCATATATAATATATGAATATTCTATATTTATACATATAATATATATGTACCATATATATTATAAAAGAAAGTTCTCTTATGTCTTTTCCCAATCAGTTCTCCCCTAGATGCAACCACTTTTCTGATTTATTTTCCGTCATAGGTCATTTTGCATTTTCTAGAATTGCATATGAATGGAATCCTACAGTACGTATTCTCTCATGTCTGGCTTCTTTCTTTAAGTATAATGTTTTTGATATTCATTCATGCTGTGGTCCCTATCAGTAGTGGCTTTCTTTTTCTTGCTGATTAGTATTACATTGTATGAATATACCACATTTTCTTTATCTATTCTCCTTTTGATTGAACTGGGCTTTTTCTTTTTTTTTTTTTCCTATTATGCATAAAGGTGCTATAACCATTCTTCTAAAAGTCTTTATGTGAATTTCATTTCTCTTGGTTAAATACCTCAGAATGAAATTGCTGGTAATCAAGGTAGGTGCTTTCTTAGTTTTGTAAGAAACTGCCAGACATTTTCAAAGGGTTATACCATTTTATATCCCACCAGCAATGTGTGAGAATTCTGGTTTCTCCACAGCTTTGTCAACATCTGGTGTTGTCAGTCTTTAATTTTAACTAGTTTAGTTAGTATGTTGTGGTGTCTTATTGTGATGTTAATTTGTATTTCTTTGATGACTAATGATGTTGAATATGTTTTCATGTGCTTATTAACTATTTTTCTTCCTTTGTGAAATGACCGTCCAGATCTTCTGCCTATTTTTAATTGGTTTATCTTTTTATTACTGAGGTGTAGGGGCACTATTTTTTAATTGAGGTGTCATTGACATATAACAGTATATTAGTTTAAGGTATATGACAGAATGATTTGATCTTTGTATATATTGCAAAATGATCACAACAATAAATGTCATTAACATCCATCAACATACATAGTTAGAAAACATTTTTTCTTGCTATGATAAGTTTTGAGATTTACTCTCTTAGTAACTTTCAAATATGCAGTACAGTATTATTCACTATAGTCCCCATGCTGTATGTTACATCCCCATAACTTACTTATTTTATAGAAAGTTTGTACGTTCTGACTCCATTCACCCACTTCACCCACTGCCCACCTCCCAGTAAAGGCTCTTTGTATATTCTGGTTACAAGTTCTTTGTCAGATATATGTTTTGTGAATATTTTCTCTTGGTTTGTGGATTGCTGCTCATTTTATTTACCATGGTTTTGATGAATTGGCTTAGCTTTGTACTCCATGCTATGCCTATTCACAGCTGCAACCTGATAATATTTTCTGAACGAAAAAACTGAAAGTTGTCCAACTTCCTCTAGCCTACAGGTATCATAATGCAAAAATGCACTGCATGCGTAACAAGAAAGGATAGTTAGGGGAGCTGTTTTAGGTTGGAGGGTGAGAAATCGGAGATGATATTTAAACTGAGACCAGAATGACAAGAAGCCATTTTTTTCCCCCTGGGAAAAGGGATCCCAGGCAGAAGGAACAGCTAATAGAAGGGCCCTTAATGAATCCTTAAACACTGTGGGTGGAAATATAAATTGGTGTAGCCACTATGGAAAACACTATGGAGCTTCCTCAAAAAATAAAATATAGATCTACCATATAATATAGTGATTCTACATCTGAGTATTTATCTGAAGAAAAAAACACTAATTTGAAAAGATACACATACCCCATGTTCATTATATAATAGCCAAGGTATGGAAGCAATTTATGTGTCTGTCAGTGGGTGAATGGAAAAGAAGATGTGGTTTATGTACACAGCAGAATATTACTCAGCCCTAAAAAGAGATATCTTGCCATTTACAACAATATGGATGAACCTAGAGAGGGTATTATGCTAAGTTAAATAAGTTGGGCAGAAAGACAAATACTATATGATTTCATTTATATGTGAGACCTAAACAACAAACCAAATGAATAAAGAAAACAAAACGAAACTCATAGATAAAGAGAACAGGTTGGTGGTTATCAGAGAAGAAGAGGATTGTGTTGTGGGCAAAAAGGGTGAAGGGGGTTAGCTGTATGGTGGTTATCACTTTGTAACATATGCAAATATCAAATTATTATGTCATATACCTGAAACTAATTTAATGCTATATACTGATAAAAAAGAAATAAAAATAAAAACAAAAAGACTTAAGAGATTTTTTTTTTTTAATAGCTCTTAACATAAGTTGGGGGTAGGCACAAACTATCCTGCATACCCCTTTTAGGCAAACTAAGGTATCAGAGGTTACTTGCTTTAAAAAATTATCAAAACTGGAATAAGCTGATGCTATAGTCTTACTCTTTCTTAGTACTGCAGTACTTAGCAGTTTCTTAACACCCTTCTTGTCTTCCCCAATACCCCAGGTCCTAGGTTCCAAGATGCTTTGAAGCTAGGGATTTTGGATTAGTTAACACAATGGTCAACAGGGTTAAGGCTAAGTCGGGTATTTTTTTCCCTCAAAGGTGACCAAGTGATGGAAGAAATAAATCGAGGTTTGCATAAGTAAAAAGCAATTACAGTTATCTTTATAAAACAGCAAACTATGAAATGTTCCACCTCTCTGCTTTATACATTCAGATTGTATAATTTAAAACTTTTTCAATACAGTATCAATTCAATAAGTGGAATATAATTTATTTTTGAAAATTTTTCCAGTTTAGGGAGAGAGAGAAGAAAAGATGGCAGGAAGGGATAGTGGAAGATGGAGATACAGAGAAAGTCAAATAAAATGAAACACATAGGTGAATAAATGGATGTCTATTGAGCAAGAAGAGGAATAACAGAGTCCTCGAGGGAGGTAGAGATGCTGAGAAAACAAAACAAAACAAAACAAAACACCTGAGTGAAGGAGAAGCCAGAAGTTAAATCAGTTTTGTGTGAGCGTATTTCTCTTGTGCCCTTGGGCAATGGGTACCATAGTAGACTATTGTTTCCTTTGAAAAATGTGATGGTACTCTCTAGTAATATATAACACACACTTTTCTTCTGTTTCCTTTCTGATCCACACTCTACATTAATACCAAATTCCTCTCATAATTTCTTTTCATTATTTCTTTCCACCAGACTGCTTTTTCCTCTAGTCAAAATGCAGAGATTTTTTAAGCTAATAAAATAACCTCCACTGCCCATTCTCCTACATTTCAGATCAAAAGTTACCTACAACCATAATCATGCCTTCTGGTCATCATGGTTGTTACTCTTCTTGGGGCAAACTTCACATCTACGGTCAGGATTTTGGACCAAAAAAAAAAAAAAAAAAGTGTGGTTCTAAAAGAACTTATGTTAAGTGAAGATAGTATATAACTGCATGGGTCAAAGCAGGTCCTGTGAAGACCAGCAAGTTCCATGTGAAAAATCACAGATCATCTGGGCAATGTTTCTGTACTCCAATAAATGTCTAAGGAGTATAGTTAGTTAGATATGATAGTGCCTTTGGTTTGCTGGGCCCCACTCTGGTCAGAACTGCTGGAAATAGGGCATTGATAAATTTGGCAATATCCTAAAGGAGTGAGGTGGATGGTTGCTTCCTAATACTTTCCACTAGGAAAAGCTTGACTGAGGCTAGAGAAATAAAACCAGCCCCATTTGTAGGACTAGTGGCTAGAAATTCAATGTGTATACATACCTAAGGAAACAATTGGTCAAAGGTATATATAGCTAAACTGATCAGCCATGAACTGAAGATGTATGCCATAATAAATGGAACATTACAGACTGGACTGTTGCAGGGAAAATAATCTGGTAAAGGGAGATAAGAAAAGAAATTGATGAAAGAATTTTAGCAATTCATATAGGACATGTACCAACACATCAGAACGGGAAGATGCAATAATCTGTTTAGAGTAAAAGAGGAGACAATCTGACCCCTAAAACTAATGTGGACTCTGCAGTCCTGGGGACTCCCAAGTCCCAACTCACCTCCCTTGTCAGTTCAATTTAAGGTCACAGAATGGGCCCATGAAGCCTCCTGGCATTTGGACATGAATGTCCTAGATAAGCAGAGGGGGAAGAGTAGGGGGGAAAATGTATGAAGCAAACAAACAAGTGAGTAAGCAATATGAGACATGTCACATTACTAACATACTCATTTTTTTCTTTTTTTAAAAGATTTTATCTATTTGTCAGAGAGTGAGAGTACACAAGCAGGAGAGCAGCAGACAAAGGGCGAGGCAGGCTCCCCGCTGAGCAAGGAACCCCCCCACCCCAGCAATGCAGGACTCAGTCCCAGGACCCTGGGATCATGACCTGAGTCAAAGGCAGACGCTTAACTGACTGAGCCACCCAGGGGTCCCAACAAACTCATTTTTAAGAGGAGTGGGGCATGTTTAACCAGACCAGTGTATGAAGTAGATGATACTGGGCCAAACTTTAGATGTTTAAACAAAGAATATTGCCTTATAGAAGTATAAATTTCCTTGCCTTATAGAAGTATAAATTTCCTCGGGAAGAGGGTTTGCAGAGCATACCAGGCATGCAGATGAGAATAGTATGTTCATGCCTTTAGACAAAATTGAAGGAACTGGTTGCTAGATATGCAGTATTGGCAGTAATAGGAAATGACCAAGGAACTAATTTTACAACAGATGTTGTCCAAAATTTGGCAAAAGACATAGACTGTGGAACTTTGATTTCACAAATTCCCCAGGCTGCAAGGCCAATTGGAAACCTTAAGAATTGAAGACTAAAAACACAAAGAATTTAACAGCACCAGATATAAATGGCAATGCAGTAAAGGTGCTAAAAAAGACAGAATTAATTGAGAGACTCTGAGTGAGTGTAACTTCTTCAACAGAGATGTTCAAGAAAGATGGGCAAAAAAAATCTATGGTCTCTGAAAAACAATCTGAGGGTTTTGAAGGGGCTGGGGGTGGGAGGTCGGGGTACCAGTTGGTGGGTATTATAGAGGGCATGGATTGCATGGAGCACTGGGTGTGGTACAAAAATAATGAAACTGTTATTCTGAAAATAAAAAATAAATTTAAAAAATAAATTAAAAAAAATCTATGCTTACTTTGTTCTTAAATCTTGTAAGAAGAGATCACAATGAGAAGTATGAAGGAAAGAGAGTATGAGTAGTAGATCCTCATAAGGCCATCAAAAAGGAGGATCCATAGCTAGGGATACTCTTTCAGCCTTATCCTATAGCCAGATCCTGTAGGATGGATAAAGACTCAAGAATACTAATCTTTATATTTCTCTTTTCTATTATTAGATCTGCTTTGCTGTTTTCTTTTGGCGGTGGCAGTCTCTCTGGTGGTCATTATAATTGCAGTTTACTGCCAACAAAAACAAGAGCACCATATTAGGACTACTGGTCTTATTCTGTACTTGATCGTATTAACAGCCTCATTTCTCAACCAAACCAACCTTAGAACCATTACCAGCTCACAGGATCCATTATCACCTAGAGCCCATTTGCTACAGCTTTCAGTAATATTTATCTACTCAGGAGATCACTGAGGCATGGAGTCCACATCAATCCCCATGTTGGTTGCTGGACTTGTTGATTGTGTAGCCCAGTTAATAAGAATAGCTGAAGAGCTTTTACAGCTGATTTCACAGGAACAAGTTCCTTGTGCAGAGCAGAATGATAGAGCAGAAGAGATAGAAGTGGATGCATCTTCTCCTGAGGAGGCTTCGCTCCCAGACCTTGCTGATTTCTCAGACTTAGAGTCAATACTTCTACCAAGAGAAGACGAAGACCTAGTCCTTGACATAGATCAAGCGATGGTAGACATAGAAGACTTATATGAAGATGTACTCTCCAGTATAAATGATGACCTAAGAAGTGGTTAAGACCAAATTTGCCCCCAGCAGCATGTGAAAACTGATAGTTTTTCTGTTTTAAATAGATTCTGATTTTTCTGAGTGTTAACAATGTTTTCTCCTATTTCTGTACATTTTCCTTACTAACACCTTATAGAACAAGTTAATACTAGATTTACTTCTAGTAGAAGCTAGTCTCTTTTCTTCTTTGTATTTCTTTTAAAAGCTTTTAGTTCTGTACATTTTCCTTACTAACACCTTATAGAACAAGTTAATACTAGATTTACTTCCAGTAGAAGCTGGTCTCTTTTCTTCTTTATATTTCTTTTAAAAGCTGCGACTTTAGCCTTTCTCTACCTGTTCTTGTTCTTCTGTTGGGTTTTCTAATAACAGAAGCAAATGATACTAAAAAAAGAAACTCCTCACCTAACAACGGAGTTAAGACCTCATGGACTCTGTCAGGAGTTGGAACCCAATGTCATTGTTCTGCAAGTGGAAACCAAAAGGGGAATATTCCCCAAGATGGTATTATAATGAATACATCACGTTGACAGGACAGCATTGGGACACTTTTACTTGAAAAGACAGAACTCCTCACTAGGCCTTTAGGGAGAGGATTTGTCAACCAAAGGATGTTAGGGGAAGCAATTTTGAAAAAGCACCATCTATCAGATAATACAACTGTTTTTTGGATAACTTTTGCCAGGGAAACCTTTGAGAAAGCTGAGGTGAAGAAGTTCCAATACAGGACTATTCCCTCAAATGATGACCCACACTACAACTAGTCTTCAGTATTGTTCCACAAATGGAAAGGAGAAATTATATCAAATAACAATGAGGGTGGTACTAATACTAGCAGGTCTAAACAAAGCCCCAGGAAGACTGTTCACCAATGCAGTCAAACCCTTTGTGGCATAGGCTCAGACATGACAGTCCACAAATAGAAATGGATAAAGTATGTCTTCTTGGGTATAGCTAGATTTATAAAGAATAGCTGATAGGCCTATTAGAGTGAACCTGCTGCCACTTTGACATAAAAATCTGAACTATTGACATATGGCAGCAATAATGAATTTGAATAAAATATGGATTGGTATTTAGCCCTAATAATTCTACAAATACCAGAAGTCTAAAATGCAATAGTTGGAGGACTCCTCTACCCATATTAAAATAGAAAGAGACCCAATAAATGTGTGGGAAGTTCACTGCTCTTAATAATTCCATGCCATATAGTAATCTTGCTTCCATTTAGACAAGCCCATGGACACGATGGTCCTCCTTCCTAGAGAATGGCCTTTGCATCTTACAACATGGGCAACAACTAGGTAAGGCATAGTAGTAGTTACGATAGATTGGTGCATTCATATTGTGAAGAAATGATAAGTAGAAGTTAATCCACTCTGGTGAAAACCAGACTATACCCAATTTGTATAGAGTCCTAAGGCATATTATTAGCAAAAAGATTAAAAATATACTGAATACAGATAGCTTCAGAACTAACCAACATGACAGATGCTGCATCTAATCCTAAGTGAGGTCTACATACAGGGATAATTAGCTACTTTTAAAGGTAAATGTGGGGGAAGTTAGAGATCCAATGTGGATAAGCAGTAGCAAGAGAAACATAAGTTAGTTTTGTCACTGAATTTCAGGTTGAGTATACATAACAAATTAAAGAAAAAGACTGCTGTATTAAAAAAAAAACTACCACATATCTTTCTGAAAATGAGAGGAACTTAAGGGAGATACTCAAACATGTTATGATACTGTTCCACAATAGACCGCTACATGGAGTAGATGAGGATCCAGGACACTTAGACCAGTGCCCAAAGACACAAAGAGGAGAAATAAAATTTCTGTCACCAGGAAATTACTGTGGGTAATTACAAGCCAGACCAGATAGCAGGTTAAGGGACTTTACTGCTGTACTAATTGGACAAATCAAGCCTTACTTTCCTAGGGTAGGGGACTCTACCTGTTGTGGTATGTCCAAAATGGCAAATAAGAGATGCGGTGCAAAGGCACTATGTGAAATTAACTAAAATATAGCACTGGGAAAGCAAGAAGAAATGGTTTATCCCACCATTCCATTTGGAGCAGTTTTATAAGGAGGACTAGTGACCACAGTTAAACAAGGAAATCTGTACATGTAGCAACCAAGAAGAATCACAGAGGAATTGGATAGAAGTTAAAAGAATCTATGCTTTAATTAAAAGTTTGGAAACAGCTGGGAAAGATATATACTCTCCACTAGGAATTTGGACTCTAGGAAATTGGCTTTAATTTTGTGTCAGAATAAAACCCAGGGCAGGAGTACTTGGGCAAGATCAGGAAACATCCAAGGACAGACCATCAATCTGCTACAAATTCTATTCAGCAAGTAATTTCACTGTAGATGGACAGTTCTGGTGCTCCTCAAATACGATTGATACCAACGGTAGCTATTCCTCTATGTAGAACTCTGGAATATATACTTCATAACAATTCCACAATGGATTAGTATGAGTTCATTAAATCTGTTACTATTAGAGAATTCAAGCAAGCATACTAACTAAAGGTGACCATCAAAATACATCAAGAGAAATCTGTGTTGGGCGCCTGGGTGGCTCAGTGGGTTAAGCCGCTGCCTTCGGCTCAGGTCATGATCTCAGGGTCCTGGGATCGAGTCCCGCATCAGGCTCTCTGCTCAGCAGGGAGCCTGCTTCCTTCTCTCTCTTTCTCTGCCTGCCTCTCAGTGTACTTGTAATTTCTCTCTGTCAAATAAATAAATAAAATCTTTAAAAAAAAAAAAGAAAAGAAAAAGAAATCTGTGGGACTACTCCAGACTTTGAAACAAGATAAAGCTTGAACCAGCCTATAATGCAACTAATACTCAACATGGTCCTTATATATCAAAGCTGGAAGATGCTGCAAACTCGCAGTATATGAAGCTGGCTAGCCTTCTGGCTAGATGAGTCATGTGGAAAGATTGTACTACAGTAGCTCCTCAGAATTAGATAAAATATATTGCGGTTTGCTTTGATTGTGTGATTACATGTGTTTAAGAACTGTTAAGATGTAAACCCACTCCAAACAGTGGGATGTTGTATTAAGTATGATTAGAGTTGATAGTGATAAGAAGTAAGTGTAGGCAATAATAAAGTACTTAGGAATAAGAGCTAGTAAGGAAGTATTTTTATGAGAAAGTGATAAGAAGTAAGTGTAGGCAATAATAAAATACTTAGGAATAAGAGCTAGTAAAGTAGTATTTTCAGAAAAGAGTGATAAGTTAAGTGTTAAGTGTAGGCAATAACAACATAGTTAAGAATAAGAGCTTATAAGGAAGTATTTTTGAGAGAAGAAAAGCAGTAAGTTACATAGAATAGTCATGCAGCTATTTAGGGGGGGAAAGCCATGGTATGAGTTAGTTCCTAAGCAGGTTTATGAACAAAGCCCTGTTTTTATCATATGCAAATCAGCCAACCCTAAGTCATTGATAGTGATAGAAATAGCTGATTGGTGATCGATGGACACAGGTCATGCACTTAAAATCTCAATTAGAAGGAGATATATTACTTAATTGGGCAGTCCACCTTTGAATACCTCTGATTGGAATCCTGGATTTCTCCTCCAGGAGAGTGGAGAGAATGGCTGGTCCTTTATTTAAACTAGCCTTTTTCTGAATCTTCTTGAGACTGACACCAAAGCCAATTCTTGAATGGCGTGGAGGGATAGAGAGGGAGACAGGCTCATCATTCTGAGTCAAGCTTGAGAATGTGAAAACCAAGGGAGATAGGTTGGAGATGGCAATGAACTGGGAGGCATTAGTTTTCATCCTTGTGTGTTTTGGCTAACTTGCATGAGAGGTTGCAACTATGTAATTGTATCCTTATGTGATGATTAATGCCAGTCATTAAATTAGAATTGAATATCATCTTTGTTACTGATCCACACTGTTTTATTGCTATGTGCTTTAACATATTTTAACTAATAAACTTTCATTCATAAATCAAAGAACTTGTGTTCATTTAAATTACCTGGTGGTGAATTTGGAGGTCCCAAATGAGCATAAAAGAATCTCACATGGCAGAAGACGGAGTACACTCAGAGACAGTATTGTACCAGGAGTTGAAAGTTCTACTTCTGGCTTTGTCCTATGATCCTGAACAAAGCTCTGAAATATAGTCCTTTCTTATTTGTAAAATGAGTTAAAATAATTTTTCTGCCTACCTTCAATGGTAATAAGGATGAAATACAGTGATAAAGTTTTCAAAGACTTTGGTATGGTATATTTGACAATGGGACAGTATATGAAATCAGGACTTTTTAGAAATATCTGAAAAATGTCCATGTGATAAATCCCAAGAGTCTATGCAACATGTAAAGATTATCTAGTAGTTTTATACCTGTTTTCTGAGAGATTAAGGCTTTCTTACTTAACTGCATGTAAAAATTATAGTTTGGAATCACCTTTTGTTTCATTCTTCTAGGCGCTCTCTCTCTCTTTTTTTAACCACGTAGACTCTTTTTGGGAGTATATTCCAGTGCAAATAGGAATGATAATGAGGAAAAACCAACAATGAAAAAGACCTCCAGGAAACAGTAAATTATATTCCATTTCAGGCTAAGATTTTGTTCCTGAGGGGTTATGTAATTCTGAACACTATTAACCCACTATTACCCAACTAGATTTTTACAATGATTTTTTTTTTACATCAAACTTGACTGTTGTATTCTTTTTTTTAAAAAAGGATTTTATTTATTTATTTGAGAGCGAGAGAGCAAGTGAGAGAGAGTGAGCACGAGTGGGGTGGGGGTGGGCAGAGGGAGAGAGAGAAGTAGACTGCCCGCTGAGCAGGGAGCCTGACACAGGACCTTATCCCAGGACCCTGGGATCATGACTGGAACAAAAGGCAGATGCTTAACCAATTAAGCCACCCAGGTACCCCAGCTATTGTGTTATTGTATTGATAGCCTTATTTCAATAGACTAGAGGTATTGAGCCATTGTATTGGGTTTGTATTTATTTTTTCAAGGACCCTATTTCTCCAGTCCATATTTAAAACTTGTTTTTCTTCTGCCTGTATATCCCTTAGCTCACAAGCCAGTTAGCCAACCAACTAACCAACCAACCAACAGAACATTAAAAAAATTAAAAAAAAAACCCTAGTTCTTCAGTTATTTGGGAGTTATTTGTATTGACAGATACAACTATCCATCAGTCTTAAATGTCACATCTCTTCAGGGTAATAAAGAATCTTTGGAGGTGATCTCCATTATACCTCTGAAGGATAGAACTTCACTTTAGCAAGGTAAGGAAAACCACTGAATTCTCTACCCCTCACAATTTCATCTTAAAAGCCTTAGTAATATGCTGAAAGCATCTTGAGGGATTTTTGAGATTAACATAAGTATTCATGTAAAGTAGACAGGGAGTCACAGTTATGAAACATGACCTATGTTTCATATTCCTTTGAATATTCCATATTCCTAGTGTTTCAGATTCCTTTAATCAAAGATGTTATTAACAATAATAATTCATTTCCAAAAGCATCCATACCATGAGCCCTCCATAATTACTGACCACCATGGCCCCAGTATGTAGGGTGGGCTCATTTGTTATGTGTTCTTATAGAAGTTCTCCTTCAGATCACTTATGTTTCTTGTAATTACATATTCACTAATGTGATCATTTATGTAATGTCCACAACTAGCTTGTAAGCTTCATGAAGGCAGGGTAAGTGCCTGTTTTTTTTTTTTTTTTTTTGTATTCCAAACACCTAGAACAGTGCTGAATAAGCATTTTTTGAAACGATGAGTACTTTCCTATCAACAAATCAGATGTTCAGCATTTTTCCCTACTTATCTCTCTATAAAGAAAATATGTGGAGGCTGTATGTATCTTGGATAAATGAGCCTCACTGTTTTCTTGAGTCCTGTTGAACCATTCAATTATGAGGACTAAATGGTAGAAACAATGTTGACTCTCACTCTTCTGCACTGGACTTTGGAGGGCTTAAGCTTTCCTGAAAGCAGAGAAAAGCTCAGCTTACCTCTTTCTGGTGGTATTTGATTGCCACCTTCAGCTTGGCCAGGTCATGGTACTTCTGAGGGTCAAGCTCTTCACTGTGGTCATCTCGATGGTTGAGGATGATTTCCAGTTCCCGGGAGCTCCGAGCTTGGTCCAACAGGTCTTTGGCAAAGAGTTTGCACTGTTGGGAGAGCTCCTCATACTCGGCCTTGAATTCATTCTCCACCTTGCTGAGCTCCTTGAGCTCCCAGCCCAGACGGAAGGCAGTTAGGATAGGGTCCTCACTTGACAAGGCAATGAGTGAGGGGCTTGCTAGCGCTTTATAGATGTTCAGCCGGGAGCGGGAATGGCGCAGGCTGTCCACCTCTGAACTGGACACACACTCCACACAGTTACAGCGGATCTGGTGGGGCCGTGGGATTGTGACTCGTTTTTGGACAAGCAATTTGATGATCTCGTAGTTGTTGGTGTGGGCAGCCAGCATGATGGGAGTGATGTCTGGTGTGAACTCAGAGAACTGGGTATCCATCATCAGGGTGGGGACCTAGGTACAATAAAACAAAATCATAAAGGGCATGATTAAGTCTGGGAGAGAGAGGGAGCATGGAGTCCATCCAATGTTAGTGATTCAGGAATTGGGAGTCACCATTCTCTTATCAATTCCCCTCATTGCCATAAGTTTTTGTGGAATACCTGCCATATGCCAGGCACACAACACTTTATGTGTATTTACTCATTTAATCCCCATGACCTTGTAAGGTAAATATTCTCCCCAAATCAAGAAGCTGAGACACACAAGTTAAAGAACATACCCAAGGTTACATACCTTTTAGTAACTGAGCCAAGATTCAGACCCAGGCAGTAGGACTCTAGAGGTTTGTTCTGAAATTTATGCAACCACAATATGCCCAGTTCTGTCTGAGACATGATGGGTGATATAGAAAAGTAAGGAGTATTTTCTCTTTCTGGCGCTTATTTGGGTGGATCAGACTTACATAAAATTGGTAAGTAGGAGTACATAGTAGCATGTGTTCAGTTCCAAACGAGCAGTAGAGACTGCAGGAATATTTGAAAGTCTAATGACAATCAGTAATTTTAAAGACCATGCCACTAAATCAAGCACCAGATGTTGAAGAAAAGACAATTTCAAGTGGTTCCAATTGACTTTATATGTGTATAAGACTTCAGGGGACCAAAGACCAACTTCTTGTAGGTCCCAGCAAGGTAGAGAGAATCTGTTATTGTCAGAAAGAAGTGCTCTGTAAATGAAGACCTCTTGGCTTGGGTGAGGGGTTATCAATAGCAAAAGGGACATTTGATAGCATATGCGTTCTGACTATGATGTAATGCTTGGTGTTAATAGCAGCGATTGGAGGAAGATTTGGGGTCCTTTGGGTATTCAGGAGAATTTTTAGGTGAGTTTGCAGAATCCGATCAATGAATAAAAAAACTTTTGGCTTTAAAATGTGTGTTTTGGGACCCAGTCTGTTCTCAGTGTATTAGGGAAATGGGGGCAGCTCTGTACTCACAGAAGAGTCTCAGTGTGTTAGGATCTAGAGCAATGGAATAAGGAGCACTGGAATAGTCAGAGGAGGCTTCATGGAGGGGTGGAGCTGAGTATTGAAAGCATGAATGGGATTCCAGGAAATTGTGAAATATTGATCTTAATATACTTCAAAGGAAACACTTCCAAATACTCATTTGAATTGGGGAGAACAAAACATGGATAATTGAGATTCTCATGGAATAGACAAACACTGTTTTACTCAATAGTTTCTCTTTACTCTTAAAAAACCCTTTTTAGAACATTGAAGTTCCTGATGAACAGACAAAAGGATGTGTTCTTTGCCTCCTTCTCACCTTGGATGAAGGATTCACAAACAGGAAAGTGATCAGAAAACAGGGAGTGGGAGAGGGGTGGAGAAGAAGAAGGGGGAGGAGTTTGCAAGAAATCTGTTTCTTTCATGGAGTGGTTGCATCAGCCTCTGAATAGATGAGAGCTGGGTGTTGTTAAACATTTAGGGTTAGGGTTAGGAAGTGAGCAACTGTCTCATAAAGTAAATTGGACACAGGAAAGAATAATCTCCAAAATGAACACAAGCCTACAGGTAAGGAAGAAGTAGGTCTGAGTGGGCTCAACATAAAGCCTTGAGTTGGGGGAGACGGTAAGTGAACAATGTGTCACAGTCCACTCAGAAGAAAGGAGCTCAGTTCTGGAAATCTGCCCCTTTCCTGTGGACAGAAGCGTTTCTCAATCTCTGCTATGATCCAGAGGCAGGAGGCGGCAGGTGGAGGGAGGATAGCCTGTAGCACAGGATTCCCTGGGTTGTATTGGAGGAATTCCTCCCTGCCGTGGTGCTCTTCCTGTCATCTTTCTCCCCCTACTTCTTTGCTCTTTCTTTGCTCTTTTCTTACTCTTTCTCTTTCTTCTTTCTGTCTCTCTATGCCAGTGGTGACAAGCCTGTCCAAGACAGACAATAGTACGTGTAACTATTACTTAGCACCACTTGTGTCATGGAACTGAAAGGTTGCTGTCTATGCTGAAAGCTGAAATGCTTTCTAGAGCAATCTGATTCCATTGTCTTTGACGTAGTGCTCAACAAGGAGTCTCTGATTCTCTCTTTGACTTACTGAGTATGTGACACAAGAGAGGAAATCTTTTTTTTTTTAATATTTTACTTATTTATTTGAGAGAGAGACAGTAAGAGAGAGCATGAGACCGGAGAAGGTCAGAGGGAGAAGCAGACTCCCGATGGAGCAGGGAGCCTGATGCGGGACTCGATCCCAGAACTCTGGGATTATGACCTGAGCTGAAGGCAGACGCTTAACAACTGAGCCAGCCACCTAGGCGCCCGAGAGGAAATCTTTTTAAAAGAAAACTGGTCTAACCAGGTGGTGGGTATTAGAGAGGGCACGGATTGCATGGAGCACTGGGTGTGGTGCAAAAACAATGAATACTGTTACGCTGAAAAAAAATTTAAAAAAAAGATTAAAAAAAAAGAAAACTGGTCTACAATGACCAGATATGTCTTCCCACCCTCCAGTCAACCTTATTATTCACAAGTTGCCACACCCATCTCACTCATTGCTCTCTGGGTATATAGCATTGTGGGAACCCCCGTGTGTGTAGGGATCTCCCCATTTCTCTGCCAGTGGAGGGCCATTGTGAGGCTTCTTCAATAGCTCCTCCTCTTAACTTGATCCTACCTCTTACTGACCACCCAGATGTTGTGGGCACTAGGTTACATCAAAGATCTCACTTTTCTGATGCTGCCCCCTTGTATTTTTCTTTAATTACTTACTTCAAATACACATTTCTTGCTTCATCAGTAAGGTTGTGAATCTAAGACAGTTCTGTCTTAGACTGC
The DNA here is from genome assembly GCF_009829155.1 of Mustela erminea. Lineage (NCBI taxonomy): Eukaryota > Metazoa > Chordata > Mammalia > Carnivora > Mustelidae > Mustela > Mustela erminea. The sequence goes on from NC_045635.1 coordinate 93,215,113, forward strand.
TTTTGTTTTCCTTCTAGCATCTAGTACAGTGCTAGACACACAACATGCACTGGGCCAAAAAAAAAAAAAAAGGGGGTTTTCTGTTCTCAAATTAAGAAATTGACTCATTTATAAACCTGGCTGGCTCCCATGATCTGAATCAATGTGAGATAATCTCCTTGGGTCTTTCCTTCTCATGTCCATCTGAGAAAGCAGTAGACATTCCAAGACTAAGGAGGGTTAGCAAATGGGCTTTATAGGGAATATCTTGAGGTCCCCCCAACCTAGGATAGTCCCTGCCTGCCATTTTCTCTATTATGGTGTTTTAATGTGGAGACTCTGACCCAAAGTCCACAGATTTATACTGCTCTTCTGTTCTCTGCTTCTTTTCTCATCCTGCTGCCTTCCTAGGGAAGGCACCATGAGTTATCATCAGGCTAGCCATGGTAGAGAGATTCTGTAATGAGGGTGAGAGAATTCTGATAATACTCAAGACTTTGTGATATGGTCTACAACAGTAGCTAACAGAAATGAAGGCTACATGTGGGTACATATGCATAATTTGGATGAATGTGTGATAGGAACTAGTGAACTGTAGAGCACCTGCCCTCTGAAAGGGGGGTATTTGCTGCGGTGCTCCTTGTCATTATAAAATTGTTGTTATAAGCATGTGTAAGGGCTCAGCGTTGTGCTTAAGAGAAGTCAGAAATAATGGATTTTGTAGTAGAATTTCTTATTTCGTTATTGAATAACATCTTTTTTTAACTTGAAGTATAATGGGCAGACAATATCTTATTAGTTTCTGGTGTATGTCATAGTGATTTGATATTTTGAAACGTGATAAAAATGATCCCCACGATAAGTATAGTTACCATCTGTCACCATTGAAAGTTATTATCATATTGTGGACTGTATTCCCTATGCTATACATTACATTCCCATGCTTTGTTTTCTAACTGGAAGTTTATACCTCTTAATCCCCTTCAGAGGAGAATTTCTTAAAGTTTTAAATGCTGGCTAAAAAAGCTTAAAGATAGTGTGCAGTTCCAACAAGATACATATACGAGGCAATTTAGGCTTGAGTGAACCAGTTTATGACCTTTGAGCTAACATTTAACTTATGAGATGAAGGAGGGGTAGGAGAGGAAGCTGGACATTTAGGCAGGTACCAGATGATGAAAGGTCTAATATGTTATGTTAGGGAATTTAATGTTATCTCTTGGCCATGGGGAGCTGCTGAAGAGTTATTTTTCTCTTTCCTTTTTTTTAGAGAGTGAGGGGGAGAGGGGGCAAATGGGGAGATAGAGAGAGAGAGAGAAGAGACTCTTAAGTAGGCTCCATGACCAGCTAGGAGCCTGACATGGACTTGGTTTCACAACCCTGAGATCATGACCTGAGCTGAAACCAAGAGTTGGATGCTTAACCGACTGAGACACTCAGGGGCCCCTAACTGAAGAATTTTAATCAAGGAGAGTGGCATAGTTGAACAAGTGTTTCACAAAGATCAGTTTGGCCCAAGACTGGGCAGTTAAATATGCTGGTAAATGTTTAATAAGAATCTCTCCATTAAAAAAAAAATCTTGATTTGTAGTGTTTTCCAGTTTCTGTGGTTTAAGTATTCCCATTGTGGCCGATTTCAAGCTACCAATATGACAACATAGAACCCAGAGTTGGGAAGCAGTATGTACAAGTAGCTCTCACCACCCAGTGTAAGCCAGCTCTAGCTTATCACTGGATGATTTTCAGAAAGACAAGACTAGTTAAAATGTTGGGTCCATGGTCAAACGAATGAGACTGATACGAAACGAAGGTCAAGCAAAGCTTTATTTCGCGCCAAGCATCGAGAATTAAAATGACTGGCCAGGGCCGTCTCTTACAAAGAGGCGACCTCTCTCTGCCTTATAGACTAGCTTTTAAGGGCAAAGGCCATGTGGTTGGGCCTGACCACGCACAGGTGGCCAATGAGATTGTAACACACAGAGAAAGCTACGCAGTCATGCTAGGTCACACATAAGTGACCAATTGAATTACAATTTATCCTATAGTAGATATTTGAACTAGCTTATCACCTTGGTCAGAATTGGCGCCCAAAATGCGGGGCCCATACTCGTTGGTAGCTAGGGAGACAGTATGCACCCCCACTGATTGGATACCTCCACCTGGCCTGACCCATCCTTGTATTCGGGCTTTGTTACCTGGGACTGGTTTCCAGGACTTGTTTTTAAGTAAGTCCCTTGGTGGGGGCGTGGGTAGGGTCACTTTAAGTTATATTGCACAAACAACAAAATCACTGTTTACAAGACCAGTGCTCTAACCCCTGAGCTATGGAGTCAAATCACAGGCTCAAAATCACTGTTTAATCCAAGATGGAATCACTCTGGCTAAATAGGCCCTTACAAAAAGATCTCATTAGTTCAGGTGAAGAGATGGTGGGATCTTAAACTAGACAGTAATTCTAGAGATAGAGAGTAGATTTAAGACATTCACTGGATGTGTCAGGTAGTACTGGAAGGAGAAGAAATCAAGAATGTTTCATGCTTGGTTGAATAGTGGTGTCATTAATTGAGATAGCTGATACAGGAGGAAGAGCAGGTTTGACATTAAAACAAGTTCAATTTTGGACATGTTGAATTTGAAGTACCTGCCAGAACAGTGACAAGAAATTGTTGGGACGCCTGGGTGGCTCAGTTGGTTAAGCAGCTGCCTTCGGCTCAGGTCATGATCCCAGCGTTCTGGGATCGAGTCCCACATCGGGCTCCTTGCTCGGCAGGGAGCCTGCTTCTCCCTCTGCCTCTAGCCTGCCACTCTGTCTGCCTGTGCTTGCGCTCTGTATCTCTCTCTCTAACAAATAAATAAAATCTTTAAAAAAAAAAAAAAAGAAATTGTATAACTCTGGTATGAATCTGAATGAAAGGTCAAGGCTGAAAATACAAGTGTGAGAGTCTTCTGCCTTTAAGAGTAGTTGAAACCAAGGGAGTAAACAGGATCAGCCTCAGCCTGCTCCAGCTCTCTGGCAGCTCTGCCTGCTGATCTACCCCAAAGACTGGACCCAGCCCATTTCCAGAGCAAGTAAAGCTTGAGGTAGGGTGTGCTCAAGTAGCCAGTCTCAGCCTCCTCCATCCCAAATTCCAACCAGGACATTCTTTGTTCTGTTAGTTTCTGAATCCCAGCTTCTTCCCCACTTGTGCCCTCATTTGTCAAATAAGATTTCTCTCTGGATCTTAATCTGAGTTTCATGTAACTGGTTTAATACTCCAGGTCTGGTATATTTTCTAGATTATCCACGTTTTCATTGTCTTTGAGCTATTTTACAAGGCTGTAAATTGTCATGTAAATATTTCTTGTTTGGTGAGATGCAATTGATCATTGCCTTAAACATCTGCTTGTAAATATCTTTGCATCTATTTGTAAATTTTTTTTCAGCATTCCTGATGGCCTATATCAGGGGTCAGTAAACATTTTCTGTAAAAGGCCAGATGGGAAATAGGTTAAGCTTTGTGAGCCAAACAACTCTGCCCTTGTGGCAGGAAAACAGCCATGGGCAATATGGAAATGAATGGGTGTGGCTGTACACCATAGCATTTCATTTACGAAAACAGGTGGTAGGCAGAATTTGGCTTGTAGTCCATAGTTTACAGACCCCTGGACTCCTGCATCCCTCAGTAATTAATAAATTAAATAAATACTTTAACACATGTTTACTTTAAATTTGTATAAGGATCATGGTTTAAACTTTTTTTTTTTAATTATCCTTCAAACAGCCATTTTGTGTTCAGATTGAGGTAAGGTGGAAAATTCAATTTCATTCTTTTCTTACCAAGTTTTGTCTTCTCTTTGAACTCCAAAATTATACTGAATGATACTGCGCTTCCCATTAAGAATTACGATTTTTAAAAGGAAAAGGGGGGAGGGGAATGAAATCAACACACCAAGAAATTAGATTTCTTTTCACATTATCTACTGCTCTCTTTCTAAAGAAACCTGGTGCATAAACGGACTTGAATGAGTTTTAAAATTTGCAATGTTGTGGGTTTAGGGCAAGGCCACTAAAGATGTTACCTTGTCCACCTCTCCCTGGGGCTTTGCATTCAGACTAATGAGTTTGCACCTGGATCTGCCCTAGGTCTCCTGTTGAAAAGAGAGCATTATAATGCCGGATCCTTTTGGATTAATGAGCACAGAACAGAGTCGTTAGGCTCAGAGCTCATCTCATAAAATTCAGTAGAATGAACAGAATGAACTAAAATCAGCTTCTTTATATTTTCACCTAACTTCCATTGCCAGAGGATACAGAGGAATAGACAATACTCCACCTTCCCCACTCTCAGGACTGGCTGAGGTTTTTACAAAGTTATTGTAGTCAAGGGGCCCAAATGATACATTTCATTTTCATTAACTCATTACTGGACATAATCTGCTAATAGGAATTTTTCTGAACCCTATTGTTAATATCCTTAGGCAGGCACCCTTGCTGGAATTTATCACAAGCTTCTGAAATTTGTAATTAATGGGCAGACCCTTATCAGCCGCTACCTCATTTGTACCCACAATGTCATCTGGTCATAGGCCAAACCTCTCCAATTGGTGCTTCCTCATGCAGCTGGCCTGATAATATCATGTTGGAAAAAAATCTCCCATCTTGTGCCTGGATTTAGTGAAACTGCAATACTTCTTTTGTTACCTATAGGATCTCCTCCTTTCCTGTCCCTAACATGCCAGATGAAATCAATGTTCAATCTTTTTCAGCAGTGCTGGAAATGAAATTTCGTTTCTCTGTATTACTCAAAAAATGGAGAACACGGGCATCTAATCACGTCATATTACCAGTTGCCTACTCTGCCTTACCTGTAAGGTCAGTTAGCCAGTAGGGGTAACAATACATGAGCTACTTTGGAGCAGCCATTTGCATCAGATGGGAAATAATCTGTTTCCCAGAGTCTGATAAAAACAGAACCATTAGAATTAAGATTTGCTAGATCATCTCCGCTGATATCAAGGCCAAAGTATTTATAATCCAGATTGGAAGACAAACCTATATGGGGATAATGTTACAGAACCCACGTGGTATTTTTAAAAAGTCAGTATTGGGGGCGCCTGGGTGGCTCAGTTGGTTGAGCGGCTGCCTTCAGCTCGGGTCATGATCTCAGAGTCCCGGGATCCAGTCCTGCGTCGGGCTCCCAGCTCCACGGGGAGTCTGCTTCTCCCTTTGACCTTCTCCCCTCTCATGCTATCTCTCATTCTCTCTCTCAAATAAATAAAGAAAACCTTAAAAAAAGGTCAGTATTGATATGTAAAAATCAATAATGTGTATAACAATGGATAGCATTACTTGATTAACATAGGATAAAAATAATACTAATGGCTACTGGTTATTGAATGCTTTCCATATATCCGGTGATGTGGGAAGCAAAGGCAAAAGAAAAATTAAATTTCCTTACTACTTACAGACCGTTGACAAGGCCTTGAAATAGAGTGACCTTCCTCTGGGAACTCAGCTGCCTGGATATTGACACTCTGCTAAGAGTAAAATGCAATCTTGGCTTAACATTGTCCCAAACTGCCAGGATCCTGTGTGTCTGTTTGAAACATATAGACATTCCTTCCTTTATCTCTGACCCCCAAAATGTATGGTGGCATCCTCCTCCAAGCAGATGGCCCACTGTTGTGTATCTGAAGGGTCTCATGACAGAGATTTTATTAAACAGTAATAAATGACCTTTTGCCAACCATAACTAGCCCCCTCAGGATCTAGGAAATCTTCTTTCCAAAATACCTTGGAGGGTTGTGCTGTCCCTAACCCCCGCTGAACTTGCAAGCATATAGTCAGTCACCCGGCACAACCCCAGTGCAGCTCTTTCTGCCCACAGATTTTGTCCCTGTGCTTTAAGAAAACCACCTTTTTAGGGGTGCCTGGGTGGCTCAGTGGGTTAAACCGCTGCCTTCAGCTCAGGTCATGATCCTGGGTCTTGGGATGGAGCCTCGCATCGGGCTCTCTGCTCGGCGGGGAGCCTGCTTCCTCCTCTCTCTCTGCCTGCCTCTCTGCCTGCTTGTGATCTCTCTCTGTCAAATAAATAAATAAAATCTTAAAAAAAAAAAAAAGAAAACCACCTTTTTACACTGAAGACATCTCAGGAATTCTTTCTTGACTCTTTGCTCTGAACCCCAACATTTCCATATCACCAGGCACCATGCTGGAGCATCTCATTTAGTCCTTACCATGGTTCTATGCTATAGACATGGTAATTATTCCCAGTTACACCCGGGGAAACTCAGCCTTAGAGAAGTTAAGTGCCTTGTCCAAGGTCATATAGCTAGGAAGTAGTCACCAGCACTTGAACCCAGGCAGTTTGGCTCTGAAGTCTATACTGTTAACCACTATACTACTTCACCTCCAACCACCAAAAGACCAAATATTTGATTTTATTACATCAATAAACAAATCTATAACAATCCTCACATTGAATATTCAGATATAAGTATATAATATAGGTTTTATTGGGTACTAATTGATCTCATCAGCTAATGTTCTACTTTAAACCCAGATAAACATTATATAACATTGCTCAAGGTTTGGAAGGCTATAAATCCATTCTCAATTTCTCAGCAAATTGGAGCTCTTAATTTTTCAAAAAGACAAGAGCTAAGTCTATGAGAAAATAAATATAGCTAACTCCATAGGTGGTGAAAGTTTATAATTTTAGGTTTCTAGGTGGAGGAAACCTAGAAAGTTATTCTTCTCAAATCTAGGTGGTCACAAACTATAAATGAATTATTCCATACACTTTCCTTTTCAAAATACAGGTATATCGAATGATGGGGGTCATCAACTCCAAAAGTAAGGTACACCTTTGGATAGATATTAGAAATGAAGGAGGAGGAAAAGAAGCCAAGATAGGAAGGGCATATGCTGTGGGTGGCTTTGGGGGAGCTAGCCCTCTGTGAAGGCATTCTGTGCACTGTTAAGATATGACACTTCCCAGGAAAATAGTGAAAAATGATGCAGTGAGTCAAAAATAAGTAAATCAGAAGATGTAGGTTATTATGGAGGTGGGAAAAAGGTCAGAAGTGAAGGGGCAGGTTATTGTGTCTCTAAGACCACCCAGAGGAATGGAGCCCCAATCTGCCAATGTGAGTGTAGTTAGCTTGGCAGATAGTCCTATGGTGGAACTTGATACAAATATCTCTTTGGGAAAGCCATTGTTCTTGATTCATTTTTTTATAGGTTACCAAGTAATTTTTAAATTAAATTTTTCTTGTAGATTGCTTTGCTGGGAAAAGGATACTACCAAGCTGATTCAGAATTTTCCATGTCATTGCTTATCACATGACCAGTGTGAGTTTGGGGAGCATGGTAATGGTTTCTGAACAGTGCTGAGAACCCGGTTACAGAAACCTTAGTGATCCAACCAAGGCAGAGGACCATGTGAGGGAAACTAGACTGGCATCATCTATATCATAGAATTCGATACATATTGACATTGATTATTTTCCAAATTTTCCAATGGGTAGTGATCTTTTAAAAAAATTTTTTTAGGGGCACCTGGATGGCTCAGTGGGTTAAGTGTCTGTCTATGGCTCAAGTCATAATCCTGGGGTCCTGAGATCAAGCCCCACATCAGTCTCCCAGCCCAGGGGCAAGCCTGCTCTCTCTTTCCCTCTGCTGTTCCCCCTGCTTGTGCTCTCTTGCTCTCTCTGTCACATAAATAAATAAAATCTCTAAAAAATTGATTTTTAATTTTTTTAGAAGTAGGGAGGGACAGAGGGAGAGAGAGAATCTTAAGCAGACTACACACCCAGGATGGATTCCAATGTGGGGCTAGATCTCACAACCCTGAGCTGAAATTAAGAGTCAGACACTTGACTGACTGAGCCACCCAGGTACTGACCATGGGTACTGATCTTGATAGGAACACATTTACCAGCAAAACAAAATCAGAATGAACCAAAAGAAAGTCTTTTGTGAAAACAAAAAACACAAAAAACAAAAAACGGAGCCAACAATCTATTCTTTTTAAGTAGCTCACAGCCATACACTCGAAAAGTATGTTCATTGCCATGCAATTGAAAATTGGTAGGTATGACCAGGAGTGTCAATTTAGGCCTAGAAGAGCTTGTGTGATTAAAGTTAGGCTCAGCTGGTTCTCAGACTAGATAACAAAGTTATAAAAGGGTAATTCTCACTATTACTCTCAAAAACAGTGTGGAATAAGGCTGGATAAAGAAAAGGGCCTCATGTGGGTTTGTGATATGTAAGATACCTGTTAAAATGGTATAAAGAAAATGAGGCTGGAAATCTAGAGGCCAAATTTGTGTTAAATATTACCAAAAGTATTCTCTCTGCCAATAATGATTTTCATCTCATGCTCCATACAGGTGCCAAATGGTGTTTTGTTTTAAAGTTGCTCAGTTGATATGCAGGCATCAGACTGAAGGGTTAAATAATTGAAGGACAAGGCTTGAGAGAAGAGATTGTGTCACATTTGTGAAGCAATTATGGATCCCACATTCCTACTTTTTTTGGCTATCCACACCTAAGACAAGCTAGGGAACTGCTGGCCTTAGTCTCCAGAGGTAGAATACTAATGCTCAAGAGCTACTTTAAGTGTGGGCAGAGGTCCTGAGGAGGTGAGGAGATCATTTTCCTCAATCTTTTTAGCAAAGGCAACATTATAAGGTCATCAATTCTTTTCCATCTAGTGGTAAAACATTGTCAGGGTTGAATTTTGCAAATCTGGCCCTGAGGATTGCTGTTACATGGAGGCATTTGATGTATAGCTAGACAAAGTGAAGTGCAGGGTAAGAGACCATTACATAGCATAGTTTAGAGTTTTCCCAAGCTCAGAGTTAGAAGAAAAATGGGTTGATAGCCTGAATTATCCAGTTTGGCTTTCTAAAATGAACGTAGAAGCTTTTCAACTTCTTCCCTGAAGATAGTATGTGAGAAAATGTACCTAAACTGCAGCATGGAGAAATTCAGAAGACCTAAAGCACAAGATCTATACCAATGACTGTCTCAGGCTCATGGGCCTTATACCCCAAATTTCTGTCTCTGAGGCACAGGATGAATACCTTCCATGCTATCAATTTCGAAGAGGCATGGCCCTAATATTTCAGGCTTCTCCAAATAGTCCCTTATGATTTCAGAAGCTGTGAACATAGGGAAATCCAACAACTTTTGAGACTGTCTTTATTCTTTTATACCATATCACCTTTTGGGGTAATGTGGTCAGCTGTTTTATTACATACTGTGGAAATCATAATGTGTCATTCATCCTAAAGCTTTGGCACGTTCAAAGGCTCTCTTTCTTCCCATATCCTATTCACTGGCAAACTAGATCCAGTTTTCTTTGCTATAGGTTCCATCATCTTAGAAATTTCTTTGCAATTCAGATTGAAAAATTGGTTTTTGAAACTCAGTCCCTAATATGGAAAGGAACAATTTCCTTGCAGGTAATTTGAAGAGAGTAAACGGGGGTTCGTATGAACATTGCACTAGATTCTTCAGGAATGTTAGAGATCTCCATCCTTGGAGACTTTTTTTTTTTTTAAGTAGGCTCCACACCCAGCATGGAGTCTAACTGTGGACCTAACTCCTGAACCTGAGATTAAGACACTGATCTGATATCAAGAGTGAGATGCTCAATTGACTGGACCACCCAGGTGTCCTTGTCCTTGGAGACCTTTAAGAGCACAATAGATGCTTTCTTGTCTGAGGTTGTTTTAGACTCCCCTCACCATACAGGGCAGAGTTTCTTAAAATTCAGGGCCAGAGAGTTCTTTGTTGTGGGGGATCATCCTGTGCATTGTAGGGTATTTAGCAGTATCCCTGGTCTTTTCCTACTAGACACCACCATTAGCTCTCCCTTTCCCCAGATTTCACAACCAAAAATATCTCTGGACATTGCCAAGTATCCCCTAGGAGACAAAATCATCCCAGTTGGGAAATACTGCTCTAGGGTATGAGGCCTGTTTGGCAGTGGGCTGACTGGAGCAGGGAGAAGCAGAACTAGCTAGAATTAATCATGCCAATTTTAGGCTCATCTATCCTAATCCACCTGAGGATTGCAACACAATCCCATCAGTACAGTGGTTTGCTAAGCCAATAATTATCCAGGGCTGGAAGGACAGGGAGTGGGAATGCCACTCCTATCTCCTGGAGAGTTTATTGGAATTTTATTTTCAGTAGTATATTAGGTTTTAAAATCTCTAGAAGTGTGTTGTGCATTATGATGACCACTAGCCATACCTGGCTATTTAAATTAACTAAAATTAAGTAATATTTTATTTTTATTATTATTTTTTTGAAAGATTTTATGTATTTATTTGACAGAGAGAAATCACAAGTAGATGGAGAGCCAAGCAGAGAGAGAGAGAGAGGGAAGCAGGCTCCCTGCTGAGCAGAGAGCCCGATGCAGGACTTGATCCCAGGACCCTGAGATCATGACCTGAGCCGAAGGCAGCGGCTTAACCCATTGAGCCACCGAGGCGCCCCTCATTTTAATTTTTTGTGTAATATTTAAAAATTTTAGTTCCTCATCACAATATCTACATTTCAACTACCCAACAGCCATATTATGGCTACCTTATTTGACAGCATAGATAAAAAACATTTCTGTCATGGTAAAAAGTTCTACTGGACAGCACTGCTCTGGAGAGTTGATAGTCACTGGATAAGAGAGACCTGCTGAAGCAGTCTAGAAATGCCTTAACAATGGTTAATAACAAATATTTACCATATGCTTCTTTTTTTAAAAGATTTACTTATTTCTATTTTGGTGGGGAGGGGCAGAGGGAAAAGGAGAGAGAGTCACAAGCAGACTCCCGTGCTGAACACAGAACCCAGCACAGGGCTTGACCATGAGATCAGGAACTGAGCTGAAACCAAGAGTTGGATGCTCAACTGATTGTACCACCCAAATGCCCCATTTAGTAAATTTTTAAAGATGTGCTAGAAATTTTTCTAAGCACTTGATATGTATTATCTCATTTATGATGTCAGAACAGTCATTATTTATATTTTATAGAGAAGAAAACTGAGGCTCAGAAAGGTAAAGTGACTTGTGTAAGGTTACATAGCTCCTCCTCAAATGGAGGAGCCAGGACTTAAATCCAAGCAGTTTCGATCCAGAGCTTGGATTGTTAACAGGCATGTGATATGGACTCAGGGTAGTAGAATGATGGGTGTCTGGCATCAGAAGTAGCCCAGACATGTTAGTTGTGGATAAGAGAACTTTCTTTAAAAAAAAAAAAAAGATTTTATTTATTTGAGAGAGAGAGAGAGAGAGAGAGAGAGAGGAGAGAGAGAGAGCAAGCATGAGCAGGGGAGGGGCAGAACAAGAGAGAGAAGCATACTCTCCACTGAACAGGGAACCTGATGTGATGCTTGATTCCAGGACCCTGGAACCATGACCTGAGCTGAAGGCAGAGGATTAACTGACTGAGCCACCCAGGTATCCCTAAGAAAGCCTTCTTAATATGTGGGCAGAACAGTGTATCTGGAGAGTGTGGTTGTACACAGAGGTCTAGGAGGCAGGTGCTTGGTATTGTAGCAGTCTGGGAACATGAATTGGGGGTGCTGGGCAGGATATAAGATAGAGACTCAGTTACTGGAGTTAGTCCAGGGTATCTCAACCTTGGCACTCTTTACATTTTGGTCCAGATGATTTTTTTATTGTTGTGGGGGGCTCTTCTGTTCTTTGTGGGATATTTAGAAGCATTCCTGGACTCTACCCCTTTGATACAAGTAGCACCTCCTCTCCAAGTGTGACAGCCAAAACCCTTTCGAGACATTGCCAAATATCCCCCCATGTGACACAAAATTGCCTGCAATTTAGGAAAGCAGAGAGTAAAAGCAGAGCCTTGGTTAAGTGACAAGAAGGCAAGGACATATGTATAGCTACCAAAATGCAAGACTCAGAGGGGGATCAGCAGCTTGGCTGACTGGATGCTGAGTTGCTGTGCTGTTGGCCTCCAGATCTAAGAGTCCCATCAATGGGAATAAGACAAATCCCAGAGTCTGGACTGGAAGAATCAACCCATGGGAATGAAGTATCTTTATCTAGAGGTGGTGGTACCCAAGGGCTACAGTGGCACAGAACTAGGCAGCTCATAATGGAGATTATCTTCTCATGGCACAATACTATAATTCTACTATCCTTAGCAGCACTGAAAAGGAGTCAGGACCCACACATCTCATGGTACCAGCATAGTCAGGGCCCTTGGTTATTATCCAAATGGAAACTCCATGAGTTATGGATATTCCAGGCAAACATGAGACAAATCTACAATGATTGCCATTCATGGCAGGAAACATGTTTTATGGTTGGCATTGTTGGAGGCACCTGTGGAATTTTGTAGTTAGGGTCTTTCTTCTTGAATTTCTGACCTGGGATTTCCAAGTGGGTTCTCTCAGAAACACCCATGCAATAAGGAGTCCCTCACTCTGTAGCAGGACTTGGCTGAGGTTGGGAAGTTTTAAGAAAAGAAGTTTGAAGCTTGAGCCTGGATAATGCCAAGAAGCTTAGGTCTATCTAGAACAAGAATCTTGGCAAAAGTCATTTCAAAAAAGTAAATAAATAATTTTATTTATTTTTTAATTTTTATTTTATTTTATTTTTTTTTTTTGCTTCTGTGTGTCTCAGTCAGTTAAGCCTCTGCCTTCCGCCCAGGTCATGGTCCTGGGATCCTGGGATCAAGCTCTTTGTCAGGCTCCCTGTTCCCCAGAAAGTCTGCTTCTCCCTCTCCTTCTGCTCCTTCCCTCCCTCTTCCCCTCCCCTCCCTCTGCCCTCCCCTAACTTGTGCTCTTTTTCTCAAATAAATAAAATCTTTAAAAATAAAAATAAATTCTTTTTAAAAAAGATTTTATTTATTTGAGAGACACAGAGTGAGAAAGAGCATGAGCAGGGGAAAGAGCAGAGGCAGAGGGAGAAGCCAACTCCCCACTGAGAGGGGAGCCAGATTCGGGACTCCATCCCAGGACTCCGGGATCACTAACTGAGCTGAAGGCAGATGCTTAACTGACTGAGCCACCCAAGTGTCCCAATTAAAAAAAAAATTCTTAAGAATATTTTTTCTTCTTTAGCAGAACCACAGGATTCAAAATCTCTGATGGTGGGGCACCTGGGTAGCTCAGTAGGCTGCCTTCAGCTCAGGTCATGATCCTAGGGTTCTGAGATTGAGACCTGTGTGGGCATTAGGCATTAGGCTCCCTACTTTCTGTGGAGTCTTCTTCTCCCTCTCCCTCTGCCCCTCCCCCCACTCATGCACCCTCTCTCTCTCAAATAAATAAATAAATAAATAAAATCTTTTAAAAGAGAGTCAGATGGCTATAGCAGGATACATCATGAGAAATAGCTGATTTTTAGGTATACAATGGCCAGAATTAAATTATGGGGTCATAATAATAAATGGGTCATATTCTAAAAAGTATGTAACTTTTGGTTGATAGGAAGATCTGCTTAGGTCTTTGTATGATTGAACTTAATGCCCATCATATTGACACCATCAGTCACAAGCAAATTTTTTCCAAACACAGTCTTTGACAAGCAAATGTTTACTAATATCCATATAATGTACTGCATTTACTCATATTTTCCCTCTATTGAATTTTGAGAGAAAAAACTCAAGACAAATGTCGCCCTCCCCCCCACCCCGCCTCACACCATAATTTCTTTCTCTCTCTGACATTACTTTTAATTTTATTCCTTTGGACTGACAGCTGCATGGTCAATAGGGCCTTCTCAAGCAGAATGACTTTTATTCATGTCAGAACCGACCAAGTATTAAAGGAAAGGGGCAGGAGCTTGGCTGCCTCTGGTTGAAGATGGGAGAAGGGAGAGCTACTTTGGGCTTTTAAGCCCAGGGCTATTGTCTTTCCTGTCTCATGCCTGTCTTTCTCCCATTCAATCCCAGGCTACAGAAGCAGGTTGCTGTCTTCCCAGAGAAAGGTAAGCTAGGTGCTGATCGCTGCCAAATTAGGAAGACATCAGCTGCCTTGTCCCTAAAGTCAAACATGCCCCAAATCTGAAGCATGGAAAGACAAAAGACATTTCAAATGTAAGGATGACCTTTCAATCATTTGCAAAACATTTCCTTCTCTCTGAAGGACACATGTAACTGGACATGCTTTATGGCTTCACTGACATCTTTCACTCCTGGGTACTAGCATGGAACCTTCTATTAAGAATGCTTCCTTGAGTAGTGACATGACATGCAGCAGATGGTGAGGATGTATTCCTTCCTATTTTTTGACTTTAACTTCATGGTAGGGGCAGTTATGGCTGTGGTTGGTTCAGTAGACAACATGTAGTTCTTTGTCCATGCCCAGGAGCTACACATCTTCAAGGTGACTGGCCAGGAGACAGTTGCCTGGACCAAGGCTCATGGAACCTCACTGAAGGGCATCACTCTGGAAGATCAAGTGGTATTTCTGGCAGACACATCTCTAAAGGTTGAGGCTACTCTTGGTTAGTGTCGGATAGAGGTCCTGGCCATGTCCTCCAAAACTAGCTGACCATATGTTTGGAGGGGAAGTACCCTGGCCTGTGCCGGGAAAGTGAGAAGCCAGACTCTCAGAACCCAAAAGGAAGAAAAGGAAGAGTAAATAGAGGAGGAGGAGATGATGATGGGCTGCATTTGCAGTGGATGTGGTACTGTGGCTTCATCAGTATTATATACACCAATGGCAAGAAGTTCACCAATGTTAACTCTTAAGTGCTTTGCAATACTGATTTTTGGGAATAAAACCAAGCAATACTGATTTTTGGGAATAAAGCCATTTGGTCTAGTCTACTCTGCTTAAAAAACAGAAAACAAAAAAACAAACAAGATTTTCTATATTATAGTTAGTTCATTCCCTAAAGGTACAAGGTGGCTTCTTGCTCATCTGATAAATTTATGGATGCTGGGTTCAAGGGTCTTTTAGGAAATATTTTAGCCTGGTTCCAGAGAAAGAGCTCCAGACTGATAGCGTCAGCCTAGTGTTCTTATCAGGCCATACTGTTCTGTCTGACTATTGGGTTGTGTTCTCCAAACCTGAAGATCAAGGGGGATGGAATTGACATTACTAGTTGAATCATTTGGTTGAAATTATGAATTCAGGATTCCTCTCAGTTTGAATGAAAAATAGTAGGGATGGCCAAAGAATGATTTCCAGGTAAAAATAACCTAGCTCCTTTAAGTCACTTTCCCCAAAGGAGATCTATAGCATTTTCTCTCGAGTCAGTTCTGGGATCCAGAGAACAATTCCCATTTTGATCAGACAAGCTATTACCCAGAAAAACTTAGCACTGACTGCAGGATATAGGAGCCTACCTTTTCCTGCTTCCGGTTTACAAATGGGATCAGCCAATTTAGAAATCATGTCAATCTCTGATTAAAATGTGGGAGACTCTAACATTGGAAGAAAGAAATCAAGCTCTCAACAAGGAAGGCAGAAAAATAACTGCATCAAAGATGAGCGAGGGCTCACCACTGTGTTGTAGCCCCCTTAGTAGTTGAAGGGAAGGCTGTTTGGTTGGCAAAAGTTGTGAAATTTGACCACATCTATATCACAGATGAATGTTTCGGATACAACATTAGGGTTATTAGGTTTGGTTTTTAGATACAAATATGTTTTAGTTTTAGAGAAGATATTTTAATGTTATCCTGCACTAACTGCACTAACCTAGAGTCAAAGATATGGTCACTTAGACATTTATGTGATCTTATTTCCTTGGGTCTCTAGATCCCTGTCATGTAACAAGAGATACTTGGTTCATGGATTGATATAAGTCTTTTGGGTCACCATGGACATCAGAAACGTTGCCTTGGATTTTGTTCGTAGCAAATATCAGCTTCCTGAAATAAGAAATACTTGATTAAAAGAAGGTTTGTATATCTTTAGAATGTCTTTCCTCTTCACCAAGAGCTGAAGTAGAGAAAATTGTTTAGCTTATAAGATGAAGGATTTAGGTTAGAGGCAAGGAAGATAGACTCCAGAATGGGTGGCTATGGAATGTCATAGAATTTACTCTGGGTAGCTTTCAAGACAGTACTGTACTTAATGTACTGGGAGCAACACTCAGTGGAAAGTCAGAAGTTATGCATCTTGGCTTTTCTATATGAGTCAGTCCTTTGAGCCTGGAGAAATCACTTTCTCTCTGTGAGTCTCACTGTCCCCATCAATAAGATGGGAGGAGGTGGACTAGACAATCTTTCTAGGTCTGACATTCTCTTCCTTTCACTCATTCAATAACTACTTATGTGTGATGATAGGACTGGATGTGAGGCTATTATGCCAAGTGAAATAAACCAAAGAAAGACAAATACTATATAACCTCACTTATACATGGAATCTTTAAAAGCAAACAACCAAACTCATCAATACAGGGAATATGTTGGTGGTTGCCAGGGTGGGAGCTGGGGGAAATGGATGATGTTGTTATTTCTATATAGGGAGATCAAGGAAGGCCTGCCCAATTAGGGAGCACTGGAGTAAATATCTAAACAAAAGAAGGAAGCCAGCCATACAGCTACTTGGATGAGGAACATTTCAGGCAAAGGCACTGAGGCTAGACCATTCTTTTAAGAGGTGACTATGGCTAGAGCAGATCAAGTGAGGGAGAGTGATAGG
The DNA here is from genome assembly GCF_009829155.1 of Mustela erminea. NCBI lineage: Eukaryota > Metazoa > Chordata > Mammalia > Carnivora > Mustelidae > Mustela > Mustela erminea. The sequence continues at coordinate 93,231,704 of NC_045635.1, forward strand.
AGATGAGAGCAAAGAGCAGAGGGCCAGATCATGCAGGGCCTTGAAGGCATTGGAAAGGGCTTGGGAGGACTTTGACCAGGGTTAAAAGGTCTGATTTATGTCTTAAAAGTATGACTGATTGTAGCTGGAAAAAGACTAGATTATGTGGGGACTGAGAGGGAAAGCAAGGAGATTAGTTAGAGACCTTGATAATCATCCAGTTAAGAGGTAATGGTGGCTTGGACTATTGTGAGGTGGTAGGGGGTGGTGAGATATGGTCATATCTAGGATGGTCTGGAATGATTCAAGGCTTGTCATGGAAATCTCATGATTTCCTCTATTCTTTGTGCCCCTTTCAGATATCAAAAGTCTATAATTGCAGTTCACATAGTTCAAACACAATAATTTTTTTGTTTATCCCTTTTGTGAATTCCCTAAGTTCCTAGCTCATCTCAAATCAAAGTAGGGAAAAAATACGCTGAGTAACAGACAGTGGAGGTTGTTGGTACCATCAGTCTAGAGAGGTTTTTCCTCTTCTGAGCTTGTTAAGGTTGTTCTATCCAGAGTTAAATGACATTTTATTGACTGCAGGACAAGAAGACACTAAAAGCTTCTACATTATCAAGAATCTCTCTAGCGTATCAGTTAGGGCTGTCTGATCATCCTATTTTGACACAAGTATTCGTCTACTCTGTCAGTGTCCCAAACACGTTCTTAATCTAGATGATTGTATCAGTATGTCATCAAGTAAAGTAAGAATTTGGAATCTATCCTATTTATCTGATCCTTGTAGACAATTTGAAGAGTTTAGACCAGAAACAGTATAGCCTTGTCATGTTGTATTTCCTCTCTCATACGTTTCCTTCCTATTGAGGAAATTCAGGAAAATGTTTTCCTGTAATACTTTATTTTTTTTTTTCCTGGAGTAGCAATTCTGCTGCCAATAAAGCCAGGGCAAAGAATGTATTAAATGGATTTTTGTCATTGCTTGGGTGTTAGAACTCATTCCTCGGCTAAAGACCCACCCTTTTTTCTGTTTCTGTGTCATTTCTACTTCCCATGATGCATAGGCCCATCTTGTCCTTTCTATGCCTTCAACTTGGTAAACTCTAGCCTTAACAACCATATAGCCTTCTTTCCTTTGGACAAAGGTACTTAAGCACTAAACTGGCAACTTAAAAATAAAAAAGTGATTAAACATCAATAAGTCTTTCACCCTGGTTTTTTTATCCCAGAGAGACACTAAGACATTTTAAGCATCACTTAAAACAATTGCATACTTTTATGCAAAAAAACTTAAAAGATCTAGAATACATTTAGCTTTGCTCTTTCCTCTAGACTTGCTATAAAACTCTGAGCAAATAACTATTCTCTAATAAATCAGAGTGAAACATTTTCAAGAATGAATAAAGTGTTAATTACTTTAATATACAAAGAGTTTAGACAAATCAGTAAGAAAAAGATGAAGACTAGTAGGAAGATGGGTTAAAAAAATTAACAGATGATTCACAGAAGAATAAAACACATTGCTTACAATACAATATTAAATGATAGGAAATTAAAAATTTAACTGTAAAACAATAATGAGATAGCATATTTAACTGTCGGGTTGACAAAAATTTCCCAAAATCATTAAATTTTTTGCAATCTTTATTCCAAGGATGTGAGAAACAAGCATTCTCACACACTGTTGGTAGGAGAGCAATTTGGCAATAGCTATTGCAATTAAATAATGCACATACCCTGTGATTCCATAATCTCATTACTAAGAATTTGCCTTACAGATATAATCACACAACTTTTCAAAGACACACACATATACGCAAACCCACTGATATTCATCACAGCATTGTTTAGGAAAGCAAAATCCAACAACCTAGATATTCTTGAAATAAATGTTCATTAATAGAGGACTGGTTAAATAAATATGGCAATCTGTATGATATAATGTAATATTGTTATTAAAAAGAATATGGTAGGGGCACCTGGGTGGCTCAGTGGGTTAAAGCCTCTGCCTTCAGCTCAGGTCATGATCTCAGGGTCCTGGGATCGAACCCCACATTGGGCTCTCTGCTCAGCAGGGAGCCTTGCTTTCCTCTCTCTCTCTGCCTGCCTCTCTGCCTACCTGTGATCTCTGTCTGTCAAATAAATAAATAAAATCTTTATTAAAAAAAAGAATATGGTAAAGATAAATATCTTCCTAGGGAAAGATGTCTCCAATATATTGTTAAGGAAAAAGAAACAAGTTGTTGAACATTTGTGAAAAGAAGTCTGTGCTTGTATTTGTGTGTATATGTTTCTGTTTGATTATGCATACAAAATACATAGGAGGACACACCTATATTGTTCATAATGATGACTTCCAGGGAGTGGGTTCTGAGAGTAGTAATAACATGTATTATCTTTAAAACAAAAGCTCCAAAGTAAACATGGCGGTGGAGAAGGGCAGTGGCAATCTGGGTTCCTGATACTTGAATAACCTCAGTTTGAGAGTTAAGAAATAATGGGGAGGGAAAAGGGGGAAAATTGCTTGAGTAAATATGACACATCTTCATTTTGGTTGGGTAGACAAAGCCCAAGCTGCTCTAAATTCGGCTGTCTCAGTAGGGATTGAAGCCTTCCTTATGTAGGCCCATTGGTAGGTGGGAAGATCTACCTGGCTATTTGAGGAGGGGATGGATTGGAGGATCTCTAGAGGTCATTCGCAGCTCAAAAGTTCTATCTGCAATTCTCATATGAATAATGGAGCTGATGGTGGCCACAAACATCAAATCACTCCAGGCTGTCCTTGAAGTGCAGAGGGGGATTTATAAATTCCACTCTCCAGTTTCAGAAGTGTTTGCTGTAGGTCATCATCTCCCTTTTCCAGATAAGGAGGTAAAGGTGGTAGACATGCAGGAGATTTGCAGTTGTGACCATGTTCCTCTTCCTTCTCTGATTTGTATTTCTTTGGAAAGTTCTTTCAGTGCCTTTTCCTTATCTGGCTCACAGCCCTTTTTTTTTTTTAAACTAATGGACCAGCAATAACAATCCACTGATAGTATGGTGAAACAGGAAACTCCCTCATTCAAGATCTTAGTAATAATATGCTGATTACCTTCCTTCTGTGGAGGACTTCAGAGGGGTGACATACTTTTAAAAAATTTTTTTTACAAGATTTTATTTATTTATTTGACAGGCAGAGATCACAAGTAGGCAGAGAGGCAGACAGAGAGAGAGAGGAGGAAGCAGTCTCGCCGCTGAGCAGAGAGCCCGATGCGGGGCTCGACCCCAGGACCCTGAGATCATGACCTGAGCTGAAGGCAGAGGCTTAACCCACTGAGCTACTGAGGTACCCCTGACATACATTTTAGAATAGAGAATAACTACCAGATTAAGTGTACATTTACCAGGAGGTCCCTGAATCCCGGATGCCCCTCACTAAGGTAGCTGTCCTGACTCTGGAGAGGACAGAAGAAGAAACCACTTCCCTTACACTGTCTTGTCCAACGGAACTCACTATCCATCTAAGTTTAGGGCTGGATTTATCAGTGACAATTCGACATGAATTGCCAGGCCTCTTTCTTCAAACTATCAACAATGCACATGTATTTTGAACTTTATTCTACAGGAAATAAGAAGCAGCCCTAACCATTTGAGTGACATGATCAGATACCTATGCTCCTCAAAATACAGTCCTTTCTTATCTCTAACAGCACTTATATTTTGACTAATTGATTATATCTTTGCCTCCTCACCTCAGTTATTTAAAGGGACTTGGTAACCAACTTGGTGTGGGTGGCTGAAGGAGAGGGTGAAGGTGAAGACCACTGCAAGGTTTCAGATCTAGAACACTGGAAGGATACCTGGAGGCATGAGGATGCCATCACCTTGGAGAGGATACACTGGATGAAGAGGAGGACATGGAGGGCAAACTGAGGTTAGTACAGGCAAGAACACAGACTCTGCAGCCAGACTGCCTAGGTTTAAATCCCAGTTAGTCTACTGACCAGCTCTATAATCTTGGGAAAGTTATTTAACCTCTTTGTGCCTAATGCCTCCATTTGTAAGAATGAGTATTATCCCTCATCATAGGACGGTTGTGAGGCTCAAACAAGTTAATGTATATTATGTACTTAGAATGGTGCCTGGCACATAGTAAGTGCAAATTAGTGTTTACTATTTTTATTATTAGACATAGTAAATTGTAAGGGTCTAGGGTACATCTAGGTATATATATATATAGCTGAAATTTGGAAAAGAAATTATGGACCTCATGATAGATACTGAACCAAAAATGTAGAAATGATAGATCTCCGTGTAGCACCAGTATTGAAGGGGAAAAAAGATAAGGACTCTGAAGAAAAGACTAAAAGGCAGTGGTCAGAGGGAGATGAGGCTCCAGGTAGGCATGATATCGTGGAAGCCAAGAGAGTTGCAAACCAATGAGATTACAGTGGGACACCAACATTGAAACTGTGTATATGGGGAGGGATTGGAAGAGAGGCAGAAGAGAATGTCATTTGGGGAAGTAGTTAGATGGAAGGGGAAGGAGTTAAAGATCAACATGGCCAGCTCCTCACAAACACTTGCTGAGGGATAGTGCTGTTCAACCAGTCCCCTGGGTTATTATGAACTCTGTTACCTGAATTGCCCAATCTAACAGAAAATATTTAATCTTGTCATAATCTGAAGAACAGCTTTAACTCTCTGGTTTTCATTCTAATATCAAAGTCCTAGACCTCAAAAATGGGTTGTGACAATCAACCCAAGATAATAAATCAACCACTTCTTGGGAGGAGAAGGTCATAATGAGTGCATCATATCATAGCAGACAAAGTGATACACTGAGTTACTTCCTCTTGTGTTTGTGCTGACTTTCAGTGGACAAGACCTATTGTATTCTCAAAGCACAACTGTAGAGAGTTTAGAGATTATTTGGCCTGAAGTAACATGTCCAAGATCACTCAGCTCAGTCTGAACTGGCACAAAGCTTCCGGTCTCCCAAGCTACTCTATTATTCCACTCTGCCACGGAGGGACCATCAGAAGCACTAACGATTACAACAAAGCTGAAAACAAGCAAAGCAGCTCCAAGTAGTGTCTCTCTGGAACAACTCATTGATGATAGAGTTTCAGCAAATGATTAATTCACTTCAGTTCTATTCAGTTGTCTAAGTATTTTTGACTGCTAATTATATGCCTCACAATAAAATTGAAAGATACAGTGAGTGCCCTCAAGAAATGTATGGTATTGTGTGGAGAACAAACATGCACATGCTGTCCCTCCAGCCCCCTCCCCTCTTAGTGAGCATGGCCTTTTGTGTTCCAAGAGCCACAAAAGATTTAAGATATTCACCTCTCTGAAAAAAAAACCAAAACCAAAAACCAAAAAACGCAGTTACTTAAACTTGGTTTCAAGAAAACCAAGATAGCTGACTGCATTATACCTCACAAAGAAGAAATACAAATATCTATCTATATAATACAAATATAAATATATAAATATAATATATATATAAATATAATATAAAAAGGCAATCACCAAATAAAAACACATGTGAGTTTTTAGCTCCCCAGAGCTACCATCAACTCAAGCTTCCTTTCAAGAGCTTTGTGCTCATGGTTGAGCATAGCCCTAACCAACATACACATGTCCAGCTAGGAAGTTTTCTATTCTCCTCTGTCCCAGGGCAGGTATAACTCATCTGCCTGTGATATCATCTACTCCTCCTGTGCCTCACACTGATTGTATAAAAAGCAGCCATTTCTGTCTCCTTTTTACCCTAGGTTCTTCATTGCTATTTGTTTTTCTAGCTTATAGCTCTTGTTGCAAATTCAATTCAAGTGTGAAATATTGGTGCAAAATCCAGAGGTCTCCTTCTATCTCCCTTCCCAGCTGTCCTATCCCAGTGCACCAAACACAACCCTGTTCCTTTCCATATGCCAACAAAAACCAGGGGGCAGAAATAGAACAGTGCAAGCAAATGTGTGCTACATCATCCAAAATGTGTGATGTGGACAATATAGGAAGACACTCCAGACACAAGTAGACACAGAGGTTTCAAGGGGAGAACATTTTAGAAAATAGGCTTTGAGCTGGAAAGGAAGAAAGAAGAGGATGGCATGCTGGTCAGAGGGAAATGAATGAATAATACCTCACCGAGACTCAGGGCACTGGGCCCGGTGCATCCTGAGTCTTATAAATGGCAATTTTGGGGTTCCCATGCCCATCTATCTACCCTCCCTCTTGTCTTCTCTGATCCTAGTTGGAGTAAAGGGGAATTAGTCTATGGTCACTGGTTGAGCCACTCCTTAGTTGAGACCTTGGTGAACGGTCACCATCATCTAGCTGGTTGTTACTGGGCATCTGACTGGAAGTTGGGGCGGAGAAGACTGAAGTGGGTTGAAAGAAAGAAGCTGGACTCTACAGCAGTTTGTCTGCTATGATATGATGCACTCATTATGACCTTCTCCTCCCAAGAAGTGGTTGATTTATTATCTTGAGTTGATTGGCACAACCCATTTTTTGGGTCTAGAACTTTGATTTTAGAATGAAAATCAGAGAATTAAAGCTGTTCCTCAGATTATGACAAAGATTAAATACTTTCCATTACATTGGGCAATTCAGGTAACAGAGTTCATAATAAGACTGTTTTATATTAATGCTAAGAATATAAGTATCACATATTGAATGTTAGGTACCACAAATTATGCCAAATGTTAAAAAAATAATTCTCATTTAAATCTTGCAGCAATCTGTGACATAGACAGTATCATTATCCCCACTATATAGATAAGGAAACTGATGCTCAATAACTGTAAATAACTTTGTTAAAGTCACTCAGTCTGAACTCTTGCAAGTGGGTTCTTACCACATTTTTGAAAAAAAAATGGTTACATGAGATTATCACCAGAAGGTGATATCAGCAGGGTTTCAAACTAATAGGGGTAGGAATAGTACTAACTACCCTTTCCGAGTATTGGCTATGTGTCAGGCACTGTTCTAAGTAATATATGTGCATTATTCCATTTAATCTCACTTTACCTCTATGAAGTAGACTCCACGGTTGTTCCCATTTACAGATGAAGAAACTAAGGTTTCTAAACTGATATGTTTAACTGATATGTCCAAGGAAACGCATCTAATAAGTGGCTGGCTGCAAAGCTTACTTTCTTTCTACCACTTTAGGTTGTCTATGAATAGCAGGGTAACTTCTGCCATTCTTCCCTTTACTTTCTGCTCTCTTACTGAATGTTTGAGACTTAGAGGTTAGGCTCTTTAGTTCCCCTCTCTGGGCTCTAGTCACCTTTGCCCAGGCCCTCAGTGTTCCCCTCCACACTGTGCAATCTCTCCCTGAGACCATAAGTCAGATAGAAGGGAGTAAATGGAAAGTCTTCTTGCTGATTTTCTACAATCTTAACACAAACACTTATCAGTGTTGTTGAAACTTAATCTCACTAGCTCATCTGTGAAACCAGTTTTAATTTGGAGCCATCTGCCACAGACAAATGAGTAATTATGGCAGAACCCAGAGGGGTGGGCCTTGGGGAGAAGGTTGGCTTAGTCTCTTTCCGCCTGCCTGCACTGACGCAAATGACCAAGAAAGAAAATTTTTTGGGTAAGCTGTTGATGGAGAGGCCAGCAGCTCTACCTCCCTGTTGCTTCAATCCTTAAAGACACCAGTGAACAGGAAGGGATGACTTCAAGGTTATACAGCTTGCTTAACAGCAAAAGGAAGACCATTGTCATCAATGCCAGGCAGAAGGAGGTAATCTGTGAACTGGGCCAGCTTGCTCACCAGTCTCTCTCTCTCTCATTGTACTAGTGCTTCGTTGTGATGTGTGCCACTTGCCAGATGGTCTCTCCACACAATATGACAGGCTAAGTCAAACTGATGGAATGAAGCCAAGAGTAACAGTCCTTGACCTCTGTCTAGCATTTACATTTTTTTCCAAAAGACTTCAATGTATCTTTTTTTCTTTCTTTCTTCCTACCCCAGATTAGGTAGGGACTGGTATCATCAGCTTTGCTTTATATATGAGGAAACTAAGCCATAGGGTGATTCTGTAACTGGACATGTGTAAAAGATCTTGTACCTTGCCCAAGGTCATCCTGTTTGCTGCAAGTTGGTTAGCACCTCAAACTCTGAATTCGAGTCTGTCATTCTGTCTTTGAGATGAGTGGTTTTCCAGCTATGCTTGCTCCTTAGGGGCCAAGGAGGTATAGGATTGTGTGTGTGTGTGAGAACAAGTAGGGCTTTGAGCCCTGATATGCTCATAAACCAGGCCAGCTCTGTGTGGGTCTGTTTGTCTGTTTTACATCTGGGCAGGATTTCCTTTATTTAAAGGCTCTGTTTCTGAAAATGTTTGAAAACCACTTACCTGACTTGTATTCCTCATAGAGAGTATAGTGGATTGAAAGGTATCCCGTCAAAAGATACTGTCAAGCCTTAACCCACAGTACCTGTGAATGTGACCTTATTTAGAAAAAGGGTCTGCAGATGTCATGTTAAAATGAGGTCATCCTGCATTAGGGTGGGCCCTAAATCAATGGCTGATATTTTATAAGAGAAAAGAGATGGAGATCAAGACCGAAAGACACAGGGAAAAGACACAGAGGAGAACTGTGTGTAATGATGGAGGCAGAAATTGATGCAGTTATAAGCCAAGGCATGGAACAGATTCTCTCCTACGGCCTCCAGAAGGAGCCAGCCCTGTTTGTACCTTCATTTCAGACTTCTGACCTTCTGAATGAGGAGAGAATGCATTTCTTCTATTTTAAGCCTCCCAGTTTGTGGAAATTTATTATGGTAGTCCTAGGAAACAAATACAGAGAGGGTCATAGGCCTCTTACCTAGAAATGGGCGAGGGTGGGCCTATTAAAATGTTGGTCCCAGGCTCAAACCCCAAGATTCTGATTTTGTAGGGGGTCAGGCATCTGTATTTTGACAAATTCTCTGTATGCACAGTGATTAATCTTTGAGCTGGTTTTGACCAGACGCAAGTATAAGACTGCTCTGGATTGTAGTTGCTTTGGCTCCTCAGGCTGCTGATGTTCCTCTAGTGGTTCCTGGACTCAGTGGGCCAAAGGGAAAGGGCTTTATATACAAGAAATAGGGGAGTGTTAAATGTTCTGTGATACAAAGCTCTTGAATTCTGTGAGTTATTTAAGAATGTTTATCCCAAGGAATCACAAAATCTGCCACTGAGGAAATAGGCTGTAGTGGTCAGGGAGTGGATGCTGCCAAGGGGGTCAGATTTCCAGAGCAGCAAGACCTCAGAACAACACACACACAAGAAGACAAAAGACTAACACCAAACACACACACACACACACACGAGTCTTGTACTTGTCTGGTGCAGGAAATTCTGAAAAAGCACCGCCATTTTTACTTTGAGTTTTGGTTCCTATTAAAAATGCAGATTTCCAAGGGAGTGTTGATCCTCAAAGCCAGTGTCAGCCATTTACCCCTGGCATCTGATCTTTATCTGAGAGGACATTTGATAGGCTAGAAGACAGGGAAGAGCACGGTGGGCTGAGCAGAGGGTTTCTTGCTGCTAGCCTGAGACCAACCTCTTTGCCCAATAAAGCCAAAAAGGACACTCGTTTATATACCCAATACAGATGGAGGTCAGCTGTGCCCATCCCTTGGCGAGATGGAGGACCCAGGAAAAAGGCCAGGTGTTTGGAATCTGTGTGTGGGAGGTGTGCCTTTCTGAGAGTAGGCTACCCAGCTGGACCCATGGACATTCAGGAGGCCTACGTTTGCTCACATTCCTGATTGCTTCCAGGTAAACAAATCCTGTTTCTATATCCCAGAAAGGCAGAACTCCAGCACCGTGGCAGCCTGTTGTTATAGTTACTGACATATGACTTATTGTAGCGATTGTCAGAGCAATGGGAGAAAATAAAATTTAGCAGAGGCTGGTGGTGGGGGTTGGGGGAGAGAGGAGAGTGGGAGGAGAAAGCTTTCAGAAAAGACTTGGGGATGGCCTGATGGCTTTGCGCGTTTGTACATATGGTGTGATACTGGAGTATGGACAAAGGAGGTCTTACATTGACAGCATGTCTGAAAGAATCTTGGGAATAGACAGACTGTCCCAAACAGTTTCACCCCTGTTCCATATGCCTGACATTTCACCATTAGTGGTTCATTCCTGTGAGTTAAGCACTGCTTTTCTTGAAGGAGGTCATGCCTTAGATTGTACTTTAGAGTAAGTTTACTGGTGCCTTTCTTCTTCAGAGTTTGCCAGAGGACGGGAAAGATTGGGGACAAGGGGGCCATCAAATAAGGACATAGCCTACTTTCAAAACTCAGATAGGGTTAGTATTGCTAGCCTCCTCTTTGGAAACTCCCCTGTGCTCTCCTATCTTTCACCACAGTTATGAGGATAAATGGGATTGAATATGAAAGTCCAGGATGTCTTGTTCAATCAGCTAGCCATATACTTTTCTGAGGGATAAATGTAATTCCTTCTTATCTATCAGCAAATATTTATATATCACCCATTATGTACTAGGAACTGGGTTAGGTACTATTGGGGGAAACATGGAAATGGTTAGGCATTAGACTATGTCTGACATTTAAGAAACAATCTAGGGTAGTTGGGTAGCTCAGTTGATTAAGCATCTGCCTTTGGCTCAGGGCATGATCCTAGGGTCCTGAGATGGGAGTCCCACATCGGGCTTCTTGCTCGGCAGGGAGAGTGCTTCTCCCTTTCCCTCTGCCCCTTCCCCTGCTTGTGCTCTCTCTCTGACAAATAAATAAAATATTTAAAAAAAAAAAGAAAAAGAAACAATCTAGTTACAGAGATAAGACATTTAGGCAAGGCTGGCCAGTAATACATAGTAGCATGCAATTGATGTCAACTGCTGGCCAATAATACATGGTAGCACATAATTGGTGTCAATGGAAGGTTAGAGCTAATGGCTACATGATCTCAGAGGTGAGCAAGGTCATCATACAGCAGGGTATCTGGGTAAGCCTTAGTTCAGAGTAACACAGTAAATCACCCAGGACCTTCCAGGGCTATGGGAAAATAGGGCACAGAACAAATCAGTTTTGATGGGAATTGGTACACAGACTGAGTAGGGAACTTGTTTATACCTATCTGTTTTGCTATTCATCCAAATTCTCGCCTGTCCTTTCCAGAGAGCTCTCCATCCTTCACTGATCAACCCTAGTCTTAGAACTCCTGTGTTGGAAATCCCAAGACTTCGATTGCTTTGAAAGCAGTATAATCAAGTGATTAATTGGGTAGGTTTAGGAGTTCAGTTGCCTGGGTTCAAATCCTGGCTCTGACACTGTGATCTTGGACAACTGATTCAACTATTACTCGATTTTTCAGAGGGGTAGTCATAGTAGTGTCTACTTAAAAGAGTTGCTGAGGGGATTAAATGAACTCAGTGGTGTAACATTCTCAGCACAGTGCTGACTGCAAATGAACTGTTATGAACTACTTGTTCTTAAGATAAGTATTTATTGAGTCCGTGTGATATTACAGGCACTTTCCTAGTGTGGGGATACAGCTGCACTGTATTAAGTGCTGATGGCAAATGGGACATTCAGGACCTTTACTCAAAGAACTTTTAATCTACTGTCTGTTTTTCTGCTCTCTCCATTCCAATGCTTAGTCTATGAGTTATCACTTAGCTTACTTCTGTTCCTTTCAGTTTAACTGGGCAGGCAAGTAGTAAAGCTATGAATTCCCTTAAAACAAGTTTTGGTTGTATCTTATAAGGTTTGATGTCAAGTGCTTTCCTTAATGGAGTACTTTGCAATTTGGAGTTTTATTTGTACTATTTTGCTCTTTAGTGTATTATGGTATTCCAGAGTTGATGACTCTGTATTTTCTTTGTCCATACTATGCTCCAAAGAAAGGCAGCGAAGAAACCTGTCTGACTTGGGAGGTTTAGGAGAAACCTGTGGGAGACAGGACTGGAAAAGACCATTGCTGAAGGGTACAGAGTGTTAGACTTCATGTGTTGGTTTCTCTTGTAATGAGACCTTGTAATTACTGAAAGCATTGACAGCAATGACAGGATTGTTGTGCTGGGGAGAATAAATTAGCATTGTTTCTCAGGATGGCTTGTGATAAAGGAAGTGTTCTTTAGTCAGGGAATCTAGTTAGAAGATTTTCATGTTAGTCTAGGATAGTGGTTCTTAAACCTGAGTGTGCATCAGAGCCTCCTGGAGGGGCTAGTCAAAGCACAGTGTACTGGACCTCATCCCCAGAGTTTTTGATTCCGTCAATCTGTGGTGGGACCTGAGAATTTGCATTTCTAACAGGTCGCACTGGTGATGCTAACTAATGATGCTGGTCTGGGAACCACACTTTGAGAATCACCTATTTAGGAGAGAGATGATGAGGAGTACAGGCAGAGTGGTAGCAGGAAAGAAAGTATGAAAGAGATTGGGGAGGAAGAAACCATAGGGCTTGGGGATTGGACACAAAGGTCAGGAAAAGGAAGGACTCAAATGTGATTCCAGAGTATTAAGCTTAAGTTCCTTGGAGTGTAGGAGAGTCACAGAGGCAAACCACTAAACACTTAGGAGTGGAATGCAGTTGCATCACAGGTACTGGGAAAATACATGATCCTCTGTATGTGTCTTCATCTATACCGAGGCATTCACATTTAAAGGCCTTTTGCCATTCTCCAGGAGAGAGGCTAGTGAGGACAAATCCCACATCTATATTTGGTCTCTTCCTTTCTAAAATGTAACCTTTGAGTAGAGGAAGAAAATGAAACTAGAGAGCAGAAGGTAGGAAGGGTCAAATGACCTTGGATATTCTGGAATTGGAATGTACACTTTTGGGTTGCTAAGTATTTTTAAAAGATTTTATTTATTTGAGAGAGAGAGAGAGAAGAAATGAGTGGGGAGAGGGACAGAGAGAGAGGGAGATACAGGCTCCCTACTGAGCAGGGAGCCCAATGTGGGGCTTGATCCCAGGACCCTGGGATCATGACCAGAGCTGAAGGCAGAGGCTTAACTGACCAAGCCACCCAGGCAGCCTTAGGTTGCTAAGTATTGAATGTAAATGGGCGAATGCTCACAAGGAAAAGGCAAATGAGTAAAACCGTGTGGTAGCTCTAGGTAGAAAAAACAGGGTAGCTCTAGGATACCACCTGAGATCACTGATGCTATTTCTAAGAGCAAAGGGTTGTCAAGATAGGGTTTCTTTTTAAAAAAATTTGTTTATTTATTTGACAGAGACAGAGATCACAAGTAGGCAGAGAGGCAGGCAGAGAGAGAGAGGAAGAAGCAGGCTCCCTGCGAAGCAGAGAGCCCGATGTGGGGTTCGATCCCAGGACCCTGGGATCATGACCTGAGTTGAAGGCAGAGGCTTTAACCCACTGAGCCACCCAGGTGCCCCCAAGATAGGGTTCCTTAACTCCAACCTATCTAACCTTCCTTAGTTTTCAGGCTTCTGATCCTGGGGCCTTATTGTTCCTAGCTGTTTCCCCAGACCATAGGGATTTCTCTTACCTGCTTCTCTCCACTTGGCCGCCGGTAGCTGAGCAGAAGCTCCACAGCGCCCACCACTTCCTTGCGGATGGCGTAGAGCAATGCATCACCTACATATACGCTGTGGTTCAGTAGAAGCTCCATAATTTCCAAATTCTCATTCTCAATGGCAATAAGCAGGGCACTCCGGCCCAGAGGATCCATGCAGTTGATGTTGACATTGTAGTAAATCTCAGCCTCCTGTAGGGCCTGCTTCACTGTGGCATAGTCCCCCTTCTCTACAGCATTGAGGAAAGCCTTCTCTTCTGCAGAGAGCTCGGTCTCAGCCCTCACAATCTGCAGGGGGATACGATCTCTGTATGGCGAATAGTTGACTTTTTTGTAGTATAGTTGGGCCATGGTTCATAGCATTTAGCAACCTGAGTGGGAGAGAGAGAAACCAAAGATAGTCTTAGATGCCTGAAGTTCTCAAGTGTCCAGTTTATGGGGGAAGTCTGGCTAAGGGGTTGGAAAATCAACCGTCTTCATACCACAATCTTTCTCTACTTGCAAAAGGGTATAGCAGAAAAAGCCCAGGCTTTTGGGTGAGAAAGAACTGGGTTCAAATCCTTACTTTATCAGCTTTGTGATCTTGGATAAGTTATTCAATCCCACTGCATTTTGATTTATTATTATTAAGGTTATCAATATTAATAACATCAATAGCAGTTATCACTTAGTACTTACTGTGTACCAGGCCCTGTGCTAAAGGTTAATTCCTTCTTCATAAAGCTCTTGTGAGAGTCAGATGAGAAAATATATTATCAAAGCAACTGGCACAGTGTAAACCTCCTAAAACATGGCACAAATTAATTCCTTCTTTCCCTTCTGCTGCCTAAAGATACTCATGATAATACTTCTGATTTATGATTCAAAGTTGGAGTTACCTTTGGCCAATTTCCTTCAGGTCCTGGGCCCATGAGCCTGCGCTAATTTTCAGGGTTACATTTGAAGCTGTCCCAGGTGTAGATTCTGGATTGAAATCTGGTTTTCATGCTAACTGAAACCCAGCAGTGAGCTGCTGCTCACTGGGGAACAGTTCTTGGCTCCAATAGGCCAAAGTCAAATATCCCCTCCGCCTATTCATGATTTTTTCCTCTACTACTTGAAACCAAGAAGCTAATGGATCTGATAATCTGTTTGATTCAGTTCTGAGAAGTGAATGGTCTATTTTATAAGCCCCACATCTAAAATCAGATTTTAATGGAATTTATTTTAAAGTAAAACCTATTATTGAATTCCTACAATGTGTTTAACTTTCTCTGGGAAACCAAGAAGTAAAAGACAGTCTTTGCCTTCAATTGTATAGAATGAATAATAGTATAGAGTTCTTGCCTCATAGTTTACAGATCAAATTCATGCATGATCCTTACTGACTCCTTATACTAGCCCTGTGAGATAGGAATGGTTATCCTCCCCAGGGGAGAAGATGAGGCTCAGATCCATAAGGTGATTGGTTCTCCTTTCCCTCTCATCCCTGGGACCTCTAAGATCCTCTGGAGGCTGAGTTGGGCTGGACTGATTTAAGTGTCTCATTACCAAACTGTTTTCCCAGCAAAACGAAATGGAAATGTGATAAAGGGCCACTTGTCTCATCTCTTGGATGGAAGAGATGATGAAGACATGAAGCTTCCACAAAAATTTGCCTCACTTTTCCAGGTAATGACATCCCCGCTTTGGCAAAGGAAGAAGCATATATTATACCAAGTGACATTTGCAATTCATGTGCTTGTGATCTTCTGGGAAGTTGGTATTTGAAGGTGAGTGTCACCTCTTGTTCTGAACAGGCCCAAATGACAAATTTTTCTCTGCATCTAAGTCTCAGGAGAACAGGGTACTGCTTGGCTATATCAAGAAGCACTGATATTTCCTGTGCTACTTTCAAGTAACTCAGCAGTGACTAAAGGGAAGTGGCACTTAGAGTAAGCATTTGTCACTAAACAGCAAATGACTTAAATAATACTAACTGTAGACTGCCTCCCTGTCTCCACTTCTACATTATAAACGAACAGGGAGGAGGAAGAAGAGATAGTGTGATCTCCTGAAGAGAGAATCAACAATCCGATTCAATTTATATTTATTTAGTTAATCAATCTGAGCACACTGGAAGCCTGCAGTGTGCCTCACACTACACTAGTCACTTTGGGAGGGTATGAAAGAATAGGTCCATGCGTTCATCATCTCATGCCTAAACCATTCCACCACCTTATGGTTGGTCATCCAGACCATTCTCTTCCCTCTTTGTGGTCTCCCGCAACTTATCACCACCCCCAACTTATCTCACGAAACACACATCTGATTCCATTTTACTCCTCCTTGATTAGTTTCTTGCGGCTCTTGTGATGAAATCAACTTTCCTTTTTGAGGTCTCCTAGGTCTGGGTTTGTATTTACCGTTCCAAATTCTCACCCTCATCTGCTATTCTTTAGCCTCATGAAACTTCTTTTGATTCTCCCAATGTGCCAAACTTTTTTGGCACCTCAACTGCTTTGATTACCTCCTGGAATGCTCTTCTCCAGCTGTCTTCATCTCTTATGCCTCAACAAAATGTCACCTCCTCAGAGAAGCTCTCACTAGTCACCTTGTCTAAAGTAGTTCCTTCATACTCTTTTCTCCATTGTATTCTTTTCCTTCTTAATGCTTATCACAATTAGTAGTTACATTTTTGTCTTACTGGATAATCATCTCTTTTGTCCAATTTGGTTTAAAGCTCAAGTTCAGAGATTGCATCTGTCCTGTTTTTATAACACCTGTACCTAGCCAAGTTCTTGGCATGCCTGGATGCCTGATATATAGTTGAAGAATGAATGAGTAAAGCTTCCATGGTTTTCTCTCCATCCCACCCTAAGTTCTACCCATACTAAGTGGTGCTCTCTAAGTTGCCTTTTTATGACTATGTTTTTATACATAGCCTCATCCCACACTCTCCTCCTAACAAATTCCTTCTCGGCTTCACCACCTTGCTCATAGTGTTACTTCTCTGTGACCTTTTCCCCCAACACCTTCATAAAGTTAGCCAATCTCCCTCTGAGTTCTCCACTGGTACTTGGATGACATTTCTCCAATGTCATCTGTGTGCTGTCTTTCTGCCGCTAGGGTAGGAGTACCTTGATTCCTGCCTTCTGAGGAGTCACACAGGATTTGGAACATGATGGGTGCTCGACAAACTAAAGTTTGACAAATACAAACTAGCTGAGGAGGGTTGGCTTGCTCACAGAATTAAGTATTAAATTGTGTGGCATTGATCTGATGCTTTGGAATTTCAGAAAGGGCTTGGTGAGGGCTGGAGATCTCAGAGAAGGTTTCATGGAGGAGGTAGTTCTTAAGCTAGCCTTTGGAAGGTGAATTAAATATGAAAATGTGAGGGTATTCCAGGCACCATAGAGCATAAGAACAACAGTGGTTAGATTGACCGTGGCTTAGTGGGGGGTGGGGTATAGTTTTCAGGCTACAATAAGATAAAAGGATTAGAGGCGAGCTAAAATTCCAATGCAAGAGCTCATAACCTCAGTTTTCCCATCAGAAAAATGATCTTAAATACTTGCTGCCCATTTGCCACTTAAGAGGTTACCATGGGAAAAAAGATTAGATGTCTTTTCAGATGGTGTCACAGGTGGTGCTGTGCTAGGCACTGTGCAGCAGGAAGATCGTCTCCATTTCTGTAAGGCAAGGCTGTGTGATAAACTGAAGACAAATGTATTCTAGTGCAAGATGAGAAGGAAGGGAACTAACTAAACCAGTGCCCTATTATATTCCAGGCACTTTGCCAGGAGCTGGTGCAATAATTAGTAGAGTTTTAATACTTAATATGTCCCAGGCACTGTGCCATGGCAGCACTATTACTACTACTGCTTCCTGTGCTAATCGTAGTAATAATGAAGGCGACAAGCAGTACCATTCATTGAACTTTCGCTATGTGCCAGATGTGTGGGTTATAGTAGTGAAGAGAGAAGACAGTAAAATCACGGTAATTTTAGACTTGAAGTAAGTATAATTGGATTATATAAGGTTAATTCAGAGTTTAGATTTACTTTTCATCTCTTGCATTTGAAATTGATCTGGTCTGTTGCATTTCCAGTGAACTGTGCTATGAGAAGCCTCATAGAATCCCCCCTAGAGAAAAATATCTCCTCGAGAGGTTTGCCTGAGAGTGTACTATGAGGGAATCAGTCCTTTGTTTTAAGGCACTACATCTCTAAAACTACCCCTGGAAGGAATTAAAAAATCATGTGACTAATAGCTGTTAACACCTTAAGATGGATTCCTCGAGGAGGAAATTTGCTGTGGCCTTGGGAGCTTGGGAATCTCTCTTACGTATCCATGCCCACCTTGACATTACTCATTGACAATGATGTAAAATGGGTTCCCCGCACTGTCTGTTTACATGTAGGCTTATGTAGACATTGATGACTTGCCTAATGCCTTCCGCTCTTCCATTCCCCACAGCTGGTGCCAGTTGACCCTTACTTACAGCTCTAGTCTCAGCCTTCTACCAGGCTGAGAACAATGCTTTCTTCATATGCTCTTAGTCCTATTCTGCCATTATTCTGGGAACAAATAGGTAATGACAGAGTTTCTGGCATCTCTTGAGGATGTATTATTGAGAAGGTTTCTTCCCGTCACTCTTTACCTTTATACTTGGCAGATTGTACTCATTTGCCATTAACATAAGCCAAGAGATGAGGTTGGCTTTCCCATCCTTATGCACTGGCCTTGAGGTGTTTTCTTAACCGAACAAAACAAAACCAGCCAGCACTTTATGCCATTTCTGCAAGTGAGCCTCACTCCCAATGTAGTCCACCAAGTAAGGAACATTAGGAATGGTCTAACAGGCTGCCTCAGGGGGCTTATTGTGTTCTCTCTTTTCTGTGCTGCTAGCCAGAGGAGAGTGTCTAATGGGATCTGTGACATTTGTAGGCTTAAATGATGCGATTTAAAGAGCTAAATCAATGGGCTGGGCAGAAAGCCAGAGTGCAAATCCCAGCCCAGATAACTGCCCAGCCCTGGACCTTGTCTGTGAGGAGGAAAGCCTTGCTTTCCACCTAACTAAAAAAAATGTGCTTTTAGTGGGATGTGGTATCTGTGCATGGCTTGCACTCTGTGCCATGAGGATTGAGCTTGAATAGTGAAACCCTTGTGACCTCTCACCCTTATCCATGCTTACCTATCCACTTCTGCATCTTTTCAGAACCCTTTAAGTCAAGCAGATTTAATCTGATAAACTTGTACAATCTCAAGTGTAAATGGTGGATAATGAGCAGATTTAATGACTATGTATCAGGCACTGTGATAGAAGCTGATGAAAATGGCTGGGTGGCTTAAAGCTTCACCTCTTCTAGGAAAACAACTACATTTGAAGAAGAACCTTAAATGCCCAATCCAAAAAGTTACTAAAGTGAAATTTTATGTACAAAGGCACAGGAGTAGGCTGGTGAGAGCAAGACTGTGTGTGTGTGTGGGTGTGCATGTATGTGCATTTGGTGGGGTAATGGTTTTGAGAGCATTTTGGCTCCTTCCATAGTACCACTTTGAGAATTGTCTAATTTTAATGTAGTGATACTGATCTTTCCCAGAAAGGACCAGATCTTGAACCTTCTTCAGGGGATCTCAGAGGTCATCTAGAATAATCCCCTGCCCAACGAAAAAGTCTCTTGACAATATCTTTGTTATTATTCAGTTAATGAAAATTTCCACCAATGGGGAACTCACTGCTTTCTTACCTCTGCAGTGAATGCTGACTTTCAGCAAATGCTTTTCTATGATGAGCTGAAATCACCTGCCTACAACTTCTATTCCATTGCCCTAGTTCTTTTCTCTAGAGCAACATGAGCAAAACTCTTTCTTCTGCATGACAACCCTTTAAATGTTCGATTTCAGCTCTCATGTCTTTCTCGACTCTGAGTCTCCCCTTCTCTAGAATTATGATCATTCTAGTGGTCTGATTCCAGTTATAAATTATTTATTCTTAAAGATTTTGTTTATTTATTTGACATAGAGAGAGAGAGCGAGAGCACAAGCAAGGGAGAAGCAGGCTCCCTGCTGAGCAGAGATCCTGATGTGGGGCTCAATCGAGGACCCTGAGATCATGATCTGAGCCAAAGGCAGATGCTTAACCCACTGAGACACCCAGGTGCCCCTCTATATATGATTCAAAATACAAATGCATAGAACAAAAATTATAAATCTATGTTAATGACCACATAGCCTATAAAGATGTAACTTGTGACAATAACAACACAGAGGGGGAAGAAGGGAGCTGCATAGGAACAGAGTTTTTATACTATGGCAACTAAGTAATTAATTGAAACTAGCTGGCTATACATTGAAGATTTTGATTTTGATTTTAATCCCCTGCATAACCACTATAAAAATAATTAAAAACATTTAGAAAAGACCCCCTCTTGGTGTACCTAGCTGGCTCAGTCAGTAGAGCATGAGTCTCTTGATCTTGGGGTCATGAGTTCAAGTCCCATGTTAGGGGTAGAGTTTACTTAAAAAATATATAGAATAGGAAATGAGAAGTGAATCGGAATGATAAGTTACTAAAAAAACAAACACAAAAGAAGGCTGTAATGAAGAAATTGAGAAATGAGAAATACATAAGACGTATAAAAAATAAATAGCAAAATGGCAGAAATAAGTCTAGTAACTAAAGTTTGAAGGATTTGGGTGAGGGCAATACTACATAATGTTATTCCATTTAGATATATTGGTGTTTGAGGGGTTTTTTGGGGGGGGTACTGGAGGGGAATCGGGAAGTAAAGATCCAGTCAGCATGTGTAGCACAGCACTGAGATCTAGTGATACAGAGTTGGGAGTCATCAGCATATTGATCAAAGGTTCTCAAATCTGACTGCACATTAGAATCGCCTGAGGACCTTTTAAAAAATATCCGTGATTGGGTCATAATACCCCCCACCACACACTGCTGTTAAGAATAGTACTCCAGTTGAATATAATACACAGCCAAGTTTAAGTACCATCATTATAAGGTTACTGGAGCTGTTGGTCATGGATATGATCCTCAGTGAGAATGCAAAGAGATCAGGGAAACTGGAGAAGAAATTTCTCTTCAGAATACAGAAAGGTCTAGATCTTCACTGTCCATTATAGTAGCTGCTAGCCACATGTAGCTATGCAAATTTAAATGAATTAAAATGGGATGAAATAAAAAATTCAGTTCTGCATTATACCACATTTCAATACTTAATAACCACAGGTGACCCATGACTACCATAGTGAACAGCATAAACAGAACATTTTCATCATTATCAGAAGTCTGACTGGACAGTGCTAGATGACCTAGATGTCTCTTCTACCTCAACAATGTCTATGATACAGAGGACTTTTTCAAATGCAGAGTAGAAATATATAGTATCTGTGCTGAAGTGTGGGTACTTTCATTTCCATAATGCATTTGCATGGCTATGGACGTGTGGTGTTTTTATTTCTGTAAGGTCCTCAAGTTTTTATTCCTTTCTCTTTGATGTCCAGGGGAGTTATGTAGAACTGTTGGCAGCTGGATTAAATCTATGCTTTTCATTTCATCAGAGGGAAGGCATGAACAGAAAGTATATATTTGCCTCCCTCAAGTCACTCATCTGAATCGGGAAGTTTAAAATCAGTTGCTCAGCACTCATTATCACTTTGTCTGCATGATGTTCCTCAAAGTAGTCAAGGGAAAGGCAGAACAGGATGATACTGATTACTGTAAATAATAGGCAGTGTAATTGGTTAAAAGTCTTGTTTTGATTGTTAGTCTTGGGATTGGCTTTCATCCCAGATTCCACAGGCCATGAGAAATGAGTGTCTCTTTTCTGTTACCCAATCACATTGGAATCTAAAGTGACAGTGTTCACATAGGAGCTTATTGGCCAAATGATCTTAAAAGGGGCAGAAGGACTTCTTTAAAAGTTTATTTATCACTTTCAGCAGGAATTGCCATCTTCCAGTGATTCACCAAAATGACCAACACAAAGGGAAAGAGAAGAAGTATCTGTTACATATTCTCTAGGCTTTTTAGAAAACATGGAGTTGTTCCTTTGGTCACATATATGCAAATCCACAAGAAAGGTGATATTGTGGACACTAAGGGAATGGGCACTGTTCAAAATGGAATGCCCCATAAATATTATCACAGCAAAACTGGAAGAGTCTACAGTATTACCCAGCATGCCATTGGCATTGCTAAGCAAACAAGGTGAGATTCTTGCCAAGAGAATTAATGTATGTATTGAGCAAATTAAGCACTCAAAGGGCTGAGATAGCTTTCTGAAGCATGTGAAGGAAAATGATCAGAAAAAGAAGGAAGTCAAACAGAAAATTACTTGGGTTCAACTGAAGCACCAGCCTGCTCCACCTAGAGAAGCAAACTTCTTGAGAACCAATGGAAAGGAGCCTGAGCTGCTAGAACTCATTCTCTATGAATTCATGCCATGATAAGTATAAAAAAAGAAAAATAAAAGACCTCAAGATTGTAATAAATAAATAAATAAATGTTTATTTATGCTAATGTTTAGGAATATAAGTTAGGGGTACACAGGAAAAAGCAAAAAGATCAGTGCCTCGAGCATAGCTGGTATTAACTAAAATTAAAATTAATTAAAACATCAATACTGGCTGGAGTTTTTGGGAGGTGGTTAGGAAAAGTATGTGGAAGAGGTAAACCTGAGCTGGATCTGAAAAGGCTGTGTGGGATTTAGATAGGGAGATGTGGGAGTTGGGAAACCACCTCTCTTATATGTGGGAAGGGGATAAAGTCAAAGGTTCAAATTAGCACTGTCTTGGGTATTGCAGTGTTTGAAAAGAGAGGGAAGCATGTAGGGGTAGCTAAGCTGGGTCCATTAGTTGGAAGATACTGAGCATTTGGTTGAGAAAATAGTTCTTGATCTTATAGGCATTGGGGAGTCACTCTAGGTTCTTAAACAGGACATGATCAAGAAAGCTGTATAAGATGACTCCTATGGCTGTGCCAGTGGTAAATCAGAGTAGGAGAGAATAGGATTTTTTCCATAAGATAATGGAATCCTATCTCCAATGCTGGCTGTCAGAATGGAGAAGGGAAGACTGTTAAGAGTTATTTCAAAGAAAGAGAAAAGCAGGGCTTGGTAATGGATATAATATAGGGGATGAGGTATAGAGAGAACCTCAAGATGATATTCAAGTTCAAGACTGAGTGACTATAGGACTGGTAGTGCCACTATCCACATGATTGAGAAAGGCTCTTTGCTAGGCTGGTTACTGGGGCCCTGATACTTTCAGAGGAAACTGAATTTATGTCAGACTCCATTTCTTCATAACCTCCATTTTACTTCAAAGATGCTTATTTTGCCTTCTTCTTGGTCTTCATCTGGCAGTGGCTCTTAGCATTTTAACTTTGTTTCTCTGGCCCAGAGAGTTCTGCCAAGTAATAATCATAAATGCTTAGATGCACTCAAGAAGTTCTGCTGAGTATTCCCTTCTAATGCAATCTCCTTCAGTGTGACTGTTTTGTAACCTTCTCATTTTGCATATTGGGATCTTTAAAACCAGGTCACCCTTGTTGTTACTGAGAGAGTTTTACTTTTGTGAAAGGATACATTTTCTGCAAAGTTGGATAGATCTCCACCTCCTTTCCTGACCCCAAATTTAAGATTAGGACTTGAATTGTTACAATAGTACGGTTTCAAAACAAGAGTTAAAAATTTCTCAGGGGACTTCCCTGTAAATAATGGTACATACCTATATGTGTGAAATGGTGCAGTTTAAAGTATAGTGCCCAGAGAATTAGGAGACCTGGATTCTAGTCTCAGCTCTTCTGCTAGTTGACGTATGAACTTGAACAAGTCACATTTATCTCTTCTTTGTTTCTGTTTCTTTTCCAGTGAAATGAGAAAGATAAAAAAAGATGACTGCTAAGGTCAATGCCAGCCCTAAAATCATCTATGTTGCACAGCTTTAGCAACATTTATGATACTTAGAGACCACTGTGTTAGGTACAGCACCAATATGTTCACTCCATAAAGATAGGAAAATAGGATGATTCAGGCTAAAAGACATGAAATTTGAGACTCAGTTACTGGTTTATATTGTTTTTATAGATGAAATAAACTAAATAATTCAGACTGAATAACCATTCCCTTTGGCTCTGGGGTCAATCCAACAGTATATGCTAGTTCTCCTAAAGTAGAATAGAATAGGACCCAAAGGTAGGTTGCTCTGATTTTCTGAGATCTGTGCCTATAGCTTTTTGAGTGCTGACTCCCAGAAATAGCAGTCATACTTCTCCAAGCCATCTTAAAGAGTCCTAGTAATTTTATCATAGGGGAAACAGCCCAAGATCTTTCCTCTAATAGAGACTCCAAGGAGGGTTTTACTCCACTATGCCCCTTCCAAAAATTATGGCTGTGTTATCCACAACTTAACATTACAGCTTCTGAAATCTGGATAGCAGATCACCTGGAGGTCAGAATGTTCTCTGTGGACACTATAAAATATTGCTATAAATGTATTCCAATTTCTTTAAGTATTTGCATCTACTACCTCAATATGCACTGAGCACCATGTAAACAGAGGGGCATACTAATACATACAAAAGCTCTGTTCAGCAAATTTTTCAGTTCTTAACTCAATTCAACCCTGTCCACCCAGCTACCTATTCTATCTATACCTTGCTCTCTGGATTAAATGCTGATGTAAATTGTATTCTTGGCTTCAAACTTCAGCTCTTTTAAGACTTTTTTGCCATTAGAACTGCCTCAGGTTACAACTGCCTTGTCTTGTATCTCCTGTGTTTCCCCCTTACTATTTTCCTTTGCGAGCAAGTGGCTCTTACAAGTGAGATTGAGACAGTATGTTTCATACTGTCATATGACTACAGGGTATTTTTATTAGCAGTTTAAAGTGAAGACACAGATATGTGACCACAAATGAATAATAGCAAGTCATTGGTGACACCTGGTGTGGTTGTCCTAGGTGTTCTTCTGCTACATGTTCATTGTTTTGCTGTCTGCTTCAGTCACTAAAGGATTTAAGAGGAATCTGGACTGAAAACCTGAAATGGAGAAAATTCTCCCCATGAACTAAAATTATGTTTGCGAATTAAGAAATGACTTCCACAGATTGATTTTGGTGGTGGAATACTTTGATTCAACCTGAAGAGCACCAGTGATTTGTGGACCTGTAATCTGATGAATACCAATTGATCAGAACATTTTGAGTGTTATTTATATAATTAGTCATCCTGTACTACTACCTAATAGTAAGCAGTTCTGTAAGTTGTGTTTACAGCTTACTGTATGATATGGGAATTTTATCAACTCTCAAATTTTCTCAAATACTAGCATCTTACGATATTAGTATTTATTAAATATATTCCTCTTGGCTCTTGTCTCTCCCAGAAGACCTATGTCTCAAGTCAGGAGGCTTTTAAGCTTGCTCTTTAGTTTAATGGTCCCTAATATTTATCAAGGGCTTTATGATTACAATGTTCTTTTATATATACCATCTCATCAAGTTATTTTACATATCTTTGTCTACCTCACCGAGTTGCTATCATTTACTTTTGTTTGTTTGTTTTGTTTTGAAAGATTTTATTTATTTGCCAGAGAGAGATAAAGAACACAAACAAGGGTAGGGGCAGGCAGAGGGAGATGCAGACTCCCCACTAAGAAAGGAACCCAATGTGGGACTCGATCCCAGAATTCTGAGATCATGACCTGAGCTGAAGGCAGATGCTTAACCATCTGAGCTACCCAGGCACCCTATCATTTACTTTTTAAAATGCAGTTGACCCTTGAACAATGCAGGCGTTATGGGTACTGACCATCTGTGCAGTCAAAAATCCATGTGTAACTTTTGACTCCCCCACATCTTAACTACTAATAGCCTACTGTTGACCAGTAGCCTTACCAGTAACATAAACAATTAACACATATTTTGCATGTGTTCTCACAGTAAATTAAGTTTAAGAAAATGCTATGGAACACTACATCAAAAACTAATGTTGTACTGTACAGTGAATAACAAAATAAAAAAGGAAATGCTATGAAAATCATAAAGAAGAGAGAATCTATTTATAGTACTGTACTATATTGAAAAAATCCATATATATGTGGACCTGTACAGTTTAAGCCCATGTTGTTCAAAAGTCTACTGTACATGAAT
This sequence comes from Mustela erminea, assembly GCF_009829155.1. NCBI lineage: Eukaryota > Metazoa > Chordata > Mammalia > Carnivora > Mustelidae > Mustela > Mustela erminea. The sequence continues at coordinate 93,257,316 of NC_045635.1, forward strand.
ATTTTCAGCATCACAGAAATTAAGAGTTTGCTATACCATCCAGGGACTAGTAGGTGGCAGAGTTAGAATTATAAATCTGTAATACCCAAGTCTAATTCCATGTTCTAGGCTTTCCCATCTGGTCCATTCAGTGTAAAATGGAAAAGTGAGGAATACCCTATGAAACACAGCAATTTAAACAAAAACCTTTGTGTTATTTGACCTCTGCAGTGATCCCAGGACTGCGCGTTGTATTTGAAGATAGTTACCATGTTTCTGCTGAGATACAAAGAAGATTCTGCCCTTACATCCTTTAGCAAGTTGAACTATGCTTATAAATCATTTTAAGTGACAGAAACTTTCCTCACATATCAGGACTAAACTATATGCCCTCCCCATCAATTCAGACATTGAAGCCCTAATGTCCAGTGTGATTGTATTTAGATTAAGGAAGTAATTAAGATTAAATGAAGTCATGAGGGTAGGGCCCTGATAGGATTAGTGCCCTTATAAGAAGAGACAACAGGGAACTCAGTCATTCTTTCCACCATGTCGGGACAGAATACCTGCAGCCAAGAGAGCTCTTGCCAGGAACCAAATCAGCTACCACCTTAATTTTGGACTTCCCAGCTTCCAGAACTTTGAGAAATAAATTTCTGTTGTTTAAGCCACCGAGTCTGTTGTTATTTGTTATGGCAGCCTGAGCAGACTAAGACATCTGCTGTAGGCTTCTTCTTACCTTGGAAAAATTAAAAAGTTTAAGGAAGGTATCACTGGTTGTATCTGGGTGGGTCAGTCAGTCAAGCATTTGACTCTTGGTTTCAGCTCAGGTCTTGATCTCAGGGTTGTGGGATCAAGCCCTGAATCTCGCTCTATGTTCAGCATGGAGTCAGCTTAAGAATCTCTCACCCTCCGTGAATCATGGAACACTACATCAAGAACTAATGATTTAATGTATGGTGACTAACATACCATAATAAAATTTAAAAAATTAACAACAACAAATAAAAGAATCTCGGGGCACCTGGGTGGCTCAGTGGATTGAGCCGCTGCCTTCGGCTCGGGTCGTGGTCGCGGGGTCCTGGGATCGAGCCCCGCGTCGGGCTCTCTGCTCAGCCGGGAGCCTGCTTCCTTCTCTCTCTCTCTGCCTGCCTCTCTGCCTGCTTGTGATCTCTCTCTGTCAAATAAATAAATAAAATCTTAAAAAAAAAAAAAGAATCTCTTTCTCTCTCCTTCTGCCCTTCCTCCCCATGTTCTCTCTCTCAAATAAATCAATCTTTAAAAAAAAAAAAAGGTATCAACAACATTCTAACAGTTGTGTGTGTATATGGGATAGATTGATTATACCTATTTTGTTTTGAGGGGATACATTTAAATGAACAGAATCCACTGATAGTAGGCAGTGAGAAGTTGCCCTGGATTTGGAGTTAGAAGGAACTGAGGGAGCTTTGTTAATGACTTTTTTTTTCACTAGGGGAGGGAGTCAGTAGTATTCTACCCCTTGAATCTCAGTATAGCACACCAGGAATTTATGTTGCCTGCTCAGTGGATTGGCCTACAGCTTTGTATAGGAATTGATAATTTATGATTTGAGGGGCTTGATCTGGCTCTTGACACTCTTCTTACTCTAAGGTATTAAAAATGTTACAGACATTATACATATTTATCATATTATTATACATCATCCATTTGTAATTTTGGTTTATACTTTGAGCAAAACTATTATTTTGAACTTAAGTCAAAATGACAGTTTCATCACAAACCCAGTTTTATATAGCAACTTCTCCTTCCTCATTTTTCTCTGGTTGCACATTATTGTATTTCTTTACTTACATGAACTGTTGAACATTCCTAGATTTTTTTGGTACTTTGACATGGCTGCTGTTGGAAGGGTATTTTATACCTTTGACATTTATGGATGGTCTTGTTGTCTTTTTCTTCTTTCAATTTTTTTCCCAATGTAAGAATGGTCTTGAGAGGATGGGCAAGACAAAATGGTCAGCAGCTTTCCCTATTAGTGGATACAAAGGCCAAGATAGAAGAACACCAGCTATTCTCTCAATATCTAAAAACACAATCCCACATGTGAATACAATAGAGCTGATCTTCTGAAAGACTATGAAAAAGGCAGTTTTTGGACATATTTCTACTTTTCCTTTTTTATTTCCTTTCGATATCTACTGCCTGCACCAAGCATAGAGCCTATACAGGCCAATGAAACAGGACCTTTTTGTCACTTAGCTGTCCAATATCCATAAAGGTGTTAGCTGATTTAAAGGTTGAAAATATTACTGCTCACAGGAAAACACATTGCCATTTAAAAAGGGATTCTTGGAAATAAAAAATACTTTAAGATCCATAAAAATGAATTTTTAATGGAATTTTCATGGTAACTATTTTTGTTGTGGAGAGAAAAAGGTAGCCAAGTGCTTTATGTATTTGTTAGGGTAGCCCAACACCCTTAGTGGGCAGGGAACACACACACATGTTCCTAGGTAGAAGAATTCTGCTGTTCGCATACATATTATAATGATGCTTCCACAGTGATTCTAATATCCTGAGATAGAGGCAGTAGTGTTCTGTAGATGGCTCATACAGCCTCATATCTTGGATTTGGCAAAGGTTTGCTGTCCAGGCATCACCAGCAAATATAGATAAATTAGACCTTGTTAAAGTTGAAAACTTTTGTGCTTCAAAAGATGCTACCAGAAAAGTGAAGTGATAACCTACTGAATGGGAGAAATGTTTGCAAATCATGTGTCTGATAAAGGGTTTGTACCTAGCATATGCAGAACTCTCATAACGCAATAATAAAAAGACAAATAACCCAATTAAAACTATGCAAAGGACCTATATATTTCTCCAAAGAAAATATAAAAATGGTCAATAAGGACATGAATAGATGCTCATCATGAATCACACAAATGTAAATCAAAACAATGAGATACCACTTCATGTCCATCAGAAAGGCTATAATAAAAAAGTCAGATAATAACAAGCATTGATGGCAATGTGGGAAAGTCAGAACCTTCATGCACTGCTGCTGGGAATGTAAAATGGAGCAGCCACTTTGGAACAGTCTGACAGTTTGTCAGATGGTTATAAATAGAGTTACTATATAATCCTGCAATTCCACTTCTAGGTATATATCCAAAAGAAATGGAAGTGTATGTTCACACAAAACTTACACATAAATGTTTATAGCAGCATTATTCATCATATACAAAAGGTGGAAACCACTTACATGTCCATCAACTGATGAGTTAATAAATAAAATATGGTTATATCCATACTATGAAAGATTTGTCCATAAAAAGAATGAAGTCTGATACATACATCAGTGTTGATGAACCTTGGAAACATTATGCTAAGTTAAAGAACTCAAAGAGGCCACATAATATATGATTCATTTTTATGAAATGTTCAGAATAAGCAAATCTATAGAGCCAGAAAATACATAAGTCATTGCTGAGAGATGGGGGACTTGGTTCTAGGGTTTGTGGTTGCTTTCTACTATAGTGATGGCTGTGCATATCTGTGAATATACTATACTAAAAAAACAGTGAATTACATATTTTAAGTCATTATTTAGACACAAACCATATATGAATTATCTATCAATAAAATTATTTTAAGATATAAATTAGAGACAATGAAGATACAAAAAATCCAAATTGAATTTCTAGAGATAAGAAGTATAGTATCTGAGGTAAATAGTACACTGAATGGGATTAATGGTGAAGAAGAAGAGATTAGATGATGAAGAAGAAAACACAAGTTAACTTTAATACACAGCAATAAAACTATCCAAAATGAGGCACAGAAACACAAAAGAAAACAAAACAGAGTATTAGTGAGCTATGGAACAATTTCATCATATGTGTAACTGGAGTTCCCATGGGAGAAGAGAGAGGAGATGGCCAATAAGGGATTTGAAAAATAATAACTAAGATACTTTTCAAATTTGATGAAATATATACCTATACATCCAAGAACCTCAAGTATAAGAAACATAAAGGGAACTATGCCAAGAGACATCTTAATCAAATTGCTCAAAATTATTGATGAAAGAAAAAATCTTAAAAGTTATCAGAGGACAAAAAACACCTTGTATTCAGAGGAACAAAGATAAGATTGACAGCAAATTCATCTTCAGAAACAATATGAGCTAGAGGGAAGTGGGGAAACATCTTCAAAGTAGTGAAAGAAAAAAGACAAATCTTTCACCTGTAAAAAAAATCTTAAGAAAGAAAAATGAAATAAAGAGTTTTTCAGACTGCAAAATTTGAAATAAGTCATTACCAGCAGACCCACACCATGAGAAATATTAAAGGAAGACCTTCAGGCAAAAGGAAAATAATGTAAGAAAGAAAAATGGATCTATACAAAGAATGATGAGCACTAAAATTGGAAGCTGCATGGGTAAATATACAAGATATTTTTTCTTATTTAAGTCTCCTTGAATGTAATGGACTATTTTATCAATGATTTTAACTGTGTATTGTGGAGTTTATAACAAAAAGTAAAACCTTTGACAGCAATAGCACCAATGCTGGGATGGAAAAAAATGGGAATATACCATTTCAAGTTTCCTATGTGGCAGGATTTCTACTTCTAAGGCAGATACTTTTCTCCTATGCATCTTAGGAATAAAAAAACAACCCACTTCAAGACACACTGGAAATTCCTTTGCCATTTTGCTTCTAGTCAGAGAATAAGAACTTGCTAATCTTTGTGTCAAAAAGGTGCTATCTGCCTGTCAGTCAGATGGTGATGAAAACTACTTTGTTTTCCCTAGTTCTGTTGATTGAAACATTTTACATAGCACTACAGTTTCATGGGATGGTAGCTGATACTATGTCATTTTCTACCCTCTCTTGTTCTTCATCCTGATGCAAAATTTCCCTTATACCTGAAATGACAAGTAGCTTGGAAACATGAGGTTGTCACTTACTCTTGAACTTAAAGTTTCTAGGCTGGTATTCAAATATCAAGTGAACATCTACTATGTCCTGAACACTCTTAGGAGTATGCGTTATATTATTTATCTTTATATTCCCCCCAAAGTGTCTAGCACATTGCTCCATATAGAAGGCACTCACTATATTGTCACTGAAGCAATAAATGAGACCACATGGTGCTTATGATTTGCCTACTATCTATATTCATAGTTCCTAAACCAATGTGCCTGACCATGCTTAGTTACCTTGCATTTTAATGGTAAACAACTTCTTACGGATTCAAATTCATGAGAACAAAAATTGGGTCTGTCACATTCATCAGTATATTTCCTCACCTAGTGTAGCATCTGGCACATAGCAGTAGTATCTTGGCAAAATTTTGTTGAGTGGACAAATGAGTGAAGAAACAAATGGACTTTGGGAAAGTCCATCTTTCTCAGCTCTTCTTTCCTAATATGGAAAGTAGCATTAGTAATCTTACTGTGATAATATACATGTAAAGTACCTAGTACATTGCTTGGCACATAGCAAGCAATCAATATATGTCCAAGTTTTTCCTTTCTCATCCTTGCTCCATCCCATCCCCCAACCTGTAAGCATGTCCTGAGACCATTTTCCATAATGACTTTTTCTAGCATGTGAACTGATAAACCAAATTATCAACCATGTTGATGGCCAACATTACCTTAATTTAACTCTCAAAGTGGGTCTAGGGAACTTCTATGGATGGAAGAACCTTCAAGATCAAAAGCTATAAAGTCTGAAAAGAAGGTTTTTCAGAACCCCATGAGCAATGGTAGAGGAAATGTTTATGAGCTCTGAAGCTCTTCAGCACATAAGGCCATGGGTTGGGAGACTCTGGCTTACCAGCTCTGGGAGATCTGAATGCTTAGAATTTTCATACTCTCCAATCTGATGCACCAACATCATGTTAAACCAAGTAAGACCTCCATGAATGAGCCTGGACAGCCAAGTTTTTGAGAAACTCATCTACCTCTCATCTAAGATGTGAATTCTAGTTCCAACTATGCTAAAATGTAACTTAGGCCAATCCTGTAGCTTCTCTGAGATGCAATTCTCTCTCCATAAAGATTTGTAAATTTCCATCAAGGTGGAAGAGGATAAAGGTGCTTTATACAATGGAATGTTGAACTGCAGTTAAGAGGAATGGTCGAGGGGCACATGGGTGGCTCAATTGGTTGTGTCCAACTTGGTTTTGGCTTAGGTCATGATCTCAGGATCCTGGGATTGAGCCCCCCACTGGGCTCCATGCTCAGTGCAGAGTCTGCTTGTCCCTCTCCCCACTATTCTGCTCCTCCCCCTCCCTACTCACACACACTCTCTATAAGATAAAATAAAATAAAATAAAATAAGGATTGGCCTAGATCTCAAAACAATGCTGAGTGAAGAAAATGAGATATGTACTGTATGATAAATTTGAAACAAAACACAAAAATACTACTACATGTTTATATGTATATAGAATTATCAAATATGATCCAAAAGGAAAATCTGCAAACTAATAATAATTCTTACATCTGAGGGGAATGGAAGGGCACAAGGGGGTGTCCCAGATTGTGAGAGGTCCATCAGACTTATTTGTAATGTTCTGTCCTGAATTAAAAATAAAATTTCTTTTCATTTTCTAAATTTTAAAAATAAATTTCTCGATATTAAAAAAAGGGAAAACATTAGATTAGGTACTCCCTAAGGTCCCTTTGAGCTCTAAAATTTTAGTGCTGTAAGATAAAAGAAAGAATTCAGTAATGGAAGTTTGCAACAGTCTAACTTAGCTCACTTTGGCTAAATTCTCCCCAGGGAGATCAGAGCAGACCACCTTTAAGATCTGTTCCAACACTAAGTGTCTATGGAAATAAGAGAAGACAAACTAAGCTCTGTTATATGACTGATTGCTTTCTAGGCTTCTGCATGAACTATGTCCTGACTTCAGTGTAGGAGTTGGAGATCAGAAGGGCTTGGCTACAAGATGGCTTACTACCGAGAGGTAAAATTATCTTGGATATTTTCCACCATTGAATACTTCTATCTTTTGACATGAATACCAAGGGAAGATGTTTTCCCTGTAGACTTTTCTTCCCCTGCTTACTTTTTCTTTTATGTTAACTGCTGCTGCTAATAGAAGCTGCTTTAAGCAAAATTGCTTTGTCTTTGATGAGTATACAGGGGCTTGTCTGAAGTTTAAAAAATACAGACATCTGATTGTTACTTATTGTGGTAAAAAGATGGAAGAACCAATTGGCAGCTCTCTCACCCCCACCAACTGTCTGCCTCTTTCCTTTTTCCTTTCTTGTGGTTCTATCCCTTCTAGGACAGTGATGCAGGGCTGTTAAGGTACCTTCAGCCCTGAACACTGGGGATTCTTTCTTTCCCTCTATACCACTGCACACTTATTCCAGCCTCTAACTCAGTAGTTATCCCAGTGGCTAGATAGATTTGGAATATTACCCCCTTCTCTTCTGGGCTTATGTCCAGCTCTCCTTCACAAAGCCTTCCCTGAGCACCTCATTGCACAGTGACCTTTCTTCCCTGTTCACTATGGCATATCATCTGTACCATATAGATTAATCCTTATACTTCTTTGAATTCTCTCATCATTTAAACGATGTTCATCTTCTTTCCCTGTCATTCTATTTCATTAAAAGGGCTTGGAATTGGATCATGGGTGACAGTGGCCAAGGGCAGTGGTCTGTTAGGGCCCCAATGTTCATAGGATCCTTTTTTACTCCCAGTTTTTTTCTCACCATTTAGAGTGAAAATGTTAGGTCAATGTGTGGTTGGAGAACACAGCTGAGCAAATGAACAAAGTTGATAGATACATAAATTTGATAGAAAAAAGGCCTTTAGGGCCCCTATGCATTATTTTTGTAAGAACTAGGCAGTAATCTATCACTTCTAGGTCCATTCATCAAATAAATGTGTTGCGTAGGTTTTATTAAAAAATGAAATTAGGTGTTGACTGGCTCAGCTACCTTTGTCATAACCTGAGAAACTGTCTACTGGGTAAATCAGAGATTTTTCAAAAGCTTATAAATACCAAACCCATTTTCCCCAATACACAGAAGCCCAAAATTATCCTTAAGGTTTCAGTCTATCTGATAAATAATCCGCATCTTTTGTTTCTAAAAAGAAATCAATCAGCCCAGCTGACTTTTTAGATTAGATTTCAAACTCAGAGAGAATTTATCATCATTTTTCTTACTGTAGTTAGTTTGGATGTCAGCCTGAAGCTGAAGCAGAGCACTGAGAATTCCAAGTTATAGATCAGTAAACTATGATACAAATCAAATGAACCCAGTTATTAGGGACAAAGCTGATATGATCATTGGCAAGCAGAATATCTGATAAGTTACCTCATTGCATATTCAAAAAATAATATGTGCTTGGAGACAGGGTGGAGGGAGGAAAAGGAGTGGAATAAGGGTTTGCAAAAAAAGCATGAAAACATTTGAGGTGATGGATATGCTCATTATCTTGATTGTGGTGATGGTTTCATATGTGTATGCATATGTCAAAACTAATCAAGTTATACAATTTAAATATGTGGAGCTTATTGTATTTCAATTATACCTCCATAAAGCTGTTAAAAATAATTTGAAGGTATACATTTAAAATAATTTGCATTCTATCATTGAGACAAATTTTTTTATTAACATATAATGTATTATTTGCCCCAGGGTATAGGTCTGTGAATCATCAGTCTCACACAATTCACAGCACTCACCATAGCATACAACCTCCCCAATGTCCATAGCCCAGCCACCCTATCCTTTCCCTCCCAACCCCCCAGAAACCCTCAGTTTATTTCCTGGGATTAAGAGTCTCTTATGGTTTGTCTTCCTCCCCAGTCCCTTCTTGTTTCATTTTTTCCCTCCCTACCCCCAACGACCTCCCACCCTACTTCTCAGTTCCTCATATCAGAGAGATCATATTATAATTGTCTTTCTCTGATTGACTTATTTCACTTAGCATAATATCCTCTAGTTCCATCCACATCATTGCAAATGGCAAGACTTTGGTTTTTTTATGGCTGCATAGTATTCCTCTCTCTCTCTCTCTCTCTCTCTCTCTGTGTGTGTGTGTGTGTGTGTGTGTGTGTGTGTGTATAACATCTTCTTTATCCATTCATCTTTTGATGGACATCTAGGTTCTTTCCATAGTTTGGCTATTGTGGACATTGCTGCTATAAATATTCAGGTGCACGTGCCCCTTTGGATCACTACATTTGTATCTTTAAGGTAAATACCCAGTAGTGTGATTGCTAGGTCATAGGGTAGCTATATTTTCAATGTTTTGAGGAACCACCATACTGTTTTCCAGAGTGGCTGCACCAGTTTGCATTCCCACCAACAGCGTAGGAGGGTTCCCCTTTCTCTGCATCCTTGCCAACATCTGTCGTTTCTTCACTTGTTAATTTTAGCCACTGACTGGTGTGAGGTGTTATCTCATTGTGGTTTTTATTTGTATTTTTCTGATGCCAAGTGATGTTGAGAACATTTTCATGTGTCTGTTGGCCATTTGGAAGTCTTTGCAGAAATGTCTGTTCATGTCTTCTGCCCATTTCTTGATTGGATTATTTGTTCTTTGGGTGCTGAGTTTGATAAGTCCAAGATTTTGGATACTAGCCCTTTATCTGATATGTCACTTGCAAATACCTTCTCCCATTCTGTCGGTCATCTTTTGGTTTTGTTGACTGTTTCCTTTGCTGTGCAAAAGCTTTTGATCTTGATGAAGTCCCAGTAGTTCATTTTTGCTTTTGCTACCCTTGCCTTTGGCAATGTTTCTAGGAAGAAGTTGCTGTGGCTGAGGTCTAAAAGGTTTCTCCCTGTGTTCTCCTCAAGGATTGTGATGGCTTCCTTTCTCACATTGAGGTCTTTCATCCATTTTGAGTCTATTTTTGTGTGGTGTAAGGAAATGGTCCAATTTCATTCAACTGCATGTGGCTGTCCAATTTTCCCAACACCATTTGTTGAAGAGACTGTCTTTTTTCTTTTGGACATTCTTCCCTGCTTTGTCGAAGATTAGTTGACCATAGAGTTGAGGGTCCATTTCTGGGCTCTCTATTCAGTTCCATTGATATATGTGTCTGTTTTTGTGCCAGTACCATACTGTCTTGATGATCACAGCATTGTAATAGAGCTTGAAGTCCTGAGTTGTGATGCTGCCAACTTTGGTTTTCTTTTTCAACATTCCACTGGCTATTCACGGTCTTTTCTGGCTCCATATACATTTTAAGATTATTTGTTCCATTTCTTTGAAAAACATTGATGATATTTTGATAGGGATTGCATTAAATGTGTAGATTGCTTTAGGTAGCAAAGATATTTTCACAATATTTTTTCTTCCAATCCATGAGCACGGAGTGTTTTTCCATTTGTTTGTGTCTTCCTCGATTTCTTTCATGAGTATTCCATAGATTTCTGAGTATAGATTCTTTGCCTCCTTAGTTATGTTTATTCCTAGGTATCTTATGGTTTTGGGTGCAATTGTAAATGGGATCGACTCCTTAATTTCTCTTTCTTCTGTCTTGCTGTTGGTGTATAGAAATGCAACTTATTTCTGCACATTGATTTTATATCCCGACACTTTACTGAATTCTTCTATGAGTTCTAGCAGTTTTGGAGTGGAGTCTTTTGGGTTTTCCAGATAAAGTACCATATCATTAGCAAAGAGTGAGAGTTTGACTTCTTTTGTCAATTTGGATGCCTTTTATTTCTTTTTGTTGCCTGATTGCTGAGGCTAGGAGTTCTAGTACCATGTTGAATAGGATTGGAGAACAGGTATTTAATTCTTCTTTAAATGTTCAGTAGAATTCTCCTGGGCAGCTGTCTGGCCCTGGGCTCCTGTTTGTTGGGAGATTTTTGATGACTGCTTCAATCTTCTTACTGATTATGGGTCTGTTTAGGTTTTCTATGTCTTCCTGGTTCAGTTTTGGTAGTTTATGTCTCTAGGAATGCATCCATTTCTTCCAGATTGTCAAATTTGCTGGTGTATAGTTGTTTATAATATGTTCTTGAAATTGTTTATATTTCTTTGGTGTTGGTTGTGAGCGCTCCTCTTTCACTCATGATTTTATTAATTTGAGTCCTTTCTCTTTTCTTTTTGATAAGTCTGGCCACGGGTTTATCAATCTTATTAATTCTTTTGAAGAACCAGCTCCTAGTTTCATTGATTTTTTTCTACTGTTCTTTTGGTTTCTAGTTCATTGATTCCTGCTCTGATGTTTATTCTTTCTCTTCTCCTGCTGGGTTTAGGCTTTCTTTGCTGTTTTTTCTCCAGCCCCTTTAGGGATAGGGTTATGTTGTATACTTGACCTTTCTTGTTTCTTGACAAAGGCTTGTATTGCTATATACTTTCCTTTTAGGACCACTTTTGCTGTGTCCTAAAGGTGTTTGAAGAGTTGTGTTTTCATTTTCATTTGTTTCCATGAATTTTTAAAATTATTCCTTAATTTCCTGGTTGAGGGGCACTTGGGTGGCTCAGTGGATTAAAGCCTCTGCTTTCGGCTCAGGTCGTGATCAGGGTCCTGGGATTGAGCCCTGCATCAGGCTGTCTGCTCAGCAGGGATCCTGCTTCCCTTCCTCTCTCTCTGCCTTTCTGCCTATCTGTGATCACTGTCTGTCAAATAAATAAATAAAACCTTAAAAAAAATAAAGCCTGTATTTGCTTGTTGATCTTTTGATTAGATGATCTGTCCATTTCAGTGAGGGGGTGTTAAAGCCCTCTACTATTATTGTATTATTGTTGATGTGTTTCTTTGGTTTTGCTATTAATTGATTTATATAATTGGCTGCTCCCATGTTAGGGGCATAGATATTTAAAATTGCTAGATCTCCTTGTTGGACACACCTTTTAAGTATGATATAGTGTCCTTCCTCATCACTAATGATGGTCTTTGGCTTAAAATCTAATTTATCTGATATAAGGATTGCCACCCTGATGTTTTTTAAATGTCCTTTAGCATGGTAAATTGTTTTCCATCTCCTCACTTTAAATCTGGAGGTGTCTTTGGGTCTACAATGAGTTCCTCGTAGACAGCATATCAGTGAATCTTGCTTTTTATCCATTCTGATACCCTGTGTCTTTTGATTGGGGCATTTAGCCCATTTACATTCAGGGTAACTATTGAAATATATGAATTTAGTGCCATTGTATTGCCTATAAGAAGACTGTTACTGTATATTGTATCTGTTCCTTTCTGGTCTGCTACTTTTAGGCTCTCTCTTTGCTTAGAAGACCCCTTTCAATATTTCCTGTAGGGTTGGTTTGGTGCTTTCAAATTTTTTTAGTTTTTGTTTGTCCTGGAAAATTTTATCTCTCCTATTTTCAGTGACAGCCTCGCTGGATATAGTTTTCTCGGCTGCATATTTTTCTCATTTAGTGCTTTGAATGTATCATGCCAGTCCTTTCTGGCCTGCCAGGTCTCTGTGGATAGGTCTGCTGCCAATCTAATATTTCTATGCTTGTATGTCACAAACCTCTTGTCCCAAGCTGCTTTCAGGATTTTCTCTTTGTCACTGAGACTTGTAAGTTTTACTATTTTTTGATTTTGAGGGGGGTTTTCTGTGCTTCCTGGATTTTGATGCTTCTTCCCTTCACCAAATTAAGGAAATTCTCTGATATAATTTGCTCTAATATACCTTCTGTCCCTTTCTTTTTTTCTTTTTCTTCTGAGATCCCAATTATTCAAATATTGTTTTGTCTTATGGTATCACTTATCTCTCAAATTCTCCCCTCATGACAGGGAGTTGTTTATTTTTTTCTCAGCTTCTTCATTCTCCATCATTTGGTCTTCTATATCACTAATTCTCTCTTCAGCCTCATTTATCCTAGCAGTAAGAGCCTCCATTTTTTATTGCACCTAATTAATAGCTTATTTTATTCCAACATGGTTAGATTTTAGTTCATTTCTCCAGAAAGGGATTTTATTTCTCCAGAAAGAGATTCTCTAGTATCTTCCATGCTTTTTTCTAGACCAGCTAGTACCTTGTAATCGTCATCCTGAACTCTATCTGACATCTTACTTATGTCCATACTGATTAGATTCCTAGCTGTTGGCACTGCCTCTTGGTCTTTTTTTTGAGGTGAGTTTTTCCACCTTGTCATTTTATCCGAATAAGAAGAGATGAATGAGAGAACAAAATACTAAAAGGGTAGCAATGACCCCAGAAAAATATACACTAACCAAGTCAGAAGAGGGCTGAAACTGGGAGATAGATATAGATAGATAGATAGATATAGATATAGATATAGATATAGATATAGATATAGATAGATATACAGATATAAATATATATAGCTGGTGAATAGAACAAAGCCAGACACTTGGTTTTGGGTGTATTTTGGTTTGTTAGATAAAATGTTTCCCAAAATGTTAAAGAAAGAAAAACATATATACACACAAGAAATAAGGGTAAACTTGATGAAGGGATGAAATAAGACTGTAAAGATGAAAATCAAAAAAGATTCTAAAAAACGAACTGAGAAGAAGTTGGTTGAAAAAAGAAAAGAAAAGAAAGAATGTGATTATGCTGGATACTAGAGCAAAGCCATGCATTAGATTTAGGGTATATTTTGATCTGTTAGAAGAAACTGTATCCCAAAATTTTAAAGAAAGAAAAACTTATATGTATACAAAAAATAAGGCTAAATACAATGAAGGGATAGAATATGACTACAACAATGAAAATTAAAAAGATTCTTAAGGTATTGATAAGATAAAATAGTTAAAAAACATTAGAATAGGAAAAAGGAAAATTTTAAAAAATTGAATAAGAAAAAAATAAAATTAAAAAAATTTAACTTTGAAAGACTAAAGAATTATGGTAAAGAAGCCATGAATTCCATATGCTGTATTCCCATATTTCTGAGATTTTGAAGTTCTCATTGATCGGTGAATGTGGTCTTAGCTGGATGGTCTTGTTGATCTTCTTGGGGAGGGGACTGTTGCAGTGATTCTCAAATGTCTTTCTTTTTTTTTTTTTAAGACTTTATTTATTTATTTGACAGACAGAGATCACAAGTAGGCAGAGAGGCAGGCAGAGAGAGAGGGAGAAGCAGGTTCCCCACTGAGCAGAGAGCCCGATGGGGGGCTCGATCCCAGGACCCTGAGATCATGATCTGAGCTGAAGGCAGAGTCTTTAACCCACTGAGCCACCCAGGTGCCCCTCAAATGTCTTTCTTTGAGGTGGAATTGCACCACCCTTGCCAGGGGCCAGCCTAAGTAATCTGCTTGGGTTTGCTCTTGGTAGTTTTTGTTCCCTGAACACTTTCTGTATAGCTTTGGAGGATGGGAGTGAAGATGGTGGCCTCCCAACCTCTGGTCCCATAGGAGCTGAGAGCTCAGGGCCCCACTGCTCAGTGTGCCCTCAGAGAAAAGCCATCAATCCCTCCTGTCTTCTTGGCCTTTAGCTGCGCTCTTTGCTCATGTGGCTTGTGACCGAGCATTTCTGTCTCTGGTGCATGGCCCTGTTTGGAGTCTCCAAACCCAGCAGATTCTTGCAGCACACTCCTGTGCCACTCCTCCCAGAGGAGGAAGGTAAGTCTCCCCAAATCTGCTGCCTGTGGAGTCACTGCTTGAAGAGCAGTGGCCAACTGTGCCTCAGATCATGGTTTAAGGTAACCCCAAGCTGAGAGCCCACTTCTCAGCTCCATCTCTGCAGCTGGCTTCCCTGCTCCAATACCTGGGAGCTCTGCCACACTCAGACACCCCTGGTATTTTTGTGTCCCTGTGGGTCCTGAGACCACATAGTCCCCATGAGGGCTCCACCCCATGCTTAGCCTCTGGAGTGATGCCCTTCAGTGGAGCAGACTTCTAAAAGTTGTGATTTTGTGCTCTGCTGCTCTACTACTTGCTGGGAGCTGGCCCTTCCCCTTGTGGTTTATCTTCCCATATATCACCTTGGATTCACTTCTCCTCATGTCCTACCTTCTGGAAAGTGGTCACTTTTCTGTTCCTAGAATTGCTGCTTTTCTTTCTTATCTCCTGTTGAGTATGTAGGTGTTCAGAATGGTTTGATAACTATCTAGCTGAACTTTTGGGACCTGGCAATGTTAGGTCTCCTCCTCTGCCATCTTGCTCCTCCTTCTGAGACAAATTCTTGAAGCTCATAATTTCCACGTTAACCCCAGTGGTTAATAAAATGTGTTTTGGGGTTGGATGGATGTGTGCCCATATCATTTATTAGTTTAGTGATTTGGGGAAGTTTTTTTTTTTTAAACCTCACTGAGTCTCAGTTTCCCATCTGAAAATTACAGATTGAAATGAAAGCACCTAATTCATACTTTCAGGGTTAAATAAAAGAATGTACGGAAAGCACTTAGCACAGCCTAGAGCACTAACTAAGCCTTAAAGAAATATAAGTTATTATTTTACCTGCAAGTGTGATATTAACCTTGTCTTGGGTGAATGCATACAGAATCCCCAGGAGATTCCTAAAGCAGTTTATTGATTCCAGTCAGCTACTTTTATTAGACACTCACTAGTGGGCAGATCCCCATAACTGAAATTTCTGGTAAGTAAAAAGATATGCAAATCAGAGCCCCTGACCTCAGTGAGCTGATTAAATGAATAGGAGAGATGGGACACATGTATGAATGATATTGTGCCAGAGCATGTATGGAAATATACAAAGAGGTCCTGATTTAAGTAGTGGAAGCCATAAAAGGACTAGTGAGTGGATGATTTGGCAGGGCTTACTGGGAACAGTGGTGGTTGGCAGTCAAACAGATGAGGGTTTGAGTCCCATCCCTGCCACTTATTAGTTGGGAGAAAGTGGGTAAGTCGCTGAGCCTTTCTGAATCCTAGTCTCATACATAGAGATACTAACATCTTCTGATGGTTTTGTGATTAGATGAAGTAATGCATTTGTAGCCCTTAACACAGAGCCTACAACATAGTAAGAATTCAACAAAAATGTGGGCAATTTCTATAATTATATCTCCAAATTTCAGGGTTCTTTTCACTTTTGTTCCCACATGTTTCTTTCTACCAGATTGATGGGAGACTTCCACAGAAGAATCTCAGGGCAGTTTCATTGACCAAAGCCTCCTGATTTGTCTGGCAGTATGTCAGGTTCTCACGAGGCCTGATGACCTCTGCCATTTTGATTTCCACTTAGCCATTCTACTGGATAATTAGAGCTAACACTTCCATGATACTATGACATAATATTCTGTGTCAAATAATACAGGACATTTAAGAGAGATGATTCACTAGTCCAGCTATTTCTGTGCCCAGGTATATTATTAGCATAGACTTCCATAACAAAATATTGTGGGCAACCTGAATTTATTTCTCATACTATTGAAGACTGGAAGTCTAGTTGCTTGCTAATTCCATTCCTTGTTTGAACACAACACCCTTCTCACTGTGTTATCATATGGTAGGGAGGGAGAGACACACACAGAAAGTCACACACTCACACAAACACACACATACACACACAGTGAAAGATCATGTGAGAGAGGGAGGGAGGGTGTGAGGTCTCTTCTCTTAAGGGCACTATTGCCATCATGAAGGCTCCACCCTAATGAACTCATTCAACCCTAATTACTTCCCAACTGCCCCATCTCCAAATAGCATCACATTGGGGGTTAGGGTTTCAATATATGAATTGTGGGAGTACACAATTCAGTCCATGGGTTAGTATTTTCTGTTCATAATTATGTAAATAGCAAGTGCATTCTTGCAATTTTTTAGGCCCAAATACTTGGAGTCATCTAGCAGTTAGGATCATGGTTTGCACCTGGGTGGTCCAGATTTGACCCTTAGTGTGGGTATACTGGCCTGGTAAAGATGCATTGGAGTATAGTGCTTGGAAGTCAGACTCTTGAGCAGAACTTCCTGATTTTGAAGAAAAGCTTTGCTCCCTACCAGCTGTGAGACTTCAAAAAACTTCATCACTCTCTCTGTGTGAGGCTAAATGGACAGAGAAGATAGCATGCATGCATACATATATACATTTTTAATTTTAATTCAATTAGTTAACATATAGTACATCATTAGTTTCAGATGTAGTGTTCAATAATTTATCAGTTGCATATAACACCCAGTGCTCATCACATCGTGTGCCATACATACCTTATTGGCTTGTGGTGAGGATTAAATTAGTTAAGAAAATGGAGTTTAGAGCATAGGAAGGGCTTAATAAATGTGAGATATTATTATCCGTTAGGAAACAAACTCCATGAAGGTAAGGATTTTTGTTTGTTGTGTCCCAAGCATGCAGAACAGTACCTGCTCCCTGTAGAAGGTGCTCATATTTGCTGAATAAATGAACGAATCTTTAGTTCCTCTCTTTCAACCATCATATTCAACCCATCAGTTCTATTTTCAAAATATAGCTAGAATTGACCACTTTTCCCTGTTTTCTCTGCTACCATCTGGTCAATAGCCTCTATCTCCTTTCATCAGAATGATTACAATATCATCCTAACTGGCCTTGGTCTTTCTTTTACTGCCACTGTCTATGCTCCCCAGAAACTGGCCTCCTCTCTCCTCGTCCAGAATCATTTCTTTAAATTGCACTTAAGGTGATTGATCCTTTTTCTTTGTTAACTCATTTTTTAAAAAAGTTTTTGCTTAAATTCCAGTTAGTTAACATACAGTGTAATATTAGTTCCAGGTATACAATATAGTGATTCAACACTTCCATACAGATGACTGGTTCTTTTTAAGCCTAGCTTAAATCACACTGCTCCTTTGCTCAAACCCTCCTGTAATCCCCAGCTAATTCATAGGAAAGGGCAAAATTTGTATCTGATCTAAAATAAAAAATCATATCTGATCTGATTTTATTTACCTCTTTGTTCTCTTCTATTACTTTCCCCTTTGCTTATTGTGCTTCACTCACACTGAAATAGAACAGTATTTCTTTACTATACCATGCACACAGTCCTGCCCCAGGATCCTTACACTTGCCGTACCTTTTTCTAAGAGTGTTCTACATTCACTTCCTCATTTTCTTCAGATCTCTACTTAAATATTGCCATTAGAGAGACTGTTCCTGATCATCCCATATAAAACAGCATCCCAACTTCCAGTGTTCCCTCACCACCTTCCTCCGTTTTAGTTGTCTCCATAGCATTTACCACCACCTGATATATCTGTTATTTTTTTGTTATTTATGATCTCTCTGACCTCACCAAAATGTCATCTCCCCCAGGGAAGGCACTTTGGTAATTTTGTTCACTGCTGTATCCCTAGAACCTGGAATGGTGTATGGAATATTTTGGTTTCTCAGTAATTATTTGCTGAATGAATATATGATATTAAAGAATAATGTCCCTCCAGAACACATGAATAGACATTTTTCTGAAGAAGACATTCAGATGGTTAGCAGACACATGAAAAGGTACTCGACATCACTCATCATCAGGGAAATACAAATCAAAACCATGATGAGACCTCACACCTGTCACAATGACTAAAATTAACAATACAAGAAACAACAGGTATTGTCAAGGGTGTGGAGAAAGGGGAACTCTCTTACACTATTGGTGGGAATAATGCAAACTGGTACAGCTACTCTGGAAAACAGTATGGAGGTTCCTCAAAAAGTTGAAAATAGAGCTACTCTACAATCCAGCAATTGCACTACTAGGTATTTACCAAAAGTACATAATAATAGAGATTTGAAGGACCACATGCACCCTGATATTCATAGCAGCATTATCAATAATAACCAAAATGTGGAAAGAGCCCAAATGTCCTTTGATTGATGAATGGATAAAGATGTGGTGTGTATATATCCACAATGGAATATTACTCAGCTGTCGAAAATGAAATCTTGCCATTTGCAACAACATGGATGGAGCTAGAGTGTATTATGCTAAGTGAAATAAGTTAGCCAGAGAAAGACACATACCGTATGATTTCACATATGAGTGGCATTTAAGAAACAATACATATGAATGTATGAGAGGGGGAAAGAAAATAAAGAAAGAGGGAAACCACCATAAGAGACTCAAATATAGAGAACAAACAGGCGGCTGATGGAGGGAGATGGGTGGGAGATGAGCTAGCTGGGTGATGTGAATCAAGGAGGGCACTTTATGATGGGCACTGGGTGTTGTATGTAAGTGATGAATCACTGAATTCTACACCTGAAACCAATATTGCACCATATGTTAACTAACTAGATTTTAAGTACAAATTTGAAAAAAAAAGAAAGAAAGAAAAAGTAATGTCCCTCATTAGCATCTTCTTATTCTAAGGAGCATCTTATATTCTATGAAAGCTTCCTTTATATATACAACTATATTCAACTTGGATTATTGGAGAGAAGGAAAATGAATTTTTCCTTTACAAAACCAGTTTGGTAAGCAAAATATAGGACAACTGGGGTTTATGGGGGAAACATTTACAAAAGCCCTTGGGGATGACAATTTGGAGGGACAGTGACCTTTCCATGGTATGGGTCTGGTCAAAATGTTCCCAGTCTGACGTGCTGAATACTGAGGACCAGCTCCCTGTGGCTGCATTTAAAAATCATTCTGAAAAGTCTGTTCTTTTAGTTCCATAATATAACATCTTTCAAAAGACTCAAACTGTTAACAGTGTCTTCTGGGAATTCTGTTTTTTTTTTTTTTTCCGGGGTGGGGTGGGTTCATGGCAGAGGAAAACAGAAACAAGGGAAGGGAAAAGTAGCTTTTATTTTTACTTAATTCTATGTTATTAATCTTTTTAATGTGGAGCAAGAGTTACATTTTTTTAAATTTTTTTAAAAGATTTTATTTATTTATTTGACAGAGAGAGATCACAAGTAGGCAGAGAGGCAGGCAGAGAGAGAGAGAGGAGGAAGCACGCTCCCCGCCTAGCAGAGAGGCCGATGCGGGACTCGATCCCAGGACCCCGAGATCATGACCCGAGCCGAAGGCAGCGGCTTAATCCACTGAGCCACCCAGGTGCCCCAAGAGTTACATTTTTAAAATAAAAACATCTTCTCTATTCTGTTTTTTTCTGATGATAATTCTTCCTATTTAAAAAAAAATTGATAACATTCTACCTCCAAAAAACTTTTATAGTGGGCAAGTATAGGAAAATCAAAAAATGTAAAAGCTCTAGACAAGGTTAGTAAAGCTTGGATTATTTAGGTTTGTGTACTTGCCACCTCATATCAAATGTTTAATTCACAGATCTTTGCTTGGGGCTGTGAATTTATGTTCTAAAGTGGAGGGGATTTAAAAATTAGGATGACTCTGGTTTTCCCATCTGTGTTAAATCCATATAATCAGATGAGTCACAGTGATCTTTTGGGGGGGGAGGGGAAGCTCTCCGCTTTTACAAAGCACAAATCCACCAGAATTCTCTGAGCCCTTTTGTATGTTTTCGACACATTGGCTGACAGTCAGGAAGTAGCACTAGGCTATCCAAGTGATCTTCACTCCAGATCCTTTGGTTCTAGCCCAAAACGGAACCTAAGAACTGGGAAAGAAGAACAAAGCAGTCATCTAAAACTCAGTCCTGGGGGTAAGGAAGGGGTCAGCAAGTAGAAGCTGACTATCCTAATCCTGACCTCAGCTGTGTGCTACTTCTTAGAGGTCCAGGAGGTGTCCTCAAATAACAGACATCCCAATAATGACAGCATAATACAGATGCAGCCTCCCCTGCACCCAGCAAGACTGTCAGGATTAGACCTGCTGTGCCCTGTGATACCACTTTCTCCACTGACTGGCACCACTATTCCTTGGCTCCAATGCTTAAGAAGTATGTTTTTGCTCTTCTCAGCAGCTCCTCTCCCATTACAAACCTGTATGTACCTATTGCTCTTTTTCTTTCTGATTGCCTAGACTATCAAATTAAAAAGACAAACCACCTTGAAACCACATGGAGATGAAGCAGTCTGTTGCCTTGATTTTCAATGCAGAGCTCACTAGAGAATTGAGGTGTACGTGGCTCCGCCTCTTATAGTACCATGTTTCAAGACCGTTAGACCCTTGACAGAGTGTTTTCCAGATTTTCCAAAAATTGGACAGGTACCCTGCACATCTTGAAAGTATCAAAAGAGTGAGTAAACAACATGCTTTAAATACTCCTTCATTTGTTTTAATATAATTAGGTTTGGGAGCAGGCAATCAATCAGAATGTCTATGTGTAGCATTTTGGAATCAGGAAGAAATTGGAAACATAGCCACTGTGACTCCATTCTAATAAGTTTGAATGCAAGCAGAATAGCTAAAAAGAAAACTCCTTCTACTCTTTCCAGTTCCTCCTCCTCCTCAGAGAGTTCAGTGCAAGCCAGTTGTTCTGAGACCACTGAAACATGGAATCTAGCTAACCACTCTCTCTCTCTTAGGACTTGAGTGAGGCTAGGGGTAATTATGTAGGTATTCATTTCAGAGAGTGAGTGCCTACTTGTAGCCAAGCATTGTGCTAGGTGTTGGGTATACAGTGGTGAGCAAAAACAGATGCGATGCCTGCTTTCTTGGAGCTTCTGATCTCATAGGTAAGATAGACATTAATTAAATAATTACACAAATGAGTATTTAATTATAAACTGAGTGAAATATTCTTAAGTAAAGCAACAGAGTTCTAAGGAAGTGTACACTATAATGGGGAGTTAATGAGACTTTCCTGAAAAAATATTGATTAAACCAAGATTGAAGGGTTAGTAGGAGTTAAATGACTGAAAAGAAAAATGTGTTCTAAGTAGAAAGAATAGCAGGTCAAAAGTGCTGTAGAGCACTAGAAACAAGGTCAGTGTGATGGGTCCAGACAGCAAGGGAGTGGTGGGAGATGAAGCTGGAGAATTCAGTGGGGGTGTTTTTCAATGGGAGTGCCACTGACTTTGGAATACTACAATTGTACATGGGGGTGGGGAGTGCCAGTTCGTATATACAAAGTTGCAGGAAGTTTAGCCTCTTTGGTCTCTGCCCACTAAATGTCAAACTGTTCCCCTGGCATTTATGACAACGAAGAAGTCCCTAAACAGCCCCCAGTTAAGAACTGCTGAATTTAGAGCTTTGTCTTACAAGCAAAGGAGAAATAACAGGAAACAGTTTAAGCAGAAGAAGAAATTGACAAAATTTATATTCTGGAAAGGTCATTTTGTAAATGCTTATTGGTAAATGAAAGAAACCAATCTAAAGAGGTTACATTCTGTTTAATTCCAACTATATGACACTTATAAAGAGATCAGTGGTTGCCAGAGGTTAGTAGGGAGGGAGGAATGAATCAATGGAGCACGGGGGATACTTTTTGGGCAGTGCAACTATGCTGTATGCTAATGTAATGGTGGATAGGTGTCATTATTTATTTGTCCAAACCTACAAAATGTACAACACAGAGAGTAAACCCTAATGTGAACTTTGGACTTTGGGTTGTTATGATGTGTCAGTGCAGGTTCATTAATGATAAAAATGTACCACTCTGGAAAGGGATAATGGGAAAGGCTATGCCTGAGTAGGGATATATGGGAAGTCTCTATACCTTCCACTCAATTTTGCTGTAAACCTAACACTGGCCTTAACAAATAAAGTCTATTTTTAAAATAAAAAGTAAAGGAAGGCCAGAAGGATCACTGTCCAAATATTGAAGGTAGGAGGTGAAGATCCAATTCAGAAATATTCTTGAAATTAAAGAGGAGAAAGTACCTTAAAAAAAAAAAGATTATTCTGGCTGCAATGTAAAAAAAAAAAAAAAAAAAAAATAGAGGTATTCCCCAGAGACCCTTCCTAGGTTGTTAGAATGCAAAGGCTGTCTGAGGATCAGGGTGGTGGTAAAGGGGATAACTTGACAAGCTCTCATCAGATATTAATAGTAGCATATTAGTGCATTTGTAAGAGCAACTACTTACTGAATACTTATTATGTACCAAACGTGTGGTATGTTCTCTACACAAATTATTTTATTTTATTCCTGTGGTAACAGTACAAAGTATGCCTGTTATACCTATATTACAGATGAGACAATGTTGCATTGGAGTTTAGTGACTTTCCCAGTGTTAGAAAATAAATGGTAGATCCAGGAGTCCATAAGGACTGTTCAGGCCCAGGGCCCATTCTCTTAACCATGGTGTTGTATCTAGATGCTGTATTATCAAGAGAACATCTTAGCAGAGCACAGAGACCAAAGGACATGTGAAGAGGACAGAAAAGTCTGGATGGAGCACAAGACCTTTTGCTATGGAGCATTTCGAAGAGCTAGTGACCAGCATAAAAACTCTGGGTGCTTGGGATACCAGGGTTGGGATAGGAAGACACTAAAGAGAGATGGAAAGAGGCTGAAGACAAATTTGTTCCTATAATGTGTGCCAAAGGGCAAATCCTACTAGAGTCATTTCTTCCCTGGTAATGCAGTGTCAATTTGAAAGAGGCCTTCTGGAAATTATGGAAGGGGAGAGCAATTTTTACTGAGTTTTAGGGGAAAGCTAAAGTCTTTTGGGCTTACACTATGCATTTAGAGGAGAATGGTGTTATCCCATGTGACTTAAGTTTTGTTTGCAGATACTACCCACACAGCTAGGCTTCCTCTAGTTGTTAAGAGTATATGGTTTCATTCAAGACATATTTACAGGGCTCTTTCAGAATGAATGTATCATTAGGCATTAAAGAGGAAGCAAGCATGCCCAAAATATATACAGTCACCTTCAGTGGCTTTATGATCTAATGGAGGAGACAGAAATGCAACCAAATATAATGAACAGAGGCACAGATAAAACACCATGGGAGTACAGAGCAGAAATGCTCATTTTCACCTGGGACGTGAGGGTGGGAGAAGAAGTTTTTTGTAACATTTGAACTGGCCTGACCTAAAAGGTAAATTTTTCTATGTCAGTGGTTCTCAGAATGTAGTCTTTAGACCAGTAGCCTTGGAATCACTTGTGAATGTCACTAATTCAAATCTCAGGTCCCCCTTGGACCTAAGAGAATCAGGAATTTTTAAGTGGAACCCAGCAATCTGTGTTGTAATAAGCACTCATGTTTGAGAACCATTAGTTTAAGCAAAGAAGGGGAGGCATTCTAGGTCAAGGAAACAATGTGAACAAAATGTCAATGGGATTGATCTAGGTGGTACCTCTGAACTGTAAAGAACAAGATGTGGCTAATGGATAAAGTACATGGGTAGAAGTCACAGGAAAGCAAATAACGGTCATATTCAGGGGCTCTATGACTTTATATTTTAAACAATAGCTGGTACAGAGTTGTTCAAGGAGGAGAAAAACATCGAATCCAGGAGATTGATTAAGAAGCTGCTAATCAGGGGTGGGGGGGCACCTGGCTGACTCAGTCAGTAGAACTTGTGACTTTTGATCTCAGGGCAGTGAGTTTGAGCCCCACATAGGGCACAGAGATAACTTAAAAAGAGGCTGCTAATCTTGTCTCGTTCAGTGGTTCTTCGCCCTGGCTGCACATTAGACTCACAGGGAAAACTCGTCATCATCAGCAACAGCCACTCTGCCAGACCTTCAGATATAACTGGCCTTGAGGTGGCCCAACATTGTTATGTTTCAGGAATTTTACAGGTGATTCTCAAGTTTGGCAGGGTTGAAGACCTCTGTTCCAAGACAAGGATAAAACACATCTGTAAGAGGATGGGAAAGAACAGGGAGTGACACTGCTGGAAGCTGTTCTCACCACAGCTGGGCTATTGCAAAGGACCCATGCAGAAGGCCCAAGCTAGGCTCTTACAGCCAACTCCCTGATTACTTTGTGAATGACTTCAGAAGCTCAGGATCAATCTGTGCTGCAAAGTTGGAGTTGATCTGATTTAGGGGAATTTCCAGAGCCATTTCATGCAGATGCTTGGACAAAGCTCATCCAAAATCTCTATGTTTCTCCCAAGGTCCACCACAGGATTTGCCAGAGAGGTGAATAGGCCTTGGCAGGGAGGAGCAGTGGTCCTCAAAGCCTGAATATCAGTTCCCAGAGCTCCTTCCCATGGAAGTCCTCACTGGCAAATATACTTCTTCTCCATGCTTGCCTCTGCAGCTTCTGCTGACCCATCAGGTTGATTTCACACTAGCAGAGGGAGAAGAGAGTTCAACAACATGCAAATTATGATGATCTAAAACTAGAGGAAGGTAGTTGAGGTGTACATGAGAGAGAAGTAGAGGAACATGGCAGGTCACCATAAGATACCTGAAGTCCAGCTAATAATGTGGCCGATTAGATTGGATCAAAGACATGGTGACTTCTAGAACCACTCAGGTCTGAAACCATCACAACAAACAACAATATTAGGAGGTAATATTCATTGAACGTTTACTAGGAGGC
Organism: Mustela erminea; assembly: GCF_009829155.1. Classification (NCBI taxonomy): domain Eukaryota; kingdom Metazoa; phylum Chordata; class Mammalia; order Carnivora; family Mustelidae; genus Mustela; species Mustela erminea. The sequence goes on from NC_045635.1 coordinate 93,282,491, forward strand.
AGGCACCGTGCTTAGAGATTTGTTTCTATTCTATTATTTAATTCCTATACTGACCTTATGAGATAGGCTTTATTGGTATCCTTTTTTTTACAGATGAGGAAGTGTGGGTTCAGAGAGGTTAAGGCATTTGCCCAGAGGCACACAACCAGGAAGTATAATGTTAGGACCCTAAGCCAGGTTTTTCTGACTCCAAAATGTGAGCCATTAACCATTCTGCTGCAGTTAGTTCATGATAAAAACAATCCCCAATTTTGGACTGGATTGAGTTTGTATGAGATGGATGGAAGATTAGAAAGAAGCCAGGATGTAGGATTTGGGTTTGATTCTAGAGGCACTGGAGAGCTATTAGAGACATTATTGGCATTAGGAAAAACAAAAAACCAAAAAACACTCTGGCAATAAATATGTGTAAGATGGGTCCAGATGGGGAGAGACAGACAGGACTGTTACATAATTTGCAAGGCCAATTGCAAAATGAAAATGCAAGGTTCTTTGTCAAAAAATTATTTAGAATTTCATGGTAGTAACAGCAGAGTGTTAAACCAACTGTGAGTCCCTGTGAGAGTACATAGATAGCATGTCCATGAAGCCAGCTCTGGATAAAGAAAGACAGTCTGGAAGGTATTGAGAGGAGGAGGGGGTGGAGTATGGACAAATTCAGGGACTCAGGTGGTTGTTGTGGTCTGGGCTAGAAAGAAAAGGATGGTTGCAAGTCACATTGGGAAATTAGAATCCATGAGATTTCATGAATATTCCTCTCTCTTTCACCTCCCATATTCAGTGAAAACTCTGAGATCAAGTCTGGATGACAGAATGGAAGAATCAGGAAAGGGAGCTTATTTGAGAAAGAAATTGATAAATTTGTTTTGGAAATCTATGCAGTTTCACCTGTGTGCTTGATGTTTAGATGAGTCTGAATGTTATTAATTCATATCAGTTGCTGTCTCATAAGTGACTTGGTTTCTGGCTTAGCCATGACTTACAACCTCCCCTTTGTTCTCAACATTTCCTTGGCCCTGTTCCATCTAATCTGCTTATTAGGACACAGAGGCACTCTGGGCCATCCCAGTCCAAGATGAAAGCCTTTGAGTGGCCCTACAGTAGGTAGACTTGTTCTCCAACCAGATCACTCTGATGAATGAACAGTTTGAACCAAAGGAATCAGAGTGTTTTCAGTCCCAGTGCAGCAGGGCAGGTGTGCTTGTCAGCCAGTGCTTGGGCAGCTCCATATTAAAGAACCAAAATGGAGGAGTCCACTTAATGTGGCCTAACCATTTGGGTGATAGGGGAGAGGAATTGTTGCTCCACATCTTATTTATTTCACATCTTATTTATTCCCTGCTAATCTCCTGTCTCAAAGTGTCTGCCTGTACTCCAAAGGTACCCTATAAAGAAAGTAGGCCCTCCATCCAAGGTGAAAAGCACCAAACACATGCTCATGTGTTAATTGTCCTAGTGAAGCGAGCCTGGGTTGGACATAATTGAGGAGAGGGGTGCCTTAGTGGATGATGTGAGCGGCACTGGCCCACTTCTTCCCTGCTGCCCAATCTATGGGGTCCTTGATCTGCCACAGAACTCAGAATCTTTTATACATCCATGTGAGAGATAGAAGATTAGTAGAACTTTATGCAGAAGCCAACTTTTGCATGGACTTGACTGTATTTTAGAAACAGAGAAGCCAGATGTGGGGACAGGCAGAAAGTCCCAGTTTGCTACTTACGAGCCACGTGATTTTTTACTAATTATTTCCCAGGGCTTTGGTTTTCTTATACATAATAATAATTACTTAATAAGGTTACTGTGAAGACTAAATGAATTAATGCCCTTAAAACACAACAGTGTCTGGCACATATCAGATGTTTGATAAAGGGGAGATTCATCATAATCTGAATCATAATGAGAGAAGCTGTGTGGTTTGGGCGTGTGGGCTGTGCAGCCACCAAAAGCTGCAAGTCCAGGTTGCAAGTTGTTCTAGGGTATCTGCCTGTCACTGCCACAGTCAACAACCCTGGCTTATTCAGACCATTAAAGGGCTTTCTTATGCCTTCTGATCTGAATGTTTTGTTGTCACTTCATTCTCGCAAATGCTGCCATAAGGTGGGTAAGCTGGGGGCAGGCTTGACTGAGGAGTGTCACAGCTATGATGAGGGCAACTTTGAGTTTGGGCATGGCCTTGTGCCTCGGGTACCCAGTATGTTCACATGAAATCCCTAAATACTCAGGACTCCTCATTGTGGTCATTCTCAGGCCTCTCGCTCCCGGGCAATACTTCCAGCCATATACCTTCCCTCAACTCCCTTCCTTGTCTTTACAACTTGCCTGTTGGGGATGGGGATTCTCAAGATTCTGCTTGGCTTTGAGTATGATAACACACTTTGCACCTGAGTGTTGATAATCAATGATGCCTGTTTTTTTTTTTTTTTTTAAGATTTTTATTTACTTACATGGGGCTCGATCCCAGGACCCCAGAGTCATGACCTGAGCCGAAGGCAGATACTTAATGACTGAGCCACCCAGGCACCCCATCCCTGCCAAATTTTATTCACAATTCAGGAAGGGCTTTGGATGCCTCAGAGGAGGATCAGAGAATGAACTGTGACTCAGCAGGGCAAGGAGGAGATAATACCGCTGAGTATAACCTCTGGCCTCCCTCTGGCCTATTTACCCCTTAGAAAGACCTTACTTCAAGAGGTGGGATAGTGGGGAACCTGGGTGGCTCAGTGGGTTAAAGCCTCTGCCTTCGGCTCAGGTCATGATCTCAGGGTTCTGGGATCGAGTCCCACATCAGGCTCTCTGCTCAGCAGGAAGCCTGCTTCCTCCTCTCTCTCTCTCTCTGCTTGCCTCTCTGCCTACTTGTGATCTCTCTCTGTCAAATAAATAAAATCTTAAAAAAAAAAAAAAGAGGTGGGCTAGTCTAGTCGCTCAGAGAATAGGCTCTAGAGCCAGTCTACCCGGTTAAATCCCAGCTCTCCTACTTACCGGCTCTGTGACCTTGGGCAGATTGTTTCATCTTTCTGTGCCTCAGGTTCCTCATCTGCAAAATGGGCTTAATAACTGTTCATATTGCACAGAGTTGTTATGGGAATAATCAGTGAGTTACTATGTGTATAGTGTCTAGAACAGCATCGGGCACGTGGTAAGGCTTAAATAAATATTTGTGAAATAAATGTGGGGACAGAGATGACTGGCAGCCAAATTTCCTGCTTCAGAGAGAGCTGGCCAGACAACACCCCACTCATGCAGGGCAGAGCATGAGGAATGTCCAGGCTGGAAACAGAGTAGTCTTAGTCCTTAACAGAAGGAAGTGCTGTTGTCCCCAATTTGACAAAGGTAAGATAGGTTAAGCCTAAGGAGGTAGTGTAGGGAAAAGGATGAGTATGATTCCATCATCAGCTGAGAGATGCAGCTGCCTTTGGGAAACCCCTGCCTGGGAAAGTAACTCCAATTTCTCCTTAGATTTAGTGGGCCTCAATCCCTTTGGCCGATTTTATTGCTTCCAGGACCAAGGGAGCTAAATTGGCAGTGCCTGAACAAGTCAGAATGTATCTAATCTGGTGGGTGTGAAACCCAGCAGCCACCCAAGGAAGGTGGAAATGGCAGAGGTCTGTGGGGATATGCGTATATTTTTATAATGAAAATAAGTACAGGCATTATCATGACTGTGACTTGGAAAGAGTCATCTGTTGCTGCTTCCTCTTCTTGGTGGAGGCTGGAGGCTTGTGGAAACGCAGGGGAAAAAAAACCTGTTACCCAGCTCAATCTCACTTTGGTTGTGCTGAGCTTGCCAGGGCTTCTCCAGCGGAAGCTGAGTTCTCCACTGCCCTCATATTTATGAGCTAACAGGAAGGAAGGGAATGGGGCTAGATGGGTGGTGGAAAAGAAGGTATTTAAGAAAACAAAAACAAAAACAAACAAAAAAACAATGATTCAGAAAGTGCGGATATCTCAGTAGGTTACTCAGCCAATAAAGATAGCTCATTGACTGTCCCTAGGCCCACTAACTGCCTCCATGCACTGTACATTTTGCATTATATCCAATTCAGCACTTGGTTAAACATTTGAGGATTGATATTGTTTTCCTGCACATCAGTCATTCCTCCGTGGTTTCAGACTTCATGTGAAATGAGTTGCAGGCTCATATACCATTGGTGAGATCAGAAAAATGGTTGAGTGTTGCAATTTTGTGTGATTCTGCCTGCCATTTCTTGGCTATGCCTCTCAGTAACTTACATAGAGCTCAGTATGTAGCAGGTACTTGTCAAATCTATTTCTGTTTGATTAAATTGTGGGTAACCAGGATCTCACAATTCCCTTTGCTTTCACATGCAAGGGTCATTTAGGGTAATAACATCCCCTCATTGACTGACCATTTAAGATTGCACTAGGTTCTATACTGGGCCATTTACAGAGTCCATTGTGCTATTTAATCCTGAGAAAAACCTTATGAAGCAGGTGTTATTTTCTTATTTCCACAGATGAGTATGTGGCTCAGAGATGTTAAATGGTGTGTCCAATCTTTTTGCCATATGGATCTTTGCTGTAGACAGCATCACTGCAAGCTTTTTGCTGTGAACATTTTCACTGCATAACAAATTGGCCATAAGGCAATTTTGCTGTAAAAGATAAAACCATGAAAAATTAAAGAGGGACATTCATTAAAAAGGACACAAGAAACACTAAAAAGGAATAACAAATTTAAAAGACATCACTGTAAAATACAAAATATTTGAATACATTAAAAATGTGTATAGATTTATGGCAATACTGTGCAAATAACTGATTTTGTTTTGTGGATTATACCTAAGCCCTTGTCTTCAGTTATTTTGTTCAGAGTATTATACTTTTTTTTTTTTCTTTTTGCCTGTTGATTCATCAGTTCCTTGTTTGGCCTCACACTTTGAATTTTTTTGCTTAAGTTTCTTCTTTCATCAAGAGAGGTATCAATTTCCAAATACTAGCAGACATATTTATAATTGAGCTTTGTGCTGTGTTGTGAAAACCTTTTGCATTGTTGTTTGTTCTTGGCAAACTTTTGATAGACATTCCAAGGTTCTAGAGGAAATGCTAGCTCTGTAATGCGTTTCTAACTGAGCTTTGTTACCAGTCACTGATATGTTATGATTTTCCAGGGTATACCATACGCAACCTGGCTTTATACTCTTATTTCACACTTCCAGTAAATATTATCACCATATTTTCTATCAAGTCAATATACATAGTTGCTATCCACTTTTTTAAGACTACCATGTCTACTTGCCATTGTATAGACCATTATGAGGGCTAGTTAAGAATTATACAGACCATTATGAGGGCTAAGATTTATATAATACAAGAATTGGAACTTTGTCAATGGAGAAATGAAACCAAACTGTCAACCAGTTATTTTATCTTTTATGGCAGAAAGGCCTATGGCCAATTAGGTATGTGGCACAAATGTTTGCAGTGAAATGCTTGCAGCAAAGATGCCTATAGCAAAGATGTTTAGTTGAAAATACCTAGAACTATTAAAGGACAAGTCTAAGCTTCTACACAGCTACTGTGGAGCAGGAATTTGCACCCAGGGCTGGTCTCTGGCATCCCTTCCTATTGCATTCCCTCTTTATTTGTATTGAGGTTTTCCTTGATCTTTTGTTATATTTTCACCTTCTACTGTTTAAGGGCAGTTGAGGGAGTCACCCAGTCCTACAACCCTAATGAGCCCAGCAGCTTGCCTTCATTTGTGCAAAGTGTTAGCTACGCCATACAGCTTCCTACATGAACTCCTGTGTGCTACTCAGACAATAGAAAGCTCTAATTATTAAATGGTTTGATGCAGTGTTTGATCGGGTGCTTGCAGGTTGTCACACATAATGATTAAACCACCACCTATAGTAGTAGTAATAATCATTCATTGGGTGCTGGCTATTGATGATGTATATAGAACATATTCTGAGGCTGAAAGATTTTGTGTTTATATGGCCCTATCTTTGTAAAACTGTCTGGGTCACTAAACTCTCTCAGTATCCCTGGACAGATCTTTAAACAGCAATTTAGATGTCAGTAGAATGATTGATGGTCTTGCAATCAGAGTATCTCTCTTCCATTTTATAGCTCTGAAAACTAAGGCTGAAGGGGAAAATACCTTGCACTAGGTAAAAAACAAAAAATGGGTTTAAGGGCAGCATGGAGCACTGGGTGTGATGCATAAACAATGAATCTTGGAACACTGAAAAAATAAAATAAAATAAAAATAAAGGCAAAGCCAGTACCCAAATTCAGATATATTTAATTCCTGTTCCCTTCACTGTACCCTGCCTCCTTCAGCACCATTATCCTTGGTTTACAAGGTACTCAGATAACAAATATTTTTTAAAAGATTTTATTTATCTATTTGGGAGAGAAAGAGAGTGAGAGAGAGAGCTGGAACAGTGGGTGGGGCAGAGGGAGAGGGAGAGAGAGAATCTCAAGCAGACTTCTTGCTGAGTATGGAGCCTGACCTGGATCTTGATCTCACAACCCTGAGATCATGACCTGAGCCAAAACCAAGAGTTGGATGCTTAACTGACTGAGCCACTCAGGTGTCCCTCAGATAACAAATATTTACTGAGAACCTGCTGTGTGCCAGATTCTCAGTCAGAGATGTTTGGTTACCATTCTAGGGTCATGCTATGAGCATGTGTCAGGGTTCAGAGGCCTGTACCTCTGTCAGCGTTTTCCAGTGTGGTTCTGAGGATCTTGTGATCAGGGGCTCAATAGTCAGGGTCCTTGGCAAATACTTACTGATGTGAAAAAAGGAAAAATCAAAGACTTCTTTGAGAATCCATTGAATGAACTCACTAGAGGTGTAGTTCTCAAAATTGAGCATGCACCAGGGTTACCTAGATAACTTTTAAAAAACAAATTGTGGGGGCCCACCCCCAGAATTTCCAACTTGTAGGACTGGGGTGGACCTGAGAATTTGCATTTCTATCAAGTTCAAGGGAACACATTAAGAATCACTGTCTGAGTCTACAAAACGGGTATCATGATATTTGACCTTGTTACTACCTAAGGCTGCCTGAATCATCTCAAACTTTTAGATGAGAATGGTTTTGGACACATTACCTCACTTTTCTCTATCATTTTGAATGTGTTGAAATAGTTTCCAAATCATCTGTCCTTATGCTTTTCCATAGCATTCTAGAAGAAATCAGGGAGACTTACTAGGTCATTTAGTCTAGCCACCTTCATCTATGCTGTGATGTACCTGACCCATTCCAAATATATGCTGGCTCCTTCTACCTTTTTTGTTCATTTATGCCTTGAATGATTATGATGAGCATCTCCTCTGCTTGGTCCTGTGAACTAATCATCTTTTTATCTTAATACCTCTCCTTGGATGCTCTACAATGATTGCTCCCAGGAAATCTACCTGCCCAGGCCTGTGTGGGCCTAGTGCCTCTCAGAGCACTTGGTGCATAGCAAGCACTTGAGGTGCATTAGCTCCCTTGCCTTCCCTTTCTCAAACTGGTAATACCTTCCTATTATTCAGGAGCCATCCTGGCATTCCCCTGCTTTGTTTATCATGTGATAACCGAAAGGGGAAAGCCCTCCAGATGACACCTGACCTTTTATTTCTAAAAATGGTGATCCTCAAACCTGGTTGCACATTAGAACACCTGGGACCTGAGTAACTTTTAAAAAATTCTAATGCCTATGTCCCATGTCAGATCATCTGAGTCTGAACCTTTGGGCATTAATATTTTTAGAGCTCTCCAGATGATTCTGATGCTCATCCAAGTTTGAGAACTACTGTTAAAACCAAAGCCACTTTTCCCTTTACTCTGTCTTCTTGCCTTTTTAAGCAGAGTCTCTCCAACTATGGGCTTTGCTATAGAAGGGTAATGCAGTGCGTTACCGCACTGCATTCTGAAATGTTAGCATGCATTAGCATCACCTGCATCATAAAGACTTCCGACTTCACCCTCAAAGTTTCTGATTTAGTAGCACTGCAATGGGGCCCGAGAATCTGGATTTCTACCAAGCTCCCCATGTGGTATATGGATGCTGCTGGTTTAGGGGCCATACTTTGCAAACCACGGTTGTTAAGGGAAGGGGCACAATTCTCTTCATCGAGTACTCTTTTAAAAGACAGTAATAATGAGTGATTTTTTTTTTTTTTACCCTCAAACACCAAGGCAAATTTTGAGCACCGTAAGGGTGTTTACACTCACAGAGGTGTGGTGGGGAGAGCAGTCTCAAAGTTGTCAATTGTCCATTTGCAAAGACAAGTGAAAGCAAATGGACTGCATTTGGAGAACTAAGGAAATATTCTCCTGTGTAATGGAAGGCAGCCAGTGGCTGAGGAAAGAGTTAAATCATGAGGTTGTTTATCTTGATTCAGTCTCTGTACGGCTTGCGCTTCATTTCCACCTGCCATGGTTAGAACTTTCTTCTACCATCTATTTTTTTAAGGATTTATTTATTTGAGAGAAAGAGAGAGAGGGGATGCATTGGGGGGGAAGGGCAGTTAGAAAGGGAGAAGAAGAATTCCAGGCAGACTCCCTGCTGAGTGTGGAACCAATGCGGGGCTTGATCTTGCGACACCAACACCAGGATCATGACCTGAGCCAAAACCAAGAGTTGGACACTCAATGGACTGAGTCACCCAGGTGCCCCTCTTTTACCATTTAAGGAGGACCGGGTTTATTCATTTTTTTAAAGATTTTATTTATTTATTTGACAGAGAGAGAGAGAGAGCACAAGTAGGCAGAGAAGCAGGCAGAGGGAGAGGGAGAAACAGGCTCCATATGGAGCAGAGAGCCCGATGAGGGTCTCGATCCCAGGACCCTGAGATCATGACCTGAGCCAAAGGCAAATGCTTAACTGACTGAGCCACCCAGATACCCCACGAGTGGGTTTATTCTTAAAATGCAAGGGCAAATTAGAGATCACAGGTACCTAGAAAGAACAAAATGAATCAAAGCCATTCTTAATCCAGGGCAGCAGATCAGAAAGAAGAATGTTTTGGGTTGTTTTTGAAGATTACAGTTGGCTCTAGCTAACAGTGCTCAGAGCTCGTAAGCTTAATTATTCTCTACAAAGATGGTGATGTTGGGGAGGATAGCTAGATAAGGTTGGAAAGGATTTGGTCAGTCTTTCCATTGGCTTGGAATGACTGACAGTGTATCTCTTGCATTTACCATCATGGATCAGAGACAAGAACAGAGGTGGTAAATGAGTCCAGCCCTGAGACACCAATGAATTACATTACACCTTAAAGAGAAGCACCTCTGGGAGATCGGGGTGTGCGTGTGTGTGTGTGTACAACACCTATTTTATTAAATATTGAGTCTTTCTTACTAATTTATCTCTGGTGCAGCCCAGAATAGGGATGATCTGGCATAAATGTTAGCCTAGCTAGAGGTACTCAGAAAGCAGTGTTGGTAGGTCAGTCTTGATCCCTGTTCTGTTCGTGGTCCCACATTCTACTACCTTCAGACCATGAGGAATAGGATGCTCTCCATTTTTCTGGGGCCCTCCCTCAGAATGACTACCAGCTCACTTCCTTGAGAGCTTGGTCCAACCTAACCATGTATTTCTCAGGGCTAGACTTTTGTTGTGTTTGCATGTGCAGAAGGATGTGAAGATGCACTATAGCTTAATGGTAACTATGCAAATTCAGATTCCTTAGGTTTAAATTCCACCCATACCACCTATTAGCTGAATTACCTGGAATAAATCATTTTACCACTCTATGCTTCTGTTCTTGTCTTTAAACAAGGGATAAACAAAGAGCCTAATATAGAGGCCCATTGTGAGACTTAAAGAGATAATCCATGTGAAGCAGTCAGCTTGGCACATTATAAAGACTTAATGCATGTGAGCTGTTGTTATCATTATCTTTACTTTCATGGAGGAAGAGAGAGACTTCTGGAGCAGGCAGAGAGGCCCATAGTAGTGGCAACATAACTTAAATATTGGGGGGAACTGTAAAACCACTATTTTGGGCCCTCTGGATAGGCTTTTCCTTGGGTGATTGCCATTAACATTGTGGGCAAATTAAGCTATTTAACAGAGTCTTGGTAGGAGGGGTTTGGAGAGTAATGTTTCCAAGCAGGGAAAAGACTGGACAGGCTTTGCTTATAGGGACCATAAGTAGGAAGAGGCAGAGGTGGCTGAGTGCATTAGCTGGCAGTAGGCTAATTTCATGGTGGGTAACAGAGGGGAATGGGTGTTGGGCCTTACTTTGTCCTTCCCCTTTCACAATACAGCAGTATCTGAAATATCTGAGGCTCTCTGACAATGCTCTGCTTTCCTTCCTATGGCTTTTGAACATACTCATCATTTTTCATATAGCCAGTTCTTTGCTTATGCTATTCCTTCATCCTAGTACTCACCCTTGTACTCACCACTTACCTGGTTAACATTTATTAAGCCTTCCTTCCCCAACTCCTTCCTTAGGACTGAGTTTAATGCTTTGGTTAATGTTCCCACAGTCCCCAGTAATTCTCATAGCATAACAAAAGATTGCAGTGTGTTGTAGTATCAAGTACACTTGTTCCCTCTGCTACAGTAGCCATGAACCAACCACACTTGAAATGTGGCTAGTCTGAAATAAGATACATTGTGAATGTAACATACATACCAGAATTTGAAAACTTAGTATGAAAAAAAGAATGTAAAATACCTCATTAATGATTCTGTATATTGATTACATGGTGAAATAATATTTGTATGTTCAGTTAGATAAAATATATTGTAGTTAATTTCATCTGTTTTTACTGACTTTTCTGAAGGTGGATCGTTAAAAATTTAAGATGACCAGTGTGGCTGTTATATTTCTGTTGCACTGTGCAGTCAGCTACATGAGGGCAGATACTTTGTCTGTTTTCTTTACCACGGTGTCTCTGCTGCCTGCCACAGAGTAGCACTCCCTAAGTATTTCTGAATAACTGAATGAAGGAATTAATCTTATATCTGGGCTTGCATTGAATCCTGGAACTTTGGCTGGAAGGCACATGGAATCATCTTGGATTTATTCCATGTTCTGGGTGACAAGGTACTTCATACATATTACTGGGTGTCATGTCTTTAATTTCACTAATGACAGGAAGTTGTAGCTGTGACTAAGTGATGTTACATTGTTCCACTTACAGATTTATAATCTGTAAACCCTTGTCTGTTCAGAGATGTGATGTGAAGAGGAGGAAATAATTCTCCAAATGAGGAAAATTTAAAGTAAAAACTTAGCATGATGAGCACTGAGTAATGATGTATAGAATTATTGAATCACTATATTGTACACCCAAAACTAATATAACACTGTACACTAACTATATGGGAATTAGAATTAAAAACTTAATAAAAAATATCTCAAAGAGAAAAAGCAGAGGTGACAACAGGACCCAGGACTTTGTGGCTAAGAGGAACTGTAATAGGGATGCCTGGGTGGCTCAGTTAGTTAAACATCTGCCTTTGGCTTAAGTCATGATCCCAGGGTCCTGGGATTAAGCCCAGCATCTGGGATTCCTTCTTATTGGGAAGCTTGCTTCTCCCTCTGCAATTCCTCTCACTTGTGCTCCCTCTCACGATTTTTCTCTCTTGCTCAAATAAATAAATCTTTTTAAAAAGAACTTGTTAAAAGGAATTATAAAAGTTTTCTATTGCTACATAAAAATTTACTAGAAACATAATGGTTTAAAAGAACTTAAGTTTATTATCTCACAGTCTCTGTGGGTCAAAAATCTGGGCACAGCATTCCTGGATTCTCTGCTCAGGGTCTCACTGAACTGAAATCAAGGTGTTTGGTCTGGGCTACAATTCCCATTGGGGCTGAGGGCCTCTTCAAATTTTATTCAGATTGTTGGAAGAATTTGATTTTCTTGTAGTTGTTATTGGCTGGAGACTGCTCTCAGTTCCTAGAGGCTGCCCACTGTTCCTTACCATGTGGCCCCCAAAGGCAGTTCACAAGATCAATGTTTGCTTTCTTCCAATCCAACTAGCATATGTCTATCTGACTTCCTCTCTCTCATCAGCCAGAGAACTCTCCTTGCTTTTTTAATTATTTATTTATTTTTTATTTTTTTTTAAAGATTTTATTTATTTATTCGACAGAGAGAGATCACAAGTAGGCAGAGAGGCAGGCAGAGAGAGAGAGGAGGAAGCAGGCTCCCTGCTGAGCAGAGAGCCCGATAAGGGACTCGATCCCAGGACCCCGAGATCATGACCTGAGCCGAAGGCAGCGGCTTAACCCACTGAGCCACCCAGGCGCCCATCTTTGCTTTTTTTAAAAAAATATTTTATTTATTTATTTGATACAGAGAGAGATCACAAGTAGGCAGAGAGGCAGGAAGAGAGGCAGGCAGAGAGAGAGGGGGAAGCAGGCTTCTTGCCGAGCAGAGAGCCTGGCATGGGGCTTGATCCCAGCACCCTGAGATCATGACCTGAGCCAAAAGCAGAGGCTTAACCCACTGAGCAGCCCAGGTACCCTTCTTTTAAAGAACTCATGTAGTTACGTCAGTCCCACCCAGATAATCACCTAAATCAACCGATTTGGGACCTTAATTACATTTGCAAACACTTTCATTGCAGTACCTTGATTAATGTTTTATTGAATAACTGACAGAACATGTGTATGCACCAGTGAATGGGAATCTTGGTGGCCCATCTTAGAATCTGCCTACCACAGGACCTCAGATGAGGTCTTCCATTGCTTCAGTGAGAATGAAATTATGAGCAGAAACTGAGTCTACAGATAGAGCCAATTTTTTCAGAGCCCGAGAAAGCCCATTCAGGAAGTGGCCAAAGGACTTGTGGAGGGAACTCTGAAATAAGGAAATGTGAGGATTAGAAGGCATGTGAAAGCTGATATAAAATAACTCTCGCATTTTACATATGTGGGAATGGAGGCCCAGGGAGCAGCCACCTCATGTTCCCTCTGTAGAATCTATTGAGAGCTGGAAGAGTTGGTGGATGGAGCATTTGAAATCTGGTGAGATTAAAATCTCTCATCCAAACTAACTTTCTCACTTTTCCCATGACTACCTTATTCTGAAACAATTTACAGCCCCAAAACACTTTTATTCTTTGAGTTTTACAAATACAGACTTTGTTCGTAACATTGAGTACATCCTCTTCCACATCTAACCCTGAATGTACTGAACGTTAGGTCATGAATTGTGCTGAATTTCCCATTTCTCAGAAGAGTGTTTTTCTTTATTTTTTTAAAAGATTTTATTTATTTATTTCACACACACACACACACACATACACACACACACACACACACATCACAAGCAGGCAGAGAGAGGCAGGCAGAGAGAGAGAGGGGGACACAGACTCCCCGCTGAGCAGAAAGTCCAATGCAGGGCTCCATCCCAGGACCCTGAGATCATGACCTGAGCTGAAGGCAGAGGCTTAACCCACTGAGGCATCTCATTTTTTAGAGAGGCTCTAAATGATGAGGATCTTGGAAGAAGAAGTGGCTTTATGTCTCGGTTAGGACAAACTACAGTGATGGAATTATTTGACGACAGGATTTTAAGGGCAGGGACTTAGAGGACCTGGCAAGTGCAGGCTGGGAGTCTTGATAGTTTGGATGGAAATAACCTTTGAGTCCCAAAGTCCTCTTGCTCTGACTCCTCCAAAAGGATCTGATGAGGAACTCTGAAGAGAACATAACTCCCTGGGGTCTCAGAAGAACATTAACCTGAGTGTCATTTTTAGGCCCAAAGTTTAAAAATGCACACATATGGTTGTTCCTCTGGTGCTGACAGTACGTTATCAATGTGAGGAGATGAGCAAGTATTATTTTTTGCAGAGACAGAGAAAAAAATAAAAATGGAATCTCCAGGGTCTGCCCGGCATGACTGAATTTAAAGACAGCTGCCTTCTGTGTTCTTTACCTTTGGATTTAGGCTGAGGCCTGTTTCAGATCCCTGTCAGATCAGCTTAGATAATTCACTGAAAATGTTTTCTTCTCATTGTTCCTGTTTCCAGGGGTTTAGGCACCGAGAATAATTTTTCTACTGCAAAATAATCAATAGCTTGATGGCAGCTGACTTTTCCCCCTCACGACTGCAGTCAATTCTTAATTCTTCTGGGGATGTTTATCTAGTTGCCTGATGCTTCAGGCTACCTGTTTGATGACTTCAATTTGCTTCCGGCCTTTGGGGTCTTTACTCTCCTTATTACCACCTCCACCACAGCGTCACAAGAGGATAGAAGGTACTGGCAGAAAATCAGTTCACATTCTTGTTTGAAGCTTTAAGGAAAGGTCTGGGAGAAGCTGGGCGTAGAAGCACACTATTTTTTTTTTTTAATTTCTTTTCAGCGTAACAGTATTCATTGTTTTTGCACCACACCCAGTGCTCCATCCAATCCGTGCCCTCTCTAATACCCCCCACCTGGTTCCCCCAACTTCCCACCCCCCCCCGCCACTTCAAACCCCTCAGATTGTTTTTCAGAGTCCATAGTCTCTCATGGTTCACCTCCCCTTCCAATTTACCCCAACTCCCTTCTCCTCTCTAACTCCCCTTGTCCTCCATGCTATTTGTTATGCTCCACAAATAAGTGAAACCATAGGATAATTGACTCTCTCTGTTTGACTTATTTCACTCAGCATAATCTCTTCCAGTCCCGTCCATGTTGCTACAAAAGTTGGGTATTCATGCTTTCTGATGGAGGCATAATACTCCATAGTGTATACGGACCACATCTTCCTTATCCATTCGTCCGTTGAAGGGCATCTTGGTTCTTTCCACAGTTTGGCGACCGTGGCCATTGCTGCTATAAACATTGTGGCTATTGCTGCTATAAACATTGGGGTACAGATGGCCCTTCTTTTCACTACATCTGTATCTTTGGGGTCAGTACCCAGTAGTGCAATTGCAGGGTCATAGGGAAGCTCTATTTTTAATTTCTTGAGGAATCTCCACACTGTTTTCCAAAGTGGCTGCACCAACTTGCATTCCCACCAACAGTGTAAGAGGGTTCCCCTTTCTCCACATCCTCTCCAACACATGTTGTTTCCTATCTTGCTAATTTTGGCCATTCTAACTGGTGTAAGGTGGTATCTCAATGTGGTTTTAATTTGAATCTCCCTGAGGGCTAGTGATGATGAACATTTTTTCATGTGTCTGATAGCCATTTGTATGTCTTCATTGGAGAAATGTCTGTCCATATCTTCTGCCCATTTTTTGATATGATTATCTGTTTTGTGTGTGTTGAGTTTGAGGAGTTCTTTATAGATCCTGGATATCAACCTTTTGTCTGTACAGTCATTTGCAAATATCTTCTTCCATTCCATGGGTTGCCTCTTTGTTTTGTTGACTGTTTCCTTTGCTGTGCAGAAGCTTTTGATCTTGATGAAGTCCTAAAAATTCATCTTCACTTTTGTTTCCTTTGCCTTTGGAAACATAACTTGAAAGAAGTTGCTGTGGCTGATATCGAAGAGGTTACTGCCTATGTTCTCCTCTAGGATTCTGATGGATTCCTGTCTCACGTTGAGGTCTTTTATCCATTTTGAATTTATCTTTGTGTACGGTGTAAGAGAATGGTCGAGTTTCATTCTTCTACATATAGCTGTCCAGTTTTCCCAGTACTATTTATTGAAGAGACTATCTTTTTTCCACTGTATATTTTTTCCCGTTTTGTCAAAGATTATTTGACCATAGAGTTGACTATTTTTTTTAAATTTTTTATTTCTTTTCAGCGTAACAGTATTCATTGATTTTGCACCACACCCAGTGCTCCATGCAATCCGTGCCCTCTTTAATACCCACCACCTGGTTCTCCCAACCTCCCACCCCCCGCCCCTTCAAAGCCCTCAGATTGTTTTTCAGAGTCTATAGTTTCTCATGGTTCACCTCCCCTTCCAATTTTCCTCAACTCCCTTAGAAACACACTATTGATTCTACTAGGCTATGGGGAGTTAACTGTCACCTATCTTTTTCTCTGGCTTCCTTGTCTGCCCCATCCTTACATATAACCAGGAACTGACTATGTGATCCAGGAAACTCTCTGGGTTTGCAGTATTAAATGGTGTCCACTCTGCCAACCCACAGAGTAAGTGTGATAGGCAGTTAAAAAACAAGAAGAGAACAAACAAAAAACAATACAGAAAAGCCTCCAGGTGATCAGTATAGGTGCAAACATTTAATTACCTCTTTGCAGCCAACTCAAAAAAAAGAAGGTTTTCTCCACCAACCAATGATGAAAAAGAGTATCCGTAAATTTCACCATTTATACTGATAGCTGAAGCTCCTCTTCTGTTTTTGTGTTAACCTCTATTGTGAAACTGTGGTAACCTCTGATTTTCCAATCCCAAACTGAATAGGAATAGAAGTGCAGACTTTCAGTCACATTCTGATGAATGAATCTTTTATTACCACCACTACCTCCCTGTCCTTTCTTCGTGTCCCCATGTGAATGTAAACTCTAAAGGGAATAATAGCTATTGAACGATCAAGATGATTGAATTTACCTGCTCCAAGGACTAAGGCTGCTGTGTGCTTTGTGTTTGTGGCCATGTTTCATGCACATAGGGGGACTAATAGGGAAAAAGAGTGCTTCCATAAGGACACTAGGGAGCAAGAGCCATGGATTCAAAAGAATATTTTTTTATATTCCAAATGAACTACTTACTAGCTTATGATCTTGGGTAAATTATTGACACATCTTGCTGGGAAACACAAAGTCTAGGTTGCTGAAGAATACCCATTCTGTATCTCCCACAGGGTTGTTGTGAGGAATAAATGGAATAATTATGTGAGCACTTCTAGCAAAACACCTGGTACTTAATGGATTTTCAGTAAAAGTTTGTAGATTCTGAATGATGACTCTAAGGGGTCTGGCTTAAGAAGCCCAGGAGCTCAGTAAGCAGAGCTTAGGTGTACATTTTAGAGAAGATAAGTAAACAAGGAATTAGTGGAAGAAGTTGCTGTCTTTATGCTGTAAGAATTGGATATTCTTTTTTTTTTTAAAGATTTTATTTATTCATTTGACACAGAGAGATCACAAGTAGGCAGAGAGGCAGGCAGAGAGAGAGAGAGGAGGAAGCAGGCTCCCCGCGGAGCAGAGAACCCGAGGCGGGACTCGATCCCAGGACCCTGAGATCATGACCCAAGCCGAAGGCAGCGGCTTAACCCACTGAGCCAGCCAGGCGCCCAAGAATTGGATATTCTAAGCCACATTCAGATTTCCATTTACTCCAATCCTGTCATATTTGCTAGGAAGTGGGAGTACTTTTCTAGGACTCAGATACTCCACTAAACCATTAAAGTACAGTCAGGGAGGAAAGAGCCTCAGATTCGTCGTGTGTGTCCCAGGATAGGTCAAAAGTCCTAGTTACCAGCCCCCACACAAGCACAATTCACAGGAACACAAGCTTTATGTGAGGGGCTGTGTGTGCGTGCGTGCGTGCGTGTGTGTGTGTGTGTGTGTTTCACTGCTCTATCTCTAGTGCCTAGAAAAATCCCTGACACAATACATGCATTGAATGGATGAGTCAGTGCTCATTCATTGTTCAGGATAGGACCTTGTAACCAATATCTATATATTGCTTTTTAGTTTAATTGTCACAGAAAGAGAGTATGGAATCTAGAAAAGGCCTTGTAGTTCCAAAATTACAACCACAAAAAGAAAATTAAGTTGGGAAGTCTTTCCAACTTGGAATAAAATTAGGAAAAGAAAAAAAAATATGTGTTAATCACCATGGGATTTACTGGAAATTTGGAGCAGGATTTACTGATATGGAGTTATTGACAGCAAGACTAACACTTTCTATATTCTTATTGTTTAACATTTCTGTATACCAATTCCAATACTATGAGGTTCTCTATTAAACCCATCCTTGGGGATTGGGGAAGATTTATTACAAACAGGACTTTAAAATTCTTCATTGTCTTCTTCCTTCTTGGCCTTCTCTTTGCA
This sequence comes from Mustela erminea, assembly GCF_009829155.1. NCBI lineage: Eukaryota > Metazoa > Chordata > Mammalia > Carnivora > Mustelidae > Mustela > Mustela erminea. The sequence goes on from NC_045635.1 coordinate 93,300,383, forward strand.
ATCTTCCCACTTGCCTCTGAAATCTGTTCCCAACCACCAGCCTCTGGTAGTTTCTCACAGTCCTTAGAAGATCCTTTTGCCAAAAATCCTGATTCTGTGACTTGTGGACATGCTGGTCCTGGAATGGCCAGATCTTGGCAAGCAGGTCTCAGGCTCCTGTGAAAAAGCCTAAGAGGCTTCCTGTTAGATATAGATTTATCTGGTTTCCAAGTCTTCTTGTCTATGGATCCTTGTGACAGTCTCTACTATTCTATTTCCTTGCATTTGTCTTGCCATCTAGCTTCTGGAGTCTTCTTTTGGCTCTGATTTGTCATTTTGTTCTGACCTACAGTTTTCATGAATTCCCTGGAGCTGGACTATTTTCTTGATATGTTTCTATATTCTGATTCTATAATCTAAATTTATCTAGAGCTATAATTCCAAATTTTTATGTAGCTCAGTGCCTTTGCCTGATATCCTCATATTCTTGATGTTCTAAGTACTTCCTAAGTACTTAGGGGGAAATGCAAGGTGGGACCAGTCAAAATAAAATAAAATTTGTGAAAGGAGTGAGGGCAGTTTCAACCAGTAATTTTACACCTTTCCTCTATTTATATAGGCAGGGACATGGTGTCCTCATCTTTTCTATAGGAATTCTGGTCCTGGAAGCTTCATTCTATCTAAGTCATCTTAAAAATGAACTTTACCTTCTTAGTGATGATGGTCCATCTCTGAGCAGAAATAGAGACGACTAATGTTTACCCAAGCCCTGTTTCCTCAGACAAGAAGAAAAAAGTTTCTTTCATCCTTGCTGTGATTGTTAATTTTTTGTGTTAACTTGACTGGGCACTATTTGTGCCCCAATATTTGGTTAAACATTATTCTGAATGTGTCTGTGAGGGTATTTTGGATGAGATTAACATTTGAATTGATAAACTAAGTAAAACATATTTCCCTCCCTAATGTTAATGGCACTCATCTAATCAGTTGAAGGCCTAAATAGAATAAAAACCCTGGCCCCTGATTAAGACAGAACTCCTCCTGCCCAACTGCTTGAGCTGAACACTGGTCTTTTCTTGCTTTCATACTTAAACTGAAACATTTGTTCTTCTTGTGTCTCAGACTTGCCTGGTTTTGGGCCTAGGACTTACATCATTGGTCTCCTGGATGTCAGGCCTTTGTACTTGGATTGGAACTATACCACTGGTTCTCCTAAGTTCCCAGCTCACTGACTCATCCTGCAGATCTTGGGACTTGACAACCTCCATAGTCATGTAAGCCAATTTCTTATAATCAATCAATCAATCAATCAATCAACCAATCTCTCTCATGTTATTGTGTTTGTTTCTCTGGAGAATCCTTCCCAATTTATATTTCCTTATACATTGACTGCTCCATGGAGAATAACAGATAAGACAAAATTCTAAGAAATCTTATTATACATTTTTGTTGGGTGGACTCCCAGTTTGGGAGCCCAATGCGGTGCTCAAACTCACAACCTTGAGATCAAGACCTGAGCTGAGATCAAGAATCATATGCTTAACTGAATGAGTCACACAGGTGTCCTGGAAATCTTACTATTCTTGAGAAAATATTTCAAGTTAGGGTAAATTTGGAGTAAGGAAGCTTTGTTTCAGAATCAAGAGATCAAAATTGTAACCCTGACTCAATTTACTTGTGGCACGATTTTGGTAAGTCATCTCCCCTGTATTACTTCCATTTTATAGTGAGAATAATGACTGTAATGAATGTTCACCATATACTCTGACATAAATATGCTATTAAAAAGTCAAGTAACACCATGGAGGACATGGAGAGATGGAGAGGAGAAGGGATTTGGGGGAAATTGGAGGGGGAGATGAACCATGAGAGAATACGGACTCTGAAAAACTATATGAGGGTTTTGAAGGGGCGGGGTGTCACAGGTTGGGTGAGCCTGGTGGTCAGTATTATGGAGGGCATGTATTGCATGGAGCACTGGGTGTGATGCATAAACAATGGATTCTGGTACACTGAAAAGAAATTAAAAAAAATAAATAAATAAAAAGTCAAGTAACTTAATTATTGTCAATGAGCAATAATATCAACTTCCAATATTTTTTCCCTTTTAACCAAGAACAATATGTTATACTTCTCCTAGATGCTATTTATACTAAGGGCAATATGAAGCACTCGCTTTCTTTTGTGTATTTTAAATAGAAGTAGAGATATAGTGTCTTCCAGAAAGAATTTTGTGTGTGTATAGTTGCAACAATTCAACAAAATTATGTGTAGGAAATAGGTGTCCAGATATTATTTAAAAAGTCTAGCCACATATAATCAAAAAGCCCTATGAATTATGGTATTTCAGTTTATGGGATAGGATTTGATACTTTATTTCCAAGTTTGTTGTTGGAGATAAAAACAGCAATTGGTGAACATGCCAATCGTCAAAACTGCAACTTATTATGGATCATACTAAAGCTTATTTTATAGATTCCTCCATTACTGACACCATTCTAAAAGGGTCAATAGAAACAGATTTTGTCAAAATAGGAATCAAAAAATTTTGAGAGCAGGAGACATAGGTAACTACACCATTTCCACAAAGAATGCCCAGAAGACCATTTTGGATGCATCAGCACCCCTGTACCTCTACTCAGATTATACCTCTATCAGGATACCCTCTCTTTCCAGTTGTTGAAGCCCTCCCCACAGGTCATAGCCCAGATTAAGTTCAGTCTCCCCTAGGAAGCAGTCCTTGCCCACTAGAGCCCTGCGTGCAATTCTGTCTACCCACATGATTTGTGTCCAGCACTAATTTGGCACTTGGTGGTAGCACAGATACCACAAGGCAATATATATTCTCCTCTCCAACACTTCATGGCTTGGCTAAACACTTGCAGCAAAATCTTGGACAGACTGCCAGACTTTTCTGGACCTCCTTCTCTAAGATCTTTGAAGTGAAGAATTTGGATCAGAGCTGTGGTTTTCAGTTTTTGTTTTGGTCATGGAACCCTTCTTGCAACAAAATCTGTAGAGCTCCAATACACAATACAGGGACAGAAAAGGGGATTTCTTTTTAAAAACAAAGCTATGGACTGAGAGTCTTCTGGGTACCAAACCAAACCAAACCAAACTAATAAAGTCAAACCAAAATAAAAAACTTAGACCCTTCTTAATACTGGTTTGAGGTCCTTCTGTGGAATCCTAAAAGCTCCATGAGAGAGTGTGAAAGCCACTGAACGAGATGATCTCTAAAGACTCTTTCTAGCCTCTGTAGTCTATACTCTTTGTGCATATTTGCAATCCAGTTTTGGCTGGATTACAAGTTTCTAAAGGGCAGTGATTGTGTATGACATTGGATTTCTAAATTATATATTGTCTGTGGAGAGAAGATACTACCTTAAGATATGTGGGACAACAAAAAGGGTGAGCTCCCTTGGAGTAAAAATTTAGTCTTCTGTTCAATAGTTGGAAGAAGTTTTTGCTTTTTTCCTGGATTAAGGAGATAGAGGCAATAGTTACCACATTCTGACCTTGACCTTGATTCTTTGAATTTGCCCTTTAGTAAACTTATCTAAGTTTTATCTTCTTAGGACCTCTACACTTGGTAGCATTGGTAGTCTGCTTGACTTACTGGGTAAAAATTATTCAAGTCTCCTTGGAATCCCATCTAATTCTATAATTTGAGAGACAGACTCTACCTCTTTTTGGAGAAGAAGAACGTGTGTATGTATGTGTGTGTGTATGCATATGTTTGTGCATATTTATGAAGTTTTATAAGTCCTGTTATGTTTTATCTTTTGAAGTACAGGGGTCAAAGCTTAACTAAGTAAGTTTGATGTTAGGAAAAAATGTCTTCAGATCTGAAAGTAGGCTATGTTGATATTTTAGATCAAATAACAAAATTCTCTTTTCTAGGTACCCTTTTATCATTTTCTCAAAACCATTTTAGACCAAAGAACTTGTTATCATGTGCCTGAAAATATGTTGATTCATTGCATTAACATAGTGACTATTACATACCCATGTTATTTGTGTACTCATAATTTTATGCATGTAAAGTACAGAGGCTTACTTTCAGAGAGAATAAACTTCAAAAAAAGCCAACAAGGGAATATTTATGGTTTCCATCCTAGGTGTTGGGCTTAAATTAAATAAACGAGTTGAACTTCTGAGGTCCTACAAATATTCATAGGTCCATTACTCTTTTCTTCTTGCTGTTAGAAGTTGTGACTTGTCATTCACTATCAGCTTTAGTGATCAGTTTCATGTAAGTTTGAGACTAGAAGGGATACCTGAGTCCAAGCTCCTCATTCAATGTTTGTAAACATAGGCCCAGAGAGATGGTGTGCTAGTTAGTAGAACAGTTAGTGCTAAATTTAGTAGTGTGTTGTACTCCTTACTGATAAAACTTCTCATCTCTCAACTTCTAAAGTGAGCCAGCAGGGATGTACATAGTCTAATGTGGGGTCCCTGAAGTGATCATTTGAATGAAAAGAAAGGTGGAGATGATTTCATTTTCATGGCAGCTTCATCTTTAAAAAGTAGTCCCTTTCTGTAAGATATGGTAGAATTTTATGTGATAGGATGAGGAAAGGAATGAATATTAATGGGTTATTGAGTATGTGCTCAGCACTTTACATATATTATCCTGTGTAATACACACAACAAACCTACACGGTAAGTATTTACTCATAATTTAGAAAGCAGTCCAAACATCGGAAAAGGAAAATGAGTGGCCTAAGTTCATGGGTGGTGAGCAGGAAATCTGGGAATTGAAGCAGGATCTCTCTGAATCTGCACACACGTTCTTGTTAGCTACTATATACTATAGCATTCAGAATCCTGGCATGCTCTGCGAAGGATAAGAAAATCATTCCTCTTCCTACTCAAATGATTTCATTGTGATTCATTCATTAGCTGTATTTCCCTTTGTTTATGGGATGTGGATACTTTTGGTTTCTTACAGAGTCATTAGAAAAGACAAGGATTCTGGGGTTAAATTGTCCATCAGCTTCATCTTTCTCTCATTCTGCTGATCTCTCTTGGAGGAATATGCTTTAGTCATCCTCATGCAGGATGTTTTACTAGGTAAAAAAAAGTATTGCTTTAGATACTCTGCTTCATCACTTGATAAATTGTCTTTGTATATTTTGTAATTGAAGTTTTGGTTTATTGGTCCTTTCTCATTAACCAATTCTAATTACTTTTTTTGAAGGGGAGGTGAAGTGGGAGGAGAAGGCATTTGTAATTTGATGGAAGAAAAATAACTAGCATCAAGTATTTACCTGTGCCAGGGATTGTGATGGGCATATTGTATCTAACTCAATCCTCACAACAATCTTTCAGAGTTATATGTCTACATTTGAGAGAAGGGGAAACCAGAGTTTGAGAAGGCTAGGTAAATAGTGTGAGTTCAAAAGGCAGAGTTAGGATTCGAACCCAGGTTTTTTTTTTTTACTCCCAAATCCAAGGTCTATTCCACTATTCTACTCAACTTTCATTTAAAACATGGTTACTGCTTTTTATAAGAGTCTAGATAAACTGAGAAATCTCAGTCTTGTTTAATTGTCTTAAATTCTGGCTCCCCCTCTCTGGAGTTTTCTCTGGAGCTGAATGAACATCACCTACCATCTTTCCCAAAAAGAAAAAGGGCCGAAAGCACAGCTCCTTCAGATGTGGAATTAAAATTTACTTTCTGTTTTCTCCTGTCTGCATGGATGAAAGGTCTAAGTATGTCTCTCCTGCCTCTAGTCAAACCAAAGATGGACTATGAAAGTCAGACAGTGTTTTTATTGTCATTTTAACTGCTAGCATTTCTTCCAACCTCCTGTTTCCAATTCCCGCACCTGCTAACTGGTTAATTTTGTTTTCAGTTTGATGAAGCTTGTGTATTCTTAATTATGTTAATAGGGAAAGCTATTTAAAATATTAACATTTAAAACATGCACTGAATATCAACCAAGTTTTTTAAAAAAACAATAATTTATTTAGATAAAATTAACATAATATAAAACCATTTGAAAGTGAAAAATTCATTGGCAATCAACACATTTACAATGTTGGGCAACTGTCACCTCTATCTAGTTCTGAAACATTTCCATCAAGACAGCAAAATCCCTAACTCATGAAACAGTTCTTCCTCATTTGTACCTCCATCCCCAACTCTATCCTAGCCCCTAGCAACCACTAATTTGCATTTTCTCTCTATAGATTTATCTATTCTAGATATTTCATTTAAATGGAATAATATAATATATGACATTTTTTGTTTGGAATCTTTCACTTCATATAGTGTTTTCAAAGTTCATCCATATTGTAGCATTTATTGGGACTTCGTTGTTTTTTATGGCTGAGTAATATTCCATTCCCTATATATATTGCAATTTCTTTGTCCATAAATTCACTGGTGGACATTTTGGCCATTTCCACTTTTTGGCTGTGGTAAATGGTGCTGCTATGAACATGTGTGTACATATATTTGCTTGAGGACCTGTTTTTAATTCTTTGGGGTATATAACAAAAAGTGGAATGCAGGTGCATATTACAATTCTAGTCTTTGTTTAACTTTTTGAGGAAACACCAAACTGCTTTTCAAAATAGCTGAACCATTTTACATTCTCATCAGCAATGTACAAGTTCTAATTTCTTCACATCTTGGCCAGCACTTATTATTGTCTTTTTTATTTATAAATTTTAGAGAGAGAGAGTACACAAGTTCATGAGATGGGGATGGGCAGAGGGAGAAGGCAAAAAAGGTAGAGAGAAGCAGACTCCCCACTGAGTGTGGAACCCAACATAAAACTTAGTCTCACAACACTGAGATCATGACCTGAGCAGAAATCAAGTCAGACGTTTAACCCTCTGAGCCACACAGGCAGCCCTGTCATTTTTCTTTTAATTATAAACTATCCTAATGGCTGTAAAGTTCTTCACTGTGGTTTTGATTTTTATTTCCCCAATGACTAATGATGTTAAGCATCTTTTTATGTGTTTGTCAACCATTTGTGTATTTTCTTTGGAGAAATACATACTTAAGATTTTTGCTCATTTTTAATTGGGTTCTTATCTTTCTGTTGTTGAATTGCAAAAGTTCCTTATATTTTCTGGATACTAGGCCCTTATTAGATATCTAACTTATAAAACATTTCTATGATTCTATAGATTATCTTTTCAGTTTCTTGATAATGTCCTTTAATGCATATGTCTTTATGTATCAATTAAGAAGATGATGTGGTATTTCATCGTATTTCTTTTAATGTAATGTTTTACACTGATGGATTTTCTGATATTGAACCACCTTGCATTTCTGTGTTAAATCCCATCTGCTCATGGTATATAATCCTTTAATATGGTGTTGGATTCAATGTGCTAGTATTTTGTTGAGGATTTCTACATCTGTATTCATAAGGTATATTGTTCTGTAGTTTACTTGTGATGTCTTTATCCTACCTTACAATGATGTAGGAAATTTTCTCTCCTATCTTTTCAAAAAATTTGAATGATTGGTGTTAGTTAATCTTCAAATATATGGCAGAAATCACCAGTGAACTTTTCGTTATTGAGAGGGAATTTTTTGTTCACTTTTTACTAATTTAATCTCTCAGAATTTATATTTCTTCTTCAGTTTTGGTTAATTTGTGTTTAGTAATTTGTCCATTTTTTTCTAGGTCATCTAATTTGCTGTCATAGAACTGTTCATAGTATTTTGTTATAATTCCTGTTATTTCTGCAAGGCTGGTAATAATGTTTGCATTTTCATTTCTGACTTAAGTTATTTACATCTTCTCTCTTCTTGTTTTACCCAAAGGTTTGTCGATATTGTTGCTCTTCTGGAAGAATCAGCCATTGGTTTCTTTTATCCTCTGTATTAGTTTTCTGTTCTTTATTTTGTTTAGCTCTACTCTGATCATTATTTCCTTTCCTCTGATAGCTTTGTATTTATTTTGCTCCTGTTTCTAATTCTTTAAGGTATAAAGTTATGTTATTGATTTGATAATTTTTTTTTTGACAGAGAGAGACAGCAAGAGAGGGAACACAAGCAGGGGGAGCAGGAGAGGGAGAAGCAGGCTTCCCGCTGAGCAGGGAGCCTGATGCAGGGCTCTATCCCAGGACCCCGGGATCATGACCTGAGCTGAAGGCAGCTGCTTAACAACTGAGCCACCCAGGTGCCCCGATTTGATAATTTTCTTCTTTGGAGTATAGGAGCTTACAACTCTAAATTTATTTCTTAACAATGAACTCCCCCGGAGGTAACTTCTATTGGCTTCTTTTTTTCTGGCGAATGGGCCATACTTCCCTGTTTCTATGTATGCCTTGTGATTTTTTCTTGAAAACTTGATATTGAATAAAATATGTTATATAGCTCTAGAAATCAAACTTCTAAAGAGTTTGCTATTTTTTTTGGAAAATTTTTACTTTAATTCCAGTACAGAGTTCACTACTTTTGATCATAGAGGTCTTTAAAATTCAAACTATTTTTGCATAGACTGTATTCATTGTCATGTGTATTCAGTGAAGTCACTTTTTCTTTAGTTGTGTTTAAATAATATTTTTTTAACCAGTGTAGTTTTTTTGTTGTTGTTTCTATTTTTTATTATTATTTTTTACATTTTTATTTAAATTCCAGTTAGCTAGCATACAGTGTAATATTTGTTTCAGGTGTATGATATAGTGATTCAACACTTCTGTGCATTGCCCGGTGCTAGCCACAAGTGCACTCCTTAACCCCCATCACCTATTTCCCCCATCCTCCCACCCACCTCCTCTCTGGTAACCATCAGCTTATTCTTCATAGTTAAGAGCCTGTATCTTCGTTTTTCCACCTCTTTCTCTTTTTCCCTATGCTTGTTTGTTTTGTTTTCTTAAATTCCACATATTAGTGAAATCATATGGTATTTGTCTTTCTCTGACCGACTAATTTAAATAGTATTTTGATTTCTTTGATCTCCAGAATACACACACACACACACACACACACACACACACACACGCGCGCACACACACACAGCCTCCAACATCAAAACACAAACCCCAAAAGCCCACATATCCCAGTCTTTGCAGATTAGTTCTGTGTTGGGACAATTCAATTTCAACACTTAGCCAGACTGTTTATAGCTCTGGCATGGCCTTCACTTCCTGTTTATACTGAGCCTGGAGATCAACCAGAGGTGAAAACTTAGGATCTTCTTAGGTCTTTTCTGAATTATCCTGCCCTGGGAATATGTGTGGCTTTCTAATTTCCCTAGTATACATGGGTAATTTTGAATGTCTTCCTTTCCCAAAAAAACTCTTTTCCCAGATAATCTTCCAGTCTTTAAGCAGTCCATTATTTTTCTGAACCATAATCTTTTACCCCAGGTGGGTGCAGTTTTTTATTTGCCTGAACAATGTTTTTGTGCAAACTCCACTATTTTTCTGCCCTGAGTGATTTCTGAGTTAAGTGAAACAAAGATGAGTGCCTTACATCAGTTCATCAGGGAGTTTCCAGACAGTTTAGAAGAGATAAACATAATAATAATCAGATAAGATCTACTCTACTCCCTCTAGAACCAGGAACCAGGGTCTCATACAAGGAATGGAGTTTGTTTTCTTCAAGACTGCTGCTGAGCTGGGGAGGGGGTTGGTAAAAGGGCAAGTGAAAATGCCATAAAGCATTCCTAGAGTGTGGGAGTTGCTTTTCTTCTGGATTCAGCATTTTCTTGGTTTCTATAAATCTTTGACTATTTTCCAAAATCCTGACAAAATAGATGATGCCAGTTTCTGCTGTTTATCAATGTTTCTAGGGAGGGATGGGAGTTTGGATCTACCTACTCTGATATTTTCCTGATACCACTCTCACCAACAAAGTTTTATCTGGGCTATTGAGTCCAGGGCTTGTTCTGGAAGGCTTGGCTTGAGAAGACTATTACATTTGCCCACCACAGATACTTCTTTGCAGTGACACTTAAAAGGAACCCTGGTCTCCATATGCCTACCCCACATAGTCTTATAGTTAGGTCTAGAGGATACCCACAAGTATTTGAATGTTGATGGATGATGGGAAAAGACTCTGTTAATTATTAAGGCAATGGGAAGAGAAGTCAAGCAACATTTCATTCAAGTGGCCGTTTTCCAGTCTTCCCTCAAAATATGTCCCCACAAATGGCTTTCATTGGTGCATATAGTATTCTCTTGGGTTGTTCTTTGTTACTTCTCCTTTCTTTCTCCATCAATTGTAAATCCCTTTGTCCAGTGGAAGACATATTCTTTTGTTAAACATACCTCTGAAATAGTATTACATACCCACCATGTTGGGATATTTCTCTGGTATCTAGGTTTACCTGATCAGTCCTCTTCTCTTAGTCTACACTTGGCAATTTTTGCAGTTCATCTACCATTCCTAGTCTGGACTCCTTAACACAGAAGGCTCAGATCCACTCAAAGTCTGCTCCAGATTTTTCTTTAATTCCCCTCCTACTACTGCCACCAAAGGTCAGGAAAAATAATACATTAATCAGATTTGCCCTATCTAGATTACACTGGCTATTTACTCTGGAACCTAACCCTTTTACTTATTGGGAAATTCATGACAATTTTCTTTTGCCATCTTGACTTTACCTTTTTTCTCCTCCTAAATCTTTTTTGCAGCATTGCCCTCTATGATAGGTAGCTTTTTTAGCCCTTAGTAGTAGCTCTTAGAACTAAGCCATACAATTTCCTCTTCATCTCAGTTTTTCTCTCTCTCTTTCTCTCTCTCTGCTAGGGATCCATTTATTCTTACCTTTTCCCAAAATCTCTGCCCTGTACCTTACAAACAGGTAGCTTCCATTTCTTTGGCATTTTCAAAAAATGTAAGTTATGGTACTGTCAGACAAATTTTCAAAGCTGCAGTTGCTATAGGTGAAATGGAGACTAAGTGCTTGAGTGTACAGATGAGAAATCACAATAATTGCCTTGTAATCTAATTGGACCAACATTCTACAGCAAAGATGCACTGTGGGTAATTTTCTTCTAGTTTGGGGGGCTGTCTATATTTGTACTGGATTTTAATTGGAAATTCACTGCTGATATAAGATTCAGGACATTTTGTGACCCCTTAGAAGCATTTAAAAATATGAAATTAAAAATAAAGATTCCCCCCTTCTTCTAAGAGTTGAAAAGCTTGGCAAAACCAGGTGCACATATTTTTCCACTGTAAAAAGGAGTACCAGATGCAAAATCATCACTTTCTTTCACTAAGAGTTGACCAATGCTATAAAATATGAAGTCAGAATGATGTGGAATGAAGCCACAACAACACATGGAGTTCTTGAAAAAGGAATTTTTCTGGATAATAGAATTTTCTGGAGTTCAAATTTACCTCTTTGCATTTTGATGATTTTAAATTTAATCATTTTGGCTAGAATGTTTTCTTACGTGTATTGCATACTTCCTTGCCTCCTTAAGTAGAGTATATTGAATATAATTTCATCTTTTCTTGATGACTCAGGGTCCATGCTGTGATTTTTAGCTCCTCAATGTGCTGTATCCAGTGATACCCTCAGGGCCTATTACAGGCTATAAGAATGTTTGCTCCAACACTAAATGTTCCCAGACTGCAGAGAGTTATTTTGTCAGCTTTTTCCTAGTTTTTTTTTCCCTCTCTCCCTTTTCTATAAGTGTTCTCCTATCTTTGTTTTAACATCCACTATATAGTGATGTTCCTAATCTTTTGTAGGATTAAAAATAAAATAGCTAAACTTGGTTATAATTGTGCATAAAATACAAGTATAGGGATCCTGAATCAAGTCCTATCACAACTCACCTTGAGAGAAGCACATGTGTTAAAATGCATGAATGCAGTGCTCAGATACCCTCTTTGCGTTGTTGCTGGTTCTTAGCTACATGACAGTTAAGTGATATTGTGAAGTTAAAAGGTGAGGTTGGGAAAGGTGGAAGGTTGCTTTTTACAGTAACTTTCAAGTTATTGTAAAGCCAGAAGTTAGTTGACAATCATGTTCTAAAATGATACCCTTATTACTTCACCTTTCAGAGAAATACATTAAGCCATAGCTGAGGGCCATAATTTAAGCATACCAGTGGGTTGTGCCTCTTTGCTGCAACCTCAATTTAGGATCTCATCAGCATCTTATACTTAAAGCTGAGGACTCTGAAGACTTTCACTTATAGGTCCTGTAGATGGGATGAGATAGACAGCAAGGGTCAGGGTGAAGCCCCTTTCTATTTTTTATTTTTATTTTTGCATGAAAATAGAAGCGTCTGGTTTGATCACATTCCTCGGTTTGAATATTGCAACAGAGATGATTTCTTCCTGGGAAAATGTTCTTTGAGGGCTTAAATGAAAAGCTCCTTTGATTATTCTCTTAAGTAATAACTATTAGGAGTTGTTCACTCATGTTTGTAGTGAAAAAGACATTTGCAGATCTTTTTGACAAAGCTAAGTGTCTTGTTTGGTTCTTTTATGTATCCCGAGCTGCAGAGAGCCTCTGTTACTATCTTCCAGAGCCCAAAATCAACTGGAAAAAACAGGGACAAGGAAAACAGCAGATCTGTGCTGAATCAGGTTCAGTGAGGAGCATTCAGATGTAAGTAAGTTTTGTGTCTGTCACTTAATTCAATCAATGATTTATTTTATCCCAACCTCTAGACCCAAATCATTTTTTATGAAGAATAAAAATAGCCCAATGTGACCTTGGCATTCACCTGAGTACTGAATGTCTTGGAGGGAAGGCAAGCACAAACAAGTTTTTCACTGATGTATCTGTTCATACATTGCTTCCCTAATTACAGTCCTTCATGCGGGACCAGATGGCCATTAATTAAGGAGGTTCTCCAAATAAGAGACCCCAGTATACAGAACCTTCTTGTGCTCTACATCTTACAGATGTTCAGTCTAATGAGCTTCAGTTTTGGTACCCAGGGTTATGGGGTACTTTCCTTTTGGGTAGAACATACAGAACATAGAGACAGCTTAGAAAAGATGGTGCCTCACATAGGTAAATCCTTATTACCCAGTAGTGTGTTAGTTGGGGAACCATCAGCACCCAGCTCTTTTGTATGTCTCCGAATGTAATGAGAATTGATATGTATGCACATGACCCTTAGGCCTTCTAGGTCCCCAATTTCCTTCCAAATCACCAACAGGACCTTAATTTGTATTCAGTGTAACCACCATGCCAAATGTCACTTTAAAAATGTTTTAGCTAATTCAGAACTTCTCTACTAGCTAGACTCTTTGATGAACTTAGAACAATCAATTTCCAGACTCTGACAGATAATTTAGTTTTCATTAGGTAGATGGCTAGTTAAGTTTATACCGTTAAAGAGCAAATTGATAATTACACATGTCACACATGGAAAAGTTCAATGATATGAGGAGTCAGTTGGAGTATGACCCTTTCCTGTCTTGTGCAGACATACTTCTGGGAGATCAACTGATACACAATAAGGAGGAAGATAATGGGGGAATTACTAAAATTTATCTGTGTGCTGCTGGAAAAAGCTGCAATGTACATATTTTGGTAACAGAAAAAGAATATAGGTGGTCATGAGACTTGCATTTTAGGGCCAACTCTTCCATTAAATACTCACATGACCCATAACTCTACTTACTGCAAAATTATGTTTACCTCTACCTATCTCACAGGTTTGTAAGAAGATCTTTGGGTTTCCTAAACTAAGACAAGGATTGAAGTGTAAGTAGTTTTAGAATTGAAGGGATGCTGACAGAAGAATGGGGTAGTAAAATAAGGAAGGGAAGAAAGCTGGCTTTAAAGGGAGCTTTATCAAAGTAGCTACCACAGAGAGTGACTGGTGCCTTAGCCTTCAGGGGAAAGTCTGAGAGGCAGTGTAAGTCATTTGCTTCAGGATTATCTCACCCGAGAGGTGAGGTGATACTAACTCCTGTCAGTCTTGTTTAGGAACATTAATGCTGTGGCATGTCCAACCTGTCACACAGGTTGGCAAAACAAGTTTTGACATCTAGAAGTCCTCAGGAAAAGAAATGAAAATGCTGGCAGTAGGAAGCTGGGGTAACATGCTTTGAAGTGGTGAGTGTGAAGAGGTATGGGCATATAGCATCTGCTACATTCAGTACAAGGGCATTTTTGTATAAATAAAAGTTTTTAATAGAGATAAGCATTAGAATTATAGTTGTCTGCTAATACCCATGAACCTGATGACTTCATATAGTTGAAAAGATACTGAAATAATGAGTATACCATCTATTAAATACTTGCTGTGTGTCAGATACCATGATATGTATTTTAAATACATTGACCCATTTACTCCTCTTTATGAGCTAAATACTGCAATTATCTCCATCTTGTAAGACTGAAGTTCAGATAACTAACATAACTTGCTCAGGGTCATAGAGCTAATAAGGGGCAGACCTGGGGTTTGAACCCTGGCATTTAAACAAGCCATCCCACACTGTTAAGATCACTATATTCTACTTAAAAACCTTGGGGGTAAGGGGTGGAACTGCATCTTTGGTGACCTTGAAGATTCTGTGTCTTTAATGTTTCCTTTATTATCAACTGCCTCATTTCAGCTGGTAAAGAGGATTGAAGATATCTTGCTGAGGTTTCCTTTGCTGGTTTTTGGACCTGTGCCTTGAAAATGACAGGGACCTCTGATATACTTTTTACAGGTTATATTGCATATAGCTCTGTAATGGGAAAGAAATCAACATGTTTTATGAACGTGGCTCCCCTTATTGAGGAAAGATATTTTATAACTTGACTCTTTCTTCTCATACTCAATGGTTTTAGCAAGCTGGTCAATTTGGAAAATATTTTTTGTTTTACCTGTCACCTTATGGACAGTGGGACGGTTACTCAAATGCAAATCAAACAAACCAAGCTTTATTTGCATGTCTCAATCCACTCCAGAAAAGCAGCATGGGGAAGCTGTAGTGTTGAGGATTAGAAACTAATTCTCTATTTGTAGCCTATGATGAAGCTGCCAGATGCTCAATACAGATATGACAAGTGCATATCTTACCTGAAAACTGTCTTCTGCAAAGACTTTGGTATAAACCTTCTAACTGATGTCCATGAAATCACAGTGTTGTAATCAAGTTGTCTGAGTGACGTGACAACAATTAAATGTATGATCTGTGGGAAGGGAAGATAAATGATGATGTACATTTGGAGGAAAAATAGAAGGTGCCATATTGGACACAAGGACTCCTCTGATGTTATTGATGGGCTGTGCTCAGTTGCTCCAAGAAGCAGGAATGTTTTTCCTTTAATTCTCTTCCTCTATCTGAGTCAACGATCTTCAATGGTCTCTTCTGTGTGTATACTTATCACCCTCTGAGACTAACCATTCCAAACACAACTCATATCCCTTCTCTGACTCTTTTTGGGCTTCTATTAGTGCTGATGGCTTTCTGCTCCTTTTCCTTGGCTTACTTCCTGAAGGTAATTGTCCCTCTCTTTGCTTCTCATGGATTGGTCCTCTTCAGACCCCACACCTGGCTTCTCCTCTATCACTAATCCGAACTAACTATAGAGTTTGTCCCACCTGAGTTCTTTATTCCCACTACTAAAGCTCAGTCTCCACACTGGGCAGACAAAAAGTATTAATAGGCTGATCATCTTTTCCAAAGTCTCTGCCTTTAAAGCCATACATGGTAAAACTTGACTATATTTCTCCATCCCAGTTTTCATTCAGGTAAATCCCTATTCTGGTCTGCAACCCTAACAAGTTTGTTCTCACCTCTCTGATTTTGTGAGCCTTAGTCCCTCTACCTGAACTATTCTTGCCTCTTATATATGCTCATGTGAATTCTCTCCAGTGCTCCCCTCCACAAAACCATTCTTTCTCTATAACATACTATACTTCATACTATTTGCAATCATTCTTCTTGATAAGTACTTATGTATGCACTTTATTTATATTATAGAAATGCTTCACTTAAGAATATTATCTCCTTGGGGGCACCTGGGTGGCTCAGTCAGTTAAGTGTCTGCCTTCAGCTTGGATCATGGTTTTAGCATCCTGGGGTTGAGCCCTGCATTGGGCTCCCTGCTCAGTGGGGAGTCTGGTTCTCTCTCTCCCTCTGTGCGCTTGCCCCCACACACTCTCTCTCTCTCAAATAAATAAATAAATAAATAAATAAAATCTTTAAAAAAAAAAAAAAAGAATCTCATCTCCTTAACTGGATTGTAAACCTCTTGAGACCGGAACTGTGATGTGTATTTCTTCTGAGTTGTCACAGTTCTTTACAGAATGCCAAGCCTAGATAGTCTCACTTTTAAGGTTGGTGACAGACTAGACATTGTTAACTACAATGTGCCAGTGTATCTTTGATACAGCCATCAAACACATACATATAAAAAGTGCTTAAATGTGTAGGTTCTTCAATTTAGTTTTAGTGTGAGCTTGGGTTGACTTCATAGCCTGCAAAGAAAAAAGAACCTACCTGTGGCAGAAGATACAATGGGGATGTTGTAGGTAGTTAGCAATTTGCTAAGGAAACTCATCACATGTAAATTTCAAGTTACACTAAGACAGCCCTTACTTTTGGAAATAACTATTAGGCAGAGGAATGTTCTGATCTGCTATAGAGTAAATACTTGTGTCCACCCAAAATTCATATGTTAGAAGCTAATGCCCAGTGTGACACTATAAGGAGGTGGAAATTTTGGGAAGTAATTAGGTCATGCTAGTGAAATCCTTGTGAATGGGATTAGTGTTCCTAAAAAGAGACCCCATAGAGCTCCCTAACCCTTCCTATCATGTGATGATACAGTGAAAAAATAGATGTCTATGAACCAAGAAGTGGGTCTTCACCAGACACCAAATCTACTGGCATCTTGATTTTGGACTTCCCAGCTTCCAGAAGTGTAAGAAATAAATGTTTGTTTGGTTTTTTTACAAGCCCTCATCTATGGTATTTTATTATAGCAGCCCTGATGAACTAAGGTACTATCTTTTAGGGATAGAATAAAAATTTACCTCATTCTTATAGTGAGGAAAGCTATGGGGCTCTGTGCTTTCAGTAATTAACACATAGCTGTTTGATAGTTTCTCTGCTGAAAAGAGGCAGAAAAGATAGACAGGAAACTCAAAAGGAGAAACTTCTGAACTAGTCTTTTCTCATTCTAGAAGCCTCTTCCATGAAGTCCTAGATAGAAACTGGGTAAGAATAAAAACTTGTCCACCTAAGAATAAGAACCCATGGTTCTTTTGTTGGTAAGGCAAATAGAAATCTTGAAGCCATGTACTAGTCAGAAAGGAATTTGATTTAAAAACAAAGATTCAAATTGAAGTAGAATACAGCACCATAATTATAATCTGAGGATGAGACCATGCTTTAAATTATAGTTGATAAAGGATTATTTAGAAAGACACCAAATATATGTGTATTTTTCTATAAATGATTTCATGTGCCTGATCTTTAAGCATGTCTGATCATATTGCCTAAAGTAAGATAGACCAGCAAAATACAATATTCTTTATAAAATGTAAAGTCCTAGAAATCTACCATTTTTGTTGTGATCTAAGGTAAGCACACACACAATGGTTTAAATTTCATCACTCAAACCACTTACCCAAGGAACTTACTGCCACCTGTTGTTCATGTATCCAAATTACATGAAAAGTGCCTGAAGGGTATTTGAGTCTCTTGAGGGTTGAACTACATAACCACATATATAATGTGGCATTTGCCACCTATACTGACATCTTGATAATTTTATGAGACATCTGTATATTTCACTCTTAAGTGAGAGATAGCATTTGGAAGAGAAAATTGTGATAAGAGGAAGAAAGCTTGGATTTTATTCCAGCTTGGGAAAGTCATGTAACTTCCCAAACCTCAGTTTCCTCATCCATAAAATGGGATAATGATAATGATTGCCCTTACATACAGAGAGAGGTGTTTTGAGAATCCAAACAGAGACTATTGTGTGGAAAAGTTTTGCAAGATTGTGTATACCATATGCCTATTCTGTGTTGCCAATGTAAATGTTGAATAGGAAATGAAACAACATGCTGTCATGGGCTCAATGAATATTAAAATGCTACGGTTCACCTTCCTCCAATACCAGGTTAAATCTACTTTGGTTCCCCTGTGCTGTTCCAATAGATTCTGTGTGGCTCCCCACCCCTAAGCCCCTCAGCATGATATGACGTTTGCCAGAATTTTCCCTAGCCTAGAATATTCCACTTCTTAATCCCTCTTGATTGTACAAACTCCACAGTGATTTTAACTATGTTTTCTGAAGGAAAAGGAAAAATGACTATCCCTCTGGGCCAATAGTTAATTAAAAAGAGGAATTAGGAGCCCTGGATTTTTGCCTCATCTCTGCCAGTCTCTCATTATGCAACCTCTTATAAGTCATTTAACTTCTTTTTTAAAAATTTTATTTATTTATGCAACAGAGAGAGAGAGAGAGAGTGAGCACAAGAAGGTGGAGTAGCAAGCAGAGGGAAAGGGAGAAGCAGACAGAGGGAGAGGGAGAAGCAGGCTCCCCCTGAGCAAGGAAGTTAATGTAGGTCTCAATCCCAGGACCCTGGGATCATGACCCAAGCCAAAGGCAGATGTTTAACTGACTGAGACACCCAGGCACCCCAAGTCATTTAACTTCTTTATGCCAATATTTCCTCATCTATAAACAGAAGTTATAATCTTTTCATTGTACCTGTTTCACAAGGGTAGTGTGGTAGGCTGACAATAACCCCCCCAAAACATATCCATGTCCTAAATTCTGAAACTTGTGAATGTTACCTCATATGGCATAATAACGTCTTTGCAGATGTGATTAAATTAAGAATTTTAAGATGAGGAAATTATTCCTGGATTATTTGGGAAACCCTAAATACAATGATATGGATCTTTTTTAAAAAGATTTTTTAAAAAATTTTATTTATTTTACAGACAGAGATCACAAGTAGGCAGAGAGACAGGCAGAGAGAGAGAGGAGGAAGCAGGCTCCCTGCGGAGCAGAGAGCCTGATGTGGGGATCGATCCCAGGACCCTGAGATCATGACCCAAGCAAAAGGCGAGGCTTAACCCACTGAGCCACCCAGGTGCCCCATGACATGCATCTTTATAAGGGAGGCAGAAGGAAATTTGACAGCACAGAGAAGAGGGGGAGGTAACCTGACTACAGAGTCAGAGATTAAAGTGCTGTGGCTACATGCCAAGGGTTTCTGGTAGCCACCAGAAGCTGCAAGAGTTAAGGGACAGAAGATTCTCCCCTAGAACCTCTGGAGACTGTGTGGGCCTGCCAACCTTGATTTTTGCCCAGTAATGCTGATTTCAGACTTGTAGTCTCCTGAACTGTGAGAGAGTGCATTTCTGTGGTTTTCAGCCACCAAATTTGTGGTGATTCATAACAGCCACCACAGGAAACTAATAAAGGTGGTATGAGGATTATAGGCTCCTGGTGCATAGAATATAACCAATGAATGTTACACTGAACTCAAATCTGTTACAGATGTGAAAAATATAAAGTGCCATACATTTGTAAGGAGCAGTCATCATAACTTGATTTGGAGCCCCTAAACATTGGCCTTGAGGAATTCATCTTTAGAGAGTACAAATAGTGCTCCAATAGTGCTGGGTTGTTTAAAGTCAAGAGAGGCAATTGAAAAAATATTATATATGGGAGAGAATTAAATATCCAAATTATTTATGTGAAACCTGAAGTGGTATCCTCTATATGTAGACCACTTTGATCCATCAGGCTTGGAAAATACAGTCTGTGTGGTTCCCTAAGGGTTAATGTCCAGGATCTCTAACTGAACTTATTTCTAGGACAGTAGTTCTCAACTGGAGGCAAGGAACATCAGTGGTAATTCAATACATTTTTGGTTGTCACGATTTGGGAGGGAGGGAGCTTTTAACAGCTAGTGGGTGGAGGCCAGGGATGTTGTTATGCATCTTACAGTGCAGAGGATGGCCCCACAACAAATCCTTATCTGGCTTAAAATATCAAGAGTGCTGAGGTTGAGAAATACTGCTCTGGGGAGAAAGAACACTAGTAGCAGACTAAGCTGTTCCCTGTGTTTTTTTAAAATTTACTTCTTCTGGATTAGAAAAGAATATTTTTAAAAAGTTCATTCAATACTTTGGGAGTTGGTGGGATGGTAAGCTTATTAGAACCCTCATCTGGATGGCTTTGTTGGCTTACAGCCAGTGGAAGGAAAAGTTTTGGCGTTCTTTCCAAAGTTCTCATTGCAAGGAACAGCTCTCCTGGGAGGATGAGCTGAGCCAGAGTCTGGAGTTTCCCTCTGTACCAGTTCTTGGATCAGTGGCTTCATTCTCAACCCCCTGCAGGTTGTCATGCTCTTACAGTCACCAGGGCCCCCAATATATTATTTAGAATGAGAATGTTTGTTTACATGCCTAGACAAAGTGGATCTGGCATTTCTGTTGCACTGCAGTAAAAGGTTAGAGCTTACATAAGCCAGATAAATGCAAAGTCAAGGTGACTCTATTTTATGTATCACATTAACACAGAACTGTAAATCCTTGGGGGCACATTTTAGGAATCAAGGGAAGTCATAGCTATACTGCCTAGAAAAGGAAAAAGATGCATGCAATTTAGAGAAAGAACATGGATAATGAGAACTGTGTAGAAGTATAGAACCTTGGCATCTTTCCCATCTGGAATCTACCTTGGTTGTGAAGGAAGTCTGTAAAGGAGATTAAGCAGGACCAAGTCAGAAGGACCAACTGTGTCCATTTCTCTCCTTCTATTTTTGTCTACCTTATCTTGACCATATTATTTTTGCCCCACTTTTCCTGCTCTCCAAGAGTTAAAAAGAATGTGCAAGCTAGAACTTTTCTTGGCCATTTAATTCATTTAACAAGGAACTTCTCCACCAGACAATGAACTTCATGAGGGCAGGGACCCTTGTCTTACTTCTTCAATCTTCAGCACTTTGTGCAGTATCTGCTGCATAGTAGGTGCTCAAATATTTGTTGGAGAATGAATGAATGAATTCTCAAGTCTTTTTTTTTTCTGTCATTGTTGCACCTGAGGCCCATATTCTGGTTTGTCTTCGGTGATTCTGTTGGTCAGATGACTGACATCCATCCACAAATATCCACTGAGTATCTCTTTGAAAGTGGTTTTCAAACTTAATCAGACAGCAGAATCATGGAGAGGGCTTGTTCAAACACTGATTGCTGGGCCCCACCCACAGAGTTTCTGATTCAGTGGGGCTTGAGAATTCACATTTCTGACAAGTTCTCAGGTGATTCCAGTGTACTCTAAAGTGCTCAGAGGCAGCATACTTTGGGAACCACTGCCTGAAGTTTATGCTATGGTTTTGTATAGTAGACACAGCTCGTCACAGCTGAGAACAACAGTGCTATTGATTAGCTCTTCTGGTGGAGAGGAAACAGCATGAAGTAAAAATAAATGCTCAACTTTACCAATATTTCTTAAAATGCTAATTTAAAAAATGAGTCTTCTTCCCCAGCAGAGCAGTTAAAAAAAAAAAAAAAAGGAGACTATTCCATAATGGTAAGAAAGTAGGTATTTCATGCTTGACTTGTGGGAGTCGACTTTGGTACAGCCTTCCCTTCACTGTCTATTTCTTATCCTTCAGATCTCAGCTTAATTGTCCCTTCCTTACAGAAGACTTTCATGCCTGCCTAATCCAAAGAAAGATTGTTCTTATCATTCATAGTGTTTGATATTTTATAAACCTCTGTGAATATTTATTAATGTGTTTACTGATTTAATGCTTGCTATCCCTACTATACTAGTCCCTGGAAGGTTGTGTCCATACCTATTTTGTTCATTGCCCTATCTCTAGCATGCAGTACTATGTTTGGCATCTGGAAAGACCTCAATTACTTGATCGATATCTGTTGATTAGTGCTGTTTATAGTTGTAAACAATTTAATTATTTATTTTTTATAGTTGTAAATTATTTAAATGATAGGCAATAGGTGTTTGACTAAAAAAATATGGTACAGTCAGTCAGTGGACAGTTTTGCATCTACGAAATATATTTTTATAGAAATATATCTATTGACATGTAATGATGCCAAGAAATATGAGAGATGATAAAAACAGGTTCCAAAACAGCAATCTGACATGATTTTGGAAAAAAAAAAAATTTCTAATTGACTCTAAGATGCCATGATTTTAAGACACATCATCTATATGATAACCCTAACCATATTTGTGTGGGAAGCACTACCACATCAACTGTGAACATCCATTGGAAGACACAGTCCTATTCCAAATCACAAGCATATGAAAGAAAATGCATAATAGAGTCTAATATACACAGAAAAGGGTTTGAAACATTATACACTGAGGTGTCAAGAGTAGTTTTTTTCTGTATAGATAGTTATGGGTGTTTATTGGTATTTTTTTTTCTTCTTTTTGCTTATTTGCAGTTGCTGACCTTTTGTAATGAGTATAGTTAGTGTTGGCAATAAAAGGGAACCTCTTTAAAGATACCATGCTTATTCCTTTCTTCTTGGAGGTTAATCAAGAACAAGAGCAAATCCTCAACCCTGACTCCTATCCCAACAGTGGAATGCTTAATACCAAGTACCTATTGAGTTTGGATCATTGCAAGGTATTAAAAGAAGCACTGGATTTGAAATGTCTAGATATGATTTTGAGTTCTGGCTCTGCTGAGTAAACTTAAAAGTATACATAGACTTGCTGTTTTTCATCTGTAAAATGGACAAAAAAATGCCTTAGATGATTATCTCAGGGATAGGATAGTTGGTCTCCTACATAGTGTAATGTAGAAGACAAAGTAATAATTAACATCCTGGTTCCCATTCTCATGGATGGCAATATTGCTTTGACAAAAAGCAAAAATAATAACTGGGGTTGAGGGGTTGAGGGGAGTGACATCACCAAAATGGCAGCATAGGTTATTCCTGACTTTTCCACCCCTTCCCTGAAAAACAAATATTTAAGAATGAAACACCACTGAGAGAATCCTAGAACATGGGGGCAAGGCTGAAGTGGCCCACTGCATCTCAGAGTCCAAGAGAGACTATCTTAGAAGAGTAAGAGAAATGGCTATATGTTGACCACAATGCCCCTCCCCCAGGACAGTGCAGTACTGATTTGCCTGTTCTTTCAGTGCAAAAGAGAATTCAGGAGGGAGAACCAGCCTACCTTAGCACTGTGTGTCACTTTTTGGGAGCCCATATTCTGATCTTGGACAACAAGGACTGCAGGTTACTCTGCAGGGCCCAGCCACCAAGAATATGACTATAATAGAAAAGGGGAGAATGGCTTGCAACAACCAGCACACAGATCTTGGCAGACTGAGTTCATACCTGCTGTGCCCAAGTAGTAATCCTAACCAGTGGCTTTTGCTCTTCTATAGAACAAAGTCAGGGGTGCACTCAGCAGGGTGCAGATCTACATGATTCAGATCCCCAGACAAAAATTCTGCCAGGCCTAGAACCTGGTGTGTCCATACACAGGCAAGGTGCTGAGTCATAGCACCCTTTCCCACTGTGGAAAGTATCTTCCCACTCCATCTGACCAGAAGGGCTGGTGACAACTCCTGGGGGCTCTGTGTCCCTGGGGTACCTGAGCTTAGAGAAGGACAGACAGAGCCAATAGTTTGTGGTGCAAAATCAGTGGCCCAGTTTGGCCAGAAACTTGGGGTATAGATCAGCGTAAATTAAGACAACAAATAGCTTTACCAGTTTTAAAGCTGCTTTTCCTGCTGTGCCCAAGTACAGGATTCAATTCATAGCCCTACTTGTCACTGATACATCCTTTAACCTGTCCAGAGAACCTAACCAGAACACACAGGAAGGTACAAACACCATACAACAGCCCTATGTACCATGGCACTTGAAACTAGAGCACAGCTCATGTCTTTCCCTCTCTGCAGAGCAAAATTGGTGCTCTCACCTGACCAGAAAATATAGTGTAAACTCAGGCCCGATTTGGACTTCCAAATGAGCTATATAGGCCCTGGGCTCTGGCCTGCTGCCCTTCCACTGCAGTGAAGTTAAATCCTGACTCCCTCTATGACTGAATATAATATCCAGTCCTGTTTATCTAATAAACCTGATCAGAGAATTCAGGCAATTGTAAAGCCCATCTTTGGGCAGGGAAGCAAGTCAGTAGTCTTATCCAACTGTTTTCATTCAGTGGTATACCCCTATCCCTATTCTTGGAGCTCAAATAGTTGCCTCACCCCAAAATAGACCATAAAAACAGGACCCACCTATCCAAAGACATTACTAGCAGACATACACAGAAAACCAAACTGCAATGACTGGTGAAGAACTATCTCTGCCAAAGTGAATCTATAAAGTCTGAAAGAAGAGCCCCATACTCAAATGCACAAATACCAACATAAAGAATCAAGAATAATAAAAAAAATGAGGTAAATAAGACAGCACCAAAAACAAAACAAAACAAAAAAACAAAAAACCAAAACAAAACAAAATAAAAAAATAAATGAATAAAGCTCCAAAAAGCTGACCCTAAGGAAATACACATCTGTGAACTGTCAAAAAATTCAGAGTAATTCTTTTAAGAAAATCTAGTAAGGTAAAGAAAACACAGACAACTAAATGAAATTAGGAAAAAGATGTATAAACAAAACAAAAATTTGGCAAGAAATAGCAAACATCAAATACACACACACACACACACACACACACACACACAAAACAATCCTAGAGTTGAAAAATACAGTAACTGAAGAATTAAGTAGAGAATTTCAAAAGTAGACTTGATCATGAAAAAGAAAGAATTAGCAATTTGAAAGATTAGGACATTGGAAATTACCCAGTCAGAGGAATAAAGAGAAAATAGAAAAAAAGAATGAATAAATCCTATGGGAATTATGGACACAATGAAAAGAAACAAAATTAGCATTATTAGAATTCCAGAAAAAGAAGAGAAGAGAAAGATACAGAATATATATTTAAAGCAATAAGGGCCAAAAACTTCCTGACCCTGGGGAGAGAAATGAACATGCATATCCATGAGGCCCAAAAAATCCCAAATGGATTGAACCTGAATAGGGGTACATTGACACACATTATAATTAAATTGTCAAAAGTCAAAGATAAAGAATTTTGAGATCAGCAAGAGAAAAGAGAGGAGTTATACATAAGGGAACTCCCATAAGACAATAAACAGATTTCGTACCAGGAACTTTTCAGATCAGGAGAAAACGAGATGACATATTCAAAATATTGAAAGGAAATAACTGTCAATCATGAATTCCATACCCAGCAATGCTGTTCTTCATAAACAAAGGAAGAATAAAGACTTTCCCAAGCAAACAAAAGCTGTAGGATTTATTACCACCATACCTATCTTATGAAAAATTCTACAGGAAGCTCTTTGAAGGGAAATAAAAGAACACTAGTTAACATCATAAAAGCATAGTATATGTCTTATTGGTGTTAGTAAATATATAGTCTTAATTACATTCTACAATGGTAATAGTAGTGAATAACTCACAACTCTAGTTTAAAAGTTAAAAAATGTAGCAAAATAATCATAAATACAATAACCTGTTATACAATATAAAAAACAAGTAAATTGTAACAGAAATAACTTAAAATGTGAGGGAAGAAGTAAAAGGATAAAATATATGCATTATATTGAAGTTCATTTATTATCAGTTGAACATAGGGTATTATGAGTTTGTGTTTGTGTTATTGTAAGTTTATGTTACCTTAAGGTAAACACAAGGAAAAATCTTGTAGTAATTACACAAAAGAACACGATAAGGAAGCCAAAGCATACCGAGTCCAAAAAATGTTAAAACACAAAAAATACATCAGGATAACAAAAGAACAATGGAGGTACAAAAATATATAAAATATTTAACAAAATGGTAATAGTAAGTCCTTACCTATCAAAATTACTTAAAATGTAAAGGGATTAAATTCTCCAAAAGGAACAATGACTGAATGAATTAAAAAAAAATGAGATCCAAGAATACGTTGCTTACAAGAGAATCACTGTAGCCTTAAAGGCACATATAGATGAGAGTCATATGAAAAAGACATTTTAAGCAAATAGCAACAGCAACAAAAAAAGTAGGAATGGTTATTTTATATCAGACAAAATAGACTTCAAAAATGGTAAAAAGAGATAAAGTCATTATATAATGATAAAAGGGTCAATACATCAAGAAGATATAACAATTATAAATATTTATGTATCCAAAACATCAAAGCACCTAGATATATAAAGCAAAAACTGCACTAAAGGATGAATAAACAGTACTACAATAATTGTAGGGGACTTTAATACCACACTCTCAACAGCTGATAGATCATCTAGAGAATCAATTTGGAAACAGCAAAATTGAACAACACTGTATAGATCAAATGAATGGTCTATCCAACCACAGCAAAATACACATTCTTCTCAAATACACATGGAACATTTTCTAAAATAGACCTTATGCTAGACCACAAAAGAAGTCTCAGCAAATTCAAGAAGATTGAAATAATACCAAGTATCTTCTCTGGCCACAATGTCATGAAACTAGAAATCAATAACAGGAGGAAAACTGGAAAATTCATGAGCACATGGAAATTGAACAACAGTCTCCTGAACAAAGAAGAAATTAAAGGGGAAATAAAAAAATTTCTTGAGACAAACAATAATGGAAACACAACATACCAGAACTTATGGGAATGCAGCAAAAGCAGTTCTAAGAGGGAAGTTCATAGCAATAAAAGCCTATGTTTAGAAGCAAGAAAGATCCCAAATAAGCAACCTAACTCTATACCTTAAGGAACACAGGAAAGAAGAAAAAACTGCACCCAAAGTTAGCAGAAGAAAAAAAATAATAACAAATATTAAAGCAGAAATAAATGAAATTGAGAACAGAAAACAATAGAAAAGATTAACTAAGAGTTGGTTCTTTGAAAATATAAACAAAATTGACAAACCATTAGCGAGACTAAACAAGGCAAGACGAGAAAAGACCCAAATCAATAAAATTATGATTGAAAAGGGGACATTAAAACTGATAACACTGAAATTCAAATGATCAAGAAGCTAATATGAACAACCATATGAAACAAACTGGACAATCTAGAAGAAATGGAAAAATCTTAGAGATGTACAACTTACCAAGGCTTACCAGGAACAAACAAAATCTGAATAGACCAATAACTAGTAGGGCCATGAAATTAGTGATTGAAAATCTCCCAATGAAGAAAAACTCAGACTTCACTGGTGAATTTTACCAAACATTTAAAGAAGAATTAACATTGATACTTCTCTAAATCTTCCAAAAAATTGAAGCAGAGGAAACACTGACAAACTCATTTTATAAAACCAGCATTATTCTAATACCAAATAAGAAAAAGACTGTACTAGAAAATAAAACTACAGGTCAGTATCCCTGATGAATATAAATGCAAAAGCTTTCAATAAAATGCAAGTAAACTGATTACTATCACATTAAAAGGATCATTCACCAAGACCAAGTGAGATTTATCAATGGAATACAAGGATGGTTCAATATACATAAATCAACCAATGTGATACATTACATTAATAGAATGAGAGAAAAGAATTATATGATCATCTCAGTAGATTCAGAAAAAGCACAAGACAAAGTTCAACATCCATTTATTATATAAACTCTTAACAAATTAGGCATGGAAAGAATATATCTCAACAAAATAAAGACCATAAATGACAAACCCACAGCTAATGTTATACTCAATGGTGAATGGATTGAAAGCTTTTCCTCTAAGCTCAGGAACAAGACAAGGGTGCCTACTCTCATCAATCCTATGTAACATAGTACTGGAAGGCCTAAATAGATCAATCAGGTACGAAAGAAAATAAAAGTATCTGAGTTGGAAAATAAGAAGTAAAATGTATCTATTTGCCGATAACATGGGTTTATATATGGAAAATGTTAAAGACTCAATAAAAATACTGTGAGATCTAGTCAATAAGTTCAGTAAAGTCACATGATACAAAATAAACATATAAAAACCAGTAGAATTTCTATATATTATCAACAAAATTTCTGAAAAACAAATAATTGCTCCAGTTTATAATACTATCAAAACCAATAAAATAATAAAGGTAAATATCTAGTAGTAGAATTATTGAATCATATGGAATTTGTATTTTTAATTTTCTGAGGAACCTCCATTCTGTTTTCCATAGTGTCTATACCAATTTACATTTCCACCATTCCCCTATATCTTGCCAACACTTGTTATTTTTCTAGCCACTCTGACAAGTGTAAGGTGATACCTAATATAATTTTGATTTGAATTTCCCTGATGATGAGTGATGTTGGGCATCTTTTCATATGTCTTTTGTCCATCTGTATGTTTTCTTTGGAAAAATGTCTATTCAGATCCTCTGCCCATTTTTTTAGATTATTTATGGTTTTTTTGTTGTTGAGTTGTATAAGATCTTTATATTTTTTGAATATTAACCCCTTACCAGATATATCATTTGAAAATATCTTCTCACATCCATTAGGTTGCCTTTTTGTTTTGTTTCCTTTGCTGTGCAAAGATTTTATTTATTTATTTATTTATTTATTTGACATATAATGTATTATTTGCTTCAGGGGTACAGGTCTGTGAATCATCAGTCTTATACAATTCACAGCACTAACCATATGAGCAAAAGATTTTTATTTTGGTATAGTTCCACTAGTTTATTTTTGTGTTTGTTTCTCTTGCCTGAGTAAATATATCTAGAAAAATGTTACGGCTGATATCAAAGAAATTTCTGCCTGTTTTCCTCTAAGAGTTTTATGGTTTTATGTCTCATATCTAGGGTATTTACTTGGAGAAGACAAAAACCTTAATTCAAAAAGATATATGAACTTCTATGTTTATTGCAACCTTATTTACAAAGATCAAGATATGAAAGCAACCCAAGTGTCTGCTGATAGATGAATGGATAAAGAAGATGTGAGAATACACACACACACACACACACACACACACACAATGGAATATGACTCAACCATAAAAAAAATAGATCTTGAGTAAAGGGATGGAGGAGCATTTATCATACACATGGATAAAAAAGAAAGCCAGTGTAGCAGTACTTCTATCAGATAAAATAGACTTTAAAAAAACTATAACAAGAGACAAAGAAGGACACTCTGTAATTATTAAAGGGAAAACCCAACAAGAAGATAGAAAAATGGCAAATATTTATGAACCTGAAATAGGAGCACTCAAATACTTAAAGCAGTTAATAACAAATACAAAGGAAGTAATTGGTACTAATATAATAATAGTGGGAGACTTTAACACCCCACTTAGATCAATGGGCAGATTATCCAAACAGAAAATCAAAGAAACAATGGTTTTGAATGATATATTGAACCAGATGGACTTAACAGGTATATTCAGAACATTCCATTCTAAAACAACTTCTCTTCAAGTGCACATGAAACAGTCTCTAGAATAGATTACATATTAGGCCACAAAACAAGTCTCAACAAATTGAAAAAGATCAAAGTCATTCCATGCATCTTTTCTGACCGCAACTCTATGAAACTAGAAATCATCCATAAGAAAAAACCTAGAATGAACACAAATACATGGAATTTACATAATGTTCTACTAAACAATCAGTGGGTCAACCAAGAAATCAAAAAAGAAATGCAAAATAAATGGAGACAAGTGAAAATGAAGACACAATGGTCTAAAATCTTTGGGACGCAGCAAAAGTAGTTCTACAGTAGGAATTTTATAGCAATACAGGCCTACTTCAAGAATCAAGAAAAATATCAAATAAACAACCTAACCTTATATGTAAAGGAGCCATAAGAAAGAACAATAAGCAAAACCCAAAACCAGTCGAAGGAAGGAAATAATAAATATTAGAGAAGAAATAGACAAAATAAAAACTAAAAAAGAAAAAACAAAAAAAACCCCCAACAGAACAGATCAATGAAGCAGGAACTCATTCTTTGAAAAGACCAATAAAATTGAAAACCTTACCCAGAATTATCAAAAAAAGAGAGAGAAGGCTCAAATAAAATCAGAAATGAAAGAAGAGACATAACAACCAACACCACAGATATACAAAGGATTATAAGAGAATATTATAGAAAAATTACATACCAGCAAACTGAACAACTTAGAAGACACGGATAAATTTCTAGAAACATATAACCTCCTAAAATTGAAGGAGGGAGAAATAGAAAATTTGAACAGAACAATTTCCAGCAATGAAATTGAATCATTAATCTAAAAAAAACTCCAACAAACAAAAGTTCAAGACCAGATGGCTTCACAGGTGAATTCTACTAAACATTTAAAGAAGAGTTATTACCTATTATTCTCAAAGTATTCCAAAAAATAGAAAAGGAAGGAAAACTTCCAAATTCATTATGGGAGGCCAGCATTACCCTGATACCAAAACCAGATAATGGTGATACAAAAAAAGAGAACTAAAGGACAATATGTCTGATGAACACAGGTGCAAAAATCCTCAGCAAAACATTAGCAAATTGAATTCAACAATATATTAAAAAAATCATTCACCATGATCAAATAGGATTTATTCCTGGGATGTAAGGGTGGTTCAATATTTGCAAATCAGTCAATGTGACACATCATGTCAATAAGAGAAAGGATAAAAACCATATGATCATTTCAATAGGTACAGAAAAAGAATTTGGCAAAGTACAATATCCATTCATGATAAAAACCTTCAACAAAAGGCATCCAGATTGGTAAGGAAGAAGTAGAACTTTCATTATTTGCAGATGACATGATACTATATATAGAAAGCCCTAAGGAGTGCACCAAAAAACTACTAGAACTGATAAATGAATTCAGTAAGGCCACAGGATATAAAATCAATGTACAGAAATCTGTTGCATTTCTATATAATATTAATGAAGCAACAGAAAAAGAAATTAAGAAAACAATCCAATTTACAATTATATAAAAAATAACAAAATACTTGAGAATAAATTTCACCAAGGAGGTGAAAACCCTATACTCTGAAAAGTATAAAACATTGACGAAAGAAATTAAAGACAAATCAAACAAATTAAAAGATATCCCATGCTCATGAATTAGAAGAATAAGTATTGTTAAAATTTCTATACTACCCAAAACAATCTACAGATTTAAAACAATCTCTATCAAAATACTAACAGCATTTTTCACAGAACTAGAAAAAATGATCCTGAAATTTATGGAACCACAGAAGACCCCAGATAGCTAAAACAATTTTGAAAAAGAAAAAGCTGGAGGCATCACAAGTCCAGATTCAAGTTACAGTGCAAATGTGTACTAATTAAAACAGTATGGTACTGGCACAAAAATAGACACAAAGATAAATGGAATAGGATAGAAAGCCCAGAAATAAACCAATGATTACATAGACAATCTTCAACAAAGGAGGCAAAAATATGCAATGGGAAATAGTCTCTTCCTCAAATGGTGTTGGGAAAACTGGGCAGCAACATGTAAAAGAAAGAAAGTGGACCACTTTCTTAGACCATACCAACAATAAACTCAAAATGTATTAAAGCCTTAAATGGGAGACTTGAAACCATAAAAGTCCTAGAATAGAGGACAGGCAGTAATTTCTCTGACATTGGCCATAGCAATTTTTCTAGGTATGTCTCCTTAGCCAAAGCAAATATAAATAGTAAAATTAAAATTAAATTAAATTAGCTAAATTAAATTAAAATTAAATTAAAATTTAAATTATAAATTAAAAAAGCAAAAATAAACTGTATCAAAATAGAAAACTTCTGCACAGTAAAACAAATCAAATAATCAATGAAACTATCTAACTTACTAAATAAATAAACTAAATAAATAAATGAACAGATAAACAAATCAATGAAACTAAAATAAAAAAATACGGAATGAGAGAAGATATTTGCAAATGACATATCCAATAAAGGGGTAGTATCCATATATGAAGAACTGATACTTAACACCCAAAAATCAAATAATCTACTTAAAAAATGGGCAGAAGACATGAACAGGTATTTCTCCAAAGAAGACATCTAGATGGCCAACAGACACATGAAAAGATGCTCAATATCATTCATCAGCACAGAATGCAAATTCAAAATAAATGAGACATTACCTCACACCTGTGAGAATGGCTAAAATCAACACAAGAAACAGCAGGTGTTGGCAAGGAAGTGGAGAAAAAGGAACACTCATGCACTATTGGTAGGAATGCAAACTGGTACAGCCACTCTGGAAGACGGTATGTAGATTCCTCAAAAAATTAAAAATAGAACTACTCTATGATCTATTGGTTATTTATCCAAAAAATACAAAAACACTAACTCTAAAGGATATATGTACCTCAATGTTTATTGCGATATTATTTACAATAGCCAAACTATGGAAGCCACCCAAGTGTCTATCAATAGATGAATGAATAAAGAACATGTGTTATATATACATATTAATAATATGGAATATTTTCAGCCATAACAAAGAAGGAAATCTTGCCATTTGCAACAACATGGATGTAGCTAGAGCATATAATGCTAAGCAAAAACAAACAAAACAAAACAAAACAAAAAACACGCAAAGAAAGAAAAATACAATATGATTTCATGCATATGTGTAATTTAAGGAATTAAATTAACAAAAGGAAAGAAGAGATAATCCAAGAAACAGACTCTTAGCGATAGAGAACAAACTAATGGTTACCAGCTGGGAGGTGGGTGGGAGAATGGGTGAAAAAGGTGATTTAGATTAACGAGTACACATACCGTGATGAAAAAAAAATTAAGGAGAGGTTACAGAATTTAACAAAATTGCAGAATTTTAAAAAATGAGATCTTGTCATTTGCAACAACATGGATAGAACTACAAAGTATTTATTATAAGTGAAATATGTCAGACAGAGAAAGACAAATACCAAATGAATGCACTTATATGTGGAGTCTACAATAGCCAGGGGCTCTTTGGTGGTTTGGTTTGTTAAGTGTCTGCCTTTGGCTCAGTTCATGATCCCCAGGGTCCTGGGATGGAACCCCACATTGGGCTCTCTGCTAAGTGGGGAGCCTGAGCCTCCTTTTCCCTCTGCCTTTCCTCCTGCTTGTGCTCTCTCTCTATCAAATGAATAAATAAAATCTTAAGAAATAAAAAATAATTAATTTAAGAAATTAATTAAATTAATTAAGATTAACTAAAAATTAAAATAACCAAAATATGGAAAGAGCCCAGATGTCCATGGATAAAGATAAATGGTGTGTGTATACACACACACACACACACACACACACAGACACACATATATACAGCATTGATGTGTGTATATATATATGACATATATATATAAATATTACTCAGCCATCAAAAAGAATGAGCTCTTGCCATTTGCAATGATGTGAATAGAACTAGAGGGTGTTATGCTAAGTGAAATAAGCCAGTCAAAAAAAGACAAATACCATATCATTTCACTCATATGTGGAATTTAAGAAACAAAACAGATGACCATAGGGGAAGGGAAGGAAAAATGAAATAAGAGGGAAATAGGTAGGCAAATCATAGGATACTCTTAACCATAGGGAACAAACTGAGGGTTACTGAAGCTAAGTGGGTGGGGGAATGGGGTAACTGGGTGATGGGCATTGAGGAGGGTACTGGAAGTAATGAGCACTAGATGTTGTATTTAACTGATAAATCATTGAACTCTACCTCTAAAACTAATAATATAGTATATATCTATTAAATTAAATTTAACTGAAAAATTAAAAATAATTTAAAAATGAATAAACAGGAATCAGATGGCAATATCAGGCAATCTGAAGAAAACCTGTCAGCAAATGGCAACATTACCATTCCTGTATTCAAGTAGAAAGCATTCTAACTGCAAAAATGGAAACACTTTACCAATGAGGTCACTCATGAGTACAAAGCCTTTAGTGGTTCAATTCCAGAAGCTGACATTTAAATCAACTTTGGGAACTTGGTTTGCATTTATATATATGGTTATATGTGGTGCCTTCCTTCTAAAGCGGAATCACAAAAGACTATTTAACCCAGAATATGTTTGAAATAGTAGCTATTGCTAATAAAAAATATGGTAGGCTTGAATACCGTTTTGTTCTTTTTTTAAGTTTTAATTTTAGTTCTACTATAGTTACTATACAATATTATATTAGCTTCTGTTGTACAATATAGACCATTTTGTTCTTTGAAAGACAACGAATGGAGATCACAATTTGTTTGATGTATTTTAAAAGCTAGTCCTGAAGTAAAAGCAAATTTAATTTGAGAAATCAGAGAGGAGAATCGTGAAGACTTGGAGAATCTGAAGAGACTTTGACAAACTGTGGATCAGAATGGTAAGGGAAGGACTTTTAGATCAGGTAATCCAAGTCTGCTACTTTTTGCCTGTATGACTTAGATTCTTTGAGCTTCAGTTTCCTCATTTATAAAATGGTGGTAAGCAGTACCAATGTTTTCAGGATTGGAGTGAGAACTAAATGAAATTCTGTGTGCCACAACACCTACCATAGTAAGCGCTTAACAAATGCTGTTCCCTCACCTTTAAAGGGCCTTGGAGATTAATGACACCACTTCTGACGCTGGTACATCAATAGCACCATCCCTATACCCTGCTATTTAAAATTAATAGAGGAATGACAAGTGGAGCTATATGGGAAACTGGTATAGAGTTATTCTGGTACAACAGATCAAGAGTTAGCCTAAAGAGGAGATATAGGAAGGGGGTAGAAGAAAGTGTGCATGTGCATGAAACAATTTCCTGGTGTGATAACGAAGTGTAGGAAAATGGACCGCACTGCAAGTGTATACTTTCCCTGAGGTGGGACAAAGGAGATGTCCAACATCTCCTTTGTCCAAGGGGAGGGTACATGGCACCAGGTATCAGTCTTTCCATATATGACAGTTCCTAATGTATTTAAAACTGTTTTTAAGAAACCTGTTAGCTTACATGTATCAAATTAGCTCACATGTATCTAGCTTACATGATTCCAGTTGTTGTGTCATAATTTTACACAAGTCTTAATAAAGCAGACCTGGCAAAGCTGCTATGTGGTAATATTTTGAGAGTCACCAGTTTAGGTGGATACATGCATTTAAAAAGTATTATGAGCTCCACATTCTTCAGATTTGATCTTTTTCTTCATATATTGGAATGTTCAACCAATCTAAACTAGTTGAGGTTTGACTGTGGTACAAAATTATCAACAACTTGAGGTGATATAGTACTATAAAGTAATGAGGGTGGGGTAGATGAATATGGGAAATATCTCCTGGAAGCAGTATGTTCTGAGCTGAGCCTTGAAGAGAGTGATGTAGATTGGTAGCAAAGGGGGGTGAACTGTCAAGGGAGAAGAACTTCATATATTTAATAATAGAGGGACAAGGTTTTTTGTGGATGAAGGTCTCAAGAAATCGGTACACAGAGATGAGGTGGTTGAGGTGAAGATGCTGGAGGCTGGACTAAGATGCTTGGATTTAGTTGCATAGATGATAGGGAACCACTATGAAATACTGCAATACGGAGTGACAGGATGTGAGTTAAAAGACTGTAACTGGTGTGCCTGGGTGGCTCAGTTGTTAAGCGTCTGCCTTTGGCTCAGGTCGTGATCCAGGGGATCAAGCCCCGCATCGGGTTTCCTCCTCACTGGGAAGGCCGATCCTCCCTTTCCCACTCCCCCACTTGCCCTGGTTGTGTTCTCTCTCTCTCTCTCTCTCTCTCTCTCTCTCTCTACCTGTTAAGTAAATAAATAAAATCTTAAAAAAAAAAAGACTATAACCATGACTGTGGCTATGGTATACTTTGATCGTTCCCAAACCTGGCTTAAAAAATTCAGATGTCAATACAGGTGGGTATGAGATAGGTGGGCATAGGGAATCAATGGTGACATGTGACAGAGGTGAGGACCATGGCCAGAACCAGGTATCAGAACCCCAAAACCTGACTGTCCTTCAATATATACAAGCAAAACCACCTGCTCTTTTTGAAAGTTCTCATATTGCTTCCTCTTCCTGGGATTCCTTTTCTATCTTGAAAATTCTGCCCATTACTCAAGACCCAGCTCAGATGTAGCCACCCCTCAGGAGGCTAACCTGGTCCGTGTCTCTCTCTCCCGACTGCTGTGATCTCTCCTGTGATTACTTTGGGAGAGGATACAAGAAAACCATAGGACTAGAGTTCATAGGGGAATTGGAGGAATTCAGCCAGTTGCACATCATGAATAAGGGAATCGTTTGAAGGGAGCATGGAAGTTACAGGACAAGGGAAGGTTCATGATGTCATCCTCACTCACTCTCCACATAACTGAAACACATTGCAGTTTGTGTGTGCCTGCTTATGTGCAATTACAGAAACTTAGTGTAAGCACAAGAGAAAATGGCAGAGCCAATGCCATTTTAAATCTAGAAGTTTCTACTCCTAGAATGAGCTCATTGTCAGTCATATTACCAAATAAAACCAGCAACAATCCAATTAATAAACTATTATTAAGTGTGCTACAAAAATTATCTAGAGGTCTTTGTGAAATATCTTTTTTTTCTTTTTGGTGAGGGGGTGTTTGACAACCTTTAAGACCAGAAATTGAAAGTACTGAACTTAGAATTGGAGCTTCAGATTGCTAAATAATGAAGGATTAAACTAAGATTTTAAAAAGATTACTCTCTCTAAAGATATTATTTTAATGCTAACTGTTTTAATGAAAACAAAGAGGATTTGGAACTGTTATATATTTATAAATTATTTCAAAATATAGTTAATTTCATCTTATATGAAGTTAAATATGTTTAAATTGTATACTTTCAAATTTCTTTTTTGTGTTTGTTTTGTAATGTATACAGTATGGTAGTTTGTGTGTGTGTGTATCTATCTATCTATATATATCAGACTTCTCTTAATAGCAGAGAAATAAAGAAAACTTGAAAAGCTTTGTACTAAGCAACTGCATATTTACAATGAGAAGGAAAGGGAAAGGGTACCATCCACTGAAAGGGCTTTTTATTTTCAGAGACAAGGTAGGGGCAACTACCAAATTAAGCGTTTTTAAGATTGGTATTTTAATATTTTAAGATCAGAGGTTAAAAGAATATTAGTGTATCACAGGAAAGTAGAGCAGGGAATAGCAATGATACCTGTAAGAGATGGGAGTCATGGATATTAAAGCTGCTGCTGATCCATACTGTGCCTTTGTACAAGCTAGAAAAAGGTTCACCTTCCTTCAAGCAGATGCAGCTTCACACCAGAGTCCATAGCTTGGTCTGTCTGTTGACCGGCTCAAGCTGAGCCCCCATTTACTCCCATCACTATTGTGCAGTACATAACCTGAACAACTGTATACAGTGGCCCTGTGTGAGAATACTTAATAAATGGCATATCCACTTTAAAAGCCTCCCTAAGTGATTCTGACGACCAGTCAAATTTATAAACTATAGGTCTATACAATAACATGTTTACTTATTTATTCTATAAACTGTAAAATTCTTAAGAGAGAAGCATTTTAAATATAATTTTAAAAATATATAATTCTGATATATATATGTGTGTATATATATATACATCTATCTATCTATTTATCAAATATAGATATATATATTTCTGACATTTCATTTCACGAAACTTGCCTTCCCACCAATAAGTCTGATTTAGGGAATGTCTATAACCAGTAATCTTGCTGGAGGACCCTGGGTTACTCACCTTCCCTCTCTGAGCCTGTTTCTTCTGTTCTAAAATGAAAGGAGTTGAACAAGATGATCTGGAAGATCCTTTCCAGACATAGTACCGTATGTTTAGTGCATTTTACTGCTTAGCGATGTATGAAAATTCTCTGCCAGGCAGCCTGTGCAGCTACATTTTACTGGCTGAATTTGGCTCATTTTCCTGAGAGGGTTGAAGGCATATGTTCCCTCTAACTCTGCTTTTTAGAGAGGGGCCATTTTTTACCATTAATTACACTGTTTTCCTCTTGCCAGTGTCTTGCAAGCATCTCTAAATTGGGGTAGCATCATGGGCAGCATTTACAGCCAACCATAGAGTGGCATAATACAATTGTTGGGTCGTCCTTCGTATGTCTTGGAAATTATTAAAACAAAAACAAAAACAAAAACAAAAACAAACCGTTTCTTTCCCGGCTGCTCCCGTAGATAGCTGTGAAACCAAAGGTTTAGCGTCAGCAATTTGAAGGCTTGATCAGAGCAGCTGAAGATCTGTGAACAGTGTTCTTGGAATCTTTTCATTTTTGGTCACAAAGTGTCATTAGATCTCCTTTCGATGCTCTGCCCAAAATCTCAGAAGAGTTTTCTGCTTCAGCCAATAAGCAATAAATACTAATGAGAGGACAAAAATACAGTGGGAAAAATGATGTTTTCTTCTCAGATTTGGGGGAGGAGAGGGAAATGTGGGCAGATCGGCAATTAAACCAAGTAAGTTTGGTCTTCCTGTTAATGACTGATTTAATAAAGACATACAACCAATTAACTAGCTATGTGGCCTTGGAGAAATGACTACCCATCTCTAAGCCTTAGTTTCTTCAATTGTAAAATAAGTTCATATGTTTTCATTAACCTCAAGAAATGCATAGAGCATAACCAAAGACTTTTTTTTCATTATTTTTTCATTATTCTTTCTGGAGACAGAAATACAAACCTCCCTTAAGGTAGTTCAGGCTTTATATAGTTCAGGATTTTTCCTGAATGAACAAACCTAGTCACCTCGTTTTAAAAACAGAAATATGTACTATGAGTCTCCACAGCTATTGTTGGTTCCATATTCCTATGTGCTTGCCTGACTTACCTTGCTGGAAAATCTTTTCCCCAATATAATTCTCTTCAGCTACAACTGGATTCAGGAAACTGATGATTGGTCAGACCAGTGATTGGTTAAATCAATGCAGTGATTGGTTCATAAGCAACTTTCTCAATGAACAAATGAATCACTTGGGGAGCGTACTAAAACAAATTCCTGGGCCCTACTACCACAGATTCAGAGCCAGTGGGTCTAAATAGTGCCTAGGAATGTAACATTTTTACAAGCACTCCAGAAGATTTCATTGTAGGTAACCAGTGGTCCACCATTAGAGGAACAACTTTCTTAAAAGACAGTAATGGAGAGAAACCACTAAAGCCAGTTACTACTTGTCATTTCTCTAGCCTCTGGCCTATCTCTTTGTTTCCAGTCCAAGTTACTGCTTTCTAGATTAGAAAACGAACCTAGAGAGAAAAACTGGTAAGACTAAAGCCACACAATGGGTTAATGTTGTGACAGCAAAGACTCTGTCCACCTTATGTGTTACCATAGTCTTGGGAGTAGTTCTGTGGGGTAACTACAGCAGGCTTAGGATCAGCCTGAGCTGCTCTGATGAATTAAGAAAGTGTATGTGTAGGGCACTGACTCCAGGCAAGCCATGAAACACACTGGTTAATATTTTTGCTTTGTAACCATGGATCTGAGGAGTTTGGGGATGTTTTGTACCAGCTCATCAGCATTTTAGTTTTAATTGAGGTATAATTGGTATATGACATTATATTAAGTTTTAGGTATACAACATAATGATTCATTATTTGTATGTATTGTGAAATGATCAGTTAACATCTGTCACTTTACATAGTTACATGTGCGTGTAATGAGGACTTTTAAGTTTACTCTCAGCGACTTTCAAATACACAACACAATGTTATTAACTAGAGTCACCATGGTATACATTATATCCCCATGACATTTATTTTATAACTGGAAGTTTGTACCTTTTGACCCCATTTGATCTTGTTTCTGCTCCCCATGCAGTGTTTTTGTGAGAGGAGGGACAGTGATTGCAAACTCTTGTTTTCTCCAGGTTCAGAGAGGTGAAGTGACTTCTCCAGACCCCCACCCAGTGAAGTATCCTCTCCTAGATAGATGCTGATCTCCTAGGCTGGACTTTTTAGAGCAGTCTTACTCTGCCATTCAGCATGACAATAGGTCAGGAGGAGAAGAAAGTCAATGTGCTAATCTTAGTCTTTTTATTTACTAGCTGGTCTGTGTAATTCCATTGACCAGTGTTAGGTTGATAGGGAAAAAAAGGAACAAAATATTGTCAAATGTTTGCTGTAGCTTTCTCTGCTAAAGGATGATCTCTACTATTCCTCAGCAGCTGAGGTGAGCATGTGAGCTGGGAGCAGGAGCCTATAATTTCCCAATTCTGATATCAGAGTTAAGGCAGAGTAGATAGGACCACTCTTAGTTTCAGGGACTAAGAGGATCGAAATATGCAGAATATTATTCCCTTATACTAAGGCATAGATTTTTAAAAAGAAACATCAACCAATCTTGAATAAAATGTTGTGCTACCAAAAAATTCTTGGAAAAGTAAGATATTTTCCATCATCTCATTTTACAGATGGGTAAACTAAGACCCAGAGAAGGGATGTGACTTGCTAAGGTCTCTTTAAACCTTTAAATATTTAGCACCGATTTCAGCTCTTACTCTTTTTTTTTTTAAAAAAAGAAGATTTTATTTATTTATTTGACAGAGAGAGTTGACAAGCAGGCAGAGAGGCAGGTTGGGGGGGTGGCACCCTGCTGAGCAGACAGCCCAATGAGGGGCTCGATCCCAGGACCCTGGGATCATGACCTGAGCCAAAGACAGAGGCTTTAACCCACTGAGCCACCCAGGCGCCCCTCAACTTATCTATTTGAGTATTACATGTCAGCACATGTCAGTATTACATGTCAGTTCCACCCAGGCGCCCCTCAACTTATCTATTTGAGTATTACATGTCAGCACATGTCAGTATTACATGTCAGTTCCATGTGCTTCATATTTAATACCAACGCAACACTGTAGGGTAAATATTACTATCAACCTCATTTTACAGATGAAGGAACTAGGCACAGAAAAGTTTAACAAACTGCCCATGACCTCACAGATAGCCTTAGAGTTGTGATCAGAGGCCAGAGAGTCTGGCAGGGGCAGGATCACCAAAATAATCTTCATCAAACTATTCCATCTCATCAGTTCCCTGTTCAAAGACCCACATTGGGTTCTGATTATAACAATAGTAATTCTTGATTAGCTTCACTGAAGTTTGAAGAATTCCAACAATGGTGAAATGAGAATCCCAACACACCAACTACACTTTGCATGACTACTCATAGACTACCATCTCTCCAAGTCCATTCTGCCTTTCTAGGTGGCTGTTCACCGTCACTAAAATGTATTTGGTGCTATTCTATTCACAACATATTGAACGATCTCTGCCCGCTAAGAAAATTTACATCTAAAGCATTTCTGTAGCTGTCATGGTCAGCAGAGTTTCTCATTGCATACTGCTATTTTGGTTGCTGAAGTCTCTGTCACATGATGCAGTTCCATTTCTAGAACTCTTCAGATTATGTTAAATCCATTCAAGGAGCATGGTTCAGGGTAGACACTTAGTGGACAAGGTAGCTCTCTAGAGCTTCTGAGTTATGTTAGAGTTTAGGGATAGAAGGTTATGAAGATGTAGAAAACAGAGTCCAACCACCAAGCCAGTAGTGGTCTGCTAACTCAAGAGCCCCAAGCCCATCCTTATCATCATAAATTTGCCTTAGAGTGTCTGTTTCTCAGTGTTTTCATCCATTTTGGCCTCAGGGCCAAGATAGGGCATCAGATCCATACTCTTGAAAATGCCAAGTAGCTCCCACAAGGAATAATTAGGGACACTGTTGATGGTAAATGTAAGAAACTTTATGGAGATGTTTAAGTCAAAGGAGAATCATGCAAAACTTTGTTTTGGGGGATAGAATATGGGGAGTGGTATTTAATATAAGAAAATTGATTTTTACAAAAACTCACTTAGAATCTGATCCTTAAGGATCAGATTGATTGATTTGCAATGTTAAATACAAAATAACCAAATCTATCTGAAAGATGCTGAAGACTTACTGAGCCCATCCCACTTCCCTTGCAGTTCTAACCAAGGGCAGAAAAGGAGGTGCCCAAAGTTCAGAGTCCAAACTCAGAAATATGTGTTTGGCAGGCATGTGGTGGGACGAAATCAGAGAGGGAGACAAACCATGAGAGACTCTGCACGCCAGGAAACAAACTGAGGGTTCCAGAAGGGAGGGGTTGGGGTATGGGGTAGGTGGGGGATAGGTATTAAGGAGGGCATGTGTTGTGATGACCACTGGGTGTTATAAGCAACTAATGATTCATTGAACACTACATCAAAAATGAATAATGTACTATATGTTGGCTAATTGAACATAAACTTTTGAATTTAAATCTTTTGGTGGGCATGTCCTCTCCTGATTACCACAGTTCTCACCACTCCCAATTGTCTTGTATCCAATCATTTTACACATTTATGTTATTTAATCTGGCTCCTGAAGACATTTAAATTAGCAACCTCTGCCAAACTACCTCAGAATGATGAAATTATATACTCTGAAGGGAGGGGTGGCCACCCAGGGCCATATACAACTGTCCAGAACTTGAAACAAAAGAGAATGAAAATATTACTCTTATAAATTCAAGTGAGGTTGCAAATAATACTAGTAATATGTTTTTTAAAGCATTTAGGATCTAACATTTTCCAATATTGATGCACATTGAGGGTGTTCTTATCAGTATAATATATTAGCATAATTACTTAGATATTAACAAATTGAAAATAACCTTATCTGAGTCCCTGTGTCAAAGACATTGGTGCTTTCTGATTCCCGTGTTTGGTTGCATTGATCACCCTAATTTAGCTCAGTGGTTCTACTCTGGGGGAACACATAAACATATCAGAGCTTCCCAAGGGAAGCTCTTACAGTAAAACACTCTGTACATGAAATATGTTGCTAATTGGAGTATGTTGTTTGTATGAATGTTGTAGAAACAAAACAAAAAAATGGTTGAAAACTACTGACAGAGCCTATTTTGAAAGTCTTCCCAAGAAAGGGTTGGTTTGTTAGGTGCAATTTGCTTTCTCTTTAAACTCATGCCTCTAGAGATCCTCTGTGAAGTGGGGAAGATAAAACCTCTTTCTTGATTTTCTTATTTTGTGGACTCCTAGATGAAAATGCCTGATGGCTTAATTTTGGCTTTCCCTTTGACTCTCCCAACAATTGGCCATTTCCCGGACCTAAATCCGTTTTGTCTTTAGAAACTTTCCTCCAATGCTAAGGAAAAAATTCCTGGGTTGGCTCCATTCTGATTTGTGTCTGATTCAGTGTATAGGCAATTGAAACTGTGCAGCAACTGCTTGTTAATTAAACTCCCACAGGGTTTCTTGGGCTGTACCAGACTCTGCTACTCTATAGCCAAGTTCAGTTTTGATCAAATCTGAGCTGAAGGCTACAGGGCAGGTGGCAAAACAAGAAAAAGAAAGTTGACAGAAGGTGTCCTTCATCTCGTGCTGAACACCAGCACTCAACCCTGTTATATTCCCTGTGGTGTACAAGTCTCTAGGGCATACTTGGAACTTCCTGGATATTAAA
Source organism: Mustela erminea (assembly GCF_009829155.1). Lineage (NCBI taxonomy): Eukaryota > Metazoa > Chordata > Mammalia > Carnivora > Mustelidae > Mustela > Mustela erminea. Next base: position 93,343,702 of record NC_045635.1, read on the forward strand.
ACAGGTTTGTTTCATTGGGAGGCCAGACACAAGTTGAGGCTAAGGGAGAATGCAAACCTTGTCTGAGGAGGGATGCTGCAGGGGAAAACAAGACCATATTAGAAGTCTTCAGATCTGAGATGAGTGTGGGGCCTGAAATCAGAGCTGAAGCAAGAGAAGAGGAGCTGCTTGAAGGCAGAGTAGGTCAGGAAGCAAGCCCCCTGAGAGTCTCCGGCATTTGGTTTGGGGCTGAATCTGAGTGCTCCAAGGAGGCAGAGAAGTGCAACCTTTACTAAGGAAGCTAGCTTTCTCTCCCTCCTGCTTCTCTTTCTCACTTCTCCCTCTCTCCTGTTCTCTCTCTCTCTCTCTCCCTCCCTCCCTTTCTCTCTCTCTCCCCCTCCTCCACACTCACATTTGAATGTGTGTGTGTGTGTGAGAGAGAGAGAGGAGTGTGTAGGGGCCCTAGGAGCAGTTGTGGACACAGCAGGGAGGAAACAGCGTAAGACAGGGAGGGAAAGAGAGTAAAGGAAGAAGTCCAGAAGCAGGTTCTTCTGGTGCTGGTTCACCTCTCTGCTCTCTCTTTTTTTTTTTTTTTTTTTTAACAGTAATCCACGATCTGTAAGGAAGCCTAAAGTGAATTCCTAACTGGAAGTTACCGAGAATTTTGAATTAGTTCTCTTGCCTAAAACCAGGAATAGTTTATTCTAATAATATAATGGTTTGATTTTCCTTTGTGAGTTATAGTCATCTTTTTATTTCTCCTATATGATATAGGCATTTTTTGTATCTCCAGGCCATTCTGTTTAATCAGCAAGATCTGTTTTCCATCTGGACTTGGAATTTGTGTTGTGACAGAGACAGCTAACTTACTTTACTTTTGCTGTGCTTCACTTAGACTGTTTTGATGCTGTCTGACAACTCTCCTAAAGCAATAAGATTTCTGATTGTAAATATGCTGTTACAAAAAATAATTGAAAAAATATTTATTGACTTCCTATCATATGCAAGGCAATGTGTAATTTTCAGGGTGTGGAGTGAGGATCGGATAGGAAAAAATACAGAATGGAGTCCCTGCTCTCAAGGAGCTGAGTCTACTTGGGAAGAGAAAATGTTTAGACAGAAAACTATGGCTAAGAATAATAAAATGGGAATCATTTAAAAGGGTCACTTGTGAAATTCAGATACTATCTTGTGAAGTCAGAGGAGAGAACAATTACCAAAGACTTGGAAGACTAGCAGTCTTTAGAATGCCTCGTACATAGTAGACATGGAATAAATGTATTTGTTGGCTGAAATAGAATTTGAGATAGATCTTGAAGGACAGGTAATAACTTCTTGAAGGATGGGTAGTTTATTGGAGGAACAATATTCTTTTTTTTAAGATTTTATTTATTTATTTGAGAGAAGACAGTGAGAGAGAGCATGAGAGGCGAGAAGGTCAGAGGGAGAAGCAGACTCCCCATGGAGCTGGGAGCCCGATGCGGGACTCGATCCCAGGACTCCGGGACCGTGAGCCGAGCCGAAGGCAGTTGCTTAACCAACTGAGCCACCCAGGCGCCCAAGGAACAATATTCTTGATAATATATATGGTATAGGCAAATGTGGGGGAGGCATAGATTGTGCTGGGGATACTACAGTAGTAGTTTTTCTAGAATAAAGTGTTTATGAAAGGAAATCACATTGAAAATGTGTCTGGTGCCAGATGATGGAAGGCCTAGGGTGCATGGCAAAGGAGTATGAGCTTTATCCTGTAGGTAGTACAGAACAACTGAAGGTTTTGAGAAAAGAATTATATCAGGGGAGGATGCATCTGGTGATACTGTGCAGGATGGATTGACAGGGAGAGACTGGAGGCAGTTGGGCTAGCTAGCTAGGGGGCTACTAGAGTGGTATGGACAGGAAGTAATACGGACTGTAACTACAGTAGTAGCAGTGGGAAATGTAGTAAAATATAGAGTAAACAACATGTTAAAGATGAATGAGTAGGACTTAATGACTTGATTTCATATATGGGGCAAAGAAAAGTGGACAGTAAGATGACTCAGGCTTCTAGTACACAAGACTGAAGAACAGAAGCATTACCAGAAATGTTTTCTCTGCTTAGAAATTGTTTAAACTGTGTTAGGCTAGAAAAACACGAGACTCAGGGAGCTATTTTTATTGTCTGTTTAAGTCCATTTTGTATTGTATCTTGGGACTTTTGTATTGTATCTTGGGACTCTGGAAGAATCCTAGATATTCTAGACTGACATGTTTGAAGTCTGGGCTATAGGCAGGGCCAACTGAAGTTATGACAGATCATTTCCATTGTGTCCTGATTCATCTTTGCTGGTTCTATCTGGACTTACCTTTTTTGGTACTCAGTAGGGGCTGAATAGCTTTTATTCATTGAGGTGTCTTCCTCCTTACTCCCTTGTGCAGCACTGTCTTTCTGCTTGATATTAGCATACGTCTTCATGCTCATTTTCAGACTTTGAGAACTACCAGACATCTCAGGGATTGATGCTTGCTGCTTTTTTATGCAACTGAAGACACCAGCCCTAGAAAACTAATGATGCCTTTATTTTTATTTTATCAGTTTAAATAAAGGAACCCTTTTGCCTGAAAAGCAGACTAAGAGGCACAGGAACATTGTTTATCCTTTCCTCACAGGGGATTGGGTTCAATAGTGTATGCTTGAATGAATTCCTTGAAGCAAAAGAGATACTGAAGGAAAATATATGAAAGATTAAAAGAATAATGTCAGGTAGTATATAAAAACTTAATGTTTTAAACATTTACTTATTCTAAAACCATTTCTAATAGTTTGTCTACAAGCCAGCATATTCCTCAGCACACCCAAATGTATGCACACTCCAAAATAACAAAGTTCCATGGTCACTTCTATTATATATAGGAAAGTAAATGGGTGTAAGTAACATTTTTTATTGGAACAATGATAAATTGGAAAGTGGATCTCATGGATCTTGGTGCTTGGAATTATACCATATTTCATTTATAGTGTATTTTTTTAAAAAAAGTTTTCATTTATCTATTTAAGTAATCTCCACACCCAACATGGGGCTCAAACTCATGACCGTAAGATCAAGAGTCACATGCTTTCTTACTGAGCCAGCCAGGTGCCCCTCATTTACCATTTATTTTCAAGAACATTTTCATACTCCTTAGTTCATTTGATTCTCACAGCTCTCTTATGAGGTAGATCAGGTAGGTATCATTATTTCCCAAGTTACACAGAGAAGACATTACTCATTCAAGGTCACCAAGCATTATAGCATCAATGCCCTTTCTCTTTCTCCTCCTCCTTCACCTCCTCCTTCTATTCCTCCACTTCTGTCCTTTCCTCATTTCCTTCTTCTCTTTCTTCCTTATTTTCCTCTGTAAAGGAAAGGTTATTGCCAAGCTTTGCTCTAGGTCTCAATAGTATATCAGTCAACAGGGACAAGAGACAACTGGAAAATAGATCAATTCCCTCCTGCAACGTAAAGATCATGTAACCGCTGTTCACTGTAGCAGCCCCACACACTTCTGGCAGCTAACTTAAGAAGCGGGAAGGAAGCACTCAGGGTCTTTGGTTCAGGCCCTCAGAATGGGAACGAACTCTTTTGTCCTTTGCAACAGATGGACTTTCCTAAGCATCCAGAACTGTTGTGTGGGGAACAGTCTCCTTATTGAGGATGAATCAAGTCATGGTCTAGGTGATTTAAACAAAGACCAATCTCACCCATGCACATAGTTTCAATGACTGATTTATACAGCAATGAATATCAATTCCATCTCCTTCTACTTCTCTTTCCTGAACTTAAGATCTATGTGTCAAACTGTCTACTGAGCACTGTCAATGGAATGTAATCCTTCCACACATACTTCAAATTCAACAAGTCTAATACCAAATTCATCATCACCCCTATCTTAACCTACCTCACATATTTCATATCTGTTTTTGGTGATACCATCTATCTTGTTTCCCAGGCTAGGAAATTAGAAGTCATTCTTGAATCCCACTTTTCTATGACTCTCCCACACCCTAACCCCAAGAGGTATCAGTACAGCCTCTAAAACCTCTACTCTCCATTCCCTTCTCTTCATTCCCATTCTTGTTGTCTGGGTTCAGGACATTGCCATCTGGATTTGCCATTGCACCTTACTGTTTCATGGTCTTCCTGACTTCATGTTCTCTTCAATCTTTTACTTAGATTATGAGATTTCCATAGCACAAATCCAATCACATCTCTTCTCTACTTAAAAGCTTGCTGATGGTTTCATTCTGGCTACAGGATCAAGTTTGATCAGTAGGCCTCTACCTGGCTTTCCAAAGGTACCTTTTGGTATGCCTACTCAAGTATCCTGGACCCCAGCAACAGCATACCTGCTATCTGTCTCTGGCACACCTCTGACATTCCTTATGCCTTCGTCTTGGCTTGGGATGCCTTCACCTGAAAACCTGTGCTCTGCTTGTGAATACCTACTTCTTTAAGTTGCAGCTTAAATGTTACTTCCCCTCCTCATAGCTCTCGCTAAGTGCTATATTTAGAACCCAAAGTTGCTGCTTTTCTGATCCCATGGTCCCAGAGTTGTCGATAGTTCTGTAAATATATGGAAAATAGCCGCTGTCACAAAGTATTGCAATTATTTGTTTTTCACAAATAAAATAAGCTTGGGGGTAAGGAGATGGGTCTTCTCTACTCTCCTCACCATCCTACATACTTTGCATAGTATTTGGTACTTAGTTGGTTTTCAGAGAATACTCACTGAATCTGTAATTCATTAATAAAAGTATTCAATCATTCAGCGCCTATATTAAGTCCTGGGTTTTTGGTGCTACACCAGCAAGGCCTGTCTCTGGCTCTCATGGGGCCTATGATCAATGCTTAGGATGGTGAGGACATCCAAAAATAAATGCAGAATTCCAATGGGGAACATGGTAGGTGTATAGTTTGAATTTACATTGTCAGACAGCATAAAATACAGGCAAAGAGCATAATCTCTTCTCTAGAATTGGGCTAGTCTGGGTTTGAATACTGGTTTCATCATTTACTGGTTGTGTTGTTTTAGGCAATTTACCTAATGTCTCTGTGTTTTGCTTTCCTTATCTGTAAAAGAGGCATTATTATAGTCTTTATCTTATAGAGCTATTTTGTGGATTATATGAATATTTGTAAAACACTTAGTGTCTGACAAATAACAAATATTTAATAAAATAAATTAAATGACATCTAGTGCAGAGCACAAAGAAACCTAAATTGCTTGGTTTAAAGGATAATGGGGCTAGCCTTGTTTCTTCCTTAACACTTCTTATTTTACCTCTCATAATGACCTTTCATTATGCCTGCCTGTCACTTTAGGTTCAGAGCTTATTTAGGGAAAAAAAAAAAAGAGGAAGGCATGGTGAGGAATCCACTTGACAGTGGAGTGTGAAGCCCAGCATCCTGCCATTCCCTCTACTTAACTACCTCACACACCGGGCGCCTCAGCCTTGCTCAGGGTCTGTCACCTGCATGGCAAGGGCTGATTCCTAGGGCCCTGACGAGTGGGCCTTAAGTACTTCTCTGTCTTATTACCAGTCTCATCTCTCTTCCATCCACCTTTGGGAGTGGCTCTCAGCCTATCTCTACCAGCTCTCCTCACAGAAGAAGACTGTGAGGATCCTTGGGACTTGCAGGCAGACATTTCACAGGGCTTTTGACAATCTCGGCCGAACAGGATCCTTGGCCCCAGCCATTCTTTCCTTTGTTGCCACTCTTCCACTGGCTCCCACCTTTCCGGGGCCTCTGAGCCCAGCAGGGTCAGGGAGGGGGAAAGGAGAGATGAAAACATTGCTAATAGTCTTGGTAATTATTTTTATATTGCTTTATTTATTTGTTGAGACAACTGTTTTGCCATATTGCTAGAACGTGTGTCTGCTGTCTCAGATTTGGCAGGCCAGTTATGTCACTGCTTCAATGACTCTAGGGCCGTGTCCCTGAGAGGTCATCCTAATTGTTTCTGCCTCTTCAGCTTGGTGCCAGAGGCTTTGTGTCTGTCTGGAGGCTGTGGCTGGCCAGGGGAAAAGCATACAGTCTCAAGCACCTTGCCTTCTGCCCATTGTCCATTCTGCAAAGCTCCTGAGACCTAGTTCCAGCCCTAGGGAAAGCTGGTGAAGTCCTCCCCTTTGCCAGAGGTAGGGAGGGAGACGGACTCAGAGGTGAAGCAGGTACATGAGATGCTCCACTGAATGGCAGAGAGGCTGGGAGGAACACTCGTGCATCTCATCTGGCTATTAGTTGTCAAGGTCACTGCAACCTTGAACCTCTTTTGAGAAGTTTTCTAGGTTCCTTTAGTTGCCAGCATCTAAATAATCCTTTATACCTGGGCAGGGATTTATAAGCATGTTTACACAAATAGTTTTCCTCTTACTTTTTAAATAATCTGATGAAGTAGATAGAATTATCATTCCATTTTACAGGCGAAAAAACCATGGTTAAAGAGATTAAGAAATGTGCTTGTAATATGGGAACCCTGACCTTTCCATTCCAAGTCCATACTCTTTTCCACATTCCAGGACATTCCACATTCCACTGCCGACATGAGAGGGGACCCTTTATTCTGATACAGAACCAACTGCTCCCAGAGAATACAAGTGGGAAGAGCCATGGGTTAAGAGTAGAGGACCTTGGGTTCTCATTCCAGGTTTGTTGTTTACCACTCAGGTCCCTTTTTCTGTCTATAAAACGAGGAGGAGCTCTCTCAAACAGAAATGAGCATTTGAATAGTAGTGTGTACCTTTGCACACAAAGTATCTTGTTTGATCAGGAAGTCTGATTTAAATTTAGGATAAGGAAACCAGCTCAGGAAGGTTATGTGGCAGGGCCGATTTAAGCCCAATTTTGTTGGAAGTCATGCTTCAGGGTCTTTATATGATAAATGAAAATGATGATGACAATGATGGCAGCCAATGAATGCTTATCATAACCCAGACTCTGTGATAATCACCACAACATATCTACAAGGACAGTACTCTTATCCTCATTTTAGAAATGCTAAAAGCTGAGGCCCAGAATGGTTGAATGTCTTTCTTAAGATTACACCACTAGAAAGTAGCAGATATAGTGCTTAAATCTAGGACTCTTTTGACTTCTGGGTCAGTGCTCTTGATACCGCACCCATCTGCTTAAAATGCTAAATGAGAGAGTGCTTTGGGAAATGTCCTGTGCCATGCTACGTGACTGCAAACTTCTCGACATCATTTTAATAGGTCCGCCAAATGAGCCTGGCAGCCTCCAAGGGGAAAACACACTTGTCTGGGCCCCACGTCAAAAGGTCAGGCAAGATGAAGAAATGCCTATAGGAGAAGCTCTTTCACCAGCAGGAAGGGAATGTGTCCAGAATCCTCAGATCTACCCTGTTGTGTCAGCTGAACTGCACATCACAAAGGGAGCTAAGTGAGCACCTCTTTGGGAGCACCCATTGTTCCATTTTTTCACTGCCACTCTGACTCTTAGCCAAAGCATTCACTTCTTCCATCGCTAGCCTCTTCCAGCAGCAAAGGAGACACGTCCCTTTCTCCCATCCCTGCTCTGCCTTTGGTTTGCCCAGCCAGGAGTTGGCCTGTTAGCCTTCTCTTTACCTTTGGGGTCTCGAGGGAACCAAACCTAATAAACTAGCTGTTGTAGCATTTTATTTGGATATGTGCTGGGACAGCATGAAACCTGTGTCTTGCATCTCGTAAATTAAAAGGGTTTTATTGTCGGGCTCATGGGAGTTTTGCTAGGTGCTCAAGCCACTTCAGGCACTAGTTCCCATTAGCAGTATCATTCTCTCTCCATAAAAGCCACAGTTTATGTTCCTCCTCAGACCTTTCCAGTGCACTGTCCCTGTTCCCATGTTACAAAGAGACCTCAGGGAAAGAAATCCAGGAATGTTTGGGAGGCTGTGCCATCATGCACATGTACCACACCAGACAGGATAAAGATGAGCATGGTTCGGAGTCTGTTGACAAGTTGGTTCCAAGGACAGGCTGGTGTGGGTTCAAGTGGGCCGGGGTTAACATTGCATTTTCCAAGACTTTCAACACTTTTTAAGTCCCGAGTCCACTCAAGCCTTTATTTCCTAGATTTCTTCTCTCAGGCTTTTGAGTACCTGAAGAGAAAGTCACCTTGGCTGTGCACACTGGTGTCACCAAGTTCTGATTTTCTAAGCTCTGTCAACCTCATGGTGCTATTATATACATACTTCTTCTTTTTTTTTTTTTTTAAATTTCTTGGGTTGACTTTCTTTTGAAAGTCCCACTGACAGGGATCCATCCTGTTACCCTGTACCTTGCCTTGTCTCCTACTTCACAGAAAAAAGCCTGCCTTCCTCCCTCTATGGCAAATCTTCTATCTGTATCCAATTTGACTTTACTTTTTGAGGCGTTCCTATTCCTTTCTAAGGCTAATCTCTGTACCCCTGCTCTTGATCCTCTACCTCCTAATTCTGCTGGATGTTGCACCATATTTTTTCCCAGATGCTCAGTCCTCTTCACTCAATTCTCTCCTTCTAAGCCCTTGAATGTGTTTGAATCTCATCATCCAAAATACAAATTCCCATTCAAGCTACTTCTGCCAACATCCTCAACTGCACTGTGAAAATTCTCAAGAGCATAGCTTTCATTTGTATAGTTTTCATCTCCAATTCCTTTCGCCACCTATTATAGTTGATCTTCTGTCTCCATGACTCATTTCTACAACATCAGAACATTAAAAGCAACTAGTATCTATTAGGTTATTATGATGAACCAGATCATTGTGTTGGGCACATTATAGCAATAGTCATATTTGATCCTCACAACAACCCTCTGACCTAAATACTACGATAATCTCCATTTAATAGACAAGATAGTGTTTGAGCGACTTATTTGAGGTCACATAGTCCCATGAATAGTAGAACTGGGATTTGAACAGAGGTAATTTGACATAAGAGCCCATACTTTAACTCAGTTACCCACAGACTTGTTCTTTAAAGGCCTAGATAGTGAAGGTTTCAGGCTTTACATGCCAGATGATCACTGGTGTTACTGTGCAGCTCTGCTCTTGTGTGAAAGCAGACATAGATAATATAAATAAATGGATGAAAGTGACTGTGTTTCAATAAAACTTACTTATGGACATTGAAGTTGAATGTCATAAGTTTCACATGCTATGAACTATGCTTCTTCTTCTGAGTTTCTTTCAGGCATTTAAAAATGTGAAGACTGTTGCATCTGGGTGGTGCAGTCAGTTAGGTGACCAGTGCTTGATTTCTGCTCAAGTCATGATTTCGGGGTTGTTAGATTGAGCTCTGTTGCAGGTTCTGTGCTGGGCATGGAACCTGCTTAAGATTCTCTCTCTCCCTCTTCCTCTGCCCCATCTCACCCCACCCCAGCTCGCACACACACTCTCCCTCAAAAATAAAATAAAAAACAAAATTAAAAAACCCATGAGGACCATTTTTAGCTTGCAGTCCACATAAAAACAGGCAATGGCCTGGATTTGGCCAATGGTTGTGGTTTGCTGGCCCCTGCTCTAAACATTAAATTTTTCAGGGCTCCTCACATTCTCAAATCCAATAGATAACTTCTTTTTTTTCCCCTCATTGGATAACTTCTTAATGCTGATGATATACCCCCACTCTTTACTCCTTCCATGATTTTGATGGCAACACTCACTTCCAGCTTTCCTTCTACCTTTATGATCCATTAGTCTTCTTCTGAAAGCTCTTTTTTTCTATCTACCTCTCAAATGTTGGTATTTCCCAGGATCAATAGTTGACTTATTTCTTTGTTTACTCTCCTAGAGTAATTGATTCTACTTTCATGGCTAACACCTACTGTTAATGTAGTAACTCAGAGCATGGGCTTTTGAGTTTCCTTGCTTAGGTTTAAATCCTGGCTCCAATAAATACTACTTATGTGACCTCATAGCGTTCTTGTGAGGGTTAAATGATTTATTATTTGGAAAACACTTGGAACCATGTTGTTAATATATGTTTAATAAAAGATTCATTTTCATCATGTTATTTTTGTGCTACTATTATCAGATATTTACTTCCTAATCTGTATCTCTAGCTCAGACTTCTTCTCCTTTGAGTCCTAGACCCATATATCTAACTGCCTATTTAACATCTGTATTTAGATGTCCCACTGGCATCTTGACTTCAACGTGTTCCAAACGCAGTACATCATCTCTCTCCCACCCCCACATCCCCTCACCCTAATGTTATTTTCTTCCATACATTATTATTCTTGTTAACAGCAAGGCTGTACACTCAGCCACTTAACTAAGAAAGCTGGGAGTCCAGTTTCATGTGAGAAACAAGTGACATGAAACATCCAGCTTTAAAACCAAGAAGAGACTGAACATTTTAAATTCCCCTCCACTGGAACTTGAGATTAGCTATGTGATTGATTTGAAAATTTTTCCTCTCTTCCCTTTATTAATCTTCTCCCCTTCACTCCTGTCAGAATGATCTCTCTCTGCTTTAAACTTGATGTGCCCATTTCTAACTTCTCACCTTTGATCACACAATTCCTCTCATCTAAAAGGCACCCCCCACCATATCTCCAAACAAATGCCATTCAAGAGCTAAAACACTCATGAAATCATCTTGACTTCTCTAGTCAACAAGATGAGGTATAGTTTAGAACTGAGAGCTTCTATGTTTAAATTGAATTTATTACATATTTCATGCTTTATAAAGATTTCCATCACAAGTCTATAAGTCAACTTGTTTCAACTGAATTATAAACATCTTGTGTCCACAGAGCATAGAATGTTCTCTTTTGTGAATTCTCCATCGTGTTTCACACAGGTCTCCTTTTGCCTTCAATCATTTTTTCTCTGTCTCCTTTCCCTCCAATAAGCATGGACCAAAAAATTCTACTTTATTCACTTTTATCCTTTTTCTGACTTTCTTCCTTGGAGATTTTTCAATCTATTTTTTAGAGATAATTTTTTATACCTATACCTGTGACTTCCCAAATTTTCATCTCATTTCCTAAGTTCTCTCATGAGCTGCATTCCTGTATCACAATTTTTTTTAATTTTTTATTTTTTATAAACATATATTTTTATCCCCAGGGGTACAGGTCTGTGAATCACAAGGTTTACACACTTCACAGCACTCACCAAAGCACATACCCTCCCCAATGTCCATAATCCCACCCCCTTCTCCCAAACCCCCTCCCCCCAGCAACCCTCAGTTTGTTTTGTGAGATTAAGAGTCACTTATGGTTTGTCTCCCTCCCAATCCCATCTTGTTTCTCCCTGATATGAGGAAGTGATGATGCAACATGGGGGCTTAAGTGGGTAGGAGAAGAATAAATCAAATTTTTTGATGGATGTTTTCTTGAGGATGTCTTGCCTGACGTCTAACTTAACATGATATTGAAATCTTAACTCATCATCTTCCCTTCTCACCCCACCTTCATCTTTGCTTAAGGCATCACCATTTTCTGTCACTGGATAAAATTTACAGTCATCTTTGACTACCTTCACCACAAATATATAGTCATTCACAATCGTATATCTACTGTTCCTTTATGTGTCCTTTATGCACCATCCTTTTCAGGTCCACTACTATAGTAACAACAACAATAATGATAACTGTAATAGTTAATGTGTATGAGTGTTTGCTGTGGCTAAGTACCGGGCTAGGTGTTTTAAATTTATATTTATTTCATAGCATTATGAGGTAGGTATTCTAAGTATTTTTTTTTTCATAGGTGAGAAAACTAAGGCTCAGAGTGGCAGAGCTAGAATCACACCAGAATGGGTTTGGACTTAGATTCCTTACTTAACCACAGTGTTACTTATTCGTCATCCCTAGATTTCTATAATTTCTTCCTAACTGATATGCCTGTGATTTCTTGCTCCTCCACTGGTCTTTCCTACATACCATTTCCAAAATAATCATCCCCAAACATAGCTACCATTATTTCATTTCTCATCTCCAAATCAATTTCTATCTCCCTTTTATCCACTAAATTAAATCTAGCCACAGCCTAATAGATAAAATCTTCCACAATCTTACCACAACCCAACTTTCCAGCTCTGTCCCTTGGAAGCATGGATTTAATCCATGAATGAATTAAAGCACAATGTTCTACTAAGCCATATCATGACTTCATTTCACGTTTGCTCCTATCATCCACTCACTCCTTACCCTGTTGTGAGTTCCTAGAGGGAAAAGGACGGGGATGCATGCTTGCACCCTACAGTGTCTTCCATCTAGTCTATACTTAGTGAGTATATGTCAAGGGCTTGATTGTAGGGGCTGAGTTACCACTTGGAGATTGGATTGTTTAATTGTTCCTTAACACTCTTCCTATTTCTCTCTTCCCATGAGTCCTCTCATTTTTCCATTCCCTGGCATAATTACCATACAAAAAATGTAAAAATCCTCTCTTCTGAGATATCAACATCCTAGGAAAACCTTTACCTGTGCATCATCATGTCACCAATTTTTTCCTCAGTTTATTCCCAAACATACCTCCATGTCAATCTTTCTTCATTGCTTGGTAGTTACCATTGAACTAAATTTTACTCATCCAGAAAAAGTTTCTGGAGATGACCACTGTGTGAAGATGACAACACAGTCTACAGCACAAAGTTCTTTGGTGAATCTTGAGGTAAAATATTTTATGTAAACTGCAGACATTCATGTTAGTTTCAGCACTGGTCAGGGCCCCTGAGTGATTGTTATCTAAGAGATGGCAAAGGAAGTGACCACTGGGAAGCTTAGTTCCAAATGCAGGTATTATAAATCTCCAGATGTTCTATATCCCAGAGAGAAAGCATTTCTGTTTTTATTGGATTCTTAAAAATTTTGTTCGTTTGTGTTTTAGATCCTTGCTGCTTTCTGAGTATTGCCACAGATTAGGGACCACAATGTCAAGGTACAGCATGGAATGCCTTTATAGTTCAGAAGTTTATGGTTTTTATGTTTAAGCAGAGATTCTTTTTTTTTTTTTTTTTGAGAGAGGGAGAGTGAACATGGGGGGAGGGGCAGAAGGAGAGGGAGAGAGAAAATCTTAAGAAGGCTTCACCTTTGCAGACATATACACACTAACATACACACACACACAGGCATTACTGAACAAAAGTGTCATTAAACAATGTTTACCCTTACTACACATGATTCACATTTTTCTCTTTTAATCGATTTATTTTAAAATAGTGGTGATAATCTGCTAAACTGATTTCAAAGTACTTTGAATCATAGCCCACATTTTGAAAAACACTGGTTTAAAGGATAGAACAAAAAGAGATGATAAGATGTTCTGTTTTGTGCTACTAGAGTTCAAGCATATATTGCATGCAACTGATAACGCTGGGAGGGGTCAGTTCTTAAATCACAGCTAAAGACCAATGCCCACAGCAGGGATAACAAAAATAATTAACTGTAGTATATTGATTTTGTTATCAGCTTTGCACAATTCCTTGTTTAAAATTAAATGTAATTTTTCGTGGTTTTTTTTTTTTGTGTGTGTGTGTGTGTGTGTGTGTGTGTGTGTACCTGTCACTGCATAGCATGCTACCCAACTATATGGTAGTCTCTTTCAATGTTTACAATTATGTAAGAATTCCACATTCTTTTGCAAGTTAGGTAGAAAGCTATGGAAATTTTTCAAAGATTATTCGTAAATAAGATATTGGGCTTATTTATTTGAAAATATGGTCATCTTATTACTATATGGAATAATATTAGCTATGTTTCATGAATTTGTTATGGTTATGGTTTTTCCCCCAGTGTGGGGTATATAATAATATTGAGGCATTAGGGTAATATAGTGTACAGGGTATTCAGGTAAGCATCATGGGGCCAAAGGGACTGTACAGTATCTTAAACGCTGAGTGTAGTCACCAGTTGCTCGGATAACTGATTAGCTCAAAATTCTGTCCCTTAATACAAATGTTAGTTCTTCTAAAGTTACACTGTAATAAGAACACAGCAAAAGGACAAGACAGATTTGAGCTATTGTTTCAGAGATTTTGTTATGATATAAAGATCTTTCTGAACATCAATTCATAGTTTCTTGCATTTGCATTCAGAAGTTCTAGATGAAAAAATAAAGTAAAATAAGGAAAGGATGGTGGCAACCAAGTAGATAGTAAACAGAGTGGGAACAAGTTTTTTTTTTTTTTACTGCATATCCTTTTATTCCGATTTTGAGCAATGGATATAAAATACCTATTCAAAAATTTAATAAAAAAGAGAATGCACAAAGAAAAAACAAGGACAACAAAAAATAACAACCAAAAGAGCTTTCTGACAATGAAGAGGCAGCATAATGTAGGCCAAGTGGGAAATGCGATTTGGAGGAAGAGAGACCTATTTTCCAATCCTGCCTCCACCCTTTACTACCTGTGCAGTATCAGGTATACCAGTTAACTTGCCTGATCTTTTCTCCTCAGCTGTTAAATGGGAATAATAATACCTATTACATAGAGGCTATAGTGAAGGTTATTTAAGTTAACATATTTGTAGCACTCAACACAAAGAAGATTGTGGTAGGCAGGATAATGGCCTTCTAAATATGTCAGCACATCCCCAGAACCTGGGAATGTGTTAGGTTACTTGGCCAAAGGTTTTTTGTTTGTTTGTTTGTTTTTTATTCAGATGGAATTAAGGTTGATAATTAGATGACCTTCAAATAGGGAGACTATCCCGGATTATCCACGTGGGCCTGATGTCCATACATGGGCTCTCAAAAGCAGCAAAAGAAAGCTGCAGGGTCAGAGAAAGAGATGCAAAGGAAGAAGAGGCAGGAGAGATTCAGACTGTGAAGGGACTTACCTGTCCTGACTGACTTTGAAGTTGGAGGAATGGGGCAGCAGACCAAGAAATGTGGGGGGCTCCCAGAAACCTCCAGCTGACAACCAGCAAAGAAATTGGGACTTCAGTCCCACAACTGCAAGGAAGTGAATTATGCCAACAACCTCAATGAGCAAAAAAAAAAAAAAGATTCTTCCCTAGGGCCTCCAGAAGCAAATGCAGCCCTGCTGACATCTTGATTTTTAGCCCAGTGATCTCCATTTCTGACACACAGAGCTATAACAATAATAAATGTGCATCGTTTGAAACTGCTAAATTTATGGTTGTTGTGGACACAATGGAGAACTAATACGAAGATGTTCAATAATTGATAGCAATTGCTATTGTTAATTTGGGGTGATCACAGGAATCTTAGAAATTAGTGATCACTATTATCTATTATAAGATTATTGATGCCCCACTAATCTGGATCCTCTTGAAAATCAATGGTTGTTGGGCAACCTCAGTGCCTCAGAGCTGGAGGGTGCAAACATGCCAAAGGACTGGGACCCAGAGGCTTTGGCACCTGTTTCTGTGTCTTTGTATTGAGGCTGCCCCAGACTCCATATGCCAACCAAGAAGTTTTGGAGAATCAAGTGCCTATTGATTTTATTGGAATGCATAAAATTTATTAAAATTCATAGAATTATTGGAATTCATAGAAATATTGGAATTCATGATATACCTATCATCTTTTATGGGTGGGAAAATTGAACAGGTAGAGATCTGGGTGAAGGTAAGAGTTTCCCATTTCTTTCACCTGTAAAATAATGATAGGTATGGTGTTTACCTAAGTCATTAAAGTCTACAATGAGCAAGTTACATAGTTCCTTTGAGCTTTAGTATTGTCTGTACAATAAAGAGGATAATGTACCTATTTTATGGACTTGTCCTGAGGGTTTACGTGAAAGGTTGCATGTAAAACGCTTAGCACATAACTTCACACTCTCTAAGTGTTAACTGTTGTTGAGTTGCCCTTTGGAAGATGTGTTGATAAGGAAAAGTATTTCTTATCTAATAATAAATCATGACTTTCTAGGGGAAAAATCACTGTATCTTCATGTATAATGTCTTATTTCCTTTTGTGAGTTCAGGTTAAAAAATATATCTTTTGATTTTCTCTGTTCTGCTTTTACCATCATCATTTTTTTTTACCTGCATTATTTCACATCTATCCTATGAAGTAGGGGTTATTATTCACCCATTTTACCGGTTGTTATCAGGCCAGAAATCAGTAATATTTAATTCTGCCCCTGGAATGCTATTTTAGCCTTGATTTTTTTCACAGTTGCTCCATTGAAGGGTGTGTGTGTGTGTACATGTGTGTGCCTACTGCACATATGTGCAACATGCAGAAAGAGCCTCACTACTAACTTTCTAACGGTAATTTTGAGACATGCCATATAATAGGCCATTCTTGTGTATGTGTGTATGTGTGTGTGTGCTTTAGAGAGAGGAAGAAAGCATGCGTGTGCATGTGAGTGGCGGAGAGGAGCAAAGGGAAATGGAGAAAGAATCTCAAACAGGTTCCACCTCTAGGTGTGGAGCCTGACATGGAGCTTGATCTCACAACCCTGAGATCATGACCTGAGCCGAAACCAAGGGTCACACACTTTGCCAACTGAACCACCCAGATGCCCTGAATAGGGCCACTTCTGACTTTAGTCTTATTCTATGAAATGATTTCATCAGGACCACCTTTAATTCTTTCTGAATAATATTTGTTTTGGGACCCCCATTCTGTTGAAATATATTTTGCTTTTGTATGTTTTTCTTAATGTTCTATTTGTGGAAAGCCTAATGTGATTCACACGAATTAGAAATAGGTGCTAGATGCCCTCTTACATCACATCCAATGACTAGTTTTCTAACAAACTAAAATTAATGACCAAAACATATTAATTATAATAATATCTTCCATGTATTGATTGTTCACAGTATGTCAGTGTCTTATAGTGTCTCATGTAATCTTTATAACAATTCAATCTCAGCAGATGTTATTATTAATCCCATAATACTGATGAGGAATCTGAGGCTGAGAGACAAAGTACCTCGTACAAGTTTACACAGTTACTTGTGGACAGGATCTGGATTTGAACTCAGGTCTGTGTGCATCCCCCAAGTCCAGGTCCTCCTGGTAGTCAAAACAGTCCTATGGTCTGACTCCTTCTATATCAACTCTCTTGACCACATTTAAGACTTTTACACTGGATAATGGAAGAAGTGGACCTGGGGAAAGTTTATATTTTAATTTTTTTTTAAGTGATAAACCACTTGAACTGTCCCTGCATGCCCTGGGGATAATTGCTTATTTTCAAATGACTTTCAGATGCTTTTGGGGATAAACTCTAGTCCATTGCCTCTCAGACTTCAGTATGCAAACAAATCACTGGGGAATCTTAAAAATCAGATTCCAATTCACTAGGTCCGAGAAGGAGTTTAAGAGTCTACACTTATAAATAGCTCCCAGGGCATGGTGCGGCTACTGCTGTGGGGACAACAGTGGGGAGTAGCAAGACCCAAACCCTCTCCATCCTAGCCTCTCTTTCCTAACCTTGTGATATCCTCACTATAATATAGAAGTTCTTCATATTATCTTCCCTACTGGGTTATAAGAGATGTGCTTGCATCAGCCTATTTTCTCAGATCCTTAAAAAAAAAAAAATCTAGTGTGGGATTAATTGAAACCAGGTATCAAGGCTAAAGAATGGAGGCAGGAAATAACACTCCTCTTCCCCCCTCCCCTGCAAACCTTCCTTCTCAGACTCTACTGTGAAAACCATCTGCCTGTCTTTTCTGCTTCTTTTGTCTTAATTTTTCAGTAAGTGTGTGAATGCGTGTGTGTGTGCATTTATGGGTGCTGGTTCTGAGAATGACTATACAAGGCCAGAACCATAGTCACTGGAGTCCATCGGTTTCCATTCTCCAAAATAACAGAGTGCAGCACAGTCTGGATTTTCTAGATGTCTTGCTGTTGGTGGTGTGAGCTAGATCAGATAAGTGTGAGTAGTTAAATCTTTGTCATGTTTAATTCTGCCCTCCACCTGAATATGCTAGCTGGGCTTATGCTACGTTTTCTTAGCTGCCAGTATAGAAGTGTGTGTGTGTGTGTGTGTGTGTGTGTGTGTGTGTGTGTGTGTATTGGGGACAGGTAGAGGGTGAGAAGGCAAGTCACAAGGATATGGCAGTAAAGATGGTAAATATAAACATGACAAGGAAGTAGAGGGTTGTAATCTTGGCAAATGTGGTTTTAGTATCCTCTTGACTTCCTAGAGAGATCTCTGGAGAGCTTTAGGGAAATGTGTTCAGTACTAGCAGGCAGTCTTGGGTTCTGGCTTTGATTCTCTTGCTACATAGTTGTATGACTTTGGAAAGTCATATTTACTCTCTGGGCCTCAACTTCTGTGTAGGTAAAATGAGGGCATTGGGCCCTGCCCTAATCCCTGCTTGATTCCCACCATCAACTCTTCCTTGCAAAAAGCTAGGGCAATTGCATTGTCTACCAGTGCCTAAGTGCTAACCCCACAGTGAGTAATGGAGAACCCAACCTAGGGAACTTGCAATTTTTTGCTCTGTCCTACCAGCTTTTATTTCTTTTAGAAATCATCTTTTGTTGCTCAATCAAGCATGATGCACATGTTGTGTATGAGACCACAGTTGAATCACTCAGGACTCCTTCTTTGTGATCAGGATGGGCCAGTTGGTCTTATGGCTCAGAGGACTTGAGAGACCCATCAACAGAAGGGAAGCTATGGAGTTTTAGAAAGAATGACATTATGGAAATCTCAGCTACTAAGCTCTGGGCTCACTGGCTAGCCTCAGCTTTGCCCTGATCTAGAACAGATTACTGCAATTTCTGCCTAGAATGAGGCATCCTTTCTGCCTATAGGATGCAAACTTTGTCATACCCCTCTATGAAAACCTGGAAAATGACCAGGCCAGGTTAGGTTGGTGGCACCTTAGGCTGCAGCGTGCTTTGGGGAGAAAGGTCTTGTCCCTCATATTCCAGC
Source organism: Mustela erminea (assembly GCF_009829155.1). Classification (NCBI taxonomy): domain Eukaryota; kingdom Metazoa; phylum Chordata; class Mammalia; order Carnivora; family Mustelidae; genus Mustela; species Mustela erminea. The sequence goes on from NC_045635.1 coordinate 93,362,502, forward strand.
TAACAGGAGGCTTCTGAACAGCTTAGTGTACTTAGCTAAAAACAAGCATCTTTGGCAGGAATAAAGCAGGTAGAGATCCTTTGGTGCCTCTCCTTCAGTGATAGAGCCATGGCAAAAGACAAATTAGAATATTTGAAAGTAGGCTGGAAAGAAATAGCATGACACATTTGAAATATCCATTCGATAATTAAGTAACTGAATGGCTCAGAGATTGAAATTTAATATGCTAAGGAGTGAAATGAAATGGCAAAAGAGAAAATGTACTCCATTGCTCCTAATTCTCTGGTTCTAAGGAGTTCCATTATTGTTTACTCAGGGTTTACAAGACAAATCGTATGCAATTTTAGCATGCTTCACATCAGAATCAATTATCTGGACTAATTCTCTCCTCAGCTAAGCAAAAGAAAGCAAACACCTGGATGGATTTCTTTCCACATGTTTCAAAACATCTTTGGGTTCTCTTCTGTCCCTCTCCTCTTCCTTCATATCTTTAATTTTCTGGCCCATCCTTCTCCAAACCTGTATGGTTCTGTGTGTCATTCTGGTTGTGAATTCTAGAAAGAATGGAACCTTAAAACTGTGGCTCATATAGTTGGCAGAGATGAGAGATATTTGGTGCAGGTTTCTATGTTGGAGCATATACTGAAGCCAGAGGAACCTGTGACAACACATTTGAGGACTGTATTGGCTCTATATCCCTTCACTACCTACCTCCTTGTTCCCTGAGTAACTGTGGATCAGGACCCACCGTGGCAGCCAGATGCTCACATCACCAAGAACAGAGCAGAGACCTATGCCTTCCTTAGTCTCCATCCTTGTGGATGCTTTCAGTTTTTCCCCATTATGAAATTGCCAGTTCTTCCCTACCTGTCTGCAACCCGATCTTTGCTATTTATGGGTAAGTATAATTTTAACCCATCTAAGAAGATATTTGCTTATGATTGCCTAAAAAAAGTAACAGAATGGGCGCATTTTCAGATCCTACTTGAGTAATCCTCATTCTGTTCTGTCTCTAAGCAGTGAGCATTAGAACAAATTGCCCAATACAACATAAACAGTTTCACTTAATGTAGAATCTGTTTCTCTCATTTGCTGAGTTGGAAGGAGGTAATTCATTATATTCCGGTAACATAGTAATAAATAGAAAGTTTAACACAAGAGCCTGGGTGATTTGGAAGCACAAATTCAAACATTCTCCTCTCTGCTACAGCAGCACAGAGTCCGTATTGTATGGGGTTGATCTGAGTCCCTGAAAAAAATATACACACGCGCGTGCACACACACACACACACACCCCATGTGAGATATATATATATATATCTCCATCCATGAGAGCAGCATCTCCAAGGAATCAAAACATAGATTTCAAGTGGCATTGAGTTTTCCTTCAATCTTGCAAACAGAGAAAGAGCAGCTCCTCTTGACCCTGTGGGTTTCCTTTATTTCAGGCTAAATATTTGCTTTGAAACCACTTGCTACTATGTGAATGTATTTTCATGCCTTTTGAGTTACAATAAGCAGATTTTAAAGAGTGAGTGAAAGGTACTATTTGGCACCATTTATATCTCAGCTTTGTAAGAATCTATGGGAAAGGAGACATGATATAAATCATCTGTAAAACACCAACCCCCCCCCCCAAATCCAGTCTGAGACAGACAAAAGACAATATTGAATGCTGATATACAAACTTGTCATATTTGCTAAATGCCACGAAGATAAATTATATGGCAATAGACAAGTGGGTCTGGGTACCATATCAATGTAGTAATTTCTCATTTGAAGTAGGGCTGACACGCATGCACAATCTCTAAAGGGAGCATTATTGATTCATCTGTGTCTCTCTTACTCATATAATAAACTCGGGTAAAGTTCACAGATTCTGTCTTCCAAGCTGGTTTCTTGGCTTCAGGCTTTTCATGAAGGAGGGATAACCTTGCTAGCCACTCAGGCATCACAGCATATCTGACTATGGCCAGAAACCCAGTTTGGCAATGAGGAAGAAGCTCTTCTCATAGTCACATTCTTAGAGTCCATGGAGAAATACCAGTATCTGCAAATACAGCTCAGTACCCCTGTGTGTGTGTGGGGGGGGGTATGATAATGTCCAAGTCAGTATATGTGTTTGGAGGGAGGGGGTGTCTACTTTAGAGCAGAGATCTGACTGAGGTCCCCCCATTTGAATTTCCTAGTTCATTTAAGGAAGCCAGGATAACAAATCTGGTCATTTCTTAAGTTTGAAAGATACAAAACAGAAAGAAGGGTAAATGGACTCTCATGAGTTCACCTCAGGTCTCTGCATCTTAAAGTGGGTTTGGCAACAAGGCCAGTGTCCTAATTCCCATGCCCGTCTACCTCCCAGGTGGTTTTTGAGGAAGCCTGGGAGCAGATTCTTACCTGCCTGATACCTACCCAGGGATGGAGCAGATCACTGACTAGGGAAGGGCAAAGCTCTGGTGCAGGACAACATCCGGAAAGAAACGATTCTTTTGGAGATTGACAAGAGCCACCTTTCCTGACACCCCTAGAGCTTTACCCCATCTCATCTCTCTCCCTGTGTCCAAAAAACAATCTGTTGCTGGCTTTGCTCTGCACCCCACTACCTCAGCCTACAGCCCGACAGCCAGCGCCTCCCAGTCCTCAGCATCCCAGCACCCTCGCTTAACCCGCACCTCGCCATCCCTTACGGCAGCGCTCCAGCGCTTGAGCAGCGAAGCTGAGGGCACAGGGCCTCCTGTCGACTTACCCCGGGGCCAAGTGGTTTGTCCGGATCTGCGTGCTCTGGTGTCGGCGAACCAGGGCGCGCGGTGCGGCCGCCTCGCGGGACTCGGTCTTCGGGCGGCGCGCAAAGAGCAGCCGCCTGGGACAGCCGCGGGCCTGGAGGCTGCCGGGCTGTGGGCAGCGGAGCACAGGGAAAGGGGCGGGGTGTGGTGAGAGGCGCGAGTGCGGGCTCCTACCTTGGTTTTTCCCTCCGCTCTTCAGTTATCCCTAAACTTCCCAGTAGCTGGCCGGCCCTCCTCACCTTTCGCCTCCGTCAGCGCCCCGAAACTCTTCACTCCACCCGCCCCCTGCCTGTTCTCTCGCTTCTCCCGGCTGTAGGACCCAGCCTGGGCCGCTTCAAACACACGCACTCTCTTAGCGCAGCCAGCCACACAATAAGAGCCAGGGAAGAAACTGACACGGGCAAACTGACAGGGGCGGCCGACACGGGACTGTGAGCGGGGAGAGAGAGAAGAGACGGGGAGAGAGAGACAGGGAGAGAGAGCCACAGAGAGAGAACCGCATTTACCCTCTCACATGCACAAACGCACACTCAAGCTCCAGCTGCCAGGTAGCGGCTGGCGGGAGACCCCGCCACCCCTCCAAATCTTTCTCGACTAGAGGTTTCTGTCCCCTTCTGCTGCCGCTTCTGGAAAATGCTGTACAACGAAGGGGAGAGAAAAGCAAAGAGGGGTGGGGAGGGGAAAATCGAGGAGGTGCGCTCCCTTTCTCCTCCCCACCCCTAGCTCCAAAAATGTCCAACCCTGAGCTCTTTTCCCTTCTATCTGCTCCCGGCTTCCCTCCGCTCCTGTTCTCCCTCCCTTCGGGTGTCTGCGAGCTGCGGAGAACCCGTCGCGGTTGAGGGGTGTGTGTATGTGTGTGTGTGTGTGCTGTGTATGGGGGTGGGGGGAGAAAGCTGCGGATGGCGAAAGCACCTCTCACCTCCCCCAGCCCCGGCCGAGGCCTCACACACCCCCAGCTCCCGGCAGGGGCGGGCGGGGCGGGGCGGGGGAGGCGGGGAAGGGGGAGGGAAAGAGGGAGGACGGGGCAGCCTGCAGGGGCAGCAGCTACTGCCGTCTCTGCAGCTCGGTGGCCAGGGGTGGAAGGAAGCCGCAGCCGCAACCCCAAGTCACCCCCCGCTGCCCTGTCCCACCGCCTCATCTCTCCCCCCTCGGTACGGAATTTTCTGTTTCGTTCGTATGCTCTCTCTGGGCCTCCCCCTCCCCGGGGTGGTGGCAGAGACTGGGGGGCTGAGCGCGGGTGCGGGTAGAGGGGACCGGAATGCCTCGGGGCGGTTGGCTTGCAGACTCTCTTTTTGCCCCTTGGCTTGAGTACCCCCAGCTTTGGACAGTGACACCCCCACCCCCACCCCTCACAGCCCAGGCTCTGTGCTGGCGGTGGTGGGGCTGCACTGGCAGCCACCAGTCATCCCGGGGGAAGGGGAATTGAGCCAATGAGAGCGTGGGCTAGCGGCTGGTGGACAGCCGGACAGCGGGACAGTGGGACCCTGAGTCGCCAGGGGCTGACCTGGGGTCATCTGGTCTGGTTTTAATCCCTGACGGATTTAGTGTAACCCAGTGCAGGCAGCCCGGGAACTAGCCAGAATCTCACACTGTGTCCTTCTCACCCTCAGGGTCGGTCTCCCAAGACCAGCCTAGATTGAAAGGAGGTGGGGAGTGGGGACGGATAGTGCTATTGTAGGATGTGGGAGTAAGTTGCTTCGTGGTGGCAGTGGCGTCTATGTGGGGAGGGCAGTGTCACCGGACACTTGGGAGACTCGCTGATTTTTGTACCTCTGTGTCCCATGAGCCCTCCCCCCATACTCTTACACCCCAAATGCAGATCCCCTTGAAGCTTCCTGGGGACAACTGAATGGCTCCACGCCGCCACCCCCCCCCCGCCCCCAAGCCTGAGACTACCACCTGCAACCTGCAGGCACTTAGGTCCACTAGCTAGCTGGCAGCGTCTTGTAGCCCGACCTCACAGCCCCAAAGCTCGGCGGCTTTGTCTTTTATCTCCCTCATTTCCTCTCTTCAGAAAGGCGGGGGTGCGAGGCTCTCTGCCTTTTGAACGCTGCACTGGTACTTGAAACCCTTTTCCCTACCCATTCTCAGAGTAATCTGGAGCTCAGAGAATGCTCCACTGTTCTTCCAGGTGTTGCCTGCGCACACACTGTGAGCTTGAGTTGAGCTCTAGAAGGAGCCAGAACCTTCTGCCCTAAGTAGCCGAGTGTTCCATTGCCTTGTCATTGAAGCTTGGCATCCTTATGTTTAGTGGGAGCCCTAGCAACTCTCCTAGGCTACCCTGGGAAAGTCCCTCAGGGCACCAAGCAAGAAACGTTTTTCTGTTGTCCTCAGTCCCCTTCAGCCTGAGGTGGCCCAGTATTCTGGAGAATATTAAGCTCTGTGTGGGAGCAGGTCATCTGAGAAAAGTATTGCCTTTGGGGATGAAGAGTTTGTGTCTGTGTGTGTGTTTGGGGGATGGTGAAGATGGACCCCCCCCACAGGGTTTAAACACTTCAGGAAGTGTTTCTAAACATTGGGCAATGATATACAAGAAAAAAAAAAATCACTTGATTCTGGAAACCTTTCTGCCTTTCTCCCATTCAAAGGCAGTTTTACTGTGGCCAAAATCCTCAAGTGCAGAGCTTCCCAAACAAGCGAGGTCAATGTTGTGATTAATCTGGTTCCTCTTTTGGCATGAGGGGTCAGTAAGAGAAGTGGCTCTGGACAAGACCTTGGAGACACCGTGGGGTGTCTCTTTTTCTCTGACCAAAGTGTGGTCTAGCTGAGCATTCCACCCAAGCCTAAGATGCAACAAGAAGCAGTGCCCAGGAAGAAAAGGAGAACCCTATTCTTGTGAGCCTGCTCCTTCAAAGGCCTTATATACAGTGCAATTGTCTTTAACATAGTGGGATTATGGGTTTTTTTTTGAATTTTGATGCTTTTCCAGTGGATTGTGGATAAGACCCCAAATTTTCTTCTTGCACTCACTCTACCCTGCTAACCTCTTCAGGAGATCAAGGATATATAATCTCTTCCAAAGTTAAAAACACCAAGCAAATGTCAGGCACCACCATGTAACTTCTAGGTCAAACTCACTGGAGGGTCTCTTAATGCAGTACGCTGACTTGGGCAGGAACCTAAGCTTGCCTCAGTTGCTTGTCAGCCTTGGAGCGGGGGTGCTCATCTTCTCTGTGAATATGGAAATATTCAAGTTTTCTTTTCTTTTTTTTTTTTTTAAAGATTTTATTTATTTATTTGACAGATAGAGATCACAAGTAGGCAGAGAGGCAGATAGAGAGAGAGGGAAGCAGGCTCCCCGCTGAGTAGAGAGCCCGATGCGGGACTCCATCCCAGGACCCTGAGATCATGACCTGAGCTGAAGGCAGTGGCTTAATCCACTGAGCCACCCAGGCGCCCCGAAATATTCAAGTTTTCTACTTGGTAGCTGAGAGTGTATGTCTGATTGAACTATCCTAGGGCAGTTTGCAACCAAAGGCTACAACTGCAGAAGTGGTTCAAAACCAAAAGTGGAAGTGAGTATGAGTAATGGAAGCTAAGTCTACCTGGCTTCTAGGGGAGGTTAGCTGGCCTAATGTCCTGGCCTATTCAAACACCATCTGGATATGACTTCATAATGCAAATGAGACTTCAACACTCAATGGGCGCTGTCTTTACTCTTCTCACAGCCTGGACTAGAGTGGTAAGTGGAACAGGTAGATCAGAGTTTGGTGTAGTATCAGAGACACAGTGAGATTGATGTGAGAGACCCAGAGAGTAAAGGCATTTAAAATCTTTTCCCCCTTAAGCAAGATTTCTCAATGTAGGCAGTACTGACCTTATGGGGCCATGTGGTTCCTTATTGTGAAGGGCTGTCCTGGCATTATACACTGCTTAGCAGCATATCTAGCCTCTGTCCACTAGATGCCAGTAACACTCCCTGCCTTTTGACAACCCAAAATGTCTCCAGACATTGTCACATGTCCCCTAGGGGGCAGAATTGGCCTCCCCACTGAGAACCACTGCCATTTAAAGTAGTGTCCTACCTCAAAGATGGTATTTTACCTTAATTCTCCCCACACAGCCTGTCCAGATCTTGTATTGAACAGAATCTCCGAAAGTATGGAATAGCTTGTGAGGAAACAGCATAACAGAGAATTCTGACAAATTGAAAAACGTTGACAAATGATTACATTCATTGTTATATTCATTGTTATATTCAACATGGAACTTCTGTTGAGTACTCACTGTAAGTAGGGTGTTGATTATAGCAAAGACCTGTAAAGGCCCAATTCCAGCCTTCAATATACTAAGAAACTATTGACCTTTATGTCCCTAAAGGGAAAGGGTTACAGATTTTCATGGATAACCAGTTCCTGGATTGAATCCAACCCAGATTTCTCCTCCTTTTATTTTCCTTTGTCCTCAAACAGTGACTTACTCTTTAAGGTTCTGCCTTAGGGAGATTGCTCTTTGTCTTGCTAAGCACCATAGCTCTAAGTTTAATTTTTTGTGACTTCTCTTTCTGTGACACACAGGACACCATAACAATGTATCCAGCATTGGCATTACCACAGCATCACAAAGCCTTTAACAAATTGAACAGTTTGAAAGGCAGGCTTTTATTTACAAAGGAAAGGGCTTCTAGTCACCTGCACAGTAGAGAAATACTCAGCAGTGGCAAAGACAAAGGACAGGAATGGAATGGAAAAAGAGATGATTCTTAAAATTCTGTGGAGTGTTGATTGTAGGTTTTAACTCAGCTGTCTCTGTCTCTTGTTGCCCCAGGAAGTCAAAGAACACTAATGTGAGTTGTAGGATCCTGCTCAGGATTTCAACAAAGGAAAAGAGAGGAGGAAGTGGGAGTATCTGTACAAAATCAGCTGAGTGAGTGCCTGACTTTGAAAAGGAGTTTCTGGTGAGCCAGACCTATACCAGGGTCACTTGCTTTGAATAAGTCCTAGGTCAACACAGTGCAGATATAGATGGCAATATGTCACTTGTGAAAATCCAACACAGGCACTACCAATCGGGGCATTTAAACTTTATATATTCGTGAATTACTATTCTCTGGCCAAGGCTAATTCTTTGTTTAAGTGAAAGTTTTGCCTGAATTGGAACCATGAATGGCTGTAAGTAATTGAAAACATATTTCACGTTTCAAAAGGGTGTTCAAATTCTTATAACAGGTTCCCTGTAATCACAGCATATGGCCTCAAATAGTGATTCATCTTAATAAAAGAAGTGCAAACAGAATTGTACTTCATGGATTAGGTAAGGGCTTTGCTGTGCCTACCATTAATAGGAATGCAAATGCAGCTAGCCCTGGGCAAATTTATAAAGTGGAATTACTACATCACAGAACATCTAGGAAACACTGGGCCTTGCCTAAGTTTCCTTGATAGTGACAGAGACAAGACCCCAGTCAAGTCTTGCTGCCTTGTGACTGACTCTGTGTGTGGTCTCAGCAAGGGCAGGTTTAATCTTTATTCTGCTTGCCCCCATCCCCTTAGCTTATTAAAAACCTGCCCTCACGGAATGATATGATCTGCCCTCATCAAAATACCAGAATGTTCTCACTCTTAGGAATAGCTCTGTCTTCAGCCTTTTTTTTTTTCCTTGTTGTCAAGAAGTAAAGCCTCTATCTACTTAGTAAGGAAAGTGAAACCATGAGGGCATGGTATTTTTTTTCATACAAAGACTTCCTGAGCGATCTAAAAGCGCCCTAGTTGCAGGTCAGGCTTTGTAAATATGTGGAGGACCGGGTAGGACAGAGAAAGTTTGTTTCTCTTGCCTTTTCAAGAATAGGCTGAGTATTTTTCTCTGGAGGATTGGTTGGTGTGAAGGAGTATCTGGAGAGCTGTGCTTTATTCTTGATCAATGACACACATCCTTAATGGACAGAGTAGTGAGGAACTAGCTATGAAAGTCTCTTGGAGAGTGGGTCCTATAAGAAAATGTAAGCTTTTGAGTCAACAGACTTTGGTTTTAATTCCAGCTCCATGTCTTATTAGTTGTAAAAGAAAAAAATCTATAATTTTGATCAAGTTTGATGATTTTGTATGAATATTTTATGCTTTTATTTCTTATATTTAGGTCTTTGATTAATTTTGAGTTAATTTTTGTTTGTGATGTGAGATAGGGGGTCACTTTCTTTTTTCTTTCTTTCTTTTTCTTTTCTTTTTTTTTTTTTTGCATCTGGATATCTGGTCCCAGAATCAGCTGTTGAGAAAAATGATTCCTTCTCCATTAGACAGTCTTGGCACCTTGTCAAAAGTCATTTTGCCCATAGATACATGGGTTTATTTCTGGACCCTCAATTCGTTTAAAAATATATTTATTTATTTATTTATTTGAGAGGGAGAGAGCACTTGCATGAGAGTGGGGGAGGATCAGAGGGGGAGAGAGGAAGAGAATCCTCACGCAGATTCCTCACTGAGCCTGGAGCCCAGTGTGGGGCTCCATCCCAGAACTCTGAAATCATGACCTGAGCTGAAATCAAGAGCCGGCCACTTAACCGACTGAGCCACCTAGTTTCCCCTGGAGCCTTAGTTCTATCCCAGGTGGGTTAATTTGTCTATCTATGTTCCAGTATTGCACTCCTAATTACTGTAGCTTTGTACTGAGTTTTTTTTTTTTGTATTGAGTTTTGAAATAACTAAGTGTGAGACCTCCAAAATTGTTCTTCTTTTTTCAAGATTGATCTGGGTATCCAGGGACTCCCATCTCCATATAAATTTGAGCATCAGCATTTCCATTTCATCAGAAAAGGCCATTAGGATTTTAATTGTGATTATACTGAATCTGTAGATCACTTTGAAGAGTACTTCCATCTTAACAATAATGTCCTCCAAGTATGACACACAATCATTCCACTTATTTAGGTTTTCTTTAATTTCTTTCAGGAGAACTTTATAGTTTTCAGTGTGTAACTCTTGTTCCTCCTTGGTTAAGTTTATTCCCAAGTATTTTACTCTTTTTGATGCTATTGAAAAATTTAGTTTCCTTAATTTCCTTTATGGATTGTTTATTCCTAATGTACAGAAACATAAGTGATTTGTGCACATTGATCTTGTATAGCCTGTCACTTCGTCTAATTTGTCCATTAGCTCTAATAGTTGGTTTGTTTATTCTTTAGGATGTTTTCTGTGTATAAGTTCATACTGTCTGTAAGTAGAGATAGTTTTATTTCTTCCTTTCCAATTTGGATTCTTTTTATTTCTTTTTCTTGCCTAATTGCCCTGGCTAGAACTTTTGTTCCAATATGGAATAGAAGTGAAAAAGTGGGTATTCTTGTCTTATTTCTGATTTTAGAGGAAAAGATTTCAATTTTTTTGTAATTGAGTATAAAGTTATCTGTGAGTATTTCATAAATGCCCTTTATCAAGTGGACAAAATTGCTTTATATTCCTAATTTTTTAGGGTTTTTATCATGAAAGGGTGTTGAGTTTTATCAGATGTTCCTTTTTTTTCATTAGTAGAAATGATCATGTAATTTTTCCCTTCATTCTATTAATGTGGTATATATTACATTGATTGATTTTCTTGATTCAACCTTACATTCTTAGGTTAATTCCCATTCAATTTTAGTATATAATCCTACTAATATACTGCCGAGATCAGGTTATAGTATATTATTGAGGATTTTTACATCTGTATTCATAAAGGATACTGGACTATAGTTTTGCCTTTTAAGGTCTTGGTCTTACTTTGGTATCAGAGTAATGCTGGTCTCATAGCATGAGTTAGGAAGTATTCTCTCCTATCTTTTGGAAGAGTTTAACAATGATTAGGTTTAATTCTTCTTTATTGATAGAATTCTTTATTGATAGAATTTATTGATAGAATTGATAGAATTCACAAGTGAAGCCATCTGGTACTGAGCTTTTCTTTGAAACAATTTTGATTATGGAACATTTTTGATTACTGACTGAATACCTTTGCTTTTTACAGATCTTTTCAGGATTTCTATTTCTTCTTCAGTTTTGATAGTTCATATTTCTAGAAATGTTTCCATTTTATTTCCAGTTATCTAATTTCTTTGTATACAACTATTTAATTTTTTTCTTATACCTGTTTTATGTTTGTACGATTGAGAGTAAAATGTCCCCACTTTCATTTCTGGTTTTAGTAATTTGAATCTTCCCCCTTTTCTTAACCTGTCTAATGAAATATTATTAATTTTGTTGATATTTTTAAAGAACTACACTTTGCTTTGTTGATTTCCTCTATTTTTTTTTCTATTCTCTGCTTTATCTCTTCTCTAATCTTTATTATTTCCTTCCTTCCACTAACTTTGGGTTTAATTTTTTTTTTTTTTAGTTCCTTAAAGTGTAAAGTTAGATTGTTGATTTGAGTTACTTTTTTTAAAGATTCTATTTATTTATTTGACAAAGAGAAAGAGACAGCGAGAGAGGGAACACAAGCAGCAGGAGTGGGAGAGGGAGAGGGAGAGGGAGAAGCAGGCTTCCTGCTGAGCAGGGAGTCTGACATGGGGCTGGATCCCAGGACCCTGGAATCATGACCTGAGCCGAAGGCAGACACTTAATGACTGAACCACCCAGGCGCCTTGAGTTCTTTTTTTTAACACAGATGTTTGCAATATAAGTGTCCCTTGGAACACTGCTTTTATTATATCACATGAGATTTGGTGTGTTGTATTTTCATTTTTATTCTTAACATATTTTTAAATTTTCGCTTATGATTTATTCTTTGATACTTTTGTTGTTTGAGAGTTTGCTATTTAAATTCTATGTTTGTGAGATTTCCTGTTTTCCTTGTCTTATTGATTTCTATTTCTAGCTTTACTCCATTGTGATTGGTGAAGATACTTTCTATGATTTCAATATTTTAAAATTTGTTGAGATTTGTTTTGTGGTCTAAACATTTGTTGGGTGGAGTATTCTGCAAATATCTGTTCCATCTAGTTGGCTTATAGTATTATTCAAATCTTCTATTTTATTATTAATTTTTTTTGGTCTCATTTTTCTATCCATTATTGAAAATGGGGTACTGAAGTCTCCAGCTATTATTTTAGAACTATTTCTCCCTTAATTCTTGAATCATATATATTGGGTCTCTGTTGTTTGGTGTATGTATATTTATATTGTTAGATCTTCTTGATGAGTTGAACCTTTTATCAGTATATAGTATTTTTCTTTGTCGCTTACAAAAATTTTTGACTTAAAGTCTATTTTTTCTGTAATTAGTATAGTCACTCCAGCTTTCTTTTGGTAGCTATTTGCATAGAATATCTTTCCATTCTTTCACTTTCAAAATCTTTGTATTTTGGCTCTAAAGTGAGTCTCTTAAATGCAGACTATTTTTGCATTATGTTTTTTGTTAAACCTATTCTACCAATCTCTGCCTTTTAAATTTAGACTTTAATCCATTCACATTTAAAGTAATTACTGATAAGGAAGAACTTTTTATTGCCATGTTACTATTCTTTTTCTATCTATCTCTTTTGTTTCCTAATTCCTCCATTTATACCTTATTTTTTGTTTAATTTCCCTTTCTGCTTTGGCATTCTGTATGGCAAATAACCATTATGGGAAAATTAATAATCTGTTCTTCATATATTTATGCAATAACTATGAAATAGAAAACCCTCACTTGCCTCTATACCTACTTTCTCATCTTCTTTCGTAGGCATGCAAATAAACTTCTCTGGTTTCTACCTCTTATAGCCATACTTACCTACTTAAATGTTCAACCATCAGTTCAAACTCAGTTCTGAAATGGACTACTTTCCCCCAGAAAACCCATTTTATTTTAATAAGTAAAATATAATCAGGAATTTTTATTATTTTGGTCCTCCCGACTTAAGTTTATTGTGGATTCTTCCCTCTCCCTTAGGCCTCCACTTCCATAAAATCATTAACATCTATTGGCAATTTCTCCTTGTCACTTGGATTTGAGGGAAAAATTCATACAAAGGTCATAGTATGTGAGGATTTCTGCGCAAAACATGATATGTTTTAGGAAGAGAAAGAAAATAAAAACAGAATATTCAGAGGCTAGATTATGCAATTATATAAAATCATGTGATGACTTGTCATGCTAGAGACTTTGAAATTTATCCCAAGAAAAATGAAAAGCCCTTGAAGAGGAGAGTTATGTGACCAGGAATCCATGTTAAAATGATCACTCTGTTTTGATAGAATGGATTAGAGGAGAAGAACAATAGAGGCAGGAGGATTAGCTATGAGGGTGCTGAAATAATATAGGAAAGAAGTAATGGTGGCCTAGAAAAAGGCAGTCACAGTCAGGTTGTAGAGAAGAGGACAGAGTCATCAGATAGTTATTAGTGATGAATTGACTGTAATGGGTGAGGAAGAAGAATGTGTCAAAGACCATTTCCAAGCTTCTGGCTTGAGCAAGTAGGTGAATAGTGATACCATTTTACTGAAGTGGGAAAACTGATAGACATATTTGAGAGGAAGAATGTGGGTTCAGGCAGGATAGGAAGAAATTAAGATGCCTGTGAGACATCCAAGAGGAGATGTTACAGAGTTGATCATATAAATCCGGATCTCCAAAAAGATGTCAAGGTCGGTGACAAGATTTGAAATTGTCAGCATGTGCATAGTATCTAAAGCCATGTGATTTAATATCACCTAAGGAGAGAGTATAAATAGAAGAGGGCAGAGGGCTAAGTTGGTGTAGTCCTCCAACATTTATAGATCAAACAGTGAAGTAAAGGCCACAAAAGAGACTGAAAATACTAGAGAGATAGGAGGAAAATCAGAATAGTGTGATATTCCAATAACAGTTGAGGGTGGTAGCCAAAGGATAAATATTTCAAGAGGGAATTCAAGAGAGTTGGCAGAAAAGAGGAAAAGAAAGAGGGATTAGTTGGGGCATATGGAGTCAAGTGAGGTTGGTTTCTTTGTTTATTTTTAAGATGAGAGAGCCTTTGAGATGTTTAAATCATGATAGGAAGAATCCAATAAAAAAGGAGGGAAGAAGAAATGAGATAATCAATATAGTGGAGTCCCCAAAGGGTACAGAATTAGCTTTAGAGAGGAGGGGGGCATCTTTTCTACTGTAATATAAATGAAGGAGGAAAAAGCATCAGTGTGAATTAAGATAAGTTTGTAGATTTCATGGTACAAAGGTGGGATAGTTTCCTTCTGACCTTTTCATGTTTTCTGTGGAGTACTGGGAAATGAGACCATTTATTGAGAGGAAGGGCTCAAGGTGTAAGGGTATGGAGGTTTAAGGAGCATGTAGAAAATAATTTTGAGAACGGGAGATCCACTAAGTGTGTAAATTAGAACTACCAGGCACTGTTGAGAGCAAACTGGTTTTCTTCTAACCCTGCTCAGCAGACTGAGTGCAGATGCAGAGAAGGGAGATGGTTAAATTATTCAGGATTTTGCTAAGTGGGTGTGATAGAATTATTGTGGATCCAATGAGTGGGGGATGTGATGGATGGTTGAATCCAAGCTCCATGCAGAGAGAAGTAAAGGCAAGTGGAGGCTATGGTTGTGGTTAAAATAGAGGGCTCAATGAACAGGTGGTCCCAGTGAGGTTGAAGAACTTCATTGTCTTGAGAATGAAGTGCACACAGCAGAAGGATAGAGAGACTTGTGGTAAGAGAGTGGGGTCAGAAATTAATTTTAGAGAAGGAGTGGTTTCTAGCCTGACAAAGTCAACGGTGTGGCTGTGAGAGTGGATGGTTGAGGTACAGTGAAGGAGGAGAAGATAACTGGAAATAGAACTGAAGGATTAGGCTGTTGGTTGGATCATCCATACAGCCATGGATGTCACTAAGGGTGATGGCAGGAGTTGGTGTGTAGACAAAGTTGAAAACCCAAAATTTTCAGTGAATGGAAGAGGGTGGGGATGGTGGTGATAAAGTGACTGGGAATTTGGTGTATAATAAGAATGTTAGAAGTCTATTTAGCAGAATGGTATGAGTTTTAAAGTATCAGGGATTATATAGAATCTGGAGTGAGACTGCCTGAGCTTAAATTCTGATCCCACCACAGAGTGATGATTGTGAAGTTACATAATCTCTGTGCCTCAGTTTTTTTTTTTTAATTTGTAAGGTGGGAATGATAATACTACCTACCACATAGGTTTGTTAAGAGATCAAATAATTTAAAAGCCGAAGAATATTTAAAATAGCATCTGCCCTGTAGTTATATTTTTATGTAGTATCTTTCTTTACATAAGGCTGGGTACTCATCTCTGATTATTTTCAGATATAGGATCTCAACCACCTATAGACATCCCATTTGTCAGCCTGAGTGGTTTTATTTTTTATCATCTGTGACCCACTCTTACCAAGGCTATGTTCAGCAATGAGGTCATCAGATTTAACCAGGTCATCAACAGGGAGGCCATGTTTTCTGAAGCCCATTTTGTTTAGCAAGAGGCTGATGGGGAATATATCAGTTGTGTCCTTAAAGTTGTTTTGGTAATGAATGTCATTAGACTTATAAGCAGAGTGACCTGACAGGAGCTTCATCAGTGCCTTCGAAGCCACATTAAACAATGTGGTGTAACCACTACAAATAAACATTTTCCTATTTGGGAACTAGAAACCAACCAGCAAGACCCACAGTATAAGAGCCTCACACTGCACAGGAAAGCAATGTAGAGTGGGACGATGAGAGGGTAAAGCCATTCCCAGGGAAATCCTCTGTCAGAGACAGTTACATATCCCTATAAATACTTAGTAGTCCTAGAGGGTAAAGCTGGAGGATATATCATCATGATTTGATATTTTAATGCATGTCCAAAGCAAGCATTTATTCTCTAGTTCCCCCCATCCCACCCAGATATGCCAATATCAGATGATTCTAATAGAATCACAGGTTCAGATGTGGAAAAGGCCTTAGAATTGAGGTGTGCATTAATGATAAATGTTATATAACAGGCTCAGTGGATTATGATTTCTTGAATAGTTGGAGGAGGGTGGGAACTCTGAATCCAAATAATACAACTATCCCTACCCCTACTCTCCTATACACTTGTTCTTTCATTTAACAAATAATTATTGATTGGGATATATCAGTAAACAAAGCAAAGATTCCTGCTCTTATGCAATTTCCAGGAGGGGAAAGGTAGAAAAGAATACATAGCAGTGTATTTGACCAAAATAATCATGGTTATTTATTCTAAAAGTGTTGAGTTACTTCCTTTTTTTCTACCAAGATGACACAGAACTATATTGAAAGAAAAACAACATGCCAACAAAGCATGCTGATTTTTCTCCCATTTCCCCAATAAGTACCTAGTACTGAAAATGCAGTTTTTAAAAAAAGATTTTTATTTATTTATTTGGCAGACAGAGATAACAAGTAGGTAGAGAGGCAGGCAGAGGGGTGGGGGGGGAGCAGGCTCCCCGCTGAGCAGAGAGCCCGATGTGGGGCTCAATCCCAGGACCCTGTGATCATGACCTGAGCCAAAGGCAGAGTCTTTAACCCACTGAGCCACCCAGGTGTCCCTGAAAATGCAGTTTTTATGCGTCTCTAAATGTGTTCTTTGGAAAAGGTCTGGTAAAATAACTATGAGCACTTCTGGCCCATCTCGGAGACACATCTCCACAGTAGTGAGTGCCTTAAGTCAGAGGTGGAAAGGTAGAATTTTAGACATTAATGAGCTGGGAGGGTGTAGGTGATGTGAAGACCAGGAATCTTCATTCTGGCCATGGCTATGGGTTCCTTTTTAAAGCCAGACATCGTGTTAGTTTCTAGATTTAGGAGTAAGACAGTTCTTGGTTTCAAGAAGGTTTAAATCTGTAGGAGAGAAATAAACACTGCAAAAGATAATCACAACATGATTAGTGCTGTATCAGTGGTGTGGGCAAAGTGGTGGGATATGTATAGAGGAGAAAGAACAACTAATCACTAACTCTGTGGGAGTCTGGGAAGGCTTCATGGAATAGGTGCTATTTTAACTGGAGATTGAAAGATTAATGAGCGTGTGCTGAAGTAAGAATAGAGAGAAGATATTCTCTGCAGAGGGAACGACATGTACAAAAATAAGAAGCCGTGAAAGGATTTACCGAAAGTATATTTTCTAGTCATGTGAGAACTCTACTATAGCTGGAGCATAGGAAGTGTGTGGGGAAGGTGTGGGAGGGGATGAAATGGAAGAAGGAGTGTGTCAGATTGCCAAGGAATTGGGCAGTGCAGAATCAACAAAGATGTTTTCAAAGCAAGGTGGATATGTAATCAAATATTTTTGGTTTTATTTTTCAGAGAATGGGATTGATAGCTTTATGGAGGATGAAGGAGAGACTAGAAGTGAATGGGGTTTCATTGATTCTCACCACTTCCTCATATCAGGGAGATCATATGATAGTTGTCTTTCTCCCCTTGACTTATTTCCCTAAGCATGATATGCTCTAGTTCCATCCATGTTGTCGCAAATGGCAAGATTTCATTTCTTTTGATGGCTGCATAGTATTCCATTGTGTATATATACCACATCTTCTTGATCCATTCATCTGTGGATGGACATCTAGGTTCTTTCCATAGTTTGGCTATTGTGGACATTGCTGCTAGTGGGTAGGAGAAGAATCAATGAAACAAGATGGGATTGGGAGGGAGACAAACCATAAGTGACTCTTAATCTCACAAAACAAACTGAGGGTTGCTGGGGGGAGGGGGTTTGGGAGAAGGGGGTGGGATTATGGACACTGGGGAGGGTGTGTGCTTTGGTGAGTGCTGTGAAGTGTGTAAACCTGGTGATTCACAGACCTGTACCCCTGGGGATAAAAACATATGTTTATAAAAAATAAAAAATTAAAAAAAAAAAAGAAGTGAATGGGGTCAGGGAACTGTTTCCATAGTTCAAATAAAGGACAATCAACATCTGAACTAAAGCAATAACTCTAATAGAAAGGATGGAAGAAAAACTTTTGAGGTCAAATTGGTAAGATTTGATAACTAATTGGAAATACACGTAAAGCCCAAAGAAGAGTGAAGGATCATGCTAAGGTTGGTTGTGTCTATATTAACCAAAATGAGGTATATTGAAGGAAACAGGCTTAAATGGGATTAAGATTAATTCAATTTTGAGACAGCTGTGGGAGATTCATCTAGGTGGTCGGAAATGTGGCTCTGGGTTTCAGAAGGAAAACCAAAGCAAAGCAAACCAAACTAAACAAAACACAGTATCTTAAAAAACAAGTGTGAAGTGTTCTAGAAAGATAAAGTATAGTGAAGATTGAAAGCAGACCAAGGGAATTCAGCAATAAAGAGACATTAACAAGAGGGCTTTCAGTTCAGTGGTGGGAATTTTGGTTTGAAGTTTAAATGAGAAAAGTTAAAAACAAAGAGATTGTCAAATAATAAAAAGAGTAAAATTAATACCGAATGAATTAAAAAAGCAAGGCATAATAAATTAGTTGGGGAAAAAAGCATTATTTTTTCTTAACAAAAGCTAATATCTGCAATAAACATGAGGCATGAACTTTTATGCACCACCTAGTGTAGCATGACAGTTTATAAAAAAAAGCTATTAAAGGAATAATTGACAAAATAATGATCATAGCGGGAGATACTAACCTACCTGTATTAATCAGAATTACTTTTGGCTGCGTGTAAGGAAAAAACTACAATAGCAGGGGCTCAAACTGGATAAAGTCTTATTTCTCCCTTATGGGAAGAATTCTTGGTATAGATATTCCAGGGCTTTATGTCTTGCTGTTCAACCATCATTAGTGTATTGCCTTATAGTCCAAAATTTTTGCTTGAACTTCAGCTATCATAGCTACATTCCATGTAGGAGAAAGTTGAAGAGGAGCTTTCCCTGCCACACACACGTACATCACTTACATCACAGTAGCCAGAAAGTAGTCAGTTGGGAGATGCAAGGGAAGCTGGAAAATATGGTCTTTTATTTGGGTGACATTATGCCCAGCTTAAAGTCAGACAGGCCTCTGCTATCACGAAGAAATTAAAGAATGGTTGTTGGGTTGACAAGTAGCAGTCTGTGCATTATAATTGTCTTAGTCATTGACAGATCAACTAGACAAAGAAGAAATTAGTAAGTTCAACTTTATACATATTCTATATCTAAAACTTGGCGTACTACACAGAACACACATTTTTACTAAATGCTCATGAAACTTTTACAATAATGTTTTCATATTTAAAAGACCACAAAAGAAACTTAAATATATTACAAAAAGCAGAGGTAGTTTAGGTCATAATCTCACATTCTCCAATCACAAGTCAATGTGCTTAGTTATTAAAATCCAAAAGTAAATACATAAACAAAATCAAAGCAGGCAGAACATTTAGGAAACTTTCTCTAATAAATAATTTTTGGATCAAAGATAAAATCAAAACTTCAGTTACATATTATTTATGTAATAATGATGAGTACAACATAGTAACAACTTAGAGAACACTCAATGTTTTACCTTCTTTTGTCAAAGGAGAAAGATAAATCACAAAGCTAGAAAAGGAAAAAGAAAATTAGGAAGGCATGAGTAATTATTATAGATGAAAAGAAGAAAATAGAAACCCAGAAAAACTGATAAGTAAGAGTAAGCATCAAATGTTGAAATGCCGCATAAGTTGAAAAATCCTGATTTACTCTTGAAATCAAGAGTAATCAAGAATATAAGAGGAAATAAAGAAGAAGGCACAACATTAGAAATATTGTGTAGTTGTCCAATAGTGTGCCCTCAAAATTCAAGTTCATTCACAATGTCAGAGTGCGACCTTACTGAAAATACAGTCTTTGCAGATGTAATTAAAGTGAAGTCATACTGAATGATCATGAGCCCTAAATCCAATGGCTGGTGAGCACCCAGAAGAGGGGGCAGACAGAATGACACACACAGTGATTGGTGGACACACAGAAAAACACAGAGAGACACAGGGAAAGGGGCCACGTGAAGATGGAGGCAGAAACTGGAGTTATGCTGATACAAGCCAAGGAATATCAGGAGCCCCCAGGAGTTGAAGGAAGCAAGAAAAGATTCTCCCTTTAGAAACTTTGGAGAAAATAGCGTCTTACAGAAAATTGATTTTAGACTCTAGCTTCCAAAACTGTAAGAGAATAAATTTCAGTTGTTTTAAGTCATCCAGTTTGTGGTATTTTGTAATGGCAGCCCCAGGAAAAAAAAAAATATATATATATATATATGTCTCAGCTTAAAAAACTGAGGGCTAAATATATTATAGGGACTGTTCTAAGTGTTCCACATGCTTGCATATATTAACTAATTTCATCCATACAACACCTGGGGAAGGCGCTGAAGCAGGTGCTATTTTACAAATGAAAATATTGAGAGTGTAAGTAATTTGCCTAAGTTAAAGGATTCAAACCTACGTAGATTGATTTCAGGGCCTGGGGTCTAAATCATACAATTAACATCTTCTCAGACATAGTGTAGACATTATTGGAGAGAGAGAGAGAGAGAGAGAGAGAGAGAGAATGTTAGATATTTAAAATCTTGAATCTTGAGGAAAGTTATACAAATTGACCCAAGAAAGGTAGAAAGTTAGAAACTATGGAAAATGTTGTCAAATAACTATATATATATATACACACACATATATATAGTTATTATATATACACACACACACATATATACATATATATTTTTTTTACCACATGGAAAATGTTGTCAAATAGCTATATATATAGACACATATATATATAGTTATTATACACACACACACACACATATATATATATATATATTACCACAAACCAAACAACAAAACAAAATAAAAACAAAGAGAAATAATACTACGCAGAGTTTCATGGGTGAGTTCTTTCAAACTTTAAAAAAAATTTGTGGGGGGGAATTTAATTATGTACTCTAAAAGTTTAAAAACACTATATGTATAGATACATTAATTATATTCATAATATTGTTTGTAATTTGGAAGCAACCTAAGCATGAAATGATAGGGGATCAACTGGGAAAATTATGGTTTACCTTTAAAATAAAATATAACACAGGCATTAAATATAATAATATTAAGCTCTTAGTTATAAAACTGGAAATATGTTCTTTTTAATTTTTCCCAGCTTTTTTGAGGTATGATTGACAAATAAAAATTATATATATTTAGGTTGTACAGCATGATTTTCAAGGTGTACAAGTGATGATTTTATATATATAGTGAAATTATTATAAATATTACTCAATTATTATAATTATTTATTTAATTGTTATAATTGAGTAAATTAACACATCAATCACTTCATATAGTTACCATTTTTGTGTGTGTGGGGAGAACATTTAAAATCTACTCTTAACAAATTTTAAGTCATTTTATTGTAATAAAATATTATTAATAATAATTACCCTAGTGTATATTAGACATCCAGAACTTATTCATCTTATAACTGAAAGTTTGTATGCTTTCACCAATATCTCTCCCTCCCCTGCCACCCCCACAACCCCTGGAAACCAGTGTTCTACTCTCTGGTTTTATGAGATTTACTTTTTTAGATTCTACATATAATTGAGATCATACAATATTTGTCTTTTTGTTTCTGGCTTATTTTAGTTAACATAATATCCTCCAGGTTCATTCACATTTTTGCAAATGGCAGGACTCCCTTCTTTTTTATGGCCAAATAATATTACATCATGTGTATGTATATCACATTTTCTTTATCCATTGTTTTATGACATTTAAGTGGTTCCATATCTTAGTTATTGTGAATAATGCTACCATGAACATGGGAGGGCAGCTATATCTTTGATATATTGACTTCATATCTTTTGGATACATGCCCAGAAGTGATATTGCTGGATCATATGGTAGTTCTGTTTTTCAACTTTAAAGGAACATCCATACTGTTTTCCACAACTGTACCAATTTACATTCCCACCAAGAGTATACAAGGGTTCTCTCTTCTCCGCAATCTCACCAACATATTTTTTTTATAATAGGCATCTTAAGGTATGAGATGATATTTCACTGAAGTTTTGATTTGCATTTCGCTGGTGATTACAGATGTTAAGTACCACTTCATATACCTGTTGGACATTTGTATGTCTTTTTGAGGGAAAATTGTCTATTTAGTCATTTGCCATTTTTTATTCAGAGTATTTTTTTTTTTTTTTTTTTTGCTTTGAGTTGTGTGAATTCCTTATATGTTTTGGATATTAACCCCTTATCAGATATCTGGTTTGTAAATATTTTCTTCTATTCTATAGGCTACCTATTCATTGTATTAATAGTTTCTTTTTCTGCACAGAAGTGTTTTAGTTTGATGTAGTCTCACTTGCCTATTTTTGCTTTTGTTGTCTATGCTTTTGGTGTCATACCCAAAAATTCATTGCCAAAACCAATGATAAGGAGTTGTTCCCCTATGTTTTCTTCTAGAATTTTTATGGTATCAGGTCTAATAGTTATGTCTTTAATCCATGTCCAGTTAATCTGTGTGTACAGTGTAAGAATAAAAAGTCACTCTTTTCTATGTGGATTTCCAGTTTTCCCAGCACCATTTATTAAAGAGACTGTCCTTTTCCCACTGTGTATTCTTGTCAAAGATTAGTTCATCATATACATGTGGGTTTATTTCTGGGTCCTCTATTCTGTCCCATTGGTCTGTGTCTGTTTTTATGTTTGTACTATTCTGTTTTTATTACTATAGCTTTGTAATAGAACTTCAAATAAGGAAGTGTGATGATGCTTCTAGCTTTGTTCTTCTTTCTCGAGATTGCCTTGTCTATTTGGGATCTTTTGTGATTCCACACAAATTTTAGAATTTTTTTTTCCGTGAAAAAAACACCATGGAATTTTGATGGAAATTGCATTGACTCTGTATATTGCTTTAGGTAGTATGGACATTTTTACAGTATTAATTCTTCCAATCCAGGAACATGGGATAGCTTTCTTTTTTTGTGTCTTCAATTTTTTTCATCAATGTCTTATAGTTTTCAGTGTATAGATCTTTCACTTCCTTGGTTAAATTTATTCCTAAGCATTTACTTTTTTTGCTACTATTATAAATGGGATTGTTTTCCTAATTTTTTGATAGTTCATTGTTAATATATAGAAACATAACTTATTTTTGTATACTAATTTTGTATCCTGCAGTATTACTGAATTTGTTTATTAATTCTAACAGTTTTTTAATGGAGTCTTTAAGTTTTTCTATATATAATATTATGTAATTTGCAAATAGAGACAATTAACTGTTTTCTTTCCAGTTTGGGTGCTTTTTATTTCTATTTCTTATCTACTTTCTCTAGCCAGGACTTTCAGTACTATGTTGAGTAGGAGTGGTGAGACTGAGTACCCTTGTCTTTTTCCTGATCTTCGATGAAAAGCCTTCAGCTTTTCACCATTGAATATGGTGTTAGCTATGGGATTGCCATATATGGAAACATATTCCTGTTGTTTTACTTTGTTTTCTCATTTTCATTAAGTTTTTAATCTTACTTCCAGTGCAGTTAACATACAGTGTTATATTAGTTTTAGGTGTAGAATAGTGATTCAACAATTCTATACATTACTCAGTGTTATCATGATAACTGTATACTTTAATCCCCATCACTTATTTCATCCATCCCTCCCCACCCTCTTCCCCTCTGGTAACCATCAATTTGTTCTCTACAGTTCAGAACCTGTTTCCTGGCTTGTCTCTCTCTCTCTTTTTCCTTTGTTCATTTGTTTTGTTTCTTAAATTCCACATAAGTGAGATCATACAGTATTTGTCTTTCTCTGACTGACTTATTTTGCTTAACATTATTCTCTCTAGCTCCATCACATTGTGGCACATGGCAAGATTTAATTCTTTTTTATGACAGAGTAATATTCCATTATATATATTATACAGATAATATATATAATGTGATTTGCAAATAGAGACAATTTAACTGTTTTCTTATATAGTATATATGTGTATTTATATATATACACATATATATGTACATATGTATATATGTGTATATATACATACCACATCTTCTTTATCCATTCAACTATCGATGGACTTTTGGGTTGCTTCCATAATTTGGTTATTGTAAATAAGGCTTCTATAAACATAGGGTGCATGTACCTTTTTGAGTTGGTGTTTTTGTATTCTTTAGGTAAATATGCAGTAGTGTGATTACTGGATCATAGAGCCATTCTAATTTTAATTTTTTGAAGAACCTCCATACTGTTTTCCAGAGTGGCTGCATCAGTTTTCATTTTCACCAACAGTGTGAGAGAGTTCCTTTCTCTCCATATCCTTGCCAACATTTGTTCTTTCTTGTGTTTTTGACAGGTATAAGGTGATATCTCATTTTGTTTTGATTTGCATTTCCTTGATGATGAGTGATGTTGAGCATCTTCTCATGTGTCTGTTGGCCATCTGGATGTCTTCCTTGGAGAAATATCTGTTCATGTTTTCTACCCACTTTTTTTTTTTTAAAGATTTTATTTATTTATTTGACAGAGAAATCACAAGTAGGCAGAGAAGCAGGCAGAGAGAGAGGGGGAAGCAGGCTCCCTGCTGAGAAGAGAGCCTGATGCGGGGCTCGATCCCAGGACACTGAGATCATGACCTGAGCTGAAGGCAGAGCCTTTAACCCACTGAGCCACCCAGGCGCCCCTTTCTACCCACTTTTAAATTGGATTATTTGGTTTTGGGGTGTTGAGTTGTATCAGTGCTTTGTATATTTTGAATACTAATTTTTAATCAGATATGTCAGTTGCAAATATTTTCTCCCATTCAGTAGGTTGTCTTTCAGTTTTGTTGATTCTGGCTTTGCTGTACAGAAGTTTTTTATTTGATGCAGTCCCAATAGTTTATTTTTGCTTTTACTTCCTTTGCCTCAGGAGACATATCTAGAAAACTGTTGCTATGGTCCATGTCAGAGAAATTACTGTCTGTGTGCTTTTCAAGGATTCTTATGGTTTGGGGTCTCACACGTAGGTCCTTGATCAATTCTGAGTTTATTTTTGTGTATCGTGTGAGAAAGAAGTCCACTTTCATTCTTTTGCATGAAGCTGACATGTTACCAACACCATTTGTTGAAGAGACTTTTCCATTGCTTATTCTTGCCTCTTTTGTGAAAGACTAATTGACCATGTAATTGTGAGTTTGCCTCTGTATTTTCTATCCTGTTCCATTGATCTATGTGTTTGTTTTTGTGCCAATACCATATTGTTTTGATTATTATAACTTTGTAGTATAATTTAAAATCTGAAATCGTGATACCTTTAGCTTTTTTTCTCCAAGTTTGTTTTGGCTATTCTGGACCTTTTGTGGTTCCATCCAAATTTTAGGGTCATTTGTTCTAGTTCTTTAAAAAAATGTAGTTTGATAGGGCTTGCATTAAATCTGTAGGCTGCTTTGGGTAGTATGGACATTTTCATGATATTTGTTCTTCAAGTCCATGAGCATGGAATATCTTTCCATTTGTGTTGTCTTCAATTTCTTTCATCAGTGTTTTGTAGTTTTCAAAGTACAGGTCTTTCATCTCCTTGGTTAAGTTTATTCCCAGGTATTTTATTATTTTTGGTGCATTTATAAATGGGATTTCTTTCTTCAATTTATTTTTCTGTTGCTTCATTATTAGTGTATAGAAATGCAACAGATTTATGTACATGGAAATATATTCTTGCAAGAAGCTGGTTCCTGAACACTATGGTGATAATTATCTATTGCTACATAACAAATTATACCAAAACTCAATAGTTTCAAACAACAACCATTTGTGGTATCATAGTTTTCAAGGGTCAAGAATATGAGAATTGCTTACCTGAGTGGCTCTGGCTCAGAGTCCCTCACATATTTCCTGAAAAGTTGTTGGCTAGGACTATGGTCATATCAAGGCTTGACTGTGGTTATATCAAGGCTTGATATGGCTTGTAGAATCCACTTTCAAATTCACTCACATGGTTGTTGTCATCTCTTGGTTCCTCCACTGCTATTGGTCAGAGGCATCTTTTCCTTACTGTATAGGAAAACCAATAGCTGCTGGAGTGTTTCCACGGCATGTCAGCTCACTTCTCCTAGAGTGAGTGATCCAAAAGAGCATAGAGACAGAGACAAAGAAAAAAAAACCCACAGTCTTCTTTAACCTAATCTCAGAAATGCCATACTATCATTTCTGTCATCTGATATTTGTCAGACAGACAAACCCTGTTACAATGTGGGAAAGAACTACACAAGGGTGTGAATACAAGGAGGTGGGAATCATTGGGGATCATCTTTGAGGCTCACTACCACAGCAAATATGGATATGTTTGTGTGTATGAAGATGGGGAGGAAAAAGACATCAAAGTATCAAGAATATCTCTCTCTGCGAGTTAGGATTATGGATATCTTTAAAGTATATTTTTTCTTTTTTGTCTGTTTTCCAATTTTTTATAGTGGCCACAATTATTGATTTTCAATGAAATCAGCAACCAATCAATCCATTTTATTAAAGAAATCAATGGGAGACAGGGTGGCACAGGAGAGAGAAGGGACCATTAATGGAGTTCTGGTGAATATGGAAGGAAGTGCACTCCAGTGTAGAGGTGGCCATTGTCATAATCATAGGAGTGATAATGAAAAAATATATATGTGAAAGAGCTGGCATTGGATGTGAAAATGTGTAAGTCTTGGAAAGGATGCATTAGCTTTGGCCATGACAGCCTTTAATTTGAGTGGGGGAAACATGGGCCTCTGAAATATGAGAGGAGGAAAATATGGTTGCTATTATTAGAAGTATTAGAGTGTTAAGGAAGGAAATTTGATAGATTTCACACTTAATGATACTTACCCCCCCACCCCCGATAAAGGAAGCAAGACATTCTGTTGAGTCTGGCTATGATGGGAGCAATTTGTGCAAGCTTAAAACAGCAGTTGTTAGGAATGGGAAAGTTTGCCAACCAGAGAAAGGATTATATAGAAATCTTGAGAGCCCAGATGATAATATCTGTGTTTCTCTTATGTCATCTTTAAACTCAAAGAACAGTGTTATTAGCTCTAATGTGTAATAATGCTCATCTGTTGATTAACTACAGTACTTGCTACCTTTCATGTTAAAGGAAACTATTCACTTAAAAACTAAAACTACTTACTACCCTCTACTCACAACACTTCTAATACCAAATATATAGCTTTTCTTCCTCGCACCAACCAATTTTCCAACTCTGAACTCTTACTGGATGTCTTATAATTTAACTAAATTCTGACATTAATTATTCAGATTTAGTGTCAGCCTTCACATGTTTAAATGTTCAATTTCACAAGATTGCCCTAACTTTTGATGCCATTGGCAAATAGTGGCTCCTTAGGGTATCCACACATCTCTTTGTCGTGGCTACAAAGTTAGGGGTCCCCATGTGAACCTCCTCAGATTTGATAATTTGTTGAAAAAGCTTGCAAAACTTAGAGGAACATCTATTTACACTTACTGGTTTATTATAAACATTATAAAGGATACAGTGAACAGCCCAATGAAGAGGTACACACAATGAGTTCTGGAAAGGTCCTGAGTGCTAGAGCTTCTGTCTCCATGGAATTGGGCTGTACCACACTCCTGGCACATGGATGCGTTCACCAAGCCAGATGCTCTCTAAGCTCCATAATTTAGGGATTTTCATAAAGGCTTCGTCATGTAAGCATGATCAGATATTAATGAAATCTCCAGACCCTCTTCCCTCCACATGGGATGGTAATGGAAGTAAAATTTTCAAGCTTCTAATCATGGCTTCGCCTTTCTGGTATCAGTCTTCCTTCTGAAGCTATCTAGGAGTACACCAAGAGTCTCCTCATTAGAATAAAAGGTGCTCCCATTACCCTTAAAATTCCAAGGAATTTAGGAGCTCTGTGTTAAGTTGCTCCTATCACCTCCATCATTCAGGAATTATAAGAATTGGGAATTCTGTGTCAGGAACCATGGTGAAAGACCAAATATTAGAGTTAACAGTGCTCCCAGCACACCTGTCACTCAGGAAATTATAAGAATTCTAGGAGCTCTGTTTCTTTTTCCTTTTTTTTTAAGTATTTTTTTTCTTATGTTCAATTAGCCAGCATATAGTACATCATTAATTTTTGATGTAGTGGTCAACAATTCATTAGTTACATATAACACCCAGTGCTTATCACCACATGTGCCCTTCTTAATACCCATCACCTGGTTACCACCCCGTTCCCTTCTGTAACCCTCAGTGTGGTCTCCAGAGTCCAGAGTCTCTCATGGTTTGTCTCCATCTCTGATTTCTTCCCATTCAGTTTTTCTTCCCTTCCCCTATGGTCCTCCACGATATTCCTTATGTTTCACATGTGCATGAAACCATATGATAATTGTCTTTCTCTGCTTGACTTATTTCACTTAGCATAATCTCCTCCAGTTTCATCCATGTCAATGCAAATGGTGGATATTCATCTTTTCTGATGGCTGAGTAATATCCCATTTTATATATGAACCACATCTTTATCCATTCATCTGTTGAAGGGCATCTTGGCCCCTTCCAGAGTTTGGAGCTCTGTTTCAGAAGCAGAGGGAAGAGACCAAATACATATTTCCTATTATGCTGCACCTGTTATTGGCCAGCCTCTGGTGTGGTTTTTATTTCTTTAAAGATGATGATGAGGGGCGCCTGGGTGGCTCAGTCTTTAAGCATCTGTCTCTGGCTCAGGTCATGATCCCAGGGTCCTGGGATTGAGCCCTGCATTGGGCTCCCTGCTCAGTAGGAAGACTGCTTCTCCCTCTCCCACTCCCCCTGCTTATATTCCCTTTCTCATTTTCTCTCTCTCTGTGCCAAATCAATAGATATAATCTTAAAAAATAAAAATAATAATAATGATGATGATGTGTTGGGACACTTGGGTGGCTCAGTTGGTTAAGTGTCTGACCTTGGCTCAGGTCATGATCTCAGGGTGGGATGGAGCCCTGCATTGGGCTCCCCACTCAGCAGTAAGAATGCTCATCTCTCCCCTTCTCCCTCTGCCCCTCCCCCCCGCTCATGCTCTCTTTCTCTCTCCCAAATAAATAAAATCTTTTATTTTTTTAAAAGATTTTATTTATTTATTTGACAGACAGACAGAGATTACAAGTAGGCAGAGAAGTAGGCAGAGAGAGAGGGGGAAGCAGGCTCCCTGCTGAGTAGAGAGCCTGCTGCGGGGCTCGGTCCCAGGACCCTGAGATCATGGCCTGAGCCGAAGGCAGAGACTTAACCCACTGAGCCACCCAGGTGCCCCAAATAAAATCTTTTAAAAATGATGAGCTAATATAAGATGTTTTCACAGCATTTCTCCTTACTGCTTACCAAGTCAGCTTTCTTGAATTACGTTTATAGAAAGTGAATGATCTAGTTAACTTCAGTTTCAGGATGACTGTTATTTGTTCCCACTTGGGTCCAAACCACAAGCAAAATTTTGATCTTCTTTTCAAATTGGTCATGAAACATTTTTAATCGGATTTTTTTTGGCATTGAGTTGTATAAGTTCTTTATTTACTTTGGGTTTTAACACTTTATTGGATATATCATTTGCAAATATCTTCTCCCTTTCAGTGCGTTGTCTTTTTGTTTTGTTGATGGTTTCCTTCACTGTCAAAAGATTTGTATTTTGGTGTAGTGCCAATAGTCCAATTTTGCTTTGGTTTTCCTTGCTGAAGAAAACAAAAACACTAATTCAAAAAGATATATGCACCCCTATGTTTATTGCAGCATTATTTATTATAGCCAAGATATGGAACATAGGTGGTCATCTGTAGAAGGATGGCTAGAGCTCACACACACACACTCACTCTCTCTCACACACACACACACACACACACACACATATTATTACTCAGCCATAAAATACAAAATCTTGCCATTTACAATAACACAGATGGATCTAGAGGTTATAATGTTAAATGAAATAGGTCAATAAGAGAAAGAGAAGTACCAGATGATTTCACTCATATGTGGACTTTAAGAAAACAAAGAACAAAAGAGAAACAAAAAAACAGAATTTTTTATACATGAAACAAACTAATGGTTGCCAGAGGGGAGGTGGATAAGAGGATGAGAGAAATAGGTGAAGGGGATTAAGAGTACACTTATTGTGATGACCCCTGAGTAATGTATAGAATTGTTGAATCACTATATTGTACACATGAAACTAATATAACATATGTTAATTATACTGGAATTTAAAAATACACAAATAAAAAAATTTTAATAGCATGGGCATCAAAATATAATTTTTGCAAGGTTATTTTATGTAGGTTGCTTGAATTATTTTTAATTTTAAAAGTCTTCATTACATAGGTCAAGCATTTGCACATGGGTATAAAAAATAGAATTTTAAGAACTTGTAAGCTCATTAATATATAAGAGAAGCCCTCAAACTTAGCAGTTTCTCATTTTCTGAAAAAACAAAAAAACAAAAACAAAAACTACCCAAAATTTTGTATTACCAGGGAACATGAAAAACACTACATACCTGATTATAGGGATTGAAAAGCATATTTGTTAGCTATATTTGTGGTGAGCATAGCATAATGTATAAATTTGTTAAATCACTGTATCGTACACCTGAAACTAATGTAACACTGTCAACTATACTCAAATTTTTAAAATGCTTTTCAGCAAATTGAAACATACATCTTTTCATCCTGCATAGAGAGAATTTGATATACACTAAAAATTGTATCTCTACATTCCAGTAAAACATATTGACTGATGCCCAGGGCTTACTAAATTCTTGCAGCTAATAAACTCCTCTCTATTAAGTTATAATAGTCTTCCTGCCACCAATGGAGAGGTAAAAGAGACAAGATAGGGTTGTATTTTTTTCCCCAAACCTGTTTATGCCAATTGAACTTGCTATTGTAATTCCATAATTTAATTTTAATATTATGACAATAAATGAAACATGACTACAAAAGTAAAATGTTATTTTTGTGAAAACCAGTTGAATAAGCAATATTAGGAATAAAATAAAGGATTTAAGTAGTGATATAGCAGAGATTAATAAGAATATTATAAAGCACTTCATACTAATACTGTTAAAAGATTAGAAGAAATAGACTTCTAGAAAAATATAAACTATTGAAAGTGACTCAGTAGTTAAACATATAATTGCCAGACAATCCAGGAGTTTCACTTTTTTTTTAATATACCCAAGATAATTAAACACTGGTATTCAAACAACTACTTGCAACTGAATGTTCATAGCAGCAGTATTTACAATAGTCAAAAAGTAGAAATGATCCAAATACCCATTAATAAATGAGTGGGTGAGCCAATTATGGTACATCCCCCCAAGGGAGTATTACTCAGCCATAAAAACTAATGAAATTGTGATACATGTTATAACGTGGATGAAGCTTGAAAACATGTTAAGTGAAAGAACCCAGACACAAAAGACCACATATTGTGTGATTCTATTAGTGTAAAATGTCCAGGATAGATAAATCCATCAGGTTAATGGATTAAAAGTCAGGTTAATGTTTGCCAGGGGATCAACTGCTTTGTGGGCATGAGTCTTAATTTTGGGCTGACAAAAATATTTATGAACTAGATTGATATGGTGATTGTATAACATTGTGAATGTAGTAAATATCACTAAATTCTTCACTTCAAGATGATTATTCTTATGTGATTTTCACCTCAATAAAAAAATAAAAAGAATGTCCCAAAACAATTTTCCAAGAATACTTAGTAACCTACTGTCAAAATTACTATGCACAGGATGCCTTGGTGGCTCAGTTGGTTAAGCGACTGCCTGTGGCTCAGGTCATGATCTTGGCGTCCCAGGATCTAGTCCCACATCAGGCTCCCTGCTCAGTGGGGAGCCTGCTTCTCCCTCTGACCCTCCCTCCCCACCTCATGCTTTCTCTCTCTCTCTCTCAAATAAATAAATAAGAAATCTTTGAAAAAAAATTACTACACACAAAATATATCAAGGCACCATGAATGAGCTCCAGCAAGGAAAAAAAAAAAACCAGTAGTATCCCCAAAAGTCTTCAGATGTTGGTCTTATAAGTTACAAATTATTTCTTTAAACTGTTTATAAAGTATGTCTTCTATGTTTAAAAAAGTATGAGATAAAGTTAAAATATCTCTAGAGAACAAGAAAGTATAAAAATAAACCAGCAGATTTGAATTGTAATGAAATAGAATTTCTAGAAATATAAAAATACTGTAACTTAAGTTTAAGATTCAGTAGATGAAAACTGACTACAGAAGATGTAGAAAATCTAAATACCTTTACATCAATTTTTTAAAATTGAATTTATAATGAAAAACCTCTGTACAGAGGAAACACCAATCCCAAATGCCTTGATTGGTAGATTCTACCAAATATTTAAGAAATAATATCTACTGTACACAAAGTCATTTAGAAAATAGAGGAAGAGGGAACATTTCATGGCACATTTTATAAGGCCAGAATTTCCCTGATATGAAGATCAGAAAAATAAAAGACAAGGAAACTATAGATCAATATACCTCATGAACAAAAATCCATAACAAAACATTAGCAAATAGAACCTAGCAATATACAAAAAAGATACTAACTCATGGTTTATTTTCATTCCTATATTGAAAGTTTGATTTCCTATTTGAAAATCAAGCAATGTAGTTCACAACATTGATAGACACTAGGGAGGAAATCTTAGATTCTTCTCAAATAGATGCTGCAAATCATTTGACAAAATTCAGTACCCACAGAGTTCTGCCTGCAACCAAGATGGAATAATAGGAAATTTATTTGCCCTTCTGCCTAAAACAACTTTAAAAACCTGGGCAAAGCATACAAAATATTAATTTCCAAGACATTGGTTATCATTGAAGGAAGGATGGTTAATACCTGAGAAACAGGGAAAAAAATAAGGTGAGCCCTAGATTACTGTCTAGAGAGAGTATTTAGATCATGGCACAGGGAGAGAAACCAAAGCTGAGCTCATTAAACTGTAATTAGAGGAGAGGAAGCCGAGAGTCTGGGGAGGCAAGGATAATTAGGGTTCATGAGGCAGAGTATGGTATCTTTGTTGTTGTTGTTGGAAACTGACACACTCATTCTCAAAGATGAATGTAATTAACAGATGAAAACAGAAAAACTGTATGATCATAATAGACACAGATAAAACATTTGACAAAATCCACCTTCCATTTTTGATAAAAAAAAAAAATTCTCAGCAAACTAGGAATAGAAGGAAATCTTAACCTGATAAAGTGTGCCAGGCAGAAAACTATAGCTAACATTGTAAGCAAAGGAAAGTATGTTTCTGCCCTGAGATCATGAAACGATGCAAGGAAGTCATCTTTTACCACTTATATTCAACAGTAGACTGGCAGTTCTGTCTATTGCTATATGGCAAGAAAGAGAAATCCAGATAGGAAAGGAAAAACTAAAACTAAAACTGCCATGATTTTAAGAGTTGTTGAATCACTATGTCGTACACTTGAAACTAATGTAACATTGCATGTCAACTGTACATCAATAAATATTTGTTGTATTTTTATATATTAGCAACAATCAAAAATTACAATGGAAAAAATGCCATTAACAATAGCATCAAGATATGTTAAATACTTATGGATTAATCTGAGAAAAGATATGTAAAACTGAGAAAAATCAGAGAAGACCTAAATAAGTAGAGACATATATTGTTTTCATGAATCAGAACAAAGATTGATATTATTAAAATGTTAATTATTTACAATTTTATCTACAGATTTAACTCAATCCCAATTAAAATACTGGCATGCTTTTTTTTGAAATTGAAAAGATAGTTCTCAAATTTACATGGAAATATAAAGAAACTAAACTAGCTAAAACAAATTTAAAAAAGAAAAAATTTGGAGGACTTGTACCAGCTGACTTTCAAGTCTTAATATAATACTACAGTATCATGACAGTGTAGAATTGGCATAAAGATAAACAACTAGATTGATTTTTACCAACATCTGTGAAACTGTGGCAGGCCACCTTGTCAGTTTATAAGTAAGGTAAAGTCTCGGACAGTTGACAGTTCTTGACATAGAGCCTTCAATGTTATTTGTGATGATATATTTCTTTTTTTTATAAAGTAAAAATTCAGTTTATTCATCTGTTTATGACACAGTACACAAGAGGCAAAGTGTTTCACACCATAGATTTCACTTCCAACTCCTGGAATGCTCATTTCTTTGGTTAAAAGGAGAGAGTAGACATAAGAGGCAGGCAATGCTTAGGCAACTGCAATAAGAAGGGGGAGCAGGTGATACTAATGCCATCCCTGCAGGGATGGGCCCAAGGGGACTATTAGTCACAAGCTATTTTCTAGAATTGTTAGCCGGAAACAAAGGAGCATCCTGGATGCTCAACCGTCTTGGGCCTCAGTGATCCCCACCACACAGGTACAGCAGCGCTTTCTGGTAGTCGCCCTTCGTGTCTTGCTCGATGTAGTAATACAGGACTTGCCATACTTTCTCTTGAATTCAGACCTAATTTTCAACACGTCCACTTCACTGTGAGAGACCATGATTCTTATCAGAACTTTATCATGAATCTCCTTGCCCTTCATGGAGTCGTACAGTTGGTCAGCAAAATACAGGGGCTTATTCTGAATGCACTGGGCCAGGTTTAGCATTTTCTAGGTCTCCTTTGACCTTCTTGATGCTCTCCAACATGTCATAAAGGCTGTAGCTCTTGTACCTATCAAATACTTTCTGGAGGTGACACACACTCCGCTCAGTCATGATGCTGATCCACTTGGGTACATCAGTTCCTTTCCTCTTCACTCTGACATCATAGAGATCCTGGGCATCTTGGTCAATCAGTTCATAATCAATGACAGAGCCATCATCTGCTCTTCTACCCTTTGCAAGGGCAACCATCAGCTTGTGGAAGTCACCAGATGTGTCAGAAATGATGTCCTTCTCCAGATCAGTCTTATACATTTCCTTGTGGATTCTGTTAGTTTCCTGAAGCTCTTGGTCCTTGAGCAGATGATCTCAATGAGGGAGTCCTCATCAGTCTCCAGTCCCTTCATGGAGGCTTTCAGCTCAGAAGCATCATACTGACCAGGTGTTTTTAATAGGCCCCAAATCACTGTCTCCAGGTGGCCAGACAAGGCTGACTTCAGCATTAATACAAGTTCCTTTTTGGTCCTTCTCTGGTAGGTGAAGGCAATATCCTGTCTCTGTTCATTGCTGCGTTTGGTCAAAATGTTGACAAAGGTGACCTCATCCACACCTTTGGTCTTGATGGACGTTTCAATGTTCAGAGCATCATGCTCAGCATCAAAATTGGTATATGCTTTGACCAACCCATATGCACTAGGGGGCATGGAGTGATCACCCTCCAAGCTGAGCTTGCAGAGAATTTTGTGAACAGTAGACATTTTGAAGGAAGCTGGGCCTGGCGCCGAGAGTAGCAAGCATCCCCAGTTGTAGAGCCTGTGATAATACATTTCTTTTTTTTTTTTCAAGATTTTATTTACTTATTTGACAGACAGAGATCACAAGTAGTCAGAGAAGCAGGCAGAGAGAGAGGAGGAAGCAGGCTCCCTGCCGAGCAGAGAGCCCGATGCAATGTGAGGCTTGATCCCAGGACCCTGGGATTATGACCTGAGCTGAAAGCAGAGGCTTTAACCCATTGAGCCACCCAGGCACCCCGATGATATATTTCTTAAGCTAGGTTGTGAGTATGTGGATCTCCATTTAATGTTTATTCTTTATATTTTACATTCCCATTATAAGTTATTTTTATATGATACATTTAATAATAAAAACAAAATACTAAACTGATTTGGAAAACTTCAGTAAATCCATGTCACTAAAAATGGGACTATCAGGTCAAATGGGATTACTACATCGATAAATAATTGGGAATAAGATTACACAATATAGGATTCTTCACTCAGTATGCTTTACAAGTACCTATAGATTCTTACTCCATGTCAAATGAACTGAAACTAGAAATCATTAATGACACTTATGGATGAGTTTTATACAAGAAAAATTATAATGCTGGCCTTGGTCCTACATCAGAATATTGGGAAAGGAAGGTACATTTATGTTTTAAGTTAAAATAAAATAAGGCATTTATGTATCCTTTCTTTTACTATTTTCTCTTTTAAAAGAGGTTTTTAAATTAGTCAACCCTCTATCTGTCTCTATGGCATTGGTAAGTGTGCTCGCATCATATTTTAATTAATTAATGTAGCAAACAAGTTCTTGGGTAAATATTTCTCCGATGTTTGGCTTTTCAATTAAGTAAAAGCGCAAGAGCTCAGGGAGAACTTCAAATCTCCATGGCACCCCTGGGACTTATTTTCAGCTCAGAGTACAACAGGAAACCTGATATTGATTTAGGCTGAGATTGAGACATTCAAGGGGACATGGTAAGTTTAGAGGTAATTACGTATTTATAGATGAGATTTCAGGTGAAGATGCAGAATTTCAGTAATGAGACCTGATATCCTTGAAATTTGGCTTTTATTTTCCCTTGACTATTCATGTCTTAATTCTAAGTTGCTTCATATTTCTCTCTTTCCTGATAGGTAAATAAAAGGGAAGACAGATGTATAGTGAGAGAAGGAGAGAGATTAAAGAGAGGAAGGTAGAAAGATACTGGGAAAGAAAGAGGGGAAGCAAGGAAGATGGAAGAAAGGGGCCAACCAGGAAACAAGTAGATTTAGCAGAACAGAGAGAAATACGTAGAAGGAACTAAAAAAAAAAAAAAAAAAAAAAAACTGGAGTAGAAAGATTGTGCCTATGGTGGTAATAGTGAATTCTAATTAAAAATTTTCTACTATTTATTATGCTCTTTCAATTTACTAGGCTCTTTGCCTTATACCATTTAACCTTACAACATTAAGAAGTAGTTCCTTTATGTGCTTTGGTGAGTGCTGTGAAGTGTGTAAACCTGGCGATTCACAGACCTGTACCCCTGGGGATAAAAATATATTATATGTTTATAAAAAATTAAAAAATTAAAAAAAAGAAGTAGTTCCTTTAATTCCCATTTTATAAATTAGAAAACAGAGGCCTAAAGAAGTTAAGTAAATTGTCGCAAAGTGGTGGAGTCTTGATTTGAATCAGCATCTGTTTGTCTCTAAAGCCTATACTTTCCTCCACTGTGTCAAACTAGCTCTGCATGACACTGAAACAACATGTTAAAAGGCAAGAGTTTATGCTAAATAGGTTATCTGGCATCGTATAAAAGAACACAGAGAAATAATCTAGCTTTTGTTTCTCTTTATTACCTCTCTTCATACTCCCCACAAAGGAGATTAAGCAGGCAGGCAGGGAGAAACATAAAATTCCAGCTTCAGTTTTTACTATTGCTGGAGCTTTCAGGTCAAAAAAGATAGCTTACCTCCCTCTGATCTCACAAAGGGCATAATGCCCAGTGCACTCATAGAAACTCAGTCTAAACTAGCATTTCTTAACCTTTTAGGCATTATGAACTCCTTTGAGATTCTAAAGAAAATTAAGTATTCACTCTCTAGAAATATGCACATACATGCAAAATTTTGTGGAAGGATTCAGGAATTTTGTAGGCCCCCTCAAAGTTCTGAGGTTTATATCTGAGATAAAGGTCTTAGGGTTTGGAACTGAAAAAATGGCCCTGAAATCTGAGATGGAGGATGAGCACCAAGCCTAGAACTTGGCTCTGCCAGAACTTGGTAGAGTCATTTTCAAATGCAAGGTTGGCTGTGGTTATCTTCTCTTCTGTTTTATGGCATATCCTTAGGAAAAGCTTGATGCATGAAGCTCAAGTTTAAATTCCTACCCAGACTCGTACCTGATATGCATTAAGAAAGTTCCATTATAGCATTAAATTATTTGTGCACTTCAGTACCCACTAGTGGTCAAGGAAAAATATTTTGCTTAGAGTACTGGATGATAGAGATGGCTGTCACTTCCTGGAGTACAGCTCACTCTGAATTTCAGAATAAGGTCTTCTCTTTAGACATTGCTTACTTTCAGTTTTGATTTTTCAAAACTCATGTATTCCACTAAAATTTTGATAAGACCTTGTTGGGGTTCATGGTGAAATAATGGCATATGAGAAAATAATGCTGGACAGAGTCAAGACCTGCCACTAACTTGCTATGTTATTGTTACCAAAGATAGAGCACATTCCCCTTGTGTCCTCAGTATTTTCATTTGTAACATGAAGGGATCCTACTACTGTCAGTGCTTTTTAAACCTCTTTAAATTTTTTTAGTATTGAAAATGTGTGTTCAGTGGAAATCTACATAAACAATTGGAAGTAGAGTTACTATGATCACAAAGTGATGATAGTAATGGCAAAGAGTCAGATTCCCTCCCCCCTTCTCATTCTCTCTCTATACCACCAGCACATCCATGAATGAATTTCATATAGTTTGAAAATAGTTGACCCAGAGAGCAATTGCATGTAATGGTTGAGAATGTGCTTTAGAGTCATGCATATATGGGTTCTGTTCCTGACTTCCTAACCACTTAACAGCTCTATGCTTTTCAGCTAATTAATCCCTCTATGCCTCAGTTTCCACATCTGACAACTGAGGATGATAAATAGCTCTTATTCCATAAGATGGTTGGGAAGATTTAGGAACTTAATGCATGCAAAGTGATTATCCAGTGAGTGGATATTAGTTATTTATCTGTTATTAGTTATTAGTATTTATCTGTATCATTTTTTTTTAAGATTTTCTTTATTTATTTGACAGAGATCACAAGCAGGCAGAGAGGCAGGCAGAGAGAGGGGAAGGGAAGCAGGCTCCCCACTGAGCAGAGAGCCTGATGTGGGGCTCGATCCCAGGACCCTGGGATCATGACCAGAGCCAAAGGCAGAGGCTTAACCCACTGAGCCACCCAGGTGCCCCTTATCTGTATCATTTTAAACAAAGACTTGGCTCATGAAAAATTAAGTCATCTAGCTTTCTTTCTCAATAACTTCTTCCTTCCTATGTTATGCTATAACTAGAGAAACTAGCATAGTAGGCAGGATCTCCCAGTCTCTTTAACATTTTAGCTACACTACAATAAGTACAATAAATGGATGTAGTAAATTATTAGTCATATAGCACATTTTTTGAGCTATACCTGTGATTTTTCATTTTTATCTTTTTAGTCATGGGGTGTTTTATTTTTTTTAAGTAAACTATTACTCAGGGCACCTGGGTAGCTCAGTTGGTTAACCTCCCACTCTTGATTTCAGCTCAGGTCATGATCTCAGGATTGTGAGATTGAGCCCCACATTGGGCTCCATGCTGGGTGTGGAGCCTACTTAAGATTCTCTCTCTTCCTCTGCCCCTCCCTCCTCTCAAAAATTAAAAAAAAAATGAAAAAAAAAATACTACTCTGCAATTCAGTATGTAAAACATGTAAGAGTAGAGCTACTCTGATTGAGTCAGGATGGAAGAGTAAGAATTACCTCTTCTCAGCTCTTCTCAGCTTCTGCAACACCACCCTCTTCACACACTCTGGAGAACTCAGAAGTACTCCAGTGCTCTGTGGAGCAATGTTTGAAACCTCTGGACCTCTACGACACTTCTATATCTTGTGTTCTGTGGAACTACTTCATTTCAGACTTGGGCATACAATTTGAGATTTTTCCATACTCCCATCATTACAAGGAAAATACAGATCCTAGAAAAGAATAATTTACCCCTAGAGATCATTCTTAACACTCATGAGATGAGAAATGTAGCTTCCGTGCCCTACTACTGTGATCCATTTTGAGTCTATCTGCTCAGAACTCCCACAGTACATTAAAAAAATAACCATGACAGCTTTATGGAGGTATAACTGGCATACATAAACTATATATTTAAAGTATATAATTTAATTTTTTCACATATGTGTAGAGCCATGAAACCATTATTACCATAAAGATAGTGAATATATCCATTATCTCCCAAAGTTTTAACAGGCCTTTTGAGAATCCACTCAACCCCAGAAAACTGTTTTTGGTCACAGTATAATAGTTTACATTTCTTGGATTTTTATATAAATGGAACTATATAGTCTAAATCCTTTTTTTGGTCTGGCTTTTTAAACTCAATGTAATTATTTTGATATACATCTAAATGTTGTATATCAACAATTTATTTCTTTTTATTTATGAGCAGTATTCTGTTGTATGGATATACCATTTTGTTTATCCATTCATATGTGGATGGACAATTGATTCATTTCTGGTGTTTAGACCATCTACATTTAATGTAATTGTTGATATGGTTAACTTTAATCCTCTCGTCCTGTTATTTTTTTCTCATTTGTCATATGTGTTCTTTGTTCCCTTTCCTGTCTTTTTTGTTTTTTGCTTTATTTTGGATTAACTGAAATTTTTAATTCTATTTAATCTCCTTCACTGTCTTATTAATGTTAAGTCTTTGTTTTCTAATTTTATTAGTATTTGGGGGTTGCTTATAATATACACCTTTAGTCACAATCTTTTCAAGTGATATTATACTACTTACCATATAGTATGGGAGCCTTACATGAGTATAATTCCACTTCTCTCCTCTAAGCCTTTGTACTACAGTTGTTATGCATTTTGCTTTTATTCATGCAACAAATATCACAATAAATTGTTTTTATTTTTTAAACAGTCAATTATCTCTTATGGTATTAAAATTATAAGAGCAAATTCTCTTACATTACTTTTATGTTTGCCATTTTGGTGTTCTTTATTTCTTCTTGTAGATCTATGTATCTATCTAGTATAATTTTTCTTCTAAGAGACTTTAATTTGAAGCATGGGTTTGCTGATGATGAGTTGTATCAGCTTTTCTGTGTCTGAAAACATCTTTAATTTCCCATCAGTTTTAAAGTTTTTTTTTTATTGTGGTAAAATATACATAACATAAAATTTACCATTTTAATCATTTTAAATTATTCAGTTTAGTGACGCTGAGTATGTTCACATTGTTGTATAACCATCACTGACATGCATATTCAGAACTTCTTCATCTTTCTTAACTGAAACTCTATACCCATCAGATACTAACTCTCCACTCCCCTGCTATCAGCCCCACACCTTCTCCTTTCTGTCTCTGAATCTGACTACTTTGGGTACTTCATATAAGTGAAATCACACACTTTTTTTGTCTTTTGGTGAGTGGTTTATTTCACTTAGTATAAAGTCCTCAGTGTTCAGCCATGTTGTAGTATGTGTCAGTTACCTTCATTTTTAAGGCTGAGTAATATTGTACTTTATGTATATATCACATTTTGTTTATCCATTCATCAGTTGATGGACATTTGTGTTCCCATCTTTTAACTATGGCAAATAGTGTTGCTTTGAACATGGGTGTACAAATACTTGTTCAAGTTCTTGCTTTTACTTCTTTTGGGTATATACTCAAAAGTATAGAGGTGTGCCCCCTTTATTTTCAGAAGACATTTTCTCTCTTTCTCTCTCTTTTTTTTTTTTTACTGTGTTGTGTTAGTCACCATACAATACATCATTAGTTTTTGATGTAGTGTTCCAAGATTCATTGTTTAAGTTTAACACCCAGTACTCCATGCAATCCATGCCCTCCATAATACCCACCACCAGGCTCACCCATTTCCCCACCACCCTGCCCTCTAAAACCTTCAGTTTGTTTCTTGGAGTCTATAGTCTCTCATGGTTCATCACCCCCTCTGACTTCCCCCACCTTCACTTTACCTTTCCTTCTCCTAATGTCCTCCATGTTATTACTTATGTTCCACAAGTAAGTGAAACCATATGATAATTGACTTTCTCTGTTTGACTTATATCTCTCAGCATAATCTCCTCCAGTTCCATCCATGTTGATGCAAAAGTTGGGTATTCATCCTTTCTGATGGAATATATTTTCTCTTGACAGTTTTTTTCTTTTGGTGTTTTGGATATAATACTTCACTGTCCTCTCACTTGCATTGTTTCCAATGAAAAAAATCTATCATTCTTACTCTACATAGGTATCTTTTTTCTCTGACTACTTTTAAGATTTTCTTTTTATCACTAGTTTTCCTGAAATTTGATTATGATGTAAATTGGTGTGGTTTTCTTCTATTCTTCCTTTTTCTGATTTGAGTTTTCTTCATCTTCTTGGGTCTGTGTTTTATATTTTCATCAAATGTGAAAATTTTTGTCCATCATCTTCAAATATTTTTCTTCTCTTCCTTCTCCTTTTTACTCTTTGTGTTTTGTTTTGGATACTAGCTATTTTTGTGGATTTAGGTGTATTGACCTTTTTAAATTCCATATCTAATCTATTATTAATTATTTCTAGTAGCATTTTCCATCTCATACATTATAGTTTTCATCTCCACAAATTTGATTTAGGTATTTTTTATATATTCCATATCTTTAACTTTTAATGTAGTAGAATACAGTTATAATATATTTTAAGTATCCTTTTCTGCTTATAGTAATGTCTGTGTCAATAGTGGACCAGTTTTGGGGGTTGATTTATTTTCACATCATGGCTCATCTTTTACTGCAACTTTGCATGCCTGGTAATTTTTTATTTGATATCTGATATTGTGAGTCTTGTTACTTTGTTGGAGTTGGCCATATATATATATATATATATATATATATATATATATATATTTTTTTTTTTTTTTTTGGTATTCTATAAATATTCTTGAGTTTTGTTCTGGAGCATAGTGACACCACTTAGAAAGAGAACAATATGTTCAGTTCTTACTTTTAGGTTTGTTAGGCAAAACTAGGTTTATGTTCAATCTGGAACTAATTATTTCCTATTACTGAAGATAGATACTTCTGTCAAAGATCAGGGCCTGCACAATTGCGTGGACTAGTCATACCCAAGGCAGGGGCCTGGGGAGACTAAACAACGCCTTTGGTCTATGCAATAAATGAGTAGTCTTTGTTCTAATAAGTTCAACCAGACGATGGGGTAGGAGACTAAAAAGCTAGGTGGAGTTTGAAAGTCCTGTGATATGAATGTGTTTCTGTATGTGTATGTATATAATTTGTGCATGCACAGTATATGTTGTTTTAAGCTGAATAGTAGACTACTTCATCTGCCATTTATGGCTATTGTAAGCATATGTCCTTTCATAGTCTGGAAATAGAGGAGAAATTTTAGATGCCATTACTATCACTGAATATTTATGGATTGTGACTAGAGATGTATGGTGTTGGGCTGTTATAGGATAGGTCAGTCACAAAGCTGTGACCTCTTCATTACTTTACATGCCAAGACAGGTATTCTAAGGCATCCTAAAATTATTATGAGATGAAGTTAGGAAATTAGATCATACAGTCAAAATAAGTAGGTCCCAAACAAGAATTAAATTGAAAATATAAAATAAGTTGCAGTCAGCTTCCACATGTCCACTTTATGGGTCTTGTTTTTGGCATTATTGTTGTTATTCTGCAATTCTGGGCAGGTAGATTCAGCATTCAAGAGGCCATTGAATTCTGCAGTTATTTTCTTCCCAGTTAGTATATAGCCACCAGAATGATGTCAATAGGTATGTTTATTTGCAAGGTAATATGATTAATTCTACAAGGGACACATTTCATCTGCCATCTAGACCACTGACACTGGGATTCAATCAGAATTCTTTTTGATCAGCCCATTGATAAGATTTTATTTATTTGACAGACAGAGATCACAAGTAGGCAGAGAGGCAGGCAGAGAGAGAGGTGGAAACAGGCTCCCTGCTGAGCAGAGAGCCTGATGTGGGACTGGATCTCAGAACCCTGGGATCATGACCTGAGCTGAAGGCAGAGGCTTTAACCCACTGAGCCACCCAGGCGCCCCAGATCAGCCCATTGATAAAACCAAGTTCATACAGTACAGCATTTCTTAAAGTTTGGTAAGAAGACCACCTACTAAAGAATCACCTAAAGAGATCACTGAAAATGTAAATTTATGGGTCTCACTCCAGACCTCCTAAATCAGAATCTCTTTGGGGTGCCTGGGTGGCACAGTCGTTTGAGTGTCCAACTCTTGATTTCAGCCCAGGTCATGATCTCAGGCTTCCAGAATCAGCCTGTGCTGGTCTCCCTACTTGGTGGGGAGTCTGCTTG
The DNA here is from genome assembly GCF_009829155.1 of Mustela erminea. Taxonomy (NCBI): domain Eukaryota; kingdom Metazoa; phylum Chordata; class Mammalia; order Carnivora; family Mustelidae; genus Mustela; species Mustela erminea. The sequence goes on from NC_045635.1 coordinate 93,406,142, forward strand.
TCTCTCTCTCCCTCTGCCCCTCCCTGTGCTCTCTCTCTTTCAAATAAATAAAATAAATCTTTAAAAAGTAAATGAGAATCACTGGGTGTGGGACCCAGGAATCTATATTTTTAACAAGCTGCCCACAGGTTTCTGTAGCACACTAATTTTTTTTTAAAGCACTTCTATAGAACTAATATTTTTTAAAGAAAAGTCTTCTTTTATGAACCAGTACCTTTGTTGTTAATTCCTAAATATTTCCAGGTATCATCTAAATTTTGATTTAATTTAAATAATTAGATTTAATCTAAACTTTGATTTACATTTTGGTTCAGTGTTCACTCTTAACTCACTAACATTTTCTCTAGAAGTGGGAGCCCCACAAAAACCCAGTTCCAGCTGCAGAGCTTCAGTCCAGTTTGTAGTCAAAGTGCCTCTAGCTGCTCCTTGCACCTCAGCTGTTTAACTCTTTTAGTTAGAGGGATATATTCACTTTGTTTAATCTGTTACTTCTGGTTAAAGAAGTGGTTCTCCGGCTTAGGGGTGCTTTATCACCTGGAGGGCTCGTTAAACCACAGTTCACTGGGCCCTGTCCCCAGAGTTTCTGATTCAGCAGATCTGAGTTGAGACCCCATGATTTGCATTTCTAACGTATTCCTGAGTGATACTGTTGCTGCAGATCTGGGGACCAACTTTGAGAACCAGAATTAAAGAAACAGGATGCCTTCTGAAGATTTGTATCAGCTAAAAATTGTTCTCAAACCTGACTGCAGATTGGAATCACCTGATAGTCTTAAACAGCATAGTAGTGCCTGGGACTTGCTCTAGGTTAATTAAATCAGAATCACTGGGAGTTAATCCTAGGGGTGAGTGGCTTTTCATATACAAAGGTGATTCTAATGTGAATTCAGTGTTGTAACCTACCATGGTATAAACTCCAGGCCAAATTTCCTTCTATTCTTTCACTTATTTCCCATCTAACTGAATATTGACTGGAGATGTTGAAAAACCCTTGCACTTATCACTTCCTCCACTGGACAGATTCCTGAATTATACATTGCGCATTGTAGCCTAGGGACAATACTGCTTTTTAGCCCCAACTTTGATCTGTTTTCAAGGATCCTGATGCTGGCTTGGAGTGACCTGCACATCAGCATGATCTTCCCCTCCTTCCCTATGTCTATAGTTTTACAAGTCAATTTCTTTCTGTTGCAATAAGCGATTCATCATCAGAGGTATTATCCGAAGGATTCTGTGCAGGTGCTCTTCTCTATACAATGTTTGCAACAGGTGATGTTTTTAATCTTTTTATTTCTAGCATCCTCCATAATTGGAATGTGCCAAGCAAGTGACACTAGTTGGAATATCTTAATTATTGCACATTCATCATGAGCATAGTTAGGAATAGTACTTTTGATCATGATGGATCCTTTCTCATTAAAATCATTTGTAGACTGGAGAAACCACAGTTTTGCCACAAAAAGAACTCTCTGAGAGCTATATTGGTGTTTAATTTGTCTGTCAGAGTTGAGATGAGGTGGAAAGCAGTTTCTTCCCAAACTTCCTGTGGTCTTACCTAGAATGTGGACTCCATTTGGGAAGGGAGCTTCACAGAGACAGGCAGGGAATGTTGGAACCCAATGAAATCAGGTCTCTAGTTCAGTTTTCTATATTCATTCATGTGCTTAAAAATTATTTGCTGAAAGTCTACTGTGCCAGACACTGTTATAAATTCTGGGACTATAGCAATGGAGAAGTTAAAGTTCCTTCTTCATGGCAATGACATTCCATTGACCAGTGTGTACGTAGAAGACATTTAAAAATGTAAACAAGTAAAAATATTACATATGTAGGTACATAAGTTTTCAAATAGTGGTAAATACTATGAAGGAAAGAAGTGAAATAGTGAGAAAGAGTGCGTTGTGAGTGAGGGCAAGGCTATGCTGCTATACCTAAGGATGTCCAATGAGAAGTCATTGCAAAAGCACATTTTCTGGATAACAATTTAAAAATGATCACTTTGGCTACTACACAGAGAATGGTCTATAAGATGGCAAGAGTGAATACAGGGTGATTAGGGTAGAGGTGGCTGAGCCTAAGACTTTAACAATGCAATAATGAGAAATGAATAAATCTGTGATTATCATGAATATCATGAATTTTACAGGCATAGCCAATGTGAATTGCTGATGGACTGGCTATGGAATGAGAGGAAAAGAGGAAAGTACCTGGGTTTTTGGTTTGAACAACTGGGATGATGTTGTGGGTATTTATTGAAATGGGTAACAGTGGGAGGAAGAGCAAATTTGGGAGAAAACTCAGGAATTCTATTTTAGTCATATTTACTTCGAGATGTCTATACTGAAATGGTTGGTTAGTATCAGTTGATATGAATCTGGAGTTCAGGAGAGAGAGGTCTGAACTGGTGATATACATTTTTGAGTCTTCAACATATAGAGGGAATTTAAAGCTACGAGCCTAAATAAGATGTCCCAGGGGATGCGTGTAGAAGAGAGGAGAGATCTGAAGCCTGAGCCCTGTGGTTAACAGTCGGGGGAAATGAGGAGGATGTGGAGGAGATTAAGAAGGAGCAGCCAGTGAGGTAGGAGGACAAACTCAGTGAGGGCCTATCCCAGAAATCCAAATGTAAAAAGTAAATCCAGGAGGAAGGAGTGATCAACTGTGTCAAATCATGCTGACCAGTGCTGCTGAGAGGATTGTCCTGAGCCAATTTTTTTTTTTTTTAAGATTTTATTTATTTATTTATTTGACAGACAGAGATCACAAGTAGGCAGAGAGGCAGGCAGAGAGAGAGAGGAGGAAGCAGGCTCCCCGCTGAGCAGAGAGCCTGATGTGGGGCTCGATCCCAGGACCCTGAGATCATGACCTGAGCCGAAGGCAGAGGCTTTAACCCACTGAGCCACTCAGGCACCCCGTCCTGAGCCAATTTGATATAGAGAATAGAATGCTGGTTTGCAAGCAGGAAACTTGAATTTTAAATAATTAGCTGGAACTAATTGCATCATCATCATAATCACCATCATCACCATCATCATTATCATACTGGTAGTAATCAATTTTTCCCCTATCTATTGTGTTTCAGGCACTGACCTACATGTTTGAATACATTAGCTCTATGTATTACCAAAACAATGATGAGGAATACACTATTATAATTCCCATTTCACAGAGGGGGAACTGAAGCTCCTAGAGGTAAAATCATTTGCTCCATGTTGCAGTGGCATCTGGGCAAATTATTTCCCTACTTTGAGCCTCAGTTTCCCTTATCTGTAAAATGAGTGAGTAGATTAGTTTTTTTCCCTCCAAAATTTTATTTAAGTTCTGGTCATTTTACTCAATTTTTTTCAGCAACAGGATGCTCATCTAAAGCAAAAGCAGATGCAGAAACCCAGTATAAAAAAATCACAGAGTTGCACTATTTTGAACTTTAGTATAAGGTCAGTAACCCATATTCTGGGCTTCTACTCACCACCCCCCACCCCTGCTCTCTGCCCTGTGTTTTCCAAACCACTCAATTGGTTAGATTCTGTGTCCTCTAGAATTTAGATTTAGATTTTCACTTGCCCTTCTTGTGACCAAGGGTTGGTATTACAGGGTTGTTGGTCAATGTTAGGAAATTCTTCCGTACCTCTGGGCCACATACCACAGACCCATCAATACATGTGGGGTGAAATCAGGACCACTTGCTCTTCAATGAACTGACTATAATGTAAGCTCTTCACTGTCTCCATTTGAGGTAAACATCTAGATGAATAGGGCTTAACATCATAACTTGAAAACTTAGGTGTTCCAAAAATGGTTAATTGAAAAAGAATCGAGTAGTTATTTCACAATTCTTTAGGAAAATTTTCCCTATATCCTCTAGAAAAAGTCAGACTTTCTTCTCTTTATGTACTCTCTGGATCCTCTTTCTACCCCCATTATAGTCTTTGCCACGCTCAGATGTCATTTATGATCTGATTATGTCTGTCTCCTCTAGTAGATGAAATCACATTCATCCTGGCACTTAGCACAGGGCCCGACCTTTATGTTCATCTAACACACATTGAATGAATAACAGACTTTCCTTTTTGGGAGAGGGTGGCTGTAAGAAGGGAAGGAAAATCATTTGGCAGACCTCAAGGGAGACTAGTGCCTTCCGCTCATTTGGTGTGCATTGGAACATTTTGTTTCTGGAAACTGGCACTGTACAGTCATATAGGCTTGGAATTCCTTAGTGCCTATAAGCATATTATAAACAAGAAGGAGTACATGTGTTCTACTTCTCCCAGTGTGATCAGACTGCTATGTGACACTTGAAGTGTGAAATTCTGGTTTTGGTCTTCCAGCTCCAGCTCTGCTAATAGAAATGAAATATAGTGAGGGGCATACAGGCAAATACATCGACAGCCTGCAAGATTGACATTTGTTGTCATGTGCTTCAGGGGGCGGGGCAGGGCAACAAATAATTTGTGCCAGTGCAAAGGCTGTCTGTAGCTGAGAATGGAAAATATTCTCTGCAGTTGCTAAGTAATGCCAAGTCTGAAGATTTTGACATATTGTTCATATGAAAATCTTGGATAAGGGTACATGTCCTCCCTTCAACTACAGAAGTATGGTAGAACAGAAAGAACGGAGTCTCTGTGCACTACTGACCTGGGTTTGAAACCCAGTTCTCTATATTTTTGGTCACGTTACATTCAGTAAGCCACTCAATTTCTCTTAGTTTCTTTTCTGTAAGATAGGGACAATGGAGTGCCTGTGTGTGTTGGTTAAGTGTCTGACTCTTGGCTTCAGCTCAGGTCATTATTTCAGGGTCTTGAGGTTGAGTCCCGCATGGGGCTCCACAGTTGCTGGGGAGTCTGCTTGAAATTCTCTCCCTCTCTCACTCCCTCTGCCCCTCCTCCTGCTCTCTCTATTTCTCTCAAATAAATAAATAAATATAATCTTATAAAAATAAGAATAATGATGTATACTTTGATAAGTTTGTGTGAGGAGTTGGATGGTTATATAAAGGGTATGGATATAGTAAATTCCAAATTTAGAGTACCTTAAAAAATCAAACTAGTTTTACCTATGCCACAAGTAGTCTCTGCATCTTATTGTATTAATGAGTCTTATCTGCTAAGCATCCCAGGTAAGCAGTGGATGATGATGGCACCTCTGAGGCCAGGTAGGGAAGGCAGTCTCCTTGCCCTTAAGTATCTCAGTATATCCTTCATCTATCTGCAAATGGAGACATGTATTTTCACTGTTTAAGCTGTTCAATCATTCTTTTCTCCTGGAAAGAAAAAGCCTCAACTGATGATTACATTAGCAATTTATCCTATAGGATTAATCTTGTTCACTCATTCACTCATTTAATTCCTTTAGAGATATTTAATAAATGCCTGCTATGAGTGAGGCCCTTTTATAGGTACTAGGGATAAAAGACAGACATAAGTCCTCACTTTTTTAGAACTTATAATATTTCTGAGGGTGACGATCAATAAAATGGTAAGTAGAATATGCCACTGTATTTTAGACAGTGCTAAGTACCAGGGAGAAAAATAAATCAGGAAAATGTGATAGAAAGTATTGAGAGTATCTTAAGTGAACGTTTCAGTTTGGGATGGGGAGATGAGGGAATGGATCACTGAAAAGATGACATTTGAGTAAAGGGCTGAAGAAGTACAAATAATATGGGAAGGAGAATTCTATGCAGAGGGTACAGGACAAGTTCAAAGATCCTCAAGCACAAGAATGGCTAATGCATATACAGAGTAGCAAAGGGGCCAGCGTGGCCGGAGTTGAATGAACAAAAACAGCAGTAAAAAATTGGGCCAGAGAGGGGCACCTGGGTGGCTCAGTTGGTTGAGTGTCCAACTTTTGGTTTTGACTCAGGTCATGATCTCAGGTCATGATCTCATGGAGACTGAGCTCTGTGTTGAGCTCCACCCTCAGTGGGGGAGTCTGTTTGGGATTCTCTCTCTCCCTCTCCCTCTGTCCTCTGTCTCTCCCTCCACTCTTGGGCTTGCTTGCTCTCTCTTAAATAAATAATAAATAAGAGACCTGAGAGGTAACTGGGGAGTTGGAAGGTAGGTGGTAAGAATCTTATAGGTAATAGTTAAGTACTTTGCCTTTTACTCAGCATGAGATAGGGATCTGTGGAGAATTTAGAAGGATATCTCTGGTTACTGTGTGAAGATTAGACATTGGTGGAGGCAAAAAGTAGGGGCAGAATATTACTTTGGGAGGTTACCATTTGTTTTACCCATAGTCATCAGCAAAGAAGGTGGTAGAAAGTAAAAGTTTTCTTGAGAGGAGGAGACTGGTCTGTCAGTCAGTCTGATGAAACAATCACCACTTGAGGATGTAGCTGGGGAGCATAAAGAAAGGTAGCAGTGTATTAAAGCACCAACTGATTTAACAATTTTGCTGTTATCTGGTTTTTCCTGATAGTAGGTGTAGGGGGAGAGTCTCACCAACCTTAAGATGTTGCCTCAGCTCAGCTGAGATGGTCACTGTGACAAAAGCCTCATCTTGGGTCTCACTCTGGCTCTGTAAAAAGGCTCAAACATATGGTGAAATGCCAAACTGCAAATGCCTCTTCCCTACTGTGTCTTTTTTGCATCATTTCCCCCCCTCAGATTTAATCTCAGACTTTTGCCATGTATTCATCACCAAGTTCTTTAGTAAAAACAACTGGGTGTTGAGAGATCTGGGAAGTTTGTGGTGTATGTCATTTCTTCTTTGGATGAAGAGATTGTGCATTACAAGCTCTCCAAGTTTCAAGCATTTGTTATTGTCCACTTTTTAAAATTATATTTACTTTGAATATCTAGAAATACAAACATGGGGCTATTTCTAAGTTTCCTGTCATCTGAAAAGTGGTCTAGGTACTAATGGCAGGATGTGACATCCAGCCTATTGCTAATTGCACCCAGAGGCAGGGAACATATTTGGCAAATTCAGTAAATAGGTAAACAGGCTCCAAGAAGGATGAAAGTGTGCTATGTTCTCAGCCATCAGGTGCCCATAATAAGGGCAAAGCTAAGGTTATGTCTGTGCAGGCAGAATAATATGAATGCGGCAGAGCTAATCTGTTGATTTCCACTGCCTTAATGATCCACACTGCTTGCTGTCCAGGGCAGTGCTGAGTAAAAAAATGGCTGACATGAACCAGGCTGTTCCACATATACACTATCCATGATGCAAAGTTCATCAATTGCCTCCTGCTTTTCTTTTCTTTTTTTTTTTTAATTTTTTATTTTTTATAAACATATATTTTTATTTTCTAATACAACATTGCTTGTATAGTTAGCCCTTTTTAGATTATTTTCACACATCTTATTTCATCATTATGAGGTGAGCAAGGCAGGGATTATTATGTTTATTTTCAGGTGATGAAACTGAGATCCAGAAGAGGGGAAGGGTCTTGTGCATAAACAAAGAGTAGACCCATACCTTAGATCTAGTCTTCATTGCTCCTTCCTAAACATGAATCATGATGCCCATAACAAGATTATTAAACAGATTTTATTAAGTGCCTGTTTATACTAGGCTTGAAGCAAAAAGTACATAGAGCTGTTTTCTCTAAATCTTCATTTTATATATGCAAAGGATAAACATATGACAAATAAGAGCACAGGGATAAAATAAATATCAAGTTTGGTGACATCAAATTTGGGTTATAGTTATGGGCAATGTAAGGTAAAGAGAGGGTAAATTTGTAGATACAGTCTGAATGACAACTAGGGTGATGAACCATCCTGGTTTACCTGGGACTGGGAGGGTTCCTAGGACACAGGACTTCCAGTGTTAAAGCGGAAAGGCCTGGGCAAACCAGGACAAATTTGTCACCCTAGAAAACAAAGCTTCCATATGGGGAAAATATGGAAACAGAAGGATGTCATAGGAGGAGCACTAAACTTGGATCTAAAAAATCTAGATTAAAGTCTTTACTCTTGAGGTGTCTGGGCGGCTCAGTCAGTTAAGCATCTGCCTTCAGCTCCGGTCGTGATCCCAGGGTCCTGAGATCAAACCTGGGGTCAGGCTCTCTGCTGAGCAAGGTATCTGCCTCTCCTTCTGCCCCTCCCTCCCCACCCCCCCCATGCTCTCTCTCATGCTCTCTCTCTCTCAAATAAATACATAAAATCTTTAAAATCCTGGCTCTGTCATCTATCAGCCATGTAACTTGGGTAATTTCCTTACTCCTTGCTAGGTCATAGCTGATTCATGTGGAAAATGGTGATATCATTAGTAACCATCAGGCAGAGTAGTGAGCATTAAATGAAATAATTTATATAGGTTAAACTGTTCAGCTGTGGATAGTTATGCAAATGTAGGGTTTTACTTGATTGTGGCTCCAAAGGAAACAATGAAAGAAGTTTTATGCTTGTTCTCATGCATCTGCTCTATCTATGAAAATAAAGTTTCAGTGAGCTTTGAGTGATTTGAAGTCAAGACAGTAAATGGAATTGCCAAATTTAAAACAAGTCTGTGACTGTACTACATGTCATCTTCATTCATAGAATTGGAGAATAAAACATTAACAATATGTTGTGCTTATGTTTTCTTTACCAAACCAAATATGAGAAAATATCCTTCTCCCACGTCCTCCTATTTGACCAGGTTCTTTTTTTTTTTTTTTCCCAAAATTTGTAGCCAGGCTCCACATAAATAGGTCAAAAATGGAAAGTAAAATATTCATATTAATTGGAGGCTTACTTTCCTATATGTCCCTACTTTAACACCAAATATTTAAACAGTGATTTTGAGGGTATTATCCATTTTTTTAACTGTATCCTTTTCATTGGCATTGGAACAGTCTAGCTAAGAAAAAAGAGGATTTAACGTCTATAAAGTTCTTTTCATTTGTTCCTTTACTCTTTCCACTCATTTATTGAGAGTCCTGCAAGTCCCCATCCATGACTTGGGCACTAGCAATACAAGTAGTGAACAAGGCAGATTGTGTCCCTGACCCCTCATCAGCTTTCGTTCTAATAAGAAGGAGAATATGTTGAACATCTTTTAAAAATAAATACATGACAATTGCACATGTTGAATAGTGCTATGAAATAAAAGGGCAAGGAGCTTTGACAAAGGATAATGAGAGTTTTAATTTAGATTGGAGTGTGTGACAGTGAAACTTATACTTCAAGGTCTCATCTCACTTTTGAATAGAAATGAAGTGCATGGTTAATAGAGATACTTTTTCTTTTCCCCTAAATTGCCAATGAGAAGCCCAATTTGAGAGCTTTTATTCTGAGCTCTCTGTTCATTGTTCATTCAACAAATATTTGAGTACCTATAATATGCTAGGCATTGCATTAGGTGTTGGGAAAAAGTGTGGGAAACATGGTAGATAGAGTTCCTGCCTTTATAGAGCTTATAGCCTAGTGAGGGGAGAATATAAATATACGTTAGGTGGTGAAAAATACTAAAAAGAAAAATAAAAGAAGGTAAAGGATAAGGAGAAACCTGGGGTGGCAGTTACTCACTACTTGAAATACGGTGGTTAGGAAAGGTCTTTCTGGCAAGGTGATATTGAAGTAGAGACCTGAAGCAAGCATGGGAACCAAATATTGGATTTTCTGGTAGGAAATCCTTTCTAGATAGAGGGAACAGCTAGTACACAAGATATGAGGCTAGAGTGTGCTTGTGTGTTCAAGGAACAGTGAGGAGGCCAATATGCAAGGAGCAACATGAGAGAGGAAGAAAATATGGAAGAAGATGAGGTCAGAAAAGTAGTGAGAGTGACTGGGGAAGGGGGACGTTCAACTTTGTAGTCCATTGCAAGGAATTTGCTTTTTATTCATCTGAAGGAAATGTTGGTGAACCTTGAAAAAATTGCTATCTCTAAAACTTGGCAGGCCAATTCTACTGTCCCTATGAAGCAAAGGATATGTGCACTGCCCAGGAAGCTAGAATGATGTTAGGCCAGCACTAATTAAGTTATCTGTGTTTTAGAAGTTGTCAAGATATAACTTGGTAGCTTTTCTTAGAAACAAAAATTTCAATTTGGTACATGAAAAAGAATATAAAGACTATGAGATGGGAAGAATTCCAAGTGTGGACAGTATTTCCATGTATACGTAAAAGAATCTTGGGGCCAGGCTCTTAAAACAGATGAGGTTCTTAAAATAGATTTATTAGTCTGTGTTTTTCAAGTTGGAGTTTGATGGTTTGTCACTTCCGGAAGGAGCAGATAAAAATGGAGAAGGCAGGTAATCTTGAAGAGGTTAAAGGATATGGCAGAAACCTAGGCAGTGGAGATACTTTTGCAATTCCAATAAATTGCTCCTGACTGAAACAAATTGCCCCCCACCATCTGAGCATATATAGCCACTTTTCCTTTATATCTCTATCCCCTGGTCTAAAATACTGAAATTCAAGAGTGAAGACAGAAAATGGTTCAATAGTGGCAGGATCCACAATAGTGGTGTTTAACCTTTTTAGAGTAAAGGATTCCATTGAGAATCTGATAATAGCTAAGAAATATGTAGATTCCATTGAGAATCTGATAATAGCTATGAAATATGTTTTTCAAGTTGTATAGACACACGACTGTGAATTTCTGCCTATTTCCATAAGTTAATGGACCCTCTTAGGCCTATTCATGGATGCTGGTTCCAGAGGAACCTGGAATTCAGGTTAAATTCAGGTTAAATAACTGTACTAAGGGATCAACCTGGGTTTTTGCTTTAATAAAGGCAAGTATGGAATATGGAAGACTATGGGAAGAAACAATTGGAAACTGTTTCTCTGATAACATTAATTGAAGTTATTTTCCCACCTACCCATTTTCTCTGGACTCTGAAAAGCACTCTCTTTCCACTCTTCTCAGTGCTGACCATCTGGTTTACACATGGAATTCAGAGGGACGTCAGGCAGGGACTTCTGAGGAAGCCCCTGTTTTCTCATCCTCCTGTGGGAAAGGGATCTGACCACATTGTCTGGAATGAAGTCAAGAAAAAAAAAATCATCACGATACATCAAGAAAGCTAAATCTTTCATTTTATAATTCTTCCAAAAGGAAGGATGTTATTTTTGACCAGGTTCAGGCATACAAGAGAGCCCCTGACTGGCTGTGAATGCTGATGTCAGTGCGTGGTCGCACAGAGATTTGACCCATTGGGAATGGGTTTTTTTTTTTTGTTTGTTTGTTTGGTTTGTTTTTTATTTGTTTGTTTGTTCTGGAAGCTTCCCTTTTTTGTGCATGATTTTTAAGCCTCTCAGCACATATTCAATGGAAAAAGCTCAGCGTTGAGCCAAATGTAATTATGAAGCACTTATAGAGCTGGAGACTGATAAGTGGTAATTATTTGGAGATGCTTGTTCTCCTTGCTTCTTCACCACTTTCTCCAGTGCCACCTCACAACCTGGTGTGGACTGACCGTTCAGTTATCCTGGCTCATTACAAAAGTTTGCCTTTATCACCTCTGCATTATGTAGAGAAATATCAGTAATGAAGCCATTTATGCTACTTCTCCAGCACTGAAGTTAGTGAGAAGTGTGATGATTTCATGTCAATGATGAACGCCTTTTCATAATTTCTTTTCATTAGCCACCAGGAAAGAAACAGATTGGATGATGTTCAGTATGGTCTATATGTTCCCCTGGAAACAAAATGAGTTTAATTTGTTTCTACAGTCTCACCTTTTGTCCCTCTCAGCAAGGCAGGTGTTCATGCTGCTTTAATCCATTCAAAGCAATGACTAATCAAACTGCTTTGCAGCAATTTAGTTCCAAGCCCTGACCTCATAACTCCTCTGATCACAAAATCTCCATGTTAATGTTCATGCAGGTTTACAAATGGAATGTTAGAGGGAAACAGAGGAGAAGGAGAGAGCAACTGTAGGTCAACACATATTTTAATGTGCTTATTGAGCATTTAACCAAATCCATAAAACAAAACACCATTTGGGAGGAAGTGGTTCTTCCTATAGATTTCTAGACTTTTAAGAACAAAACAGAAACAAGGGAATAAAGTTATAGTATCCTGCCCAGGGTACTTTCTTCTTTTCTTAAAAAAGATTTATTTATTTATTTGAGAGAAAACACGAGTGGGAGAGGGGTAGAGGGAGAGAATCTCAAGCAGACTCCCTGCAGAGCACAGAGCCCAATGTGGGGCTTGATCTCATGCCCTGAGATCATGACCAGAGCTGAAATCAAGAGTCAGTCACTTAACCGACTGAGCCCCCCAACTGCCCCTATTTTCTTCTTTAGGTGAATCAAGAGTGCTATTTTCAGACTGGGCCGAAGAGGAACAAATGCAACCTAAATGGCCATAATTGTCCCTAACAGCTTCACAGGATATAGTACTATGGTCTTGAGGGATATAAATGGGGCTGGAGTAGGGGTGGAGGTTTCTAATTTTTTCTCAGTGCTCTGCAATTTGGAAAATGCTGAAAAAAAAATCACTTCATTATTGACTCCAAGTTTCAGTGGTTGATGGCTAACATAAATTTGGAGTGGATTTTGAAAGACATTTAGGAAACCCTTAATGAAAGTTTTTATAATTGGAAACTTGTAGAATAATTATTCTTCACTAGACTGTAACCTCTATAACAATGCAATCTGTGTCTGTTAATGATCACTGTAGTATCTCTAGGGCCTAGTACAGTGCCTGGTTCATGGTAGCTTTCTGTTACATACTTGTTGAATGAATGAATGAATGAATGAATGAATGACTTACCAACCTGGTAGTGACTTGACTTTGTATTCTCTCCTGCCCAGCCACACAGGCCTTTAGGAAAGAAAGTTATTGCTCTGCAGATTAACCTAGCTATGTAGCAGTCCTGTTAAAGAAGGTTAGAAGAAGTGGTCTCTGCCCTCTTCCATGTCCAGTAAACTTTCTGAAATTGTTCCCCAACATATTTGTACTACTCTTATATCCTCTAGAGAGTTAGACTCAAGAAAAATAAGACTTTGGGTCTTTATAGACTTTTTCTTCAATCAAGCTCACAGACCTTTCAAACTGTTGAAGCAGATTCTTCTGTTACAGCAAAGTCTCACTGGCTTTAAGAAAGGTTTCTTAGAAAATTGGGTGAACTTACCATGTCCCTAGAGGACCTTAAAAAGCCTATGAAGAAGTCTACTGAACATTTCCCCAGTCATTAAAAAGTGCTCAATAGCTTTCAAAGTACTTCATTTACAACCAGGTAAAACAATTGTTTATGTATCTGAAGTCTAGCCCATACAAAGGTCAAATAAGCAGATTTCTTTGGTATTTTCTACCCACTGCTTTGATGAGAAAGAATAAGCAAACTGACATAAGGAATTGATTTTTTAAAAAGCAACATCCAAGGACTGGTTAGGACTTGGTACATATTCAACTCAAGTTTCTAAAACCAGTCATATTTCTAGTACTGGATAATGAGCATCATAATCTCCATGGGAACATTAAAGCTATAAACAAGGTTCAATCACTGAAGAAAAAATGGTCATTCTCTGTAGAGTAGATTTTCTGTTTTTCATGTTATCTTGATTAATTGAAAAAAATGGCAATTTATGTAGAAAATAAAAAGGGCTGATAAGTTTTAGTTGCCCAGAGTGATCAATTAAGAAATACGCCATTTCCCAATCATACTGACTAAATGAAAGTTGATTGTTGAGATACTTCTGTAATAGCTTTTTATATTTTGATTTATTTAATAATCAAGTTTTTTTTCCTCTGAAATAATCTGCCTGTAAGCATTTTGATTATGGATCCAAGACTCAGAAATCAGTCTTTCTGTAAGCTAATGTAACAGAGAAATAAGTACAATTTTCCATATAGGTATTCATTTCCATAAAAATGAAACTGTAGGGGCACCTGGGTGGCTCAGTGGGTTAAAGCCTCTGCCTTCAGCTCAGGTCATGATCCCAGGGTCCTGGGATTGAGCCCCATATCGGGCTTTCTTCTCCGTGGGGACCCTGCTTCCTCCTCTCTCTCTCTGCCTGCCTCTCTGCCTACTTGTGACCTCTGTCTGTCAAGTAAATAAATTAAAAAAATCTAAAAAAAAATGAAACTCTAATGCTTGTGTTTGGCTACTTGAATATGAGATGACATAAATAGTCCTAAATCATACATTTCATTCCTTTTTTATTTGAGTATGATTGACATAATGTTACATTAGTTTCAGATGTACAGTATAGTGATTCAACTTCTCTCTATTTTATCCTATGCTTACCACAAGTGTAGCTACCATCTCTCACCCTAAAACAAACATTTTAGAATAAAAAATGTAGAAACAACTACATACAATACTTTCAAGATTTTTTCTTTGACTTTCAAACAGTTTGATTATAATGTGTTGTCAAAATTCTAGGTAAAGCAAAATGAAAATCTCCAAATCAATAGAGTATTTAGCCAGAATTTATTGTGCATATAAGAAAATTTCATAAATTGAGAGCTTTCAGATTCAAAGACTGATATGAAGCTAGGGACATGATGTTACAAAATGGCATATAAAGGAAAAATGAGGAGTTTGCTTAATCTGTATTATGATTGGTTATTACAATGGGTGTTTCCAGATTAAAAGCAATTACCTTGTGCCATTGTAGCAATTACCTTGTACCATTTTAAGTTTCTTTCATGATTTTAAGAGACATTTGCAAGAGTAGCCCAAGTTAAGTTTTGCTTGTTTAGCAGAACAAGCTTAATTAAGTTTCACTTATATGACTTAAATGGTTTTGTTTGTTCAGGGAATTTTCAAGTCTGGTCTCCATTTTGTGTTTTAGCAGTATTTAGGTATAAATATTCTTGAGTTTATCCTACCTAGAATTTGTTCAGTTTCTTGTAGATTAAGATTTCTCATCAAATTAGTAGCTTTAGCCATTGTTTCTTCAAATAATTTCTTCTGTCCTCCTTTCTTTCTCCTCTTCTAAAACTCTCATTAGGTATATTTTAGTTTTCAATGGTGTCCTTAGGTCTCTTAGGGTCTATTCATTTTTCTGTATTCTTTTCCATTTCTGTTCTCATACTGGATAATCTCAATTGACCTTTTTATGAATTTGCTGACTCTTTCTGCCTTCTCAGATTGATGGTGAGCCCCTCTCGTGAAAATCTCATTTCAGTTACTGTACTTCCAAATTTCAAATTTTCTGTTTGGTTCTTTTTGTAATTCCTATTTCTTTATTGATGTTCTCTGTTTGATAAGGCATCCTTCTCATACTTTCCTTTAGTTCTCTAGACATAGTGTTTTAAAGAGGTATTTAAAGTAGCTCATTTAAATCTTCATCTAATAAATCCAACATCTGAGCCTTCTCAGTTAAGGCTCAGATGTTGGATTTATTAAAAATTATCAGGGATAATTTCTATCAGAAATTATCAGGGATAATTTCTATTGAGTGTTTCTTTTTATATCTGTAAGTCGTAATTTCTTATTTCTTTGCATGTATTGTAAGTTTTTGTTGAAAAGTGGATGTTTTCAATAATATAATGTGCCAAATCTGTAAATTGGATTCCCACTGCCCCAGTGTTTATTGTTGTCATTGGTTATTATTGTTAGCATACCGGTTTTGTTTGTTTATTTAGTGACTTTCATGTACTAATTCTGTATAGTCTCTATTCTTTTTCATGCATGGTCACTGAAGTTTCTGATTAGTTATCTTAGTGGTCAGCTAATGATTGAACAGTGATTTCCTTAAATTATTTGAACCAAACTGTCTTTTAATCATTGCAGAGGGTCCTTGTGTGATTGTTGGGGCATGCTGTTAGCCCTCCAACTTATAAAGTATATAAGGTCTTGCCCTTCATCTCCTATTTGCACATGCAGAGCCTCAAGATAAGACAAAGATGAGAGATTGGGGCTTTTTAAAGTTTTTTTTTTTTTTTTTTTAACAGGGGAAGGACATTGTCTTACCCATTTGTATGGCCTTTTAGATCCTTAAGAATATACTGGAACTTTTAAAACCTCAATATGTACATCTCATTTTTTTCTGGCATTGACTATATTTGAAAGAACTACACTTGAGAAGGTACCATGTTTGCATACTCATACTACATTATAGAACCCCAGAATGGGGTATTAAAAATAAACACTCCTCCCCAAAATATACACACAGGTGTGCACATGCATACACACACATCTTCTCAGACTATCAGTGTGCTATAGCTGTAAACTGAGGTTTAGGGGTTAGAGCCATAGCTCAGACATTGAAAGTAAACCTTTGGGGAAAAAAAAGAAGAAGAAGAAAAGAAAAGGAAAGGAAAGGAAAAGATAAAACCAGAGTTTTCCAATGTCTTTTTCCTTCCAGAGAGTAGGGGCATGGAGATAAGAGTGAAGGTTAAAAGATCTAGGGCCTTTTTTCCCACCACATGGCCCAATTCTACAGGCTCCAGTTCCATTGAATCATGTGACTGATGGTCCGTTGAGTTGTGCAGTGCCCAGCTGTAAGCTGCAGCCTTGAGAGGAGGGAACAGCAGGGAGGAGAAGGGCAGATAGAGAGGCAGAGTGGCTTCTGCTGTTTTATTTGTGACTTTCTTTTCATTCAGTTTCATCTTTCCTGAAGAGAATGACAACAGTGTCCTCTTCTCTAATAAAAACTCCAGGAGTACTTTTTTCTTTGAGTTATTTCCTGTATCACCTGTGCCTTAGAGGTCATAGAGCTAAATTATTTAAAAAACCAAGTAAATAAAAGTATACAGTAAAGTATAAATAAAAGTAAATGAAAGACACTTCAAAAGTCATTTGATCAAAATGGCATGGTTAGTTCATGGAGAATTCTTCCTTTCATAACACACAACAATGATGGATAAAATATAGATGGAGGAGATGTGGAAAACACAGCTGTTCCCCAAATGAGGTAAAAATTTTCATGGATGGGAAACTAAACAGAAACACATACACACACAAAACTCTATCCTGAAGGTAAGGTTAATATCATATGTCTATTTCAATCCTACTCTAGATGCAAACACAGGTAGATGGATGATCAACTATTTTGGAATAGCAGAACTTAAAGTGCTTTATAGGAGGATTAAGAATTAGAGCTAGGCTTTTTACTCAGAAGTAGGGACTGATATTAGTCTTTACTGCATTGGGGCTGAAGGTCAGACTTCTCAGCATTGAGAGAAGGTTGAAAACAGGTTCTTCATTGCTTGGGATTATGACTTGTGTAAAGCTGTATACCAAGGAAGTGGGAAGAAGCAGACATATGCTAGCATTTGGAATTTAAGCGAAATCTCTGACTAGCTCAACAATTGTATCTACAATATCACCAATATCATATCAAAATATGGGACCTAAGATACCTGTTTCTGAACTACAGAGGGGGGTGGGGGTTTTGTGAGTAGTGGCAACTAAAAACATACTATACAGAGTATTGATGAAAGAGAAAGATTGGCTAATCATCCTCAAGTTGAGCCTGCAAATTAACATTACAAAATTGAGAAAAAATAAACCTAAGGAAGGTAACCAACCAGGAAATGAATTGATTTCCAATGAAAATATCATAATCAGAAGATGATATTAAAATATGCTTGTTTAAAATACTCAAATATACATAAAGACATCCATTAAAAAAATAATCCAGGAATAAATTAAACAAAAAATATACACAGAAATCTTAGAAATATAAAAATACAGAAATTTAAATTTAAGAAAAAGCTAAATAAATTCTAGGCCACAGAGAGTAGTAGAAGGCAGATTTTCACTCAATGTGCTAAAAAAAGTATCAGTTTAGAGTACTATAACCAGATAAACTACCATTCATAAGTGAGGGATACATAAAGGCACTTTGAGATATAAGAAGCCTAAAAGAATTTACCACTTACAAGACCTTTTAGAAAGAACTACTTAATCAGAAACCATATAAGCATGAGTGGGATGAAATATTTAAATTGGTGAGAGAAAAAAACCCTATGATTCTGTATCCTGTGAAATTACCATTTAAAATTGAAAAAAAATTTTTTCTCTGACAAAAATTGAGAGTTTTGTAGCCAGGAAGTCTGTTTTGTAAGATATGTTAAAAGAAGTTCTTAAAAAAATAAAAATAAAAGTAAAAGAAGTTATTTAGAAAGAAGAAAATAATATTAAGTCAGAAACTCTGATATACATTAAAAAGGAATAATATTAAGGAAGGAATAAATGAAGGTAAAACAAAAATTTTTATTTTTGTTCTTAATTGATCTAACAAAAACATCAAATAGCAGCAGGTTATTATTTATGTATTCCTATGAATATGTTTGATATATGTATATGTGTATATATATGTTAATTTATAATTATATATAAGTGAAATGATTGAAAGCAATGATAAAAGGAAAGAGAAGAAGAAATTGGGGTTATTTTGTTATTATAATGTGTTCACACTAGTAGTGAAGCAGTACAGCATTATTTGAAAGTGGACTTGGATTCGTTGTAAATGTATATTGAAAACACTAAGTAAACACTAAAAAAATTGAAAATAAATAAATATAACAGATTTTAAGAGAGGTGATAGAATGGAATTATATAACATGTTCAATTAAAACCACAAGATGCAAAAAAAGAGTGAAAGAAAAATAAGAACAAAGGCAAAAAATTGAAAACAATAATATAAATATGATAATAAATTGAACTATATCAATAATCATTTTGAATGTCAGTGGTCTAAATTCACCAATCAAAAGACAGAGACTGTAAGAGTGGATTTAAAAAAACACACCCAACTACATGTTATCTACAAAAAGCCCCACTTTAAGCATAAGGCATAAAGATTAAAAATAAATGGCTGACTTATTTCGCTCAGCATAATATCCCCTAGTTCCATCCATGTTGTTGTAAATGGCAAGATTTTGTTCTTTTAGATGGCTGATTAATATTCCATTGTATATGTATACCACATCTTCTTTATCCATTCAACTGTCAGTGAACAGCTGGGCTCTTTCCATATTTTGGCTATTGTAGACATTGCTGTTATAAACATTGAAGTGAATGTACCCCTTCAAATCACTAAGTTTGAATCCTTTGAATAAATACCACATAGTGCAATTGTTGGGTCATAGGGTAGTTCAATTTTTAATTTTTTGAGGAACCTCCATACTGTTTTCTAGATTAGCTGCACCAGTTTGCATTCCCACCAAGAGTGTAAGAGGGTTCTCCTTTCTCTGCATCCTCAGCAGCATCTGTTTTTCCCTGAATTACTCACTGTAGCCATTGTGACAGGTATGAGGTGGTATCTAATTATGGTTCTTCAGTTGGTTCCTTTGGACAAACTGAATTTTCTCATTGTTGGATTCAATTTGTTTTGGTGTTGTATATAAAAAGCCATTACCAAACCCAAGGTTATCTAAGTTTTCTCCTATGTTATCTGTAGGAATTTAATTGTTTTGAATTTTACATTTAGTTCTGTGATCAATTTTGAGTAATTTTTTGTGAAGAGGGTATGGTCTGTGTCCAGATTCAGTTTTTTGCATGTCAATGTTCTGTTGTCCCAGTACCATTTTTTGGAAAAAACTATCTTTGCTTTATTCTATTGCTGTTAATCCTTTGTGAAAGTTCAGTTGACTATATTTATATGGGTTTATTTCTGGATTCCCTGTTTTGTTCTATTGATCTATTTGTTTATTCTTTTGCCAATAGTACAGTGTTTTGATGAAACAAATAATTGATAAACTGGACCTCATTAAAATAAAAAATTTTTGTTCTGCAAAAGACACTATCATAAGAATAAAAAGACAAGACACAGACTAGAAGAAAATATTTACAAAAGACCTGTCTGAGAAAAGGACTGTTATCCAAAATACATAAAGAATGCTTAACATTCAGCAATAAAAAAAAATTGAAGAATGGGTCCATGACCTTAACAAAGACCGCATCAAAGAAGATATATAGATGGTAAATGAACATATGAATACATGTGCCTCATCATATATCATCAGGGAAATGCAAGTTAAAACAATGGGATGTTTTTTAAAAACCCAATGGGATATCACTACATACCCATTAGAATGGCAAAAATCAAGAATACTGACAATACCAAATGCTGTTGAAGATGTGGGGCAACAGGAACTTCCATTCATTATTTGTGGTATTGCAAAATGATATAGCTACTTTAGAAGATGTTTTGGTGGTTTCTTGCAAAACTAGACATGCTCTAACACGATCCAGCTATCATTACACTCCTTGGTATTTATCCAAATGAGTTGAAACTTACATGCACATATGAACTTGAACACAAATGTTTATAGCAGCTTTATTTATGATTGCTAAAACTTGGAAGCAACCAAGACATCCTTTAGTAGGTGAGTGAATATATGAGCTATAGTATATCCAAACAATGGAATATTATTTAGCACTAAAAATAAATGAGTTATCAAGATGTGAAAGACACAAAGAACACCCAGTGCATTTTACTAAGTGAAAGAAGCCAATCTGAAAAAGTTACACTTCATATAATCCCATGTATGTGACATTCTGGAAAAGGCAAAACTATAAAGACAGTAAAAAGATCATTGGTTGCTAGGAGTTAGTGGGGAGGGAGGGATGAAGACAAACAGATTTCTAGGGCATTGAAAATACTCTGTGTGATACCATAATCACAGGTACATTTCATTATACATTTGTCCAAACCCATAGAATGAACACTAAAGTGAACCCTAATGTAAGGTATGGACTTTGAGTGATAAGGATGTGTCAATGTAGGTTCATCGTTTGTAACAGGTGTCCCACTCTGGAGGAGGATGTTGATAATGAGGGAGGTTGCATGTGTGGGGTCAGGGGCTATATGGGAAATCTGTGTACCTTCTTCTCAATTTTTCTGTGAACCAAAAACTGTTCTAAAAATATAGTCTTAAAATACAAAAAGAGAACTACTTTATTTACATTTAAAAGAATTTTTAATTGATGTGTAGTTGGCATATAATATTACTTATGATTATATTTTGACAAACAGAAAGTGAACCCAAAAGGAAGGAGTAGGGTACAGGCAACAATGATGTAAAGTTACTCACTAAAAAATACATGCTATAATTTCCAACCAGCAGGAGGAAAATTAAAGAAAGAAACTCAACAAAAAGTAGGAATGGATAATAAGTGGTGCAGGGAAAATTGGACAGCTATATCTAGAAGAATGAAACTCAACCATTCTCTTACACTATACACAAAGATAAACTTTAAATGGATGAAAGACCTCTATATGAGACAGAAATCCATCAAAATCCTAGAGGAGAACATAGGCAGTAACCTCTTCGACATTGACCACAACAACTTCTTTCAGAACACGTCTCCAAAGGCAAGAGGAACAAAAGCGAAAATGAACTTTTGGGACTTCATCAAGATCAAAGGCTTCTGCACAGCAAAGGGAACAGTCAACAAAGAAACAACCCACAGAATGGGAGAAGATATTTGCAAATGACACTACATATAAAGGGCTGATATCCAAGATCTAAAAAGAACTTCTCAAACTCAACATCCAAATGAGAAATAATCAAGTCAAAAAATGGGCAGAAGACATGAACAAACACTTCTCCGAAGAAGACATACAAATGGCTAACAGGCACATGAAAAATTAGCCATCAGGAAAATTCAAATTAAAACTCCATTGAGATACCACCTTACATCAGTTAGAATGGAAAAAAATTAACAAGACAGGAAACAACAAATTTTGGGAAGGATGTGGAGAAAGGGGAATACTTTTACACTGTTGGTGGGAATGCAAGTTGGTACAGCCACTTTGGAACAATAGTGTGGAGTTAAAAATAGTTAAAAGTTAAAAATAGAACTACCCTATGACCCAGCAATTGCACTACTAGATATTTACCCCAAAGATACAGATGTAGTGAAAAGGGCTACATGCATCCCATAGTTCATAACAGCAATGTCCAAAATTGCCAAACTGTGGAAAAAGCCGAGATGCCCTTCAACAGATGAATGGATAAACAAGATATAGTCCATATATACAATGGAATATTACTCAGCCATCAGAAAGGATGAATACCCAACCTTTGCATCAACATGGATGGAACTGGAGGAGATTATGCTGAGTGAAATAAGTCAAGCAGAGAAAGTCAATTATATGGTTTCACTTACTTGTGGAACATAAGGAATAGCATGGAGGACATTAGGAGAAGGAAGGGAAAAATGAAGGGGGGCAAATCAGAGAGGGAGATGAATCATGAGAGACTATGGACTCTGGGGAACAAACTGAGGATTTTAGAGGGGAGGGGGATGGGGGATAGTTTAGCCCAGTGATGGGTATTATGAAGGGAACATATTGCATGGAGCACTGGGTGTTATATACAAACAATGAATCATGGAACACTACATCAGAAACTAATGATGTACTGTATGGTGACTAACATAATATAATAAAAAGTAGAAATGGACAAACACAAAAGCCAAATTACAAAGTTTGGTAAAATGCAAAAAAAAAATTCCAAAAGCAGGTAAAAAAATAATTAATCACAAGGAATATAAATTAAACAAAATTTTTATAAGAAAGGACCCATCAGACTGGATTAATAAGAAAGTTCAATAAGTGATCTAGATACAAGAAAAATATTTAAAAATCAAGGGAGGGATGCCTGGGTGGCTTAGTCAGTTCAGTGTTTGATTCTTGATTCCAGCTCAGGTCATGGTCTCAGGGTGGCGAGATTGAGCATGGAGCCTTGAGATTCCTTGAGATTCTCTCTCTCCTTCCCTCTGACCCTCCCCACCTCCTCTCTTAAAAACAATCAAGGGGATACTTACACGCTAGTAATTAAATTTAGAAAAATGTGATGGAAAGAAATACATTCACAAAAGTAACAGACACTGTAAAATTATAAAACATTTAATAAAAGAAAGAAAAATAGTCCTGAAGAAAAAGATAAGGATACTCCATTTTAGTAACCAGAAGACTTGATATCACAAAGACTTTAGTAGAAGAAGCAAAACTATAATTTTTGTATAGCCAAATATATAATCTCAGAGCTGGGAAGAATTTCATAAACATGACATAAGAAGGACAAACCATAAATGAAGCTATTGATGAATGCATTAAAATCAATTCTTCTGTGCATCAAAAGATACCTCACAGAATGTAAGATGTTTGCAGAGCATTTAGCTGGCAAGTGATCCAGAACATTTTAGGAACATATACACACATATTTAAAAAGAAAGACTAATGACCTGATTAGAAGAATTAAAATTAAAAATGTATAAGCATGCAATTCACAGAATAGAAAATCTGAATGCTTATGAATCACTGCTAAATTCTACTCCTGAAACCAATATTAAACTGTATGTTAACTAACTAGAATTAATTAACTAACAAATTAATTAATTAATAGCATGGATGAATGGGGTGTGGAGAGGGAGAGGGAGAGAATCTTAAGAAGACTCCATGCCCATTGTGGAGCCTGATGCAGGGCTTGATCTCATGGTACTGAGATCATGACCTGAGCAGAAATCAAGAGTCAGTTGCTTAGCTGACTGAGCCATCTAGGCACCCATGTTTTTTTTGAACAGGCTAGAATTTAAATAAAAACTACAAAAAAAAAAAAAAAGAAGAACCATGCCTATCTTCAGTAGTTAGGAGGGAAATGCAAATAAAAATGAATACTGTTATGCTGGAAATAAAAAAAAAATGATCAGACACCACTTTTTACCTATACATTGGCAAATTTTTAAAAGTCCAAGGATTCCAAATGTTGTTGTGAATGTGAAAAAAATGGTACTAAGGGAGCGCAAATTGGCACAGATATTTTTAATGAATGATTTGCCAAGGTCCAGTCAAACTGGAGATGTTTAGATCGTATGATCTTGCTGTTAGGGAAGGCATGCTTCCTCCTCATTTTGGATATCTCCTTTCACTCCAAGAGAGTCCCATTAGTATAGCACTTTTGGCCTGTCTCTGCTCCTTCACTCACTCCTCTCCAGGGGAGAGAAGTGATTGATTTTTATTGGTGAGTTTGGAAGCAGGACTGAGTCAGTGAAGCCCAGCCCTTCCACCTTTCCTTCCTCTTAGGAGGCGAGGATGAGGTTGAGCACCTGTCTTCCTGTACTTCTCTGAGATGTAAGTTTTACTGTTTAATGTTGCTTGTGACTTAAGTGGGGGTAAATCTGGTTTCAGAAAGAGAAAGTATACCTGGCTGATAATAAACACGTTCCCTAGTGTTAGCTTTATTTCTTAATATCTTTCTTATTTTTTCCTTATTTTTAAAATGAAAAAGCCAAAAATCTCTTGAATGATAACCTGGGTGAGGAAAGGAGATGCTATTTAATTAGAAGGTCTTCAACACCCAACACCTATAATTCTACTTCTGTAGATGCCCTAGTGAAACAATCACACCATGCCGGGAGGGCTGCTTAAATCCAGCATGAAAACCTCAGCACTCATGCCCTCCTCTACTGCTTCTTGAGCTGCTGTCCCTCGTTCTTTCTGAGGAGTCTCTCTTCATCATTTATTCCTTTTTGCCTGATTTGAAGCCTCTGTCTGGCCCTCCCCTTAAATGCAGACTCTGCTCCCACCCTTATGCTTTAGCACAGTCTAGTGCTGTAAAAACTGATCTTTGCCAGGCTTCCCTGCTGAGATGCTGAGATCTTGACTTTTATTCATTCCTTCTAGATCCTTGGTACCCTCTTGACTGCCCTGAACCTGCCCCTTGCTTCCCTGTGGCCCAATGACTCTGTGACTTCTCTTGATTTTACCACGCTGGCCTGACCTTACCTGCCTTGACCCACTGCTTCCTAGGTGGCTGTCTTGAAAGGCAACTTGAATAGAATTTGGCCCCAGCATCCAATGTTGAAAGGAAACTGCCTGCCTTTGATAAAACAAGAAGTCCTCATAATCTCAGCCTAGACCAGAAATGGTTCTAAATGAGCTCATGTCTCTTAAAAAACAAGCCATTTTAAAAGAAATATTTATTAGACATCTAATGTGATTTTTATAATAGAACTTTAGAAAATACAGTAATATTTATTACATAAAATATAGAATACAGACAAGCAAAAAGAAGGTAATAAGGACTTGCAGTCCCACCACTGAGAGATGACTACTAACATGTTGGTATCTAACCTTTTTGGTCTTCTCTCTCTCTTCACATACTATGAAAATCATTAAGTATACACACACACCCCCCACACATATATACGCACACACATACATATATGTACATACAACCACACACAAGTAGATTTTTTTTACCAAATGTGACTGGATTCTGTATGTTTTCCCATTCAATGATATATGATGGCCATCTTTCCATATTTCTTCTATGACATTTTTAATGACTGTGTAATACCTACTGTATACATACTAAGATATAATTTAACCATTCTTCAATTGTTGGACATACAAATTATTTGCATTTGTTTTGACTATTAGAAATAATTATGTAATTAATCTGTGTGGCTAAATCTTTGTGTTATTCTCTGATAATTTTCTGAGGCTCAGTTCCTAGGAATGAAAATATTGGGTCAAAGAATATGCATTTTGAAGGTCTTTGAGATGCATAGCCAGAATGATTTTCAGAATATTTGCACAAATATACACACTAACTTGCATACAAGAGAAAGCCTGCTTCTGGGAACTCTTGTCACACTGGGTATTATCTGTCTCACAAATCTTTATTTTTTTTTGTCTTATAAATCTTTAACTATCTGTTAGAAAAAATGGTATTTATCCTTGCTTTCATTTACATTCTGTTTATTGACCATTTGTATTTCATTTTTTTCTGTGTTTTGCCTTTTTGTGTCCTTTGCTCATTTTTCTATTAGTGTATTTGTCTTTGTCACATTGATTTGTAGCATCTTATAATGAGATTTGCTTAAGGTAGAGATATGAAGTGGCTTCACTGCAGCCATCATAGATTATTTTAGTTATTGCAGGAGTAGAATATTTTGCTCATTTTTTATTTTAGAACCAGTATAAGTTTCCAATGGTGCCAGAGGCAGGATAGACATATTTGAGAGCCTGAAAATAAGTCCCAGAGAAGTTCAGTGGCTTACCCAGTACCATTGTGAACTTCCATGGCTGATCTAAGATGTGACACCCATCTTCCCAAATACTTTTATGTTAAATTATTAATCTACTATTCCAAAGAGATCCAGAGGGGAAATAGTGAAAATACCTCTCTTCATGCCAATGTATTTAGATTCAAATAAGTCCAAAATCTCAGTTTTATATAGGCTATTGAATAATTGACTGGGTAAGACAAACATTTTGTCGCTTTCTTCATTTGTCACGTTATTCATTGTCACACAAACCTCTGGGGGCTCTCCACTGTCCCCAGGTATGTTCAGACCCCCAGCTTGTCATTCAAGACCCTCAGTAATCTGCTTCTGTGTAGCCACGTGCTGTTTTCTCTCCATTGTGCCAAATGTACTCCATCCACATTGGTCTCCTCAGTGATCCTAAGTGTGTCCCTCTCTGTAGCAATCCCTGTGATGGTACTGTTCTCCACATCTGCAATACTCTTCCACCAAGTGAGCCTCTGTATCTCAGTTTTTATAGATCTTTTCCCTCTCACATATCTTAAAGTCTGACTACACACTCTGTTACTTTAGTCTTTCCAGCGCTGTCCTATGTCTTAGGACTTCATGTGGTTTTGTCTTGAGGGTTGGGACAGAACCTGAGTACATTTTGTCTGTTGGTATGGGATAACCTGGGGCAGAGGCTTGTAAGCTGGTAGGTGTTCATTGGTATTTGTGGAGTCTACCATTTCAGTGAAATATATATTAAGCACTTACTGTGTGCCTCTATTTACTAAGTGCTGAAAAGTTTGTGCCTTTAAGGAAGTCATGGTCCCTTGGGAAAGGTAGACCTAGGCTCTAAACCTGTCTCTGACAAAAACTTAATAGTTTACCTTGGGTGTTTCATTCCTCTACAAACCTTTATGTGTCAGGCAATGTGCTTGGCATGGGGTATAAAGAGATGCATGGTATTAGGTTCTGCCCTCCAAAAGCATATATGTGCGCAGCTCCTTATAATACAATGTGATAAGTGCAATAGTGAAAACATGTACAGAGTGCTATGGAAATGGAATGGAAAGTCACGCTAAAGGGCTTATCAGGCAGCAAGCGCTATCTATTTAAATGCTTTCAGCTTGGAGAGTGGTGGGACATGGGGAATTTAAGGGAGGGTTCTGAGGAAGGTGGACATTACAAGTGGGTATGTTATAGATGTAGCAGATAGAGGGGGAGAGAAAGCATAACTGATCAGAATATGTTACAGAGCTGAGGGTGGGTGTCTATGTGTGTCTTGTGTGTATATTTTGGGAGGAAGTGGGAGAGTAGGAGAGCTATGAGAGATAGGTTAGAAATGGATTAGAAAGGGCTTTGAATGCTATGCTAAGGAATTTGAGGAAAGAGATAAAAGTTTTGCAACATTAACTGTGTAGAATGAGAAAGGAAATGTTAAGTAGGAGTGAATAAAAAAGCATGTTCTTTTTAAAAATTTTAAATACAAGGGGAACTGCCTCTTATAAGCGCCTGTGTGGTGTGTGTATGTAAAGGAGCTTGGTAAACTATGAAATCTTGCAGTTACAATGTCCTTATTGTTGCTTCAGTGAAAAATATGTGGTCCCTAAGCCCACCTCAAAAATTTCTCCCCAACTTTTTAGTATGTCAGTTCTTAACATGTTAACAGGGATTCATTCTTTGGAGAAAAGCCCTCCCCTCTCTCCATCATCCTTCTTTCAAAATAGGAAGACCTCTGCTGTAGCAAACACATTAGGCCCCTTACCTTTCAGTGTGAATGGAAGATTTAATTTCGCTTTTTCTTGAGGGGTGGCAAAGAACAACATGAGGGGAAGGAGCCCTGGAGGGCGGGAATATAGAGCTTTCCCTGCCATAGGAGTAATTATGGACAGGTATTTGCTCAAATACACAAACTCAGACAACAGCAACTAATTTGTTGAAGCACCAACTATGTGCCAGGAACTCTGCTAAGTACATATACCTGATCTTGTATTTTAAACACTACAAACACACACACACACACACACACATACACACACACACACATATACACACACAGTGCAGAGTGGATATGAACATTATTCTCATCTTCCAGTTGAAGAAACTTGGGCATGTAGAAAGGTTGAATCATTTGCTCAGGGCACATGCCTATGAAGGTGCCAATCCAGGATTAGAATACAGAACTCCCTGCTTTCAAAGCCTATGTTTTTAACAATAACATTATATTCCCCCAAAATGTTCCTGACAGGGAGGTCAAATTGAAATTTGCACTCATTTATTCTGTAGACCTTTCATCAGCCAGTGCTACTGAGCTTCTACTCTGTCCCCGAACAGTGTTAGGCCCTATAGAAGCTTATAGTCCTAATGGGAGAGATTAGGCCATATGAAATAGTAGAAAGAATCTAGAGTAGGGATATTTAACCTGTGGTTTGTATGTCTCCACTCCACTCTCTCATGCCCATCACTAGATGTGGATAGACTATCACTTTGTTCATTCCCATAAAGCCTAGACTCAGATTAAGAATCCTTCTCAACATATATCTGCAGTCAATAACAGCTAATTAGGCTGGTGTGGAAGATGAAACCTACTTTACTTTCCTTTTCTAGAAGGACAGAAGGAAAGGAGTTCATGGGGGTACTGGCGCTGTGAAACTGTGTAGATTTAGACTGGGAAAGAGGAGAGAGACTTTGGGGAGATTATTATTTTTTCAATTTAATTTAATTTTTATTTTTATTTTTTAAAATATTTTATTTTTTATAAACATATATTTTTATCCCCAGGGGTACAGGTCTATGAATCGCCAGGTTTACACACTTCACAGCACTCACCAAAGCACATACCCTCCCCAATGTCCATAATCCCACCCCCTTCTCCCAACCCCCCTCCCCCCAGCAACCCTCAGTTTGTTTTGTGAGATTAAGAGTCACTTATGGTTTGTCTCCCTCCCAAACCCATCTTGCTTCATTTATTCTTCTCCTACCCCCTTAACACCCCATGTTGCTTCTCCACTTCCTCATATCAGGGAGATCATATGATAGTTGTCTTTCTCCGATTGACTTACTTAGGGTTGCTGGGGGGAGAGGGGTTGGGAGAAGGGGGGTGGGGTTATGGACATTGGGGAGGGTTTGTGCTATGATGAGTGCTGTGAAGTGTGTAAACCTGGCGATTCACAGACCTGTACCCCTGGGTCTAAAAATACATTATATGTTTATAAAAAATTTTTAAAAATTTAAAAAAATAAAAAGAGGCAGAGGATCTGAATACACATATTTTTGAAGAAGACATACACATGTCCAACAGGTACCTGAAGAGGTGCTCAACATCACTAATTAGCAGGGAAATGCAAATCAAAACAACAATGAGATCACATCACACCTGTTAGAATGGCTATTAGCAAAAAGAAAAGAAATAACAAGTATTGGGAAGGATATGGAGAAAGGGAATCTACATCACCATGGTAGGAAGGTAAATCGGTGTAGCTATTGTGGAAAACACTATGGAGGTTTCTCAAAAAATGAAAAATAGAACCTCCATATGATCTGACAATCCCACTTGTGAGTATTTATCTGAAGAAAATTAACTCAAAAGATATATACACCCCCATGTTCATTGAAGCATTGTTTATAATAGCTGAGATATGGAAGCAAACTAAGTGTTCATTGATGGATGAATAGATAAGGAAAGTATGGTATACATATACAATGGAACATCACTTAGCCATAAAGAGAATGAAATTTTATCATTGGCAACAGCATGGGTGGACCTTGAGGGCATCATGCTAAGTGAAATAATTCAGACAGAGAAAGACAATTACTGTATGATCTCACTTAAAAAATATATATTTATTTATTTACTTATTTACTTATAGAGAGAGGTACAGTGAGCAGGGGGAGTGACAGACAGAGAAAGAGTCCTGAGGCAGACTCCTTGCTGATCATGGACCCTGACACAGGGTTCACCACCAGGACCCTGAGATCATGATTAGAGCTAAAATAAGAAAAAGTCTGATGCTAATCCAGCAGAGACACCCAGGCACACCTGTGTGATCTTACCTCTATATGGAATCTAAAAAGCAACAACAAAAACAGTAACACAAACAAGCTCATAGATACAGAGAACAGATTGATGGTTGCCAGAGATGGGGGATGGGAGTGGGTAAAATGGGTGAAGAGGGTCAAAAAGGACAAATTTCTAGTTACAAAATCGATGTCATGGGGGGGGGTGTAATATATAGCATGGATACTATGGTTAAAAACTGTATTGAATATTTGAAGCTTGCTAAGAGAGTAAAACTTAAAAGTTCTCATGACAACAAAAAAATTGTGTAATTATGTACAGTGATGGATGGTAACTAGACTTTTTGTGGTGATCATTTTGCAATATGTATGTGTATTGAAGCATTATACTGTACACTTGAGACTAATATTGTGGTATATGTCAGTTATGCCTCAGTAAAAAAAAGGGGGGGAGAGGGAAAGAAAACTATCCACAGACCTTCAGACTTTGTATTTCTGACAGTAAATGTGTTAGACCTTGATGACTTCAACAGAGAAATAACATGCTGAAAAGGTGCTTTAAGGAATATCAAGCTGGTACAATGAATTAAGGTTGAATTAGTCTGGAATCAGAGAGCATTGGTCTAATAAATGTGGAAGGAAAAAGTGACATGATTTACTATCTGGAAAAGGATGAGGAAGAGTCATTTGAAAAGGGTGACCCTAGGCTCTGGTTTAAACCAGTTATCTTGGCATTATTTTTAACAGCTCCCCCTTTTGCTCTTAAGTGTCCTGATTTGGATGACAAATTTTATGTTCACCATGGTTTTCAGCCTGGAGGACTAGGAGAATGGAATATCAATGGCAGAGATAGATATCTAAGGGAAGGTGATTTTTGTGTGGTGAGAGAATGTTATGATGACTTGGTATGTTGAGCTACAAATAATAGTGAGATGTGTCCAGTAGACTGTATCCAAGAGGCAAATATTACCCTCCACTCTCTGATTCTCTTTATGTAAGCCCCAAGAGAAACTAAAATTAACATTCTTGCTTCATTTGGCAAGCTGTATTCTTGCCTGGTCTCTTCACTCTTAATTGCAAATTCATCGTCTCCTCTTAATGTTAATTTGATAATTTTCATGGAGAGAGAGCAGCTTCTAAAGAGAAACCAAACAGCCAACTAGCGAATCTAAGACTCTCCTCTACTATACCCAATCACTTACTAGTTATGTAATTGATGCCTACCATGAGCCCAAGATCATGCTTGTCACTACTGGGGGAAACACAATAAGCAGAAGACAAGTTCCTCACTTTCAATCATTTTAAATCTTGTTAATGGATTTTAGTGCAATATTTCAATCAGTTTAATTGATCATTTTCAATTTAGAGACTAAATATAAATTGTGAATGTGACATTTCTGTTGTGACCTAAAGCTTGAAAATGCGAGTATTAAAAACGTTATCCATCCCTCTATACCTGATCCTGCTCTTCTGACATTAGGTAGGTAGTATATACCTTGATTCTTTGGTCTAGAGTATTTGAACAGGCATATGTTCTTTGAGGTCCAGTTACAGCTATTATTTTTTACAGCTTTCCTTTACAATATCTGTGTCTATGTCTTATCTCTAGTTATAGATCTTTAAAACAACTAAACATAGCACAGATAGTTTAATTATTCAGAGCAAGTACTAAACATGGAGATACAATATGATTCCTTATTAATCCTTAACCATTATAAGTTATAGCTTAATTACCCTGAAATTTGCCCCAGACATCAGTGAAATTTAGAATCTATGCTGAATCCTATCTTCAAGCTAATTCATATGAAAGACTCTTGGAACTTTAGTGCTGGAATTTCTTAACAGTGGAGTTGCAAAAGCCAACTAGAGTATTTCTGCCTAAAAAATCATTACACATGGTGAAAAAATAATGAATACTGTTTTTCTGAAAATAAATAAATCAATTAAAAAAAAGAAACAGGGAGGCGCCTGGGTGGCTCAGTGGGTTAAAGCCTCTGCCTTCAGCTCAGGTCATGATCCCAGGGTCCTGGGATCGAGCCCCGCATCGGGCTCTCTGCTCGGCAGGGAGCCTGCTTCCTCCTCTCTCTCTGCCTGCCTCTCTGCCTACTTGTGATCTCTGCCTCTCAAATAAATAAATAAATTCTTTGGAAAAAAAAAAAAGGAAAAGGAAAAAAACCATAAAAAAAATCATTACACAGCTTGTTGTCAAATGCATGCCCTCACATTTAACCTTTTATTTCCTTCCTTTCTATGGACCAAAGAAGACAACCTGGTTGATGTGGTTCAGAGGACCATGAGGCCTTGTGCTTGCCAGGATTACTCTGCCAAGTTGCTGTTACCTCCCTCCTTTCCTTCCTTCCTTCCCTCCCTCCCTGTCTCTCTGTCTCCCTCCCTCCTTCCTTTCTTTCTTTCGAGGGAAAATCCATTTGAATATCCCCCTCACCTTTCTGATTAACACTTTTTCTTCCACTTGCAAACATGACTTGCTAGGGTCATTTCCTTATAACCAGCAACTTTTATAATTAGCTTCAACAGGATAGAGTTTTAGAAATAGCTGGAGATTATGCTAAGTGAAATAAGTCAAGAAGAGAAAGTCAATTATCTTATGGTTTCACTTATTTCTAGAACATAAGGAATAGCGTGGAGGACATTAGGAGAAGGAAAGGAAAAATGAAGGGGGGGAATGAGAAGGGGAGATGAATCATGAGAGATTATGGACTCTGGGAAACCAACTGAAGGTTTTAAAGGGATTTAAAGGGGGGTATGGGTTGGCCCGGTGATGGGTATTGAGGAGGGCACAAATTACATGGAGCACTGGGTGTTAGACACAAACAATGAGTCATGGAACACTACATCAGAAACTAATAATGTACTGTATGGTGACTAACATAACATAACAAAAAATTTTAAAAAAGAAAAGCTTTTGAAAAGAAATTTTAGACAATTATATCACAGGTATATGATCTGTAATTAACCAAATCAATCTGGTTTAACAATAATAACAAAACAATAATAATATTACACTGTATGTTCACTAACTGGAATTCAAATAAAAACTTAAAACAACAATTACAACTGTATGAAAAATTATTTCAATTATTTCACTTTGTATCAATCCTGACTGAAGAAAATCACTGTGGGGCAGCAAACTTTCCTCCAAGGAGGCAGGTTTTCTGCTCATAGCATCTAGGAAAATTCTCCTTTCTATTTTTTCCCACTCTTCTCATTAGTGGATTAGTTTTGGGGATGGATATCATAGGGATAGTGTTTGCATGATTGATTCTAAAACTGATAAAAACTGTCAATCATTTTCCAATTGAAAAAAACATTAACCTGGCAACATTTCCCATTTAGGAGAGGAGAAATGATTTGCCTGACATTTTTAGTGATAGAATTTGGTTTAGAAACTCCTGCCCACAGTACTTTCTACTACCACTATTTTCTAGGAGGCCTAACCTGTCCTGGTTAAACTGAAATAGTCCTTTAGATAAAATTATATGGGAGAGATGGAGCACCTGGGTGACACAGTTGGGTCATGATCTCAGGGTTGTGACCCCAGGGTTGTCATCTCAGGGTTGTGAGATTGAGCCCCGTGTCAGGCTCCATGCTCAACATGAGTCTGCTTGAGATTCTCCCTTTCCCTCTGCCCCTCCTGCTCATGCTCTCTCTCTCTCTCTCTCTCTTTCTCTCTCTCTCTTTTTCTCTCTCTCTCAAATGAATAAATATTTAAAAAAAATTTATGGGAAAGGGTAAACCTCAGGGCAAAAAGTGACTTTAGTACTCATCTACTAGGAGACCTTTATTATGGTTAATTGTCATTGATTCCATCTCAGAAATGCATGGATTCATTTCATGTCCTTTGCCATCTGAAGTAGATAAGCCTCCCCTAAATGTAGTTTATTCAAGAATTTCTCCTGCTGATTTTGCTCCAATTTTGCTTAGTATTTTCTGCTTCAGAGGAGTGTAAGGAGACAGAGTTTCATCTTGAAAAGTCAGAAGAATTTATTACTATTATTGTCATACCAGGGAAAGGAGATGAATTTATTTAGCGGCATCTGAAAATAGAATTGCCTCAACGTTGACGCCCGCTGCTGATGCTAAATGATGAATACTAAGCACCTGGCACACACTTTACACTTCTCTTCATTTATCTGTTCTTTATATTCCCATGTTTTAAGATGCATGGAGCACAGTTTCACTGTGTTCTACTCTTGGTCAGGAGCCAGGCAGAAGATGTCATTGATTATTTGTTGAGCATCCACAGCACATGGGGAACTGTACAAAGCACAGCATGAAATTGTAGAAAGAACACAAATGTGTAGACTCCAGCCAGAAATCCTGCATTTGAACATTGGCTCTGTCAAATTCTTGTCTTTGTGACCTTGGGCAAATCACTTAACTTTCCCGAGATCCACCATCCTTAACTCTGTGAAATGGGAATAATAATGGCAGTCCTATGTACCTTAGAGGGTTGACATGAGGTTCCAATGTATTATTCCTTGGGTCAGATTTTTGCAAACCTGTTTTCTGAGTACTGTGGCAAGGGGCAGCACTTACCACAGGTAGAGTGGGCAGCATCTTCCTCATTTTACAAAGTACCTCCCACCATTCTACCGAGGAACCCTTGAGATCTTCGTTTCTTTTCCTTGAGGACAAAGCCTTTCATAGCACAACCAGATACTGCTTCTAATGATGGACACATTTGGAGCAGAAATTGTGTGCGTGAACTCTGGAGTCAGATCCACTCAAGTAAATTACTAACTGTGTGATCTTGGAAAAGACATATAAGCTCTCTGAGCCTCAATTTCTTCAACTGTATGTTGGAGATGAATAATAATACCTAATCTTAAAGCTGCCTTTTAATTTATTTAATTTATTTTATTTTTTTTTGAGAGACAGAGCGAGCAAGCACATGAGTGGGGGGAGGGGCAGAGAGAATGAGAGAGAGAGAGAAGCAAACTCCATGCCAGACTTTGGGAATGGGGCAACTAGTTTACTCTCTCTGGAGTCATGGGAGATAGTTTGGTGAAGGATATAAAATTAACATGCATCCTTTTGAAACCTCAGTCATCTCATTGTAAAATTGGTCTAAGTTTTATAATTAAGGAAACTCAGGTGCAGGGATGGGGGGTGGAGTGATTTGTCTATGGGAAGCCAATTAATAAGTGGTGGAGCTGGAATGAAACCAGGCAGTCTATCCCAAAGCCTGTGTGATTTCCACTGATTGCAAGTAGCCTCATGTGGCTAGAGTTCATGATACTTCTTGAGGCAGCTGATAGGAAGAGGGGTGTGTGGGAGACCCTCCTTGCAGGCATAAAAGTCCCTGACCTCCAGTTCTGACCTCTACTTAGGGTCCTTCCTGGAAATGGTGGTTTGACCTTAGCTGTCCTTGCCTCCATAACCATCCTGCTGACGTTCCCAATGGCTGTTGAGCTTTTTGGCTGGGGAAAAAACAAACTCTTTTCTGGAAGAAAGTATTAGGTAAGTCAAAGCTCTCCACTCCAGTCAGTTGCTATGACCTTATAATGGATAAGTAAGTCCTGTTTCTCTCTGTCTTCCCCTTATACTTGCTAGCCTTTGACAGCTTACAGATGACCCAGCAGGGCATAGAGAGGGCATGTCACTCTGGTAGCTGTTGGTTATGCCTGTTGTCCAGAGGGGACTGAGTCCCACTATCTTTATCTAAATCTAAAAATCTGTCTATAATCTGCTTCCAGCCTACCCTTTCCTGTTGGGATAGTCCCCCTCCTTTCTGACTCTGGTCTGGCTCCTCACTTCCTGTTCCTGTTTCCTTACAACTAACTGCCTCTCAAATGCTCACTCTCCTGACTGACCTCAGGGTGCCTTCCTCAATTAGCTCATTTCCTGACCATGGCAGTTTGGTTATAGGATACCTCATAATGTAGGTCTCCTAAAAAGAGCAAGGCCCACCTGTTTCTTCTGCTTGATCTCCTGTTAGTCTTGTAAACAACTTCAGTTCCAGCTGGGCTCCCCTTCCTATGTGAGACCACATTTCTTCCTGTCTCTGGCATTGTTCAGGTTGTGTGTCTCTCCCTTCCCATTATCCACAACAGCAGTGCCTTCTTTGCCTCATTCTAATGTGTTCATTTTTCAGGTACCTGACCAGATACTATCCCTCATACTAGATTGTTCCCATTTCAAGGAATCAGAGCACAAATACCATATTTCTGTCATTCTAAGATGCACCATTGCTTTTAAAAATAGTTTTTCAGACAAAAAAAAATGAAACACTATATGAAATGCACATAGTAACTCAAAGACAGCCTTCTTTTTCAGAAGCATTGAAAAGGCAAAAGAAATACACAGGTCTTAGTCTTGAGAAAATACAGTAGTTCGCACCATCTTATCCAACACTTGTTTATAGATTGGCATGAACTTATACTTTGTCTACTGTCAGTGTGTCTTCTTTCTTGCAACTAAATGGTCCATTGATTAAAGGAAAGGACTTTTTTTCTCCTTGTTTCTTCTTCTCTAATCCTCTCTGCATATCCCACCTCCAGTCTTCCCTCCTCCCTGGCTCTGGAAGTAAAGCTAGGTACATAGATGGACCCCAGCAAGTCCTTAGGGAATTGGATTGATTGAACCCACTCAACTTAAATCATCTGTCTCCTGCTGGGCCACTCCCAATATGAAATCCCCTTCCCTACTGACAGAGCCCACTGGCTTAAATCTGCTGTCTTTTATTTTTTTAATATTGTTGGTTCTAGTTCATTTGCTGTAGTTTTCATTACTTTGTGTTTTTATTTCTATCACATTTCTATTACTTTAGCTTTCTATTACTTCTGCTCAGTCAGGCAACAGCCAGGGAAGTCCTTTTGGAAAACACTGAATGATCCTTTCTCTGTCTTTAGGTGCTCTTCCAGCTCCCAGATGGTTGGATCTTGCAGTGTAATGTCAGGGACCTCCTAAGGTTTGTTTGTTTGTTTGTTTCTTATTGTCAAGGAATGCCAGCACTTTGCCTTCCACTCTAATACCATTAATGGAGAACATATTCTTTAAACATGGAACATACGTTCACTAAAATCAGTTCATATAGAAAAATGCAGCACTTTTCAGGAGGAAGGAGATTAAGGAGATTTGCAACCTGAGGAATAATTGACTTGTGGATACCTCCTCCATCCAAAGGATCAGCTCTTCCTTTTTTTTTTTTTTAAAGATTTTATTTATTTTTTTGACAGAGATCCCAAGTAGGCAGAGAGGCAGGCAGAGAGAGAGAGGGAAGCAGGCTCCCTACTGAGCAGAGAGCCCGATGCAGGGCTCAATCCCAGGATGGTGGGATCATGCCTTAAGCCACAGGCAGAGGCTTTAACCCAGTGAGCCACCCAGGTACCCCGGATCAGCCCTTTCTTAAAAGCTCTAATGAATAATTAATATAATGTTCTTGACAAAAGCATTGATTAGTAATGGTTTACCAATCTATATTACTCAGCAATGTCTTTCAGAGGTGTTACTCACTAAAAACACTCCAAGTGCCAGTGTAGCCTCTGAGTCCACTAACTGGGAATGGAAAGATAGAGTACAGTATATTTTTTGTGTATTTAATTCTTTCAGTTCTTTTTCTCACTTCCTATAAAACACCATGTTCTTGAATGGACTGAATTGGCAGGAGGAGCAAGAGTAGTACACACAGGACATTTTTTGTGTATGTATTGGCAAACTACTCAGGGCACAAGATCCAGTGAGTGCAGGTAAATGAGAAGGCAGGGAAGAAGTAAGAGGTTAGTTTTCAGAACCTGCTGGAGGCTATGTTCTGCTGAAATTTGTTTTGTTTTGTTTTGTTTTGTTTTGAGTTCCTAAGTGTCAGTAATTATGGGTAAGTAAGAAGAGGTAAGTAAGTAAGGATAAAGATGGGCATTTGAAAGAAAAATTTCTTGGATAAATTCAGAAGGAACACATCAGGGGTTTCTCTCTCTCTCTTTCTCTCTCTCTTCTTACTGGAGTATGTCAGACACACAATGTTACATCAGTTTCAGGTGTACAACATAATTGCTGTGCTCACCACAAGTGTAGCTACCATCTGTCACCATATGATGCTATTAAAGTACCACTGACTGTATCCCTTATGCTGTGCCTTTTATTCCCATGACTCTTTTATTCAGATTAACTTCAGCGTGTGCTTGCAAGTGTTTTGTGCCCTAGAAAGATGACATAGTGCTGTGCTTTATAAGGAGAACCTAGCAGTTAGGCTGTCTGATTCTACCACTTATTACCTGGATTACCTGAGTGAGTCTATGCTTCAGTTTCTTTATCTGTAAAATGGGATAGTAAAAGTACCTACCCCATGAAGTTGTGTGAAGACTAAATGAGTTGGTGTATGTTAAGTATGAACAAAACTTGACACACAGTAATTCCTATACATAAGTAACATTATCTTTTTTGTTTTATGATGACTTTCTGAGTCCATTTGTCTTCTGCTGTGGTTGCTTATCTTCTGAATTTGGATTGACAGGCATTCCCTACTCTGTTGTCTTACTTGATTTCTTTTGTTTAAAGGTAAATACATGGAAAGTCTCTATCTTTGTGTACCTGACAAGAAATAATGAGATAAGGCAAACTTCCTTTGAGCAAAAAATTATACCACAGATCATGAGTTTTCAGGTGAATAGGTCAGATTGGTTTGAACCAAATCCTGTGTGTACTTAGAGAATCATGGAGCATTATGGTCAGTACCAAAAAGGGCAGATGCCCACCTGTGTGTTAGATTTACATCTCACAAGGTGGATCTTCCATTGACATACCTGAGGACTCCGTTAGGTCTATTCAGTCTTCTATATCTCCAGGAAAACGGAAAACAGAGGAGTTAAAGCAACACAGGAGTGAACAATGGCATGGCAAAATGTTTTAATAGAATTTAGGTAACTTTCTTCCTTCAGAATAAGGTTCCTCATTCTACCTATGTTCCTTCATCTACTGCTTTTTCCTGACCTCTAGAGGCACAAAACCTTAGCAGTTTGACCCTGAATTCAGGGACTTCCATTGTTTTTATTTTTTTGCAGAAACAATCTCATATTTATGTTACTGACACTCTTCTTTCAGAGGGGGTTCTTTGTTTGCTTAAAGAAAAAATTTTTTCAGTTCCTGCTATGTATCTGCTACTATTTCTTTTGATCTTTATAACAATCTGTAAGGCACTGGTATTATCCTTATTTTATAAGAAAACTGAGTTTAAGTGAGGTTTGAATGTACCCAAGTCATGTAATATTTTATTTGTTGTGGCATTCTTCAAAATAGAAATAGCTTTACTGCTATTATTTTTTATTGTAGGAAAACGAATACTCAATGTTAAAGTAAATGAAAAGGTAGAGAAAAGCCTGAAGAAATTTTATTTAAAAATTTTTCAGGATTTTCTGTACTTTATTTATTTGATTTGAGATTTATTTATTGATTTGAGAGAGAGTGCATATGTGCAAGAGTACGTGGAAGGAAGGGCAGAGGGAGAGAATCTCAAGCAGACTCCCCACTGAGTGTGGGGCCCATGCAGGGCTCCATCTTACAACCCTGAGATCATGACCTGAGCTAGAATCACCAATTGGATGCTTAACCAACTGAGCCTTCCACCTAGGTGCCCCGACCTGAAGAAATTTTAAAAACATAAAAATATTACTGTTGACATTTTGATATAGCCTTCCAAAACTGTTTCCCTTTATATATATATATCTCTATCTATATATAGATAGAGATATATATATATATATATCTGTTTCTTTATCACTTCATTTGTGTTTGGGTAATCTCTAAGATCTCAGGCCCTATCTGATCAGGGCTGATCTGACTGACAGATGTATTTTAGAAAGGTTCGTCTATTTGTCCATAAGTCCATTTTTGCTCATGCATCTCTCTTGCATGCTGAACAAAATATTTATCAAGAGAGCTGAAATGGTTCTAAAAAGCTGGACACGAGGTCACCTTGGGTGCCATCACTATACTTCACTGTGGTGGATTATGCTTCTCTTCCACATTTCTCATGCCTGACTCTCTCAGACTCTCTGAAAGGCAGCCTGAGGAGCTGATATCATAGCAGATCAGGAGAAAAGAAGGGGTTATACACTGAATATAAGGCACAAAATCTTTGGCAATCAGAATGTCAGTTTAGCCATCTTCAAGCTCAGGGCTTTCCAAACAAATATCTGTACTGTAACTGTGGCATAAGTAAAAATATATTTCTGTGGAATCTTGGCGTAAAAAATGAGAGTTGTGAGGCACCTGGGTGGCTCAGTGGGTTAAAGCGTCTGCCTTCGGCTCAGGTCATGATCTCAGGATCCTGGGATCATGCCCCGAATCGGGCTCTGCTCAGCGGGGAGCCTGCTTTTCCCTCTCTGCCTGCCTCTCTGCCTACTTGTGATCTCTCTCTCTCTGTCAAATAAATAAATAAAGTCTTTAAAAAAGTGAGAGTTCTAGCATCCAGAGGCAGTTAGCATTGGGACTTTGAGACTAAGGGATCCATATACCATCAATATATTGGCAAACCTGTAGCTCAATTGCAGCACACTGGAGTGCTGGGACAGACTAAGGAACGCTGCTAGTTAACAGCATTGTCCCAGGCTCTGCTCATATAGCTCTCCTGGTTATGTCTCTTTTGACCTCTCCTGGTTCCAGCTTCCACATGGCTTCTGGCAGATATTCTATCAGACAAAAATTGGCCTCCAGACTGTAATTAGATGGCTGATGACAAAATTTGGTTCCAAGAAAACAGAGTGGGTGGGTAACAGGTGCTGCTAGAACATAAAATGAGCCTGAGTAATCCCTGTTGCCCCTACAGAAACATGACGCACTTGCATCAGGTACTCTAGGAAAGTACCTGATTCTAAAATAATTGTTAAAGTGTATTATTTTTCTGATGTTTCACTATTAGCAACAAACAAAGAGATGATGGAGGATTATAGAAGATTTGAAAGGTTGTCTAGTGTGGTGGCAAAGTGTGTAATACTCTAATCAGTCCTAGCTCAGTTCCAATGCCTCTTACCGGCTGTGTGATCTGGGGCAAGTTACTTGGCCTCTCTGAGCCTCAGTTTTCTCATATCTAAAATGGGTACAATAAAAGCAATTATGGTTGTATGACTTCTGAGACATAAGGAAATGAGCAGCCCGCTCTTGAGGGAGCTTGAGGAGAAAGAGGAGGCTTATAGCCGAGCCAGGTTTCAGCTAAGCAAAGGAGTGTTATGTGAAGTTGACCATGTCAGAGAGTTTGCTTACCTTGAGGTTCTGGTTCCAGAGAGCCCAGTGGAAAAGTCTAGAAGGATGATATAGGTAAAGGAAGTACAGAGCAATCCTAGGAGTGAGAGTGAATTGGGATTAAATGGGGACATTTAGACATTTTGATATTTTCTCTATTGTATTTTTATTATAGGTGGTTTGGAGCATGTCTTTTCTTCCTCACTAAAATCATAATGGTTCAACACCTCTTTGTAATCCCATAGGGCCATGCACTAAGTGTTCAATAAAGATTTTAGTGATAAAAATATTATCTGATGATAATTTAATGTTTTAAAGTCATCCTGGAGATGCAATTCTGTCAAAGAAAGGCAACAAAATATTTAAACAGATTATACCCATGGGTTTCCTTTATTTTTATTTTTTAATATTATCAGTCTCTCAGAGCACAGGTCAGGAGTGACTTCCCCCTTCCAACAAGCAAGCATTTCCAGATTTTCTGTGGTTCAGTGATAGACTCTTAATTAGAGATTCCAGCACCTGGGGCCTGGGGTAGAAGCCAGGATCAGCAGTCTGATGTTCCCAGAGTCTCCAGGGAAGCCTCACCTACTACTGGGTATGCCACTAGACATGCACTAGACCTCTGACTGACAGTTACACAGCTTCCACTTGGTAGAGATCCAGGCTCTTATTTCTCTATCTCTTGACTAAATCTTGATCACTTTTCCTATAAAGGGCCACACAGTAAATATTTTAGTAAATATTAGTAAATATTAGGCTTAATGGGCCAAAGGGTCTCTGTTGCAACTCATCAACTGTCTTTGTAGTGCAAAAGCAGCCATAGTCCATATGTAAGCAAATGGAAATGGTTAAATGTTCCAATAAAACTTTTATTTACAAGAATTGGCAGCAAGCAAGTTTTGGTCTGCAGGACTGTAGTTTGCACACCCCTGGTCTAGAACATTCCATGTGTTTCTCACACCTTGGTTTAGTAACTCCAGCATGCCTACCTGATAATACAGATTTGCATTCTTTTAATTTTTTTTTAGGTTTGCATTATTGATAAAGTCAGAGGTGAGGAATTCGTTCACTGTATCAGCCTGGATGCCTGAACATTATACCTTTTCATGCCTGAGCACACCTATGCCACTGTGTTTATTATGGAGTCCTGTTGAATTCATGGTGGTGTCTTCTCCTTGATGCATTTGCAGAAACTCTGATTAGTGACTTTGGAGGCTCTGGGAAAATGGTCATCAAATTCTTTTTTGTAGGGCGCCTGGGTGGCTCAGTGGGTTAGGCCGCTGCCTTCGGCTCAGGTCATGATCTCAGGGTCCTGGGATCGAGTCCCGCATCGGGCTCTCTGCTCGGCAGGGAGCCTGCTTCCCTCTCTCTCTCTCTGCCTGCCTCTCCATCTACTTGTGATTTCTCTCTGTCAAATAAATAAATAAAATCTTTAAAAAAAAAATTCTTTTTTGTACACCTAATCTCTTCTTGGCACCTGATGTTGTTCTTTTTCTTTTCTCTCATGCTTTTTCTATTATCTGAAAGATGTCATTCCCCTTGCAATGTCCTTTTTGATTTTGCTGCTTAGCCAAACTGCTCTTGGCTGCACCAGGCAGTGCAGACTAACCAGGATTTGCAATCAGAAAAAAAGAGTCCCAAGTGAGCAGCTTTCCCCTAATGAGCTCGGCCTTGGCTTGGCCTCCTGATTAGATCTCACATTCTACCAAAATCTGTTAAATGCAGTGTGAGATCCTAGATTGGACCCTGAAAGAGTAAAAGGACATTAGTGGAAAAACTAGTGAAATTAAGTAATTTAGTTAATAGGAATGCACTAATGTTAATTTCTTTTGATAAATTTACCATGGTTATATAAAGATGTTACCATTAGAGGAAACAGAGCGAAGGGTATATGGGAACT
This sequence comes from Mustela erminea, assembly GCF_009829155.1. NCBI lineage: Eukaryota > Metazoa > Chordata > Mammalia > Carnivora > Mustelidae > Mustela > Mustela erminea. Next base: position 93,449,081 of record NC_045635.1, read on the forward strand.
CTCTGTGCAACTTTTCTGTGAATCAAAATTATTCCAAAATGCATAGTTTATTAAAAAATAAACTTGCCTGCTTAACTGATCTCCCAGCCTCACCCATCCCATTTTATTGGTAGGTGATATGGCAATCTCATTTATGATAACATGTGAAAAATGCAAGCCTCCCTACTCCCACCACAGTTTCCTCATTAATTCCCTGGTATGACATAACATATACCAAGGACACTTCTGAAGTAGATGGAAACACAATTCTCATTATATTTCTCTCCTCTAATTACATACTTAGAAAATAATTTCTTAACACACACTGGGAGCAAAGAAAGTGTGAAGAGTCTTTTGAATTGTCAGTAAGGAGTCCTCTTGGGTTCTTGGCCCAGTGGCACAAGTTAAAATAGTTAGTTGTTAAAGAAAAAGTGTTTGGTTGGATTGAGCCCTCCCTGAGGAACAGATTCCTAGTATTTAATATTTTCTAAACTCTTTTCTAAGGGTGGCCAACCAAATAGGCTGGTAGATGAGGGGACCAGTTAAACTGACTTGACTAGAGGTTAAAAAGGTCTCCAATTTCTGCTGCCCCAATTTCTGCTACCCCCTAATTAATGTGGCCCATAGTTCTTCACTCCTGTGAGTTAGGCCTAGGGTGTTAAAGTGTTCCCCATTAAAATGCAAACATTGCCTAGAATGGGGAATAAGTCCAGTAAGGCTAACCAGAACCTGCTTAACCAGAACCTAAATGAAGTATGATTCATTCATAGGGGGGCTGTGGTGGGTTGTTATTCTTGTGCCTCATATATTTAGGTAAAAACCATTTTATGTACTCACATATACAGTCACATGGAAATAGCTTTAAAGAAAAATGAATAAACAAATGAATAGCTTTGTGGGTGGACCATTTTGTATGCAAAAAAAATGTTGATTTAGTTATTTTTGTTCCTGGGTTATGTGTGGGTCAAGTTCGTTAATCAGAATCTGGTTATGTCAGGTAGGGCAAGCGAAAGATTGATGCCCTAAGAACAGGAAGATGAGATTAATGCTTCAGAGCTGGGACATGGAGCCCAAAGAGTTTGCTAAGGCAAAATGGAACAGACAGGTATCATTCATTCATTAGTTTATTTAACATATTTTATTTGAGTGCTTAATTATATATTGGACACTCTTTTAGGCACTGAGTGAACAAAACAGACAAAACTGTCTTCATGGGGTTTATATAGATTGTAAATGGAAAATGTATAATATGTTAGGAGGTGTTAAGTTCTATGGAATAAAAAAGCAGGACAAGGGAATAGATAGTGATGATGAGAGTTGGGGGTGCTGTCCCAAAACCAGGTGATCATGATTTAGAAGCTAAAGAAATCCAATATAGCAGCAAGTCAACCCTTGTGAACAAGAAAAACTAAAGACGAATACTAATGCTAGGGCAGAAGCATTTGCTCTGTACTTTGGTTTATTCTTTGCTGGATGTAGCAGACTTCTGTCCATAGGTACTGTCAGAATCCTGAAGGAGTCCAATGAACGGAGGCAAATTTTGCTATATATGGTCACCAAATAGTCTTGACATTTTCAGACCTTCCCTTATATCCCCACCGTGGCCTGCATTTATGCTATCTTGTATGCCACACCCCCCTTCCATTTTCCTGATAGTCTACAACCTAGATTAAAGGGGTGGGTTGGAGGAAAACCAGAAAGGGAGGAAATTCCAAAGCAAAGTGAAAAATCTTAAAATTGGCATTGAACTTTTAGCTCCAGAAGCTTAACATCTAAGCATATTTCTTAAAAGCCCAAGAAATATAGTATCTAGCACAGTACTTGACATAAAATCCACGCTTAATAGATATTTGAAAGAATGAGTGAATTGAACAAATGCCACAGCAAAGGAGCAACTAGAAGCAAAAGAAGGAGATAAAAATGGCTTCGTGTGATATCAGCTTTTTTCCAAACATAAACTCCCGCTGCGGATTTTGCATCTTCTGGAATAGGGTCATTTACAAGCAGTTAATTAAACCTCTTTTCCCCCCCTTAAAAACTAGTCCATGCTAATTAAATGAGGTCATTCATTTCTCTTACTTAAAGAACTACTTTGTGTACCTTATGGACTTGTAGGTCAAAGTAATGTGATCTTGCTGCATCCATAAAAGTTCAGGACCTTGGTCTTCATGGACCTAAGAATAATCTCTTTAAATCACCTCATGCTCTTTAAAGATAAGAGGAAGACTCCCCTCCACACACCTAGTGTTTCAGTTATCTGATTCAGATGCTTCAGGATATGATGCTAAATCTGTACCTGTTATCTTCCTTTCTTCAGTTAAGAGGTGGCTGCTTGAATTATAGCCTTAGCTATTATACCTGAACTGCTCACTTACTTAAAAACTCTGTCATTTTAAAATGTAATTAGAAAAATGTATTGAGTTCAATCTGCAGAACAACAAACATAATAGAACAGAACAAGTATTTTATTTCTCTTAACTCCCACTTATCAAAAATTATAAAGATGTGAACCTAGATTTTCTGAAATGGAATTTCTAATACCTTCACTCCCACTCTCTCCCAAAAGAAGAGAGCAAATCAATTCTAGTTCATGTTTTCCTTCCTGACCAAGGCAGAAAGTATTCATCATTCTCTGGGCAGAAGGTCATGTGGTTTCCTTGAATCATGCTTTGCTTTTACATTCTGCTATTTGATAAAAGTCCCTGTGGAGACTTCTTGAATGAAGAGATCACCTCTCCAAAATGAATGTGTTCATCTCTTTTATTATAACACAAGAACTCATTTGAGATCTTGGTCAGAGAAATGGATTATAAGCTATAGCCAGTGACTGTAAGACTGGTTTATGACCAGGTAAACTTGAGCAGCCATCCCTTCCTTCCCTTCAGGAGCTCCAGCAAAATTATCTAAATGTTAGCTCTCTGGTTTTCTATTAAGAGTCTGCAAATAATCTCCAAGGAGTCCCCAGCTCATTACCCAAGTGTTTTCTTAATGGAGCTAAAAGCCTGGACAGACTCGGATTTCATAGTCTACTGGTTATGGAGTCCCAGAACTAGAATGAATCTTAGAGATTATGGAATCCAACCATATAATCTTAGAAGGGGGAAACTGAGGTTCAGAGAAGGAAAGTCACTTGCAGAGTTACACAACTAATCAATGATAAAGTTAGGATTATAAAGGCAGTTTTCTTGATTCCCAATCTAGTGTACTTAACACTAACCTCTCATTAATGTTCAGCACTGCAAACAACTTTTATGCATAGTTATGCACTTACTATGCTTGTTTCTTTGTTGTGGAGTAGACAGCCACTGTATCCCAACAGTGATTCAGGAGAGGGGAAGTGCTCTTGATTTTATTCACCTTTGCCCCATTTTAATAAGTTTAGGCTTTTCTTCTTGCATCAGCTATTTTGTTAAATATACATTTTTTTCTAAGCATATAGATAGGATTGATAAGTAAACAGAGAGATGGATATATAATCTCATTTAAGCTTCTTTGTTACATGCTGTGCTGTTACAGAATTGTGTGTTTTTTCTCATTGTATGTATTTACTTCTGTGTGCATAGCTTCAAACTGAGGTTTAAGAGGCAAACGAATGTGTGTGTGATCACACACACACACACACACATACACACACACAAGCCAAACTACTTGGGTTCAGAACTTGGCTCCCCCCATTTGTTTTCTGCTTAACTTTGGACAATTAGCTTAACTCCTCTGTGCCTTAGTATTCACATCTTTAAAAATGGGGATACTAATAGTACCCACTTCAGTCTCAGTTAAAAAGATCAGTCAGAGAAGCAGAACCAGTATATGTGATAGATAAAAAGATATGTTATTATAAGGATTAGATATTATGCAATTGTGGGAGCTGTAGCATGGCTCATTTTAGTATTTGGTGTTGAGCCTAAATCAATTGGGGAAGTGGGGGAGAGGTGCTTAAGAGGACAAACTGGATTCCACAAGGACAATCTGGAACCTATTATCTTTCACCACCTTCAGCCTTGATGATGTGGGTAACCTCCAGGAAAAGCTGGTATCCTTCACCCATGGAACTGAATATGTACCTGGTGCAAAGTTAGAGCAGCTAAAGAAGGACATCTTGAGGGAGCTAGAGGGGCTATATGAACTGAAATCTGACCCCGTAAGGACCTTCAGTGTCATAGTGGTAGCTCCTTCACTTTCACCATTCAGATCTTGTGCAAACTTCTCTTGTAGCTAACCGTAACTTGGAGCCGTACAGGGAAAATAATTCTGAGAAACATAGCTCTAGATAATAAGTAATTTGGTGTAATACAAAGCCACCACACTGTGCCCAGTATACTGTAAGCATTTACTAGACATTAGTTCTTATACTTGCTAGTGTGGTTCTTTAATTAGTGCTTTTCTCTTCTACTAGATTGCTTTTTCTCTTCTACTTTTCTTCTCATGAGAAGAGAGAATATGTATGTTTTTATGTACCATTGTATCTCTTTTTATGTACCATTGTATCTCTCCACCTAGCACAGTGGCTAGTTTATCTCCCCCTCCGATTTCCCCCAACTCCCTTCTGCTCTCCAACTCCCAATGATGGAAACTCATGAAATACTTGTTGAATGAGTAGAAAGGCAGGAAAGACATAAAGAAGACAATTCTCCAAATTGTAACTCTTGCAAAACAATCTGTCAGCAAGTATTATAGATGGTATATGGAATACAAACAAATGCATAAGATCTAGTCTTTGGCCTACCTTTCAGTTAAAGGGTGGGAATTGGACATTGAGATGGTAAGTACTTCAGCAGCACAAGGAAGTTTGAGCAGAGAAGGACTGGTGATAGCAGAACTGGTCCACCTGTTGATGTAGTCTCCAACAGAAATATTCATCTGTGCTGAGCATTTTCCATTTGTTTTTCTAGACTCGGTCCTTACCCTTCTGCATTCTTGTGCTCCAGGAAGCTGACCTTTACAGATGTACCAAATAAGATATTTTGCCTTTTGCCTTTTCAGTTATGTGCAGCCAATTTAAGACAGCACCAGAAGATGGGAGGAGATGAAGGTCAGGACAATCATTCCCTCAGGTTCCTGTTAGTTCTCAGTTGCTGAATTCCTCCCTCAAAGACCACGATTTCTTTTTTTTTTAATTAAATTTAATTTTTGTCAGTGTTCCAAGGTTTATTGTTTATACATCACACCCAGTGTTCCATGCAATATGTGCCTTATTTAATACCTACTGCCAGGCTCACCCAACCCTGCCTCCTCCTCCCTCCAAAACTCTCAGTTTGTTTTTCAGAGTCCACAATCTCTCATAGTTTATCTCCCCCTCCGATTTCCCCCAACTCCCTTCTGCTCTCCAACTCCCAATGTCATCTGTGTTATTCTCATGCTCCAGAAGTAAGTGAAACCATATGATAATTGACTCTCTCTGCTTGACTTATTTCACTCAGCATAATCTCCTCCAGTCCTGTCCATTTTTATACAAAAGTTGGGTATTCATCCTTTCTGATGGAGGCATAATATTCTTTTGTATATATGGACCATACCTTCTTTATCCATTCATCTGTTGAAAGGCATCTTGGCTCTTTCCACAGTTTTCTGACTGTGGCCATTGGTGCTATGAACATTGGGGTACAGATGACCCTTATTTTCACTACATCTGTATCTTTGGGGTAAATACCCAGTAGTGCAATGGCAGGGTCATAGAGTAGCTTTATTTTAAATTCTTAAGGAATCTCCACACTGTTTTCCAAAGTGGCTGCACCAACTTGCATTCCCACCAACAGTATAAGAGGGTTCTCTTTTCCCCACATCCTCTCCAACTCTTATTGTTTACTGTCTTGTTAATTTTGTCCATTCTAACTGGTGTAAGGTGATATCTCAATGTGGTTTTGATTTGAATCTCCCTGATGGCTAATGATGATGAACATTTTTTTCATGTGTCGGTTTGCCATTTGTATGTCTTCTTTGGAGAGGTGTCTGTTCATGTCTTCTGTCCATTTTTTGACGTGATTATCTGCTTTCTGTGTGTTGAGTTTGAGGAGTTCTTTATAGATCTTGGATATCACCTGTTTGTCTGTAGTGTCATTTGCGAGTATCTTCTCCCATGCCAGGGGTTGCTTCTTTGTTTTGTTGACTGTTTCCTTTGCTGTGCAGAAGCTTTTGATCTTGATGAAGTCCGAAAAGTTCATTTTTGCTTTTGTTTCCTTTGCCTCTGGAAACATGTATTGAAATAAGTTGCTGTAGCCGATGTCAAAGAGGTTACTGCCCATGTTCTCTAGGATTCTAATGGATTCCCGCTTCATGTTGAGGTCTTTTATCCATTTTGAGTTTATCTTTGTGTATGGTATAAGAGAGTGGTCAAGTTTCATTCTTCTATACATAGCTGTCCAAGACACTTTTTTGCACTGTATATTTTTTCCTGCTTTGTTGAAGATTAGAGTTGTGGGTCCATATCTGGGCTCTCTACTCTGTTCCACTGGTCTATGTGTCTGTTTTTTGTGCCACTACAATGCTGACTTGGTGATCACAGCTTTGTAGTAAAGCTTGAAATCAGGCAACATGATGCCCCCAATTTTGTTTTTTCTTTTTCAACATTTCTGTAGTAATTCAAGGTCTCTTCTGGTTCCATAAAAATTTTAGGATTATTTGTTCCAGCTCTTTGAAAAATGCTGGTGGAATCTTGATCATGATGGCATTGAAAGTTAAGATTGCTCTAGGCAATATAGATATTTTAACAATGTTTTTTCTTCCAATCCATGAGCATGGAATGCTTTTCCATCCTTTTGTGTCTTCTTCAATTTCTTTCATGAGTGTTCTGTAGTTCCTCGAGTATAGAGCCTTTTCCTCTTTGCTTAGGTTTTATTCGCAGGTATCTTATGAGTTTTGGTGCTATAGTAAATGGAATCAATTCTCTAACTTCCCTTTCTATATTTTCATTGTTAGTGTATAAGAAAGCAACTGATTTCTGTACACTGATTTTGTATCCTGCCACATTACTGAATTGCTATATGAGTTCTAGTAGTTTGAGGGTGGAGTCTTTTGGGTACACCAGCACTCTTTACACCTTAAAGAACCGGAAAATCAACAACAAATTAAGCCAACCCCATGCAGAAGAAGGGAAATAATCAACATTAGAGCAGAGATCAATGAGATAGAAACTAGAGATAGAGTAGAACATCAACAAAACTAGAAGCTCAGTTTTTTTTTTTTAAAGAATCAGTAAGATCAATAAACCAATGGTCAAAGTAATCCAAAAGAAAAGAGAGAAGACCCAAATTAATAAAATTATGAATGAAAAAGGAGAGATCATGACTAACACCAAGGAAATAGAAATAATCATCAGAAATTATTAACAGTTATATGCCAATAAGTTATATGGATGCATTCCTGAAAACCTATAAACTTCCAAAACTGAATCAGGAAGAAAATGACAACCTGAATAGACCAATATTAAGTAACGAGATTGAAGCAGTGATCAAAAACCTCCCAAAAAACAAGGGCCCAGGACCTGATGGATTCCCTGGAGAATTCTACCAAACATTCAAAGAAGAAATAATAACTATTCTCCTGAAGCTGTTTCAAAAAATAGAAACAGAAGGAAAACTTCCAGACTCTTTCTATGAAGCCAGCATTACCCTGATCCCCAAACCAGGCAAAGACCCCATCAAAAAGGAGAATTTCAGACCAATATCCCTGATGAATATGGATGCCAAGATTCTCAACAAGATCCTAGCTAATAGGATCGAACAGTACATTAAAAATGATTATCCACCATGATCAAGTGGGATTTATCCCTGGGATGCAAGGGATAAATTTGCAAATTAATCAATGTTATAGAACAAATCATTAAGAGAAGAGAGAAGAACTACATGGTCCTCTCAATTGATGCAGAGAAAGCATTTGACAAGACACAGCATCCGTTCTGATTAAAACGCTTCAAAGTATAGGGATAGAAGGAACATTCTTCAAATTCATACAATCTATCAATGAAAAACCCACAGCGAATATCATTCTTAATGGGGAAAAGCTGACAGCCTTCCCTTTGAGATCAGGAACAGGACAAGGATGTCCACTCTCACCACTGTTGTTCAGCATAGAAGTCCTAGCAACAACAATCAGACAACAAAAAGAAATAAAAGGTATTCACCCCTGGGGATAAAAATACATTATATGTTTATTAAAAAAAATTAAAAATTAAAAAAAAGAAAAAAGAAAAAAAAAGGTATTCAAATTGGCAAAGAAGAAGTCAAACTCTCCCTCTTTGCAGATGACATGATACTTTATATGGAAAACTCAAAAGGCTCCACCCCCAAACTACTAAAACTCATACAGCAATTCAGTAATGTGGCAGGATACAAAATCAATGTACAGAAATCAGTTGCTTTCTTACACACTAACAATGTAAATAAAGACTATGAGTTCTCGAGGAAAAATGTTCAATCTCCTATGTCTCAGCTATAGGTCTCTCTCTGTGTCCTAGTAACTGCTCCCCCCAACTTGTTCCTTCAGGCCTAGAGGTTGTATAGGCTTCTCTGCTATTGCTAGCTTAAGGATGCTTCACCACCCTTTGTTGGATTCTCTTACCATTTGCTACACCACTTAAATAACCCCTTCATTAAACTCTTCTAAATTAACCACTTAAAGTATGACATCTGTTTCCTCCTGTGACCCTGACTAAAATATCAGTTCAATCAAGTACTCAGAGGAATGTACTGGGGTTTCTGAAGCATGAAAGCAAAAGTGTCTAGGTGACAAACAACACTCAAAGCCTGATGTGGGGTGGCATCCTGGTTCTCAATTATTAGTCTGTTTCAATAAGAACCCTGACCATATCTGAGGTTCCATAATGCAGAACCCAACTTCCTGTGAAAGAACTTGTTAGATATAGGGAGACAGACAACATAGTCCTCATTTGTACCAAGAAACTGAGGTAGAAGCTCAATCATACAGACTGAATCACCATGGGTTAAGGAACAGAAAAGCCACAGGGACATGATTCCTGGGGTCACTCCAGGCTCACTGGACACCATGTATGGGGAAGAACAACTAAGACCAAACCTAGTCACTGGAAGAGGTAAAGTTCCCAATACACTCTTAGTCATGGTTAGGATTTGTAGGGCTATTGAGCAGGCCTGGGATTGCAAGGAAATGGCTTCAAAGTCTAATGAAGTGAGAGAGGCTGCATGTAGCCAAATTGTAGAAAGCATTCAGTACTAAAAAAAGGGGTTTGGATCTGAAACCCTAGCAAATAGGAGACATTGATGATTTTTAACATTTGATGTCAATGACCTTTGATAAGTCATTTGTTATGTGAATGATGTGGAAATATCTTTACTCTCAGAATGGAGAGAAATTGGTGATGATGATGGTGTTAGCAGTTGCAATTTATTGAGCACCTACTAGGTGTCAGGTGCATGCCCCTCCCTTTATAAACAATATCTTCTTTAATCTTTACAATAATACTTACATTGTCAATATGATTATTATCTTCATTTTATGCATGAAGTAACTGAGGCTCAATAAACAGTTAAACACTTTGCTCAAAATACTAGAGCTAAAGTTGAGCCTAAGATTGGATGGCTCCAAACCCTGTGCTTATATTCTCCATAATAGATCATCCCATTCCCATTCCATTGTCTTCTCCCCACTTCCAGTGTACCTATGGGTGTCTTGAAGTTGGCATTTTCTTCTCAGCTATAATACACAGGGTACCAATTTGCCATCCTTATTTATGAGCACCAAACACCACCTTTATTCTCAGACAGATACTTGGCTTTTTGCCAAAGTAATGGCCCTGATATGTATCTTCTTTCAATCCTCCTGCATTTGGACAGCAGATGATGAGAAAGGAGAATCTGGAAACTTTGAAGCTGACTTTGGAGTTGCCCTCTACAATTACCCTGAGGAGGTCTTGGAGTGAATCACCAACTTTCCAGACTGCATTTACTGATTCTTGGATGGATATGTTATCTATCCCTGGCATTGTACTTCTATGGCCCTCAGCTTCCAGTGACCCCAAAACATTGGGATGATACATCATGCTCTTGGAATAGAAAAGACATTCATCTTCCAAAAATTGAAACCCTTGTTAGCATGGATGTTCAGTTATTTTCTTCCCACTTTTATTCAATCATTATTTTTAAGTAAATGTCTGAGTTAAAAAGCCCCTTAAGAATTTATTTCAACCTCTTTAGCTTACACATAGGAAAACTGAGTTCCATAAAGTAGAAAGGACCTGTCTAAGGTCTCATAGTAAGTAAATGTTAGAGCCAAGACTAGAGCCCAGATTTTCTGGCCTCCTGGTCCATTGCCCTTTCCTGTTTCTTTTTATTATCTACTTATGGTTTATTTTTCACAACTAGTGTGTAGGCTCTTGAACACAGTGACCTGTTCTATATGTTCTTTGTACCTAGGAAATTCTGAAAGGTACTTGGCATGTGGTGGGTTCTTTGTGAATGCTGATTTTTTTTCCCAGTTGACCTTAGTTGGAACAGAACAGATCTTTCAGGTTTGGGGTATTGGCTTAGTTTAGAACCATATTTCCCATTTTAATTTCATATTGGTCCAGTGGAAAAGCCAGCTGAATCTATTCACTTAGCAAAATGCTATCAAAGAAGCCTAGAATTTTGTCTAATCCTAATTCTTATAAAAACTCCTCAGGAAACAAACTTCCTGACAAAGCCTGATTCCATTTCTTTCTTTGAGAGCGAAGAGTTACTGAAGTCTTATTGGGAACTCATCTCATAGCTTATATGCTATGGGAGCCTCTCCTGCGTTTCCCTTCATGTGGGAAATTTATGAATGTTATTAATACTTTACAATTCAATTTCTCTGTCTTGTCTCCTTAAGATTCAGAATTACCTATGACATTAGTTTGTTTTTCTCTGCCTGGGGCTTGCAGGTCTGAGAGTGGTTAAAAAACACTTCCAGAGACATTGGAATGAAATAGCTGTATCTCATGGGAGGACCTGTTTTCCCTTTTGAGGTCAAATTTCTGCATATGTTTAGTTCCTAATATGGTAACAAATGATGGGTAATTTAGTGCTGTGGCTAGTGTCCATGTATTGCATTCAGGCCAGACTTCTGAGCTAGAGTGTCACAACTTACCTTCTACCAATAGGGAAATCCCGTTCCCTATACTCTAAAATAAAAATACACCAATGAAGTCACCTGGAGCATGCTGAGCAAAATACCATAATTCCCAGTCCCTGAATTGGGCAGGGGGGCGTATCATGGAAGGTAGGGATGATACATGATGATGAACCAGTGGGTTAAAAAAAATAATAAGTAAAGTGTGGCCTTCATACTGTACTGGTTGCCATTTCTTCTTTCTTGTAAACTCTATTTCTCCAAGCGCCTCATCTTGGCTTATTCTCTGGGAAGATTGCATGTGCCCTTTACATAATACTTCCTTTCTATCAAAATAATCTTGATCTCTGACATAGTCCCATTAGAAAGCATATGTATACCATGGAAACAGCAATAGACTTGGATTCAGAGTATCTAAATTCTTCATTAACTTTAAATACTGATAAATTACATGGCTATTGAAAATCCATTTCTTGCCTTCCCCTTCACATCCTGACATCCTAAGGTGTCATAGAGAAAAGCCTAGACTAGTTTTGCTTGAAAAAAATTTTGAGAAACTTTGATGATTTTACGTCTGCTGTCACCGTGGGACTAGGCATTAAGTTATCTTAAGCACAAATCAAAGTGGAACTCTGGCTACATTTTGTAATGCAAACTCCCCTCATGAGATTTTCAGGATCTCCTTCCAGTTCAGCTCCTTTCTCCTGTTACCAAAGAACAAGGACATAGGCATTTTGAAAGAGCAATGGGAGGGATAAGCTTGCAAATGTGACCTTGACACCCCAATTCAGACATGTTACCCTCAGTGATCTCATCAAATAATTTTTGAACGATGTTTGGCATCCTGTGGCAGAGGGTCTGTCAGATGAAATAAAATAAGATAAAAACAGAGAGGGAGACAAACCATGAGTCTCTTAACTATGGGAAAAACTGAGGGATTCTGGATGGTAGGGGGCATAGGGTAACTAGGTGATGGGCATTAAGCAGGGCACTTGATGTAAGAGCACTGGGTGTTATATGAAACTGATAAATCACTAAATTCTAACCCTGAAATTAATAATACACTATATATTAACTAAAATGAAATTAAATAGAAAATTTTAAAAAAAGCAAATGTCAGGTAGGGCTAACTGCTCCAAAGATTTTGACACTAAGGTTATTATTTAGCTCTGTGTGTGTCTTCCCAAATATTCAGCATAAATTGATAAGAAGAGTTCAAGGTGGCACTAATCACAGTCTAATCTGTGGATATGAAAATACAGGGTGTTAGAAAACTATAAACATGTCCTTCAGGGAGAAAAAGAAGAGAAAAAAGTACTCATCAAGGTAGACCAAACATAGACTAACACTTTAAACCTGGTTGGGTATAACTTATCCCCATTCTGCTAGCAAATAATAATAATTATTGTTATGATAATAATAATATTTTGAATGATCACTATGAGCCACACATTATGCTAGGGGTATTATATCTATATTCTCATTTATTCTTAAAAACAATCCTATGAGGTAACTAGTGCTGCTATCACTTTTACACTTAAGGAACCAGGCTGGATTTTTAGTTTAAAATAATTTAAAAGTTGAAATAATAAGTTTAAAATAATTGGCAAAGATTATAAAGCCACTAAGTAGGGATAACATAGATTTTTTTCTTTCTCTTTAAATTCACATAGAATTCACACACATAAAATGCACCATTTTAAGTTATACAATTTGGTGCTTTTCAGTATGCTCACAATGTTGCACAATCATCCCTACTATCTAATTCCAGAATATATTTATCATCCCCCAAGAGAAATTCTATACCTATTCAGCAGTCCCGCCACAATTCTCCTCTGCCCCCAGGCCCTGGAAAACCATAGTCTGCTTTCTATCCCAATGGATTTATCTGATCTCAATGTTTCATATAAATGAAATTACATAATATGTGGTTTTTTGTGTCTGGCTTCTTTCACTTAGCATAATGTTGTCAAGGTTCACCCATGTTGTGGCAAGTATCAGTACTCTATTTTTATGGCCAAATAACATTCCATTTTGTTTATTCATCATTGATAGATATTTGGGTTGTTTTTATCTTGGCTATAGCGATCAGTCCTGATATGAACATTTGTATGAATACATTTGTTTAAATATATATATTTAATTATTTTCAGTAGCTACTTAAGGGTGGAGTTGTTGAGTCTTATGATAGTTCTATGTTTAACTCTTTGAAGAACCACAAAACTATTTTCCATAGTGGTTGCAGCATTTTACATTCCCAACAGCAATGTATGAGCGTTCCAATTTCTTCACATTCTTACCAGGACTCGTTATTTTCTATCTTTCTGATTATAGTGTACCTGGTGGGTATTGAAATCGCATTTCATTGTCATTTGATTTGCATTTTCCTAACAACTAATATTGTTAAACATTTTTTCTTTTTTGGATAAAGATTTATTTATTTATTTATTTATAAGAGAGAGAGAGAGAGAGAGTGAAAGTACACATGAGCAAGGGGAGTGGCAGGCAGAGGGAGAAGCGGGCTCCCTGTTGCACAAGAAGCAGGATGTGGTACTTGATTCCAGGACCTTGGGATCATGACCTGAGCTGAAGGCAGACACTTAACCAACTGAGCTACCCAAGATTTGGAAGCATCTTTTCATGCATGTCTTGGCCATATGTATATTTTATTAGAAGTGTCTATTCAAATCTTTTGTCCATTTAAAAAATTGGGTTGTCTTTTTAATTTTTTAAGATTTTATTTATTTATTTGACAGACAGAGATCACAAGTAGGCAGAGAGGCAGGCAGAGAGAGAGAGAGGAGGAAGCAGGCTCCCTGCAGAGCAGAGAGCCTGATGTGGGGCTTGATCCCAGGACCCTGGGATCATGACCTGAGCCGAAGGCAGTGGCTTTAACCCACTGAGCCACCCAGGTGCCCCTAGGGTTGTCTTTTTAATATTGAGTTGCAAGTATGCTTTATATATTCTGGAGACTAGAACCTAACCAGATACATTATTGGCTAATATCTTCTCTCCCATTCTTTGGATTTTTTTTTCATTTTCTTTATAATGTTCTTTGAAGTGCAGAAGTTTTAAATTTTTATGAAGTACAGTTTATTTTTAACTTGTGCTCTTGGTTTCATATCCAAGACACCATTATTAATACAAGGTCAGGAAAATTTACACCCATGCTTCCTTCTACATGTTTTTTGGTTTTAGCTCTTATATTTAGATTAATAATAAGTTAATGTTAACTAACTTAACACTTTAAATTAGTTTTTGTAAATAGTGTGAGGTAGGAGTCAAACTTCATGTTTCTTTGCATGTAGATATCCAGTTTTCCCAGCTTTCCATTCATTCTCAAATTGTTTTAACATCATTTACATTTAATGTAACTACTGATAAGGCAGATTTATGTCTGATACTTTGCTATTTGTTTGCTATGTATTTTATGCCTTTTTGTTGTTGTTGTTCCTCAGTTATTCCAGTACTGCTTTTTTTTTGGTGTATTAAATAGATATTTTCTGATGTACCAGTTTCATTCCTTTGTCATTTATATTGCTGCATACTTTTGTGCCATTTTGTTAGTGGTTGAACTGGGAATTGCCAATATCATCTTAATTGCAACAATTTATTTCAAATTAATACCAAGTTACTTTCAATAGCATACAAAAGTTTTCTCTGTAGCTCTGTTTTCTATTCCATAAATGCTGTTATTGTCACAAATTGTATCTTTAAGCATGGTGTGCTCATCAACCTCAATTTTTATACTTATTGTTTTATGTGCTTAATTGCCATCCATATATCCTCTACAGTGAAATGTCTCTTCACATCTTTTATCCATGTTCTAACTGGCTTGCTTATTTATTTTTTGCTATTGAGTTTGAGGATTTCTTTATATATTCTAGATGCTACTTCTTTGTCAGACATGTATACTACAAATACAGTCTGCCCATTTGTAGTTTGTTTTTTCATCCTCTTTACAATATCTTTTTTTAAAATTCTAGTTAGTTAACATACAGTGCAATATTGGTTTCAGGTGTAGAATTCAGTGATTCATCACTTACAACAGCCAGTGCTTATCATAACAATTACCTTCCTTAATACCCATCGTCCATCTAGCCTATCCCCCACCCACCTCCCTCCATCAATCCTCAGTTTGTTCTCTATATGGTTTGTTTCCCTCTCTTTTTTCTCTCCCTCATCATATGTTCATCTGTTTTTTCCCTTAAATTCTACATATGAGTGATATCATATAGTATTTGTCTTTCTCTGACTTGCTTATATTGCTTAGCATAATACACTCTAGCTCCATCCACCTCATTGCAAATGGCAAAGTTTCCTTCTTTTTGGTGGCCAAGTAATATTCCATTGTTTATATATGTCACATCTTCTCTACCCATTCATCAGTTGATAGACATTTGGGCTCTTTCCATAGTTTGGCTATTGTTGATAATGTTGCTATAAAGATCAGGGTGCATATACCTCTTTGAATCAGTATTTTTGTATCCTTTGTGGAAATACCTAGTGGTATTTAAATACCTAGCTAAATTATAGGGTAGTTCTATTTTTAACTTTCTGAAGAAACTTCATACTGTTTCCAGAGTGGCTGCACCAGTTTGCATTCTGTCAGAAGTTCAAGAGGGTTCCTCTTTCTTCTTATCTTTGCCAACACCTGTTGTGTTTTGTGTTCTTAATTTTAGCCATTCTAACAGGTGTGAGGTGATATCTCTTTATGCTCTTAACAGCATCTTTAACAGAGTAGAAGTTTTTAGTTTTTATGAGCTCGAAGTAATTTCTTCCTTCCTCTCTCTCTTTTCCTTCCTTCCTTCCTTCCTTCCTTCCTTCCTTCCTTCCATCCTCCCTTCCTTCTTTTTTTCCTTCCTTCTATCCTTCCTTGAGTTCCAATATATTTTTAAAATTTTAATTCCAGTAGAGTTAAAATAGAGTTTTATATTAGTTTCAGATGTATGTAGTGACTCAACAAATCCATACATCACCCAGTGCTCATCACAACACTGTGTACTTTTTGATCTCTATTGCCTATTTCACCCATCCCCCCACCCACCTCCCCTCTGATAAGTATCCGTTTGTCTCTATAGTTAAGGCTCTATTTCTTGGTTTTTCTCTCTCTTTCTTTCCTTTGCTCATTTGTTTTGTTTCTTAAATTCCACCTAGGAGTGAAATCATATGGTATTTGTTCTTTTCTGACTTATTTCACTTAGTAATATACTCTCCAGCTCCATCCATACTATTGCAAATGGCAAGATTTCATTCTTTTTAATGTCTAAATAATATATTGTTTATATATACCACGTCTTTATCCATTCATCAACTGATGAACACTTGGGCTGCTGCCGTAGTTTGGCTATTGTAAATAATGTTTCGATAAACATAGAAGTGCATTGTATTCCTTTGATTTAGTGCTTTTGTATTTTGGGGGTAAATACCCAGTAGTGCAATTGCTGGATTGTAGAGTAGCTCTATTTTTAACTTTTTGAGGAAACTCCATATTGTTTTCCAGTGGCTGCACCAGTTTGCATTCATGCCAACTGTGCATAACTATTCCTTTTTCTCCACATCCTTGCCAACACTAATTGTTTCTTGTGTTGTTGATTTTAGCCATTCTGATAGGTGTTAAGTGATCTCATTTAATTTTGATTTGTATTTCCCTGATGATGAGTGATGAGCATTTTTTCATGGATCTGTTGGTCATCTAGATGTCTTCTTTGAAGAAATAAACATCTGTTCATGTGTTCTGCCCATTTTTAATCAGATTATTTGTTTTTTGGGCATTGAGTTATATCAGTTCTTTATATATTTTGGATACTAAGACTTTATTGGATGTGTCATTTTCAAATATCTTCTCCCATACTGTAGGTGACCCTTTAGTTTTGTTGATTGTTCCCTTCACTGTATGGAAGCTTTTTATTTTGATGCAGTCCCAGTAACTTATTTTTGCTTTTATTTCCCTTGCCCTGGGAGACATATCTAGAAAGATATTTCTGTGGTTGATGTCAAAGTAGTTACCGCCTGTGTTCTCTTCTAGGATGTTTATGGTTTCAGGTCTCACATCTAGGTATTTAATCCATTTTGATTTTACTTTTTTGTATGGTTTAAGAAAGTGGTTCAGTTTCATTCTTTTTCATATAGCCATCCAGTTTTTGCAACACCGTTTGTGGAAGAGACTGTCTTTCTCCCTTTAGATCCTCTTTCCTGTTTTGATGAAGGCTAGTTGACTATAGAATTGGTTTATTTCTGGGTTTTCTATTCTATTCTATTGATATATGTGTTTATGTTTGTGCCAGTACCATACCATTTTGTTTACTACAGCTTTCTTGTAAAAATTCAAATCTGGAATTGTGACACCTCCAGGTTTTCTTTTTCAAGGTTGTTTTGGCTATTTGGGGTCTTTTGTGATTCTACACAAATTTTAGGATCATTTGTTCCAGTTCTGTGAAAAATTCTGTTGCTATTTTGATAGAGATTGCATTAAATGTATAGATTGCTTTAGGTAGTATAGACATTTTAACAATATTTGATCTTCTAATCCATGAGCATAAAAGGTCTTTCCATTTCTTTGTGTCATCTTCAATTTATTTTACCAGTGTTTTCTAGTTTTCCAAGTATAGGCCTTTCACCTCTTTGGTTAGGTTTATTCCTAGGCATCTTACTGTTTTTGGTGTAATTGAAATGGGATTTTTTTTCTTGATTTCTCTCTGCTGCTTCATTATTAGTGTATAGAAGTGCACCAGATTTCTTTACATTCATTTTATATCCTGCAAATTTACTGAATTTGTTTATCAGTTCTAGCAGTTTTTTTTTTTTTTTTGTAGAATCTTTCAGGTTTTCTACATATAGTGCCATGTCATCTGCAAATGGTGTTTTATTTCTCTCTTACCAATTTAGATACCTTTTATATCTTTTTGTTGTCTGATTGCTGTGACTAGGATTTCCAGTGCTATGTTGAATAGAAGTGGTGAGAATGGATCTCCTGATCTTGTTCTTTTTTTTTTTTTTTAATTTTTTATTTATTTTTATTTTTTTTTTTTAAAGATTTATTTATTTATTTGACAGAGAGAGATTACAAGTAGGCAGAGAGGCAGGCAGAGAGAGAGAGGAGGAAGCAGGCTCCCCGCTGAGCAGAGAGCCCGATGCGGGACTCGATCCCAGGACCCTGAGATCATGACCTGAGCCGAAGGCAGCGGCTTAACCCACTGAGCCACCCAGGCGCCCGTTAATTTTTTATTTTTTATAAACATATATTTTTATCCCCAGGGGTACAGGTCTGTGAATTGCCAGGTTTACACACTTCACAGCACTCACCAAAGCACATACCCTCCCTCCCCAATGTCCATAACCCCACCCCCCTTCTCCCAACCCCTCTCCCCCCAGCAACCCTCAGTTTGTTTTGTGAGATTAAGAGTCACTTATGGTTTGTCTCTCTCCCTGATCTTGTTCTTGACCTTACAGGAAAAGTTATCAGTTTTTTCCCATTGAGTATGATGTTCATTGTGGGTTTTTCACATATGGCCTTTATTACATTGAGGTATGTTCCTTCTTTTTTTTTAAGATTTTATTTTATTTATTTGACAGAGAGATTTTATTTTATTTATTTGACAGAGAGAGACACAACAAAAGAGGGAACACAAGCAGGAGGAGTGGGAGAGGGATAAGCAGGCTTCCCGCCAAGCAGGGAGCCAGATGTGGGGCTCTATCCCAGGACCCCAGTATTATGACCCAAGCCAAAGGCAGATGCTTAATGACACAACCACCTAGGTGCCCCAAGTTATGTTCCTTCTAAACATACTTTGTTGGGGTGCCTGGGTGGCTCAGTCATTTAAGCATCCAACTCTTGATTTTGATGCAGATCATAATCTCATGGGTGGTGAGATTGAACCCCTCCACCTGGCTCTGTACTCAGGTGTAGCCTCCTTGAAGATTCTCTCCCTCTGCCCCTCCACACACTCACTAATGTGCTCCATTTCTCTCTCTCTAAAATAAATAAATATTAAAAAAAAAAAACTTTCTTGAGAGGTTTTATCATGAATGGATGTTGTATTTTGCCAAATGCTTTTTCTACACATATTGAAATGATCATATAGCTTTTATTCTTTTTTTATTGATGTGATGCATCTCATTGATTGATTTGCAGGTATTGAACCATCCTTGCATCCTGGGAACAAATTCCACTTGATCATAGTGAATAATTTTTTGATGTATTATTGGATTTATTTTGGTACTATTTTATTGAGAATTTTTGCAGCTATGCTCATTAGAAATATTGATATGTAGTCTTCTTTTTTTTTTAACAGTTTTTTTTTCCAGCATAACAGTATTCATTATTTTTGCACCACACCCTGTGCTCCATGCAATCCGTGCCCTCTATAATACCCACCACCTGGTACCCCAACCTCCCACCCCCCGTCCCTTCAAAACCCTCAGATTGTTTTTCAGAGTCCATAGTCTCTCATGATTCACCTTCCCTTCCAATTTCCCCCAACTCCCTTCTCCACTCTAAGTCCCCATGTCCTCCATGCTATTTGTTATGCTCCACAAATAAGTGAAACCATATGATAATTGACTCTCTCTGCTTGACGTATTTCACTCAGCATAATCTCTTCCAGTCCCGTCCATGTTGCTACAAAAGTTGGGTATTCATCCTTTCTGATGGAGGCATAATACTCTATCCCCAGGGGTACAGGTCTGTGAATCACCAGGTTTACACACTTCTTTTTTTGGTGGTGTCTTTATCTGGATCAAGGTGATATTGGCCTCATAGAATGAATTTGGAACTTTTACTTCCTTTTCTATTTTTTGGAATAGTTTAAGAAGAAAACATGTTAACTTTTTTAAAAAAATGTTTCATAGAACTCTCCTATGAAGCTATCTGGGCCTGGACTTTTGTTTGTTGGGAATTTTTTACTACTGATTCAATCTCCTTGCTGGTAATTAGTATGGGTAGGATATATGTTTCTAAAAATTTACCCATTTCTTCTAAGTTGTCTAATGTGTTGGAATATAGTTTTTGATAATATGCTCTTATAATTACTTGTATTTCTGTGGTATTGGTCATTATTTTTCCTCTCTCATTTGTAATTTTATTTATTTGAGTCATTGTTGTTTTTCTTGGTAAGTCTATCTAGAGGTTTATCAATTTTATTGATTTTTTTTTCAAAGAACCAGCTCCTAGTTTCCTTGGTTTGATCTGCTCTATTGTTCTTGTTTGTTTGTTTTGTTTTTGTTTTTGTTTTTTATTTAGTTTCTACATCATTTGTTTGTATTCCAGTCTTTATTATTTCATTCTTCTGCTGGTTTTAGGTTGTGTTTCTTGTTCTTTCTAGCTCCTTTAAGTGTAAAGGTTATGTTGTTTATTTGTGACTTTTCCTCCTTCCTACCATAGGCCTGTATTACAATAAACTATACTCTTTAAACTGTTTTTGCTGCATCTCACAGGTTTTGAACTGTTGTGTTTCCATTTTCATTTATTTCCATGTAATTTTTAATTTTTTCTTTTATTTCCTGTTTGACCCATTCATTGTTTAGTAACCTGTTTTTCAACATCCATGTATTTTTCACCTTTCCTAATTTTTTTGTGTGGTTGACTTCTAGTTTCATAGCATTGTTGTCAGAAAAGAGGCATGGTATGACTTTAATCTTCCAGTATTTGTTGGGGCTTGTTTTATGCCCTAATATGTGATCTATCCTGGAGAATGTTCTAAGTGCACTTGAAAGGAAAGTGTATTCTGCTCTCTTTGGATGGAATGATCTGAATATATTTGTTAAATCCATCTGGTCCACTGTATCATTTAAAGCTATTGTTTCCAGATGCTTAACCAACTGAACCACCCAGATGTCCCCCTACTATTATTGTATTATTATCAGTTAGTTCCGTTATGTTTTCCCCCTTATGTTTGTTATTAATTGTTTCATGTACTTGGGTGCCCCTATGTTGGGTGCATAAATATTTATGATTGTTATATCTTCTTGTTGGTTTGTCCCCCTTTATGATTATATAGTGTCCTTCTTTGTCTCTTGTTAGGGTCTTTGTTTTAAAGCCTAGATTTTCTGTTATTAAGTATTGCCACTCTGGCTTTCTTTTGACATCCATTTGCATGATAAATATTTCTCCATCCCCTTACTTTTCAATCTGCAGGTGTCTTTGGATCTAAAATGAATCTCTTGCAAGCAGCATATACATGCATTTTGTTGTTGTTTTTTTAAAATCCATTTGTCACCCTATGTTTTTTGATTGGAATGTTAGTCCATTTACACTCAAAGCAATTATTGATAGATAGGTATTTATTGCCATTTTGTTACTTGAGTTTTGGTTGTTTTTGAACATTTTCTTTGATCCTTTCTCCTCTTTCTTTCTCTAATTTTTTTTTTGTTTTCCTAATAATATACTTGGATTCCTTTCTCTTTTCTTTTTGTATACCTATTACTGTTTTTGATTTGTGCCTACCATTCATTTTATATGTAACATCTTCTGCATGTTGCAGTCTGTATTAAGCTGATGCTCACTTGATTTGGAACTGATTCTCTCCCCTGCATGGTTCAGAGATTTGGCATAATATTTTACATCATTTTCTTTTGTTCTTCTCTTGACTGATTTTTACTGGTATACTTAGTCTTCTTCTTTTGTCCTTCTTATTTTTCTTCCTCTTATTTTTGGTTTGTTGTTGTTGTTATTGTTTACTACTCTCAGAGTCCCCCTTAAAATTTCTGGTAGAGCTGGTTAGTTGTCATGAATTCCTTTAAATTATGTTTTTCTGGAAACTCTTTATTTCTCCTTGTATACTGAAAGACAACTTCCTTGATTGTGTATTCTTGGCTGTAGATTTTTCCCTTTCAACATTTTGAATATATCATGCCACTTCTGGCCTGCAGTATTTTTTTTTCAGTTTTTGTTTTTCTTTTTTAATTGTTGTTGTTGGTTTTTATTTATTTATTTATTTATTTTTAATTTTTTATTTTTTATAAACATATATTTTTATCCCCAGGGGTACAGGTCTGTGAATCACCAGGTTTACACACTTCACAGCACTCACCAAAGCGCAGTATTTTTGCTGAAAAATTAGTTGATAGGCTTTGGGGTTTCCTTTGTATGTAGTTCTCTTCTTTTCTCCCATAATCCTTAAAAATCCTTAAAGGGGGAGTGGGAGGTTGGGGTACCAGGTGGTGGGTATTATAGAGGGCACGGATTGCATGGAGCACTGGGTGTAGTGAAAAAATAATGAATACTGTTATGCTGAAAATAAATAAATTTAATTTAAAAAATTTCAAAAAGTTTTCAAGAGATAAAATCTTTTAAAAAAAATCCTTAAAAATTTTATCACTATTTTTTTGGTATTTTAATTGCTGTGTGTCTTGGTGTGTACCTTCTTGGGTTGAATTTGTTGTGGTATCTCTGTGCCTTCTGAATCTGGGTCTCTGTTACTTTTTCTAGATTTAAGAAGTTTTCAGCTTTATCTTGTCAAATACATTTTCTGCACACACACACGCCTTCTCTCTGTTTTCCTTCTGGAATCCTTTTAATGAAAATGATATTTTGCTTGATGGTGTCACTGTGTTCTCTAAGTCTATTCTCATTATGCAATATTTATTTCTCATATGTTCAGGTTGATTGCTTTCTGTTATTCTATTCCGCAGGTCACTGATATGTTCCTCTGCTTCCTGTAGTCTACTATTTATTCCATCTATTGTATTTTTAAAATTTGTTTATTTTATTATGTTCAGTTAGCCACTTTAATACATCATGAGTTTTTGATGTAGTGTTCAATGTTTCATTAGTACATATACCACCCAGTGCTCATCACAACACATGCCCTCCTTAATATCCATCACCCGATTAATCCCCCACCCCCAAACCCTCAGTTTGTTTCCCAGGGTCCATAGTCTCTCATGGTTCATCTTCCTCTCTAATTTCTCCCCCTTCAGATTTCCCTCCCCTCCCCTATGATCCTCTGTGTTATTGCTTATGTTCCACATATGAGTGAAACTGTATGATAATTGTCTTTCTCTGCTTGACTTACTTCACTTAGCATAATCTCCTCCAGTTCCATCCATGTTGGTGCAAATAGTGGGTAATCATCCTTTCTGATGTCTGAATAATATATATATATAGATATATATATAGATATATATATATATCTATATATATATCTATATATATAATCTCCCACATCTTCTTCATCCATTCATCTGTTGAAGGGCATCTCAACTCCTAGAGTTTGACTACTGTGGACATTACTGCTATGAACATTGGGGTACAGGTGCCTCTTCTTTTCACTACATCTGTATCTTTGGGATAAATCCCTAGAGGTGCAATGGCTGGGTCATATGGTAGCTCTATTTTTAAGATCATGAGGAAACTCTATATTGTTTTCCAGAGTGGTTGTACCAGCTTGCAATCCTACCAACAGTGTAAGAGAGTTCATCTTTCTCCACATCCTTGCCTACATTTGTTGTTTCCTGTTTTGTTATTTTTTGTCATTCTAACTGGTGTAAGGTGGTATCTCATTGTGGTTTTGATTTGTATTTCCCTGATGGCTAGTGATGTTGAGCACTTTTTCCTTTATCTGTTAGCCATTCATATGTCTTCTTTGGAGAAGCATCTATTCATGTCTTCTGCCCATTTTTTTGACTGGATTATTTGTTTTTTGAGTGTAGAGATTGAGAAGTTTTGTATAGATCTTAGATATCAGCTCTTTACTTACAATGTCATTTGCAAATATCTTCTCCCATTCCATAGGTTCCATCTATTATATTTTTAATTTTACTTATTAAGACTTTCATCTCTGGTATTTTTTTTCTCTTTGTCAAGAGTTTCACTGATGTTCTCCACTCTTTTCTGAAGTCCAGTGAATATCTTTACAATCAGTACTTTTTTTTTATCATTACTTTTAATTCTCTAACAGGCATGGGGCATCTGGGTGGCTCAGTCAGTGGAGCATGTGACTTTTGATCTTGAGGTTGTGGGTTAGAACCCCACAATGGGTGTGGAGATTACTTAAAAGTAACACATTCTTTAAACATCAAATTCTCTATCTTGCATATTACTGATTTCTGTTTCATTTGGATCTCCTGCTGTGATTTTGATTTGTTCTTTCATTTGGGACATATTCCTGTCTTATTTTGTCTACCTCTCTTTGCCTGTTTCTGTGTATTAGGAAAGTCAGCTATATCTTCTGCCCTTTAAAGTAGTAACTTTGTGAAAAAGAGGGCCTGTAGTACTCTGCAGTGTGGTGTTCCTTGTTCACCGGCATTTCAGGGGAGTCTCCCATGTGTGTTTCTTGCATCCTGTTGTTTTGTCTGAGTCACTTTTTCTTTTGGTCCAGATGTCTGCACTGACTCTCTGCCTGTTGTGGGCTGTGCTTGCTCTCTGAGGTATTAGTAAGACCCGGGCACACCAGTTCTGAGGCGGCATGACTGCAGGAGGGCTTGGGGGTAGGGAAGTGGTGTAAACAAAATTTGGGCTAAGCTGCTAGTTTTAGGCCAGATCCCCTGAAGCATGGTGGCCGCCGGGGCCTCATGCATGAAGGTGGTAGCAGCAGCCAGGGGTTATAGTATGAAGAGGTGGCAGCAGCTTGGGGCACGGTTCACAGTGGAAGTGGTGGTGGCAGGAGATGCACAATATCTGTGTGGTAGCTGCGCAGGGTGCACACCCACAGCACTAACCAATTTGCCCTGAGCCCAGGGCTGAGACCTGCAGGCTTGGAGTGACAAGTACTCAGAAGAACATGTGAGGAGGGTACACTGCTAGCAGGTTAGGTAACAAGTGTCTGTGCAGTGCTGCCTCCCACAGGTGGCTCTGTTTATGCCAAGGGTGGGGGAGAAAAATGGCACCTGCTAGATCATTTGTTCCCAGAGAAGTCCCCGCAAAAAGCTCTGAAATCAGTATAGACAGATCTCCCTCCTGTTATGCAAGCTGTGGCTTCTATGTTGCCTCCCCATGAGCTGCTGTTTCTTTAATGGTGGTGACCCAGCTATCACTCATCCTCCAGGCTCACCAGGGCTGAGTCAACTTTTAAAGACCCCAACTCCAACTCCCTGCTAGTTATACAAACTCAGGAAATTCAGCCCCTCTGGTATTCAAAGCCAGACTTTACGGGTATTTGTGTGAGCTCCCTGGTGCTTTTCCTTCCCCACGTTCCTTCCCGACCACTCTTTCTGCCCTTCCTAAGTTCTCAGGTGTGACTTCTCTACATTTAGTTGTGCAGTTTGTTCTGCCTGTCTTTGGATACCTCTCCAGTTTATTTACAAAGGTATGAGTGATATCGAGCTGTACACGTGGGACAGAGTGAGCTTAAATTCTTCCTACTCTGCTATCTTCCCAAGCTCCCCTAAGTTAAAATATATTGATATTTCCTTTTATGGATCATGTCTTTGGTGTCAAGTCTAAGAACTTTTTGCCTACCCCTAGATCCTGATGTTTTTATCTTTTTTTTCTCATCATTTTAGATTTTATTTTTAATGTAGTGACCACTTTGAAATTTTGGGGGGTATAATTTGTATGTGTGAGGTTCAGGTCAAGGTTTTGTTCTTTTCCCTCATAAATGTCAAAGTGCTCACCACCATTTTTGAAAAAGCGGTCTTTCCTTCACTGAATTGCTTTTGCATCATTGTTAAAGGAGAAAAACCATAAGAGACTCTTTTTTTTAAATTAATTTTTTATTTTTTATAAACATATATTTTTATCCCCAGGGGTACAGGTCTGTGAATCACCAGGTTTACACACTTCACAGCACTCACCAAAGCACATACCCTCCCCAATGTCCATAATCCCACCCCCTTCTCCCAAACCCCCTCCCCCCAGCAACCCTCAGTTTGTTTTGTGAGATTAAGAGTCACTTATGGTTTGTCTCCCTCCCAATCCCATCTTGTTTCATTTATTCTTCTCCTACCCACTTAAGCCCCCATGTTGCATCACCACTTCCTCATATCAGGGAAATCATATGATAGTTGTCTTTCTCTGCTTGACTTATTTCACTAAGCATGATACGCTCTAGTTCCATCCATGTTGTCGCAAATGGCAAGATTTCATTTCCATTATCACCACTGCTATTCAACATAGTACTAGAGGTCCTAGCCTCAGCAATCAGACAACAAAAGGAAATTAAAGGCATCCAAATCGGCAAAGAAGAAGTCAAATTATCACTCTTCGCAGATGATATGATACTATATGTGGAAAACCCAAAAGACTCCACTCCAAAACTGCTAGAACTTATACAGGAATTCAGTAAAGTGTCAGGATATAAAATCAATGCACAGAAATCAGTTGCATTTCTCTACACCAACAGCAAGACAGAAGAAAGAGAAATTAAGGAGTCCATCCCATTTACAATTGCACCCAAAACCATAAGATACCTAGGAATAAACCTAACCAAAGAGACACAGAATCTATACTCAGAAAAATATAAAGTACTCATGAAAGAAATTGAGGAAGACATAAGAGACTCTTAATCTCATGAAACAAACTGAGGGTTGCTGGGCGGTAGGGGATGGATTTGGTTGGCTGGGTTATGGACATTGGGGAGGGTATGTACTATGGTGAGTGCTGTTAAATGTGTAAGCCTGAGGATTCACAGGTCTGTACCTATGGGGGCAAATAATACATTCTATGTTAATAAAAAATAAAATTAAAATTAAAAAATCACTTGAGCATATTTGTGTTGATCTATTTCCGGATTCTCTATTTTGTTCTCTTGATCTATGTGTGTCTCTCTATTGATAACCATGCTGTCTTGATTATTAAAACTATGTAATAGTTCTTGAATTCAAGTAGACTGATTTTTATCACTTGTCTCTGATTCTTTCCACGTTGCTCTTTTTCTCAAAATTACTTTAGTTAGTCTAGTTCCTTTGCTTTTCCATAAAATTTTAGAATAAACCTGTCTATAGCTACAAAACATTTTGCTGACATTTTGATAGAAATTTGATAGGAATTAAGCCCATGTATCAATATGAGAAGAATTATCATCATTACTGTACTGAACTATTGTTCTTCCAATCCATGAACACAGTATGTCTCTACATTTGTTTAGATGTTCTTTGACTTCCTTCATCAGTATATAGTTTTCAGCACACAAGCCTTACACATGGTTTGTTAAACCTAAGTAGTTCATATTTTAAATAAATTGTATTTTTAATTTTAATGTGTACACTTTTATCACTACTATATAGAAATACAATTGTTTTTCCATGTTTATCTTATATCCTGCAATCTTGCTGAATTCCTTTAATAGTCCCAGGCAAAGTTTTATAGATGTTGTAAATTCCTTGGGATTTATTTAACCTGTAAATGCAGTGAATTATAATGAATGCTTTTTGAATATTGAACCAATTTTGCATCCTTGGAATAAACCACACCAGGTCATCACTTATAATTCATTTCATATATTGCTGAATTTTAATTGCTAATATGTTGTGAAGGATTATTGTGCCTATGTTCATTGGTCTGAAAATTTCTTTCTTTGTGTTTATAGTATCAGGATAATACTAGCTTCACAAAATGAATTGAGGAGTGTTCCCCCCTCCTCTCTTTTTTGGATGTGATTGCGTAGAGTTCATATTCATACTTTAAGTGTTTGGGTAGAATTCTCTAGTGAAACCATCTGCACTTAGAGATAATTTTTGAGCAGTTTTAAAATTACAACTTTAATTTCCTTAATAGTGATAGACCTGATCATATTATCTATTTCATATTAGATAAATTATGGCAAATTTTGTTTTTTGAGGAATTAGTTCATTTCATCTAAGTTCTCAAGTTTTTGTGTGTAGACTTTTTTAAAAAAATAATATTCCTTTCTTAAAAAAAATTAATTTTATTTTAATTAATTTTTGGTGTGTGTTCCAAAATTCATTGTTTATGCATCACACCCAGTGTTCCATGCAATTCGTGCCCTCCTTAATACTCACCACCAGGCTCACTCAACCCCCACCCCTCTCCCCTCCCCCTCCCCTCAGTTTGTTTCTCAGATATCCTTGTGATATATGCAGGATTTGGAGTGATAAGAGTTGTTTGAGTTTCCCTATGGTAATTTGTGACTTCTCTCTTTTTTTCGTCCTCAGTCTTTCTAGAGGGTTGTCAATTTTATTGATTTCTTCAAAGTATTAGCTCTTTGTTTTATTGATTTTTTCCTATTGTTTATGTTTTCAATTTCACGGATTTTTGTTCTTTATTATTTTTTTCCGTATGTTTGTTTTGGATTTATTTTGCTCTTTAATTTGGTTCTTGATGTAAGTGCTTAGATTATTGTTTTGAGACTTTCCTCTTTTCTAATGTATGTATTTATTGTTATAAATTTCTTTCTCAGCACAGCTTTATCTGTGTCTTACAAATTTTGATGTTGTATTTACCTTGTCATTCATTTCCACATATTTAAAAAGTGTCCATTAAGAGTTCTTCTTTCAGTCATGTATTATTTAGAAATGTGTTCCTTAGGGGCACCGGGGTGGCTCAGTTTGTTAAGTGTCCAGTTCCTGACTTTGGCTAACATCATGATCTCAGGGTCATGAGATTGAGCTCCCTGCAGTGCTCTGTGCTGAGCATGGAGCCTGCTTAAGACTTTCTTCCTTTCCCTCTGCCCCCTCCCCCTACTCATGCAAATGTGCTCTCTCACTCTCTCTCTTAAAACAAAGAAAGAAAGAAAGAAATGTATTTGTTAATTACCAGAATTTTTAGGTATTTTCCTTTTATCCTTCTATTACTGGTTTTTAGTTTGATTCCATTATGGTCAGAGAATACATTGTGTGTGATTTTAATTCTTTTAAATTTTTTATGGCTCAGGATATGGTCTATCTTGTTATATGTACATAGGTACTAAAAAAGAATGTGTATTCTGCAATTAGGTGGAATGGGGACAGGAATGGAGCCCTGTTAATGCTAGAAATGGATGGAAGTCTAGTTGCCCCACTTGACCTCCACTGACAATGTGGAGGGGAAAGCTCATTCTGGTCATACAGTGATGAAAGTGTCAGCTTCATGCTTGGCCTCATCTGGTACCACCCTAGCATGGAAGTTAGGCTGCCTTGTTGCAACCTTGTGAATTTGGAAGTCTAAGCTGTCTATTCTTCCTTTACTGGTTTGAAATTTTTCTGTGGTATGTGGCTGGAATACAGTAGCATTGCAGTATTTCACTGCAATATTGTTTAAAAATTTTCTCTCTCGTTAGGCTTCTTCTTTCCTGATTCTCTGGCTAGAAAAAGCAGACTTTTGCTGGCAATTTTTTGGATTGCATCCATTGGCACTACCAGATTATTGGCTTCTTCCACTACAAGTTTGAGATATATAAGCAAAATAAAAACCCAAGGACCATGTCTCCATGTTGTTTTCTGGTCCTGAGGTCTTTAGCTGCTGTACTTCTTGTCTTCACCCTCCAGAATCTTCTTATATTTGCTTTTTATGTAATTTTAGGGATTTCAGTTGTACTTCCTGGGAGAAATAGGGAAAAGTATGTCGACCACATTTCTGGAAGCAGAAGTCCTAAATTAGTTTCTGTAGATGTCACTTTTATGACTGGCTTCTTTTCACAGACTCATAAATAGCCAATCCCTGACTTCTTTCCCATGGTACAGAGAAACAAAAGAAGAGAAGTTCAGAGCAGAAGGCCTCATTTGAGTGTCTGATACTGAGCACGTGCTGAGGGATTAGGACTCAGCAAAAAAATGCAACTGGGCAGAAAATGGAATACTAAAGAGATCTAGGGTTTTGATGGTCCATTGGGAGGCCAGCATGCTCTTAAGAGATATGTGTGTGAGTGGACAAATGGGGCAGAAGGAAAGAAACTTGGGTATGCTATTTTTAAATTTTTTTAAACAATATATTTTTTTATTTATTTGAGGGAAGAAGGGAGAGGGAGAGTCTCAAGCAAACTCTGCATTGACCATGGAGCCTTACACAGGTCTTGATCTCATGACCTTGACATCAGGACCTGAGCTGAAATCAAGTCAGATGCTTAACTGTGCCACTCAGGTGCCTCCTTTTTTTTTATTCTTAAGATTGAAAATGAGTTTGGCATATGTTCAAGAAAGAGAGATGGATTTGCCACCCTTTAAAAAAAGATTATTTATTTATTTATTTATTTGACACAGAGAGAGAGAGAGAGAGAGAGAGAGAGAGAGAGAGAGAACACAAGCAGGGGGAGCAGCAGGTAGAGGGAGATGAAGAAGCAGGCTTCCTGATGAGCAGGGAGTCTGATGTGAGGCTGGATCCCAGGACCCTGGGATCATGACCTGAGCTGAAGGCAGATGCTTAACCAACTGAGCCACCCCGGTGCCCCAGATTTGCCACTCTCTAACCCATAATTTACTTAATAACCTGTTTATTGTATTTTTCTTCTCACTAGTATATAGGCTCCATGAGGGCGGGGATTTTCACCTGAATTGCTTACATGTATCCTCAGAACCTAGAATGGTGTCTGGTATGTAGTAAGCTCCCAATAAATATTCACTGAATAAATAAATGTGAATGAATGACATAGATATTGGGAGACCTAGATTCTGTTCCTGACTTTTCCCTAACTAGAGATCTGAACCAAGCCATGATCCTTTCCCTGGGCTCAGTTTCTGAGGTTATGAAAGATAAGGATTACACTGAAAGGTAATTTAGGTTCTTTTGTCCTCCCTTATTCAGTAGTTCTGTGAATATTTATACTTCTGTGAATATTTGTATTTTTCTTATAACCTATTTATGATTTCCATTCCTGAGTTTACTCTTCCATTTACTTAGCCATCAACTCATTTATGCTTCTACCTATCCTTCCATCCACCAATCCAACCATCCAACATTTCTTATTTTTTTTCTTTTTTCCTCTTTTTTTTTTCTTGATCCCCTTTATTTATTTTAACCCTTCTTCCATTCACCTCCCCTCTGGAAACCACCAGTTTGTGTTCCGGATTTAAGAGTCTGGTTTTTATCCCCCTTCTCTTTTTTTCTTTGTTCATTTGTTTTGTTTCTTAAATTCCATATATGAATTCAATTGTATATTATTTGTCTTTCTCTGACTAACTCATTTCACTTAGCGTTATACCCTCCAGATTCATTCATGTTGTTGCAAATGGCAAGAGCTTATTTTGTTTATGGCTGAGTAATATTTCAGTATGAAATATATATCACATCTTCTTTATCCATTCATCTATTCATCTATCAGTGGACACTGAGGTTGGTTCCGTGTCTTCACTATTGTCAATAATACTACAATAATCATAGGGGTGAATATGTCTTTTTGAATTTGTGTTTTGTTTTCTTTATGTAAATACCCAGTAGTAGAATTATTGAATCATATGGTAATTCTAATTTTAATTTTTTGAAGAGCCTCCATAATGTTTTCCATGGTGGCTGCATCAGTTTGCATTCCCACTAACAGTGCATAAGGGTTCCCTTTTCTCCACATACTTGACAACTATTATAATTTCTTATATCTTTGGTTTTAACCATTCTGATGGTTGTGAGGGGATATCTCATTGTGTTTTTGATTTGCATTTCACTGATGATGAGTGATGTTGAGCAACTTTTCATGTGTCTGTTGGCCATTTGTATATCTTGTTTGGAAAAATGTCTATTCAGGTCCTCTGCTCATTTTTTTTTCTCTGCTCATTTTTTAATTGGATTATTTTTGGGGTTTTGGTGTTCAGTTGTACCAAGTCTTTATATATTTTGGATATTAACCCCTTATCAGATGAATCATTTGCACATATCTTCTCTCATTCAGTAGGTTGTCTTTTAGTTTTGCTGATTGTTTCCTTTGCTGTGTAGAAGATTTTTATTGTGGTTTACTCCTGAGAGTTAATTTTTTTAAATTTTTTTTAAAGATTTTATTTGACAGAGAGAGAGATCACAGTAGACAGAGAGGCAGGCAGAGAGAGAGAGGGAAGCAGGCTCCCCGCCGAGCAGAGAGCCCGATGTGGGACTCGATCCCAGGACCCTGAGATCATGACCTGAGCTGAAGGCAGCAACGTAACCCACTGAGCCACCTAGGTGCCCCCTGATAGTTTATTTTTGCTTTTGTTTCCTTTGCCTGAGGAAATACATCTAGAAAAATGTTTCTATCACTGATGTCAAGGAAATTACTGCCTATGTTTTCTTCTAAGAGTTTTATGGTTTCAGGCCTCACGTTTAATTCTTTGGTCCAGCTTGAGTTTATTTTTATGTATGTAACAAAGTGGTTCAGTTTTCTTCTTTTGTATGTAGCTGTCCAGTTTCCCCACCACCATTTGTTGAAGAGACTGTCTTTTTCCCCATTGCATATTCCTGCCTCCTTTGTCATAGATTAACTGACCATATAAACATGGGCTTATTTCTGGGTTCTCTTTTCTGTGTCTTTGACCTATGTGTCTATTTTTGTGCCAGTACCATATTGTTTTGTTTACTACAACTTTGTAGTATATCTTGAAATCTGGGATTGTGATACCTACAAGCTTTGTTCTTTCTCAGGATTGTTTTTGCTATTTGAGGTCTTTTGTGAGTCCATACAAGTTTTATTACTATTTGTTTTAGTTCTCTGAAAAATGTTGTTGTTGGTATTTTGATAGGGTTTGGATATTTTGATAGGGATTGGATTAAATCTGTAGATTATTTGTGTAGTATGGATATTTTCATTATATTGGTTCTTCCAAATCATGACCATGAAATATCTTTCCATTTGTTTGTGCCATCTTCAATTTCCTTCATCATTGTTTTATAGTTGTCACAGTACAAGTTTTTCAGCTCCTTGGTTAAGTTTATTCCTAAGTATCTTTTGTTTTATTTTTGAGAAGGAGAGAGAAAGAGCCTGTGCATGAGCAGGGAAAGGGTGGGTGGGAGGGAAGGGCAAAAGGAGAGGGGGAGAGAGAATCTTAAGCAGGCTCCATGACCAATGCAGAGCCCAATATGGGGCTTGATCTCACGTCCTGGAGATTATGACCTGAGCTGAAATTAAGAGTCTGATGCTTAACTGACTGAGCCACCCAAGTGTCCCTTTTCCCAAGTATTTTATTATTTTTGGTATAATTATCAATGGGATTGTTTTCTTAATTTCTCTTTCTCCTACTTCATTATTAATGTATAGAACTGCAACAGTTTCCCATATATTAATTTTCTATCTTGTGACTTGACTGAATTAATTTATTAGTTCTAGTAGTTTTTTGGTATATATAATACCATGTTATGCGCAATAGTGAAAAGTTTTATTTCTTCCTTACCAATTTAGATGACTTTTATTTCTTTTTGTCTAACTGCTGTGGTTAGGACTTCCAGTACAATGTTGAATAAAAATGGTGAGGGTGGATATCTTTGTCCATTATCTTAGAGGAAAAGCTCTCAATTTTGCATCATTGACTATGATGTTAGCTGTGGGTTTTTATTCTATAGTTTTTATTATGTTGAGGTGTATTCCCTCTAAGCCTACTTTGTTGAGAGGTTTTATTATGAATGGATGTTGTACATTGTCAAATGATTTTTCTGTATCTTTTGAGATGATCACATGGCTTTTTATCCTTTCTCTTGTTAACATGATACATCATGCTGATTGGTCTGTAAATATTGAACCACCCCTGCATCCTTGGAATAAATCCTACTTGATCATAGTGAAAGATTTTTTAAAAATGTTGGATTTGGTTTGCTAATATTTTGTTCAAGATTTTGGCATCTATGCTTATTAGAGATACTGGCCCATATTTTTCTTTCCTTTTGCAGTGTCTTTATCTGGTTTTGGTATCAGGGTAGCGCTGTCCTCATAAAATGATTTGGGAAGCTTTCTTTTCTTTTCTATTTTTTGGAACTGTTTGAGGAAAAAAAGATAGGTATTAGCTCTTCTTTAAATATTTGATAGAATTTACTTATGAGTCTAACATTTCTTGAATACTGACTGTGTGACAGGGACTTCAAGATACACAAAAATTTGTGTCAGAGGTAAAGCAAGTGATTGAAGTTGTGCAGATTATTACTCTGAAGAACTATGGAATACCGTGGAGTACATAACTATATATAACTTCTAAGCTAAGGAATTAAGTAATACTCGGTGCTGAAACTAGGTAAGGGCACTGGGGTTAAGGTAAGGGCAGAAGTGGGTCCGCAGTTACCAGCAGAGGAAGCAACAGATGCAAAGGCCCTGAGGCATTAAAGGAGCTGTACCTATGTTAGGAGAAAGAATGACCTGTTCAGGGGGTAGTTTAGTGAGTTAAGTAAGGGCAGAGGGGTGTGAGATAAGATTCAAGAGGGAGATAGGTACATGTGAGTCCTTAAAAGAGTGCGAAGAGACCAAATATGTGCACATTTTATCTTTCCTATAAGCTACTTGAGGAAGAATGGGTTGAATGATGTGTGTGAGAGGCTCCATTAATCTCCTAATTCCCCCGTCTGTTTTTGTATTTCCTTTTTGGAGACTTTTCATAGGATGAAATAGTAGTAAATAACACTGTTGCATTAGAATCAAGAAAGGAATATCTGGTTAAAAGTTACAGGGCTTGTCATAGAACCAGCTGCTGTGTAGGTTGCTCCTTATTCGACCATTTGGATGAATCTAAGTTCCCAGAAGGGCACTTGAGCTCATCAGACTCTACCAAAAAATGCTCAAACTTTTCATAAGTAATCCTGGATTCTTCCCAGAAGTAGCTGTTAATCATGTTGCACAACAAAGTTCTGCTTCAGATCATCTTTTTTTTTTCAGATTTTAAATAATTTCCTTTCCTAATTATAAGAAGAGTAGTATTATAGTAGTATAATCATAGTTAAAATTTACAGTCTGAGGGTTTTGAAGGGACGGGGGGGTGGGAGGTTGGGGTACCAGGTGGTGGGTATTATAGAGGGCACGGATTGCATGGAGCACGGGGTGTGGTGCAAAAATAATGCATACTGTTATGCTGGAAATAAATAAATAAATAAAAAACTGAAAAAAAAAAAGAAAAAAAAATTTATGGAGCATTTAAATGTAGCAGGTACATTAGTAATGGCTTTCCATGCATTATTTCATTTATTATGTGCCAGGCACTCTTCTAAGTGCTTTATATAATTCATTGAATCTCCATCACAATGTAAAGGTAGGAATTATTATTATACCCATTTCACAGATGAAATTGAAACCTAGAGGAATAAGTTTCTGTTCAAGGTCTCCCAGATTGTAAGTGAGGATCTAACAATTCAAACTTAGGATGTGTAATTTTGGGGATTGGGCACTCAACTATTTGGCTCTATAGTGAGCCAAACCATCATGGGTTGCTAGTGCCAAAATACAAAGGGGCCAAAAATGACAAAAAGCAACAGACTTCAGAATCCAGTTAGTGAGTTTAGAACTGGGGAGAAGTACAAGCTCAGATGTGGGATAAATTACCCAGAACATCCAAATCTGAGTAGGACTAATTTGAGTACCAATGTTGGTGGGGTGATCGTTAGTCAAAAGCCAACAGGTAAAGGTTGAGAATATAATTCATGAGGCTCTTATGGTTTGAACACATACTTCCTTTGAAAGGCCTGTTTTATTACTATTATTTGAATCTTAACCCCTCCTTGTTCTATCATTCTACTATTACTAATTTGTTGTATCAATAGTTTACATTCAGTCCAAGATTACTCAAGGAGAATTTTCTTCTAACTCGCCTGCATTCTAAAGGCATATTTAAGAGCGTGATTATCTTTCATCAGTGGTTACAATGCACTTGAAACCTATCAAGAACCAGAGAAATGCAAGTAATACACAGAAGGAAAGAGAGAAAACTGAACATATCTGACCCATGGGGAACACAGTTGTGAACCAGGTAATAAGGGAAAAAAGAGCCTGTGAAAAATCAAATTAGGCTCAATCAAGAGCCTGCCAGAGAACCTCCTTCTGCATGAGAAATGCATTTAAGACATTGATTTTTACATGTATGTACCTATTTTATGTGGATTGATTTTTTAAATGTTTTGTTTTGAAGTAATTTTTCTACATGCAGTTATAAGTAATAATGCAGAGGTATCCAAGAGCACACTACCTCATTTCCCCCAATGATGATATTATGCATAACTATAGAACATATCACACCAGAAAATTAATATTGATATAACTCAAGGATCATATTTAGATATCCACATTTTTATTTGTTGGGCATGTTGGGTGTGTGTATGTGTCTACTTCTATACAGTCTTATCACAGGAGCAGATTTGTGTGACTACCACCAACATAGTCAAATGCTGCCCTTGTATAACCAAACTCATCTTTCTATAGCACACCTAACCCTATCCTTAACCCCTGGCAATCACAAACCCATTTCTATAATTGTGTCATTTAAAAAAGTTATAAAAGTGCTATTTGTCTTTCTCTGACTTACTTCACTTAACATTATACCTTCTAGGTCCACCCAAGTTGTTGCAAAATACAATATCTTACTCTTTTCTATGGCTGAGTAATATTCTTTTTGAATTAGTGTTTTTGTTTTCTTTGGGTAAATACCCAGTAGTGACATTATTGGATGGTAATTCTATTTTTAAATTTTTTTAAAGATTTTATTTATTTTATTTGACAGAGAGAGATCACAAGTAGGCAGAGAGGCAGGCAGAGACAGAGGGGGAAGCAGGCTCCCTGCTGAGCAGAGAGCCTGATGCGGGGCTCGATCCCAGGACACTGAGATCATGACCTGAGCCAAAGGCAGCGGCTTAATCCACTGAGCCACCCAGGCGCCCCAATTCTATTTTTAAGTTTTTCGGGGAACCTCCATATTGTTTTCCCACAGAGGTTGCACCAATTTGCATTTCCATCCAAGGGTATAAGGGTTCATTTCTCTCCACATCCTCACCAACATTTGTTATTTATTCTGTTTTTGATTTAGCCATTGTGACAGGTAAAATGTGATATTTCACTGTGGTTTTGAATTTCCTGATGATTTCATTTCCCTGATAATCAGTGATGCTGAGCTTTTTGTTCATGTGTCTGTTGGCCAGCTATATGTCTTCTTTGGAAAATTGTCTATTCAGGTCCTCTGCTCATTTTCAATCAGATTACTTGTTTTGGGGTTTTTTTTAATTGTTATTTTTTATCCATTTATCTATCTATTTATTTATTTATTTGGTGTTGAGTTGTATAAATTTTTTATATATTTTAGCTATTGACCCCTTATCAAATCTATCATTTGCAAATATCTTCTCCCATTCAGTAGGATGGACAGCAAAGGTATAATGCTAAGTAAAATAAGCCAGTAAGGGAAAGATAAATTCTATATGATTTCACTCATATGTGGAACTTCAGAAATAAACAAACAAAAATCCCTAATATAAATGAAAAGACAGACTCTTAAATACAAAAAACAAACTGGTAGCTGCCAGAGGGAAGGTGAATGGGAGAGTAGGTGAAATAGATAAAATGGATTAAGAGTATACTTATCTTGATGAGCACTGAGAAATGCATAGTATTATTGAATCATCATATTGTACACCTGAAATTAATATAGCACTGTTAATTATACTTTAACAAAAATATACAGTTTGGGGGGAAAATTCCCCTTACACATCTTTAAAAAACTTATATATATGGAATCATGCAGTACGTTATGATTGTTTTTTTTCTTACCTTACATATATCTCTAGAGATTCACCCAAGTCATTGTTTCTATCAATAGTTTGTTCCTTTTTACTGCTGAGTAGTATTCCATGGTAGGGATGTACCACTGTTTGTTTAATCATTTAATCATTTATTGTTAAATAACATCTGGTTTCTATATAGTTTTTGGCTACTGTGAATAAAACTGCTGTTGATATCTGTACATGTTTTTGGTTGCACATGAAGTTTTAGTTCTTTGAGATAAATAAACAAGAATAAAATTTCTGGGTTGTATGATAGTTGCATGTTTAGTTCTGTAAAAACAAAAAACAAAAAACAAAAAACAAAAAACAAACAAAACCTGCCAAACTGTTTTCCACAGTGGCCATACCATTTAAATTCCAAATGGCAATATATGAGTAATCTTGTTCCTCTCACATACTTCCCAGCATTTGGTGTGGTCACTATTTTTTGTTTTAGCCATTCTGGTAGGTGTATAGTAATATGTCATTGGGGTTTTAATTTGCATCTCTCTGATGGTTCATCATGTTGAACATCTTTTCGCGTACTTATTCACTATCTGTATATTCTCTTCATTGGAATTTATCTTCATGTCTTTTGCTTATTTTATATTTGAATTGTTTTTCTTTTGCTGATGACTTTTGAGATTCTTTATACATTCTAGATAGTAGCACTTTATTAGTTATATGGGTTACAAATATTTCCTTTTCATCTGTAACTTGTCTTTTCATTCTCATAACATGGTCTATCAATGGAACAAAGGCTTTAAATTTTGAGGAAGTCCAGTTTATCAAATTTCCCTTCTTATAGCTTAAATATTTTCTCCTTTTTTTCTTAAAAAATTATAGTTTGAATATTAAAGTCCATGATCCAATTATATAGGAAATTGACATTTCCTATATAAAATATGAAGTTCAGGCCAAGGTTCATTTTTTATGCCCATGATAGTCCAAGTGCTGCAGCATGATTTGTTGAAAATGTTATCCTTTCTTCATTGAATTTCTTTTGTATCTTTGTCAAAAATAAGTTGGACATATTTGTGTGGGTCTATTTCTGGCTATTTCTATGTTCTATAAACATATCTATGCTCCACTGATCTATGTATCTATGCCTCTATCAGAACAATACTATCTTCATTAATTTAGCTGTATAGTAAGACTTAATATCAGGTAGAATGATTTCTATCACTTTATTCTTCTTTATAAAGGTTGTTCTAGCTTTTCTAGGGCCTGAGCCTTTCCATATAAATTTTAGAAAAAGCTTATCTAATTTCTAAAATAATTTTGCTAGGATTTTGATACAAATTGCTTAAATTTATGTTAAATCAGTTTGGGGGAAATTCTCTATTATGTTGAGTCTTCCAATTCATGAACACAGTATATCTTTCCATTTATTTAGGTTTTCATTGATTTCTTTTGCTACATTTTATATTATTTAGTATGCAGATGCTATACACATTTTCTTAAGTGTATACCTTAATTTTACTGGGTCAATTGTAAATGGCATTATGTTTACAATTTTAGTTTCCATGTGTTCATTGTCAGTATATAAAATTATGCATTTTTCTGTGTTGCTCTGTGTATGCTACAACCTTGCAGATATTTAGTTTCACTCCTCTCATAGTTTTAACAACTTTCTGAGCCTGACTTCCAGGATGGCTACTAATTAGGAGAGAGAGTGATTGCCTCAGGCAAATGCACTTACAGCAGTACAATATGGAAAACTGACATGAAGAGTGGAGGGATATAATTAGGTAAATATATATACTCCAAATATACAGGGTTCTGTGGCCCATTGGCAAAGAAGCATATAGATCATACTCCCCTAAAATGTCCTGTATAATTGAGATTTGTGATGACCTTAGAGATCATTAAGAGGTCATTTATGACCTAAGAATCATAAAATGAGGTTCTGAATAGACTTAAGTCAAGGAAAAAATGCTGGAATTATATGAAGATATTTTGCCTTAAAAAGGAGCACATACAAAATAATTTATGATGTGTCTCTACAAAATAAAGTCTGAATCAAATTCTTGCTCTGGTAGTGGAGGTAAATACAATTGAGTTGATCACCCTGAACAGGTCATTTCTCAAATGTACAGTGTCTAGATTTGTACATGCATATGTGTATACATACACACACACAGACACTTCCACACTGCAAAGAGTTAATTGATCTGTATTAATTTTAATATGAGGGACTTAAATAAACTGCTACAGATAAATCTTTTATTTTTGAGCTAGCCAGTATTGAATGCCCAGTGGTAATTATGATTCTATTTCACCAGTCTGGATCAGAAGACTTGTCTCTACCATATGTTAAGATATATATACTGGGGGAAAAAAAACCAAGTCAGTGGGCAAAGAGCTGCCTAGACATGGGCAAGCAAAGTATACAGTGCATCAGAAGAGGGTGTGTTGATTATATGTTGCAGTACTCATAAGGGGCTGGGATTTCTAGGATATCTTCTTTAGATATAGATTGTGGTTTCAAATTGCCTACACAGCTTTTTGCTGAGATTACTTACATGTCATTTGCACAGGGTTAATATTGGAAGTTCTCTGTGTACATTTTGAATCTCTCATTAAATAATGCTCTTTTCTGGGGTGGGGGAAGAGGAAGTACACTTTTCTCTAGGCACGTCCCTGGTCATGTTATGGCCTTTAGCCCCCTGTAAATCAAAGACTTGATCTGTTAAAATCTAGGAGGCCACATCCCTCTCCTAGCAGTAGTTTTAAGGAACAATTGACAAGAACATGTTTATTTACAATGATTTCTCTTTATAACCTTCTCTCTAGTTCTTTCATAAAGGTCTCTACTGACTACAGCTATTCTTATACCACTGAAATTGGGGGCCAGTGAAGTGATAGGATCTCACAAAACGTGGGAAGACTGTAATGACTTGCCCTTTCCCCCCAGTCTTCCTACTCATTGGCAAATCCTGAAATAACACTACCACCCTGTCTTTACCTTATTGTATATCTCAGAAACTTTTGACAAATGTGGCCACACCCTCCTTTCTTAAATACTCTTCTCTCCAAACTTGCAGGACACCACACGGTCCTAGTTTTCCTCCTACCTGGTAGACTGCTTTTTCTCTGCTACTTTATTGGCAATCCCTTTCTCTATCTTCTAAAATTGGGGGTTCCTCAGTGCTTAATTGTGTCCTTCCTTCTCTATCTATACTCATTATGTAGGCAATGTCATTTAGTTTTATTGCTTTTATATAATTTCTATGCTGAAAAATCCCAAATTTATATCTTCCTAGTACTTTGGATACCTATAGCCAACTGGCTTCTTGGTATCTCTTGGATGTCTAATAGGTATTACAAACATAATGTGCTCAAAACAAAATTCACTTCCCTCCTCTGAAGTGGTTAAACCTATTGTTCTTTACATAGTATTTTTTAAATCTTCCTTAGTGTTACTATATCATTCATCCAAATGCTTAACACTGTTAAAACAAGAATCATCCTTGATTTCTCTTTTTCTTTCACACATCACATTTGATTCATCAACAAGTGCTCTCAAATTTACCTCTAAAATTATATGCCACATAAATCTACTTTTCTTCATTTCCCTTGTTACCATTAGTAATTAATCACCATCTTTGTTCAACTGAACTATTACAATAGTCTTCTTAATGTTTTCTCAATTCCTCTCTTGTCCTCTTCCACAACTAGCCCCAGGACTAACAACATTTTGCAGTGTTAATCAATCCATGCTTAAACTCATTTGGTGGCTGCATGAACTATTTCTCTGACTTCAACTTGAGTTATTGCATATATTGTACTGGTTCACTGAGTACAAGCTGAAAGTTTTGTTTTTCTCTCCCTATCATCTCATCCCAGTGTCACCTCCTGAGGGTCTTCTCTCTCATCCTATCTAACATAGTTCCATTGTCTACCACTCTGATCATGCTATCCCATCACCCTGTTGTATTTTCTTCTTTATACCCCTGGCTATCTGGAAGTACTTGACTGTGATTTAGACTGAAAACATTGCTTCAAAATGGATGTGATAAATTAATGGATGGCAATATTAACCATGTATTTTTAAACAGGGGCTATTCTTGACACTCCAATTTCATTTCTTGTAAATCCCATCCATGTTAATGGTCAATCATGTCTGAATTAATTTCAGTAGTGGCTTATAAAATAATATTTTTTAAAAAGGGGTACACTGTTTTCAAATGAAATCTTCTGTGGAACCCCAATAAATCAAACAGATAAATGGAAATGCTCTGGGGAAGCAGAAGATAGGTTGGGA
Organism: Mustela erminea; assembly: GCF_009829155.1. Classification (NCBI taxonomy): domain Eukaryota; kingdom Metazoa; phylum Chordata; class Mammalia; order Carnivora; family Mustelidae; genus Mustela; species Mustela erminea. The sequence goes on from NC_045635.1 coordinate 93,490,879, forward strand.
TCCTGTGCCTGCCTGTTAAAACTTCTTTAGAAACCACTAAGACCCAGCATAGAATCCTGGGGCTCTAAAATATGGCTTGAACCATTGAATTAGATATTTAATAGAATTGAATTCAGGGTCACAACACTGGGTCCTACTTCTCTAGCTTATGTTTATTCTAAACATATTTAGCAGTACTAATGGAAATCAGAGACCTTATACAGATTGGTCCCATTGAATTCCATGGCCTGAAAATATGTCCCATTTAGACATTATTAGACCAGGGCACTGTTCATTTTGCTAAGAACAGGAACTTATGGTACTGAAGTCCAAGATTAAATCAGAGCACCTATTGTCATTGCAGGGGAAATTACCTTGGAGATTAACAGATGATTCCAAACTACTGTTAGTTGAAGAGGAGTACAGCTCAAAATGTCACAGAGTAATTGCTTGTGTAGAGAAGATGTTCATGTTCCTCTTGTTTCTTTATAAATCAGTGGTGCCAATACAAATTATGGTTTCCAGTGTGTTGGGAAATAGGACCTCTGCAGTGTTGGGAAATAGTGGGAATGGCCAGTTCAGTAAACATACTTGATCTGAGAGTCCTCACTATCACTAATCAAACCCAGAAATTGTTCTGTTTGCAGATCATGTCCTTATAATAGTAGTTCTGAGGCCAAGAGGTTGACATGGCAACAGTTTATCTATACTCTTTCAGTAATTGATTAGAAAAATAAGATCCCTGAGTTCTTCACTAAAATTGTTTCCAGGAGCTAGGATGATGTACAATAATAGTAAAGTTCATTTAGAGAGACTGAAAAAGTCAATACAGTCCGCATGTACTTATGGCCTCAATTAAGCTGCCATTCTAATCAAAGGAGAAAGTGTTTCATTATCTGTCTTGCTAGATAAGGAGATCTTTTTAAGCTGCTTAAAAATAGGTTAAATTATCAGAAAGTCTTAGTGTGTATGTAAAGACATAACCATAGATACTCTATCCTGTGTTTAGATAAGAAATTGACCTGAGGAGCACAGTTCAACTGCTTCTGGAAGTCCCTGGGGAAAGGGCTATTTTTGAGCCTCTTAAGAACCTTCCAGGTATGATATGTAGCAAAGCCCCAATGTGATATCACAGGCTGAAGGGCTGTACTGTGTTCTATCTAGACTTTAAATCCTTTTATCAGCTCACAGTGAACTCTTCTTGGGCTCCTAGTGATAACAACAAAGACCTTCAGATTGATGCACCAATCAGCTCTCTATAAACAGGACTGGGTTAGAAGCAAGATCAACTTATTTAGCAAAATGCACCTAAGAATGAAGGTCCTATGTAACTATTCCTTCTCCCTCCACTTCTACTACTGTGTATGCAAATGCCCAGAAGGATGTCCTGTAGTGTGGGCAGGCAGTGCTGCAGTCTCCCAGGTGTTCTGGAAACCTTGTGAATAGGGCTCCTGGTGTTGCAGGACCTTGAACTTCTAACCCTTTTAGATCTTTATTTCTGAAGCAAGTTTCTGCCATGGTATACTTCTGATTTATTCTCACCTCTTGGCCTTTTTTTTTTAATGTTCCATTAGCCAGCATATATTACATCATAAGTTTTTGTTGTGGTGTTTTTTAAATAATAGCTTTATTGAGATATACTATAAAAATTACCCTTTTATTTTTATATTTTTTATCTATAAAAGATATTTTACTTTTTTAAAATTTAATTTAATTGTATTTTTTTGTGTTTGTTCCAAAATTCATTGTATATGCACCATACTAGGTGCTCCATGCAATACATGCCCTCTTTAATACCCACCACCAGGCTCACCCACCTCCCCACTCCCCTCCCCTCCAAAACCCTCAGTTTGTTTCTCAGAATCCACAGTCTCTCATGGTTCGTCTCCCCTTCCAACTTCCCCAACTCACTTCTCTCTATCTCCCCATGTCCTCCGTGTTATTCCTTATGCTCCACAAGTAAGTGAAACCATATGATAACTGACTCTCTCTGCTAGACTTATTTCACTCAGCATAATCTCTTCCAGTCCCATCCATGTTGATACAAAAGTTGAGTATTCACTCTTTCTGATGGAGGCATAATACTCCATTGTATATATGGACCATATCTTTATCCATTTGTCTGCTGAAGGGCATCCTTGTTCTTTCCACAGTTTGGCGACTGTGGCCATTGCTGCTATGAACATTGGGGTACAGATGGTCCTTCTTTTCACTACATCTGTGTCTTTAGGGTCAATGCCCAGTAGTACAATTTCAGGGTCATAGGGTGGCTTTATTTTTAATTTCTTAAGGAATCTCCACACTGTTTTTTAAAGCAGGCAAGTCAATGATTTTTAGTATATTCACAGAGTTGTGCAATCATCATAACTAATCCAGAGCATTTTCATTATCCCATACTTATTAGCAGTTACTCCTCCCTACCCCCAGCCACTTCTCTCTTTATAGATTGCCTATTCTGGAAATTTTCCTCTTGTTAACTCCATTCTTTTTTCGAAAGGTGTTTTCTTAGATGTTGGGATAATTTTCAGTTTTGTTTCAAAGCTGGCTTAGAATATTTAGAATTTGCTTTACTGTAAAAACAGCTCAACTATGATCTTTTCATGCTTTATGTATATATATTTTTTCACCTAGCCCTCTTAAACCATTACTCCTTGTCTTATCTGAGAGTCATTATAAGACAGTAGCTAAGAGTGTGATGTTTAGAATCAGACCTGTGTTATAATTTCAGCTTTATCACTTAAGAGCTTTGTGATCATGGGGCAAGTTATTTATTTCTCTGTACTTCTGCTTCCCCATGTGTAAAATGAGAATAGTAATAGTAGCTATGTCATAGGGTTACCTTGTGAAAATTTAATAATTGAGTAAATGTGCACATAACGCAGTAACTGACACATATTAAGTGCTTATTTGATGATAGATTTCATTATGTTTTTAAGCTATAGAATATGATGTAACAGATTATATGATAATGTGTAGTTATGACATGTTCATTTCTATATGACTTAGTTCAACAATAATAACTTAGAACATTGAAGATACTGACATACAGAGATAATCTTTTCATTTCTTGTACATTGCTACATTTTCATTATATCTTATCCAAAATTCATGTTTATTACTTTCCCAAAGGTCAGAAATCTCTGTATCTTTTCATCCCAGATTCAAGCTGAGCTCTCTAGAGTCAGTGGGGACTCCAAAAAGAGTGCAACACAAACCATTGACATAGTCAGTTGATTTGAATTCATTAAAATTTCAACTGAAATTTTCAGATGGGCTTCAGGGCATCATATCCAAGGAGGAAAAGGCTCATGGTATCACGTCTTAGATTTTTCAGCTTCTTTGTGAACTTGAGAATAAAAGTTTGCATTTTAGCTTGGATTTCATCTAGTCCTAGAGAACATCATGTTTTCCTGAAGGAGAGCTGTTTTTCCTTGAGAATTGTCTCTACTATGTCATGGGGATATGCATTCATTCCTCACCATTAAAATCCAGTAATAGGAATGGCAAGGACATAAGGGAGCTATTCGTTCAAAAACAGTTGGTTTGTGTGTTCTAAAACTCTCTGTAAAAAAAAAGAATAATAAGGCATTGGAGATAAGACTTCACCCCCTTCAGAAAATGACACCACATGGAATGCTGAATACATCTTTCTCTGCATGAGATGATATTAGTGGCCTAGAAATAGAACTTAGTAAAATGAAGCTCACAGTCATAAATAGACAACTGAAGGTTTGCAAGTGCAAGGAGAGAATTTAATCAGGAAAATGTTCTTTTAATTTTAACAATTTTTTTTATAGCAAAGCCACTGAGGAACTTAGACGACTAATTAAAACAGAGGGACAGAAGGTGAAATACATGATTCTTGTACCAAGGCCACTGGAATGCAGGAAAAGTGCTTTGGCATATTTGCTTCCCAAGAAAATTGTGGGTCTGCTTGTGTGAGCCACACCCCAGACCAGCCCCGCGTGGTAGGATGCTTTATTAGAATGTGTATTCCAGTAAGAACAGTGCTGCCTAGAATTGGACCATGGGGGTGGCACACAGAGTAAGACAGCATTTAATAGACTGCCTTAGGAGTTCTGCCTGCTGTTGATTTGGCTGCTTTGACACAGCACATGGATCTGGATTTGTTGTGAACTTTAGTAGATGACTAAATCAGAGTGTTGGCCAAAATTTCATGCTGGCAGCCTGTAACAATTCAGCAGTGTAATTCAGTGGATAAGAGCATAGGTTCTGACATTAGATCTACCTGGGTTTTAGTTTCTCCCTTCTTCTCTGCTTCCTTCCATCCCATAAGTATTTATTGAGTGCTAAATAATATACCAGCATTGCGCTAGGCAGTGGAGATAAAATGTGGAACAATACTAGCTCTAGAACTTGCCCTTTTAGAATTTATAGTCTAGTTAAGGAATGAACAAAAAATAAAATAAGTACAAATTGTAGGAATTTCTATGGAAGAAACAAATAGGATTTGGTGATGGAGTGAATGGGGAATGTGTAATCAGGTAGTATGCAACTTTATTACTCACTTACTTTGCCAACTTACCCTCTCTTAGCCTAAAATTATCTCACCTGTAATCTAAGGAAAACAGCAGTACGTTCTTTATTAGGTTTTTGTGGAAATTAAAAGATGTGATGCCTCTGCAGTTCTTAGGTCAGTTTTTAGCACTGAGTACAACTATAACTACTGCCTTTCTATTATGAACAAGGCCTTGTGGCACTAAACCTTTTCTTTTTCAAACTAAACATCCTGGGTCCTTTGGCCATTTTTCTAAAACACTTTCCTGATCTCTTGCTCTTTTGCTTTTCTTCTTCCCAGACACCAAGGCTGGGGTTTTGAGTACTATCTCCATTATCCACGAAACTAGCACTGAGAGAGGACCTAGCTGAGGTTCTGAGAGAGGGTTGCTAGTAGCAAATTTGAAGTGCAAACATATTTGCAGGGTGGGCCTAAGGCAGAATGGGCAGTGAGATATTCTGTGCTGAGCGTGGAGCCCAATGCAAGGCTCAATCTCACAACCCTGAGATCACGACCTGAACCAAAACCAAGAGTTGGATGTTCAACCAACTTTGCCACTCAGGCACTCCTGTTTGTTTGTTTGTTTTTTTAACTATTATTTAAGCTCTACATTTTATTCAGATTTAATGAGTTTTCTTAAAAAGAGTGGTAAAATATACATAACAAAAAATCTCTCTCTATTCCCCTTTCCCACAACCCCTGGCAACCACCATTCTGCTTTTTGTATCTATCTTTTTGTATTTGATTACACTAGCTACCCCCATGTAAGTGGAATAATAAAACAATTGGTTTTTTTAATCAAGTTTACTGCATTTAGCTTAATGTTTTCAAAGTTCATCCATGTTGTAGCATGTGTTAGAATTTCTTTCCTTTTTAAGACTAATAGATATTCCATTGTATGGTTATACCACATTTTGTTTATCCATTCATCTGTTGATGAACACTTGGATTATTTCTACTTTTTGGCTACTGTGGATAATGTTGCTAGGAACATAGGTAACAAGTATTTGTTTGAACCCCTGCTTTAAATTCTTTTGGGTATATACCCAGAGGTAGAATTGCTGGGTCATATGGAAATTCTATGCTAAGTTTTTGAGGAACTACCATATTGTTGTCCACAGTGACTGTGCCATCTCGTATTCCTATCAGTAATGCATAAAGGTAACTGAGTATATTTAAAGACTTTCAGACTAATTTCCAACGCACGAAGAACAGAACATTTCACATTTGTCAACATTCTTTTCCTTTATATCAAGGGCTGGGGAGAGGCAGTGTTACTTGTTTAGATTCCATATCAAAGGTCTAGGGAGCAGTGCCAAATCCAAGTAGACATTCTAGGGAAGTCAATCTGGACTCAATTTGAGACACCTACATTAAGTGAGCTGCTTTAGGAAAAAGAAAAAGAGTTCCCAGTCAGCTTTTGAAGCCCTACCTGTCAGGGACATTTCAGAGAAGATTGGTGAAGCAAGTGAAAGTTTGAAATAGAAGGCCTCTTTGAATTTACTTAATCCTAATCAAATATTCTACCATATTAGGCACTAATGCTGCAATTAAGCAAAAAGAGTGGTTTAAGTGAATGTTTTAGAATATATGACTTTATAATGACCCTATATCTAACTATAGGATATATTTATTTTGATAGATGCCATAGTCTTAAACCCCCAATAATGAACCTATCCCTAAAGGAAGAATTTTTAGGGTTTAATATTTGGTTACTGGAGGGATATTTTGTCTGCTCTAACCCATCCCATTACTTATTTTGTCGATATGTTCTGGTTATAGGAACTTGGTTATAGGAACTTGTAAGAAACCTATCTGAAAATTCTGGGTTAAAATTGGGGTCTGTTTTCTCCCTTTCCCCTATTTTATTTCCCTTTTCATGAACAGTTTTCCTACAATGATGGGTGGCATCTATTTTTAATGGACCTGTAAAGATGAAAAGTGTGATTGGCTTAGAAAGACTTGGAATACAATGGTCTCCTTGAGTATGTTTAAAGATTTTGTTTATTTATTTTGAGAGAGTGAGCACACATGCATGAGGGGACATGCAGAGAGACAAGGAGAGAGATTCTTAAGATTCTTTTTTGTTAAGATTTTATTTATTTATTTGACAGATCATAAGTAGGCAGAGAGGCAGGTAGAGGGGGAGAGGGAAGCAGGACCCCTCCTGAGCAGAGAACCTGATGTGGGGCTCGATCCCAGGACCCTGAGATCATGACCTGAGCCGAAGGCAGAGGCTTAACTCACTGAGCCACCCAGGCACCCCATGATTCTTAAGATTCTTAAGCAGGCTCCACACCCAGCACAGAGCCCCACATAGGGCTGGATCTCACAAACCTGAGCTTATGACCTGAGCCAAAATCTAGTCTGATGCTTAATCCACTGAGCCACCCAGGTGCCCCAAGTATGTTTATTTTAGTACAAAGGGGTAAGAAATCCTTTTCAGCATCTGTAGGATAAGAATTTGGCTCATTTCTCCCAGTAGCAGTGGAGTACCCTATCAACATCCATCCATAAGTTGAGAGCATCTTATTGCTCATTCAAAAGTCTTTGGCCTCTGTATACCTAGTGAGAAATTTAGTCTAGCCGTTTTCACTAGCTGTATGAAGAATTAATGATTCATTCTTGACAATTCTGATTAGATATTCTACCTGCAATTAAAGCAACTACCACTTTGTAGACATTAGTACTGCTTGGTTATCAACTATGGTATAAATGATTTGAGTTCCAGGAAGTAACCATAGTCATGGTAGACTATGGTTGGTGGTGTCTGAAATTATTTTGCTTCTACCATCATTTGCATTTTAATTCATTTATCAACAAGTAAGCAAAGAAAAACATTTGCATTTTAAAATTTATTTTTAGCAGTCACAAAGACTACAAGATAATTTTTTGTTTTTAAAAAATTAATGACTACATTTCTTTTTATTTTTTAAAATTAAAATATAGTGTATTATTCGTTTCAGGGGTACACGTCTGTGATTCATCAGTCTTACACAATTCACAGCACTCACCATAGCACATACCCTACCCAATGTCCATCCCCCCGCCACCCCATCCCTCCCACTCCCCTCCACTCCAGCAATCCTCAGTTTGTTTCCTAAGATTAAGAGTCTCTTATGGTCTGTCTCCCTCTCTGGTTTTGTCTTCTTTAATTTTTCCCTCCCTTCCCATATGATCCTCTGTCTTATTTCACAAATTCATCAAATCAGTGACATAACATAGTAATTGCCTTTCTCTGATTGACTTATTTCACTTAGCATAATACCCTCTAGTTCCACCTATGCCATTGCAAATGGCAAGATTTCATTTTTTTGATGGGTGTATAATATTACATTGTATATATATACCACATCTTCTTTATCCATTCATCTGTTGATGGACATCTAGACTCTTTCCACAGTTTGGGTATTGTGGACATTGCTACTATAAACATCGGGGTGCATGTGCTCCTTCTGATCACTACATTTGTATCTTTGGGGTAAATACCCAATAGTGCAATTGCTGGGTCATAAGGCAGCTCTATTTTCAACTTTTTGAGGAATCTCCATACCGTTTTCCAGAGTGGCTGCACCAGCTTGCATTTCCACCAGCAGTGTAGAAGCGTTCCCCTTTCTCTGCATCCTCAACACCTTTCATTTCCTGACTTGTTAATTTTAGCCAATTTGACTGTAAGGTGTTATCTCACTGTGGTTTTGATTTGTATTTCCCTGATGGCAAGTGATGTTGAGCACTTTTTCATGTGTCCATTGGCCATTTGGATGTCTTCGTTGCATAAATGTCTGTTCATGTCTTCTGCCCATTTCTTGATTGAATCAGTTGTTCTTTGGGTGTTGAAATTGATGAATTCTTTATAGATCTTGGATACTAGCCCTTTATCTAATATGTCACTTGCAAATATCTTCTCCCATTCTGTTGGTTGTCTTTTGGTCTTGTTGACTGTTTCCTTTGCTGTGCAAAAGCTTTTGATCTTGATGAAGTCCCAATAGTTCATTTTTGCCATTGCTTCCGTTGTCTTTGGCGATGTTTGTAGGAAGAAGTTGTTACAGCTGAGGTTGAAGAGGTTGCTGAAGGGTTGGATTCCTATCTCACACTGAGGTCTTTCATCCATTTTGAGTCTATTTTTGTGTGTGGTGTAAGGAAATGGTTCAGTTTCATTTGTCTTCATGTGGCTGTCCAATTTTCCCAACACCATTTGTTGAAGAGACTGTCTTTTTTCCATTGGACATTCTTTCTTGCTTTGTCAAAGATTAGCTGACCATAGAGTTGAGGCTCCATTTCTGGGCTCTCCCTTCTGTTCCATTGATCTATATGTCTGTTTCTGAGCCAGTACCATACTGTCTTGATGATCACAGCTTTGTAATAGAACTTGAAGTCCCAAATTATGATGCCACCAGCTTTGGTTTTCTTTTTCAACATTCCTCTGGCTATTCAGGGTATTTTATGGTTCCATATAAATTTTAGAATTATTTGTTACATTTCTTTGAAAAAAGTTGATGATATTTTGATAGGGATTGTGTTCAATGTCTAGATCACTCTAGGTAGCATAGACATTTTCACAATATTTGTTCTTCCAATCCATAAGCATGGCATATTTTCCCATTTCTTTGTGTCTTCCTCAATTTCTTTCATGAGCACTTTATAGTTTTCTGAGTATAGATTCTTTGCCTCTTTGGTTAGGTTTATTCCTAGGTATCTTATAGTTTTGGGTGCAATTATAAATGGGATCGGCTCCTTAATTTCTCCTTCTTCTCTCTTGTTGTTAGTGTATAGAAATGCAACTGATTTCTGCACATTGATTTTATATCCTGACACTTTAATGAGTTCCTGTACGAGTTCTAGCAGTTTCAGAGTGGAGTCTTTTGGGTTATCCACATAAAGTATCATACTATCTATAAAGAGTGAGAGTTTGACTTCTTCTTTGCAGATTCCGATTCTTTTTTTAAATTTCTTTTTGTTGTCTGGTTGCCAAGACTAGGACTTCTAGCAGTATGTTGAATAACAGTGGTGATAATGGACAGCCTTGCCATGTTCCTGACCTTAGGGGAAAAGCTCTTAGTTTTTCCCCATTGAGGATGATATTTGCTGTGGGTTTTTCATAGATGGCTTTTATGATATTGAGGTAGGTACCCTCTATCCCTACCTGTGAAGAGTTTAAATCAAGAAAGGATAGTGTACTTTGTCAAATGCTTTTTCAGCATCTATTGAGAGTATCATATCATTCTTGTTATTTAATTAATGTACTGTATCACATTGATTGATTTGTAAATGCTGAACCAACCCTGCAGTCCTGAGCTACTTTCAGGATTTTCTCTGTCTCTGAGACTTGTAAGAAGATAGAATGTTGACCTATTTTTATTGATTTTGAGGGAGGTTCTCTGTGCCTCCTGGATTTTGATGCCTGTTTCCTTCCCCAAATGAGGGAAGTTCTCTGCTATAATTTGCTCCAATATACTTCTGCCCCCCTCTCTCTTTCCTCCTCTCCTGGGATCCCAATTATTCTAATATTGTTTCTTCTTATGGTATCACTTATCTCTCGAGTTCTCCCCTCATGATCCAGTAGTTGTTTATCTCTGTTTTTCTCAGCTCTTTTATTTTCCATCATTTGGTCTTCTGTATCACTAATTCTCTCTTCTGCCTCACTTATCTTAGCAGTAAGAGCCCTCCATTTTTTATTGCACCTCATTAATAGCTTTTTGTTTGTTTGTTTCAACTTGGTTAGATTTTAGTTCTTTTATTTCTCCAGAAAGGGAGTCTCTAGTATGTTTTATACTTTTTTCCAAGCCCAGCTAGTATTTTTATAACCATAATTCTGAACTATAGTTCCAACATCTTACTAATGTCTGTATTGATTAGGTCCCTGGCAGTCGGTACTGCCTCTTGTTCTTTTTTCTTTCTTTTTTTTTTTTTTTTTGAGGTGAGTTTTCCTACCTTGTCATTTTGTCCAGAGAAGAATAGAGGAATGAGAGAACAAAGTGCTAAAATGGTAACAATGACCCCAGAAAAATATACACTAAATTAATCAGAAGAGACCTGCAACCAGGGTCAAGGGGAGAAAGAGAATAAAAAAATATATATATGATTAGGCTGGTGAAAAGGACAAGCTACACATTAGATTTTGGGTATATTTTGGTCTGTTAGAAGAAACTGCCTTCCAAATTTTTAAAGAAAGAAAAACATATATACACAAAAATAAAGGTGAATATGGTGAAGGGAAGGAATATGACTATAATAATGAAAATGAAAAAAAATTAAAAGAAACTGATAAGATGTTGGTTGAAAAAAGAAAAAAAAATTAAAAAAAAGAAAGAGTGTAATCAGGTGGGACACTAGAACAAAGCCATACACTAGATTTAGGGTATATTTTGGTCTGTTAGAAGAAACTGTATCCCAAAATTTTAAAGAAAGAAAAACATATATATACAAAAAAAATAATGTTAATACAATGAAGGGATAGACTATGACTATAAAAATAAAAATGAAAAAAGATTTTTTAAAAAGGTATTGATAAGACGTTGGTTTAAATAAGAAAGAGGAAAATTTAAAAAAAATAATGAAAATGGAAAAAATAAAGAAATTTTAAAAATTTAACTTTGAAAGACCAAAGAATCATGGGGAAAAAAGCCATGAATTCTATGTGCTCTATTTCCCCTAGCACTGGAGTTTTGCAGCTCTCATTAATCGGTAAACTTGGTCTTGGCTGGATGTTCTTTCTGATCTTCTTGGGGAGGGGCCTGTTGCAGTAATTCTCAAATGTCTTTGTCCCAGATGGAATTGCACTGCCCTTGCCAGAGGCCAGACTAAGAAACCTACTTGGGTTTGCTCTCAGTTGCTTTTGTTCCCTAAAAGTTTTCTGTATAGCTTTGGAGGATGAGAATGAAAATTAAGACCTCCCTATCTCTGGCCCATAGGACCTGAGAGCTCAGGGCCCCACTCCTCAGTGAACCCTCAAAGAAAAGCAGTCAATCACTCTATCCCTGGTCTCTGGGCACACCCCATGCTCACCCAGCCTGTGACCAAGTGTTTCTATGTCTGGCACATGACCCCTTTTGGAGTCTCCAAACCCAGCAGATTCCTGCAGTACACTCCTGCACTGGTCCTTCCAGTGGAGAAAGGGGGAGGTCTCCCCAGATCTGCCACTTGTGGGGTCACTACTTGAAGAGCAGTGGCCAGACCATGCCAGGGATCATGGTTTATGGCACCGGGGAGCTGAGAACCCACCCCTCAGCTCCGTCTCTGCAACTGGCCTCCCCACTCCAATACTTGGGAGCTCTACCACACTCAGGCACCCTCAGTCCTTCTGTGACCCTGAGGGTCCTGAAACCACACTGTCCCAGCAAGTGTCCCACCCCTGATTTAGCCACTGGAGCAACATCCCTCAGAGGAGAAGACTTCTAAAAGTTCTGATTTTGTGCTCTGGTGCTCTATCACTTGCTGGGAGCTTGCTGAAGGACGCTCCTTCCCCATTCCCTTGTGGCTATCTTCCCATATATTGCTTCGGATTCACTTCTCCACATGTCCTACCTTCCAGAAAGTGGTTGCCTTTCTTTTCATAGAACTACTGCTATTCTTTTCTTTGATGTCTTATTGAGATAGTAGATGTTCAGAATGGTTTGATAACTCTCTAGCTGAATTCCTGGGACCAGACAAAATTTAGATCTCTGACTCCTCCGCCATCTTGCTCCTCTACAAGATAATTTTGGCTTTAAGAATTAGGAGGAATCAGTAATCATCAAGGAAATGCAAATCAAAACCACAATGAGCTATCACCTTATACCTGTCTGACTGGCTATTATCAAAAAAGATAAGAAACAAGTGCAGGTGAATATGTGGAGAAACATATTCCAACACAGTGTCCAACACTGTGCACTGTTGGACAAAATGTAATTTGGTGTAGATATTATGGAAAACATTATAAAGGTTCTTTAGAAAATGAAAAATAAAATTTCCATATGATGCAGTAATTCCTCTTCTGGGTATTTATCCAAAGTAGATTAAAATGCTATTTTGAAAAGATATAAGCACTCCTTTGTTTATTACAGCATTATTTAGAATGGCCAAGATGTGGAAACAACCCAAGTATCCATTGATAGATGAATGGATAAAGAATCTAATGGAATATTACTGAGCAATAAAAACAACCCAGTCTTGCCATTTGCAATAACATGAATGGACATAGAGGGTGTTATGCTAAGTGAAATAAATCAGACAGAGAAAGACAAATACCATATGACTTCATATGTGAAATCTAAAAAACAAATGAGCAAATAAAACAAAACAGAAACGTACTGATAAATATAAGACAAATTGGTCATTGCCAGAGGGAGGAGGGGTGGAAGATGGGCAAAATAGGTGAAGAGGATTAAGAAGAACAAAATTCCAGTTATAACAAAAAGTAAGTCACAAGGATGTATAGATGTATAGTAAAGCCTAGGGAATATGGTCAGGAATATTATTATTACTTTGTATGATGATAGATGGTAACTAGACTTATTGTGATCATCTTATAAGATATATAAATGTCAAATGTACACCTGAAACTAATATAATATTGTATGTCAATTATACTTCAATAAAAATAAAGAAGTAGGCAGAGTAGATCCTAATATCTCATTAAACTGATCGGGTGGATAATAAATGAAACATGACTTAGGCCTCTTAGGAAGATGCCTGTCTATGTGTTGTGCTGAGGAGAGTTATAGATTAGTGGTCTCCAGAATGGTGTGCTTGAAGGAAATATTAGAAATTCTACTGATTTATTAACTTTTATTATATGAAAGAATGTGCTTATATTTAAAACTCAAATTGTCATTGGTACCCTTATTCATTACCTATGTTAAGAGGGACTCATTCCATCTAAGATTTACAAGCTGTACTGAAGGAAGGCAGAAACTCATTGATTTGCTTTCAGAACATTGAACCTCATTGCAGTTTTTGTATGTCTACCTCAGTGAATTTATGAATTATATTATCTGATTTTAAACTAACATAAAATGGATATATGTCTTCAAAAATATTTTTTCAAGGCAACTGTGGATTCAAGATCATACTCATAAGGTAGCACAAATGAACAACAATAAGATGGCAGAGCTGGCACCTCTCCTATTTGTGGCATGAGATTGTCATCAGCTATTGGTTTATGAGGTAAAGAGAGTGGTGAGCTAATTATTTTGGAAAAACAGTTTTCCAAAAACAGAACAAAACAAAATTATTGAGAAGACTATTTGAAAAAAAAAATCCCTATTTATATTATCATTAATGATCATATCTCATCCCAAGTATATATTTGCCTTGAGGTATTAGTGACTCATGATAGATTATGTACATCATTTATAGATAAATAGTTTTACATATATTTGGAGATGTTTTCCAGAATATTTTGTAATGTGGAACATGATCTGCTCTTACGTTGTGTATAGCTCTGGTTAGACTATTGGTGACTATTGGTGACTTCATTCTAAGGATTGCTTAGGATAGAAAAATCCTTCTTCTTCCATACATTTCTCCCTGTATTTCTCAGCCTTTATTCTACTTCCTCCTTCTCTGTTTGTTTCCCCCGTCTCTTAGATTCAAATCATCCTAATATTTTTATCCCTGCCTCCATCTGCACTGTCAAACCAGTAGTTCCCTCTCTATATTCTCAGTTATGTTTACTCATTAAAAACTTCTCATAGCAGTTTTATAGCTGACTCTTGACACTACTATTTTTCCTCAAAGGGACTCTGCCCTCTTCTAGAACATAATTGTATTTTTAAATAAACTTATGAAACAGGGATTTATCTTTTTTTAACAGGTTGAAACAAGGAACTTTTTTTAAAAAAAAAAGGATTTTTAATTTGTTTATTTGATAGAAAGAGAGACGGAGAGAGAGGGAACACAGGCAGGAAGGGTGGGAGAAGGAGAAGCAGGGTCCTGCTGAGAAAGAAGCCTGATGCAGGGCTCAATCCCAGGACCCTGGGATCATGACCTGAGCCAAAGGCAGACTCTTAACAACTGAGCTACCCAGGCACCCGTGGAACATTATTAATAAGTGAAATAAATAAGCAGAATTTCAGTGATTGCAGCAATGCAAAGCATTTATACATTTATATATTGCCTATGTATGAATAAAGATAAAGGCATGAAAAAATGGGGAAAATAAATTCCTTAATTCTCAAAGATGTTAAGTATATGGCAAAATAATGACTTCTTAAACTAAGAATAATGTCAAATTGTTTTGCTAATCTAGATTGATTGTATTTGATAAATTGGAAATTGCTCGTTTTTTGTGGGCTCATAATATTTTTCAAAAAACTCTAGTCAAGTTGAAGCAATGGTACAATTGAGGCATTAGTGACACTATTAGCAGTATAGCCAGTAATCATTCGATTAATTGGATTAAAAAGAACAGCAAAGTGCTCTCTAAATAACAGATATAATTATTTGGTCATATAACTATCAGTATTTTTTCAGCTGTATAAGAAAAAAAACCTAAAGTGGTTCTGAACGAAAAATTGATTCATGTAACCAAACAGTCCAGTGGAGGTACTTGACATCAGGCATGGCTTGATCAAGGTATTCCAGCCAGGTCATAAGGAATATGTTTCTATCTTTTTGTTCTGCTTTTTTGTATGTTGTTGGTCTCAGTCAAGTTTTCCCAAATGCTGAGAAAGATGGGCACTAAAACTCTAGACTTACATCCTACCAGCTTAGGAACTCTAGCAAGACAACCCTCTTTTCCAGTAATTTAAGTTAATATCTTGAGGTTTACTCTTACTGACCAGGCCTGGGTCACCTGCTCTTCTGTGAAGTCATGAGGTTAGTCTCATCCAAACCACATCAGGAGTTGTTTTCCAAAGGAAATTCAGGGTATTACCAAAGGAAGGAGTAATGGACTATCAAAAGCAAAGATTGAACTTCCTTATTACGGCATCCCTTGGGCTGAATGGAACTTATTTGGGATTGCTCAGTTGCTTTCATTGTTCAAGATGGATCTGTTTCCTGTGAGATTCTGAGCATTTATTGAAAATATGGCCTCACTTCTATTGTTTTCATTGTGTCCTAGACAAGAGAAATAATGAGTATGAAACAATAAAAATCTTGAGCTCGTCTTGTATTCCTTCTGCGCTCCTTATTCATTCACTCTAAAAAGAGCTCATTTCTTAGAATGGAGAGTTAGTTCTAAGATAGCACTGTAACTGTATAGTATCTTAAGAAGTAAATATCTTAAATGATTATCTTGCATATATGGAGGCTCACCAGATCTGTAAGATCTGTAGTCATGACCAGGGCGGGGAAAAAAAAAAAAAACATGATGGGAAGACAACACTCTCCGTATGTTGTCTCCAGAAATTCCACTCTCTCCTCCCACCCTGTCCATTACAGTGAGTCCTCTTATCACTTGGGACAGGAAATGCATTCTAAAGCCTGGAAGAATGACTAGGACTGCAGACTTCTAGAATCAGAAATAGGCCTGCCTTTCATAGCTACAGCCAGTGAAGCACTCTTTTTGTATTGTTTTTAACAGAAAAGATCTTTCTGTCATTCATTAGGATCCAGTGAAAGAAATACTGAATGGGGATGATGCCATGTAATTGGCAAGAATGTCCCTTGGCCCTGGCTTACCGCTGACAACTGTCTTGTACTTTCCTTCCAGTCACCAGTGAAAAAAGTGGGGGTTGGACGGAGGAAATCATTACCAATGTTTTCACCCTTATTTAGTACAGATTGAACGTATTATGATACAAGTGTTAATGTATCATGAAAAGAGAACTATTGGCAATTCCCAGCAGTGACCGAGGCGTGCATGGGATGTTGAACACTGCTCTGGCTGACATTTTGCAAGCAGCCTGAACTGGGTGCAGGAAAGGGAGAGGGTCAGGAGATGAGATTAACATCACAAGGTTTTTTTTCTGCCTGTTCAAGCTGTCACTTGTTAATTGTATTCAGCTCTCATCACTGTCGGTATAGGAGGGTGACTGGAATTATGAATATGAAAATTTCCAGCTTTTTAATTCATTTGTAACCAATGACTGATTGACTAGCACAACTGGGTTTGCATTTTAAATAGCTTTTTTGGCATCTTTCCAGCACCTAATACAATACAGATAATTCCCTGGCAGCATGCCAGAGATAATGCAATTATCATTGAGTTTCCTTAGACATGTTTTATATTATCTACTTAAAAGAATCCTATTTCCTTGCTGTAATCTAATCTAACTTGGACCTGACTATCTTAAATGAGACAGATAGTTTAAAGACAAAGAATAAGCTGGGGATGGGGTAAGGTGCTTGCTGCCTTTGCCTCTCCTGTGAGACAGCATCTTCTGGGTAATCTGGGTCAATGAAAGGGCCCCAGCCCTCAGTTCTGCATCCTCCTGTCCCTAGGGACATTTTCGCTTCCTTCAGGCTATTGCCATGAATGTTTCCAGTTACTATACTCATAGGAAGAGATCTTGAGGTGACTTTTTAGTTCATTTCCCTCCCTCTACAAGGAATTACATTGGGACTATTCCCGAAGGACTTGTTGCAAGTTCGAAACTCCACTTGAATGAGGACCTTCAGCCTCTCCCTGCCCTGTCCAACAATCCACAGGAGTGTCTATTCCCCTTTTTTCTCAGGAAGTTCTTCTTTATATCTAACCTAAGTTACTGATAGAATATCCCAGTGCTCATTTTTCCTTAATGGAGATTTATGTAGTGATGCATTAGAATTCCTGGAAATCACAGTCAACTCACTCCTTGGTCTTCCCTGGTAAAACTTTTCTATTTCCTTCATTTTTCCCTTTCAGGCCTCAGTTCTGAATATCTGTTCACCCTGGCCCTTACCTGGTTTTCCATGTGTTCTAAATTACTGGAGCCCAGAATTGCTCCCTATGGGTATAGCCAGAATAGGTTCAGCTTGGGACTGCTTGGGCAGTTAGGGATAGGCAGTCTGATGGAGACTCATGCCAGAAAAGACACGGCCCACAGAGTAAATAGTGCAACTCTGCAAATGAGCTTAATTGCATTATTTGTACTATGAAAAATAAAAATAATTACAAACCTTCCAGGTTCTTTCAGAAAAATAGTCCAGCCACCCACGGGCAGGTAAGTTTTCACTTCCCACTCGCTCATATGTCACCTTAATGGCAGAAAAGTTCTCCCATTGATCACATAAAACAATCATAGTGGTTTCATTCCCACACACGTGAGAGTTTACTAGAGGGCATCCATGCTGCATTCCCCACCAATTTGATTTTCATTAAACAAGTGGTCAGACTCTAATTCAGCCATGAACACAATGTCTGGCCCACAGCCCTCAGGAATGCTTTTGCTTCTAACTGACCATTTATTTGTTTATGTAACAAACACATATAGGGCTTCTGATGTGCCAGGCACTATTTTAAGTACTTCACAAATATTAAGTCATGTAATCTCCATGACAGTCACACGAGGTAGTTACTCATAACACCCTTATTTTACAGATAAGGAATATGTGACACAGAGTTAATAAATAACTTGTCTGAAGTCATACCGCCAATGAGGGGCAGGACAAAGATTGAAAAGCTAGGCAGTCTGATTTCAAAAGCCGCCTGCTTATCTACAATACTTCTCTGCCTTTTTTACTTTTTTCTCCATCCCACCCTCCAAGTCTACCTTTTTTCCAAGACTAGACATTGGTCTCTCCTAAATTCATTTTTCCAGTAATTTTCTCTAGTACATTAGACAAGTATGTAGTGCATGATTTGGGCAGAGAGATGTCTGGGAGAATCACCATGCCTAAATGGTAAGCTTTTCTTCACTTTGTGCATTTTGCTCTTGTGTTTTCGTTTAAGATTTTATTTATTTATCTGAGAGAGAGAGAGAGAGAGAGAGAGAAAGAGAGATACAGAGAATGAGTGGGGTTGAGAGGCACAAGGAGAGGGAGAAACAGACTCGCTGCTGAGCAGGGAGCCCGACGTGGGGCTGGATCCCAGCACCCTGAGATCATGCCCAGAAGGTGAAGACAAACACTTAACCAGCTGAGCCACCCAGGCAACCCACGTGCTTTTTTTTTTTTTTGCCACCTTAATTATGAGGAAAGATTTCTTTCTAGATGCTTAATCAATTGCTTTCCCAAAGCTAAAAACAGAAAACCTGGTGAGAAATTTGAGTGATTTCTTTTTAAATTTCTCAGATGTCCGTGATTGGTGTGAACTGAGAGCCCTGTATTTTGTTCTGCCTGCATTGCCTGCAGTGCCTGTATACTTGAGATGAGACCAAATACCCTAGATCACCTCCAAGAGAGATCCAGGAATAACACATATTAGCACACATATTAGCAGGCTCCCCTCCAGCGATTCTTATACAAGAAGTTTGAGATTGCTGCCCCAAGAAGCTTTGTGAATGGCCTGCGTGCAGAATTAATGTGGAGGTTTTAAAAGAACACAGATGGCCTGGTTCCACCTTTGGAGGGTTTGCGTGGTGGTATGCTAGTACCATGTCTCTAAAAGAAAAAAAAAAATCTGATGTATAGCATTTGCCAATTTTGTGGGGTACATATTTCCACCAAGATTTATTTCCAGCTACATATGTGAGGTCCTTGAACTCTGAGTTGGGAAGCCACATGCACAGTTGATTCTTGCAAGCCTGTACAAACTGGCACCTGCACACTTGAAGGGGTGAATATGAGAGGGTGTGCGTGGGAAGTTGGCAGTCACATAGGAAGGGGAAGGACATCGAATGTGGGGAGTAGGTGACAGAGCTGGGATTTAAACCCAACCCTTCCTCACTCCCAAACCCACGCCTTTAATCCCTGTATTGTCTATTCCTTTGTTCACACTATGCAGCTAGTTTCTGGAAGATACTTTCCCTCTAGCTCTCTCTGTGAAAATTCTGCCCATCTTCCAGCACTTGCCTCAGCAGCATCCTCCTCCTTGAAGCCTTCCCTGTATCATTTCCCCACTCTCATTAGTATGGGATTGGTTATGGAAAGTCATTGTTGCCAGAGGCCTGCTCTAAGCAGAGCCAATCTGCTTAAAACAGGATAGCAATGAAATCGATGGAACACAGTGATAAGAGCACAGATTTCAGAGCCAGACATACATGACTCAAACCCCAAGTCCACTATTGATCATCTGTGTAGAGAAGTAGTTATCTTTTTAAGCCTTGGTTTCAGAGATGTAAAGTGGGAATAAGAGCAACCCCGTGGGATCATTGTAAAGATTAATAGCAACTTATGGGAAGTGCCAGGAACTTATAAATGGTGGTTATTATTATTCATGCATTTGCCCTATGCTGACAAATGTCATCCATGGCTTTGCATCTTGAACTATTTGATATCAAAGTCACCATCTATAAGCACAGTTTTCCTTTACCAACCTTGAATGCCTTTCTCCTACCTACCCAACAGAAAAGCAGGATTTGAGTTTGCCTTTGGTCACTTTCAGCCTCGCCCCATGGCTTGGTCAGGGCTCCTGACCCATGCAGGAGCTATGGCCTTAAATGGCTGACTTGCCTGATATCCATTTGCCCCTCCTCCCTCATGTTGTTTGTGATTTTCAGGGCTACGAATAAATCAGAAGAGATAAAGTTGGAATTGAGATGTATTACCTGGCTACATACTGAAGTTCCAATGTAACAAAACTCACTTTCCATGCACTGTGGTGGGCTTGAGTGGCAACCAGCCTCAGTGGGCTGATGAAGTGATGAAGAGGTTTTCAAAAAAACAACAAATACCAGTCCATTAACTCAGCCTTTGGCCTACAGGTTGGAGAGAGACAGATGTGTCTAGAGTTCAGAAGCCTAGGCCCGGATCCTCCAGGATGCTTGCTGCTGGGCTTTTGTGCTGGAGATTAACCAACTCTACATAACTCTGTGATACCTAAAGTCTTTCTGGAATGCTCTTTTGTAAACTCAGGTATTATTGAAGGCTGCTTTCAATATGTGATCATTGTGAGTAGAGCCACTGGCTGCTGTTAACCCCCATGCAGAAATGAATGAAGTGGCTTTCACCAAGCATTTGGTGAGTTTCAGGCAGATGAGGCTTAACGCTGTGGCCGGGATGGGCTGCCTAGGTATCAGAACTGGGTAGGGGTTAATAGAGCACTTGAATAGTAGCATGTGAGAAGGGGGAGAATGTTAGAGTATATTTAAATAAACTTGTCTGTTCAGAAATGGGAACTGGGTGGCTCAGGAGACAAACTTTCCAGAATTTACCATTTTGCCTCAGGCTGATTCTGAGTCCC
Organism: Mustela erminea; assembly: GCF_009829155.1. NCBI lineage: Eukaryota > Metazoa > Chordata > Mammalia > Carnivora > Mustelidae > Mustela > Mustela erminea. The sequence goes on from NC_045635.1 coordinate 93,511,563, forward strand.
AGGTTCAGAGCAGCTCCCTGAATTGCCAAGCAGCAAGTGACTTCGCTTGCTGTTGGTCTTCAGTGAGAAGCAGTAGATAATGGTGTGACAATATTTGGACATACTTGTATGCACTTGCTGACAGCCCAGGGACTAGAGGGTTGCAGAGCTGTATTTCAACAGCCTTTTTCAATGCTTGATCTCCCGCTTGTGGATGCAGGGATTGTTAGGATATCACTGAGTCAGAAGTAAGGATTTAAATAAGGGAAATAAGTGCTGATTACATTTCTTGGAAGTGCCATAGTGGTAGGTGGTGAGGACAGGGCCCCAGAAACATGATAGACTCTGCTTTGATTTCTCTTCTGCCATAGCCACAAGTTCAAAGAAACTATTTCTTTTACTTTTTTAAAAAGATTTATTTGTTTATTTGAGAGAGAGAGGGTGAGCAGTTGGGGAGAGGGGCAGAAAGAGAGGAAGAGAATCTCAAGAAGGCTGCATGCCCAGCATGGAGCACGATGCAGGTCTTGATCTCATGACCCTGAGACCATGACCTGAGATGAAATTAAAAGTTGGACACTCAACCGATTGAGCCACCCAGGTGCCTCAAATTATTCTTATTTTAACTGTAACAGTGAAATCTGTGAGGGTTTTTTTTTTTCCTCCATAAAATACTAATTTTGTTTCAATAGGATCTGATTAGCTGGGAATTATCTCAGAAGAAAATTTCAAATCAGTTTATTAAAATGAAGCAACTGCTCCCAGTCTTCCCTCACTGACTCCCTGATAAAGACAAAATGCCAGATACTCAAACCCTCTATGAGATGAGTGAAGCTTGACATTTATTCCAAAAAAAGGTGTCCCCTCTAGGGGAAAAAAGTACCTCCACAAGGATTTGACATTATTAATACTCATTCAGCCCACTAATTATCTTGTCTACTCCCATCCAGTCTTTTGAAGGGTTCGTCCTTGTTGCAGGTGTTAGGCTGTTCATTTCCACTCCATAAATATTTACTGAGCATTTATTATGTGTCAGGTACCATGCCAAGCATTGAGGCTAAAAATATAATTATTGTAGTTACTATGGATTGATTATTTAATATGTACCAGATACTTTAGATGTATTTTCTCTTAAATCCTTCCAACAACTCTACACAGATAAGTGTAGATAACTATTATCATCCCTATCCTGCAGATGAACAAATTGGTGTGCAGAGAGGTTCAGCAACTTTCTAATGGCCACAAGTGGTAGAAGTATGACTTTAAGCCCGTTTTTTTTCTAGTTCAAGATTCAATAATTTTGCTCAATCATGTATATTACTGTGATAAAGACTTTGCCTTCTGTCATGTGATATAAAATCCCTATATGGTAAATATTATTAATATTCACATTTTAGAGATCAGGAAGCTGAGAGAAATTATGTGACTTGCATGAGGCCATATGAGGAAAGAGTGGTAGGGCCAGGATTTAAACCCTTGGAGTCAGACTCCAGAGCACATGCTTTTAACTGCCATTTTCCTTTTTGTGAAATCAATCTTTGATTATTACATGAGAGCAAAGAGGTCAAAAAGGCATATCACTAGCAATACAACAGGGCAAACTAGAACTAGAAGCCCAGGTAGATGAACTTGAAATAGGCAGGTATTGTAATTCAGGTGGACCAGTGCAATGACAGAAATGTTACAAGCAATAGAAAGCAGGTAATTTCAAGCCTACTTTGAGCCTTACCATCTCCTCCTGGTGTAATAGTAAGCAAGTTAGATCTCTGTGATCCTCAGCTTTTCCATCAGTATGATCCAAATTACAGTCTCTGCTCTATCTGACAGAGGTATTATGAGGGTAAAAGAAAATAATAGATATCAAAGTGCTATTGAAATGTTTTCATTTCTATTAAATTCATTTTTGGAGTAATTAGATCCATTTTCTATATGTATTTGTATGGCATAGGTACCCCCTGATCGTATCTGACTCCTGGTGATTAAGTGACCTGAATGGACCTAACAGTTGCCTTTAGAAATATCTAGAAATGAGAGTCAACCATTTGTTACTGAAAAATTAACAGCAAAAGGAATGTTGTTGGACTATCTAAATTGTTCCATTATCACTCTAGAGCTTTGCTTTTACTTACTGGAAGATTTTTCTCAACAATGATGTATTGATTTTGATTTTGAAGTTAGCTAGGACCCTTACTGGCTGTGTGACATCGGGCAATTCACCTTATCTTTCTGAGCTACAGTGTTGTTTTTCCCCATCCAACAGGATTAATAATATACTCCTCACAGAGATGTAGTGAGGATTAAGTGAGAGACTGTAAAGCCACCAGCATAGTGCCCTGCCATAGAAGACATGGTCAACAAGTACCAATTCCCTGGCCCCTACTGTTTTGACATTATTTGGCAAGATGACATGGATATTGATTTGCCTTAAAAACAAAACCAAAAACTTTCTGCCACAAATAGTAAATGGTTGACTTGTTAACCAGTACTATCTCTTCTGGAACTTAAGGGCCAGAGTATCACCTTATGTAGTCTTATCCCTTTATTCCTTTTGTTGGGTCACCATCCCTAACAAGTAGGACATAACCATGGAAAAATGGAACCAGCAGGTATAAAAATCTAACTTGGATTCATGTGAAATAATTGAATTTCCTGGGACTCTCCACTGCAGTGGGGACAGGGAACCCTCTAGGTTTTTAATTTAAATATAGGAGTTCTATCTCCATAATTATGATCAGCTCCAGGACTAGTGGTTAACTTGCAAAGATCTGTGATTTCCATAGGCTGCACTTGGGTCAAGGGCTGTAAGCCATTGAGGCTGTAAGACCTTTGAGTCCCACCTATCCACCTGTCCTCCTTCCTCCTTTTCCTCTGCCTTTGCCAGAGAAATTAGTGGCTGAAGAGGAGCCAGGTTGATGGGTTCCTTTTTGTACTCTATAAAAGCTGATTTTGAATTTCTACTTCAGGCAAGTGGGATCAACATGACTCTCCCCAGTAAAATGCAAACCTGTGTGACTTAATTTATCACTCTCAAACAATATCATTATGAACACATTATGTTTAATAGAGCAAAAAAGAGAGGGAGTGTGCAGTAGAGCTTTATGATATTGGTTTGGTGACTGCTTATATTCACCCTGGCTTTGAGGTTTGGCTAATATGTATCAAGTGGGAGGGTAGGCTTGGCTTTTTAGATGTGTTCAGGGATTCTGCTCTTGGAACTTATGATTCAGACTTGGCTGTTTTCAGGATTCAGGTACATTGCCTTTTTTTTTTTTTTAAGTTCCAGTTGTTTCTGACAACAAAACTAAGAGATATTATCAAGGCCTGCTCATAGAATTATTTGCCACAGATAATATCAAACTCAAATGAATAGACATTTCTGTTTTAGCTTCTTTACAACCTACCACTTACCACAGCCAACTTATATTAGTGGCCTCAGTCAAGGACAAATGACAAATAGCTATCCTAGACTAGAATACAGTCTCCTTAGCAGCAACTGACATGAACACACCCTAAATGTGAGTCAAACCTGAGCATGCAGCATGCTTAATTTAGGAGAGTGGATTTCAGCCTATAGGTCTAAAGCTGTAGAATGACTCTGATAAGTTCCCAGAATGCCTTAGTGCTTCATAACAGCTATATTCCTTTGATTTGGGCCCAAAGCAACCCCCATAATTGGCTGCACTGCCAGGGCTGTTGTTTGCCTTAGAAGCAGTGTACCTGATTGTGTCTTAGTGAAGGCAGGGTTTGACCATATGGCCTGGCATAGAATTGAGCCCCTCCCAGAACTCTAAAATATTTCTACCCAAGTTATTGGGCATGATCATTTTAGTTATTGTGACATAAGCAAAAATGTAAATATTAGTTGTAGCCAATAAAAACACCAAGGCAATTTAGAACTCTTTAACGGATAGTCAAGGTTTCATTTAGAAGTTGGACCTAGCACCCTTCTCAGAAGGTCAGTGGACTGTCTTTACTGATGCATCAAGGAAGAAGCCATTCCTGAGCAAGGATTCTGACTTGCTCCCACTCTGTCCTTGGCTGTTTAAATCTGGGAAATATTACAACCAGCATATAGGGAAATCTCAGCTTCCAAGTGTCTACTCACAAGTAAGGCTGAGGAAATGATCCATTTTAGAGCTGTAAATGTTTGTGGAAATAGCTTCTTACAGGTACTCATATGGAGTCATGCACCCCAGACTGCACCAAATGTTTTTGGCAATAGAGAAAGTCCTTGCTTTGGAGGTAGGGTGGGAAAATGATGAAAGGGAAGAGAAAATGTGAAATAATTTAGACTGCAAGTCTGGCCCAAGTGCCAGGAGGGGAAATGAATGGTTTGGATGAACCTAGCAATTCACCTATCTGGTTATTTTTATCTATTTTTGATGAATTAGTTCTGAGAACCCACTATCACAACAGCATTCTCTCAACTATGGTTTGCCCCTTCCTGTCTTTGTGATCTAAATAAGTGATGTGACTCTGTGAGCTTTGGTTTACCCATTTACAAAAGAGGGATAATAGTATCTACCTCACAAGTTCACTGTGAGGATTAAATGTCCTTTTCTTCTCCTATTCATGGGGCAATGCCTGCTCTTCACTCTCTAGGTACACCCCTAAATACATTATCCTGTCAGAAAAACCAAAAGGTAGAGAAATGCATCCTGTCTATACTCAAACCAGGGTCAATACCAAGAATTAGTAGAGACACCAGAGACAAGTATTGGATCAGGAGCTGAGACTATGAGGTGGATAAAACAGCAAAGTAGAATAATGCCTTACCCCAGCCAAAGATGCCCGCATCCTGATCTCTAGACTTTGTAAATATGTTACCTTACATAGCAAAGGGGGCCTTGCACATGTGATTAAATTAAGGATTTTTAGATTGGGGAGATTATCCTGGATTATCTGGGTGGGGCCAGTATAATTGCAGGGGTCCCAGTAAGAGTGAACCAGAGGGTCAAAGGCAGAAGACAATATAAAAACAGAAGCAGAGGTTCGAGTGGTGCCATTGCTGGCTTTGAAGATGGAAGGATGTGATAATCCAAGAGAAATGAGCAGCTCCAAAAAGCTGGAAAAGCAAGGAAAAGTTTTCTCCCATAGAGGTTTCAGAAAAGAACCAAAGAGCCCTAGAATTAAGTGGTCTTTAGTAAATAATCCAAGATTTCAGGCAAGTTGCCTCTTTTCTTCATCAGGACTAACATTATGTAGTGCTAGGTCAGCTGCCAAGATGGTTTTATTTTAGGGGCATCATAAAGGGCTGAATTGCTCATAAAAATTCACATTAGAATAATAGAGGGAAGACTTGCATAGTTCATTGAGGAAGTGGGACAGTTAGACATCGGCCTATGGTTTACCATATAGCTGTTTCACTCATACAATCCACAATATATCTGTATGACACATTTTATTACTAAATATTGCCTGTGTCTTATTCACCAATATATGCTCAGCACTGAGCATGGAGACAGTGCACTTATTACATTCTTTGTGGATGAATGAGGAGCAGTTTGTTCTGAGAGTCAAATGCTGAGTGAGTCTTAATAACATTGGTACATGAAGAAAGCGAAAAAACATGATCTACTAAAGGAACATGTCATCCTTTTCTAGAATTAAAAAGGTAGCTCACTAGAGACTGCATAATGACCATTTCTTCAGAGAAGATTTCACTAACATGGCTCCTACTATAAAGCAAATGTGTCTTTTGACTTCCACTGAGATGTAAAGTACAGAAAATTATAAAGAATAATAACACCCATATCCCCCCAGTACTATAATTAACTCTGAGCATTTTGTCCTACTTCATTCTAGTCTGTTTTAGGCACTAAGACATTAAAAGTAAGCTAAAGTCCCCTTTAACCAGCACCCCAGTCTCATTTCTCTTCACATTAGAGATAAACAGTATAATAAATCTTATACTCTTATGTATATCACCATAAACAGTGGATATTGTTTTTATGTATATAATATTTTACTTATATAATTGGCATCATATTTTATTTATTATTCCATTATTACTTTTTTAGGTCATCATTGTTTTCTAAGATATGCCCATGATGATAGAGTTCTAGGCAATGCCTTATAATTGCTGTAGTAGTTTGCCTTAAAACTACACCATATGTCTCCCTCTTTGATTTCTTCCTATTATGTTTTCCTTCTCTTCCCCTATGATTCCTTGAGAGACTCTTAACTCTAAGAAACAAACTGAGAGTTGCTGGAGGGGAGGTGGGGGGGGATGGGGTAACTGGGTGATAGGATTTAAGGAGGACATGTGATGTGATGAGCATTGAGTGTTATATACAACTGATGATTAATTGGACTCTACATTTGAAACTAATGATCTACTGTATGTTGGTTAACTAAATTTACATAAAAAAACTACATCAGATGTAATTATTCTATTTCCCTCCTGATGGACAACTAGGATGTTTTCACTCTTAGTGCTATACGAAGAGCACTAGAATGTACTTTTTGCAGACAAGGTGGAGCAGTCTCATTCCTTTCGTATTCTCTCTCTTACCAATAAATCATAGACTTAACACATCAAACAAACAAGAAATCTCCAAAAGGAGAAAAAAATGCAGACTGCCTTAGGGACCCCAGGACTTAAGAAACAACACAGCAGTGATTTTGCTGTGTTCCCTTTTTACCTTCCATATATCCCAGATAGCATACTGAAGTAGCCTCTAACCTGGAACCAACAGGCACAGCCAAAAAAATCTCCAAGAAAAGCTTGTCACTCCCAGCCAAAGCACTAGGGAAAAGGTGACCTAACAAGAAATTTTTTGTCAATACCTGTCCTACTCCAACTAAACACCAATGAAAAAACTATATCCCATCCTCCCCCGTAGTTTCAGTTGGCCAAACAGAAGCTAACTTTCCACCCCACCCTCCCATCTTGCAAAAAGAAGTGGCTATGCTCCAATTCTCCTGCTGGGAAGCACAGCTTCTGCCATATCCCCACCTGGAAAACAGTTGAAAACCTCTGAGTTCCCCACCTAGGTGGCATCAATGTACAGAGTAGGGAGCTGATCTATTCTCATCCCTTCACCCCATTACCTCTTGCTTGTGGAAGTAGATGATATTCTGATTCTCTCTCTGGAGTGGTGTTGGTAGAGCTGAACAGGAAGGATTTAACTTTCCATCCCTACACCTGGCAGAGACAGTGGGGCCCAGTGGGAAGTGAGATTCCACCCCGCCCAACATCAACAAGGTAGGATGAGGAGGAGCAAGATTATGTTATCAGGGTCCAGTAGAGAGATCAGTGGGGAGCTGAGTTGCTATTCACACAACAATGAAACTGAATGATGTTGTATAGGGCTGGGCAAATGAACATTCTGTTTTTCCCCTTCTTGGTGTCAGCTTGGGCCACAGGGTAGCTGATCTTCCACTCACACATGGCAGCAATGAGGCAGAACATGGTTGTGCAAAGTGTCTATGTCTCCTCCTCTATGACTGGCATTAGCTAGCCCACAGGTGTGCTGATCTTACACACCCTCTTGATGTGGGTTTATGCCCCATATTCCCTGAAAAGGTATGAGTAGGGTGACGAGAGGAGCTGAACTTTCACCTCACCATTCACAGTGAGGTGGTTTGATTTAGCTTCTACTTTTGTTAAGGTGCTATTAACAGGTCCACACAGATGCTGAACATCAACTCCTACTCATACCTACGTATTGTGCTTAAATATGGTGATTGCCTGCTATAAAGAAGGTTAAAGAGGTCCAGAGTCTCACAACATAACACCTACATTTTCTAAGATATATTTGAAAATCAAGGATCAGGAAAACCAGAACTCAAATGAGAAAAGATAATCAACAATGTGAGGACTCAGATTTTAGAGTTATCTGACAATGATTTTAAAGCAGCAAAAAAATAAAATAAATAAAGTAGCAATCATAAAAACGCTTCACTGGGCAATAACAAACACTCTTGAAAGAAATGAAAAATTAAATAATAAAGAAATTTAAAAAATATTTAAAAAACCAAAAGAATGTTATAGAATTGAAAAGCATAATAACTGAAACTATGGGGGGAAAAAAAAGAAACTTCCCAGACTGGCTCAATAGTAGATTGGAGATAACAGAGAAAAGAATCAGTGAACTTGAAGAAATGTCAATGGAAATTACCTAATCTGAACAACAGAGAGATAATAGGCCAAAAAAGCTATGAGCAGAGCATCAGTGCCAGTGAGCAATAACAAAAGGTCTAATATTTGTGTTATCAGAGTCCTGGAAGGAGAGAAGAAATACTGTGGATTGAAAAAAAAATACTTGAAGAAATAGTAGCTAAAGACTTCACAAATTTGGCAAAAACCACAAACCTCCTGATTCAAGAAGCTAAGTAAATCACAGGAAGGATAAATCCAAATAAACCCATGTCAAGATCTCATAATAATCAAAACATTGAAAATGAAAGACAAGAAAAAATCTTGAAAGAGACTAAAGAGAAACAATAAGTTACCTATAGGGGCCCAGTGATTCAAATATCAGTGAATTTATCATCTGAAGTCATTGAAGCCAGAAGGAAGTGGCACTGAAGGAACTGTCGACACCAAATATTATATGCAGCAAAAATATCCTTCTGTCATGAAAGGATAAGGAAAACAGTCTCAAATTGAAAAAAGAAAAAGAAAAAGAAAAAGAAAACTAAGAGAATTTGTTACCAGCAAACCCACCCTTAAAGAACACCTAAAGAAAGTTTCCTAAAGAGAAATAAAATGATCAGAGCAGAAGGTTGTGATTTCAGAAAGGAAAAAAATAAAACAACAAACAACCACAAAGACCCCAAAACCACAATGTAATGGGTAAATACAACAGACTGGTTTCCTCATCAGATTTTGAATGGTCTGTTGGTAGCTGCAATGGCCACAGTCACCAAACTGTGGAAAGAACAAGGATGCCCTTCAACAGACAAATGGATAAAGAAGATACGGTCCATATATACTATGGAGTATTATGCCTCCATCAGAAAGGATGAATACCCAAATTTTGTATCAACATGGACAGGACTGGAAGAGATTATCCTGAATGAAATAAGTCAAGCAGAGAAAGTCAATTATCATATGGTTTCACTTTCTTGTAGAGCATAAGGAATAACACGGAGGACATGAGGAGATAGAGAGAAGTGAGTTGGGGGAAGTTGGAAGGGGAGATGAACCATGAGAGACTGTGGATTCTGAGAAAAAAAACTGAGGGTTTTGGAGGGGAGGTGGGTGGGAGGTTGGGTGAGCCTGGTGGTGCGTATTATGGAGGGCACGTATTGCATGGAGCACTGGGTGTGGTGCATAAACAATGAATTCTGGAACACTGAAAAGAAATTTAAAAAATAAATAAAAATTATAATAAAAATAAAAATAAATATAAATTAAATAAATGAATAATAAATAATAAATAAATAATTTTTAAAATTATAATATTACCTGCCCAATGTATGATGAGAAAATACTTCAGAGATTTATATTTTAAAAAGTGAGCATATTGTAAAGGGACTTAAATGGACATAAGGTTTCCTTATTTCATTTGAAGTCGTAAAATATTAGTCCAAGTAGCCTGTACTATGTTTAGTCTATATAATATTTTAATTGATATATATATATAAAATATATATATATATATGTTTATCTAGAGCAACCTCCTAGAGGTTGTAATATGAAGAGCAACCAACAAAAACATATATAAATACATTATAAATTGTAGAATTTAATTACACTAAACATAAATCAAAATGGATTTCTATTCAATGTTCAAGTGACCCAAAAGAAGGCTTTTAAAGGGAAACAGAGGAATAAGAAATAAAACAAATAGAAAACAGATAATAAAATAGCAGACATATGAATACTTATAGTGGTCTAAATATATCATTTAAAATGACTGAGATTGTCATCACCTCAGAAAGAAACTGGTACCCATTAACAGTCATTACCAATGCCCACTCCCCATTCCCAGCCTTAGGCAACCACTAATTGATTTTCTGTCTCTACAGATTTGCTTATTCTGGACATTTCACATAAATGGAATCATACAATGTATGGTCTTTTGTGACTGGCTTCTTTTACTTCACACTATGTTTTCAAAGTTCCTCCATGTTGTAGCATGGCCCTTCATTTTTTTAAATTTCTCACTTAATTGGGTACAAAACATGGTACCAGGTACAATTATGGGCTCATTGAGGTGCTTTATTTTGTTTGCTCTTCAAAAAAATCCTTTGAAATTAGCAAATAAGATCATCTTGATTATAGACGAAGAAAATGAAACTCAAAGGTTAAATTATTTGCTCAATGTCTTTGAGCTAGTAAGTGGCTGAGCCAGGTATTAAGCCCAGGTCTGATACCAAAGCTCATGTTTGTTCCCCTATGCAATGCCACTTCTCCATTTAAGACAAAGTAGACCTGTTTCAGAAGATAACTTGGAATTTGCCTGATGACTAGTGATGATTATTATTTGGCCATAGTAACAACATTGGAGGATTCTGTTGGCCTTGACTTGACTTGGTCCCCTTGAGAACAGAAAGGACTGGTTTTCTCCAACCATGAAAGCTGGTCTTGCAGAACTGGGCCTCCCACATCTTTCATTTGTGACCAATTCTGCTTTCATGTCAATTGGTGAATATTCTTCCTCATCTATGACAAAGAGGTTAAGCATCTTCAAACATTTGAGGTTTTAGATGAAAGGAATATATATTTATTTTATATTGTAGTTGGTGGCAATTTATCTAGGGTATCATGCTTAATTAATGTAAGTGGAAGGCATAATTTGCTACAGAGAGCTATAATTATTTCCAGGGGAAACTTGAAAGTTTTAGGGAAATTTGGTGTTTCATTCTGTAGGTTCTTTCTATAGTCTCTTTTAAAAATATCTATTTTTCTTTACTGGTGAAAAGAGCATTTTGAAATTTCCTCTCAGAGACTTGCAAGCAGAAAATTTGTTGAGCAAATAATGTGCAGTTGGGAAAAGCAGCTTAAGTAGCCAGATTTTCAGTGGATAATTTGATATTCTTAGATTGTCAGATACTGTAAGGCATCCAGGTAATTTGCTGTTTTGAACCAAAACACAATTGCCTCCCCAAGCCCCCACAACTTAGTTTTGTTGTTTGAAATGTTGCCTAACAATGGCTTTCTCTCTTTAACTCACCATTCTGCACCATCTGTTAGAGAGTGCCTATTTTGAACACAGTGTCTCATGCACCCTATCATTCTTATAGCTCCTGGAGGAGCCAGGCTGTTTGGAGAAGGAATTACGGCATTGAGAAAAAGAAGAGGAAGTAAAAAGGTAGAACAGGAGTTCTCAATATATTTCTAGGAAGTTTCTCTTCTATAGCAGGATAAATATCCCATTGTGGTCCACCCTTTTAATGTGGGGAGTGATACCAAGTCAAAAATGGGTTTAGGTGTAGTCAAAGCCAGATCTGATTCAAGCACAGAGTTTAAAGGTCAAAAACCAAGGAGTACTCATTGGGTGATTATTTTCTCTTCAAAACAATCCTTTGGGGGTCAGGAGGGTATGTTTAGCTATGCAGACCTAATATTGGAGGTAGAATCATGAATTAGAACATAGGTTAGCAATAAGATAGCAATAGAATGGTCCTGAAAAACGAGATACAAGCAGTCCAGCTTATCCTGAGTGATAGCGTATTGGTAGTACAAGCTTAATTTAAAGTCCTGGGGACATCCTTCCTAGGGGATTGCTCTGTCTTTACTGCGTCAACCAGAGCCCAGCACTGTAAAGTGGCTGGGGAGACAAACAAAGGTGGGATATTCAAGTGTTTTCAATGTGGCCAGAGTGAGGTTAGTGAGTGGGTTAAGGAAACAGTCTTGGGTTATCCTCCTTAACTCAAATAATCCCTTTATGGGCTCTTGCTGGGATAAACAGAAAGTGCTGATGAGTGACAAACCTTGGGTGATACTGTTGCCAATGAATAAAGATTTGGGGGGATGGCAAGTGAAGGCCAATATATGTGCATGTGAACACCTTGCTAGTTTATTTGGCCATTCATCTTGAGCAACCCTTAGATTTTGTGATGGTTAATTTTGTGTCAACTTGACTGAACTATGGGTGCTTAGATATTTGGTTAAACCTTATTCCTGGTTGTGTCTATTGTGTCTATCAGGGTGTTTTTGATGAGATTAACACTTGAATTGGTAGACCAAGTAAAGCAGATTGCCCCTCCTAATGTGGGTAAACTAAGTAAGAAAAAAATACTTCCTCTCTGCCTTTTTGTGTTCAAGCAGGATGTTGGTCTTTTCCTGCCTTCAGACACCTGGGTCTGGACTTCTCAACATCCATAATCATGTGAGCCAATTTTTGTGATCTCTCTCTCTCTCTCTCTCTCTCTCTCACACACACACACACACACCCACGCACGCATACACATTCTAACACACTACCAAAATTCCCATTGTTTGTCTCTTGATCAGTCCAATTCTCCCTCCAAGTGAACTTCTTGGAGTAATAGAGTGAAATGTTCTTGCACTGCTCCTGTGAGAGGAAGAAATAATTGTCTTCTACTTAAATCCACGACTGCCTTCTTTCATATAATCACAGAGACCCATGTGTGGGCTTAAGATTTTGAGAATTGAAGTTGTGTGGTTGTTGACTTATTTAGCCTTGTGCTTGCTTGTATGTTGCTATAACTGCACGGGACTAGAATCAGCTCTTCTGGCTGAATTGACTGGCCAACAGATGAGTGGAAATGTTATGTAGACCCAGACTGTGCATCCTTTATGTTTGTGGGTGTCACTGCTTTAAATGTTCACAGTGCAGAGATTGCATTGTTTTATTGTATTTACAGCAGCTAGGCTAACGTCACATGCATATAGGGGCTTCAGTGGAGTTAAGTGATAATAAAATATTATTTACTCTCTATATGCAGATCTCTCAGGAGAAAAAAGATTAAACAAAAGCTTTGTTATGGCTACATGGCAAGCCATATTTAAAGCTGCAAAGGAAAATTGCAGTTAATCATCAAATGTTTGGTTGATATCAGTAGTGGGGAACATTTAGCCCCCTGAGGGGAAAGATCACATTGGCAGCTTATTTTATATTTAGCCCACAGATCATACTCTTGAAGACTGTCCTATTTACGTGTGTAGCTGGGAACACAAACATAATGTTTTAAGTATTTTGTGGATTTATTTAAAAAACAATAAGAGAGGAATGGTTTCCCATTTAAGATCTTTATCTGGGCAAAATGTAACAATAATGATGATGATAACTGGGATGTTGACTATGATGATGTAGTAATAGTAGCTACTGTATATTAAATATTTTTTAACTCAATGTGGGAAAGGTAAAAGAAAAAATTAAATTTCCCTACTACTTCCAGCCCATTGACAAGTCCTTGAAATACGCAGTGACCTTCCTCTAGGAACTCACTGCCTCGATGTTAATACTTTGTTAAAAGCAAAAGGCAATCTTAACATTATCCTGACCCTCCAGGATCCTGTGATTCTACTTTAACATATAAAAATTCCTTTGGAATCTTCCTTTATCTCTAGTGTCCCCTCCCCAAATAAATGTTAGCAATCATCCTCCAAGCATAAGGACCATTGATATACATCTGAAGGGTCTCATGACTAAGATTTTACTAGATGGTAATAAATGACCTTATCGTAACAACAGCTAGTCCCCTCAAGGTCCTGGAAACCTTGCTTCCAAAATTCCTTAGAGACTTACGGTATCCCAGCTTGAAAGTATATAAACAGTCATCCATTACAATTCTAGTGCAGGTCTTTCTGCCCATGGGTCCTGCCCCCTGCTTTAATGAAACCACCTTCTTTCACCAAAGACGTCTCAAGAATTCTTTCTTGACCATTTGCTCTGAACCCCAACATTTCTACTGGCACTGTTCTAGGCACTTTACCATATAACAACTCATTCAGTCCTCAAAAAGACTACTTTTAACCACAGAGCTTCACTTATGGATGCTCCTTGAATGAGAAAAAGGATGTATTTTAGAAGTGCCTGCCCCACTGCACTTTAAATAGAAACTAAATTCTGTCCAATTTTACTTACTGTTAAAATATAAAGGATTGTATATGTTGTTTTCCTCAAAATGTCAGTGTGTTAGATATTTGTTTCTTGGTGCTTTGACCAACATCAAGCTCTTTCTTCTTTTCCGACCTGGCCTCCTCCTCCCTGCTCATTCCTACCTTTTCTTTCCTCCTGCTCTTCTTCTTCCTTCTTCAGTGGCCATGTGTAGAAAGATGAAAGACATTCTTTGTGACATGGGCCCTGTTTATATCCTGCAAAAGACAGTACTGCACATCAGGCCATTTGAAAACTTCTGGATTATTAAGGGAATTTTCCAATATTCACAATGTTTAAAGTAAACAAATTAAGTCTTGATCCAACCAAGTTTTATATAAGGTTAGTTTTGACTATCTTTGACTATTTTGCACACTCACATAAATCATATATAATGTGTGTGTGGGTGTATGTGTTAGAATCAAGGATAAAATATTAGAAATGACTCCATATTGACCTTGCAGGCTGGCATTCACTTCTCAAAGATTTATAGTCATAATTCTCAGTCTCTATCCCTCAAAGACCTGGTAGTAATAAGCTAGGGTGAAATAGCTTTTCATTTTACAGCAGATATACAGCTTTATTTTAAAAAGTGCCCCAATGCCTAAGAGAAAAACAGGTACACTTTGATTTCAAAGGATTTGCTTGGTGAAGTTGTAAGCATTCTTAAAAAAAATGTGTCTTTGAACGTTATGAAAATGAGATACACTGAAGCATGGAAAGTGAGCAACAACCAAAGGACACCCAGAGAGACAGATCAGTCTCTGAGCTCTCTGTCGTCTGAGCTCTGGGAGATGATTTAAGTGGAACTTTTTCCATACTATCAGCTGCTTCCCTCTTTGTCATGAAAGATAAACAACATTGCTAGGTGCCATGAAATCTACCTAAAATGAACTGGGTTTAAAATAAACTGTTTCATACCATTTTACCTGGCCCAAATTATTCAAGGCATCCTACAAAGAGCCATGTTATTAAATAAAAGGAAAAGCAATTAAAAAAAAGCTTACTCCTAAGCTGTGAGCTCATTAATCTTTACACTCAATCTTATGACAAGTACTGCTCTGATAACATGAGCTTGGGAGGTATTTGCTGTACAACATCCAATGTCAGGTTGATTACTGAAATAAAAGGTAGTGTCTATTGTAAACTATTATATTTGGAGAGGCAGAGACTATAAGAGAGAGACTGTGTGCATGCATGGATCTGTGTGTGAACATGGAGAGTGGATGGAGCCTGTGCATTGCAAAATTATGTAATAAATAAAGTTTGTTTTTAGTATACACTAGGCTCCAGCAACTGTGGGTGCCCAGATTTTCCTGCTGGTTCTGCCTGAGTTCTCTGGCTAGTGCCTCTGCCAGACTTGGCTCCATGCAGTGTCCTCACTTTGCAAATTTCTCTCTCCCTGTCTTCTATCACAACTTACCTATTCTGAACTCTCTTAATTAGATATCTCTTTCTAGTTGATAATAAGTACCCTCCTGGGCTAAAGAAACATAGGAGCATAGAAAATCAGAGCTTGGAAATAAGTCAATCAAAAAAGACAATTATCATATGATCTCCGTGATATGAGGAAGTTGAGAGGCAACGTGGGGGGTTTGGGGGGTAGGAAAGGAATAAATGAAACAAGATGGGATCGGGAGGGAGACAAACCATTAGAGACTCTTTTTCTTTTCTTTTTTTTTTTTTTAAAGATTTTATTTACTTGTCAGAGAGAGAGAGGGAGCGAGAGCGAGCACAGGTAGGCAGAATGGCAGGCAGAGACAGAGGGAGAAGCAGGCTCCCTGCCGAGCAAGGAGCCCGATGTGGGACTCGATCCCAGGACGCTGGGATCATGACCTGAGCCGAAGGAAGCTGCTTAACCAACTGAGCCACCCAGGCATCCCAAACCATGAGAGACTCTTAATCTCACAAAACAAACTGAGGGTTGCGGGGGTGGGAGGTGTAGGGAGAGGGTGGTTGGGTTATGGACATTGGGGAGGGTATGTGCTATGGTGAGTGCTGTGAAGTGTGTAAACCTGGCGATTCACAGACCTGTACCCCTGGGGCTAATAATACATTATATGTTAATAAAAAAGTTAAAAAATTTTAAAAAAAGAAAAGAAAATCAGAGCTCGATGAGATTTGGTTTAAACCCTCATTTTTTACCTTGATGATTCTAGAGCCCAGAAACAACCAAAGTCATACAGCTGGTTACATAAGCCTCTGGAGTTAATGCTTCCGCCAAAAGGAGACTCTAACAGTGAAATTACTTCATGCGTGATGTGGAATAATAGATATGAAAAGGTTTGGAGCCATGTTGAGGCTTTTAAAGGGAAGTCATTCCTTCTTCTCTGCTACTGATTGGCTTCTGTCTCTTGTGCAAAGCATGGGCCCTGTGCTAAGTGAGCATATCATCCTAGCTGGCTACACCTGTGCTGTGTGCCACAGAAACTACCTCTGGTACCTTCTCTGATGGATGTCAAAGAAGTGGCTTCTAGGCAAGAGGTGAGTCTATTACAAAGTGTTTTCACCTTTTCATAGAGCTCATTTCCATTTTCTTTTGCAAAGTACTGATATGACTTGCCACATAAATAGAAAAAAAAAACAGCTCCACTTAAAGAAAAAAATGTAAGGGGCTGTTCCCTAAGAATTCTACAGTGGGAAGCGATCCAGAAACATTTCAGAAATCACAGTCATCTTTATGCTTTCCTTGCTAGATTCTGCTAAGAATTTAATAGACCAAAAACCAAAAGGCCATGTAGGCTAGTATCAGAGTCCCATGAGAAACTCACAGAAGTGGAATTCTTTTTGCCCTAGGCTTGCTGTCTCTTGAAGTGTCCAACAGGCATATAGTATAGGTTTGGACTCTAAGATGTTACATACATAATAAGGAT
The DNA here is from genome assembly GCF_009829155.1 of Mustela erminea. Lineage (NCBI taxonomy): Eukaryota > Metazoa > Chordata > Mammalia > Carnivora > Mustelidae > Mustela > Mustela erminea. The sequence continues at coordinate 93,528,430 of NC_045635.1, forward strand.
CCTATAAGTCCCCTTCTTGACTAGGCCTTGATTTTGGCCCCTACCCTGTCTTTGGCCTGCTTAGCTTATTCTTAGCAAAGAATCCTGCTACGTAAGTAATCTCCCCACTCCTGATATCTAATTACCCTTCTTATCTGATCAACTTCCTCATCCCTCATTCTTGCTGTCTAAGCCCTTGACCGGCCTTTAGAAAGAATCCTGTTAGGCCAATTTCATTAAGAACCCCTTCCCACCCATTGATATTTCTTCTCAGTAATTTTCTATCCATTGATCCCCTCACCCTGCCCATTGGCTATAAATACCCCGCTGTCTTTGCTGTGGCCAGAATTCTAACCCAGAGCAGTAACTCTATTGCAATATTCTTTGAATAAAGTCTTCCTTTCTGTTTTCACAAGGGTCAGAATATTTTCTTTTTTTTTTTCTTTTTTTTTTCTTTTTTAATTAATTTTTTATTTTTTATAAACATATATTTTTATCCCCAGGAGTACAGGTCTGTGAATCACCAGGTTTATACACTTCACAGCACTCACCAAAGCACATACCCTCCCCAATGTCCATAATCCCACCCCCTTCTCCCAAACCCCCTCCCCCCAGCAACCCTCAGTTTGTTTTGTGAGATTAAGAGTCACTTATGGTTTGTCTCCCTAAAGGGTCAGAATATTTTCTTACTTAACATTCTCAGTTCCAGAATTCCACCATACTGCATCCCTAATGAGGTGATAACTCAGGCTCAAGCTGAATACTTCCAGGGACAGGAGTTCATTACTTTGAGGTGGACCATTTAGATGATGTGCAAGATGTGAAAGGCAGCATCCTATTGGAAAAAACAACTTTGGTGTCAGATAGTCAGCCAAGGTGGCTGGCTGGTTTCTTCGTTCTAACCTTCTTGTTGCTTCCATCCAACAGATATTTTATGAACCCTTTGCCAGCAACAGGAGAAAATGGGATAAGGAATCTGTTCTAGATAGAGGGAATAGACTATGTGAAGGCCATGAGGCAAGAAATAGGCAAGAAAGGAGAGAGCAGCATGTATTCAAAAATAATTTTCAGAGAAAGGTAAAATCATGATGCTTATAGACATATAAAAAGAATATGTATTAAAGAATTTATTTTACTAAATGATATGAGCAAACCAGGCAGATGTTGTAACTGGTGTCAAAACAGCACAGATTTATATGGAGTAAAGGAATATTGAGATGGACCGCAAATAAACACAATACTGGCTTTTCCACAGGGGTGGGGAATAGTCAACTAAATCACTATGGGGTAGGATATAACTTACAGGTCTCTCAGTTATCTGCAACTTGGAATGACTTGCAAAATGGCTCAAAGACAAAGAACAGGGATAGAATCTGGTAGCCCAGAAAAGTGTACTGCAGAGGATGCATAGTTTTCCATTAAAATACATTTTTTTTTCTCTGTGTGTTTGAGTAATTCAAAGATATTCTTTGCAGCTAAAGTACATTTCCAAGAAGTAAGTGATTAGAGTGTGGTAAGCAAGGGCCAGATCATGAAGGGCTTTTTAAGTTAGGCCAAGAAATTTCAGCAGGAAAGTAACATGATCAGATCTATGTTTTAAAGAGAGCGTTCTCTGGGCGCCTGGGTGGCTCAGTGGGTTAAGCCGCTGCCTTCGGCTCAGGTCATGATCTCAGGGTCCTGGGATCGAGTCCCGCATCGGGCTCTCTGCTCAGCAGGGAGCCTGCTTCCCTCTCTCTCTCTGCCTGCCTCTCTGACTACTTGTGATTTCTCTCTGTCAAATAAATAAATAAAATCTTTAAAAAAAAAAAATAAAGAGAGCGTTTTGTATATACAGACCACATCTTCTTTATCCATTCATCTGTTGAAGGGCATCTCATATTACTCAGCCATCATAAATTATGAACACCCAAATTTCGCATCAACATGGATGGAACTGGAAGAGATTATGCTGAGTGAAATAAGTCAAGCAGATAAAATCAATTATCATATGGTTTCACTTACTTGTGGAACATAAGGAATAACATGGAGGACATTGGGAGAAGGAAAGGGAAAGTGAAGGGAGGATATAAGAAGGGGAGGTGAACCACGAGAGACTGTGGACTCTGAGAAACAAACTGAGGGTTTTAGAGGGGAGAGGAGTGGGAGGATGGATAAGCCTGGAGGTGGATTGCATGGAGCACTGGGTGTTGTACATAAACAATGAATCTTGGAACACAGCATCAAAAACTAATGATGTATTTTATGGTGACTAACATAACACAATAAAAAAAAATAAAGAGAGCATTCTGGCTGCATTGTTATTGGAGGAACAAGATGAAATGTATGGACCAAGTTAAGAGTGTGTTGTAAGCTGGACTCAAATCCTTCCACTGCTGCTACTAGCGGTAGAGTCTTAGATGAAGTTACTCAACATCTCTTTTTTTTTTTTTTAAGTGAAATGAAAGTTTGTTAAGTGAAGATAAGAACAGAAAGGGTAGAAAAAGAGCTTTCCAGAGTGAGAGGGGTCCCAAATGGTTTACCACTGAGGACTTTTATGGTCTGTGTTCCACGTTTCTGAAATTCCATTTTCTTTTCTGGAAAATGGATAATAATACCTTCCTTGGAAGATTGTTGTGAAGATTAGTATTATGCATGCATGTTGTAGACAGCAACTATTTATTTCTTTCCCCTCTGCTCTCACTCTGCAACCAAATTGTTAGAACATTTTCATATTGAGCCAAAACTTGCTTCCCTAACTCATGTGATTGTGGAGGTCCTAGTAGTGCTATTTGGATATATATGGACATATAAAATAAGACTAATCTCTCTTTTCTTCTAATATTTAAAGATAGATCTATTATTTTCTTTAAGTCCTCCTTTTTGAAACTAATCATTGAAACTCTTTCATAGTTTTTTTCTCTCTCTCCTGGATACTGTCCCCTAGATGAAGGGAGTATCTCTCCTGACTTACAGCATACAAAGATGAAATGAGCATAATACTCTAGGTATGGTTAAGAGAGTATACTGTAAAGTGGAACAATCAGTTCTCTTGATCTGGACAATAAAACTATTTTATTGCCTAAAATCATATTAGCCTTTTTGGCAACCATGTCATATGATTGGTTTATTTTTAGCCTATGGCTAATGAAAGTGCCCGAGTATTTTTCACATGAGTTCTTTAAATGAATTTCCCTTCATTCAGAACATACGCAATGGCAGTTTCAACTTATACACAGGATTTCATTTTGCCCACTAAGTTTTGCTTTGGTTGCTTCAGACTAGCTTTCGAGTGTGTGTGTGTGTGTGTGTGTGTGTGTGTGTGTGTGTGTGTGGTATATATTCATCCGAGTATCACAACATTTTATAACAGTGACCAGTAAATTTCCCTCCACTGATACAGTCTTATAACCCTTACCCTGAAGCACTCTCTGTTCCCATTTCCTTGTGAATCCCTTCAAAAAATTCTATTTCTATACAAGCAAATGTACAACTAAAAATACAAATGATATCATACTATATATGCTTGTCTGCACTTTGTCCTTTATATGTAATAATTCCAGTAGAATGTAAGCTGTAGGAAAGCGGGATTTTTGTTTGTTTTTTTAGCACCTAGAAAAATGTCTGACACATACTGGAGGCTCTAGAAATATCCATGAATGCTGAACAATGTATTTGAAAATTTTCCATATCAGTATGTTCCAAGGATCAACAAACTTTCTATAAAGGACCAGATAGTAACTGTTTTAAGATTACAGTCCATATGGTCTCTCACAACTATTCAGTCCTGTTGCTGTAGCATGAAAGCAGCCATAGACAGACAATATGAAAACAAATAGGCTTGACTCTGTGCCAATAACATTTTATTTACAAAAACCAGTGCGAGGCCAGATATGTTCTGTGGGCTGTAGTTTGCCAACCCCTGGTACATACAAATCAAACTGGCCTATTTTCATAGTTGTGTACTAGTCTATCACATGGGTAAGCTATAAATTCTTTAATCGGACCCCTGTTTTATGTTCTTCTAGGTTGACGATCTTTTGTTATTATAATCAATGCTGCAACAATATTTCAGTGAGAAAACTTTTTCTCTGTGCGCTGGTCTGAAAATATACTCTAAATTTTATTGGCCATGTAAAAGAGAGCAGACATTCTTAATTAAACTGATATCATATAATTGCCATCTCAAAAGGTTGCATTAATCTGTGCTCTTACCTCCCAATGTGTGACAGACATTGCCTACTTCTTCATACCCTCTCAATGCTGTGCATTATTAAATTTTCATTTCTGCTAATCTAGAAGGTGAAAACTAGGTGATCACCCATTTTTATTTTAATTTTTAAAAAATTCAAACACAAAAATACAGGAAATAGTATTATAACAATTAAATAGATGTTATTATTTTACCTTCTTTGCTACACATCTCTCCCTCTTCTTTCTTTTTAAAGAGATTGAGCTAGAATCCCTCTTCTGATCCTTTTCCTCTCCCTTCATCCTCAGAGATAACCATCTCAGAGTTGATTATATATCACTACCCATATATATTATAATATGTATATTATATAACAATATATAATATACATCACAAATACATATGGGTTAATGATCTATAATAATATATTTAACAAATTTATAATATATATCATTCTATTTATGTTTATATATGCATACTTATGATATATACACTCACATTAATATGTAGTATCTCTGTGTGTTTTTAAGCTTTATATAGTAGTAAATTGTTTGCAACTTGTTTTTTTAGTTCAAAATTATTTTTGTGGTTTATGCACCTTTTTTTAAAGATTTTATTTATTTATTTGACAGAGATCACAAGTAGGTAGAGAGGCAGGCAGAGAGAGAGGCGGAAGCAGGCTCCCTGCTGAGCAGAGAGCCTGATGTGGGGCTCAATTCCAGGACCTTGGGACCATGACCCGAGCAGAAGCAGAGGCTTTAACCCACTGAGCCACCCAGGCACCCCTATGTACCTTTTATTTATTCACAATTGTGTTTTAGGTTTCTGTGGATATATGCACATCTAGTTCATTTTAGCTGTAATGGAGTATTCCCTTGTATGAAGAAAGCATAGTTTATCCATTTTTCTCCTGTGCAATAGTTAGATGTTGTCAAAGATTAACAAAGATGGACACTAATTAAACTTGTAGGGATAGATTATAATCAGTAATATACTATTACCACAGGAAAAAGAGAACAGTGTGAATTCAACTTGGATTTATATGTAAATGACAGATTTTTAAAAGAAGAATGAGGGAAGAAGGATGGGTATAAAGACTCAGAAGAGTCAGGATGGTGAAAGATTAAAAAGTAGGATGGGGGTTTGTCCATGTGAAATTCATCTGGATTTGCTTACTGGCCCTTACTGAAGTTAGGCTCTTATCTTCCCATAGAGACTGGGAGATGGGGCCCTATCTTCAGATATTGGCTGGAACAGTCAATTCTTTGTTTGGGCAGACTTGAGTTTTTCTCAGGAAGGCACTTTAAGGGTGGGGGGAGGAGCTAGGTCATCCTAGCCATGTAGCTTTGAGCTGTTAGAAACCATGTTAATGTTTTTATTCTAGTCCTTATAGGCCTAGTCAAGAAGGGGCTCAGAGGAGCTTGGGTAGAGTTTGGCCAAGGAGAGAATCTTTTCAATGATTGCCACTTTTTTTTTCTTTAACAGTGTGGTACAGCATACCCTTGTACACTAGAGTCAGTTTCTTTAAGAAAGAATCTTAGAACTGGAATTACTATGATGTAGGGTCTGGCATCTACATATTATCAAATTATTCTCCAAATTAGCTGTTCAAATTTATTTTCCTACTAGAAATACATAAAATATCCAGTTTTCCCAAATCCTTAGCAGTCTTTTGGTCCACTAGACCAACATTAGGGTTAAGGCAAATGAGATGTCACGCAAGTACATGGTCAGATCCTGTCTATTTAAAAGTTTGATACTTTGTTCATTACTTTTTTTTTTTTTTGCATTAACTTGAGTTTGTAGAATGTTGTTTATCTTGACTAGTAAGTTTTTTGGTACTCCTTTATATTTTCTGCCTGAGTAGAGTGCCTTAGTTACCTCTCCCTAGTCCCAATCCCACTAGATGTTAATTAAATTTATGCCTTTTTGTCATTCTGAAGAATATAAAACGGTCCTTCATTATCCTAATTTGCATTTGCCTGATTGTTAGTGCGATCAAGTATGTTTTCCCACATTTACTAATCATCTAGATTTCTTCTGTGAAGTACATGTACATATCCTTTAGCTATTTTCTTTAGGGTGCTTTGCCTTCTCTATATTAATTTATTGAACCTATTTATATATTCTGCATTAAAAAAAACTTTTTGGCTATATTCATTACAAATATCTTCTCCCAGTTTATGTCTGGCCTCTTCATTTTGTTTATGGTATCTTTTGTTATGTAGAAAATTTTAATTTCAATATAGTCAAGTTTATTTGACTACCTTTTCATTTATGACTTGCATTTTTCAGTGAGTTTTAAAATATTTTCTGTACCCCAATATCCAAGCTCTTCTTTCTTTCCTTTTAAAAGTTTTGAGGTTTTGCTTTTCATATTTAATCCTTTAATTCAGCAAGATAAAATGGGAATCTAATTTCATCTTTTTTTCATACTGACAGCTGGTTGCTCAACAAAATTTATTGGCTAGTTTATCCCATATTTTAAAAATCAATTTATAATGGAACCTACATACTATACAAAGTTCAGAAATGAAAATGGGTATTTTTCTGAGTTTTCTATTGCATTCTAGTGTTCTATTTGTCTATTCTTATACTAATAATACACAAAAAATGATAGCTTCCTCATGGCCGAATAATATCCCATTGTGTATATATACCACATCTTTTGTATCTGTTCATCTGTTGATGGGTATTTAGGTTGTTTCTCTATTTATGTATATTGTAAATAATATAGTAATAATTATGGGGGTATAGATATCTCTTCAAAATCCTGTTTTCATTTCCAGGTGTATAGGACAAAGTGGAATTGTTGGATAACGTGGTAGACTTATTTTTCACTTTCTGAGGCACATCCATGTCATTTTTTAGAGTGGTTGGAGCAATGTGCATTCTCACTAACAGTGTATAAAAGTTCCCTTTCACCACATCCTCACCAGCACCTGTTGTCTCTTATCTTGTTGATCAGAGCAATTCTGACAGGTGTCAGGTGATATCTCATTATGGTTTTGATTTGCATTTTCCTGATGATTAGTCATGTTGATCATCTTTTCATATACCTCTTGGCCATTTTGATGTCCTCTTTAGAAAAAAAAAGTCTAAATAAAGGGTAAAATGATAGTTATTAGGAGATAGGAGAATAGGACTAGTGTTGTTTAAAGGCACAAACTTGCAAAGAGTGGCAAATAAGCCAAAGAGATCTAATGCATAGTACAAAGAATATAGACAACCATATTGTACTATAATTATGTAATTTGATAAATAATGCCATAACAGCACTCATAATATAACATACACATATATCAAAGTAATAATTGTGCACTTTAAATTTATATATCGAAGGAAACAATCAACAAAACTGAAAGGCAGCCTAATTAATGGGAGAAGATATTTGTAAATGACATGTCAAATAAAGGGTGTATCCAAAATACATAAAGAACTAATACAACACCCAAAAAAACAAATAATCCAATTAAAAATGAACAGAAGAAATGAACAAACATTACTCCAAAGAAGACATCCAGTTGGCCAAGACACACATGAAAAGATGCTCAACATTACTCATCATCAGGGAAAGCCAAGTGAGCTATATCACCTCACACTTGTCAAAATGGCTAAGATTAACAACACAAGAAACAAATGTTGGTAAGGATGTGGAGAAAAAGAAACCCTTGTCCACTGTTGGTGGGAATGCAAACTGGAGCAGCCACTGTGAAAAATAGTATGGAGGTTCCTCAAAAAGTTAAAAATAGAACTACCCTGAGAACCAGTAATTACACTACTGGGTATTTACCCCCCAAACACAAAAAACATTAATTTGAAAGGATATGTGAACCCCTATGTTTATTGCAGGATTATTCACAATAAACAAATTATGGAAACAACCCAAATGTCCATTGATAGATGAATAGATAAGTAAGAAGTATTGTGTGTGTGTGTAAAATTTGCAATGGAATATTATTCAACTGTTAAAAAGAATGAGATCTTGCCTTTTGCAATGACATGGATGAAGCTAGAGAGTAAAATGCTAAACAACTTAAGTCAGTCAGAGACAAATACCATATATGTTATTTCATTCATATATGGAATTTAAGAAATTTTTAAAATGAGCAAAGGGGGTACCTGGGTGGCTCAGTGGGTTAAGCCTCTGCCTTCGGCTCAGGTCATGATCCCAGGGTCCTGGGATGGAGCCCGCATCGGGCTCTCTGCTCATCAGGGAGCCTGCTTCCCCTCCCCCTCTGTCTGCCTCTCTGCCTACTTGTGATCTCTCTCTCTCTCTCTCTGTCAAATTAAAAAAAAAATCTTTTAAAAAAATGAGCAAAGAGAAAAGAGAGAGAGACAAATGAGTAAATAGACTCTTAAATATAGAGAACAAACTGATGGTTATCAGGGGGAAGGTGGGTGAGGGATAGGGAAAATAGGTGATGGGGATTAAGGAGTGCACTTGTGATGAACACTGGTGATATATGAAATTGCTGAGTCACTATTTGGTACACCTGAAACTAATATAACACTGCATGTTAGTTATACTGAGATTTAAAATGAAATAAAGTATATAAAAATAAAAAAATAAGTTTATACAATATTATGTCAAATTTATTTAATAAAGAATTTAAAATAAGACTCTTGGGTGGCTTAGTTGGTTAAGCATCTGACTACTGATTTCAGCTTAGGCCATGATCTCATGGATGATATTGAGCCCAAGCTGGGTTCTGTATTCAGTGGAGTCTGCTTGAAGATTCTCTCCTTCTGCTCCTCCTCCCACTTACATGCACATACTCTCTTTTTAAAATAAACAAATAAATCTTTTTTAAAAAATGAAAATAATTATAGTTTTATAAGTCATGGTTTCATGAAGGGTGAATCCTGCATTTTTTATTATTATTATTATTATTATTATTATTAATTATTTGGTGTTTTCCTGGCTACCCTTGGCCTTTTATTCTTTAGTATAAATTCTACGATCAGCTTTTGAAGGAAAAATTTTGTTGGAATTGTATTGGATTTATGAAATAACTTGGAAGAAATTATAATCTTTGTGATACTTACTGATTTTCCTATCCATGAATATGGCCCATGAACATTGATGTTTCTTTATATATTTATATCTTCTTTCATTCTTTTTTTTTTTTTTTAAGATTTTATTTATTTGTTAGAGAGAGAGATACAGAGCGCAAGCACAGGCAGACAGAGTGGCAGGCTAGAGGCAGAGGGAGAAGCAGGCTCCCTGCCGAGCAAGGAGCCCGATGTGGGACTCGATCCCAGAACGCTGGGATCATGACCTGAGCCGAAGGCAGCTGCTTAACCAACTGAGCCACTCAGGCGTCCCTTTCATTCTTTTTTTTTAAGATTTTATTTATTTATCAGAGAGAGAGAGGGAGAGAGAGCGAGCACAGGCAGACAGAATGGCAGGCAGAGGCAGAGGGAGAAGCAGGCTCCCTGCCGAGCAAGGAGCCCGATGTTGGACTCGATCCCAGGACACTGGGATCATGACCTGAGCCAAAGGCAGCTGCCTAACCAACTGAGCCACCCAGGCATCCCTTCTTTCATACTTTTAATAATATTTTATAATTTTTTCCATAAAAGTGTTATACTTCCGTTATTAGATTTATTTTTTACTACTTATAGTATTTTTTCTATTGTAAATAACATCTATACTTGGTATTTATTTTACTTTTAAATTATTTATTGCTGGTGTATAAGAACACAGTCTTTATACATTAACTGTATATCCAATGATATATTAGTTTTAAAAGCTTATAGTTTTTCTTAGGTTTTCTGTGTCCAAATATTGTCAATTTTATTTTTTTCTTTCCCATATTGAAATATTTGATTTCATTTTCTTGTTCAGTTGTATTGACCAGATTTTGCAGTATAATACTGACTAAAAACAATGACAGTAGGCATTCTTCATGTGTTCTTGACTTTAAATAATATATTTCAACCTTATCAGCAGTTACAGTTGTTATACATTTTCCAGTAGGTAGCCTTTATTAAGGTAAGGACATCAACTTTTAAAGATATTTTATTTATTTATTTAAGAGGAGGGGGAGCAAACGAGCGGGGAGAGGGTTGTGGGGGGAGAATCAAACTCCCTGCTGAGCAAGGAGCCAAATGTGGGGCTCTATCCCAGGACCCTGGGATCATGACCAGAACAGCTCCTTAACCGACTTAGCCACCAAGGCACCCCAGGACATCAACTTTTTAAACAGACTTCGTTGTTTAGAGTAGTCCTGGGTTGACAACAGAATTGAGAGAGAGATACAGTGATTTCTGATATAACCCCTGTATCCACACTTGCATAATCTCCCCCTATTATTAACATTCCTCACCAGACTAGTAGAGCTTTTTACAAAGGATGACCCTACAGAGACATCATAATCACTCAAGTCCATAGTTTACCTTGGGATTCACTCTTGGTGTTGTACATTCTATGGCTGTGGACACATGTTTAGCGAGTGACATATATCTATCATTATAATATCAGTGTATTTTTATTGCCCCTCAAAATCTCTGTGCTCTGCCTATTCATTTCCTCTCAGACCACCCACACGCACACTAGCAATCACTTTTTTTTTTCACTGTCTCCATGGTTCTGCCTTTTAGAAAATTAACTTTTTAAAAATTAATTAATTCATTTATTTGAGAGAGAAAAAGAGAGAGGGAGAGCATGAGCAAGGAGGGAGAGGGGTAGAGAGAGGGAGAGAGTATCTGAAGCAGATGCTACACTGAGCGTGGAGCCTGATGCGGGGCTGGTTCCCACAACCAGGAAATCACGACCCGAGCTGAAACCAGGAATTGGATGCTTAACAGACTGAGCCACCCAGATGCCCCTAGAAATTTTACTCTTATTCTCAGTTTTTATCCAGAAAAATGTGTATATATTTATCAAAAACTTTTCTTGCATTTCATCAAATTATTTTTCTGTTTGATCTTATAATGTTAAAAGACATATTTTTTTTCCCTTGAATGCTAAACCATCATTGTAATCTTCAGATGCCAAACTTGGTCATGAAATGATATATAGATGGATTGGTTTTGTGATATTTTATTTAGTGTTTTAGTGTTTATGTTCATAATTGAGCTTGGCCTATAATTGTTCATTTTTGTTTTATCCTTTTCTCTTTTGATGTCAAAACAAAACTAGACTCATTAAAGAATTGAATATTTTTTTCTAGAATATTCATATAAATTAGATATTATATGTTCTTTGAAAGTTTGTTTTTTGAAATTTGGTTGAGGGAGATTTTTAACTATTTATTCAATTTTCCAACAATAATTGTAGGGTTTTTCTGGTTTTCTGTTTCTCTGTGGGTTGGTTTGGAGGAAATTTTCCCTAAGTTTAATTAGCATAAAGCCCTTTGTAGTCTTCTCTTTTGATGGTTAAAAATATTCTCACTAAAAAATTCATTTAATTACAATGGTGGGTATATGTCATTACACATCTGTATAATGCAAAAACATATTGTATAATGAAAAGGCAAAGGTATAGAGACAGTAAAAAGATCAGTCTTTGCCAGGAGTTGGGTGGTGGGGAGACAGGATGAAAAGAATGAGCACAGAGGATTTTTAGGGCAGTGAAAATACTCTCTATGGTGGCATAATGATGGATACATATCATGATATATTTGTCCAAACCCATAGGTTGTACAAGCGAAGAGTGAACCCTAACATAAACTTTGAACTTTGAATAATTATGATGTGTCCATGTAGTCTCACTGATTGTAACAAATGTACCACTTTGGAGGGATATCAATAATGGGGGATGCTGTGCATATGTGGAGACAGGGGGTATATAGGAACTTTCTGTACCTTCCATTCAATTTTGTTGTGATCCTTAAAAATATACATTTAATTATGGGTGAAGTTAACTATAAATTTAAAAGCTATTTAAAATTATTCTGTGAACTGTATGTCCTTGTTTATCCATTTTCATTTGAATTTTTAGTATTTATTATAGGTTTTTAAGAACTATTTATATATAAATGAAATTAGGTCTTTACCCTGTGCTATAAATATTGTTTCATTTTTCTTTAAATGTTTAGAATAATTTTTGCAGTTAGAAATTAAAATCTTTTCTGTATTGAAATTTATCAGTCTTTTCCTGGATGACTCTTAGGTTTTGTATATTGCTTAGAAAGGCTTTCCTGAATATTAAATTAATTTATAAATGTCCTGTCATACTTTCATTTAGCATTTTTATCATTTTATTTTTATTTTTAAGTCTTTTGTTATCTGGGATGTATTTTTGGTTAGGGAATTAGCCAATTTAATAACAATTGATAACACCAGTTATCAATCAGTAATCAATTCAATAACATGAGTTATTGAATATTTCCTGACAGATTTTAAATACCATCTATACAGTGTAAAACTCCTTTCTTTATAGGTGCTCTATTGGATACTTTTTTCTGTTCCACTGACCAGTTTGTTTTCTTATTAGCCAGTCATAAAGTGTTTTTTTTTTTTTTTAGTGTTTTTTATTTTTTTATTTTTTATTTTTTTTTTATTTCCAGCATAACAGTATTCATTATTTTATGACTTTAAAAGTCATAAAGTGTTTTAATGACCATAGCTTTATAGTCTATTTTCTAACACTTTTCTGGCTATTCTTACATGTCTATTTTTCCCCATGAACTTAATAGCTGCATGTTTAAATCCAAAAAGTCCTGTTAGTATTTTCATTTGGATCACAAGTGAATAGACTAAATTTTAGACTAATAAAAAGTGAATTGTTATCTTACAATATTGAGCTTTCACATTCAAGAGCAGTATATCTTTCTATATGTGCAAGTTTTCTTTTATACCTCTCAATGATACTTTAAAGTTCTCTTCATAGAAATATTATGTGTTTTTGTTTGGTCCTGTTCTAAATAGCATCTTTACTTCCATTAAGGTTTCTAATAATATGAAAGTTAATGGTTTACTCATTTGTAAACTGATGATGGTAATCATAACTATTACTTCCCAGAGCTGTTTCAGGGATTGAAGGAAATAATGTATTAAAGCACTTGGCACAGCGCCTGGCACCTAATAACCATTTCATAATTATTGGAGAATTTATTCTTGGACATTATGTAACGAACCTACCAAGAGTATACAATACAGTGCCATCCAGATATTTGTCTTTTCACCCTAATATCTAGACTCTGTATGCCTTAGAATCCCCATTGGAACATGGGGCTAGCAATTCCAATCTCCATTTCAAGAAGTGGTAGTCAAGAGAATGACTCATTGTTTAACCATCACCAACTAGGGCAGTTCCCAGGAGCTCTTTCCTCTGTTTCTTTCTGTTCTGAGTACTTAACCAGATCATAATTTTCTTTTCTTTTTTTAAGTACTTTTTTTTAAAAAAAGAGTCTATTTATTTATTTGACAGAGAGATCACAAGTAGGCAGAGAGGCAGGCAAAAAGAGAGGGGGATGCAGGCTCACTGTTGAGCAGAGAGCCTGATGTGTGGCTTGATCCAAGGACCCTGATATCATGACCTGAGCCAAAGGCAGAGGCTTAACCCACTGAACCACCCAGGCACCCCCATAATTTTATTTTCTATAATATTTCTAAAATATTTCATATTTTCTCCAGTCCCACCCACGACTTTCCTGATTTCTGAGAAGATAGTAATGTGGAATTTCTAGCTATGATTGGAAAACATTTTCTAAGGTGGTTAGCCCTGGATTATTATAAAAGAAATTTTGGTGGGCTAGACAGATGCTTCTGCTTTGGAAGACTTATTTCAGTTACTCCTCATGATCTGAGCTTCGATCCTGATAAGCCAATTTTTGAAATTTGAGGTAGAGAGAATTCTATCTTCTGACTCCCCTGGATGGAAGACTCCAAGATATTTTTAATGGTAGGGCACGGAATCTTAGCTGGCTGGAAAGAAGAACAATTTATCTAGGGCTGTTGGCTGCAATATTTAACTCATTTATGCTTATCAGCACCAAGTCACAGGAGACCCTGAAGGAAATGGATCTGGGTCTTGGAAGCAAGTACAACTTTAAAGACTGGTCCATCTTAATATTTGGAGGTCCAAGGAGGTCCCATTGCCCTTTAGAGTTCTTCTCTGTTAGCTCATGGAGGCCTTTGATTCTGCATTTGAGAAGTAAGCACAGAAGAAAAGGATGGCAGTAATGTGCAATTAATTCGGAAGGAAAGACTTGTGTTAGCTGGCTAAGTTTTCAAAGAGGAAGGCCTTGAATGTCTGTAGGTGGGGGTATTATATTGGGGAACTGTTAGAACAGGGTATTGATAATGGGTCTCAAAGGGAAGGTCTTCTAAAGGCAAATTTTTTAAACACAAACTTGAATATACAAATGGCCAAATTAACACAATCACCATCCTTCTAATATCCTGTTATCAGTGTTACTGTCTTCCACATAGCCAGGCAAATGACTCTCTGCAAGAATGAGGTAAATGATCATATAGACATCAGGCTTCTCTTTTCCTGTTCATTTAAGTCCCATCTTTCTTACCTCAATCCAGCTAGATATATTCATCACCTTACTTACATTATACTAAGTCTAAGCACAATTGCAGAGAGTTTATGCAGATTTGGACCTCAGGATCATAAGGAAGCCCATGAAAATCTACTTTAAAAGAAGCAACTTTGCCTTGAGGCATAGGCAAAGTAAGGGGCTTATCTAGCCTTATTTAGAACACTGAATGGTTACTTGATAAATTGTAAACCCAGCAATTGATTCCGGGGGATTCACAATTTGGTAAAGCCTAACTAAGGCCAAACCTTAGCTTGAAGTCTTTGTGAAACAAATTGATGGAATGTGCATAATATAACAGGCACTGTGTGTAGCACCCACAATATAAGAATCTCAAGGAGATTGTAGACAAATGTGAAGACAATTATGAAACAAGGGGCGAAGTGCAGTGGTAGGGAGAAGCGTAGGGTTCTGAAGCCTCAGATTCAGAGTTGATCACTCAGGGAGGCTAAGGTAGAAGTCTTAGAGCACAACAATGTTTTAGGTTTGAGTGGGGCAAGAGAATCTAGAATGGAAGACCAAAGATAAATGGCCAGCAAGGGAGAGAGACTAAGAGACAATGAGAGAACGGTTTCAAGAAATCAGAAGAGGAGAGAGATGTTGAAGGAGTAGACAATCATGTCAAATGGAACAGAGAGATCAATTAAGAAAATGACAGACGAGTATCAGTTGAATTTGGAATTATGAAGATCATTGGTGACTTCAGGGAGAGCACTGTTAGTGGTATTGTGAGGGATGAAGCAAATTTACAATAAGTTGAGATATTAATGAGAAATCAGAATGTTAAAATGGTAAGCATGAACTATCATGTCAAAGAGCTTTGCTGGGAAAAGAGTAAAGCAAGAGGATACTAGCTAGAAAGGGTTGCAGGTTAAGAAGGGTTTTGAATTTTGTTTAATGTGAAAGAACCTTGAGCATGTCAGTATGCTGTGGAAAAAGAGTCAGCAGGAGGGAATGAGGTTGTGGATGAGAGGGAGGGGATGCCTTATACACTAGTGTCCCTGAGAACAGAGGGGGCAATAGGAGCCAAGTGGGTAAGGCGGCCTTGGATAGGAGTGATAGCTTTCTCTTTGAGACTGCAAAAAAGGAGTCAACAGTGGGAGTGGTTGCTAGATAGGAAAGTCTCCCTTGATGACCTTGATTTTTCTCAGTGAAGCAAGAGGCTTGAGCATATGTAGTCTGTGAAGGGAGAGGTGGCAGAGTAAGATTTAGAACAGTTAGGTGTATGGCAGAAATCATGGTGTCCAGGAGAGAATATAGGAAAAAACAAAGGTGATGACTACTACTACTACTACTAGTAGTAAATATTTGGAAATTCAATAACCCTTACAGTTGGGTATTTTTAGGCTAGTGTGGAGAGAGATGTACCATGGCCAAGCAAGGTCAGCAGTTTCTTTAGCTCCAGGCCTCTAATGGGTTATTGAGGTCAATGAAATTCATGTTTGGAGCCTTCCCACTTTCCTCTGTAAATAGCTTCATACACAATGCAGGTCTGCAAACTTTGAAATAAATCTGCTGATTACAATGATGGAGAGGAGGAAGAATAGTTAACATCCATTCAGTGTTTTCTAAGTGCCAGACACTGTTTTAAGCTCTTTATATGAATTAGAGTTAGCTAAGTAAGTTAATCCATGGAAATTGATTGTGTGTGTGCATGTATGTGTGTAGACATATGTATTACAAACATCATACAGATGACATATATCCTTTGTACTCCTACATATAACCTATGTACACCACACCATGCCTGACACTTAATGGCAACTCTGGTTGTCCTCTCTTTCCCCATCTTCCCATCCTTCATAATTAGTCCTCAATACTTAATCACTCCACCCAGGGCTGGAGTAAGAGAGAGGTGAACACAGTAGTCGTCATTTCTTTGAGGACAGGAGCCATGCTCTACCTTGTTTGAGGTCCCCATAAGCACTGGCATGGTAGTGGACATGTGGCAGGCTCTAAATAAGCTCTAAGGTCGAGGCGCTGAGGATCCAGTGTTGGAGCCATGACTGGCAGGTTCTCAGGAACACAAAGAGCAGCCACCCAGTAACAGAACTTTTGGCAGTGCCCAGCTGGGGATGGGGCACTGGGCCTGGAGCCTGAGGACCTGCATTCCACATGCAGCTCTGCCACTAACCAGCCAGGTGACTCTGCAAATCTCTGCTTGCCTGGGCTTTAGCGTCCTCACCTGTGAAGCGAAGGTTGCAATCCTTTCTCTACACAATTCATAAAGGTTCTGTAAGGATCCAGTTTGGCTGACAGTCATAAAAGCTCTTTGCAAAGTAAAAAGTGTACAGATGTGAAGGGATGTTAGCTCCCAGGGCCAGGGCTTGACTCAGAAGAAGAGAGGAAGGGAGAGTCCCTGAGTAACCTGGACATATGGGGGTTTTAATTTGTTTTCCTCCTTTTTAACTAACATCCGTGATTCAAAGTGGTACAGCATTGGAACACTCTGTCCTTTGAGATCCTCAGGGACAGGAGAATTTGTAAAGCAGTGAGGCAGCAACCAGCTCATAGCATAGTGAAAAATAGATGAAATATGGCAGGGTTCATACTTGCGATTTTTCAAAATTGCCTAACAGTGGTTAGGTGAAATGCAGGTGGCGCGCCCTCTGCTTCCCTAGCAAATCTTCTGTTACCCTTGCCTGCTCTGGCAGTGTAGTCAGACTCCACAGCTCTATCCTGAACCTTCCTCCTTTTATCTTTCCTACCTCCCTTGCATAACACCATCCATTCTCTTGGCCATGAGAACCAACTCTGAAATCTGTGCCTACAGCCCACAACTCTGACCCAAGCCCTAGATCTGAAACCATTCAGATGTCCTATAGATGTCCCAGATTTACCCTTCCAGAATCTAACTTCCCACTTTGAATTGGCTTCTTCTCCTGCAGCTTGAGTTATGCAGAAGAGATCATCTCAGAGGCAAAAAGGGAGATGGTTTGAAGTTGAGGATATAATCCAGACACCCTTTCACGTGCAACTGAACAGAAAGGAGCAGGGGTGAAGGCTAGGGAGCTGGAGGGAATACAGATGAAGCCTTGCATTAACTCTCACTATTTTCATGACCATTAATCTCAGCTGGACCCTTGGTGCTGCCTTCCACTCCCTTTCCTTGGTCCATTCATGCACTCTCTTACTATACTTTTCTTTCTTCCTCAAACCCCCAACACCTCCTCCCTCATGACCCTTTACAACTGCTGACCTTCTAAAGCAATCAGAATAGAAGTTCCACAGATTCCCACATCTACACTGCAAATATACCCATATTCTTTCTCTTCTCTCTTGTTACTGTGAAAGAACCATCTCTGCTCTTATCGAAGGCCAACTCCTCCCTATGTGCACTATATCCCAACACCTCTAGGTTGCTCAAGGCTATCACTTCAGCAATTCTCCCCTTGATCTCCTGAATTTGTGATTTTCACTCTTTAGTAGTTCATTCCTACTGCTATATAGACATACTGTTAACTGATAACATTTAAAAAAAATCCTCTTAACTCCACCTGCACTCTGTCTATGGCTTCAGTTCTCAGCTCATTTTCTTAGCAAAACTTCTCAAAAAATTTGTCTCTACTTGCAGGGAGGCTGGGTGACTCAGTTGGTTAAGCATCTGACTCTTGATTTTGGCTCAGGTAATGATCTTAGGATTGTATGATTGAGCCCAGTATTGGGCTCCATGCTCAGTGGAAAGTCTGCTTGAGATTCTCTCTCTCTCTTTCTCTCTCTCATTCTGCCTCTCCCCCTGCTTGTCCTGTCTCTCTTGCTCTTTCTTTAAAACAAATAAATCTTTAAAGAACTTTGTATCTACTTGCTGTCCCCAGTTGTCTTTTGTGCTCACTCCAGTCAGGTTTCTTCCTCCATCACTCCACCAAAATCATTCTGTGTAAAAGTCACCAATGACCTCCATTTTGTTAGTAAAGTGTTCAGTTCTTATTCCTTATCTTGCTAGACTTATCAGCAGCAATTAACACAACTAATAATACTTCCTAAAATACTTTCTTCACTTGGTTTCCATGACTTGACCCTCTTCTGGTTGTCCTCCTACCTCACTAGCTGCTCCTCAGTTTCCTTTGCTGATTCCTCTCTGTGTTCTCTGATCTCTGTGATCCCTGGGGTTCCATCTCACAACACTTTATTGTTGTTGTTATCTGTACTCATTCCCTTGGTGTTCTCATTCAGACTCATGGCTTTTTTTTTTTTCCAGACTCATGGCTTTAAATACTTTTTTTTTTTTTAAAGAGAGGGAGATAGCGCAAGCCAGGGCTGGGAGGGATAGCAGGAGAGTGAGAGAGAGAATCTTAAGCAGACCCCCCCACCCAGATCAGGGAGGCAGATGCAGGGTTAAGGCTGGGCTCCATCTCATGACCCTGAGATAATGACCTGTGCCAAAATCAAGAGTTGGATGCTTAACTGACTGAGCCACTAAGGTGCCCCTCATAGCTTTAAATACTAACTATACAATGATGACCCCCAATTTGTTATTCCCAGTATGGACTTCTCTAACTTGTAGGCTCCTACTTCCAAAATGAAATCCTTGATCTTCACCTCCAAACCTACTTGTCCCATATTCTCTCTTATCTAGAGAAATGGCAATTATATCCTTGAATTTCCTCTCTCTCTCTCTTAATCCTTCTCCCCCTGTCCACCTAATTTGTAAGGAAATCATGTTGGTATTACCTTCAAAATATATCCAGGATTCAGCCAATTCTCACCATTTGCATTGCCATAACCCTGGTCTAGGCAGCATGATTTCACATCTGAATCATTATAGTAGTCTCTTCTAACTAGACTCCCTGTTTCTGCTCTATACCTCTACATTATATTTCCACACAGAGCCATGAGTGGACCTTTTGAAATGTGAGTTATGTCAGTCTTCTATTTAAAGCCCTCATTGTTCCTATTTCACTTAGAGGAAAATTAAAGTCCTTACAATGGCCTGCAAGATCCTCTCTAATCAGACATGGATCCCCATCCTGTGATGATGATCTCCAACCACTCTCCCCTTTCACTTACTTTGCTCTACCATAGTAGTCTCCTGGCTCTTTCTAGAATATGCTAGTCATATTCCTGCTTAAGGGCCTTTTTCCTTGCTGTTACCTCTGCCTGGAAGGATTTTTCTCCCATGTATACATATATAGCTTGTTCTCTCAGTGAATGAAAAGAATGAAAACCATGAGTAAATGATAAACAACCCCTTGAAACCCTCATAACACCTAAGCCCAATAAAGCCCTTCTTCTATGTCTTTCTATAAACTCTCTTTGGGAAGTTTTATCTCTTACCTAATTCTAGCTGGTTACTGGCAGAGCAACTGCAGCTGGTCCTGGAGGAAATAGATGGGCTGTAATCTGGCTGGTGCTCACCAAGCCCTGAATCAGGCTACACCATGCAGACTGGATAAAGGGGTGGCAATTTTTTCTCAGGAATGTGATAGCTGTCTGTTCTCTGACCAAGTCTTATGCTTGGGGCTAGCTACCTGGAGAAAGCATCCTGTTAACTACTGACACAAAAACTCCAAAAACGCTAGCTGTACCTCTGCCTCCTGGGCATCACTGAATATTCTACTGGAAACTCAAACACAACATTTCAAAAATGAACTCATCTCTTTTCCATCACCACTGTGAATCTATTCCTATTCTTGACTTCCAAGTGTCTGTTAATAAAATCACCATTTTTCCAGTCATCCAAGCTCCAAACTTTAGATATCTTTTCCCCATACCTTCTTCCACTTTCATGCAGATTGTCAGGTTCTGTCAGTTCCATCTCCATGTCATTTCTTTTCTCTGGAATCCTAGAGCCTCATTGTATCTACTTGACTATAATCATGTTCTAAATAATTTTGAGAGCTGCTTAGGAAATTCCCTCAGCAAATTGCCGTGGAAGTTGTGGGATGCAGGTGGGTAATTGTCCATTTAAACTACAAAGCTAACTTAAGTAGAAACCCTATGAAAAGATTAGAGAAGAGCACCTCCTTTTCATGTTCTGAACCTGGCTAGGAATGGGTAATGCAGAGCAAATTATAAACTTCCCCAGAGTATTGAGATTAGATCAGTAGCCCCATTCCTATTTTATAAAAAGTCCACTAAGGCACATCCAACGCTTGTGAACTTTTGTTTCCTTGTCTATAAAGAAGAGGTAATTCAAAAAGATGAACTCTCAGCTTCCTCTTGCTCTGACAGTGCAGGGTTCCAAGCCTTTTGCTCAAACACACACTTCACATCAGGAAAAAAGAAGAGAGGGGAACTAGCACTTATTAAGTACCTCCCATGTACCAAACTCATTATACCCATTATGCAGCTTAATACTTACGACAACTCGGTAAGAAAGGGATGCCTGTTTTATAGCTGAAGAAGCTGAGATTCAACCAAGTTAAATAAAAAATGTAGGATCATATGCTTAATAAGACTGGGCTTGATCCCAGGTCCCTTTGCCTTGAAAGCCTGTTCCCCAGATCAAGATGTAGAACTTGTCCCTGTGATTTTTCACTTAGGTGCATTTTTTCAGTCCCAAGTTACAAAATAATTCATTTTCAAGCTAAGAGCACCGAACCAATCATCTAACCATTATATATAATCATTTGAATACCAGAGCTCACTTTTCCTTTCCTCTTATTGTCCAATTCATTTCAAGCCACATATTGTAGTAATCCTGAAGTACGGTGTTCCCTTCAGGGAAAAACATAATTGTGCAGAGCTTTGTGGCATGACCAGGATTAATTATGGAGAAGGATAATTAGAATTTTAGGTAAGACCATTTATAACATCATTCAAATCAAAGTATTGGCAGCATCCTCAGAAAGGGCCCATTCCCTTCCCTCTTCAACTATAATTAAGTGCCTTTTCTCTGACCCCTGGAATAATTCTGTTGGTAAAGCCTACCTTTAGGTGAGAAAGTTTAATCATACCCATTAGGGTCACATCTACCCGTTGGAAGGTAAAAGAATCAACCTGTTTACTGGGCACTTGGAATCTCCTCAGGTGCCTCAACTGGGTTTGGATGATTTTTTTAAAATTACCAATGATGAATTAAAGCTATTTCTTTCTTTCTTTCTTTCTTTCTTTCTTTCTCTCTCTCTCTCTCTCTCTCTTTTAGTGTTCAACGATTCATTAGTTAAAGCAATTTCTGTAACACTGTAGAACTGTGAAACATTTACTAGTTTAGAAATGTAGTCACATATCTGGAGTTCTGGGTTTCCAGTTCTGTTGGTAACAAACGTTTTGATTGACATAGGAGTAAAATATTTTAAGACAATACTCTTTATTAATGCCTTTTCTCAGTGGCATTACCCAGCAAAATTCCTAGGGAGGGAGGCAAAGAACAGGTAAACTTTGGTGAGAAGAGGAGAGGTTATGGAGTTTGGGCATTGGTTTCAATTGCTATAACTGAATTAGGCTATTATATCATTCTTTTTTTCTGTATTTCTAGGACTAGGTCCTTCTTTTCTAGATAGTTAGCAGATAGGCCTGTACCGTTCACTGAAAGGGGAAATGGATTGGCAATTAAGAGGTGGCATGATGATGATTGGTGCTTAGAAATGCCTTCTGCTTGGAGGAAAGAGGGTATACCTGAAGAGAAGGAAGCTCTCTTGAGTCTTAACCTTGAGAAGTAATGTGAAATGCCACTTCTTTACTGTATCACCGTCTGTAAAGGAGTATTTGAAGACTGGTGGACTTTTTTTTAAAGGCCCTTCAGTAACACAGAGGTAACCCATGTATGTAGGCCTGCTGTGCCTATTAGCGATCATAGCCCCACAGGGGTAAAAAGCACAGTCAAGAATCGATGAGGCACCCACATTAATCTATGAAGTGCTGTGCAAGATTTGGTCCTAAAGAGAGGAAAAAACAGACGGGAACAACAGTAGTCCACATCTGTTTGGGTTTGGAGGAAAGAGATAAGAACATCACAATGAGAACTAAATTGATACTCTCTGATGGGATTAAGGAGAACAATCAGGGCTTTCAGAGACAAAAGGATATGGCAGCGGGAGAATTGAATGATTCACATATAAAAGGGAGCATGAGATTAGTAATGACTCAGAAATAGCAGAAAGCCAGAGCCGTTTTGAGATCAATCTTTTGAAAGGAGTAAGATAAAATATATGTATATATATATATATATATCCTTGACAGTTTGAACATGTTGAAGGGTTGGCAGGAATCAGTATAGACCAAATTTCCCCCAAGCCAACTGCTTAATTTATTCTGGTTGTTCTGTGATATACTCATCCATATAATTAATTGCTGCTGTCTGTGCTTTCTAGACGTTTGCATATTGCATTACTCTGTTTCATTCATTTTATTTAATAAAAACCCTTATGCACCTGAAACTGGGGTAGAAGTTAGGAACACTTAAAAAAAAAAAGAACTGAAGACATACATGTTTCTTCCTCTCAAGGAGTTTGTGATTTTGATTTGGAGACAAGATTTTCAGTCATTATACGATTTAAAAATCATGGTGACACAGAAATTTTCTTGAAAAAATTGAAGAAACTAAAAATTTCATGACTTAAATTGTCATTTTGGTATGTTGGCCCTGAATGAGCATGTCTCATATTATTTTCTCCAAGGAAATGGACTGAGTTGTAAATTTAGAAGCAAAGGGGTCATTGGGAGTTAGGATTCATCATCTGGGAGATGAATCCTCAGCTGGCCACTGCGTGGATGGTTATGGAGGAGGGGAAAAGTAATAGGGATAGATGCAGAGGCAGGGATTGCAAAAGGTGTACTTGGTAGCAGTGAATAGAAAGGTTTGACTGGAATATAGGTTTCATGTTAAGGAAGTAAGTGAAGGCTCTCGAATGTCAACCTGAATGTGCAGATTTTAATTCTATAGGGCTTTTGGGTAGAAGAATGGTATGATCACTTTTATTGGTCACTTAAAAGTATAGCATATCCATTACACACACCACAGGGCCTTTGAAAAGACTACATTTTCAGTTGAAACAAATAAGAGTAAGGAAGAGTAAAGTGTTTAGGGCTGTTTTCTAGATTTTTTTGTCTTCCAGGTCCATGTGGCCATTTAGAGCCTAAAATTAATATTCACAGTTGAAGGCAATAAGCGTGACACTCTCCCTGACCTAGGTGTGCCACCTTAACAGTTCTATACTCAGGTGAAATCTCATGACAAAAGAGTTCTTCCATTTAAGATTTGCAATGCCTATGGACAGTCCTCATCTAGTTATAGCAACTTCACAGTGATCTTAAAAACAGGAACATTCCCCCCACCCATCATATGAGGAAAGAACTTTCGGTGCCTAGAAGCATGCGTTTTTAAAGTCATATAGCTCTGGGCTGATTGGACTCCAATTCTGTCACTTCCTACTCGGGACACTTACGTAAGTGTTTTTGCCTCTCTGAACTTCAGTTTCTTTATCTATAGAATGAAGAGAAGTGTTCATACTTCGTAGAGTTTAGGATTAATTAACATCGTGTATGCAAACCTTTCAGCGTGGTCTCTGGCATATAGCATTCAGCATTCAGTAAGTGTCATCATTTATTGAAAATAGTGAGAGTTTTGAGTGCATACTGCATAGAAGGTGGAAGAGTGGGTAGTTAAGATAAAAGTATGACTTCTGGAGCTAACCTGCCTTGACCCCAATACCAGTTCCACTTTGTGACCTTGAGCAAATAACTTCACCTTTCTATGCCTGAATCTTCTTGTCTGCAAAAAAAGGATAATAATGGTAATTATGGCATTGCATTATGAAGGTTATATGAGTAAATACAAGTAAAAAGTGCTAGAACACTGCCTGGCACATAGAAAACCTCAGAAGGTGTTGGCTGTTATTACATGTCAGGCACTAGACTGATGGTTTTACATGATTTTCTCATCTGTTCCTTAGATGACTTATGAGGGGTAGATATTATTATCCTCCTTTCATAGAAAATGAATTTGAATTGAATTTGAATTGAATCTCAGATATATTCTAGTTAGTAATGTGTCTTAGACACTAGTGTGTCTAAGGTCACACCAGTAACAAATAACTCAAATCCAGGTCTGTCTGACTCCAAAGCCTCTGAGCCACTTTTCCATGGTAGGACTTGCTTATCATAGAAGGGGTGTTTAGGTGTGGTACACCAGGGGCTGATGGGAAGGAAGGGGTGAGGGAAGGGAAGGAGGGAGAGGCAAATTTGATGTCAGATATATTGAAGTTATGAGGCTGGAGGGGACTTTCAGAGGAGAATATCTTCTATTCTCGGTGGAAAGATGTGTTCCCTTTAGAAGTCAGTCGTCTGTTCTTAGTCTGTGCTGTAAACACTTCAGGGGATTTGCAGAGCTTAATTAGAAAACTTCAGCAGTATTTTAAAATAGTAATAACACAAACTTCTTTAAAGGGCAAAAAGCTAGTGAGAAGAAGTTGTAAAATGAAGAGCAAACCTCCTGACTGAGAAAGGTCAGTCATGCCAAACAAATACAATATCCAACAGGAAGCAATCTGCAATTCTACTTTTTGAGATTTCTTTCTTTAGCTCCAGAAACCTTCCCATAATAAAACAGTAATAGTCCTAATAGTGAGATTATAACCATAACTAGAGCAAATAGAATGCATATCATGAGCTAGACCCTGTTTTACATGCTTTACATATACAAACTCGTTTAATCCTCACAACAGCCTTATAAGAAAGATCTTATTAGGGGTGCCTGGGTGGCTCAGTGGGTTAAAGCCTCTGCCTTCAGCTTGGGTCGTGATCTCAGGGTCCTGGGGTTGAGCCCCGCATTGGGCTCTCTGCTCGGTGGGGAGCCTGCCTCCCCATCTCTCTCTGCCTGCCTCTCTGCCTACTTGTGATCTCGGTCTGTCAAATAAATAAATAAAATATTTTTTAAAAAGAAAGATCTAGGGATCAAAGGAAACAGTCAAGCAAACAAAGAGGCAACCCACGGAATGGGAAAAGATATTTGCAAATGACAGTACAGACAAAAGGTTGATATCCAGGATCTAAAAAGAACTCCTCAAACTCAACACACATAAAACAGATAATCATATCAAAAAATGGGCAGAAGATATGGACACTTCTCCAATGAAGACATACACATGGCTGTCAGACACATGAAAAAATGTTCATCATCACTAGCCATCAGGGAGATTCAAATTAAAACTACATTGAGATATCACTTTACACCAGTTAGAATGGCCAACATTAGCAAGACAGGAAACACCATGTGTTGGAGGGGATGTGGAGAAAGGGGAATCCTCTTACACTGTTGGTGGGAATGCAAGTTGGTGCAGCCACTTTGGAGAACAGAGTGGAGATTCCTCAAGAAATTAAAAATAGAGCTTCCCTATGACCCTGCAATTGCACTACTAGGTATTTACCCCAAAGATACAGATGTAGTGAAAAGAAGGGCCATATGTACCCCAATGTTTATAGAAACAATGGCCACGGTTGCCAAACTGTGGAAAGAACTAAGATGCCCTTCAATGGACGAATGGATAAGGAAGATGTGGTCCATATACACTATGGAGTATTATGCCTCCATCAGAAAAAATGAATATCCAACTTTTGTAGCAACATGGACGGGACTGGAAGAGATTATGCTGAGTGAAATAAGTCAAGCAGAGAGAGGCAATTATTATATGGTTTCACTTATTTGTGGAGCATAACAAATAACATGGAGGACAAGGGGAGTTGGAGAGGAGACGGGAGTTGGGGGAAATTGAAAGGGGAGGTGAACCATGAGAGACTATGGACTCTGAAAAACAATCTGAGGGTTTTGAAGCGGCGGGGGGTGGGAGGTTGGGGGAACCAGGTGGTGGGTATTAGAGAGGGCACAGATTGCATGGAGCACTGGGTATGATGCAAAAACAAGGAATACTGTTATGCTAAAAAAAAAAAAAACCCAAAAACAAAAACACACAAAAAAAGAAAGAAAGAACCATAAAAAGGAAAGAAAGATCTTATTATTATTCCCATTTTGTAAATGAGAAAACCGAGGCATAGAAAAACCAAGGAATTTATGAAAATCATACAGCTTATAAATGGCAGAGCCAAGATTCAAACCCTAGTACTATGACATCAGCATCTGTATGTTATACATCACATTATACTGCTTTATTGGGACATTATCTGTTATTAACACATGAGTTAGGTCTAGTTTTTCTGCTTTTTTCCAGTATGATAGCTGTCCAATAGCTGGGTAGAAAAAATCTTGAAGCCACCAAAATCATATGTGGGACCAGCCATAGAGCTAAATAAAGTTCCATGCCTCCCTCCAGGGGAAGAAGTGTTGGTGTGATTAAATGTGGGAGTGTGCCAGTTAGGCCAACCTGGACTAGCTTCAGAGTTAACTGTGGTCCTTTTGCTGAAATTATCATAATAGATTCTTTTAACAGCTTATCCAATGAGAGATTTTTTTCAAATATTTATGTATTTTAGAGAGAGAGAGAGAGCATGTATGCGGGGGGGGGGGGGGTAGTGGGGAGGGCAGAGAGAGAGAGAGAACCTCCAGCAGACTTCACTAAATGTGGAACCTGACGTGGGGCTAAATCTCACGACCCTGCAATCATGACCTGTGCTGAAATAGAGTCAGACACTTAACCAACTGTGCCACCCAGGTGCCCCTCAATGAGAGAATTTAACATGATATTTAAAAGCACCACCTCTAGAGGCATCCAAACGGGTTCAAATGCAGGCTCTGGAATTTGCTAACCATGTGACCTTGTGTAAATTACGTAAGTTTTCTGTGCATTGATAACACTGGAAAAATTGTGAGAAAACCAGGACCAATCCCACAGGATGGTTGGAAAGAAAAATGAAATAATCAGTTTGAAAAGAAAGTAGTGCAGAGTTAGAACTCAGTTCATTTGACTGTTATTCTCTCCACGGAGCTTTTGGGAGCCTCAGTAGTTCATTTCTGAGTCTGATTCACCAGTCATTCTTTCCTTTTCCTGTCATCTTTTAGAAGGTCTCCAAGGTCTTCATTCATTTGTCTCTATGGATTTTCTTTCCCCTCCATTTGGCTTTCAATTTAAAGTGGACATTTATTCAAAGCAGTCAACCTTTCGACAGCCTCAACCATATTCTTTGCTAAAATGTGTCAGGAAATCCAATCATTTTGCTCAGGGGCAGAAGTGAAAGGAAACATGAACACGAGATTGATGTTGAAAAGGCACCAAGATGGCAGTACCTATTTTCTTAATGAGGTCTTTCCCAAAGTATGGTCTGTGGAACATTAGCCTCATGAGGTCCTCCTAGGGGAAAAAAAAAGGTTTATTTTGTCAAAAAGTTTGAGAAATAGAGCATACTGTACTTCCTTTTTAGAAAGCCATACTGTATGATAGTCTATTACAAACTTTAAATAATTTTACAGGAAGAAAATCAGTTTAACTCTGTCTTACCCAACACTTACAAATTATTTTGACCTCAGAACCTCTTGGAGTGGTAAATTACCTTCATGAAATGGTCATCTCAAAGTATGGTACCAGCAGACCACCCTATAGGTCACTAAGCAGAAAGGCTTACAGACTAAGGTAGGATGCTTGAACCATATAGCTTATTGAATTAATATAAAATGTACAGGAAAAAGCAAAGGAAATAGATGGTTGCATTAACACATGGGATATGTGGCTGTTGATACAGCTTGTCAGTTCATTAAAATTTACCTATTAAATTTGTCATTTGTTTTCAGATAATAGTAACAAATAATACTTCTTGAGTTCCAGGCACTGTTCTACACTTCTTATGTATACTCAACAGAGCCTTAGTTGTGCATATGTGGTGGGGAAATGAATAAAAGTTTCAGTTCACAAAATACACACTTGGCTTTGTCCTAGGTTAATGACTCGAGTAGCTAAATTTTTTATTTATAGTTATCCCTGTAGATTTTAATAAAAAGGAAAGAAATAGACAAAAATTAACCTGCTGGTAGATTGAATACATGCATCTGATTTTACTCCATGAGTTCTCCTCATTTCTCAGGTCCAGTGAAAGCTTCGAGTATAATCCGGAAAAGGTAAGAGTGTTGTACGTAAGACCAGGGAAAGTGAGTGAATCTATGCATACTGAAATCAGAAACCTCTTATTTTCTTCCCCTACTCAACTCTTAAAATGCCGGCAGCCAGATCTTTACTCTGCAGGTAGCTTGGAATCTTGCTAGGAAATCTTACCAGTTTTGGAATAAAGATCAGAGAGATCTCTGACATCAGAGAGTTCACCAAACCTCCTGAAGTGCCTCTAAACTGTATTAAAATGATTCTGTTTTAAAGACATAAAGCCCACAAATAGAAATGGGGGAAAGACAACAATATTTTGGGAGATGGAAAGCAAATAGATCAAGGTCAACAGAATTTTTAAAAAGGCTTTATTTATTTATTTTCCAGAAAGAAAAGGAGAGAGAAAGAGAGAGGGCAAGCAAGGGAAGCAGCAGGCAGAGAGAGAAACAGTCTTCCCACTGAGCCAGGAGCTCCATGTGCGGACCTGGGGACTCTATCCCAGGACCCTGGGATCAAGACCTGAGCTGAAGGCTTAACCAGCTGAGCTACCTAGACATCCCAAGGTTAACAAAATTAGCAAATCTGAGAAGCATGAATTTCTTTAGCCTAGCAGTGGTGGAAGCTGAGAGCCAACCTGGTTTACCCTGCAGTATCATCAAAAGATCAGAGGTAGAGGTACCGTGTACCTCTTGAACTGAGCATAAAGGGGAAGCTATTAGAGGAGGATTCATGGAAAGCTGTTTAAGAAATAGGTCCCTGGATGTTTTCCCTCAATTCCACACTTCTAGGATACTGCCCCATCTCAACCTCAGGAGAAAACTAGAGATGGTAAGACATAGGATCTCTAGCTGTGAGATACCTTGACAAGCTCACAGCTTGCATATAATAAAGAACACATGATTTTGTAAAATGAATCCGAAAGCTAAAACCCCAGGCTTTTCCTGTCTCTAGAGCTATTTGGAAAAATTATCCAAAAGTTAGAAATAAGGTTAAAAGAGTACAGCATGTCATTTTGATGTGATATGGAACACTGTTTAACAAGCCCACCCAAGGATGATTTACTTATATAGGGAAATATATCTTTATTTGACTTTGATTTTTATACTAAGGACTCAGACTCTGGGAAGTTATAAGTTAACTTGCAGGGTGCAAATAATTTTTGCAATAGAGAAGGTAACTTCAAAGGTTATAGTTTGTATTGCCTTGTTGGACATTAACTAGAATACCTAATTAAGCAATCTTATTCTAAAATTGTTTTTTAAATGACTATAGGTCATGTCTAGTTCCTCAAAATGTTCTTAGAACCTGCCTGACCCTAGACTTGTGTGAAAATCTTGTTTTTAATTTTTTAAAAAGATTTTATTTATTTATTTGACAGAGAGTGTGAGAGAGCACAAGCAGGCAGAGCAGCAGAGGGCGAGGGAGAAGCAGGCTCCCCACTGAGCAGGGAGCCAGATTCTGGACTTGATCCCTTAACCTTGGGATCATGACCTGAGCTGAAGGCAAACGTTTAACTTCACTGAGCCACCCAGGCACCCTTGTTTTTAATTTTTTAAAACATTTTATTTTGGCAGTTTCTTGAATGTTGGCAGTCAGACTTTCAGCTCTAGGTAGGAAAATGAGAGTATTTCTTGGGAAATTTGACCAACCAAAAAGAGGAAAACCTAAAAATCTACTAACATTCAGTTTCCCAACAAATGGCCCAGGGAGATCACCTTGTGTTTACAATGACCAATTATTTTATTATACAAAGTAAGACATTTTTGCGAGTAAAAGGAGGCTTCATTAATAATTATCCTGGGGCAGCAGACATAACCTGGGACTCTCCTGGTGATACCAGGATGTATCACTTATACTACTTATAGTGAAGTTCTTGGTCAACAATCTCACTCATGCTCTCCAAATTTCCAGTCAGCTCTTTTGTCTATCAGTAAATGAGCAGAGAGCCAAGCATTACAATGATTTGATGAAAGCCTCCAACTTTGAAAGATAAAGATCAAAACAGAAAAGTAGTTAAAGGCAACAGGGAAGAAATGGAAAACATACAGGGAGAATAAAATCCCTTGTTCCCAGAAAACACTACCATAAATATCATCAGAGAGCTAAAATTTGTATGAAATTT
This sequence comes from Mustela erminea, assembly GCF_009829155.1. NCBI lineage: Eukaryota > Metazoa > Chordata > Mammalia > Carnivora > Mustelidae > Mustela > Mustela erminea. The sequence goes on from NC_045635.1 coordinate 93,559,117, forward strand.
ATTAAATAAGAAGAGGGTTATGTAAAAAGAAAGGAAAAGGAACATTCAGAGCACACACACACACACACACACACACACACACCCCTTGGAAATTTAAAACATAATAATAAAAACAAACAAAAATAAATGGAAAGGGTAGATGATAAGGTATGAAAATCTCATAGAGAGTAGAGCAAAAAAAAAAAAAAAAAACAAGAAGTAGGTTATAGGAGAGAGGTTAAGAAAATCGAGGACCAAAGAGGCCCAACATCTAAATAATAGGAAATGCAGAAAGAGACAGATGTGACAACAGAGAAAATGGAAAAGAAGAAATCATCTGTGAAATAATATAAGAAAAATTTCCCATAGTGAAGACCATGAATTTCCCTATTTAAAGGGTTCAATTAGTATCCAGGACAATGAATAAACATGAGCCCACAGCATGGCACATAATTGTGAAATTTCAGACTATTAGGGGAAAAAAAGAAGATTCCACAGCTTTTGGGATGGGATAGAGGAAAGTCACAGACAACGCATCAAGAATGATCTTGGACTTTTTTTTTTTTAATTAATTTTTTATTTTTTATAAACATATATATTTATCCCCAGGGGTACAGGTCTGTGAATCACCAGGTTTACACACTTCACAGCACTCACCAAAGCACATACCCTCCCCAATGTCCATAATCCCACCCCCTTCTCCCAAACCCCCTCCCCCCTGGACTTTTTAATGGCAAAACAGCAAGCCAGAAGATAGTGGAGCCATGCATTTAAAAAATCTGAAGAAAAAAAATTCTAATTTAGAAACCTCAGACAATTATTAATACTAGGGAAAAATAAGAAGTTGTGCAACAAAATAAAAATAGACAAAGGTTATTATTTTGTTGTAATGTAAAAACTGATCTAAACTAAATATAATTATATTGGGAGTTCAGAGAGATGGGAGATGTGTTTGTGGTTGGTAGAGAAAAGAAAGAGTAGCAAATTTTTCATCTTCTGAACATGCAAATCAATAGATAAGCCTAATATAGAAAACTCAGGAGTTAGCAATACAAGCATGTAAATTTAGAGATATTGAGATATGCATGAAAAGAATCATTGAAAGTATTTGAAAGTGGTTTCTTAGTGGGAAGGGAAAAAGGAACAAGGGAAGGGGAATAGGGACTGTTGTTTGGCCAAACAAACCTTGTAGAATTCATTGATTTATTATAATGGGTGCATGTGTAACTCTGATTAAAAAAATTCAAAAAAGATTAAAGAAATGAATAATCATTTTGTTTGGGTCATAGTTCCAGAAACAATACTAGAGTTTGGAAAATTAAGTACTTGGTTTCAGCTTTGAAGCTTACATTTTGATAAGAGATTCTAGTTCATGAACTTAATTCAAAAGAACCATTGTAGAAATGGTTTTGTCTTTCATAAAATCTATTTTGGCTCCTGGAATGCTTCATTTGATTTTTATCATATGTGAAAAAAAATGTTTTGAGGCAGCATTTTCTTAGATAATGAGCACTTAGGAAGAAAAGACTACTGAATATCTCTTCTGCCACTGTATGCTGTACCATGACATGAACAAGCCATTCACCTTTTTTTGGACATTAGTTTCCTCAGCTTTCAAATGGATATGTTAAAAAAAAATGGATATGTTAAGAGAAGTTATGTCTACTATCATCTAGTGGGTCAATAGTCTTCTCTTCCAGAACCCTGATTCCAATGCCAGGGAGATCTAGAACTCTCTGAGACAAAGACTGATGAAGGTGCAACAAAGAATACCTGTGGATAGTCCATTTTAAGTTGGAATGGAATCTTAGATGTTCAGAGGAGACCCAAACCTTCCCTTAGAGGTGCAGTATTCCCAACAGGATCAGAAGCTTCTTGACTAGGTAAGGATAGCTGTTGAAAATAAAAACACGAAGTTCCTCTAGCAAGCCTACTGCCCTTTAAGATCATATAGGCTCCACTCAACAGCAGAGCTCTCCAGACCACAACTTAGCTCCAAGTTGAGTAAATAAAATCTTCCTTTTGCTTTACATCAAATTAGTTTTTCTGTGCTTCTTTATTCCTTTCTTCCACTGTGCTTTTGTTCTGGGACCCAATTGCTCATCTTCTTGTCATCACCCTGCCCAGAAGATATTTTATAACCTGCTCCTGTGACCATATCTTTTCCAGAAGTTGGCCTTCATCTCTAATCTTTTTTTTTTTTATATATATTTTTTTTATTTATTTCCAGCATAACAGTATTCATTATTTTTGCACCACACCCCGTGCTCCATGCAATCCGTGCCCTCTATAATACCCACCACCTGGTACCCCAACCTCCCACCCACCGTCCCTTCAAAACCCTCAGATTGTTTTTCAGAGTCCATAGTCTCTCATGGTTCACCTCCCCTTCCAATTTCCCCCAACTCCCTTCTCCACTCTAAGTCCCCATGTCCTCCATGCTATTTGTTATGCTCTAATCTTAATTCTCTGCCAATCTAGTATATATCTCAAAAGGATGAGTAGATACTCAATGGAAACAATTTCATTTTTTTAAAATTTTTTATTTTTTATAAACATATATTTTTATCCCCAGGGGTACAGGTCTGTGAATCACCAGGTTTACACACTTCACAGCACTCACCAAAGCACATACCCTCCCCAATGTCCATAATCCCACCCCCTTCTCCCAAACCCCCTCCCCCCAGCAACCCTCAGTTTGTTTTGTGAGATTAAGAGTCACTTATGGTTTGTCTCCCTCCCAATCCCATCTTGTTTCATTTAGGAGAAGAATAAATGAAACAATTCCATTTTTTAAATTTTGTTTTTTATATTTTTGAAAATCCGAGAGGTTCATAGTGATGTTTCAGGATCCAAAGAGTGGCTGGGGTGTGAGGTGGGAGGCAAAATTAAGGTTTAGTTCGTAGAACTCCAGGCTTCATTCTCTTTCAACCGGATCAGATACACACACACACACGTATATACACATATTTACATATACACATGTAGTATATAATGCCCATATATGACTTTTCAGCATGAAAAGTTCATCTTTAAAAGTTTTAATTAAATTTAATTAAAATTTAAAAAGCAAATGTCTAATATATGGAAAAATATTACTTGGACTCAAATCCCAGTTTTTTTCACTTACTGATTGTGATTATCTAACTGTGGGTAAGCCATTTAGCCCTCTCTGAGCCTCATTTTTACCAACTGTATCATGCAATATATATTATGAAAAAGAAGGATCCAAAGGTAAGGGAACATTATTTTTACATTCTCCTTGAACCTTCTCACCCTAGCATCTCAGGTGGTCATAGCCTTCAACAAAACTTCTGTCCTCTGCCCATGCCAAATTTAGGGGTGAACAGACAAGGTTCTCTAAACTATGAGAGGCCAAAGTGCCTTGAGTGGTTGTGTGTGTAGCCCAAAGGAATCTTTGCCTGGGTCTGGCTGTAATCATTATTTAATGGCAAGGTGCCACACTTCTTTTTTTCCTTTAGGGTATGACTCACTAACACCTGGTATCCAGCCTTGTATGACTCCTCTGCTTACACTGCTTAATTCTTGACTGCTTATTGTGCCTCTGACACAAAAGAGAAATGTTGTCCCAGGCGTCATCAATTTAGCATATTTCAGTTGTCTACTCTGATCACAGAGTCACTCCAGAGCCTTAATTCTTAACTGCTGAAAATTAATCTGACACTTTGTGCACTCTTAGATGGAGACAAATGGACCTTGAATAATTTAAAGGACATTTTCTTAAAGCATCCAACGGAGTTGAAATCTCCTGATTTTTCATTTTTTTCTCCAACCTAAGCCCAACAAGCTAAATGACAAATATTGATGCTTTCGTTTCTCTAAAAACAAAGTCTCAGTGTGCATGCCCAGTGGTCACAATGTATTTGCTTATCAAAATTGAAAATCCGTTTTGGGGAGCTTATAACTATGTACCTGCCTCCTCTTGGGTTCCTGACACTGAAGAATGAATATTGGTGTAGCTTCTCCTAAACTATTCAAATTGGCTATAGTTAAAAAGAAGGAGGGACAAGCACAGAAAGTAGATTAGATGAAGGCCAAGGACGATCTAGTAGTTACAGTGATATATGCCTAGGTTTTAATATTAATAGAATTCCTAATAATAGTGTCTTCACAGATTACTTAAGTAACTCTAAACCACAAACCATAATAAACATTGTTCAGGCATATTTTCAATGGATGGATCTTTCCTAAATTTGGCTCATCCCTTAGAAGATCCAGCAAAATGTTAGTCTCTGAGGGTGGGTTTTATTTTGTATGTGTAGGAGTAGTTGTCTCTTTTTAACCCAGCATTCTGCCAAATTAGGACAAACCTTCTGGAAATAGACATTTAAGAGCCAAGGAAGAATTGGGAGAGACTGAAGGAAGAAGATTAAGGAAGAATGATAGCCATCACACTGGTCTTTAATATTATTGATTGCCATGGCCCAGTCCTGGGTCCTCTCCTCTTTTCACAGTACAGTCCTTTCTAGTTGACCTCATCCTCCATTCTCATGGCTTTAAATACCATTTTAAGCTCATGGATCTCAAATTTCTATCTCTAAGTTGATCTGAGCTCCAGACTCTACTATGCAACTGCCTACTTGAACAGTCCAGCTTGCATGTCTCCAAATCATTTCCAAATCAACACATCCCAAACTAAATTCATTGTCTTCTCCCATCTCTGTTGCTACATATTAGGTAACAAACACAATATTAGGTGTCAGAGATATAACAGTAAACAGGTTTCTGACTTCTGAGGTTTACATTTTATTGATAGGGAATGATAACAAAAACACAAAGAAATAAGTAAGTCCAAATTTTTTTAATGTATAAAGTGTACATTAAGTATATGGAAGCAAAGTGGGCTAAGGAGATATAGAGTGATGGTGAGCATACTGTACTTAATAGGATGTCAAGGAAAGTCTCTTGAAGAAGTTTTATTTTGAAGAAGATATTAATTAAGAAAAACTTAAACAAAAAGAAGGAATAAACCATGCAGATATCTGGGAGAATATTCACATGAATCAGAAGTGCAAATGCCCTGAATGTGGATATACATGGTTTGTTTGAGAAAAAGCACAACAGCTGGAGTAAGAAGCCAAAAGAATAGTTGTGAGAACTATCAGAGAGGTAGCCAGGAGCCTGATCATATATGGGCTTGTAGGCCATGATAAAAAGAATTTGATTTTCATTCCAAGTGTGATAAAAAGTCATTGTAGAGTTTTAAGGCATAAGTTGATCTGGATTTTGGAACGATCTCTAGCCCACCATGCGGAGAATAGACTGTAGGGGGCCAGAGTGGAAGCAGGGTGTCCAGTCAGGATGCTATTGTGGAAGTCCAAGGGAGAGATGATGGTGGCTTAGATTAAAGCCATAGCAGTGGCTATAGTAAGAAGTGTTTAAAAACACTCTGCATTTTGTAGGTAGAGCCAATGGACTTGCCTATCTAAGGGAATGGCACCACTTTCATCCTTGCAGTCTGCAAGCCAGTAAACTAGGGTTTATTCTTGACTTTTTTCTTTTACTTTACCTCTACGTATAATCTATTGTTAGTGTCTGTTGATTCTCCTCAGGTGAAGACTGGGAAGAAGAGCATTCCTGGCAGAGAGAGAAGCATGTAAAATGAAATAAAATGTATAGTAGGATCAATTAAAACATAGACTATTTCTCAAGGATACTAATTGAAAAATAGCATCTAAGATTAAATACCACTGCATAGGATGACCTTGTCTAACTCCTCCCTCAACCTCAGTTACGTGAATCCCATTTCATCCTCCTATAGTTCCTGTCATTTTCCTTCACAACCTTATCACAAATTGAGGATACATATCTAATCATTGGATTATTTATTTAATGTTTGTTTACCTCACTAAGCTAAAGGCCTAGGTGTAATGCAAGGACTAAGTCTGACCTTGTATCTCTAGTGTCTAGCACAGAAACAGGCTTATCGAGTATACTCAGTGTTTGAGAAAAGAATACATGAGTGAGCAAAAAAGATTATAAAGAGAATGCTGACAATCTTCTATACGTGATTTAGAGTACTGACAAAGAATGAGATTACACATAAAAAAAATCTTGACCAAAATATTCTTAAATCCTAGAATAAGTCAAAGAGTAGTAATATCACATTTCTTACAGTCAGCAAACAAGAGATTTCCAGGTACTAGTACAAAATAGATTTGTTCCTACACAGACTAAATGGTTTCTAAACTCCCTTCTAGGAGTATAGGTTTCTGAGAAGTATAACTGACAATCCATTAATCTAGGGAGCATTTCACTGACTTGTTGATTTCATAAAAATATATTAAGTACCTACTCTGTACTAGGCACTAGGCTAGGCTTTGTGGACTCAATATTGTTTCACAATCTCTACTCTCAAGGGGCCTGCATACCAGTGAGGACATTCGTTTGAAAGATATGTATGGTATAAGTGGACATGATTTCTTTCTTCCAGGTGTAGGTCCCAAGTGTGACATCTTAAGGACTGGCAACAAATTGGCCCATACAGTTGTCAAGGTTCTTTGAGAAACAGATACCAAGATGATATTTAATGTCCAAGGATTTCATTAGGGGAAATCACCTGTGAGAGAAAATGGGGAGAAGGCCACTAAAGGCTAGGAGAGATGTTAGATCACAACTTACATCTGACCCTGAGTAAAGGGGACAGGGAAAGAAAGTCCATGCAGTGTCCTAGACTTCTGAGCATTCTAAAGAAGGGTTGGTGAGGCCTTGGGGAGTCAACTATCAGAGGGGTCCTGTATCTCCCAGGGATGGACCTGCCTTAATTTCTTTGCCATACTTAGTTGGGAGTAGCCTGTAGGGAGTGTGACTTGGGACAAATGCTGTGATAGATTTTGGGGGGCAGCACCTAGGGTCCTTGGTCAATTATGCTTATTGTAGATTCCATGTTATGGCTGCCAAAGCCCACTACGGAGTGATGATGATGTAGGTAGACCACAAATATTTACTTGGAAAATGTACAGTGAATAGATTCCCAGGGATAACGTTAGAAGTCAACTTTTATGGAAGACAACCAAAAGAAATAGTGCAATATAAAAAATTAATTACCAGATTGCTAGTGAAAGAAGCACTCAAGCTTAGCTCTCCTGGGTCTATGCAGATACATGTATATAATTTCTTTATACTGGTGTCTATTTTTACTGACAATCTCTAAAGATGGTGCTACCTACTTTGTTGAGGATACTGCTGTAGCTATGATTGATACTGAGCATTGTTTACTCTCAAATGTGCTCATATTCAGCCTTCCAAACCCCATCAGTCAATTAGACAGCTATTAGTAAATCCATAGCAATGAACGCAAATGGGAGTGAGTTGCTGTTTTCTTTATTTTCCTCCTTTAACTCTATCAAACAGGATATGCTAGATTATGCTGCAGTTAGAAGTAACCTGAAAAATTACAATGGCTTGAACTGGCAGACGTTTATTTCTCACTCCTTGTGAATTGGCTGGGGCTCTTCTCTATGCCATCCTTATTCTGGGACCCAGGCTAATTGAATAGCCGTCATCTATAATGTTGCTGCTCATTGCTACAAAGGGAAAATAGCATGCAGTATGTCTTAAAACTTCCGCTCAGAAGTGACATATGTCTCATTACATTGCCCAAACAAGACAAATGTCCAAGCCCTGACTTCAAGGGAGAAGGAAGTATTATACTTCAGCAGGGAGGTGATCCTTATGTTAATGAACACTACTGTAGAGTCTGGAAGTTCAGTCTGGACAGTCTTGCCTATATCCCTGCTACCTAGAAAGTTACCTGGCACATAATTGGCGCACATAATTGAATGAACGATTAGAACTTAATCCTGAACCTGTGAGGCCCTTCAAATTCCTAGCATCTCCTCATTTCATCTCTTGAAATAGGAATTATCTAGCCTGAAAGTACAAAAGGAAAGAGGTATAAGAAACCAGCTGGATTGGTAGTGAATGATCAGGGAGCTTGATAGGTCCTAGGCAGGAAAACCCTTTCATGAGTTTGGCAATAAGGGAAGTGCTACTCATGTGCCTGAAAGATTACAGTTTCTAGGCTTGACTCAAAAAGTGTCCTCCAAGTCAGTAAGTGAAAGCCAACATTGAAAGTTGAAAGCCAACATTGTGGCAAACAAAAACTGAGGATTACAGTGGAGATACTGTGGATCTAAAAGTATTGTAAAACATAGATTTTGCCCTTGGAAGCTCATAGTCCTACTGGAAAGACAAAGCATAAACAGTAAAAAATAAATAAATAAATAAAAATGAACAAGTACTGTGTAATGGAAAGAACATTGACTTAAAGCCAGATCAATCTGGGTTTGAAACTTGGATTTATTACTTTGGTTTGTATGATTAGGACAAAGGTTTTAACCTTTCTAAGTTTTTTTTTCACTCATCTGTGAAATGGATGATAACGGAGCCTGTGTCACAGAGTTGTTGTGCATATAAAATGGGATAATGTATGTCTCAGCCTAGCACATATTTAGCAGACAAGAAATAATAGCTAATATTTACTGAACACTTACTATGTGATTATACAGTTCTAAATGCTTTGTATATATCTACACACATACACACTTCCAATATTCATTCCAAGAATATTATATAGATACCTGATATATATATACTCCTTTAATCTTTACCACAACTTTGTGAGGTAAGTGAAACAGGTACTATTTTTATCTCCATTTATAAGTGAGAAAGCTAAGGCACAGAGAAATTATGTAGCTCACCCAACATATACAGCTAGTAAGTGGGAACTCACTTTTAAACTCTGGTAGCCTGATCATGATCTTCGGGGCTGTACTCTCAATCACAACGCTATGCTGTAAGTAAGCATGGAACATGCAGACAATAGTTACTAGTTAAGACTATACATGGCATAAGTGTATATGTCAGAGAATAGTAGGCTATAGAACTGGAAGTTAGGTCAGGAAATATGGTGGAGTATTAGAAATACTATGATTACTAAAGTTATTGTCTTAGAATTCAGTGAAGAGTAAAATATGCAAGCTATTATTATAATGAGTAACTAGAGAACAATTTGAGAGTAGTTATAAACAACTGCTATATTTCTTGGCAGAGATTGGGGTTTTAGGGTCTTCAAAAAAGGAAGGTGTGTGGGGCGCCTGGGTGGCTCAGTGGGTTAAAGCCTTTGTCTTTGGCTTGGGTCATGGTCTATGGGTCCTGGGATCCAGCCCCGCATCGGGCTTTCTGCTCTGCGGGGAGCCTGCTTCCCCCTCTCTCTGCCTGCCTCTCTGCCTACTTGTGATCTCTCTCTGTCAAAATAAATAATAAATCAATTTTCTTTTTTAAAAAAGGAAGCTGTCAGTACAGAGTCAAATTATGAGGGAGGTCTTCATAAAAGAGGTAGAATCTGAAGATTTGAATTTTTCAGATAGAAAAACAAGCTAGCGGGGTACCTGGGTGGCTCAGTCTGTTGAGCATCCAATTCTTGATTTTGGCTCAGGTCATGATCTCAGGGTCATGAGATGAGCCCATGCTGGGCTCCACACTTGACAGGGAGTTTGCTTGAGATTCTTTCCCTCTGCCCCTCCCCACTGCATACTCTCTTGCTCTTTCTCTTGCTCTAAAATAAATAAATCTTAAAAAAGAAAAAAAGAAAAATGAGCCAAGGCACGGCATATGGAGAGGTGATGACAATGACAAATAGTCTTGAATGAAGAGGAAGGATTATCTTAAGAAGTCACATTAAAATTTGGTAATGCAATAATAAAATGAGGACAGTGGCATTAATACTTTTTAAAGAGTTTTGCACATTCCTGTTTGTATCATTCAGTAGTGTGTGGTAGAAAGAGCACTGGACTGAGAGTCTGTGAATCTATTCCCATATACCTCTGCTGTCACATACTAGCTGGATAGACTTGGCACATAGCTGACCTATCAAATAGGCAGTGCAAGTTTGATTTCTGAACCATTTTCTTCAGAGAAAGAAATTAAGTGATTTCAACCACAAACTACATGACCAGTTAGTGGTATAGGGTAATTCTGACTTCTCGTCTAAAATACATTTCTTTTTCATTACATTTTCAGTAAGACAGCTGGGTGACAGCACCATTTTATGGGAAGAGGACCCAAGATAGCAACATTTTACAAAAGGAAGAGGGGGGTGGAACCAGCTATGAGTGGGTCTTTGCATGGGAGAAGGGTATCAGAAAAGGGCCCTGAGTAGTACAGAGGCAGCATGAGGGTCCAAGAGGTGGGATAGGTACCCAAGAAGGTTGCAGGATGTAGAAAATGTGGAGAATGCCACTGAGCAAATTTCTTTCCTTTCATTTTGACCAGGATGAGAGTTCACTCACTTTTATAGTGTGCATTTGCAAAGAGGATTTGAGACAAATTCATGAATATAAATATGTGTATATGCACACACATGCACACATACACACACATAGACAAACACAAAATGGTGAGGTGGTAGGGAGAAAAAGGAAAGAGTGATGTTTGGGATTGTTTTCAACAGAAATATTGGCATGTAAAAATGGGGTCCATAGATCATTACAAAACATTATAAGGCAAAAGCCAGAATAAACACCATTCACCAGAAAGTACTTGACCTAATTAGACACCTACTAGTTTCACCAACCACCTCTTTCTATCTTTTCACTCCTGCTTTATCTCCCTAGGAGCTGGACAGCCTCCTCCCCCTACTTCTCCTACACTCACCAGTTGCAGCAGAGTGATTTCTGGAGAAATTGAATTCATTAGGATTTTTATGGATAATTATAGTTGCAATATGCTTGGAGTCATTTTATTAAAGCAGTTATGAGGTAATTAATCTTGTCAATAACCTCTGGAGTGAATGTGCATTTTCTGTATTCTCCACGCTTCTTGCCTCTGTTCAAGTCTCTGAAAATATTCAGATGTGTTTGCTTCTGATGCTTCCACCCCATCCAGACTGAAAGCCAGCCAGGAGCCCAGACCATAATTATTTTCTTGGCCAATGAAAGGGATATAAGACAGAAGACCTTTAGTTGTCCTTTGCTTTTTTTTTTTTCCTGTTCTTTCTATTTGAGAAGGAAAAACTACCTGTGATCTGGTATCTCTCTATAACTCCTTCTCCCAAAATTAGGAGAACTGACAATTTTTCTGGATAATAACTAGAAACGCAAGGGCCTCTGAAGCCTCTTCCCCACATTGAATACCCATGCATCTCCATTTCTAATAGCACCCAATAAGTAAAAATCTGAATGCACAGTACTATGAAATGTGGGTGCTTAGCATCACAATTATCAAAAGATGATTCCTTGCTCAGAGGTTTCCTTTAAATGGGCATTTATACAGGATCTAGTTTATAAAACCAACTATATTAAAATTCCATAAAATGAAAATTTTGGAAAATGCTAGTTTGTTAAACTCAAAATCAAACTACATCTCAGTATTTCTTTTTGTTTGACGATGAGCCGACCTCAAGATTTTACCCCGAAATATATGGAGCAAAACAGCTCAAACCATAATATATGTTCATTCAATAAGAAAAAAAAATCTGAATATATGTTATATAATTTAGATATATGTGTGTATGTCTATGTGTGTGTATATATAGTTTTATATAAATATATAATTTTATAATATATATTATATATCAATATATACATAATATATTAATATATAATAAATACATAATATATTAATATGCATTATGTATATAATTTTTTAAATAAGACCTTACTAGAAAGCCAAACATTCTTTAAACAGAACCAACTGTTCAGTAACTCACTGACTTTCAGTCCTCAAGTTATATCTGACTTCCCAAGAACACATCTACAGTGTAAAGAGGGAACCTTTGCTCTTCCTACTGTGCTTGTGAAAGCTTCTTTCCTAAGAATTGCTAATGGCAACACAGGCAGCCTGCAGAGAATCAAAGGACAAGCCAATCTGGACCTCTGGCAGCTCTCTGATTTTCTTCTTCTTATAACTCTTGTTTTCCGTGACTCAAAGGAAATGTCAGGGATGGTCATTGTCTATGAGGGCAGGATGGCTAAAGAGATAGATATGACAAGCTGGTCTTCTGTTAGGAGGGCTTTCATCTTCCTTCCATAGGAGTCACAGAGGGTCTCCATTAACGGTCCCCAACTATAGTCATATACCTAATTCTGAAAACTTGCATTCCACTAATAGACATGTTCCTCATCTTCCCCAACTTTTGCTTTATGCTTGCCCTTTAGTTTCCAACTCTAAAGAATGGGGCATCCATTATCTGTTCAATTTGTTAAAATGAATCATATACTTTCGTGAGATTTCAGGGATGATATGGTTACCTGCCAATATTACCTGCATACTATCTGCTCATAACTTTTATAATCTTAATCAGTAAGAATGAGGTGACAGTCTCCATGCAGTCACGTGAACAGCAGGGTGTTTGGTGGAATTATGCCTACCTTGGAGTGGAACCAAAACGGTTCTTGGTTAAAATTAATTTTCTTTCTGGTGCTAAAAGCAATCTTATTAATTAAGAATATACCAGTTTCTAATCTATAATATTTGCTGGTCATAGAAGTGTTTGTAAGGTTATATTGTTTGTAAAACAGCTTCCCAGTTTCTGGACATGGAAATAGTGCCCACAGGGACTTGGTGGTTGTTCAGAATTTAAGACGTGAGGTAAATGGTGACTTGGCCAAATTCCCTAACTCTATTAGTTTTGAGCAGAAATTCCAGAGTCAGTTTCCGTATGTGCTGCCCCATTGGCTAAGTGTCTAGGACTAATGGATAGGTATCAAATAGCAAGTACTAACACTCAAGAAGGCTTACTGGGATAGTTCTTCCTAAATAAAATAAATTTAGAAGTGAGTCTTTGTTTCAGCAGTGGGTGGGTCTTTGACCACTTTGGGAATGACGTAAAAGTTACTAATTCTCTCCAGAGAAATACCTATATGCACACATTTTGTAGATAATTATGGAAGGTACACAAATCTTATGAGAGCTGGTTTAATTAATCTTATACTAATGACATAAGCCCAAGCAGGCTTGGGACCCACAAAATAGAGCTTTGGGAAAAGAGGGCAGTGGATCAAATATTTGCAGTGTGTTCTAGGGTTTCTCAAAAATAACAACCATTTGTCCCTCAGAAATTTGCATATCTGTCACATAGTTTGACATCTTATGCTACTTTTAACCCTGATACTTTGACTCAGTCTTAGTCTTCTGAGAATATATACCATGTTAATTGTAGCTTCCCTGGTGTGTTTTACATGGCTAACATCCTAGGAAGTTCAATTAATTAGTATTAGCAAGCTCAATACCTGGTCTGACTGCTGAATACTAGATGAACCTCTTTTAGAGAGAGCTCATATGCATTCTAGTATATCCAGCAGTGTACCAGCCAGTCTGCTAGCGGAACATGTTTCATCTACTGTGATTAGATATTGCTACAAATACTTTTTTATAATTTAACTTTACAACATACTTTCTTTTGTCTTTAAGGGCTACCTTAAAGCTAAGGGCATTCAAATCTTAGTATGTCCATGAGTTTCAGTATGCCTATGTTTCACTATAGAAGATTTTATGGAAGCAACACAAGAGTTATTTGCTCCTCAAAAGTTACTTCATTATTTTTAAGTTCATCCAAAATGATTTTGGGAGCTCACAGAAACTTTGAAGTAAACCTCTCGAGGCAAGAGCTGATGAGCTCTTTCATCTCACTTTTATACAATCCCACTACTGAGACTTTAAGCTCTCCATTTGGTATTGTTGCCTTCTTCATCCTACTAACTTCCCATCTTCTCTCTGGCTTCCAGGGCATTATGATTTTTGGTATTTCCCAAGAGGTTCCTTTCTTCATGCCCACTTGAAATATAGACACTCAGCTTCTCTTCTCTTCAACCTGTTGCTCTTAAATGGTTTCAGTAAGCCCTAATCTTCAAAGGGTCAAACCAAGTGCATCTTTGACCTTACTGCAGAAGCCTGCCTTCTACGGGCAGGACACAGGACTATCAAGGGCCACAGGGACAGTCCATCCATGCCAGTGGCACACAACAGATCGTACCCATTCTCCTCCTGTCCTTCCACAACTCCAAGCCTCAGAGACAAAGTCAGTATCTTGAGCTTCTGAGGTTTTACGGCCAGTCATTTTCAGCTGTGACTAATGGGCAGCATCCTAGAAAAAGTGAGTTTAATGGATCTATTTCCATTCCTGCCTTCATTGTCTATAATGCCAAGTTCATCAGGCACTCAGAGTATAGCTCATTAAATTTGCCTTCTTCCCCCCCCCCCCAAAGGGATCACCGTGTTATTTGTATGGAGTGTTTTATATTGAAGTACACAAAGATTGTACCCAAATGCCCCAATTCTGAAATCAGGTAAGCGACAATAATCAGTTGAATTTTACATTGCTGAATATATTACTGAAAAATGTTGCTGAAATATATTCTTTATACTGGACTGAACTATGTGGCTATTTCCTTGCTTAGCCTTTATCACACTGCAGAGGGGTAGAGGATGAAAAGTGCTTTTCCTTCAGAGAAGTCAAGGCCCTGTGGGGGCAGCTGCCAAGGCCTGCCTTATAGTATAAAACTATCTTACCCTTGGGCCTTCCTTTCCATCCAGCCTCATCTTCCATCACTTCCCTGTGTACCCTAAAACTGGCCACACCAAAGGTCCTGAAGTTCACCAATCCTATTATTCCCTGAGTTGCCTTAGTGCCTTAATTCATGCTACTGGCCCATTTCCCCTTTACTAGGTTAATAGTTATGTGTATTTTAAGACTCAGCTTGAAATTTGGTTCCACTCTAGAATTCCTGGGTGCATTGCATCTCAGGAGTTATGGCAGAATCAAATAAGTCCCTTTTAGCTTTATTCCATTTTGTATTTCACTACCCCTCTTACCTTTTAGAGATACTATGAACTCCTCCTACCCCTCCCCTCAGCTTTCAATATGAACTCAGAGTATCCTTCCCTATTTTCTTGCTTTCTTTTCCTTTCTGGGTTTCCCCCGCTTAAGAATCCCTTTTCTTTGCCTTTTCTTCCTCAGCTTTTCTTCTCCCTAAGTTATCCTTAGGTTAAAAAAACAGGATTTGAGGAAATGGAAAGACTGATTTTGACCATCTTTGTTCCTTTTCTAGTGCTGACTGCCTTGTCTTGCATTCCAGTGAACTGTCACTGTCATAAGAATTCTAGAAGAGAATATAATATCCTCCATGTTACCCATTTTCCATTTTTTTAGTTTTTATTTATTTAACATCTTAATTTTATTTTGTTTTTATTCCAGTGTACCAAGATTCATTGTTTATGTACCACACCCAGTCTTCTGTGCAATATGTGCCCTCCTTAATACCCACCACCTATTTTCTATCTTTCCTCAGTCCCAGGTGGAATTAATGGTTTTCTCTTGTGTGTGCCTATAGCACGGTACAGAGACCATACTATAGTTATTGGTTTCTAGGTCTGTCTTGCAGCAGACAGAGGATCTCAAGCTTTTTTTTTTTTTAAATGTAATACATATGTTCATCTACCCTAGATTTTTCATGTACATACTCCAATTAAACAATATAGAAAAGATGAGCTGTGGGTTCTGGAACACTCCTGTCAGGACAACTCTAGCTATAACTCTATCTCTCTCATAACTGTGACCTGGCTGGGAAATGCTATATTAGATGTAGGATTTCTTGAGGACTGGGCCCAAGACTTTATCACATCTGTATCTGAACTATGTGAGATTGAGTAGGTGTCTAGAAACATGTTGATTGGTTGGCTGATTGGGTAGATGAAATAAGACAGTATAGTGCTTTAGAATCAAACTGCTTGCATCTCAGCTTTGCCATTTACTTTCCACATGATTTTGGGCAAGTAATCTTACTTCTCTGGGCATGAGTTACCCCAAACATTAAGCATGGATAATATCATATCCACCTTCGACTATTTTTTGTTTGTTTTAGCTCACATTTATTGAGTGTCTATTATGTACTAGACACTGTCCTCATTGCTTTACATGGATTAACTCATTTAATCCTCCTTCTGAGGATTAAATAGACTAATCTTCCCTGTGAGGATGAAATGGAATAAAGCATATAAACTGTGTAGCTTATAGAAAATGTTCATAAGTGTTACTTATTATGAAAGAGAGACAACCTGGGCACAGCTATGATGTTCTACCTCTAAAACACAGCCTGAAGAGCATTAGAGTTTCAGCCTGGCTCTACCTCTCCTATTTTTATAAATTAGGCCCCCTTTTCTCAGGATTCCTTATCATCTGGGCAACTTACTTTAAGGTCTTAGGTTCTTATTCTTAAGAGTTTTCTTTCTACAGGATCTCCCTATATTCTTTATACCCCAGGAACTGGAAGCAATGTTTGTATGGATGGATGTGTGGTCTGGGACTCAATAATTGTTCCTCTACATAATGGCTGGCTTAGTGTTCTTGATCCCAGACTTTGCCTGACTTGGATGAGCATGACTGCTGCAGCCCCCATGACTGACTGCAAACCCCAACTCAATGAGAAGTAGGGTTCTTCAGGAACCCTTTACTGTGCTAGATCCCAGAAGCAATTTGAGCTTCCTGCATGGTACTAATGGTAGAAGAAGCTCTTTAATACACCTTCAGCTGATGGCTGCATTAACCAATCCTCTATGAAACAAACTCGCTGATGCCCATGATACTCTGGTCTTTTTGAGTCATGTAAGTGGGCTCAGCTGTCTTTGAGTCACTGCATTCCCAGTACTTTTGTGCCCTTTCCCTTTTTGCAGACTGTTCTTGCTAATCACAGGACATTCAAGGCAGGGCTCTCACCACCGGCTTTTTAACTTCAGATTTTGAGAGTTGTTTCCCTCAGTCCTTTAAACACTACTTTTTCAACTGGTAAATTGAGGCATACTAATATGCTCTGAGTGAGTTATAGGTGTCCTTCCAAGTGGTCTGGTAGATACCGAAGCAGTCAGAGTCCATCAGTAGATTTTGCCTCTGGTTATAAACAAACTTACCATTCTACTTAGATGCAGCATACAAACTGTATCATTTTTCACCTGTGCCATGGCCTGGAAAAACCAGGAAGTATTGTGTTTAGAGCATTAGTTATCAAATGTCTTTTTTTTTTTTTTCCATATACACTATGGAGTATTATGCCTCCATCAGAAAGGATGAATACCCAACTTTTGTAGCAACATGGACGAGACTGGAAGAGATTATGCTGAGTGAAATAAGTCAAGCAGAGAGAGTCAATTATCATATGGTTTCACTTATTTGTGGAGCATAACAAATAGTTATCAAATGTCTTTTAACTATGGAGCTGCAATGTATGAATCAGGTTAAAAGTGAATCTCCTTTCTTAATACCACTGAACTGCAAGCTTAAAAATATTTAAAATGGTAAATTTTATGTTATGTGCATTTTACCACAATTTAAAATTCTTTAAAAGGTGAATCTGCTTTGAGCAATATGGCAGCCAGGTAGTGAAAAATTGGCATCTCTTTCAGCACCCTCTGAGGGCTTCAGGGAACACAGCTGAGAAAGCATTGCTTTAGAGCAAGAATTGGAGGCCTCATTTTCCCTTTGGGCTCTGGTGTTTGCAATAGTGGGTCAATCTGGGAAGACTGCCTTTAGCAACTCTGCAATGGAGCAGAGTGGTTCCTGTGCCTTCCCAGTGGACATGTTTACTCTTCCTGACAGTGTGTACTCTATCAGCCTCCTTGAGCACTCAGTGCCAGTATAACTCATCCCTGCCTTTCCCTCCCCAACATGTAGAAAAATCCATATCATAAATATGTATAAATATTTAGTGAAACGGTTTTTCATTACCATGTACCATATATAGACAGTATGGTGTGTGTATACACACACACACACACACACACACACACAGAGTATGGTATATATATACATACACACGCAGGATGGTATATATATGGTATATATGGTATATATATATGTATATATATATATATATATATATAAAAAATATATAGCACAAGATAAAATAGTCAATCTTTTTTAAGGGTATAAAATTAAAGGGAAAAAAAAGCCTCTTTCTGCCCATTTCTAGTCCTATGCCTCCCCGGGTAGAACTACTGATAACAATGTTGTGTTTTTTGTATCTATACGTCTTTCCAGAAAAATCTCTGCACATTAAAACCATGTACCTAAAGTACAGTCCATTTTACACACGCGATCTTGCAGTTTTCTCTTTTTACTTAATAACATATCTTGGTAATCACTCCATATCATCACTCAGTATTCTACATCAGGCTTTGTAGCAGCTGAATAGTATTTCACTGAATGGTTGTGCCATTTTATTTAATTAATCCTCCAGCAGTAACATTTAGGTTGCTTCCAGTTTGTTTGAGTAACAAAGAATTTGAAACATGTTCAATATTTAGAAAATACATTAACTCAACTTTATGTATGCTATAGTATGATGTAGTCTATTAAAGGGGATGTAAAGCACATTCAATGCCATGGCAAAGTATTCACTATGTCTTTTTACTGGAATAATAAGTTACAAGTTAGTTTGAATAGTTTTTACTGTGCTGTGTAAAATCTATGAGCATGCATGCATAAAACAGGTATGAAAGAATGTGCACTAAACTGTTAAGCTCTTAACAGAGGTTCTTTCTAGGTAGTTAGTGACAGAGTTTCAAGTATTTTTCTCCATTTTGCATAAGCATATTTTCTAAGTTCTTAACACTAGATGTATACTGCTTCGTAACAACAACAAAAGATTCACCGGTACCCTGTGGTACTGCAGCCACACTCTCCTGTCCCTACTGTACTCATGCCACGCTACTTATGGTGAAGAAATAGGTAGCCAGAACCAGCTGTAGGGGAGGAAAAATAATTTTCCCTCTACCCTTCCAGATTCTTGGCTGAGACCCTCCTGTAATAAAAGACAGATTAACAGGAGAAAAACAAGCAGAAGTTTAATAGCATGTATACCTCCCACATACAGAAGAGACCCAGGAAAGCTGAAAAACTTCGCCAAATGACCCAAGCCACCACCTTAAATACCATCTGCAGCCAAAGACAAAAGATGTTGAGGAAGGGAATGGAGAGCTGGTTATGGGAGGTTACCAGGAAAAGCACTGTAAACAAGGATAAGGTTATTATGCACATTTAACTCATTGCTTTCCCCACTATAAGAGTTTCTAGAGATTTGGTCATCTTCCTCCTTCTGGTACAGAAAGAGAGACACCCTTACAAGGGGGAGATTTTAAAAATTAATATAAATGTCCCTTACAAAAGAGCAACTTTTTCCCTCAGTTTTCAGAGCTTTTCCTATGACTGCTGTTTCTTAAAAATAATTACCTCAAGATAATCCTTACACCAAAGAGGCATATGTGGTGGTGGCATATTCTGCTCCCCCTCACAATGAACCTGGGTTTTGCACTATGTGAGCTCCCAGTCCAAGCAGTGAGAGGACAAAAGGCATCCACACCAGAGAAGCCAGAGACCAGTGCAGGGGAAGCGGGAACTGACAGCTCTTTGAGAACTCACACATACAGTGCTGAGGGGGACCTAGCAGGGAGAACAGTCATTGAGGAGTAAAACAAAAGTTGGCGAAAGCTTCAAGGAGTTAAGTAAATTGGGCTGAGTAAGAAAAACAGTAGGATTTATACAAAAGCCAACAGGAGGAGGGTGGGACTTATTCAAGTCCTGACAACAGTTGATAAGGCAGCAGCAGTAGGATCTAGTGTTTTGTCATATGGACTGGTTTATTAGCTAGTCATCAGTGGTGTGGTAAGTGACTGAGATCATGTACTCTGTAATCTGACACACTGAGTTCAAATTTCAGCTCTATCATTTACTGGATATTTGCCAAGGTAAGATAGTTAACCTTTCCAGCTCTTAGTTTCCTTGTCCAAGGGACAATGGGAATTATAACAGTGCATACTTCCTCAGGTCACTGTGAAGGTTAATTGAAATGATAGATATTGATAAGAACCAAAATTCAGAATGCCAGGGTGCCTCAGTTGGTTGAGTATTCTACTCTTGATTTTGGCTCAGGTCATGATCTGAGGGTCTTGGGATAGAGCCTTATGTCAGGTTTTGTGCTCAGTAGGGCATCTGCTGGAGATTGTCTCCCTCCAACTCTGCCCCTTCCCCTACTCCTTCATATTCTCTCTCTCTCTCTCTCTCTCTCTCTCAAATAAATATTCTTTAAAAAACAAAACAAAACAAAACAAAATTAGGGCACCTGGGTGGCTCAGTGGGTTAAAGCCTCTGCCTTCGGCTCAGGTCATGATCCCAGGGTCCTGGGATGGAGCCCCACATTGGGCTCTCTGCTCAGCAGGGAGCCTGCTTCCTCCTCTTCCTCCCTCTGCCTGCTTCTCTGCCTACTTGTGATCTCTGTCTGTCAAATGAATAAATAAAATATTTAAAAAACAAAACAAAACAAAATTAAAACAAGTAAATTTTTTTAAAGATTTTATTTATTTGACAGAAAGAGATCATAAGTAGGAGAGATGCAGGCAGAGAGAGAGATGAGGAAGCAGACTCCCTGCTGAAGCAGAGAGCCTAATGCGGGGCTCGATCCCAGGACCCCGGGATCATGACTTGAGCTGAAAGCAGAGGCTTAACCCACTGAGCCACCCAGGTGCCCCTAAAGCAAGCAAATTTGAAGATCTTATTGGCTTTGTTAATCCATCATGAATCAGGCAGCATCCCATCTAGCAAGTAGAGGGGAACTCCAAGTTGTATAAAATGGTAGTTTTTTTTTATAGGAAGGATGTGGGGGGGGGAGTAAGAAAGTTATTAGTAAAAGAAAAGGTTTGTCCCAGGCAAAGTCACTTTCCTTAGAAGGAAGAACAGGAGGTCTTATCATGCAGATGACCTCATCTTCCTTTGGAGGATGGAGAGAGCCCATCTGGCAGTTTATTTCACTGGAAGGGATCAAAAAATCCCTGGCTACCTGGTTAAGACTATATTTCTGGGAGAGGTTGAAACTACAATTAATTGGGTTTTAAGCTTTGGTTTGATGATTTGACTTAAGTGACACCATTTTGTGCCTTTGGTTTTCTTTTCAACAATATAGTACTATATAGCACAGTGCCTGATTGGCACATAATGAAGGTCCAACATTTGGTAGATATAATTATTATTGATTCTAGTAAAAAATACGTCATAACATTTAAAGGCTTGGCCTAACAGTATTGATGAAATCATGTGCAGGACGGGCATAATTTTCAGAAGCAGATAGTTTTCCAAGGTCTCTGGCATGAGGTGTCAGAAAACACTATAGCCTATGGAACCCAAACAGTTATCTGAAGTTCGGGTTTTTTTTTTTTTTCCAATTAGCCAACATATACTACATCATTAGTTTTTGATGTAGTGTTCAACAATTCATTAGTTGTGTATAACAGCTGGTAAAGTTTTAAATGAAAGAAGAGAATCGTGTATAGGATGGTAGTTGAAAACATTGGCTTTGGACTCAGGAAGGTTCAAGTCCCTGCTCTGACACATGAATCATGCGATGTTGGCCAAGTTTCTCTTTAATTGTAGGCCTCAGTTTCCTCATCTGAAAATGGGATTAATGACACTATCTACCTCATAGGGTTGTTAATATTAAGATTCATTGTGATAAGACAGGCAAATTGCTCAGTGCCTGCTATTCAGTTTATGCTCAAGTCATTCAGGAAGAAATATTTGTCAAGCATTTGTGATGTGCTGAGCTTTGTGCTTAGACACTGGGACTACATTGCTGAATGAGACAAATGGGGAAGTTTCTCTTAAGTTTTCAGTAAATGAGAGCCTACCATTACTACTACTATATAGTTATTCCTTGCTATCTGACCTTTCACTATCCGGACAATCACTATAACAAGTTACAAAAATGTTTACCTAAAATTCTCTATTCATATTGAAAGCCCTCAAATGAAACATTTGAGCCATATGGAAGTCCCATCTGAAGGACATAGAATGTACCCCTCTCTGAATAAGATGGCATCTTGTGTTTCAACTGATGTAAAGCATTATATGAAAGATATCACTATCATTTCCCCCACATTTTTCCCATTTACCCCTCTGTGAGTTCCAGTATTTGCTTATGTAAGGTGCTGGAGGATACTATCAACCAGGGCCCATGGGGAAGCATCTTGATAGTCTTGAACATATCATTTCATTGTTTATTTGAATTACAGTATATGTTCATTGCAGCTTAAAAAGGAAATATAATTTGTTTCTGAGATTGTAAATTATTGTATACCATTGTATAATTATACATTGTATAATTGTATACATTGTATATTGTATACATTGTATAATTATACCATTGTATAATTGTAAATTATTGTATACCAAACATAAAAATACTTATTGAGCTTATAAAGTGTTACCTAGTTAGATATTGACATTTTAAATGCTTTATATTATTAACAAATAATTTTTGAATTAATATATGGTTATTTAAGAGTGTTTAAGTAAATAATTAGGAGTGTTTTAGAAATATTTAATATTGGTTGGTGCTTTGGATGAATTGGGAATGTATTGTTATTTTCTCATTCAAAGCAATGAAATATAAAGTGGCACTTAATGTTAATTCACTATATAACATGGTCTGAATAATGTTTTACATTTCAATATGCAGGGGTATCTGTACTACAACCACCACTACAATGTTGCCTCCACCCACTAACTAATGCTGAGAAAGTAGTAATTGTTACCTACTACCCTCCACCAACTACTGACCTCAGAATTACATTTATGATCTTTACAGAAGCTAATGCTGCTCTCTTTCTCTTTTTTATTTGAGTATGGTTATGCAGTTTGGTGTGGAGCCTAGTCCTCAAAGTGAGGGATCTGGACCTTGTTATGGCTGATGTCCAAGGAAGGCTGCCTAAAGATAATGTTTACAACTCTGGCTATATCTTTTTGTGGCACTGAGGCTGTGCTAGGAAGACAGCAATGCCCAGAGCCAACGGTATTTAGCAATGGTGAAGGAAACTTCACATGGAAAGGTGACTGAGATGTCCTTCTTCAAGTTACCAGCCTGTTCTCTCTCTCTCTCTCTCTCTCTCTCTCTGTGTGTGTGTGTATGTGTGTGTGTGTTTATAAGGATGTTAGCTCCTGGGGTACTGTAAAGGTCTGTGGTTGTTTTGGAAGGCATTGATAAGCACCTGAGTGGATAGATGTAGACCACAATTCTAGTTTTACTACTGATTAAAAATGTTTTAAAGGAACCTATTCCTGATGAAAGGACCAGAAACATGTCCCCTAGTTAAAGAAGTATGGCGAAACACTGTACACAGTATCTTATGGAGATGTGGTCAACATATGAAAGACCCCAAGTCGTCCTGCAGTAAAGAAACCTGATTACTCTTTGCTTACAAGAATTCTCCCACATAATGTTGATTCACAGAATTATCACCTGTGTGGCAGCCCACTGAGCAATATCCCACAACACGTTTTAGAAACACTGTCCTATGTCTTTCTAGAATGAGATATAATAACTGTTAAACTTCCTGATCTGCCCGTTATTGTCTTACTTCCACCCACTCTCTCCTCATGCTTCTCTTCCTGCACCCTCCTCTTCCAAATCTCCTTGCCTCTCTCTCCTCACTTCACTTCCACACACACTGACACATTACTAAGGAATTTGACTGTCACCAAAAGCATTTCAAGAATATTTTTTTGTATCAGGAACAATGCCAAGGGCTGTCAAAAGGTGAAAAAAAAATATACCCTTCCCCTCAAGAGCTGTTAGTAGATCCTATATCTGGGTTGGCTGGATATACAGATTCTTCATAACATAAATAATCTATATGCAAGCAAATGGCTGAACACATGGCATGTTCATAGAGGGGATGAGGAGTAGACATAGTGAATTATAGCTACACCTTTTTCAGTACCAACAACTTGCCAAATACAACTCAGCAGGGGAAGAAGAAACACAATTGTTATTCCCTGTATAATATATGCCATTGTACAGCCAGTGCTGTACTTTCAGAGGGACATTGTGCAATTTTCAGATTTTGTCACGTGCGGCCTCCTTTGGAAAGCGGCACAAGAATTAGGGAGTTTGGTTTCCACTGCCAGCTCAGTCATATATTTGCTGTGAGAACTCAAACAAGCCACTTGGCTTCTCTGGGCCTTAGAGAAGGTTGCATTAGATGACCTAGAGTGGCCTTTCCCTTCCTGGTCTGAAATTCTGTGATTGCTCTGACGAAATTGCTGCCCCCTTGGTGGTGGCTTTGGGTGAAGAGAGGTAGGGGATGTAGCAGAGATACTTCCCTTCAAAACCTATTGCTGGTTTTCAAAAGCCCCTGGCCAAATGTCTTTGGGAAGGAAGAGAAAGATAGATTTGTAAGTGAGAGCTGATTGTGGGTGGGTGTGTGTTTGTGTGTCCATCTTGATACTTTTCACCCTCCCCCTAACTACAACAATGTTCTGCTCAATGAATATTTGAATTTGAAGCACATTTGTTCAGTTCTCATTTACATTCTGGGAGTGTGCTAGTCAAGAGAACAATGTGTGACAATTAAATAACCATAGCAATCACTTATCTAGAACTTAGACATAGTCAGGGCTCCAGGAGAAGAACCTAACATGCATTATCTCACTCAAGCCTCACGACAATCCTGTAAGGAAAGTCAATTCTAATTATTCTTATCTTACATTACAAAGCTTAGAAAACTAAGCTTTGGAGAGATTCCATGACTTTCCCAAGGTCATACAAGTTATTGGAGGAGCAGCTTTCAAACATTACCAGACCAATCACAGAGCTCTTAACTAGCATGTTTCTCTTTTAACTAGATAAAACAGGTGGCCTGGAAAATAATCAGTTATGAAGAAGGGAAGGATGGAAGGAGGGAAGCAGAACCACTTTCCTAGGTTGGGTGAGCCCTGGGTTTGGCAAATATTTTCTGTCTTATGCTAACTTTGTGTAGAGGCATTGGATGCAGTGAAGACCAGTCTCCCTACAACATTTAGCACTCCCTTCCACCTCTGTTGGAAACTGTACTCCCAGGGAGGCTGATGGGAGAAAAGTGGAAAGGCTTCTGCAGTGGCCACATCAGGAGGCTTGTCGCAGTACTATCTGTACACATAACTGACCAAGAGCTAAATCCTGAAAGATGAGGAACTTGTCCTTAGCATTTTTCTGTGCTCCTTTCAAGGTCCTTTTCTTTCTTTCCTCAGCATCTATTAGAAATCTTGTGTGCATATACCACCTCTGGGATCCCAGGTCCCTTCATATTGGCACTACCATCCTCAAAGTGCCATACTCAACAGTTTCCAGTGCTCCGGATCTATTCGTCCTCATCCTCCAGTTGAAATCTGATCCTGATAATAGCCAACATTTATTAATTATTTTCTATGTGTGGGGCTCTGTTCCAAGCATTTACATGCAGTATCTCATTTAAGTCATTCAAGCCTGTTGGCAGGCACTTATATTGTGTCCACTTGACAGGAAGGATGCTGAAGTTCAGAGTTTTACTTGTTCAAGTTCAGTCACCCAACTGGTAAGTTGCTGAGAAAAACTCACACCCAGGTTTTTGTAACACAAAAATCCATGCTCATGGATGTCCACTAGTCCATATTACGTCAGAAATAGCATGTTAATAGCCTACATCCCCAGTCTGCCTGGTTGGATGTTGCTTTCCCATCTGAGGAAGTAACTTCATGACACATTTTTTCTTTACAGGGTGATCACACTGCAAATAATCTCCTTTCAATGTCTTTGTTCTATTGCACAGACCCTATAGGATACACACAATTTAAGATTCCTCAGGACTTTTTTTAAAGTATTCTCTCACTTTTCCATTTCTCTCTTCAATTCATGTCACCCAAATTCAGCACATTTTTCTAGCTGCCTCCTGAGTTTACATTCATACATGATCCCCACTGTGCCCTAACTTGGTTAGTTTAAACTTTGAGAACTGTTAAAAGTCTCTTAATCTTGCCCTGATATTTTTTCTGTTGCTCTTTCATCATTGTTCTCTCAACAAGAACTGCATGCCATCTTCCCTTACAATTCTCTTACTGGCTTCTCTATTTCCTCATTGCCACACAGAGGTGGATTCATTTGTTCCATATTTCCTTGTGATCATAGTCTCCGCCTCCAGTGGAAGGTTTTCCCTAGTACTCTTAGCTACAAGCGAAAGTAGTTTTGGGGAGTGACTGAGATCTGCGGGGGCCTCTAAAATACATTTTGACTTAAAATCACACCATTTTTTGCTAAAACTCCAGGATTTGAATGGGTTAAGCTGGTTTAGAAGCCTCTAAAAGGTCTCAAATCTGCTATTTAATGGGGAGAAGGTAAATTTGATACTTGAGCATTATTCAAATATAGCAAAGTAAATCACCTGCTACTCTGAGACAAAGTTAGGATAAGACTTGGTAGCTTTTTTTAAATGATCTTCTTATTCCTTGGTTGGATATTCCCAATACCATAATGAATGCAGATATTGAAGGCAAACACATAACTAACAGTATATACAAACTGATGTTGTGAAAAATGAGCTATATTGTGGGCAAGGTCCCACTTTTCCTCAGTACATAGCTTCACAATATTTTATAAGTAACTATTCTAGTTCTCTGGATAAAGGGCTAGTAAGTAGGAAATTTGAGGACAGGTTGAGCATAAGGGAAAAAGAGCATCTTTCTTTTTTTCCTGGATACAAATCACACCTTCCTGGTCTGATTTCCCCATATCAGATGGTCTTTAAATTCTCTCTGTATGTTCAATATCTGTGCAATGTGCCTATTGCTTCACACATACTAGACATTTGGTAAACAGTGGTTGTTTAAGTGAATGAGCAGATTTGGGCAGCAGTTGTATGTTGATTGCTTGTTCTGGATTCATCATTCAATGTGCTAGCTATGCTGTTTTTACCAGGGAATCATTGGGGCCAGTACACCCAAACCCTAGGTAGAGTAAATCACTTCACGTGGTATGGAAATGCAGGAGGTTTAGTATGATTCTAGCAAACCAAAACTTCTTCCTGCCTTTAGAACCCTTTAAACCCATCTCCAAATACTATCATATTGGGGATGAGGGCTTCAACATATGAATTCTGTGAGGGGTGCTATTCAGTCTATAGCAATATCTAGTAGAAAAGACTCAAATTTATATAACTTCCTCTGTTTTATAATAAAATCAGAGATAACAAAATAATTTCAGTCTTGAAACATATCACTTTGGGCTATGACATTGCCCATTGTGGATATTTTTTCCTTTTCCTCTGCCCAGGGGTAATCAAAGTGATGTTTAGGAAGCACTGCCAAGGATGCATAAGCTGCTCTGGTCTGAATGGCGCCACTTGAAGTTGTGCCCTGAAGAAGACTTAAGGTCTGCAAAGTTGTTAGGAGTAGGCTATGTGTGCATGTGAATTAAAGAAATAGAAATGAGTGTGATAAGGCTGAGAACAGGAAAGCACTGAAGGAAAAGAAGGGGCAGAACTGAGAACTGAGAAGCTGGGTGCCTTGATGATCCTCTTCCTCAGTTTCAGTTTGTTGAGGGGAAGGCTAGCCTTCCTGTGACCTCTTTCCCAGCTGACTTCCTGATGGAAACATAGACTATTAGCTGTACTTCTAAGATGTCCTCAGATGAGTTTTAGGGAAATAGGTTGATCACTGGATCCCAACAGTTTTTGTTTCTGACAGTAGGAATGGGGAGCACTGGACAAGAATTCTGATTCAGTAACCTTGTTTAAACCTTCTACAAGGCACATGTGGTCAACGTCATGGGAAGTTTTTCTTCCTCCCCTCCATATTTAGAAAGCAATATGTAATGAGCTCACATTCCTTCCTTTATACCATGTAAGTCACAATTAAGTACAACTTAAAAGGTGTTCTCCATCCATTAGTGTATAGGATTTCCTGAGTTTTGCTTTAAAATCTTCCTTGTAGGTACTCTGGCCTGTCTCCTAACTCACTCTACTTCCTTAATTTGTCCAGTTTTCACATTCACTTCCTTTCTGTCCCTTAACTCCCTTTTGGTACTTTCATAGACACCTTCCCCTTTAGTACCCCTGTACATTTAAGAAGACTTCTTGCTCACCTCAGAGTGTTTACTGTGACCTTCCCAACCCAAACCAGTTTCTTATAAGTTTCATTCACTAAAAATAATTAAAACTAGATATATGGTACCTTGTCCACAACAAATATTACGTTAGTTTATGAATGAACTCCTTCCTTCATAAAAACCAATTAAAAATAAAATTAAATAAATAAAAATTGATTCATTCTCTTAGCAATAATATTAACAGTAGCAAGGACAGCCACCATTCATTGAGCACCTATGGTATTACATTTCTTTTCATATTCAATCATGCAAACAACCTTTTATGTCAGGTATTGGTATTCTTATTTTAGAGTTGATGAAATCAAGGCTCAGGGAGATGAGATTTGCTCATGGTTTCTGCTAGAAATAGTCCTATACTCAAAAACATCTCTGTTGTTAACTTGGTACAGAGTCATTCCTTGGGTATATAATTAAAATGTTTATATTCTTGAGATAAATAACCGGTTAGTTTCTTTCCAGGCAGCAAAGTGTAGTAATTGAAAGCACAAGTCATGGGACTGGACAGATTTGGGTTTGATTCATGGCTCTGTTGGGTGACCTTGGAAAAATCACTTTAACTCTCGATCTTTGTAAAATAAGGACAATAATTCCCATGTAATAGTGTTATTCTAAGAACTAAATAAAATGGTATCTGTAAAGTGCTAACAGAGTAAGTGTTCAATAAATGACAGCTTGTCATTAAAATCTAAAATTTGGGTTGTAAATGATATAGATCCTGCCAAATAAAGAGCAGAGATTAACTTCTAGCTAGAGAAAAAGTTAATGCATTTTGGAAAAAACATCAGGACTCCTGGGAGAACTTTGAAAAGATTTCATAGTTAAATACTGTGTTCTTTTCCTTATGGAATGAGGCAATATGTTTAGAAAATAATTTGACTTGGTTTAAGAGATCTTGCTGCATAATTTAAGTAAAGCCCAGTTGAGTCATGGTACCATCTCTCCCAGTGTTATAATCAAAGGAAAACAAGTCTCACATCAAACTAATCAAAGAGCAGTTGATATCTTCACAGCAAGCTCTTTCTAAAGTCAAAGTGCCCAGAACAGAGTACATTGATAAGGAACAGAGAGAGTTCTTCAAAATCTCTTTGGCCATTTCCTGCTCTTGCATTTTCCACACACCACAGCTGCCCCCAGGTGTTATTTCTCCTCAGCTCTAACTCCCTAAATCTTTCTCCCAAATGAAGCCCATGGAGACACTTGTCTTTCTGTTCTCCCCCACCCCTCTTCCCTAGATCAGTTCTTTGTTGTATATTTTTTTTACCTAAACTTCTGAATCAAAAAGAAGAGGTGAGAACATGTTCTTAATGGCTTGACCATAGTTAGGGAGTGTAAGCATTTGTATGGGGAGTGCAGAGGAAAGTATAGTTTGGGTAGTAGATTGTGAACACTTCTCATTTAATGGCTTCTAGATTTGGAACAATTTAAGTCTATTGAAATTAATATTTATTAAAAATATGGCTTCTCAGACTAAAAAGTACTTTTTTCTCTTTTGGATAGGAATTTAGCAATTCAGATATGGAATACTGACCTTTAAAACTGTTCTGATTGGTAGGTATTTATGTTTTTTAGGAAAGCATATTTACCTTATATAGTTCAGTCCCCACAAAAAGAAAAATCTCAAAACCTAGGTTCCAGAGTTATGGTGGTTGGGGAAAATATTAAGATGGGTTTTATAATCAGAAGATAATAAGATTTGTCTTCACAAGAAGATAATAAGATGGTAAGAAGTTTGGAAATCTCTGATGTGCTTCCAACCTTACATATGATCTCATTCAGTCCTCCTGATGCCCTGTAAGGTGGGTGTAGTTAACTCCATTCTGCAAGTGAGGAAACTAAGACTTCTGGAAATGAAGTCTGCTGTCTAATGTCACTAAATTTAGAAGGGATGAACTTGCAGCTTGGTCCCAGAGATGTATAATTCCAGAGTGACAAGAGGAATAAAGCAAAGGTGCCCATATAGTTTTTCTCCCTCTCTCTCCCATTTCATCCCCCCTTCCCTCCCCCTTTTCCTACTCCTTTCCCTTCTCCTCCTCCCCTTTTCTCCTTCCCTTCTCCCCCTTCCCTTTACTCACCTCCCCTTCTTCCTCTCCTCCTCCTGCTTTAGAAAGTACAGTCCAATCTGAGAGAAGTAGACCGAAAATTGGTATGGCTATATGAAGGCCAAACAGTTATAGAGCTTGAATATAACATTGCTCTGGAAAGAATGGAAGAAAGAGAGTGATTAAGGAACATAGGAAATAGCAAAACTTGTCCAAATGACAAAATCATAAAGATGGATGCTACTCTATAACCATTTATGTACTTGCTACCGAGTGTAAGAAATAAAACATTAACAATAGCTTTGAAGCCCCTATATAACCCTGCTGCCATCTCAGAAATAAGCAGTGTACTGAATTTGTCTTTTTCATCGTTTCTCCCTGCCAAAAAAACAGATAGAAGCCAATGGGAAATTTAAGGATACCAAAGAGAATGGGCAGAGAGGTAGAGTAGACGTGTATCCTCAACATGGAATTTAGAGGGAAGAGAGATACAAAAAAGGAAGGCAGTCCAGGTTTGAATGCCTCCATACCTCAAACACTATAATATATAGAAATAAAACTTCAACTCTACTAATAGTTTATCCACATATTGCTTATCTCACAATCCTACAAAAAAGCTATGTTCATCATTATTTTATAGATTTTCATTCAATTCTTCAGACATAAAAATGTCTGAAGCCCAGTTGAGTCATGGCCCCATCTGTAAAGTTACATGCCAAGTACTTGCTAGTGTGAAGAAACTGACATTCAGAGAGACCCAGAGAGATTACTTATTACTCTATGGCATACATATGGCAGAGCCAAGCCTTGAACCGAAGTCTAAATGGATCTAGAACCCAGTTTTCAATATCTACTGAAGTTTTAAAGTTTAGAAAATAGGATTCAAGCAATTCCTGGTGCTAGTTTTCCTGAAGTCACATACAACTCCCTAATACCATGTGTGATCCTAGTGATGGGAATTTTTTGGCCCTGGTTGACAGGAACTCATTTCCCTTACTGTTTTGTTGGAGGGTAGGATAAATATTATGGAATGACAGAGATGTGGACCCCTATAAAATGAGCAAAAAGGCTGAGAAAGTAGATGATTCATTAGTGATGAGGAAGGTAAACAGATGAAGGGTATATAAAGGATTTTTGAGAAAATGGTATACAATGCCTGTGGGAAATTTTGTGAGCTTTGGCAACTAGACAGATTGTAAATATGAAAATACTTAAGCGATACAATTAATTTGGAACTTTACACTATTCCCACATCTGCTCCTTCATTAGAGCTTCACAGATTGTTCTATTGATTTCCTCATCAATGTGCTCTTTCTAAATACAGGACATTATTACTAAAGAATGTGTCTCACTGTCCCAGTTCTTCTACAGATTTTTAGGCCTTACCAAGTTCTCCCTTTCCATGCATGCTCCACATCTGACCAAGCTCATTTGGAGGATCTTGAAGGAGAGAAATCCCTATTTCTTCTGTCTTTTTTGTGCAGCTTCAGACTCTTAATTCCATAACCCCAAATTCTGGCTTGGCAACTTTAATAACCTACCTTTTTATTGTAAAAGTGGGAAATTGTAAAATAATCATGGACCGTTATTAGCTGTAATTAATATTATCCTGTTGCCGGGGAAGTGAATACAGAGGGGCAGCCATTATAGCAAACCCTCCTGGGAGAAACCAATAGGAAGCTGAAGAAGCCTTCATTCTACTGAGGAGAGAAAATTCCAGAAATTGGAACAAGTGTGGGAACAGAGGTGATTAGAGCAGAAAGCTCTCCTTTCAGGAACCAAATGACAGAATTTCAAGTGGGAATGATAGAAAGTAGGTCCAGCAGGCTCCTTTGGCCTAGACATCTCCTCAGGGAGTGCTGAATGGAGGTTTTTAGTGAAGGGATCAAGGTGGAAGAGTTTGATCCATAAGTGAAGCCCGTGGTTACCATGAGTGGTTCAGGGCTCTCAAATTCTTTCCCCAAAGGAACCTTATAGGTAAAACCAATAACCTCCCCCATGCCACCCCCAACATTATGTTCCATAAGATTGGAGACTAAGTCCAAAGTGAGTCTCAAATAGAACAAGTATTTGAAATCTACTGTTTTCTTTTAAAATTTATGTGAATCTGGCATTCTATGTCTTGTTTATTTCATTTTAATTTTATTCCCCTTTAGCCTCCTACCCCCCTTCACATTTTCTTCCCCCAACATATGTAACCATGCTCATGTGTTTTTGGGTATCTCTTTATTTGAATGTACTATTCCAAATGTATTGTTTTACATGCATGCATTTTAATTTATGTAAATGATATTTATTATATATCTTCTTTTCATTATTATACTTTTTCTTCTCTTAAGATTTTGTATGTAAGAGCCATCCATGCTCTTCGTATGCCTCTAACCTGATGCTACTCACTAGGACATTACACTCCAGAATGTACATCCATCATATTTTACCTCTCTACTTTCCCAGGAATGAACATTCAGATAGCTGCCAGTTCCCTCCCTCCCCGGGCATAGATGCAGGGAACATCTTTGTGCATGTCCCCATATGGACCCATGTGAAAATTCATGTGGAGTATATACCAGGAAGAGAATTGCTGGGCTATAAAATATGTGTTTTTATCATTAGATTAAGTTGTGCCAGATTGCTCTCCAGAATGACTGCACCAGCTTTGACTCCCACCAGCAGTGAAGGAGAGTTCGTTCCTTTTTACCCTCATCCCTTCCAATCCTTAGCAATATCCAAATTTCTGTTTTTCATCAGTCCGAGAAGTGTGAAGCGATAGTCCAGTGAATATTTTAATTTGCATATCTCCAATTATGAATGATTCATGTTTATATTAGATGACCAATCCCTGTGGAAGCTGATGTGT
This sequence comes from Mustela erminea, assembly GCF_009829155.1. Classification (NCBI taxonomy): domain Eukaryota; kingdom Metazoa; phylum Chordata; class Mammalia; order Carnivora; family Mustelidae; genus Mustela; species Mustela erminea. The sequence continues at coordinate 93,591,948 of NC_045635.1, forward strand.
CAAGAAAGGTCAAGTTAATCTTCTTGTTTCTGGTTCCCCTCACACACCAGTACCTGCTTCCTGAGTTAGGCACTTATCATTTAGGGGAGCACAGTTGGTTGCTGTGTGATCTTGGGAAAGTTGCTTCCTTCACTTTGTCTCCGTTTCCTCCTCTATAATGGAAGATTGGACTAGATAATCTCACAGAGCTCTTCAAGGTCTAACATTTTGTGATTCAATGATGTCATCTTGCACTATCAAACACTGTGCTAACTAGCCCTTCTGTGTGAAACACTCCCTCAATCGAAAAAATCCATTCAGTTCATTTTTCTATATAGTAGCAATTTACTCTCTGCTAACAGTCCATATCTTTCCCTCCCACTTCTCCCAACCAGGGAAGTAAACTGCCTCTTTACACTCTCTCTCTAGCATGTGAACAGAATGGCACCAATTTGTTCCTGCTGTTCTTTAGTCTCCCTCACAGCATTTGTTCAAATTACAGACCTATCAAACTTGGCTGTCCCCAGTCAGAACAAGAGGAAGATAAAGACAAGCTTTAGTTCAACCACATGCTGCTGTAAATATGAAATGCACAAAGGGCTAATAATATGACATTATCATTTGACAGTCACATGGTACTCATCATTCTTGGCACCAAATAAGCATTATTTATGCCCTTATTTTGCAGGGGAACAGGGAAGAACAAGTAATTTCTAAGCCTTCCCTCATTTAGGCCATTAGGAAAGAAAATAAGCAAGCAAGAAAACTTTTTAAAGTCCCTTAAAATCAGTCATGATTTATTATGTTGAACTATGTGAAATTGCAATTTTTGTAGGCAAAAACCAAATATCAGAAAGTTCATATGGTTCAATCTCGTACATGTGGCCTAACTAAAAGCTCTCTTAAAAATCCCCAAGGAATCTTTGCGATGACGTGGATGGAACTAGAAGGTATTATGCTTAGCGAAATAAGTCAATCAGAGAAAGACAATTACCATATGATCTCCCTGATATGAGGAAGGTGAGAGGCAACATGGGAGGATTGGGGGGTAGGAAAAGAATAAATGAAACAAGATGGAATTGGGAGGGAGATAAACCATAAGAGATTCTTAATCTCACAAAACAAACTGAGGATTGCCGGGGGTTGGGGGGTAAGGAAAGGATGGTTGGGTTATGGACATTGGGGAAGGTAGGTGCTATGGTGAATGCTGTGAAGTGTGTAAACCTGGCGATTCACAGACCTGTACCCCTGGGGCTAATAAAACATTATGTGTTAATTTAAAAATTAAAAAAAAAATCCGCAAGGAATCATTATCAGTGATTTCATTAATACTACCCTCAACCCTTTCCAAATAGGACTGAAGAATACTCTTAGTCCAGTAAACAGGACTTAAATAGAGCAAGGCATCCTTCCCCCAGCTCACTTGACCATGGGCTGTCCCTTCCCTTGAATATTTTTGAATGTTTGCAGTCCATGCTCCTCACTGTGACACTGCCTGCCCCACCCCCCCAGGTGTTGTGTAAATTAAATGCAATGATGGTAAAATTGTTTATTTAGTTTTATTTAGTTTATTTAGTTTTAAGGCATCAGGTATGTACAAGGAATGGGGAGGAGCTACTATTTAAGTATGTGTTAGACGTGGTGCTTGGCATTTCTTTTTTTTTTTTTCAAGATTTGTATTTATTTATTTGACAGACAGAGATCACAAGTCGGCAGAGAGGCAGGCAGAAAGAGAGGAGGAAGCAAGCTCCCCACTGAGCAGAGAGCCTGATGCAGGGATCAATCCCAGGACCCTGAGATCATGACCTGAGCCTAAGGCAGAGGTTTAACCTACTGAGCCACCCAGGTGCCCCATGGAGGTTCTTGGCATTTCACATGCCCCATCCCTTATAATCTTTGCAAACGTATGAGAAAGTCACTTTAATGTTCATGTTATAAATGAGGAGTTTGGGGCAGACGTTAAATAACTTGCTAACAGTTGCACAGCTAGGAAGTACATGATAGAGATGGGACTGAAACTCAGATTTGTCTGACTCTAAAGTTTATGCTCTTTCCAACACTGTGTTCTTCCTCTAATCGCAGTCTTGAATAATTTCTAATAACTATATTTGTGGATATTGCTTCAACAATGACATAGAAAGTTGCTAAAAAGTGAGAGCTCTTGTACCTGAAATTGTTGCCTATTGTAATTATACACAGCACTTATTTTACAAATATTTCTTAAGCACCTATGTATGTCAAGCAAAACACCACCAACAAAACTTGTACAAACAAACTTAACTTACAAATACCTTTATGACTTGGCTTTCATTTTGCCCCTGTCCCCCCAGGTGGCTTTCTGCCATGTATACCAGAACCTGTCACAATCTTTTCCAGTTCTTGGAACTTTTTCTTCCAGCTTCTGAAACATTCTTCCCTTCAGGCCAAATGTTACTTCATCAGAGAGGCTTTCCTTAGCCATTCAATCCAATATAGAAGTCTCTGTTAATCCCTCTTTTCTACTCTTCTTTATTTTTCCCCATTTCACTTGTCATCATCAGATTTGTACAATGTCTATTTTGTTCAACACATATTCCCAGCTACCTAGAACAATCCCTGACACATAACAGATGTTTAATGTTTGTTGAATGAATGAGCAAATAATTTTCCTAGTTGAAGGAGATTACATGAGCCATCATCATTCTGATGAGTGAAACAAAATATATGTGATTGGGTTATTATATCACATTAGTAATACTGTCAGATAGCTTTTTTTTAAGAGCTATTTTTTTCCTTACTGAAATACCTATACTCGAGCTTCTTCTTACTCTTTATATGGCTCCTCTTTTACCAGCTTCTCTAAGTAAGACACTTGAATTACATGGTGTACTCATTATAGATGATGAGATCTCATCACACTCCCTCCCGCCAAATTCAGACACTGTGCCTAATTACTCTTTATAAAAAGCACACCTTTTAATATCTACAAAAGATACTTTTCTTTCAGGAGTTTCAAACCCTGGGTTATTGATTACTGACAGCCAGATTTCATAACAATCTATAAATAGGGAACTGAATGAACTTAATATGCCTATAGTCAGCCTAAGAGCAAAAAGTAAGAGGAAAGAGAGAGGGAGAGATCATTCTAAAGTCTTCCTAATTCTTCCAAAGGTCAGGGCTATAGACCAACACTGAGATCCTCTACATGGGAGCTGAATAAAGAGTTACTCTGGGCTTGAAGGGAGTTGGGCATGCGTTATGTGTGGGGCTTTTCTGGGAAAGGAAGGATCCAAAATTCATCTTTTACAGCCAGATCCAATCTTTGCAGACTAACAGTTTATTATAAAGATACTTAATCTTTGTATGTCTCTTCTGGCCCCATGAAGAGTGAGAAATAATGAAAGCCTTAGAACTTATAAAGTCTAGTTCTCTCTTCATACATAATGCAGGTACCTGCTACTTAGGTAATAGATTCCTTTCTTCCCTACCTTTCGTCCTTTTCCCTTACTTATATTCATCAATTGAAAGATCATTCAAACTCTCTTTAAGATTTTATTTATTTATTTGAGAGTGAGCAAGAAAGCAGGAGCAGGGGCAGAGGCAGGGGGAGAGGGAGAAGCAAACACCCCTGCCGAGCCAGGAACCTGACATGGGCCTTGATCCCAGGACTGTGGGATCATGACCTGAGCCTAAGGCTGCCTGAGCCACCCAGGCTCTCCCCCATTCAAACTTTCAATAGCACACACATACTGATGACATAGACAAGGTTGATGGACATACTAAATTATTTGTTCACTCTGTCCTATATTCTAAGTATAGAACATTCTCCATGGCGATAAAGGTCAGGCAACAAAACCTTAGGGAAACCATTAAGTTGCTTTGTGAGTAACAAAATGGTATCTTAGACAAAGCATGTATGATTAATGGTAGGAGTTGAGAAAAAGAAAGAGTGAAGTGATTAGAGGGTTAGAAGCTACCCAAAGCTGTTAGTTGGAATGTATCTGGAGTTCGAAATAATATCTTCTTGACTCTAACTGTAGCTAATAAACTTATTAACTATAAACTTCAGTTTATGGCATCAAATTCACAATTACACAATTGTCTTAAATTCCAGTTACCTGCCTCTTAACCTAGCATCAACAAAAAGTCAAATCTTCTCACATGTAGTAGTTTAGCTTGTCTTTAAACATCTCCAAGTATTTAATTGTGAGGAAAGAGTGTAGTTTTGTTTTGAAAGAGGGTGGGAAGTAGTGGCATGAGTGTAACACATCTGTGTCCCATGGTGACCATTTGCTGGATAGTATTTTCTGGGGATATGGACTCACAAATTAAATAGGGAAGCTTCCTTAAGTATATTGAAAAAAAAATGATTAGTATGCTTTGCAACTCATCTGACTCTTCTGAACCTCCTGATAATAACATTTTTATTAAAATATCAAAGGAAACTAACACTTTTTGAATGCCTACAAAGACAAAGGTATTGGGCTGACTGCTTTAAATATGTCATCTCATTTAATTCTCCAATAACCCTAGAAGATACCATTAAACTCATTTTTGAATGAGGAAACTCATGGACAGAGAGATTAGTAACTTGCTCAAAATCAAACCTCTAAGTAATATCAGACCTGGGAGTGAACCCAGGCATTTTGAGTCTAAATCCCAGACATTGTCTTTCCTATACACTCTGGTGTAAAGCAATTTGTCTCAATAGATTGAACATTTAAAACATTATTTAAATGAATAAAAACTCCCAGGCACAATCAGAAAATTAATCATTACATTTTCAATGACTTTTTAATCCAACCATGTTTTTTCTTCCAGGCTATAGACTATAATACTTATTCCAACTCTAATTTTATAGATATATTCAGAATTATGAGGGACTGCCAAGCACCTTGAAATCAAAATATTGAAAGTTGTAACTTTTCCCACCTAATAGCTTTGGAGCAATTGCAGTGACTTAAGTAAGTATAAATTTGCTAGGTAAGTTCTATATGAAGCTTCTTATTATCTCTATAATCCCACCTAATCAAAACCATTCCTCCCCAACCAATTCCAATATCATATAACATCAAAGTAAAATAAGGACATAGCATTTTTACTAATGACTTGCTTGAAGTTAAGCTGTTTTCAGTTTTTTGTTGTAGGAGGTTTCTTAGAATGATTGCATATGTCTCCTCATTTTATAATACTAGAGTCTTACAGTCTTATATAATAAAATTTTTTTTAAAAAAATTATGATCTTTTCAGTTCACAAAGCAAAGTATATTCACATCGGTTTTCTCACTTGACCCTTCCCGTAAGCCTGCTGTGGTAAATATGTGGCTTGTCCAAGCTAACAGCCAGGTTTCCTGATTATCAGTCTTTTGGTATAGTTCTCCTGCCACACATCAAAATGAAGTCTGTGTAGATGATAGCTAATGTGTATTGAGAGCTCACTATATGCACTTTTTCCTAGTAATTTATGTGTAATATCTGGTTTAATTCTCAAACAATTCTATAATGTAGGTACTGTTCTCTTTCTTATTTTATAGGTGAAAACTAAAGCACAGAGCGAATAGGTAACTTAATTATGATCACAGGGCAAATAAGTGGCAATGCTCGGATTTGAAACCAGGGAGATGGATTATAGCACCAAAACATATTGAATGCTTAGTAAGGCAGGAGGATATATTTAAAGATTTTAGTAAGATTTTCATTAACAAATATTTAAAACAAAAATATATAGATGCCTATATAATTTTATACAGTTGTGATCATAATCTGCAAGTTTGCTTTTACCTTTTCTTTTTGCTTGCTCTCTCTTCTGTTTTCTTTCTTTCCATCAAGTAACCCATGTTACTCTTAGGATGCATCCTTCCATATTTTCTCATGTTCATATACACACGTATATAGGATTTTGTTATTATTTAGTGGGATTATATTATACATTCTTTTTGCATATTGTTTTTCTAAATCAAGGATACCTTTTGGAAATCTCTCCTAGTCATCTGAGGTAGCATTACTACATTAATTTTAATCGTTATGTAACATTCTATGGAGTAGATAACAATAATTTATTCAGTCTTCCCTATTAGTAATACTGTCAGATAGCTTTTTTTTAAGAGCTATTTTGCTTTTTTAATAGCTTTTTTGCTATTTTGCTAATTTGCTTTTGCTTTTGTCAGTTTGTCAGTACAAGCAATGCTGCAATAAACATCCTTGTACATATGCCTTTATTACAATAGAATAAATGGGACTACTGACTTAAGAAGCAAATTAATATTTTATTTTAATAGATGTTTCCAGACTGCTTTCCAAAATGGCTGTAATACATCACATTTACACCAGCAATATGTGGGTATTATTGGTCTTTAAACTTTGCCAGGACGATGGGTTTAAAGTATTACCTCATTTTTACTTTGCTTTGCATTTCCCTGACTGCTGGTGAATCTTTTTGTCTTTACTCTTCTATGAATTGATTTTTCATTACCTTTACCCATTTTTCTATTGAGTGATTTGTCATTTTCATCCCAGTTTAAAAGAGTTCTTTGTTTATGGATAGTAATCTTTCATCAGCATTATGAATTTTTGTTTAAATATTTTTGTGTATGATGTATTTTATCATATAGAAATTTTTAATTTTAAATGATCAAATATGTCTGTCTTTTGATCTTAAAGATTCTAGCTTTCCTAGATCTCTCGTATACTCTCTAGATTGTACCATGTAGTACCCTGGCTTTCTCAGAAGATATTCATTATATTATTACTACTGTATTGATATGTAATTCACATATAAAATTCCATCCTTTAAGCTGTACATACAAAATGTTTTCAAAGTTTATCCACATTGTAGCGTTTATCAATACTTTATTCCTTCTTATGGGTGAATTAATATTCCACTGTGTGGATTTGTTAATCCATTCATCAGCTGATGGATATTTGTGTTATATCTAATTTTTGGCTATTATGAACAATGCTCCTATGAATATATGTATACAAGTTTTTCTGTGAACATATGTTTTCAGTCCTTTTGAGTACATACCTAAAAGTAAAATTGCTAGGCCATATGGTAACTCTATGGTTAACAGTTTGAGGAACTGCCAAACTTTTCCAAATCAGCTGGACCCTTGTACATTACCACCTACCAGTAGGGTATGAGGATTCCAATTTTTCCACATACTTGCTGACACTTGTTATTTTCTGTCTTCTTGACAAGCACACTTAGTAGATGTGAGGTGGTATCTCACTGTGATTTAGATTTGCATTTCCCTGATGACAAAAGATGTTGAGCATCTTTTGATGTGTTTATCAATCATTTTTATATATTTTTGTATAATTGTCCATTGAAATTCTTTCATCATTTTAAAATTCTGTTGTCTTTTCATTATTGAGCTGTTTTCCCTGACACTCCCTAGCCTCAGGCAACCACTTTTGTATTCTGTATCTATGAACTTGAATTTTTTTTTTTTTTAGATTCTACATATAATTGAAACCATATAATATTTTTCATTCTCTATCTGGTTTATTTCACTTACATAATGCCTTCAAGGTCTATCCCTGTTGTTGTAAATGGAAAGATTTTCTTCTTTCCCATGGTTGAATAATATACCATTGTATAAATATACCACATATCCTTTATCCATTCATCAACTGATGGGCACTAAGGTTATTTCCAATGTCTTGGCTATATGAACACGGGAGTGAAGATATCTCTTTGATATCTTGTTTTCATTTTTTTTTAAAGAAATATACCCAGAAGTGGAATTGCTGAATCATATAGTAGTTCTATGTTCAATTTCTTAAAAAATCTCCATATTGTTTTCCATAGTGGCTGCGCCAATTTACGATCCCACCAATAGTGTAAAAAGGTTCTCACCTTCACATCTTCACCAGCACATGTTGACTCTTGTCTTTTTGATGACAGCCATTCTGTCAGGTATGAGGTGATACCTCATTGTGGTTTTGCTTTGCATTTTCCTGATGACTAGTGATGTTGAGTACCTTTTCATGTACCTGTTGGCATTTTTTTTTAATACTGCTGTTGGCATTTTTATGTTTTCTTTTTATTATTCAATTTTAAGAGTTCTTTATATATTCTGGATACTAGACTCTTACTGGATATATGATTTGCAACTATCTTCTCCCGTACCGTAGGTTTTCTTTTCACTTTTTTGACAGCATTCTTTGAATTTCAGAAATTTTAATTTTGATGAAGTCCAATTTATCTATTGTTTCTTTTGTTGCACGCTTTAGGTGTCATATCTAAGAAACCATTGCCAAATCCAAAGTGACAAAGATTTATACCTATGTTTTCTTCTCTAAGAGTTTGATCATTTTAGCATTTGCATTTAAGTCTTTAAAGCATTTTCAGTTAATTTTCATAAATGGTGCATAGTAGTTTATTATAACTTTATTCTGTTATATGTGGATATCTTGTTGTTTCAGCACCGTTTATTGAAAAAACTACTATTATCCCATTCAACAGTGTTAGCACTCATGCCAAAAATCAACTGATGCTAAATGTTACGGTTTATTTCTGGACTTTTGAGTAGATTGCATTCACTTATGTGTCTATCCTATGTCAAAACATGCAGTTGTAATCACTATAGTTTTGTAGTAAGTTTTGGAAAGACACATGTGCTTTGTAGTGAGTCCTACAACTTTGTCCTTTTTCAAGATTGCTGTGGCTATTCTGGGTTCCATATGAATTTTAGGATCAGTTGTGAATTTCTGTAAAAACAACCAAAAATCTTTGAAACAGATTGAGTTAAATCTTTAGATAAATTTGGTACAAAAGTATTGCCATCTTATTAATAGTAAGTCTTCCAAGCCATGAACATGGGATATTTTTCCATTTACTTACATCTTATTAAATTTCATTGATTAAGGTTTTGTAATTTTCAGTGTACACATCTTGTACTTCTTTAGATAAATTTATTACTGAATATTTTATTACATTTGATATCATTTTAAATAGAATTATTTTTCTTAATTTCAATTCCAGGTTGTCTATTTCTAGTGCATAAAAAGACAATTGATTTTTGTTCATTGTCTTATATGTTACAGTTTTGCTGAACTCATTATTAGCTTTAATATTATTTTTGGTGATTCCTTAGAATTTTATATATACAAGATAATATCATCTGCAGATAGGAATAATTTCACTTATCTCCAACCTAGATACACTTCGTTTCTTTTACTTGTCTGATTACCCTGACTAGATCCTCCAGTACAAGATAGAACAGAAGTCATGAAAGTGGATATCCTTGCCTTGGTACTCATCTTGGGCAAAGTATTCAATCTTCAACCATTAAGTATGATGTTAGCTATAGTTTTTTTATAGATGGCCTTTTTTAGGTTGAGTTCCCTTCTATTCCTGATTCCTATTGTTGAATGTTACTATCATGAAAAGATGTTGGATTTTTTCAAGTGTCTTTCTATGATTATGTTATTTTTTCTTTATTGTAATAAGAGGATGTATTACATTGATTTTCATATGTTGGACCAAGCTTGCATACGTGAGATGACTCCTACTTGGTTATGGTGTTTTGGAGCAAGTCTAGCCTCATAGAATAAATTGGAATGTGTCATTTTTTTGTCTTCTATTTTTAAAAAGAGCTTGTTTTAATTCTTTAAATTTTTGGTAAAATTTAAAAGTAATGCCATCAGCCCTGGGCTGTATTTTGTGGGGAAGTTATTGATTATTATTTCTATCTCTTTACATATTATTGATTATTCATATATTCCATTTCTTCTTTCGACAGTTTCAGTAGTTTGTGTCTCTAGGTATTTGTTAATTTCATCGAGGTTATCTAATTTTTTGTCGTACAGTTGTTCATTGATTTTCCTCATAATTCTTTTATTCCTGCAAGGTTGTAGTAATGTCTTCTATTTAGTCTGAGTCTTCTCTCTTTTTGAGTCAGTCTAGCTGAAAGTTTTTCGATTTTTCAACTTTTAAAGGAAACAACTGTTGGTTTTCTCTATTATGTTTCTATTTTCTATTTCTTATTTATGCATTGCTTATTGTTTTTTATTTACTTCCTTCTGCTTGCCTTGGGTTTAATTTGTTTTTATTTTCTTAGTCTTCTAAGATGGAGGATTAGGTTATTGATTTGTGGTCTTATTTTTTTTTAAATGTTAAGCCTCAATAGCTATAAATTTCCTTCTGAACACTTTTATTTGTAACATCTTAATTTTATTTTATTACTTTCAGTGTTCAAAGATTCATTGTTTATGCACCACATCCAGTGCTCCATGTATTATGTGCCCTCCTTAATACTCACCACTAGGCTCACACATTCCCCCCATCTCCCTTACCTCCATAACCCTCATTTTGTTTCTCAGAATCCACAGTCTCTCATCTTTTGTCTCTCCCTCCGATTTACCCCAATTCACTTTCCTTTCCTTCTCCTAATGTCCTCCATTTTATTCCTTATGTTCCACAAGTAAATGAAACCATATGATAATTGACTCTCTCTGCTTGACTTATTTCACTCAGCATAATATCCTCCAGTCTTGTCCATGTTGATGCAAACGTTGGATATTCATCTTTTCTAAGGACTGCATAATATTCCATTGTATATATGGACCATATCTTCTTTATCCATTCAACTGTTGAAGGGCATCTCAGCCTTTCCATGGTTTGGCGATTGTAGCCTTTGCTGCTATGAACATTGGGGTGCATGTGCCCCTTAGGATCACTACATTTGTAGGAGTGCATTTACTAATTACATGTATCCGGTCCTTCTTTTCACCACATCTGTATCTTTGAGGTAAATACTCAGTAGTGCAATTAGAGGGTCATAGGGTAGCTCTATTTTTAACTTTTTGAGAAATCTCCACACTGTTTTCCAAAGTGGCTGCACCAACTTGCATTGAGAGGTCCTTTTTCTTTACATCCTTTCTAACACTTGTTTCCTGTCCTATTGATTTTGGCCATTCTAACTGGTGTAAGGTGATATCTCAATGTGGTTTTGATTTGAATTTCCCTGATGGCTAGTGATGATGAACATCTTTTCATGTGTCAGTTAGCCATTTGTATGCCTTCTTTGGAGAAGTGTCTGTTCATGTCTTCTGCCCATTTTTTGACATGATTATTTGTTTTTTTGGGTGTTGAGTTTGAGGAGTTCTTTATAGATTTTGGATATCAGCCCTTTGTCAGTATTGTCATTTGTGAGTATCTTCTCCCATTCTGTGAGTTGCCTCTTTGTTTTGTTGACTGTTTCCTTTGCTGTGTAGAAGCTTTTGATCTTGATAAAGTCTGAAAAGTTCATTTTTGCCTTTATTTCCTCTGTCTTTGGAGACATGTCTTGAAAGAAGTTGCTGTGGCTGATGTCAAAGAGGTTACTGCTTATGTTCTCCTCTAGGATTTGATTCCTGCCTCACATTGAGGTCTTTCATACATTTCAATTTAATCTTTTTGTACAGTGTGAAAGAATGGTCAAGTTCCATTCTCCTACACATAGCTGTCCAATTTTCCCAGCACCATTTATTGAAGAGACTGTCTTTTTTCCACTGTATATTTTTTCCTGTTTTGTCAAAGATTAGTTGACCATAGAGTTGCAGGTCCATATCTGGGCTCTCTACTCTGTTCCACCGGTCTGTGTCTGTTTTTGTGCCAGTACCATGCTGTCTTGGTGATCACTGCTTTGTAGTAAAGTTTGAAATCAGGCAATGTGATGCTACCAGCTTTGTTTATCCTTTTTCAACATTTCCTTAGTTAGTCGGGGTCTTTTCTGGTTCCATTCAAATTTTAGGATTGTTTGTTCCAGCACTTTGAAGAATGTTGGTAGAATTTTGATCGGGATGGCAGTGAAAGATTTTATATATATATATATAATATATATAATATATATAATTAAAATAAAATAAAAAATAAAATAAAAATATATAATATATTATATTAGATATATATTATATAATATATAATATATATTAGCATATATAATATATTAGATAGATAGATAGATAGATTGCTATATAGACATTTTAATAATGTTTATTCTTATGATCCACGAGCATGGAATGCTTTTCCATCTTTTTGTGTCTTCTTCAATTGCTTTCATGAGCGTTATGTAGTTACTCGAGTATATAATTTTTACCTCTTTGGTTAGGTTTACTCCAAGGTGTCTTATGGTTCTTGGTGCTATAGTAAATGGAATCAATTCTCTAATTTCCCTTTCTGTATTTTCATTGCTAGTGTGTAAGAAAGCAATTGATTTCTGTCCATTGATTTTGTATCCTGATACATTACTGAATTGCTGTATGAGTTCTAGTACTTTGTGTGTGGAGTCTTTTGGCTTTTCTATATAAAGTATTGTGTCATCTGCGAAGCTCTCTGAACACTTTAAGTTCCATCCCAAGAGTTTTGGTATGTTGTGTTTTCATTTTCATTCATCTTAAATTAATTGCTGATTTTCTTGTGTTTCTCATATTGTGGTCAGAAAATGTACTTTGTATAATTTCTTTTACTAAAAGATATTATTTATTTATTTGAGACAAAGAGAGAGAGAAGTCAGTGGGGAGGGGCAGAGAGAGAGGGAGAGAGAAGCAGCCTCTGTGCTCAGTGGGGAACCTGATGCAGGGCTCAGTTCCACAACCCTAAGATCACGACTTGAGCCAAAACCAAGAGGTGGACTCTCAACTGACTGCACCACCCAGGTGCCTTTATACTTTGTGTAATTTCAATCCTTTTAAATTATTGAGGTTTGTTTCATTGTTTAACATTTGGTCCATATTGGAGAATGTTCCATGTGCACTTGAGAAGATGGTGAATTCTGTTGTTGTTAGGTAGAGTGTTCTGTAGATGTCTGTTAATTCTAGTTAGTTTATTGTGTTGTTTAATATTCTATTTCCTTGTTGATATTCCATCTAGTTGATCTGTCCATTGTTGAAAGTGGGGTATTGAAGAATCCAACTGTTATTGCTCAATTGTTTATTTCTTCCTTCAAGTCTGTCAGCTTTTGCTACATTCATTTTGGTGCTCTGTTAGATGTGTATGCTTAAAATTGTGATGTCTTTTAGATGGATTAATCCCGTTATCATTATAAAATGTCCTTCTTTGTCTATAGTAACAAATTTTGCCTTCAAGTCTATTTGTCTGATATTAGTATAGCTCCTTTCCCTCTCTTTCGGTTACTGTTTCAATGGTATATCTTTTTATCCATCCTTCTACTTGCAAATTATTTGTGCCCTAGAATTTAAAGTATCTCTTGTGATAGCATATAGCTGGATCATATTTTTATTTATTCTCCTAATTTCTGCCTCCAGTTGAAGTGTTTAATCATTAACATTTGATGTAATTGCTGATAAAGCAGGATTTATATTTGCAATTTTTTCATTTATTTTCTTTTTTTAAAAATTTTTATTTTATTTTATTTTATTATTTTATTTTATATTTTGGAGAAAGAGAAAGTATGTGAGCAGGGGGAGGGGCAGAGGGAGAGAGAGAGAATTCTTAGAATTTTAGACTGCGGGCTTGATCTTACTACCCTGAGGTCATCAGCTCACTCAGCCACCCAAGCATCCCTTATTATTTGTTCTCCATATGGCTTGTGTATTTTTTGTCTTTACATACCACCATGAATGCCCTATTTTGCGTTGAATAGATATATTCAAATATATCACTTTAATTCCCTTGTCATTTATTTTAGTCTATTTCTCGAATTATTTTTTTAGAGACTCCCCAGTTAACATTGTAATTCATTAACAGTCTTGTTTGGATTAATGTCAACTTAGGTTCAATTGTATGTAAAATCTTTTCAAATCTTATTTTTATCAAATTTAAAGTAGGAGTTTTGCAGATGTAAAATGTACTGGAGAGCCTCCCATTGTTTTCTATGGCCTGGAATTATTTATATATCATAATAACATTTAATCTTTAAATGTCATATAAAATTTGATGGTAACTCCTGTGTCCCAGATGAATTTTTTTTTCAATGGTAACACATTTACTTTTTCAATCTCTCCCTTTGATATTTGGCGTAGTCAAGTTCTTCACTTCTTTTTGGGTCAATTTTGGAAAGATTTTCAATGTTGTTGTCATGGAGTTTCATTATTTCTCTTTTCATGATTATGTTTGTTTCTTATTCCTATGCAACTATTTTGGCTTTCTCTGACTGTCTTTTTCTCTTTCTGAAACAAGAACATTTGAAGTTTATTTTCCTCAAAAAAATCAGTTTGGGATTTATTTGCCTTTTCATTTTTTGTTGTTGTTGTTGTTGTTGTTGCATTAAGTTTTAGCTTTTATCTTTATTTTTAAGCTATATTTTGTTATTTTTCTACTTTTTGAAGATGAGTAAATTTCTTTAGTTTCATTCTTCCTCTATGTTGAAGACAAGGCTACATATTTTCATCTGACTACAGTTTTCATTTTCTTATAGATTTTAATATAAAGTGTTCTTTTTCCCATACCATCTAGATATTTTATAATTTCCTTTTATATCCTCTTTGATCCAAGGGTTTTCCAGAAATATTTTTTAATTTAGTTTCCAAGTCATTAAGATTTTTTTTTAAAGATTTTATTTATTTATTTGACAGAGAGAAATCACAAGTAGATGGAGAGGCAGGCAGAGAGAGAGAGAGGGAAGCAGGCTCCCTGCTGAGCAGAGAGCCCGATGCGGGACTCAATCCCAGGACCCTGAGATCATGACCTGAGCTGAAGGCAGCGGCTTAACCCACTGAGCCACCCAGGCGCCCGTCATTAAGATTTTTATGTTCAACTTTCCATCTTCAGTATTGTTAGATTATGATCAAAGACTTCAACTAGTAAAGTTTTTTTTCATTATTTTATGGTTTTCCTTGTGGCCAAATATCTGATCAATTTTGTTAATGTTCCATGGTCATACCAAAGAATGTATGTTCTTCGTTTGAAGGATATAAGTTCCTATATATAGTTAGTAAATCAAGTTTGATTGTTTTCTTCTATTCCTTTATATTGTTTTTTGTTTACTAGGGCAGTCTGATCTCAGAATGGTACATAGGATCTCTCACTATACTTTTCATTTTGTTTTTCTTTTATTTATAAAAGTTATTGTTTTATGTAATTTTGTATATACGTGTGTGTGATTTTTGCCATTATTTTAATATCCTTCTTATTATGTTTTGTGCATTAAACCTTAAATTTACTTTGTCTGATATCATGATTTCCAGTTCTGTTTTTTTATTTTCTCACAACCACCACTATCACCATAATGCCTAGATTTTGCATAAATTAATACTTTCTTTTTTAAACTTGTGTTGCCTAATATATAGCCACTGGCCACAAACTACATATGACTATTTAAATTTGCCACAGTTAAAAGTAAATAAAAATCAGCATTCAATAACTCATTTGTTGTCACATATCAAATGCTCAGTAGCTACACATAGCTAATGACTATTGCTTTAGACAGCACATTTATGGAACATTTCTATCATCACAGAAAGTTCTATTGACAACACTTCTCTAAACCAGGAATTGACAAAATTTCCATAAAAGGCAAGATAATAAACATGCTAGGCTTGCAGACCTTATTGCCTTTTTTTGCAGCTACACATTTCTGTTTTGTGCATGCATATATCAGGGATAATACATAGAGAAATGAGTATAGCTGTGTTCCAACAAAACTTTATTTATGAATACTAAAACTTTAATTTCATATAATTTGCACACATCATGAAATATTCTTTTAAAAGTATTTTCAATAGTTTAAGAATGTAGAAAGCATTCTTAGCTCACAGGTCATACAAAAATAGGCAGCAAATCAGATCTGATCAGTGGGCTGTAGTTTGCTAGACACTGCTCTAGACTGTTATAGAGTTTCTCTTAAAGTATGTCCCTTATTGGTTAAGTACTTATCAAACATTTTAAACAGATTCCCAGTCCATGTATCCTAATGTATGTATACGAATTCACATCTTAATAATGACCATCTTCTGTTTCAACTTATTTGTAGAACAAAATAGATGAAAATTATTGTTTTCTTACTCTAGAAAAATGTTTTTCTTACTGCACTTGAACCTCATTCAGTACTCTTATTTTTTTATTTAAGTTTTCATCTGTTTCATATGTTTCTTCCCGCAGCTCTATTTCACTGAGCATGTATTCAGTTTGTTTTGCTTGATCTTTCTCTTTTTAGCTGCTGGGTACCTTCCACTGTCATCTCTTTGGGATTCAGGTCTGGTATGCATGTCATATGTGTCATGTAGTAAATGTATGTCTTATGGTAAATACAAAGTGCTTTTTATCCCTGTAAACCAAGAGTACAGAAGTAGCTAGAGTACTAGTTTCTTATTATGGCACTTAAAAGAAGTCTCCTTGACCTCTTATTTTCCTTGTACTCTTTATGATTCAGAAAGAAAGGATTTGAATCACTTCTGTCATTTCTTCTTGAACATTTTAGGAGGCAGTGTGACCTGGAAATCTCACGTAAGACCAATATCAACCCTCTTCATGAGGACTCATGGGTCTGTAAAAGTCAGGATCTAGTAATTTACAGTCTTTACCTTAGAAGATCGCTGATGCTGGTTTTCATACACTTACACAGTATACAGGAAAGGAGAAAGGAGAAAGGAGGAAAATCTCAATTTTCTCACTAGGACCTGACAAAACTCCAGGTCTTACTTGTTTCCAGTTGCCATGGGGACTAGTTCCCAGTTCGCTCAGGAGAAGCAAATAGTTTGTAGTTAGGATTTGAGGGGAAAGGTGCTATATATTTAGTTTACCATGTTCCCAGAATCTTTCTCTCCTAAAATTTAATTAGCAAGGTCATTTCATTATCAGGACATGTGTGTTTATTTTACACAGTCACACACACTGTAAATAAATTTTTTTCTCAGTTTGAAGAACAGTTTGGAGCAATTCAAATGAAAATGGCTAGCAGTGAGTCAATTTGAGGTCGATAGCTTAATTGAGGGTGAATTCAGGTAGATCTAGGGAATATATTACTTATCCTAATCCATGTTGTACTAATGACCTGTTGATTAATTTATTTTTTGAATATAATAGAATATTAGCTTTTAGAAGTCATTCAATCTAACCTTATTTCTTCAACAGATGGGAAAACTGAGAAAGAGGGAAAGAACTCTGTAGGTAAAAAATATCAAAATTTTCATGGGAACAATAGAGTTGGAAGTGATCCTCAAAGGAACAATATGATTCATAGCTAAGATAACCATATAATTTCTTGTCCAATCTAGGACATGTTTGAGAGGGAAAGGAGACATCATATTGTTACATCAGGATAACAGTTGTAAACTGAGATTGTCTAAAGTAAATGTAGATAAATGATCTCTATATTCATAAAGAGAATGAAGAGTTTAGGACATTTCAAAACAAGGAAATGGTTTAAAGAAAAGGCAACATGAAAGATGAGCTGGGTGTGTTTTGGACAAAGCAAAAATGATTCTTACAGGGAACAAGTAAGAAAGAAGACTTGAAAGGGCCTGGAATGCTAAGCTAAGGAGCTTGATTTTATTCCATGCAAATAAAAAATATTTAAGCAAAGATGATTTTCAAAATACTTGACAACCAGCATGGCATGAGCACTAACAATAAAAAGAGTAAGGCTATAACAGTGCATACCGCTGAATATCATGTATACTTTCAAGTTTTTTTGTGCAGGAGAGTGACAGGATGAAATTAGTGTTTGATCTGGAGGATCAATGAGGATGAGATAAGAGCAAAGGCCAGCAAATGTTTTTTTGTAAACAGGTAGTATGTATTTTAGACCATATGTTCTCTGTTGCAACCTTCAACTCAACCATTGTAGTATAAAATCAACCTTTGCTAATATATAAACAAATGAGTGTCACTGTGTGTTAATAAGATTTCATTTACAAAAAGTAAATGGTCTGTGGGCCAGATTTCCCAATGCCTAAACTATAGGTAGAGAGACTGGTTAAATGACAATTACAGTACTTCAGGCCTTACTCTAGCTAGGTTTAAAATAGAAGGGATCTCAATATATACTGAGAGAGAGAGAGAGAGAGAATCTCAAAAAAATGTTAACTAGTTATAATTGTTTGGATAATTTGGGCAAAAATCCATCTTTAGCAGTTTGAAAGAGACAAATAATTGAAGACGAAGTATTTTTACCTGTATTATCCAGTTGCTCCTTTCCTTTGCTTTCTGTTCATAAACACAGTCCTAGTCTTCCGAAAAGTTGTGCCTGTACACATACAAAGGGGACCAAAATGAATAAAAACAAATAATTAACTCAGTCCCTTCAACAGATACCATATAATCAGTGTAACTGAAATTTTCACTAACTTGAATTATGATTCCAGTGAGGATTATATAGACATGACTACAAACCAAGTGAATCCGTATGTTGAGGGATTATCAGGTACCAAAAATTAGCCAGAGGAGGTGAATGAAATATCTGAGAAGCTAAGAGCACCTTTGAAACGAAGACCAAAGAGAATAGTAATGCTATATTGTTAGAGGTGATGAAGTTCTAGAACCTAGGTGAGGTTCGGTGGGCTGAGGTCCGGAGACGATGACCAAGAAGGAATTCTTGAGACATCTTTGGTGCAAAATGGTGGTTTATTAAAGCACGGGGACAGGACCCGTGGGCAGGAATTGCTGCTGCCCCGGGGTTGTGAGGGATGGCAGTTATGTACCTTGCGGTTGGGGGAAGGGGAGGGGAAGGGAGGTTTCAAAGGAACTTTCATATGCTAAAGAGGGCCTACCAGGTGCCGGGATGCCAGAGGCCTTGCAGCTTGATCAGTGTTGTCTTTTGGCAGGCCATTCAGCTTTCTGCTATCAAGCGTCTTTGTTAGTGAGATTTGGGTTTAGAAATTTAACTTTATTTAGGGCTTGAGGAACTGAGTTATTTGCCTCTGGAAATTGTGCTATCGATAAGGTAACTTCTTTGTTTGTGGCTCTCTAGGACATTTGTAAACCAAGGGAGACTCTATCTTGCAGGATTGTGATCTCTGCAAGTTAACTATTTGTTGCTCGCTTATGGCAGTCAGGGGTGCCTGAGGAATGTCACACACATGACCAAGGGGAGCGGGTGGAGAGGGGGTGCAAGGTGCCAGCTTTTGCTTTGTCTTTAGCCAGCCTCCTGCTCCCTCATCAGAGGGAGATGGAACTTTTAAGACATTAGTAAAAAAGCAAATAAGAGCATTTTAAATGGCACTAATTGAGAGTTGTCTTACATGAATTGAACCAAAAAGCACACTGATTTTTTAAAAATATTTGATAAGGGCAAATGTAGGTATTTAGAGAGCAGAAAGAGATACTATCATTGAGATGTGAATCTGTAAAAATATTCAGTCGCCCAATGACAGCCAAGTATGGCTAAGAGAGTTAGGGGTGACACAGTAGACTCTGGCAATAAAAGGGGTTTATTGATCACTTATATCTAACCTGTATCCATTGGAAACCTACAAGTGTCTACTAAGAAGTTAGAATGTTGAATCCCAATCCAATGATTTAGTCAGTGGCCAAGTGATGGGTTGAGGAGATGTCAGTGAAATTGACAGCATGGTACCAGGACTTCAGGTCAGTTTGGTTAAGTCTCTCGAACAACTGGTCCCCGGTGGGGCTGGGGAGTCAAATCACTTTTTTGTTGTTGCTTTTGCTGAAATTCATGAGGAAGATTTTATTAAATTGGCTCACCAGATTGAAATCAATTTAGTGGCCTATATGGATACAACCTGCATTACTTGCTATTCTGACTATATTGTTTAGAGGAAAAGACACAAAGAAATTCTTAACATCAAAAAATAGCTCCCTTATCCCAGTTCTTTAGAGGATACCAAATATGTTATCACCGACAGGGACAAAATAGATAAAAGTGACTCACAGTTAGTTCACAGGCAGCAAATGTAGAGGGGTCAGATGAGTAATCTTAAAACTGAAAAGGGAGGGCAATGGAGGAGTGCAGAGAAGGAAGCAGTAAACTTTTGATGCAATTCTTGGCATTATCTCTGAGTAAGTAATGTTTTTCACTACTACTCTTCCTACTCCTTTCTGACCTTGTTAGGTGACAGGCTGATCCATTAAATGACATGGTGCCTGCTAGTGACTAATAATAACTTTAGTGTTCTCTGTCTCCAGAGGGTATTTGCATTTTAAGAGGGGTCTCTGGGGGGCTAACATAAAAGAACACATTGAGAATAGAGAGAATAGGGAGAATTTCTAGCACAGTGGTTAGGCCAAAGAGAATCCAGGGACTCAAGAAGGGTAAATTTACCCAGTGCCCTCCCAAATCATCCCATGTTGGCAGAAACCTACTCTGATGGAATAGAAATCTGGCATGGAATAATGAAATCACAAGATCTATCATACTAGGATTACCACTTTTAATGAAGAATTAAAAATGTCTGAGCCAGCTATTCTCAACTTTAGATGCATATTAGAATCACTTTTGGGCCTTTAAGCAATAAGATGCCAAGGACCCACCTTTCAGATTCTGATTTTATTCATCTGGAGGGAAAGATAGGCATTGGCATTTTCAAAAAGCTCCCCATGAGATTTTAATGTGCAGAGAGATTTGAGAACCATCAACCTAATTCTAAATCCTTAGGTTTGGAAGTTATAAAGACTAATCTCTATTTCCTGACAGTCTTGCCAAGTGATTACTACATTCTGCTTGCGTATCTCCAGGGAAAGGATGCCTCCAGGAAGCCCTCCATTTCTTAACATGATTTCCTCATCAGCTATAGCCAAGACACTCTACTAGGAAGAAGGAGAAACTATGGGAATGTCTCTATTTTCTAAGGCCAATGACATGCTCCAATTCTCAGTAACTGGGACTGAACCAAGTTTAAAACAAAACAAAACAAAAGAGCATAGTTATCAGACAGAGCTAGAGATAGACAAAGTTAGAGATAAAGATAAATAGATGGGAAAGAGAAACAGAGAGAGAGACTTAGCATCAGGAGGTTCAACAAAAAAGTTGCTTTCATGTCTTCTTACTCTTATAAGTACTCATGTTACTCTTACTCTAACCTGAAGCTGAAATGGTTATTTGTTCATCAAATCTAACAAACTCAGATGCCATATGCATCTTAGTCTAGGCTAAAGGAATTAGAAATGGGTGCTGGTTTAGAACTCTGTTTTCCAATCATGACTCTGTGGATGAACGAGCTTTTAAAATGCTTTGTGTCTATTTCTTCTCCCTTGCCCTCTTGAGTGACAGCAAATTGGTATTTAACTTCTAAGACCCTTACTCTGTTTTCTCTGTTTATTATCCCTCATTTTGGGGGGTTTTGATAAAAAATTTTGAATTGTTTACTTTTCTGTAGTGGTGTCTTCTACAGTGTGTTCTGTAGTACACTAGCAGCATGGAGTGTTCATAAGTATTTATTCAAACAAAAATTTCCTTAATCAAATTGTTTTCAGAAATATTGGATGAGAACATTATAAATGACTTATTTATTTATTGCAGGACTTTTCAGAGAGTTTATTGTGCTAATACGCATTGTGAATCTCCAAGGGGAAATTGCAGCACTTCCCAATTTTGACTATGAAAATCTTTGAAAATGAAGCATCTCTGGACTAGTGTATTTCAGAACATTCTTTAGGTAGGAGAAACTGGTCATCATCGTAATCTAGGTTGAGGAACAATAGTTTGGAAAGCATGGTTAGAACTGGTAGGAAACTTGGTGATGAGAAATAGCTTGTCCCTTTGCTTTTCCAAACCTTTCTTAGTTTTTATTTTTCCCACCACCTGGAAACCTTCTTCAGTCTTTCTTGCAAATACTGATCTCCAGCTTCTCTTGTTTGAATTCCTACACATTCGCTGGCTATGGTACTCTAGTTCTACACACTAAGAAAATGAGTATCTTTTCCTCTCTATTTTGTTTTTCTTCCAAAAGGAATAAGCTCTTTTAGAACACGTGGTACATTCTTCTTTCTTATGTACCACTGTGACTACCCTGGTGCTCCCCTGAAGAATTTTTAAATTAATTGATACTTACTGAACATCTACTATATGCCAGACTTGAAAGTTAGCTTTTTTTTTTTTTACAACAAACTATGTGACTTTGTAGTCCACATGACCAAACTCTTCAGTTAATCCATATTCCAGCACTCCACCAACCTCATGTCCCCTCAACCTGATACTCATCATGTTTGCCAAGGATTTATGTGATTTGAACTGCATAAAAGTGGTATTTGATCATTTTTTAGCACAAAAATGGCAATTTCCATTTTCATATGGTTTTTAGAAAGTTCCCCTGTGAAGATATTCTGTATTGTCAGTCCAGCTTTCTACCCTTCTCTATGTCCATTGCTGGGTAGTGATTGCTGACAGTCCCAGCAATGATTTGAATCCTCTTGCCTTTAATCAACAAGTAGAGTTTCTATGGTGGTTGCTGTTGCAACTGTAATGGCACTCTGGACTACAATTCCATGGTACAACCCCTGAACTATGTAGAGTTCTTACTGAACTCTTATATACCTTCACCAAGACTGCTAATATGCAGACAGCCCTTCTCCACACCTGGTTGTCACACAGTTGTGTTGATAGCTTCTGACAAAGATCCTAAGTTCTTGTGCTTGGTCCCCCTGAATTTCCCAACTGGGTGTTTATCTCTATCTTGAATACCTAATCCACACCTATGTTTGTACACTCAGACTCTGCACTGCCCTCCTGCTTACATTTAACCTTCTCAGCATTGATCCATGACCTATGACTCTACCTGTGCTATGCCTCAAATTAATCTGGACCTCTCTAAGTATTACTCTCAGCTTACATATTATAATTTGAAACTTTGCTTTTGTTCTTTCTGTCTCTCCTGATTCCTTGGATACTGTTCCCAGCTTCATCCTATGACTTACTTTGGTGTGTGAACCAAGTCCCAGTGAGACTCTAGTTAGATTATTAGACACAGGCCCAATGGTCCAACTTGGCCCCTACTTCTGGTCCTTCTTTGCTTGTCTTATTTTTCAAGTATCCTTGTTGCAGACATGGCAGCTATTAGACTTTAAAAAAAAACAAAACAGGAACTTAATTTAACCACTTTACAAACTTTTCAAACATCATATTTTGTATAAGGGTATTTAATGAAATAGGAAAAAATGTTCATTTATTATTGATATGATAAAAGTCAAGATCCAAAATCTTGTGTACAGTATTATTCCATATTAAAAAAGTATGTCAGGGGAGTCTGGGTGGCTCAGGGGGTTAAGCCTCTGCCTTCGGCTCAGGTCATGATCTCAGGGTCCTGGGATCGAGCCCCACATCAGGCTCTCTGCTCAGCAGGGAGCCTGCACCCCCAACTCTCTCTGCCTGATTCTCTGCCTACTTCTGATCTCTGTCTGTCAAATAAATAAATAAAATCTTTAAAATTAATTAATTAATTAATTAATTAAATTTAAAAAATATGTCAGAGGGGGTTGGAGAATGGGTGAGCCTGGTGGTAGGTATTAAGGAGGGCACGTATTACATAGAGCACTGGATGTGGTGCATAAACAATGAATCTTGGAACACTGGAAAAATAAAATAAAATTTTAAAAAATTCATTATTTTAAAATAAATTTTCTTTTTTAAAAATAAATTTTCTAGTAAAAGAGTTAAAAGTTTGGTTATCATCTTAATGTTTGATCACTATGACCAAAGACTAATTCCTCCTATCGATAATCTCACAGAGTACTTCTGTGACCCAAGATGCATCAGACGATCAGTACCTTCAACTTCTTCCTTAAGCACGTTTCTCCCTGGGAGACAGTGGCAAGAATAAGGAAAGGACATCTAGAAAGGGAAAGAAAATCTTAGCAAAGGACTCAAATGCCATTCTTTCTGAGAAGACAGATCATACCATTGTGATGACCCCCTCCTTTTTTAATTATGTTAAGTAGCTCACCATACAATACATCATTAGTTTTTGATGTAGTGTTCCATGATTCATTGTTTGCATATAACACCCAGTGCTCCATGCAATACATGTCCTCCTTAACATCCATTACCGGGCTAACCCATCCCCCCATGCTTTTCCCCTCTAAAACCCTCAGTTTATTTCCTGGAGTCCATAGTCTCTCATGGTTCTTCTCTCCCTCCCATTCCCCACCTTCATTTTTCCTTTACTTCTCCTAATATCCTCCATGCAATTCCTTATGTTCCACAAGTAAGTGAAACCATATGATAATTGACTTTCTCTGCTTCACTTATTTCACTTAGCATAATCTCCTCCAGTCCCATTCATGTTGGTGCAAAAGTTGCCTTTCTGATGAATGAATAATATTCCATTGTATATATGAGCCACGTCTTCTTTATTCATTTGTCTGCTGAATGGCATCTCAGCTCTTTCCACAGTTTGACTATTGTGGATATTGCTGCTATGAACATTGACCCCCTCCTCCTTTTTTAATGGACTGAGCATGACACAGAAATGCTTGAAATTCAAGCCACTCTTTGTGGTTTGTTTGGAAGGGTTCAGGAGGCAAAAATATTCCCTCTAATGTGAAACATAGAATAGTATCTTCTCTGAAGCAACAGAGACCAACTGGCAATCACAAAGAGTAGGCTAATGAAGTCTATAAATGTGTACAAAATGCTGAGGTATGCAGTAAGCAGGCTATACAGAGAGAAATCATGTCTCTTATGCTCTAGTCAAGAGACACAAAACATAAAGTTATACCAAGAGTCTTAAATAGAAATAGCTGGCAAGAAATAATGGATATCAAGCTCTGTGAGCATGAAAACCTATATAAAGTCAAGGGCGTTGCTATCAGTAGAGTTTTTAGTGTAGTGGTTCTCACAAACTTCAACAGATAGCTAAACTTCAAGGGGCTAGAGAACATTAAGGTTCCCAGATTTCCTTTTCAGAGATCATCCTTCAGAAAATTTAAGGCAAAACTTAACAACCTATGTTGGGTGATTTGGATGCCTTTTGTCTATGGATTGCACCCTAAAAACTATAATACAGTGATTAAGAGCCTGGAATATGGAGAGAGAGAAAAAAAAAGGTGTTTGAATTCTGACCCTGCCATTTACTAGCTATGTGACCATGGTCAAGCTACCTAAACACTCTGAGTCTGTTGCTTCATCTTCAAATAGAGATGACAACCCACCTCAGAGGGCAGTGGTGAAGGGCGAGATAATTCATAAAAATCTTCTAGTACAAAGATGCATTTAACAAATTTTGGCTACCACAACCACCACCACTATCAGCATCATCATTAAGATGTACATTAACTGTCAAAAGGGTGGCAAATACATTATATGCTATAGGAGTTGCAAGTGGTGAGAGATTACTTCTTTCTTCCAGAATGGTCAAAAGACTCTTCACCAGGAAGATGTAACTTATCTTGAAAAGTTAAGATTTGGCCAGGTAGGGAAAAGAGAAGATACACAGACAGGGTAGAAGTCAAACTTCACCTACTCCCTAATTATTTCAAGGTCCAAGTCTGGAGAAAAGAAGACCATATCATTCCTGATAGAACTAGACACAGTCAAGGAAAAACCCAAAGCAAATCTGTAGCTGAGGTGAGATGGGGAATAGGAATTCTGAGATATTCTATTCATTTAACTAGAAATTATCTCTAGGACCAATAAGACTATTTAGGCAGGACTGAAAGTAAAATTCTGTGCCATGTAACTGAATGGTTCATTACCCACCAAATAAAAAGCCATAGAATCTGCCCTCCATTGAGTGGTTTCCTACCTAATGGAAGGGTAGGTAACAGGGCTGGTCTGTTTCCTACTTTTTCTGCTGACCAGCTGTGGAACTTTTTGGACAGCCCCTTAACCAATCTTCAAATTATTTCTTCAAGTATAAATCATGGCTGTACTATCTGTCATGACTTTATACTTTTGAGTTTACCAGTTTAGCATCCAAGACTCCTTCTTGCCTAATTATTTCCCTATAGCTAAAGTACTTTTGCAGTATGTCGATTGATTCATATGGTTTCATGAACTGAATTCCAAGCCATATTTTATGCAATATACAGATAAGAACCAGGAAATGTTTTGAGATCTTTGCTTTTTCACAAGATACAACTTTTCTGCCTTCTAAATATAATCTTACAGAGCAGGTGTAAATAGTCAACACCTAGGGACACTTTGTATATATCTCACTAGTTGAAATTAAGCAGTATTTTTAAAGTCCTGGTCTTTTGTTTTTATTAAGATGTTCCATTTGTGATTGGACATGGTCCGAGAATTACTTCAGGTGCTAGGATTTTGTTAGGCTGGTTCCTGATCAATTCCTTTATAAGTAGTTAAGACCTTTCTTCCTCTCTCTTTGATGAATAATATGATCACTGCATTTTAATTGTTAAAATTAACTAAAGGGATAGCTTGAGCTTGTGCTTTTTGTGTTCCAGATTAGTTAGGGTGTCCTTGCTGTTCTTTTAGTTTCTCTCTCTCTCTCTCTCTCTCTCTCTCTCTTTACACAAGATAAAAAGCAAAACTCAACAAACAAATAAGCAGACAACCAAAAAGACACAGAAAAAGAACAGATCACATAGCTGTATCTCTCCTGATAGTAACATAAACCTAACATGACTGGATTGTTGCCATCAGAAAGTGGCACTTGTCTACTTTTCAGACAGACCCGGCATTTGAATGTACAGTACTGTGTTCCTAGAGACTGTGTCTTAAAGTAGGTCCCATATGGCAAATTCCTGTCTGCGCATGTGCCAAAACCTGACTGTATGTGCTGTTGCCTTTCTTCTGTTTGATCATGGACAGAAACCAAGGAAAAAGTGGTTAAAGATGATTAGAATTGAAATGAAGTCAGTGGCCTGAGTAAATAGTATGGTAGAAAATTTGAGGATACAAGGGGAGATAAGAGCTCCCTGTATTATCTGATACATATAATGCTTACCAGACATTTTTATAATACCTTTATATATATTTGCTTGTCTCATCCTCACAATTCTATTAGTAAATCCTATTATTATCCCCATTTTAGAAATGAGGAGACAGAGGCACAAAGTAGTTAGGTGACTTGCCCAAGGTAACAGCTGGGCAACACACAGGTAACACACAGATTAATTAAAGAAATTAGATTTGAACACAAGAAGTCTGGATCCAGAGTATAAATACTATACTATTTTTAAGAAAAGGAATTGCATTCAGTTTAAACATTTATATACAATGAACTATAAAGGATGCATAGTGGGTTCTGATAACAACTTGTCATTTTCCCTCTTTAGAGAAATGTGACTCCATCTGTTCTTTGTGCCTGATGTTATCCTTGCTTCCCTCTGACTCCAGAGGGATGCCCTCTCTCTGCTTCAGGATTTGTTATCAAGTGGTCTAACCAATTAAAATAGAGATTATGGCCTTTAGAAAGAAAAGAGCTCCACCCCTCCTTTTATTCAAGCCAAGAAAGTATGTGGCTACTTAAAGAGAGGTTTGGTGTATTGTGGGGCGAATCGCCCAGAAAGAGAAAGCAAGTGACTCTTTTTAAATCATCAGTTAAAGGAATAGAAGATACTGCCTTAGAGTTAGAGCTAGAGTTGTTTGCATGGTTCTGGCTACTACCTTTACAGTACCCATGTGCAACTGTGCAATTATTCCATGCCTCTCTCTGGCCAATAGCTTTATCTCCTAGATAGAGCGGTGGACTAAGGTATGCATAATTTTGCTGCCAGAAGCTTTCTTTTCAGAAGTCTGCAGATGCTGAGAAGGTGGTACTGAGAGGAGAATTACCTGCGAAAGCATTAGTCCATAGTCTTTCAAGGGAATGTACTTGCAGAGGGAGGCAATGCAGTATTATGGTATGGAGCACAGACTGGAGCGAGAATCCAGGCTCCACTACATACTGGCTGCATGATGGTGGGCTATTGGCTAGTTCTACTTTGCCCCGAGTTTCTCAAAAGTAAAATGGTGATAGCCACATAATGGTACCTAACTTACCGCTTTGGCTTATTATGAAGACAACTAGATTAATATTTATAAAACTTTTATATGACTGCTAGCACCATGAGAGTGTTTATTCATATATAGAGCCCCATAAAGTTGGTTTCCATACCTGTTTATTACTTCATTTTTATTTAGTACTTAAAAAGTTGTCTTTATGCAGTGATAAAAGTGAAAATCTTTGTCTGTCTTCAACATTGCAAATGAAGCTATTTAGTGCTTTTATGAAGAGAAACCCCCACTCTCTCAGCATTTTCTTTCTGAAATGGTAATGATGACTTGAATATAGTAGGCTTTTACTCTAGCAACTGTTCTAGCTAGAAAACTGTCTTTAAAAAAAACTTCCAGTTACACATCCAAACTTTTATCAGAACAAAAGTGAGGTCTTAAATGTGAAAGCACTTTAATGTGAAGAGACCCTGAGATTCTGATGCTAAAATTTTTGAGGTTGAATCTTTGGGATGGCCAGTTTCTAAGGGTATCTTGAACAACAAATGTGAATATTTAAGACTAATGATAAAATAGTAATAGCAACAATAACACTAACATGAATAATTAACACTTACTGAGTCCTCACAGTGTACCAGGAACCGTGCTAATGCTTCATGTGCATTATTTCATGTAAATGCTGTTTGGTACTGCTGTTTCTGCCTTTGAGTCTCTGATTACTGGTTTATTCCCTTTCCTCAGCTAGGAGGAAAAGACTAAGACTTCACAAGGAGAAATCAAGTTGGGTTTAATTTTTCTGACAATGTGGAAGAAGTATTCACTTCCCCCTTCTCTGCTTCCAAATTGTTTTAACAATGCTTTGGATTATTAATTCCTTATGTAACTTTGGTAGGCTAGGCATTTTTAATAGTAAGCTCATTTTAATGATACAAAAAGCATCCACCTTAAAAAAGGGAGAGAGAGAAAATAAAGAAAAGGAGGGAGGAAAGAGTGTTAAGGAAGGGAAAACAACTCTGCCCAAATCATTTGAATCACAGGCTTAAAATATCACCAATATCTAGGATCCCTCTTCTTCTCTCTTTCCCTTTTTCTCCCCTCACTTTAAGTTAGGAAAAAATAAGAAGTTAAAAAGAAAGTCTTTGATTAACCTCTGGAATCATAGAGAAAAACTAGACTTTTCATACCAACCAAAGTTACGGTTTTAAGGTCCTTGCTACTTCTCCAAGAGTTGAGCTTCCAGGAAACCCTATATATATGAAACCATTTCATTACTTCTAAAAAATCTCTCATTGGCCCCACGAGACACTTCAGGGAAGAATTTAAGAGGGATACTGGCCAAGATGGGACCAGGGCTACATTATGTTTCATTTTCCCTACCCCAGCATGGGATCCTAAGGATTGGTTGACAGTATGGAAGATGACCTTAAGTTAGCTGGGAGAACCTGAATTCCACAGAAGGTGTTCACTTGCTTTGGCCATGTGATCCCATCCTGTGAAGCAACTCTGGAACTTTTTTTCTTCCCAGGACATTTTGCCCTGCTTTTTCTGTATAGCAATAGAACAGACCAGGAACAGAATAATATCATGTTTTAAGGCACTCATTTTCAAAGTGTTTTAATTTACCTCATGTAGGACAATGAGAATCATCTGTCCTCCCTTAAATCTCAGACATAATCCCGTAAAGCATTTAAAACTAGCTGGGAGGGTGCCCATCAAATGTGAACTGGATCTAGATTTTGATGTTACCACGGTAGCCTTCTGAATACACACAGAGTTCATTTATTGATATGCACAATGCTCATTGATGTGTATGCAGAAAGTAATTAAGATGATAATATAAACATTGTTATAAACACTTGTGGGGGAGATCTTCTCTAGTTTCCATGGACAAGGAAGCCAGTCCACAGATTTTTAGGCTTTAAATTGAGTCAAGAAATTGAGGCTTAACAGTTGGTCTCCTTTATGTTCTAAATTCATGCTACAGACATTCCATCGTCTTCTGCTATTAGCTCTATTTCCTCTAGTCCAGGTAGGTTTGTAATGAATTTTCCTCCTTTGGCATAGTGTTGGGATCTGTGGGTGAAAGGGGAAGCAGATTGTAAAGAATAGAAGCCCACCTGGGCTAGTTTAAATTACAAAGGGAAGTTGCATTAGAAGGATGAAGGTAAGGCATGGCTCTTGAAGGAATGAAGTGAAGGAAACATTGTGTTTTGTATAGAAAATCACTAAGCAACTATATCTTCTTTTACTTGGTGCTACATGGTCTCTTTGTTTTTATGTGCTTTTTATTGCTGTTCTCTCTTTACAGATTAGCTTTCCCTATTTATTCATGGTTATCTGTTTTCCCATAACTCCATAACTATGGTTTGTAAATGACTTTGTGTTGCCATGGCACCAACTCTGGCCGAACTAGAAAAATACCTTATAGCTAATTCCTTTAGGTACCATGGCCAAATAATGATAGCAGCATAGTTTATGGATTGGTAACTTCAGGGTCAGATGTTCACCCCAGTCCAAAACATGACCCCTATCCTTTCATCAGAGGCTAAAATTAGGTGGACAAGTTCAAGTAGGGAGGCTTTGGCTAAGTGGCAACTCATATCTTCTACACATGCCACCTGTGGATTTCAGAGGAATAAACATCTGCCTTAGGGCTCTTTTGGTGACAGAAAGCACAGTTCAAACTGGTTTCATAAATGAAAGGGAATATACCAAGTCACATATTTGAAAGTTTTATCAATAAGGCTGACTATAGTGGAGAATTCAAACGATATGTTTAGAAGTCTCTATCACCTTTCTACTCCCCTTTCCTTTGTGTTGGAAATTATCCCCAACAAGGTGATGAAGTCAGCATCACTAAACTTATATTCTACTGGTGTAACAACCTTGGCCAAAAACAAACAAGCAAACAAACAAACAAACAAACATAAAATAAAACAAAACAAAACAAAAAATCCATAAGCTCCTCATCTCCAATAATATCTACAAGTGTCTGACATTTTCTCTAATTCAACTGGTTTGGATATCTGCTCACTCTCAAGCCAGGATGATATTGGCCTTTTATTGGCTATTCTTGAGTCATTTGCCTCTTTTTAAATCTGGAAGGGGTGATTAAGCCAAAAGGAAAGGGTGGGTTCCTTAACTAGAAAAAATGGATGCTGGACAAGTAAAACTTACTGATGTCCACCTCATTGGCACATAGAGGATTAAGACAATGCCCTTAATCTCATCTAAACACATCTCAAATCAATAGCCACCTGGCTTCAAGGGCAGCATGTAGGTTAAAATATCAAGCATGCTGCATGGATGGCAACTTTCTTAGGAAACCATCTGTATATGCAAGAAGCTTATATGAGGCTATACAAATAACATTGAGGTTGTATGTCCAAATATAAACAACACTGATATAATCAAGGTTTGTTTGGCTACTGATTCTCTGGACTTGTCACTGTCCCTCTGAACCTCAGCTTACCCATGTACAAATTAAAGTAGTTGTACTAGATAAGCTTGCCAAGAACCTTTTAAACATACAACTTAACTTCAAATGCTCAGATAGCAACCAACTGAAAGACTCTAGGACAAGTATTTAAACATGAACTGACCCTTATGTCCTGAGCCCCAAAATGATAGATAGTAATAGGGTCTTTTGTTATACTACCAATATTATTCATATGTCCTGAGCATGTGCCTTGTGCTTTAAATTTTTCTTTGTAGTCATAGGAATGAGTTTCCACTGAATCATCCAAACTCACTTTCTTTTTTTTTTTTTTTTAACTCACTTTCAACCAATTCTAGGATGCATCTGTGAAACAGCTGATCACACTTACGTGGCAGATAAAACATGGTCAAAGCCAACTGGCCCATTTTGTAGGAAGAAACCGAGATAAAACTAGTTTATCTGTTAGAATTTTTTATGTTTTAAGTGACTAAAAACCAACTCAAAGTAATTTATATAATAAAGGGAATGTGTAGAGGAGACTCATATAACTTAAAATCCTGAAGTTAAATAAAGCTTGATCCAACAACTCAAACAGTGTCACTGACAACCCAGCTTCTGTATATCTTTCTACTCTGATTTCTGCAGTCCTGACTTCATCCTCATGGTAGATATTTGGCAGTTGTAACCTTTCCCACCTCATGGCAACAAAATGGCTGCTACCAATGGCTGTAATTCCAGACCTCTCACTCTCCCTATACGATATATGGGAAGATAGAATTTCTTGCAGTAGTTCCTGCACTAGTCCTATTCATTCTCCATAATTAGCATAAATTAAGTCTAATATTCATCCTTGAACTAATCACTTTGGCCAGAGGATGAGATTTGCTTATTTGTTTGGACCAGTCAGTGCCCATCTCTGGATTTAGGGGATGGAATCCACCCCATCCAAACCATAATGACTGAAAGTCAAGGAAGAATGAATTCTTCAAGGGACAATCAGTACATCATTGCTGAAAGAGAAGTGTGGCTGCTGGAGAGGCAAACAACAAGTGTCAATGTTTAGAATGAAAATATTAAGTCTGCAATCCATCAAACCAAAAAACCATACCATTTAGTTAAATATCAGAAATGCATTATCTTCCTATGAAGATAATTAGATTCTATGACCAGTTAGTTAATAAATAATAACCGGAACTTGAAGAGTTTTAAAAGGAAATAGTTTTATTTGTTTACTCCATATTACTCTATTAAGACTCCTCTTCTTGAGATGCTTGGATGGCCCAGTCCATTAAACTTCTGCCTTCAGCTCAGGGCATGATCCCAGCGTTCTGGGATGAAGTCCTACATTGGGCTCTCTGCTCTGCAGGGAGCCTGCTTCTCCCTCTGCCTGCCCCTCCCCCTGCTTATGCACTCTCTCTCTTTCTCTCTGATAAATAAACTCTTTAAAAAAAGGACTCCTTTTCTTGCCCCATAATGATTACTGGGAAGAGTGTATAGCGTTTCAGTTAGCTCAAGGATCTATAGTAAGGAAGCAGGGCGATCTTTCTTCCTCTATTCCTAATGGCTCTTAAACTCCTGTACTTTGATTCTTTCAAACCCTGTTTACTGAGACAAAAGAAAAAGATAAGCAAGAGTCTGTTTTTATGCAATTGGTGGTTCTGACAGTTCTCTCTTGGCTAACACTGAGGGCCATTATGACTGGCATTGAAAGTCAGGCTCTTTAAATGAAGCATGTTTTGTAGTTTTCTGAAGCTGCTTCCCTAGATGCCACAAAACTGTACAGTTTCCTGATGCAGGCAATATAAGCTCTCCGTAACCTGAACTAATGCACATTTTGAAAGCTACAATTTTTTAGATGCGGCAGCAATTTACTAGATCAGAGTGAAATTCTTGCAGGAACATGGAAAAACCCAGAGGTTCTTACACATCTAACACAAAATAACCATAATAATAGCAATTGCAAGTAAAAAATATTTGTTATGTAAGCATCCTGTCTTAGCCTTTTTTTCACAAGAGTTGTATGCATTAAGCCTATTCTGTCTGGGCCTCACTCACTGAACAGTATTTATTTTCTTCTTTCATATTTCTCACCCCTTACTCACCGCTCATTCTTTGACAGATAAAATTCTTAAACTGATCCTCTTTATCCTTTGGCCTCTTCTAATACTGACTTCACCTCACCTTCTTCCAGGTCCATTTTAAATCAAATTCTGGTGTAAGATAATAGAATACAGAGAAGAAACATTAGAAATTCCACAACAATGCAGACTCCAATCAACCATTTTGTTGTTGTTGTTGCTTACCAAAAGACCTAGATCAGAAACTATTCTGATCTAAGCCAAGAGGAACTCTTTCAGGGTATAAAATACCCAGTTTAAATATTTATTTTGACTCTCATATGTATTAATTTGACAGGTCTTTGAAATTTTAGTCCTTCTTCCTCCTTCCTCATACTATGTTACTATATATGTCTGCCTTCTGTTCTTTGGTTCCCTTTACGAAACACATTTCAACATTTGTCTTTGGCCTTTTGTTCACAAAAATATTATGGTAAGTGAGTTACTTCATTCCATTCCTCTCTTGGTAATTTTGTGTCATTTTCCCTACTCTGTGCTTATTAAAAAATGGAGAAGACGCATTTCATTAAACCTGATAGGCACAATGAGTCATTTAAGATAGTTACGAAACCCAATTCATAATAGTATGACTTATTCCAATGTCCCTGCAGTTATTTATGGCCTAGGGAAGCAGAGTACTCTTTGTATTCCAGAGGAGAAACAGAAAAAAAAAAAAAGAAAGGAAGAAAAGCTTTAGTTGTTCTAAATCGAATTAACTTTGAATTAGCCACCATGTAACAAGGAATAAAATATTCATGTCACTTAAATGCATACAGTTGACCCTTGAACAACATGGGTTTATTCATGGATTTTTTTCAATAAATAGCATACAGTACTGTAAGTGTATTTTCTCTTCTTTATGATTTCTTAATAACATTTTCTTTTCTCTAGCTCCCTTTATTGTAAAAATACAACATATAATACATGTAACATAGAAAATTTGTGTTAATTGGCTATTTATGTTATTGGCAAGCCTTGCAGTTAAGAGTAAGCTACTAGTAGTTAAGTTTGGCGGGAGTCAAAAGTTATATCTGTTTCTGCCTGTACAGTGGGGGGGGGGGGATCAATTCCCACGTTGTTCAGAGGTGAATTGTGCACACATAATCTCACACACAAAACCACTCCAAAGTTTGCCTGAAAGCCTATTTTCCCTATTGCAGTGCTCTTTTTTTAGGGAAAAAAATTCTTCCCCAGATAAATTGTTATTCCAACTGGAAAAAAAAGGTCACGCATGGTATCTCTCTCTCTCTCTCTCTCTCTCTCACGCACAAACACAAACAAACACACACACACACACACACACACACACACACACATTAGCAACGGTTTTAGTGTATAGTTTTAGAAAATCAACACTGTCCACGCTCCTATTCTTGTCCCTAGGGTCTCTGTTTTTAGCCATTGCATGCTTCTTTCTCTCTCCCCCCTCCCCCCACCCCCACTGCCATTTCCCTATGGTGATAGGTAACTTTTGCAATTTACTTTTTCTTTTTTTCAGAG
Organism: Mustela erminea; assembly: GCF_009829155.1. Taxonomy (NCBI): domain Eukaryota; kingdom Metazoa; phylum Chordata; class Mammalia; order Carnivora; family Mustelidae; genus Mustela; species Mustela erminea. The sequence goes on from NC_045635.1 coordinate 93,626,696, forward strand.
AGAAAGGGAGGAAAGGGAGGGGCAAAGGAAGAGGGAGAGAGAGAATCTTACACAGTCTCCATGCTCAGTGTGGAACCCCAAGCAGGGCTCCATCTCAGGATCCTGAGATTTTGACCTGAGTGGAAGTCAAGAGTTGAAAGCTTAACTGACTGATCCAGCCAGGTGCCCCTAGAATTTACTTATTGAAGTCGATCTCCAAAAAGTTCAAAATACAACTTTAGAATTTGCTTTTTATTCTTTTTGTTCAAGACTGAGTGTTCAGGGCTGCATTATTTGTGATTTTGATCAGATAGCTTCCCTCTTCAAAGAAAACTCTAAAAGTTTTTATTAAACAAACTCCTTATTTTATCCTATAATCTGATCTTTATGCTCTACCTTCTTCATACAGGGGAGAGATTCTTCTGCTATGTCTGGGCAGTCTCATGGAGTATCTTTCATGAGAACAGTTCTGGCCTCATAAATGTGCTAAATATTCCTGTTAAGTCCCTGATCTCTCTTCCCTTCCCTTCCCTTCCTAAACCTCCTTTCTCCCCTCCCTCTTCTTTCCCTTTTCTTCCTTCTCTCTTTCCCTCTCCCTTCCCCTTCTCTCTCCTTTAATTATATTCTCACTTCGGTTAATGAAAATTTTTTTATCAAGAGGCTCTGTCCTTAATTCTGGTGAATTTACACTTTTTCATCACAACAGCTAATTCTAACTGTAGGGCCAAAAATTTTGCTGAGTCATTTACTCCAAGGAGGTTAAATTCTCTTTCTCTATTTCCCAACTTTGATAGCCACCTTCTTTCAATAATGTATGCCATTCGCAAGTAACTATAGATTCCTTTTTTAATCCTCATTTTCTACTACCAAAGATCCAGGGAATATTTGTGAGACACATACATATTCAGATCCCTTTTGTATAAATGTCCCTCTAAGAAGTTACTCAGATATGATTGTGAAAATAAAGCTATCTCTTGGCTATTACTTCTGTAACATCTCCATCAGTGATGTGCATATGGCAGTGCATGAGCACCTGGGTGCTGGTGGTAGAGCATAGTTCTTGCCATCATGGGGTTTTCATTTAGTGACACATTTCATTGAGAGACACATAATAAACAAGTGAAAAGATTGATAAAATAATTTGCAATAGTGCTAAGCACTATGAAAAAAAGAGAATAATATGCAAGAGACTAGGCAGAGAGAGGGGGCCATTTTATAGTGAATGGTTAGGGAAGGTCTCTTTGATGATGTGAAATTTGAGTTAAGACTTGAAAGATGAGAAGGGAAAAAAAACCAAGTAAGGAGAAAGCATTTTCAGGTACAGAGAACAGCTCCAGCATGAACTCAGTTTAGAGTGTTTCAAAAGCAGAAAGATCAATGGAGCGGGATCAGAATGAGCAAAGGGCAGCATGGTAAGAAATGAGATCATAAAGATGGACAGGGAAGTTTCTGATAAAGAAAGTTTTGGAAAAGATTTACTATAATACACATGGCTTAAAGGTCTACACAGAGAAGGTTTACTTTTACAGTGCCCTCCCCAGTAGACTCTCTCAGCCCCTTAACTACATCTGAGGTAACAAATGATCCTCATTTTCCTGGGACTGTCTTGATTTAAAACTGTAAGTCCAAGTTGTAGGAAACCCCCTTAGTCCCAGGCAAACCAGGATAGTTAGTTATCCTGTAATATCTTAGATTCCTTGTCTCTAATATGTACAAATAGCATTCCAAGGCCTGAGCTGTATGTCTCCTAAGTTTGCAAATTGTACTCTGAAACCTACTTTATCTCCCTTCTTTTATCTCAAACCTCAGCTCCCCTATTCTCTTCTCTGGGAGAAGGCAAACTAATCTGTTCAGGGAAGGGGGGAGGTGGGAGAGAGGTGAGTTTGAGACTTGAGAGATCAGTTCTGAAACAGACTTTGTGATGGGAACACTTGGAAGTCAGTAAAAACAGTAAAAGATTTGCAGGTTGGCAGCAAAGGCCCACTTGATGCCAGAAAGCATGACTTGGAAATAGATCAGCTCTGCAAGGTTTTGTGGCCCTTCCTATCTGCAGGGAAACCAAGAAATGCATCATCATTAAATGCTTGGACAGTCTCCAGGGCAAGGTGCTATCTGCATTGAAATTAGTCCCAAGAGGACAACTGCTTTTAAATCAAGGGCAAGAGGGAAATGCATTAGAAAATGATGGGGTCACCTGTGATATAAACTCCTTGCTTATTGTTGGTGTCATCTCCAGGAGTCCACAGCAGTTTGCAAACTGCCAATAGATTCAGGGAGCCCTACACACACACTTAAGCCAAAGTCAGACCAATCAGTTACAAGTTTCTGATATTTGCATCTTAAGTGTAACTATTTGGTAGATAAACAAGAGAGAGAAGTTGAATCACCATTTTACTGCAGAAATAGACACCTGCTCTTGTTCAGTTGCACTTTGTGAAGTGCCCTTTAATTTCAGATGCTCTTATTTTTGCTATTGTCTTTTTTTAAAAATAAAATCTCATTATCTGAAGCACCATTAACCTTCAGCACCATTGACATAAATAAGACGCACTCTCCATATTAAAGACAAATTGTTCAGCCGTTTGAGGACTGACCCACAAGCAGGACATACAAGAGGTGAACACAGTGAAATGCACAGTTAGCTGGGGAGCCAGAAGCACTAATGGAGGATATTTTGGGGGAGATGGATGAAGAGGGAGGGGAAACAAAATCATTTCTGATTATTAAGGGGTTTTGCTTTAGCTAACCATTATAGAAGCATGAGTAATTTTTGGTTTAGAAGCACTAGCGTCCACAGCCTCAGTACCATGCATATTACAGGCAGGCATTCCATAGGATTTGTTGAGTTGAATGTGAACAGGAACAATATGAGTAATAACAATCTACTTTATCTAAAAGTTACGAAGTTAATTTTGACAGATCTTCCAATTTCCTTCCAAAGAAGTAAATGTGATTGACTTGGATTTTGTCTTCCATGGTTTCTCCAACACAAGACTGTAATCACAGTGAGATCATGTAGACTACTGCTTAGGCCACTGTGTGGTCTGGAGGGCACCACCTCCCTAACACACCCACCACACCTCACTAGGAACCATTCACAAATATTAAGCCCAACTGAAATTCCAAAATGACAGATTTATTTCTTTGGCTTTAAAGCATTGGGGTTTCAGAAATGGGCTGTTGATGCATAATTTTGGAACTTGCAGGACTTAAAGCAATTGTTGGGTTGGGCATCAGAATTTTTTTTTTTAATTTCTTTTCAGCATAACAGAATTCATTGTTTTTTGCACCACACCCAGTGCTCCATGCAATACGTGCCCTCTCTAATACCCACCACCTGGTACCCCCAACCTCCCACCCCCCACCCCTTCAAAACCGTCAGTTGTTTTTCAGAGTCCATAGTCTCTCATGGTTGACCTCCCCTTCCAATTTCCCTCAACTCCCTTCTCCTCTCCATCTCCCCTTGTCCTCCATGTTATTTGTTATGCTCCACAAATAAGTGAAAGCATATGATACTTGACTCTCTCTGCTTGACTTATTTCACTCAGCATAATCTCTTCCAGTCCCATCCATGTTGCTACAAAAGTTGGGTATTCATCCTTTCTGATGGAGGCATAATACTCAATAGTGTATATGGACCACATCGTCCTTATCCATTTGTCCATTGAAGGGCATCTTGGTTCTTTCCACAGTTTGGTGACCGTGGCCATTGATGCTATAAACATTGGGGTACAGATGGCCCTTCTTTTCACTACATTTGTATCTTTGGGGTCAATACCCAGTAGTACAATTGCAGGGTCATAAGGAAGCTCTATTTTTAATTTCTTGAGGAATCTCCACTCTGTTCTCCAAAGTGGCTGCACCAACTTGCATTCCCACCAACAGTGTAAGAGGGTTCCCCTTTCTCCACATCCTCTCCAACACATGTTGTTTCCTGTCTTGCTAATTTTGGCCATTCTAACTGGTGTAAGGTGGTATCTCAATGTGGTTTTAATTTGAATCTCCCTGATGGCTAGTGATGATGAACATTTTTTCATGTGTCTGATAGCCATTTGTATGTCTTCATTAGAGAAGTGTCTGTTCATATCTTCTGCCCATTTTTTGATATGATTATGTGTTTTGTGTGTGTTGAGTTTGAGGAGTTCTTTAAAGTTCCTGGATATCAATCTTTTGTCTGTACTGTCATTTGCAAATATCTTCTCCCATTCCATGGGTTGGCTCTTTGTTTTGTTGACTGTTTCCTGTGCTGTGCAGAAGCTTTTGATCTTGAGGAAATCCCAAAAGTTCATTTTCGCTTTTGCATCCTTTGCCTTTGGAGACATATCTTGAAAGAAGTTGCTGTGGCTGATATCGAAGAGGTTACTTATGTTCTCCTCTAGGATTCTGATGGATTCCTGTCTCATGTTGAGGTCTTTTATCCATTTTGAGTTTATCTTTGTGTACAGTGTAAGAGAATGGTCGAGCTTCATTCTTCTACATATAGCTGTCCAATTTTCCCAGCACCATTTATTGAAGAGACTGTCTTTTTTCCACTGCATATATTTTTCCTGCTTTGTCAAAGATTATTTGCCCATAGAGTTGAGGGTCCATATCTGGGCTCTCTACTCTGTTCCACTGGCCTATGTGTCTGTTTTTATGGGCATCAGCATCTTGACATGACTTATAACTTTGAATTGCATTCCAGTACAAAATCTCACTGAGATCTTGGGAAAATAGATCTTTTTTTGATGACGGGGCAATGCCGGTGGGAATATAAAGCATAAAGAACAGTTCCAGAGCATGGATCATACCTGGGTAGGGCAGGAAGAATAACAAAGGCATGCATCTCTGAACTGCTATGGGACCAGAGCAGAAAGTGTTATAAAAAAACAGGTAAGAGCAAGAAGAAATATAAATAATCAAATGGCCAGCAGATGGAGAAAAGAAAATGAACTAGGTTAAACCAAGTCTGGGATTTATTGGTATAGACTAGTATCATATTGTCATGGATGCTTTATGAAATGATGCATTTTCTGAGGTCAAATTATTGCTAATATTAATTCAATTTAAGAAGTATTTACTACATCCTTATTGTATATCACATACTGTGCTAGATATGGGTATATAGCTGTGACAGAGCCCCTTATATACTTATTGTGATATACTTATTGTATATCACACACTGTGCTAGGTATGGGTAGAATCTCTACAGTCTGGTAGAGATTACCTGCAGTTACAAACCATGTATAGGATATAAGACAATGTAAAGGAACATGGAGGAGGTGCCTAATCCAAGGTTGGCACCTTAGGTAGGGTTGGGGAAGACTTCTTAGAGGAAAATACTTTTAAATAACTATAAACAACTTAAAATACTTTTAGGCTACTATACCAGGATTAAACAGTTGCAGCTTATTTCTGCTGGTTGTCATTCCTCTGGTTAGGAAACACTCAGCTATGTAAGGGTTTAATCTTCATAGGTTAATCTTAATAGATTAAGACTGTCAAATCACCAATGTGAAATTCTTTTTGTTGCCTGTTCGACTTACTTCATAAGAAGTTTGTAGACTCCCTGGGAAGGTCACTTGACCAAGGTAGAAAGAGCTACCCATGGAGTTTAATGTTTAATGTTGATGTTGAGATCTGGATCTTGGATTTCCATGACTATTAGCCTAGATAGTCTGTCTTTCACTTCTGTGCTCTTTCTGTAACCCTGTGCTAACTGCCTATGTGTAAGGATATTAGAAAGGTACAAGCTACAATCACGTAGGCCATAGGCCCAGCTTTATCCAACTTGGGAAAGGGTCTTCCTCTGCCTTCTCAGTCATGGCTGCCTCTGAACCCAAGTTAAATTCTTCCTTCCCTGATTATTCAAGCTAGATATATTCTGATCCCAGCCTATACTCCTGGCTAAGCTTGTCTGGTTGTTCAGGAGGCCTCTATCTCCTCTCGTGTAGAGCACTTACTGACTTCAAGACCTTCCTTCTTTCTTTCACTTCTGATGGCCTCCTGGAAACTTAGATTCAGCTTGAGCTGTGGCTTGCAGCAAACCACAGACATTTCCAACTACCCCAAGGAGAGAGAGAGGCTTTGCTTGTTCAGCTGTTAGACAATACCAGTATGTTATGACAGTGGAGAAAATATAATTAGGTAGAAAGTACATGAACATCAGCAGACTGGAGTTTTAGTTCAGCTCTGTTCTGCTGTGGCTGTGGGATCTTGAGTAGGTTATTTTTTTTTTTTTTGCTGTGTCTTGGTTTTCTTTTGAAAAAGAGGTGATAATGGATGTGACAGTGCTCTGAAGAGTAGAATATTCGAAAAAGGTAAAGTAATAATAATTAGTATAATCACCATCACCACCACCATCATCATCATATGCAGGCCTGACATATGCTACATAGATGACACACTCAGGTGTATGCATTGGCAAATGACTTCTCACAAAGTGTAAACACACCACACTGCCCTTCTCACCCAGCAGCTGCCTCTAGGGAAAGATGAGGTGTGATTTTGGAATAATGGCAGGATGTGTGTTCATGGAACTAAGTTTCTCTATCCGGATAACTGTTCTGCAATCCAGAGTTAAGTATCTGTTTATTCAGGGGCTTATTTCACCAATATGTTAGGCTGCCTTCCCAGGCTGTCTGACATACATTCTTCATACATGCATGCGTGCCTGCCAAATTCTTCTTCTGGAGACAGCCCTCCCCCTAACCCTTTTTTTTTTTTTTGTATTCACAATCCATAAATTTGTGCAAACTTCAAATATGTTTATATTTGTAGTATTCACAAATAACATATAATTTTTTCTCTGTGTACTTGATAAGGACAGAATAAAAATGACAACTTTTTCTTTCTTAGTTAAGGAACCAAAGTGCCAACTGGTAAGGCTGGAGATCTGGTCTGAGGCAGCTTTGACCAACTCTGAAATGGAATACTGAGAGGCTCATTCTGACTCCAATAAATAGAGTATGGGCTCCCAGCTGTGGGGGTAATGGAGATGACTAGGTGGTTGCCTTTTAGGCAAGCTGTCCTGCCTGGAGCAAAGCTGAGACTCAAGGAAGGTGTACAAAGGACTACTAATAGTCAAAATAGCTACTAGATATCCTAACATTCATATCTTTTATACAGGTAGAAAATCCCTTCATCCTCACCCTATACCAATAGTTTTATTTTGTATACATCTCTAGTATAATTGGCCATTTCCTTTCTGGCTATAGTAGATTAGAAACAGCAAAATAGAAAGGGAACAAAGCATAGAACTCCCCCATTCCTATTGCTAGGTTATTAGTGTCAGTCATGTTGATAACTTCAAGAAATGACACAGGAGTAGAAACTGATAACTAAAAAGTCCCAAGAATGGAAAACTTCAGCTGTGTGGGACCTTTGAGTGGCAATGCAAATAATAACAACTGTCCTCACAGTCCCTAAAGGAATCATTACATGAAAGCACCCCACAATCCTTAATGACTCATTAGGAAGAAAAGAAACCTCTAAATTATATTAGATATCTTGTCTTTAAGTAAGCACAGTCCTCTGTGTGTAATTTTAAAGAATGTTGTAATGAAAAAAAGCACTGAAAGAATCCCATTGACTCTTTCACTTGTGAAATATGAATTGAGCACTCTGCTATGTGCCAGACACTGGGGATAGAATGGTAAATGATACATAGCCCATGCCACCTTGGAGATCACATTCTAGTGGGAGAAACAAAGGAACAAGTGATTAACATGCAGGGTAAGAAGGGGATTAATAGGGTGCTAAGAGACCATACAGCAGCAATACTGGATATGAGCATTCAGTGAAGGTTTCCCGGAGAATATGATGTCATAGTTAATAAGTTAACCAGACAAAAATAAGTGAGGGTGAGTAGTTCTATGTAGAAGGAACATATTTGTGGAAATACAAGTAGTTCAGTAGGGGAGGGAAAGTTATATGAGTGACAGATAACAAGTTTAGATGTTTGACATTTTTCATGAAAACAATGGGAAGCCACTGAAGAGTTTTGTTCTGTTTTGTTTTAATTTTATTTTTTCAGTGTTCCAAGATTCATTTTTATGCACCATACCAAGAGTTTTAAGTTACTTTACATGAATAAATTTAAAAATTTTTAAAGGTTTACCTTAGCTACACTGTGGGTAGTAGATTGGAGGAAGCAAGATGGAAGACAGGGAGTAGAGTTGGGAAGCTGTTTTAGCGACACAGGTGAAAGAAAATGAAAGCCGGGTTTAAGACAGTGGCCATATCAATGGAGAGAAGATGGATTTGATAAAGATTTGGAAATGGCATTGATAGGACATTGTGAATGCCTGATGAGAGAGAGAAAGGAATCAAGGATAATGCCGAATTTTCTAGCATGTGCCACAGGGAAGATGGTGGATAGGCCATTCCATTTAGTAGTCTTTACTTTGCTACACACTAGGTTTTAAATAAATTTCAGTTTCCTCATTTGTAAAATGATCTAAAAAGATCTTTTTGAGATCTTTGATTCTCAAAAAGGGAGACTTTGTCTCTTACCCAGGGTACATTTGGCAATGTCTGGACATACTTCAATTGTCACATTCAGGGGAAGGGGTGTTACTGATGTTTAGTAGCCTTTAGTAAAGGCTAAAGATACTGCTAAAGATCCTACAATGCACAGGAGAGCCTTTCGCCTCAACAAAGAGTTATGTTCAAAAAGTCAACAGTGCCAAAGTTGTGAAACCCTGGGCTAGACAATATAAAGGACTTGGATTAAACTCAGAGGTCTATTCAAAGCTTAGGAGTTTACAAGCTAAACTGGTTATGCTTATTTTGATACATTAAGGGATCAACTTTAGTGTCCTGGAAGAGTCTCTTTTGTGGACCAGCTGGATAATTGAGGCATCACTAAAATTATTGGACTGTTAATAACCAGACGTTGGTGAATGTGGTCTCAATAACCTAAGCCAATTTCCAAGAGTTTTGGGGTGAATCATGTGCTACAAGTACTTAGAGTATATGTGCACATGGCACTTAGTGTGTACCTGCAAACTTATTCTAATCTTTTAGAGACCGAGAGGGCCTCTTACCCATGTTCTTTTTGTTGAACATGCAGTATACCCACTTGCACTTTAGGACAAAGGAACAAGAAAGAAATGATGGGGCTGCAGTAGCTCCTGCCCAAACTGTGTATCTCCTAGAATTGTCCTTGGGACCAGAAGAGCTATTTGTGCAGCATTAGGCCGTATGTGTGGGACCACTAGCAGAGCCCCTACAGAGTATCTACCCCAGACCAAGATATTTTTTTAAGATTTATTTATTTATGTATTTGAGAGAGAGCATGAGCGAGAGAGCAGAAGCAGGGGCAGCAGCAGAGGAAGAGGGAGAAGCTGACTCCCAGCTGAGCAGGGAGCCCAATGCGGGACTCAATCTCAGGACCCTGGGATCATGACCTAAGCCGAAGGCAGATTTTTAACCTACTAAGCAACCTGTGCCCTATACCCAGGCCAAGATATTTAATAAGATTTTGACTTTAGGCCAAATGTGATAGCAGGTGCTCTTCCCCCATTCTGTGTTAAGAGACACCCTTCCTGAAGGCATGTCTCCCACTGTCAGGCCGGGACTATTCAGGGGCTTCCTCATAGAAAGGTAATGAAAATGAAAGCCGGGTTTAAGGCAGTGGCCATATCAATGGAGAGAAGATGGATTTCTGTCATAGCAGTCCAAATAGACTAAAACACTGACTTATGCTTTAATATAATCCCTCTGGCTAGAAGCTGGAAGACCACCTAGAAGTCTTTTGCAACAATCAGAAGCAAGCAAAACCAGCATGGCTGCAGTGAATGTGGTAAGAAATAGGTGGATTCTGGATATATTTTGAAGGCAAAACCAATAAGGTTTCCTAATGAATTGGATGTCGCTGTAAGAGAAGAGAGGACTTCAGGATGACTCCAAAGTTTTGAACCTGAGCAATAAGAAGGATGTAGTTGTCAGTTGTGATAAGGAGTAGTGTACATGGATTGAGATTCAGTGCTGGACCTAGTAAATTTGAGACGCAAATGAAACAGCCAAGTAAAGATGTCAGGAAGGCAATTGGTGGTATAATCAAGTTTGGAGAAGGGTGTGGGATGAAGATATAAAAGCCATGAGACTGGATGAGAGTATCAAGAAAAGGTGTAGAGATAGAGAGGAACAAAACAATATCTGGATCTAGTAATAATAGATGTTTATAGCTTGACCAAGGACTAATTCTGCCTGTCTGCTTTTTGTGCAGTAAGCATTGCAGCAACTAACCTGCCCCCATCAGCCTTGAGAAAAGGGTTTGGGTCTTTAGAACCTTAACTCTCTAGCCCGTGTCCTATTGTGCATTCTGCTCATGGCAACAGCAACTATATTTTCTGTGTGATATTTAAACCTCAAGAGGTTACTTGGTTATAAATATTTATCATTTCCTCCTGGCTAATATAGTGATTATTAATCTTAGCTGAATAAGAATCCATTCTTACTGGTATAATTCCTATGCAAATATTTTGAAAAACAGTTTGAAATGCAAGCTGCCACCTGTTGTTTTGCTTTACTCAAGGGAAGGGAAGGCACCATTGTCCAGAATTCTGAGAAGAGCAAGCCTTTGCCTTGCTCCCCATATCTTCAGTTTGTTATTTACAGACCGAAAGTCTCACATAGTAGATATTACTTTAGGAAGAAGAGTCACTCCCAGTGCTGTTCTGCAGTATTTGTCATCATATTAAAAGATATTTCTCTTGCTTTTGAGGGCACCTTGCTCCTCTTAACTCTGTTTGCGGAGTCAAAGATGGGAGTGTTGATTTCTAAAGGAGGAACAGGAAAAAGAGAATCAGTAAATGGCTAAAGCATTGTTCCAAGGTCACCATGTTCCCTGCTCTGCCTCTCAGATAGGACGGCTCCCAGAATTGGTCCTAATTTCCTTGAAACTGCTAACAGATATTTCACATCATAACCAGAGTAAATCAATCTTGATTTTTACGTTTTATGGCTCTGGTGACAATGATAATTCTCAGAGCAAGGCTCTTGGTGCAGAAGAACACATGCTAATATAAAAGTCTTATAACAGTATGTACAGACTTTGTGGGAGCATGAAGACTTTCTAAAGGACACCTAGACACAGTTTTAAGAAAATCAATGGCCAGATTCCCAATTTTTATGTGTATTTAAAGAAATAGACCTGTTAGGGCACCTGGGCAGATCAGTTCATTAAGCATTTGACTCTTGGTTTTGGCTTATGTTGTGAACTCAGGGACCTGAGAGTGAGCCCCATGTTGGCATTCATCATGACATCTGCTTAAGGTTCTTTCTCTACCTCTCCCTCTGCCCCTCTTCCTTGCTCTTTCTCTCCAATGAATAAATAAATAATTGAAAAATAGACTGTAATTGGACTGTCAGGTTAATTCTCCTTTGAACCTCTTCTTTCCAAGCCCTTTTCCTGCTCTACAAAAGAAAGGTATACCTCTCATCCATCCTGAATTATTATGATGTAGTCCATCCTCTGACTAAAGAATGCAATGTTCTGGACAGAGTGCCTAGTCAGAGTAATATAGACAAAATAACTTAGTATGAAATGTCTTTCATAAATTCTGTATTTTTTTTTTTTTTGATCCTTGGTTATCTGGTCTTTATTTTTTTTTTAATTATTATTTTTTTTTTATTTCCAGCATAACAGTATTCATTATTTTTGCACCACACCCCGTGCTCCTATTAGCCAAATACAGCATCTTCTTCTTGCTGTTAATTTCTACAAAGTACATTAAGCTGAAATATTTTTTAAAGATTTTATTTATTTATTTGACAGAGAAAGACACAGCGAGAGAGGGAACACAAGCAGGGTGAGTGAGAGAGGGAGAAGCAAGCTTTCTGCTGAGCAGGGAGCCTGATGTGGGGCTCAATCCCAGGACTCTGGGATCATAACCCGAGCCTAAGGCAGACGCTTAATGACCGAGCCACCCAGACGCCCCTAAACTGAATATATATATATACATATATATGTATATATATTCTAATATATGTATATATATATTCTAGTTATAACTAGAACATTAGAATATCACTGTCATTTCATTAGGGTTAACTTCTCCCTCTGAGATATGTGCTATTTCTGTCAAATTGTTTTCAACCATGAAATGAAATTATTGACCTATCTATGTATAATAATTCTCAAATGTCCATGTCTCTATTCATCTGTCACACGATTTAAGGCACTTTGAAGCCACCTATGTTAGAAATTGAAATTTAGCATTAAACATTTAGATCTTAATTCACAGCCTATGGGAAAAAAACATAATATGTGCACTTTTAAATTTTATGATTTTTTTCTTCTCCAGTTTTATCTACTTTCAAGTCCATAGACAAGTGAAGGAGTTACATATATAACTAATATGTTTATTATTTTATAAATAAATTGCTTTTGTTGATGAAATACATACACAAAGTATGCAAACAATAAATGTACATCTTTATAAATTATTGCAAATAGACTTATGTAAGCAGTCAAAAAATAAAGTATTTCCACCACTATGGAGGAGCCCTTGAGCTTTCTAATCACTGTGTCATTCTTCTATATAGGTAAACACTCTCCTAAGAGCATAGATTTGTCTTTTTTTTAACTTTCTTTAATTTGAATTATACAGCATATATTTTAGTGTGCCTGGTTTCTTTTATTCAATGTTAATTTTGAGAGGTTCATCCATGTTGTTTAGTGTGGCAGTATCCATTTATTTTCATAGCCATGTAATAGTCTACTGCATGAACATAACCTAATTTATTAATCATTTCTACTGCTGATGGATGTTAGAGTTGTTTCCAGTTTGGGGCTATATAAACAATGCTATACTACACTTGTGTCTTGAAAGTAAGAGGGTTTTCTACTCTTCCCAGAGGCAGATGATTTCTTCTACTCCTGCTCTAAAAGCAATGAATTTTTGCCTGGGCCTTAAGGAAGAAAGTTTTTGTTGCTCCACAACATCGGCTTAATCCTCATTTCCTGGTAAGATGAATGCTGGGGAGCAACTGAGACTTTAACCTGTCAAGAAGCAGCTAATCACATACTGAGCCAACAAGTCATGGAAGCTCTTTCTTTCTTTTTAAAATTTAATTTAATTTTTTCAGTGTTCCAAGATTCATTGTTTATGCAACACACCCAGTGCTCCATGAGTACATACCCTCCTTAATACCCACCACCAGGCTTACCCAACCCCCCCCCCCAACCCTCAGTTTATTTCTCAGAGTCTCCTGGCCTGCCTCCAATCTTCTTTACAAGCACCCTGAAATTTCTTTTATTAAAATATGTTTGTCAATCTTTATATTAGTACCACACTGCCGTCGTTAGTATAGTTTTATAGTGAATTTTGAAATCAGGTTAATAAGTCATCCAATTGGGTTCTTCTTTGAGATTTTCTTGGTTGTTCTTGATTCTTTATACTTCTATATACATTTTATAATTAGCTTGTCATTTTTCCCCCAAAAATATTGCTGTACTTTTCATTGACTTATAATTTGGGAATGGCTGATATTTTTACAGAATGAGCTTTCCAACCCACAAACATGGTATATATCTCCATTTATTAAGTTGTTTGGATTTTATCTCCAAATTTTTCTGAAATTTTCTACATAGACAACTTTCATATTTTCTGCTAGATTTATTTCTAGCTGAAGTGGAAACTGTGGTATACTACCCATATCTTCTCTTTCAGAAATAAAGAACACTCTAGTCAAATGCTGTTGGGAGTCTTGAGGATTGAAGACTTTTGGCTGAGTCTTTCCCCATGAATTTCCCTCAGCTGAAAAGAAATCCTTCACCATAAGTCTCACTGCCCCCTAGTAACTGGTTGATATAGGAAAATAGTTAAAAGACCTTGTTTTTTTGACACAACAGTAGGATTGCCAGATAAAATACCAGATACCCAGTTAAATTTGAATTTTAGATAAATGAGAATTCTTGTATTAATGTTTAAACATACCTATATTAAAAATCATCTCTTCTTTATCCAAAATTCAAATTTAACTTAGCAGCTTATTTTTCATTTTGTTTTATTCCTGTTTTGTTTTTAAGTAATTCTGTCAATAATACTCAAGAGTAGATAATGAAGTTCCATTCCAGTTTTAGAGAGTCCCTTGGTTTATTTTTTCCTAATGATTTTATTTATTGTTTATTTGAGAGAGAGGTAGCAAGAGAGAGCATGAGCTGGGGGAGGGGCTGAAGCAGGGACCCCAATGCAATCCTTGATCCCAAGACCATGACTTGAGCCAAAGGCAGACACCCAACTAAATGAGCCACCCAGGCTCTAGTTCTATGGCTTTGTTCTATGAGTTCTATTCAAGAACTCTGTGCTTTGTTCTATGGCTTTGAATGAGGCTGTGTTGCTATTGCGTTGCACTTCAACTCCTTCCTTTGCATAAATCTACTTCTTCCATTCCCCCACAAGTGTTGATGCTAAATATACACTCTAATAATCTTACAGCATACAAATCTTTGTTTCAGGATCTATTATCCAAGCTGATTAGTACCAGGGGTGGTCAGAGGATGCAGACTAAAAATAGAATTTGGGTCTGAATCACCCACTGGGCATCTGGCAGTTAGAACCCCTTCACTATAAAGAAGATATGGTATATATATACAACGGAATACTATACAGTCATCAAAAAAACTTGAAATCTTGCCATTTGCAATGACATACATGGAACTAGAGGGTATTATGCTAAGTCAAACAAGTCAATCAGAGAAAGACAATTATCATATGATCTCACTGATATGAGGAATTTGAGAAACAAACAGAGGATCATAGGGAAGGGAGGGGAAAATGAAACAATATGAAACCAAGGAGGGAGATAAACCATAGGAGACTCTTAATCTCAGGAAACAAACTGAAGGTTGCTGGAGTGGACGGAGGTGGGAAGGATGGGGTGGCTGGGTGACGGACATTGGGGAGGGTATGTGCTATGGTGAGAAAAAATAAGTAAATAACATCTTAAACTCAGAAAAAATAAAAAGAACCCCAACACTAGTACTAGGTAGAGCTCTTGGCCATTTTCTAGTTGTGAAATGCTTAAAACTTTCATATGTGGTGAACAAGGATGGATGCTAGTTGAAGAGAGTGCAGTGGTTACTGGTGGTTATAATTTCAAGTTTTTTGAGAGTTTTTTTTTGAGAGTTTCGAGTTTTAAGTTTTGAGAGAAATACTAATTCTAAAGAAAATGGAATCAGATAGCTCTTCTTGAAAGCTATCAATGCATTGAAGAAGGACAATGAATGGCTGAGGGTGATTAAACACCAGCTAAAGATAAAGTGTGAAAGTCGAAGGGTATATTTGGTGACATATAAAAACACTCTTACCTCCTGCAATGGAAAGGTAACAACTGAGGATCAGACTCAGGACTTACCCATATAAGTAGCCATGTGCCAGAGAAGGTTGATTTCTCAGCCACAGAAAATCTATGTCAAATTTTGATGCCTAATTATGTAGGAGTCCTGGGAGCCGAAACAAGGACAACAGGGTCAACAACTAAAAACCCTGGGAACACCAGCTTCCCTTGAGCCCTCTAGCCCTGTGGAAGTGGTCTACTTCTCCCTGTTAAAGATGAACATTCCTCCTTTATTTGAAGATGATGCAGAGGACGCTGCCTTACAGAGCAACGTGCGATTCCTTCATAGTCTACTCCTATCTCCTCTCCTAGCACAGGACTAGAAATTAGTGCCAAGTCTCTACATAAACAAGCTGCTGAAGAAGAAAAGTAACTATATCCCAAAACAGATAAAGGACCTGGTGAAGAAAGGAAAGTTATGTGTGGGACTGTTTAATGAAGGTATTGGATCAAGGTGGAAGGGAAGGGGAAATAGAAGATTGAATAAAAGATAGTATATTGATGTGGAAGGATTCTCCATTGATCCAGGCTTTACCACCCTGAAAAGGACCTTGAGAACCAGTGCTAGTAAGCTGCTAGGATGGCTCTTACAAACTTAGGGAAAATGATGGGTTTCACTAAGTGAAGTAGACATACCAGAACTGTCATAGGTGCCAGTGAAAGAAGAGATCATAAGTCTCAGAGAAGTGAGTATGTTAGAGTGGGTGTACTATATAAGGCTGGGAAACTCACTGATTATGTACTATGAGATGACTCAGAGGCACTCAAAGCAATAAGGAATGTGCTGGTGAGGAGGAGGACTAGCATTGTTGAAAAGTTTAGGAGGGGATGTCTTTGGGCTAGAGATTATGGCTGAAAATGCTATTACAAAACTAGGGTCACTGATAGCCAGAGGGAGGAGAGAATCCTGATATAGTGGGGGTCAGCTAATGGTACTTTATTATCAGAAAACATGATTAATAATACATTGCATCCTTAGAGGCAAGACAAATTTGTAGACAAAAGAAACAAAAAGGTATTTCCCAATCTATACCACAATCAATAAACTATAACCTATGGCCTAATAGTCCTTTTTTTATAAATAAAGTTTTTTATTGTAATACAGTCATGCCTAATTATTTTCATATTTTCCATGGTTGTTTTCACTCTACAGTAACAGAACTGGGTGGTTGTGACACGGACAAGCTGACTTGCAAGTGTAAAATATTTGAATAAAAAATTTGCTAACCTCAGACTTACATAACCAAGACAAATTAAAGATGGATAATCAGGAGGCTAAACCCAACTACATCAATAAAGATTCACAATACCTTGCCCAATTTTGAGACTGGACATGTATCAGTTTTTAGGCCTCAAATACTTGCAACACCACAACAAATGTATATATATGTTTTTCCTCAGTCTTTTCCTGCAGCACTGACTCAACTAGGAGTGACTTTTGTCCTCTAGGGTATATTTAGCAATACTTGGAGACATTTTTGATTGTCATTTTGGGAGGATACTACTTTCATCTAGTGAGTACAAGCCAAGAATGCTGCCAAACATCTTATGATGCACAGGACCTGATGTACAACAAAGAATTATCCAGCCCCAAACCTTAATAGTGTAAGGTTAAGAAACGCTGCCCTAAAGTTACCTATGGTCATTTACTCTGATAACTATATACTGGGGGAAAATACTCAAATATTTAAGAAACTATTGAGTTTGAGTTGACATTAATATTCAAGGACTGGAATCATCATCACTGACTGCCCCTTCTGAATCAGGAAGTATGGGATAAATGGAGTCCTCACCCAAAATCAATTTACAGGGAATCCATAGTTCAAACCCATAGTTATTTCCCAAGTCTTCAGATGTCTAATTGGAATGCATAATTGTCAGAACTCCACTCTGGTTATTAGGCCTATAGGGTATGAGCTATCATAATAGGGAAAGGCCCAGTGGAAGCCTCTCGAACTGCCCCCCACCAAATCCCAGGCTAAGATTGTAAATTTTAAAAAGTAATATTACTACCCAAGTAAAATGGCACTGAATAGTTTCCTCCTGAAAATCTTAAGACTAGTGGTACCCATCCTATTTCCATCTAATTTACCAGTCTTGTTCTTATAAAAACTACACATTTAGTGCAGGATAACAGTAGCCTTGATAGCACCTGCTGCAACAGACATTTATCTTTGCTAGAGCTGATTAACAAGGCCCCGTATAGTTGGTAAGTGGTCATTGATCTGGTAGGTGAGTTCTTTTCCATCCCTATCAAGAAGAAGGATCAGGAGCAGTTTGCATTTACTTGGAATGCATAACAGACCACCTATATATTCTTGTCACTAGCACTGTTAATTCAACTATTCTCTCTAAATAGCACCAAAAATAGTTAATTTTCTAAACATTCCACATAGCATACATTGGTGCATTACATCAATGATGTCTTGTGAACCAGACAAGATGAAAAAGAAGTAATTGAAGGCATTAGTAAGAAATGTGAGCATCAGAAGCCTGTAAAGATTCAGAAGCTCATGACATTATTAAAAATTTTGGGATAGATCTGGGGTATTCCAAAATAACCCCTTCAAAGCAAAGGATAAATAATCATACCTCTCATCACTAAAAAGAGAGAACAGTATTTGATAGGAGTGCTGGAGGTATTATATTCCACATTTTGGAATATTATTTCAATATATTACATGATGACATGAAAGGCTGACAGCTGTTAGTAGGGCCCAGAATACGAAAAAGCTCTATAGCAGGTCCAGGCTGCCATTTAAGTAGCCCTGTTTCTTGGGTCATATGACTCAGCAAACCTTATGGTATTCAAGGTATTGGGCATAAAAAAAGATGCCGTATGGAATTTATCACAAGTTTCAATAGGAAGATTACAGTATAAACCAATGTGTTCTGAAGCAAATCCAAGCCCCTTTCAGTGGAAAGTTGCATAAAATTTCAAAACCAGTCCCTGACATGCTATAAATTATAGGAGAGTGACTTATCATATAGAATAGGTGGCTATGTGGCCAGAACTACTTGTCATGAGTTGGGCTGTAAGAGATTGTGGACTGAGTTATAAGATTTAGTGGACTTAGCAGCAGTTCACTATAAGATGGAAATGATATATTTGGGGTCAGTCATGAGCTAGGCCAAAGGGCACAAGAAAGCTGCATGAGTAGATGGACCAGATTTTCACATCATCCATCACTATTATATTTGTACCTTTCTCTTAGTTCACACTTATGGCCACATGGGTGATGGTGGTGGTGCAGGGGTATCTCTTATGACTGGCTTAAGAATGAGGGAAAAGACCAAGAGTGGTCCATTATCATGTCAGTTCATTATGTCGGTGCAAAACCCAGAGTGGACTTCTGGTCCACTACAGCCCTACTCAGAAAAGAACTGATCCTAAACATTTACATTCTGTCTGAAAGAGAGCTTTGAGGGGAAATTCTCCCAGTGGGCAGATCTTTAGTGAATACACTTGGTCATTTAATTTGTGTGGAAAAATAAGTGGTCTAAGTTGAGAATATTTAAGAACTTATGATGGTGAAAGATTGAAAGATAAGGAAAAAGAAGTTCTGGGAAAGAGGCATGTGATAGAGAGTGTGGATAGACCTATAGGATAGGACACCTAGGTATAAAGATCTTTAAATCGCATGTTAAAGGCCATTGGAGTTATTGGCCACGGAAGAGGCACTAACAACTAGGTCAACGGGATTATTTGGCCAGTTTACATTGCCTAACCTCTATTTTTGACAACTCCAGTACTAGCACATGAGAACATAGATAGAATATTCAAGGTGACAGAGTTGGAGGCATGTGCTAAAGCAAAATGAAGTCCCACTCATCAAAGCTGATCAGGGAAATTGATCTAAGATGTTATTTAATTTTCTTTAATTCTACAGATATCTGTTGGTGGTTTAAGTAAGTGCATTTCACTTTTGTATATTGACTTTGTGTCTATCAGCATTGCCAAATTCACTATTAATTTTAGTAGTTTCTCTAGAGCTATTTTTTCTATTTTCTACATACAAGGTCTATAGTTTATGAATAGTGACATTTTTATATGTTCCTTTTCAATTCTTCTGCTTTTTTAGCTTTTCCTTGCCTAATTTTACTGAATAGGACATCCAAATACAAGGTTTAATAGAGGTAATAATAGCAAGCATCTTTGTCTTATTTGGAATCTCAAAAGGAAAGCTGTAACATGTAACCATTCAGTATGATACCTGCTATTCATGTTTTGCTTCTATTTTAATTAAATTTGCATATATTTTAATCAGAACAAGAACATTTCATTTTACTTATAGTTTTCTAATAATTCTTTTTGTTGACTCTTATCAAACACTTTTAATGCATTTTTATATGATCATAAGCTTTTTTTCTTTATACACTTTATTAATGTGACTGATTTTTTTTAGTAGAGAGGAGTTTATTTTTATTCTAGCTTTTACTTTACATACAGTAAATTTTACTATTTTGGAATATAGTTCCTCATGCTCCTCTTTGTACTAAACTCTTCACTGAATCTCAGCCTCTGGCAATTATTGATCTGTTCTTGGTCCCTGTATATTTGCCTTTTTTAGAATATCATATAAATGGAATCATAAAGTATGTAGACATTTGAACCTGAATCCTTTCATGAAGTGCAGTGGATTCGAGGTTCATCCATGTCTGGAATAGTTTTTGTTTTTTATCTGAGACTGGTATTCCATTGTAAGGATGAACTGCAGTTTGTTTATTCAGATAGTCACTGAAAGAAGTGTGGATTATTTCCAGTTTGGGGTGATTATTAATAAAAGCACTCTAAATATTTTTATATGGGGTTTTTATATAGACATATGTTTTATGTCATTTGCATGAATGTTTTGAAGGGAGATTACTGGGTCACCTGGTAGGATATGATAAACTTTATAAGAAATATCCAAACTATTTCAATGTGGCTGAGGGAGTTTATATCTCTTCGATCAGCATATGAGAGTTCTAGTTTCTCCGTATCTTTGTCAGCACTTGGTATTGTCAGTATTTTTAATTTTAGCTATTATAATATACATAGTATTAACTCATTACAGGCTTACTTTGCATTTCCTCAATGTCTAATGATGTGATTATCTATTCATGTGCTTTTTGCAATTCATATATTTCCTTTGGTAAAGCAGTCTTTCAAATATCCCCCCCTTTTTAATTGAATTGTTTGTTTCCTTATTACTGAATTTTGACAGTTTCTATTTATTCTGACAAGTCCTTTGTCAGATATGCAGGGATGTGTTTTGCGAATATTTTTTTTCTCAGTCTGTGACTTCATTATTTGAAGTAACTTTCACAGAACAGACACTTTCATGTTTGATGAAATATAATTTATCTATTTTTTAATAAGTTCTCTTTGCTTTTTTTCTTTTCTTTTTTTAAAATTTCTTTTCAGTGTAACAGTATTCATTGTTTTTGCACAGCACCCAGTGCTCCATGCAATACGTGCCCTCCTTAATACCCACCACCTGGTTCCCCCAACCTCCCACCCCCGCCCCTTCAAAACCCTCAGACTGTTTTTCAGAGTCCATAGTCTCTCATGATTCACCTCCCCTTCCAATTTCCTTCAACTCCCTTCTCCTCTCCATCTCCCCATGTCCTCCATGTTATTTGTTATGCTCCACAAATAAGTGAAACCATATGGTACTTGACTCTCTTTGCTTGACTTATTTCACTCAGCATAATCTCTTCCAGTCCTGTCCATGTTGCTACAAAAGTTGGGTATTCGTCCTTTCTGATGGAGGCATAATACTCCATAGTGTATATGGACCACATCTTCCTCATCCATTTGTCCATTGAAGGGCATCTTGGTTCTTTCCACAGTTTGGTGACCGTGGCCATTGATGCTATAAACGTTGGGGTACAGGTGGCCCTTCTTTTCACTACATTTGTATCTTTGGGGTCAATACCCAGTAGTACAATTGCAGGGTCATAAGGAAGCTCTATTTTTAATTTCTTGAGGAATCTCCACTCTGTTCTCCAAAGTGGCTGCACCAACTTGCATTCCCACCAACAATGTAAGAGGGTTCCCCTTTCTCTACATCCTCTCCAACACATGTTGTTTCCTGCCTTGCTAATTTTGGCCATTCTAACTGGTGTAAGGTGGTATCTCAATGTGGTTTAATTTGAATCTCCCTGATGGCTAGTGATGATGAACATTTTTTCATGTGTCTGATAGCCATTTGTATGTCTTCATTAGAGAAGTGTCTGTTCATATCTTCTGCCCATTTTTTGATATGATTATGTGTTTTGTGTGTGTTGAGTTTGAGGAGTTCTTTAAAGTTCCTGGATATCAATCTTTTGTCTGTACTGTCATTTGCAAATATCTTCTCCCATTCCATGGGTTGGCTCTTTGTTTTGTTGACTGTTTCCTGTGCTGTGCAGAAGCTTTTGATCTTGAGGAAATCCCAAGAGTTCATTTTCGCTTTTGTATCCTTTGCCTTTGGAGACATATCTTGAAAGAAGTTGCTGTGGCTGATATCGAAGAGGTTACTGCCTATGTTCTCCTCTAGGATTCTGATGGATTCCTGTCTCATGTTGAGGTCTTTTATCCATTTTGAGTTTATCTTTGTGTACAGTGTAAGAGAATGGTCGAGCTTCATTCTTCTACATATAGCTGTCCAATTTTCCCAGCACCATTTATTGAAGAGACTGTCTTTTTTCCACTGCATATATTTTTCCTGCTTTGTCAAAGATTATTTGCCCATAGAGTTGAGGGTCCATATCTGGGCTCTCTACTCTGTTCCACTGGCCTATGTGTCTGTTTTTATGGGCATCAGCATCTTGACATGACTTTATAACTTTGAATTGCATTCCAGTACAAAATCTCACTGAGATCTTGGGAAAATAGATCTTTTTTTGATGACGGGGCAATGCCGGTGGGAATATAAAGCATAAAGAACAGTTCCAGAGCATGGATCATACCTGGGTAGGGCAGGAAGAATAACAAAGGCATGCATCTCTGAACTGCTATGGGACCAGAGCAGAAAGTGTTATAAAAAAACAGGTAAGAGCAAGAAGAAATATAAATAATCAAATGGCCAGCAGATGGAGAAAAGAAAATGAACTAGGTTAAACCAAGTCTGGGATTTATTGGTATAGACTAGTATCATATTGTCATGGATGCTTTATGAAATGATGCATTTTCTGAGGTCAAATTATTGCTAATATTAATTCAATTTAAGAAGTATTTACTACATCCTTATTGTATATCACATACTGTGCTAGATATGGGTATATAGCTGTGACAGAGCCCCTTATATACTTATTGTGATATACTTATTGTATATCACACACTGTGCTAGGTATGGGTAGAATCTCTACAGTCTGGTAGAGATTACCTGCAGTTACAAACCATGTATAGGATATAAGACAATGTAAAGGAACATGGAGGAGGTGCCTAATCCAAGGTTGGCACCTTAGGTAGGGTTGGGGAAGACTTCTTAGAGGAAAATACTTTTAAATAACTATAAACAACTTAAAATACTTTTAGGCTACTATACCAGGATTAAACAGTTGCAGCTTATTTCTGCTGGTTGTCATTCCTCTGGTTAGGAAACACTCAGCTATGTAAGGGTTTAATCTTCATAGGTTAATCTTAATAGATTAAGACTGTCAAATCACCAATGTGAAATTCTTTTTGTTGCCTGTTCGACTTACTTCATAAGAAGTTTGTAGACTCCCTGGGAAGGTCACTTGACCAAGGTAGAAAGAGCTACCCATGGAGTTTAATGTTTAATGTTGATGTTGAGATCTGGATCTTGGATTTCCATGACTATTAGCCTAGATAGTCTGTCTTTCACTTCTGTGCTCTTTCTGTAACCCTGTGCTAACTGCCTATGTGTAAGGATATTAGGAAGGTACAAGCTACAATCACGTAGGCCATAGGCCCAGCTTTATCCAACTTGGGAAAGGGTCTTCCTCTGCCTTCTCAGTCATGGCTGCCTCTGAACCCAAGTTAAATTCTTCCTTCCCTGATTATTCAAGCTAGATATATTCTGATCCCAGCCTATACTCCTGGCTAAGCTTGTCTGGTTGTTCAGGAGGCCTCTATCTCCTCTCGTGTAGAGCACTTACTGACTTCAAGACCTTCCTTCTTTCTTTCACTTCTGATGGCCTCCTGGAAACTTAGATTCAGCTTGAGCTGTGGCTTGCAGCAAACCACAGACATTTCCAACTACCCCAAGGAGAGAGAGAGGCTTTGCTTGTTCAGCTGTTAGACAATACCAGTATGTTATGACAGTGGAGAAAATATAATTAGGTAGAAAGTACATGAACATCAGCAGACTGGAGTTTTAGTTCAGCTCTGTTCTGCTGTGGCTGTGGGATCTTGAGTAGGTTATTTTTTTTTTTTTGCTGTGTCTTGGTTTTCTTTTGAAAAAGAGGTGATAATGGATGTGACAGTGCTCTGAAGAGTAGAATATTCGAAAAAGGTAAAGTAATAATAATTAGTATAATCACCATCACCACCACCATCATCATCATATGCAGGCCTGACATATGCTACATAGATGACACACTCAGGTGTATGCATTGGCAAATGACTTCTCACAAAGTGTAAACACACCACACTGCCCTTCTCACCCAGCAGCTGCCTCTAGGGAAAGATGAGGTGTGATTTTGGAATAATGGCAGGATGTGTGTTCATGGAACTAAGTTTCTCTATCCGGATAACTGTTCTGCAATCCAGAGTTAAGTATCTGTTTATTCAGGGGCTTATTTCACCAATATGTTAGGCTGCCTTCCCAGGCTGTCTGACATACATTCTTCATACATGCATGCGTGCCTGCCAAATTCTTCTTCTGGAGACAGCCCTCCCCCTAACCCTTTTTTTTTTTTTTGTATTCACAATCCATAAATTTGTGCAAACTTCAAATATGTTTATATTTGTAGTATTCACAAATAACATATAATTTTTTCTCTGTGTACTTGATAAGGACAGAATAAAAATGACAACTTTTTCTTTCTTAGTTAAGGAACCAAAGTGCCAACTGGTAAGGCTGGAGATCTGGTCTGAGGCAGCTTTGACCAACTCTGAAATGGAATACTGAGAGGCTCATTCTGACTCCAATAAATAGAGTATGGGCTCCCAGCTGTGGGGGTAATGGAGATGACTAGGTGGTTGCCTTTTAGGCAAGCTGTCCTGCCTGGAGCAAAGCTGAGACTCAAGGAAGGTGTACAAAGGACTACTAATAGTCAAAATAGCTACTAGATATCCTAACATTCATATCTTTTATACAGGTAGAAAATCCCTTCATCCTCACCCTATACCAATAGTTTTATTTTGTATACATCTCTAGTATAATTGGCCATTTCCTTTCTGGCTATAGTAGATTAGAAACAGCAAAATAGAAAGGGAACAAAGCATAGAACTCCCCCATTCCTATTGCTAGGTTATTAGTGTCAGTCATGTTGATAACTTCAAGAAATGACACAGGAGTAGAAACTGATAACTAAAAAGTCCCAAGAATGGAAAACTTCAGCTGTGTGGGACCTTTGAGTGGCAATGCAAATAATAACAACTGTCCTCACAGTCCCTAAAGGAATCATTACATGAAAGCACCCCACAATCCTTAATGACTCATTAGGAAGAAAAGAAACCTCTAAATTATATTAGATATCTTGTCTTTAAGTAAGCACAGTCCTCTGTGTGTAATTTTAAAGAATGTTGTAATGAAAAAAAGCACTGAAAGAATCCCATTGACTCTTTCACTTGTGAAATATGAATTGAGCACTCTGCTATGTGCCAGACACTGGGGATAGAATGGTAAATGATACATAGCCCATGCCACCTTGGAGATCACATTCTAGTGGGAGAAACAAAGGAACAAGTGATTAACATGCAGGGTAAGAAGGGGATTAATAGGGTGCTAAGAGACCATACAGCAGCAATACTGGATATGAGCATTCAGTGAAGGTTTCCCGGAGAATATGATGTCATAGTTAATAAGTTAACCAGACAAAAATAAGTGAGGGTGAGTAGTTCTATGTAGAAGGAACATATTTGTGGAAATACAAGTAGTTCAGTAGGGGAGGGAAAGTTATATGAGTGACAGATAACAAGTTTAGATGTTTGACATTTTTCATGAAAACAATGGGAAGCCACTGAAGAGTTTTGTTCTGTTTTGTTTTAATTTTATTTTTTCAGTGTTCCAAGATTCATTTTTATGCACCATACCAAGAGTTTTAAGTTACTTTACATGAATAAATTTAAAAATTTTTAAAGGTTTACCTTAGCTACACTGTGGGTAGTAGATTGGAGGAAGCAAGATGGAAGACAGGGAGTAGAGTTGGGAAGCTGTTTTAGCGACACAGGTGAAAGAAAATGAAAGCCGGGTTTAAGACAGTGGCCATATCAATGGAGAGAAGATGGATTTGATAAAGATTTGGAAATGGCATTGATAGGACATTGTGAATGCCTGATGAGAGAGAGAAAGGAATCAAGGATAATGCCGAATTTTCTAGCATGTGCCACAGGGAAGATGGTGGATAGGCCATTCCATTTAGTAGTCTTTACTTTGCTACACACTAGGTTTTAAATAAATTTCAGTTTCCTCATTTGTAAAATGATCTAAAAAGATCTTTTTGAGATCTTTGATTCTCAAAAAGGGAGACTTTGTCTCTTACCCAGGGTACATTTGGCAATGTCTGGACATACTTCAATTGTCACATTCAGGGGAAGGGGTGTTACTGATGTTTAGTAGCCTTTAGTAAAGGCTAAAGATACTGCTAAAGATCCTACAATGCACAGGAGAGCCTTTCGCCTCAACAAAGAGTTATGTTCAAAAAGTCAACAGTGCCAAAGTTGTGAAACCCTGGGCTAGACAATATAAAGGACTTGGATTAAACTCAGAGGTCTATTCAAAGCTTAGGAGTTTACAAGCTAAACTGGTTATGCTTATTTTGATACATTAAGGGATCAACTTTAGTGTCCTGGAAGAGTCTCTTTTGTGGACCAGCTGGATAATTGAGGCATCACTAAAATTATTGGACTGTTAATAACCAGACGTTGGTGAATGTGGTCTCAATAACCTAAGCCAATTTCCAAGAGTTTTGGGGTGAATCATGTGCTACAAGTACTTAGAGTATATGTGCACATGGCACTTAGTGTGTACCTGCAAACTTATTCTAATCTTTTAGAGACCGAGAGGGCCTCTTACCCATGTTCTTTTTGTTGAACATGCAGTATACCCACTTGCACTTTAGGACAAAGGAACAAGAAAGAAATGATGGGGCTGCAGTAGCTCCTGCCCAAACTGTGTATCTCCTAGAATTGTCCTTGGGACCAGAAGAGCTATTTGTGCAGCATTAGGCCGTATGTGTGGGACCACTAGCAGAGCCCCTACAGAGTATCTACCCCAGACCAAGATATTTTTTTAAGATTTATTTATTTATGTATTTGAGAGAGAGCATGAGCGAGAGAGCAGAAGCAGGGGCAGCAGCAGAGGAAGAGGGAGAAGCTGACTCCCAGCTGAGCAGGGAGCCCAATGCGGGACTCAATCTCAGGACCCTGGGATCATGACCTAAGCCGAAGGCAGATTTTTAACCTACTAAGCAACCTGTGCCCTATACCCAGGCCAAGATATTTAATAAGATTTTGACTTTAGGCCAAATGTGATAGCAGGTGCTCTTCCCCCATTCTGTGTTAAGAGACACCCTTCCTGAAGGCATGTCTCCCACTGTCAGGCCGGGACTATTCAGGGGCTTCCTCATAGAAAGGTAATGAAAATGAAAGCCGGGTTTAAGGCAGTGGCCATATCAATGGAGAGAAGATGGATTTCTGTCATAGCAGTCCAAATAGACTAAAACACTGACTTATGCTTTAATATAATCCCTCTGGCTAGAAGCTGGAAGACCACCTAGAAGTCTTTTGCAACAATCAGAAGCAAGCAAAACCAGCATGGCTGCAGTGAATGTGGTAAGAAATAGGTGGATTCTGGATATATTTTGAAGGCAAAACCAATAAGGTTTCCTAATGAATTGGATGTCGCTGTAAGAGAAGAGAGGACTTCAGGATGACTCCAAAGTTTTGAACCTGAGCAATAAGAAGGATGTAGTTGTCAGTTGTGATAAGGAGTAGTGTACATGGATTGAGATTCAGTGCTGGACCTAGTAAATTTGAGACGCAAATGAAACAGCCAAGTAAAGATGTCAGGAAGGCAATTGGTGGTATAATCAAGTTTGGAGAAGGGTGTGGGATGAAGATATAAAAGCCATGAGACTGGATGAGAGTATCAAGAAAAGGTGTAGAGATAGAGAGGAACAAAACAATATCTGGATCTAGTAATAATAGATGTTTATAGCTTGACCAAGGACTAATTCTGCCTGTCTGCTTTTTGTGCAGTAAGCATTGCAGCAACTAACCTGCCCCCATCAGCCTTGAGAAAAGGGTTTGGGTCTTTAGAACCTTAACTCTCTAGCCCGTGTCCTATTGTGCATTCTGCTCATGGCAACAGCAACTATATTTTCTGTGTGATATTTAAACCTCAAGAGGTTACTTGGTTATAAATATTTATCATTTCCTCCTGGCTAATATAGTGATTATTAATCTTAGCTGAATAAGAATCCATTCTTACTGGTATAATTCCTATGCAAATATTTTGAAAAACAGTTTGAAATGCAAGCTGCCACCTGTTGTTTTGCTTTACTCAAGGGAAGGGAAGGCACCATTGTCCAGAATTCTGAGAAGAGCAAGCCTTTGCCTTGCTCCCCATATCTTCAGTTTGTTATTTACAGACCGAAAGTCTCACATAGTAGATATTACTTTAGGAAGAAGAGTCACTCCCAGTGCTGTTCTGCAGTATTTGTCATCATATTAAAAGATATTTCTCTTGCTTTTGAGGGCACCTTGCTCCTCTTAACTCTGTTTGCGGAGTCAAAGATGGGAGTGTTGATTTCTAAAGGAGGAACAGGAAAAAGAGAATCAGTAAATGGCTAAAGCATTGTTCCAAGGTCACCATGTTCCCTGCTCTGCCTCTCAGATAGGACGGCTCCCAGAATTGGTCCTAATTTCCTTGAAACTGCTAACAGATATTTCACATCATAACCAGAGTAAATCAATCTTGATTTTTACGTTTTATGGCTCTGGTGACAATGATAATTCTCAGAGCAAGGCTCTTGGTGCAGAAGAACACATGCTAATATAAAAGTCTTATAACAGTATGTACAGACTTTGTGGGAGCATGAAGACTTTCTAAAGGACACCTAGACACAGTTTTAAGAAAATCAATGGCCAGATTCCCAATTTTTATGTGTATTTAAAGAAATAGACCTGTTAGGGCACCTGGGCAGATCAGTTCATTAAGCATTTGACTCTTGGTTTTGGCTTATGTTGTGAACTCAGGGACCTGAGAGTGAGCCCCATGTTGGCATTCATCATGACATCTGCTTAAGGTTCTTTCTCTACCTCTCCCTCTGCCCCTCTTCCTTGCTCTTTCTCTCCAATGAATAAATAAATAATTGAAAAATAGACTGTAATTGGACTGTCAGGTTAATTCTCCTTTGAACCTCTTCTTTCCAAGCCCTTTTCCTGCTCTACAAAAGAAAGGTATACCTCTCATCCATCCTGAATTATTATGATGTAGTCCATCCTCTGACTAAAGAATGCAATGTTCTGGACAGAGTGCCTAGTCAGAGTAATATAGACAAAATAACTTAGTATGAAATGTCTTTCATAAATTCTGTATTTTTTTTTTTTGATCCTTGGTTATCTGGTCTTTATTTTTTTTTTAATTATTATTTTTTTTTTATTTCCAGCATAACAGTATTCATTATTTTTGCACCACACCCCGTGCTCCTATTAGCCAAATACAGCATCTTCTTCTTGCTGTTAATTTCTACAAAGTACATTAAGCTGAAATATTTTTTAAAGATTTTATTTATTTATTTGACAGAGAAAGACACAGCGAGAGAGGGAACACAAGCAGGGTGAGTGAGAGAGGGAGAAGCAAGCTTTCTGCTGAGCAGGGAGCCTGATGTGGGGCTCAATCCCAGGACTCTGGGATCATAACCCGAGCCTAAGGCAGACGCTTAATGACCGAGCCACCCAGACGCCCCTAAACTGAATATATATATATACATATATATGTATATATATTCTAATATATGTATATATATATTCTAGTTATAACTAGAACATTAGAATATCACTGTCATTTCATTAGGGTTAACTTCTCCCTCTGAGATATGTGCTATTTCTGTCAAATTGTTTTCAACCATGAAATGAAATTATTGACCTATCTATGTATAATAATTCTCAAATGTCCATGTCTCTATTCATCTGTCACACGATTTAAGGCACTTTGAAGCCACCTATGTTAGAAATTGAAATTTAGCATTAAACATTTAGATCTTAATTCACAGCCTATGGGAAAAAAACATAATATGTGCACTTTTAAATTTTATGATTTTTTTCTTCTCCAGTTTTATCTACTTTCAAGTCCATAGACAAGTGAAGGAGTTACATATATAACTAATATGTTTATTATTTTATAAATAAATTGCTTTTGTTGATGAAATACATACACAAAGTATGCAAACAATAAATGTACATCTTTATAAATTATTGCAAATAGACTTATGTAAGCAGTCAAAAAATAAAGTATTTCCACCACTATGGAGGAGCCCTTGAGCTTTCTAATCACTGTGTCATTCTTCTATATAGGTAAACACTCTCCTAAGAGCATAGATTTGTCTTTTTTTTAACTTTCTTTAATTTGAATTATACAGCATATATTTTAGTGTGCCTGGTTTCTTTTATTCAATGTTAATTTTGAGAGGTTCATCCATGTTGTTTAGTGTGGCAGTATCCATTTATTTTCATAGCCATGTAATAGTCTACTGCATGAACATAACCTAATTTATTAATCATTTCTACTGCTGATGGATGTTAGAGTTGTTTCCAGTTTGGGGCTATATAAACAATGCTATACTACACTTGTGTCTTGAAAGTAAGAGGGTTTTCTACTCTTCCCAGAGGCAGATGATTTCTTCTACTCCTGCTCTAAAAGCAATGAATTTTTGCCTGGGCCTTAAGGAAGAAAGTTTTTGTTGCTCCACAACATCGGCTTAATCCTCATTTCCTGGTAAGATGAATGCTGGGGAGCAACTGAGACTTTAACCTGTCAAGAAGCAGCTAATCACATACTGAGCCAACAAGTCATGGAAGCTCTTTCTTTCTTTTTAAAATTTAATTTAATTTTTTCAGTGTTCCAAGATTCATTGTTTATGCAACACACCCAGTGCTCCATGAGTACATACCCTCCTTAATACCCACCACCAGGCTTACCCAACCCCCCCCCCCAACCCTCAGTTTATTTCTCAGAGTCTCCTGGCCTGCCTCCAATCTTCTTTACAAGCACCCTGAAATTTCTTTTATTAAAATATGTTTGTCAATCTTTATATTAGTACCACACTGCCGTCGTTAGTATAGTTTTATAGTGAATTTTGAAATCAGGTTAATAAGTCATCCAATTGGGTTCTTCTTTGAGATTTTCTTGGTTGTTCTTGATTCTTTATACTTCTATATACATTTTATAATTAGCTTGTCATTTTTCCCCCAAAAATATTGCTGTACTTTTCATTGACTTATAATTTGGGAATGGCTGATATTTTTACAGAATGAGCTTTCCAACCCACAAACATGGTATATATCTCCATTTATTAAGTTGTTTGGATTTTATCTCCAAATTTTTCTGAAATTTTCTACATAGACAACTTTCATATTTTCTGCTAGATTTATTTCTAGCTGAAGTGGAAACTGTGGTATACTACCCATATCTTCTCTTTCAGAAATAAAGAACACTCTAGTCAAATGCTGTTGGGAGTCTTGAGGATTGAAGACTTTTGGCTGAGTCTTTCCCCATGAATTTCCCTCAGCTGAAAAGAAATCCTTCACCATAAGTCTCACTGCCCCCTAGTAACTGGTTGATATAGGAAAATAGTTAAAAGACCTTGTTTTTTTGACACAACAGTAGGATTGCCAGATAAAATACCAGATACCCAGTTAAATTTGAATTTTAGATAAATGAGAATTCTTGTATTAATGTTTAAACATACCTATATTAAAAATCATCTCTTCTTTATCCAAAATTCAAATTTAACTTAGCAGCTTATTTTTCATTTTGTTTTATTCCTGTTTTGTTTTTAAGTAATTCTGTCAATAATACTCAAGAGTAGATAATGAAGTTCCATTCCAGTTTTAGAGAGTCCCTTGGTTTATTTTTTCCTAATGATTTTATTTATTGTTTATTTGAGAGAGAGGTAGCAAGAGAGAGCATGAGCTGGGGGAGGGGCTGAAGCAGGGACCCCAATGCAATCCTTGATCCCAAGACCATGACTTGAGCCAAAGGCAGACACCCAACTAAATGAGCCACCCAGGCTCTAGTTCTATGGCTTTGTTCTATGAGTTCTATTCAAGAACTCTGTGCTTTGTTCTATGGCTTTGAATGAGGCTGTGTTGCTATTGCGTTGCACTTCAACTCCTTCCTTTGCATAAATCTACTTCTTCCATTCCCCCACAAGTGTTGATGCTAAATATACACTCTAATAATCTTACAGCATACAAATCTTTGTTTCAGGATCTATTATCCAAGCTGATTAGTACCAGGGGTGGTCAGAGGATGCAGACTAAAAATAGAATTTGGGTCTGAATCACCCACTGGGCATCTGGCAGTTAGAACCCCTTCACTATAAAGAAGATATGGTATATATATACAACGGAATACTATACAGTCATCAAAAAAACTTGAAATCTTGCCATTTGCAATGACATACATGGAACTAGAGGGTATTATGCTAAGTCAAACAAGTCAATCAGAGAAAGACAATTATCATATGATCTCACTGATATGAGGAATTTGAGAAACAAACAGAGGATCATAGGGAAGGGAGGGGAAAATGAAACAATATGAAACCAAGGAGGGAGATAAACCATAGGAGACTCTTAATCTCAGGAAACAAACTGAAGGTTGCTGGAGTGGACGGAGGTGGGAAGGATGGGGTGGCTGGGTGACGGACATTGGGGAGGGTATGTGCTATGGTGAGAAAAAATAAGTAAATAACATCTTAAACTCAGAAAAAATAAAAAGAACCCCAACACTAGTACTAGGTAGAGCTCTTGGCCATTTTCTAGTTGTGAAATGCTTAAAACTTTCATATGTGGTGAACAAGGATGGATGCTAGTTGAAGAGAGTGCAGTGGTTACTGGTGGTTATAATTTCAAGTTTTTTGAGAGTTTTTTTTTGAGAGTTTCGAGTTTTAAGTTTTGAGAGAAATACTAATTCTAAAGAAAATGGAATCAGATAGCTCTTCTTGAAAGCTATCAATGCATTGAAGAAGGACAATGAATGGCTGAGGGTGATTAAACACCAGCTAAAGATAAAGTGTGAAAGTCGAAGGGTATATTTGGTGACATATAAAAACACTCTTACCTCCTGCAATGGAAAGGTAACAACTGAGGATCAGACTCAGGACTTACCCATATAAGTAGCCATGTGCCAGAGAAGGTTGATTTCTCAGCCACAGAAAATCTATGTCAAATTTTGATGCCTAATTATGTAGGAGTCCTGGGAGCCGAAACAAGGACAACAGGGTCAACAACTAAAAACCCTGGGAACACCAGCTTCCCTTGAGCCCTCTAGCCCTGTGGAAGTGGTCTACTTCTCCCTGTTAAAGATGAACATTCCTCCTTTATTTGAAGATGATGCAGAGGACGCTGCCTTACAGAGCAACGTGCGATTCCTTCATAGTCTACTCCTATCTCCTCTCCTAGCACAGGACTAGAAATTAGTGCCAAGTCTCAACATAAACAAGCTGCTGAAGAAGAAAAGTAACTATATCCCAAAACAGATAAAGGACCTGGTGAAGAAAGGAAAGTTATGTGTGGGACTGTTTAATGAAGGTATTGGATCAAGGTGGAAGGGAAGGGGAAATAGAAGATTGAATAAAAGATAGTATATTGATGTGGAAGGATTCTCCATTGATCCAGGCTTTACCACCCTGAAAAGGACCTTGAGAACCAGTGCTAGTAAGCTGCTAGGATGGCTCTTACAAACTTAGGGAAAATGATGGGTTTCACTAAGTGAAGTAGACATACCAGAACTGTCATAGGTGCCAGTGAAAGAAGAGATCATAAGTCTCAGAGAAGTGAGTATGTTAGAGTGGGTGTACTATATAAGGCTGGGAAACTCACTGATTATGTACTATGAGATGACTCAGAGGCACTCAAAGCAATAAGGAATGTGCTGGTGAGGAGGAGGACTAGCATTGTTGAAAAGTTTAGGAGGGGATGTCTTTGGGCTAGAGATTATGGCTGAAAATGCTATTACAAAACTAGGGTCACTGATAGCCAGAGGGAGGAGAGAATCCTGATATAGTGGGGGTCAGCTAATGGTACTTTATTATCAGAAAACATGATTAATAATACATTGCATCCTTAGAGGCAAGACAAATTTGTAGACAAAAGAAACAAAAAGGTATTTCCCAATCTATACCACAATCAATAAACTATAACCTATGGCCTAATAGTCCTTTTTTTATAAATAAAGTTTTTTATTGTAATACAGTCATGCCTAATTATTTTCATATTTTCCATGGTTGTTTTCACTCTACAGTAACAGAACTGGGTGGTTGTGACACGGACAAGCTGACTTGCAAGTGTAAAATATTTGAATAAAAAATTTGCTAACCTCAGACTTACATAACCAAGACAAATTAAAGATGGATAATCAGGAGGCTAAACCCAACTACATCAATAAAGATTCACAATACCTTGCCCAATTTTGAGACTGGACATGTATCAGTTTTTAGGCCTCAAATACTTGCAACACCACAACAAATGTATATATATGTTTTTCCTCAGTCTTTTCCTGCAGCACTGACTCAACTAGGAGTGACTTTTGTCCTCTAGGGTATATTTAGCAATACTTGGAGACATTTTTGATTGTCATTTTGGGAGGATACTACTTTCATCTAGTGAGTACAAGCCAAGAATGCTGCCAAATATCTTATGATGCACAGGACCTGATGTACAACAAAGAATTATCCAGCCCCAAACCTTAATAGTGTAAGGTTAAGAAACGCTGCCCTAAAGTTACCTATGGTCATTTACTCTGATAACTATATACTGGGGGAAAATACTCAAATATTTAAGAAACTATTGAGTTTGAGTTGACATTAATATTCAAGGACTGGAATCATCATCACTGACTGCCCCTTCTGAATCAGGAAGTATGGGATAAATGGAGTCCTCACCCAAAATCAATTTACAGGGAATCCATAGTTCAAACCCATAGTTATTTCCCAAGTCTTCAGATGTCTAATTGGAATGCATAATTGTCAGAACTCCACTCTGGTTATTAGGCCTATAGGGTATGAGCTATCATAATAGGGAAAGGCCCAGTGGAAGCCTCTCGAACTGCCCCCCACCAAATCCCAGGCTAAGATTGTAAATTTTAAAAAGTAATATTACTACCCAAGTAAAATGGCACTGAATAGTTTCCTCCTGAAAATCTTAAGACTAGTGGTACCCATCCTATTTCCATCTAATTTACCAGTCTTGTTCTTATAAAAACTACACATTTAGTGCAGGATAACAGTAGCCTTGATAGCACCTGCTGCAACAGACATTTATCTTTGCTAGAGCTGATTAACAAGGCCCCGTATAGTTGGTAAGTGGTCATTGATCTGGTAGGTGAGTTCTTTTCCATCCCTATCAAGAAGAAGGATCAGGAGCAG
Source organism: Mustela erminea (assembly GCF_009829155.1). Lineage (NCBI taxonomy): Eukaryota > Metazoa > Chordata > Mammalia > Carnivora > Mustelidae > Mustela > Mustela erminea. Next base: position 93,661,748 of record NC_045635.1, read on the forward strand.
TTTGCATTTACTTGGAATGCATAACAGACCACCTATATATTCTTGTCACTAGCACTGTTAATTCAACTATTCTCTCTAAATAGCACCAAAAATAGTTAATTTTCTAAACATTCCACATAGCATACATTGGTGCATTACATCAATGATGTCTTGTGAACCAGACAAGATGAAAAAGAAGTAATTGAAGGCATTAGTAAGAAATGTGAGCATCAGAAGCCTGTAAAGATTCAGAAGCTCATGACATTATTAAAAATTTTGGGATAGATCTGGGGTATTCCAAAATAACCCCTTCAAAGCAAAGGATAAATAATCATACCTCTCATCACTAAAAAGAGAGAACAGTATTTGATAGGAGTGCTGGAGGTATTATATTCCACATTTTGGAATATTATTTCAATATATTACATGATGACATGAAAGGCTGACAGCTGTTAGTAGGGCCCAGAATACGAAAAAGCTCTATAGCAGGTCCAGGCTGCCATTTAAGTAGCCCTGTTTCTTGGGTCATATGACTCAGCAAACCTTATGGTATTCAAGGTATTGGGCATAAAAAAAGATGCCGTATGGAATTTATCACAAGTTTCAATAGGAAGATTACAGTATAAACCAATGTGTTCTGAAGCAAATCCAAGCCCCTTTCAGTGGAAAGTTGCATAAAATTTCAAAACCAGTCCCTGACATGCTATAAATTATAGGAGAGTGACTTATCATATAGAATAGGTGGCTATGTGGCCAGAACTACTTGTCATGAGTTGGGCTGTAAGAGATTGTGGACTGAGTTATAAGATTTAGTGGACTTAGCAGCAGTTCACTATAAGATGGAAATGATATATTTGGGGTCAGTCATGAGCTAGGCCAAAGGGCACAAGAAAGCTGCATGAGTAGATGGACCAGATTTTCACATCATCCATCACTATTATATTTGTACCTTTCTCTTAGTTCACACTTATGGCCACATGGGTGATGGTGGTGGTGCAGGGGTATCTCTTATGACTGGCTTAAGAATGAGGGAAAAGACCAAGAGTGGTCCATTATCATGTCAGTTCATTATGTCGGTGCAAAACCCAGAGTGGACTTCTGGTCCACTACAGCCCTACTCAGAAAAGAACTGATCCTAAACATTTACATTCTGTCTGAAAGAGAGCTTTGAGGGGAAATTCTCCCAGTGGGCAGATCTTTAGTGAATACACTTGGTCATTTAATTTGTGTGGAAAAATAAGTGGTCTAAGTTGAGAATATTTAAGAACTTATGATGGTGAAAGATTGAAAGATAAGGAAAAAGAAGTTCTGGGAAAGAGGCATGTGATAGAGAGTGTGGATAGACCTATAGGATAGGACACCTAGGTATGAAGATCTTTAAATCGCATGTTAAAGGCCATTGGAGTTATTGGCCACGGAAGAGGCACTAACAACTAGGTCAACGGGATTATTTGGCCAGTTTACATTGCCTAACCTCTATTTTTGACAACTCCAGTACTAGCACATGAGAACATAGATAGAATATTCAAGGTGACAGAGTTGGAGGCATGTGCTAAAGCAAAATGAAGTCCCACTCATCAAAGCTGATCAGGGAAATTGATCTAAGATGTTATTTAATTTTCTTTAATTCTACAGATATCTGTTGGTGGTTTAAGTAAGTGCATTTCACTTTTGTATATTGACTTTGTGTCTATCAGCATTGCCAAATTCACTATTAATTTTAGTAGTTTCTCTAGAGCTATTTTTTCTATTTTCTACATACAAGGTCTATAGTTTATGAATAGTGACATTTTTATATGTTCCTTTTCAATTCTTCTGCTTTTTTAGCTTTTCCTTGCCTAATTTTACTGAATAGGACATCCAAATACAAGGTTTAATAGAGGTAATAATAGCAAGCATCTTTGTCTTATTTGGAATCTCAAAAGGAAAGCTGTAACATGTAACCATTCAGTATGATACCTGCTATTCATGTTTTGCTTCTATTTTAATTAAATTTGCATATATTTTAATCAGAACAAGAACATTTCATTTTACTTATAGTTTTCTAATAATTCTTTTTGTTGACTCTTATCAAACACTTTTAATGCATTTTTATATGATCATAAGCTTTTTTCTTTATACACTTTATTAATGTGACTGATTTTTTTTAGTAGAGAGGAGTTTATTTTTATTCTAGCTTTTACTTTACATACAGTAAATTTTACTATTTTGGAATATAGTTCCTCATGCTCCTCTTTGTACTAAACTCTTCACTGAATCTCAGCCTCTGGCAATTATTGATCTGTTCTTGGTCCCTGTATATTTGCCTTTTTTAGAATATCATATAAATGGAATCATAAAGTATGTAGACATTTGAACCTGAATCCTTTCATGAAGTGCAGTGGATTCGAGGTTCATCCATGTCTGGAATAGTTTTTGTTTTTTATCTGAGACTGGTATTCCATTGTAAGGATGAACTGCAGTTTGTTTATTCAGATAGTCACTGAAAGAAGTGTGGATTATTTCCAGTTTGGGGTGATTATTAATAAAAGCACTCTAAATATTTTTATATGGGGTTTTTATATAGACATATGTTTTATGTCATTTGCATGAATGTTTTGAAGGGAGATTACTGGGTCACCTGGTAGGATATGATAAACTTTATAAGAAATATCCAAACTATTTCAATGTGGCTGAGGGAGTTTATATCTCTTCGATCAGCATATGAGAGTTCTAGTTTCTCCGTATCTTTGTCAGCACTTGGTATTGTCAGTATTTTTTATTTTAGCTATTATAATATACATAGTATTAACTCATTACAGGCTTACTTTGCATTTCCTCAATGTCTAATGATGTGATTATCTATTCATGTGCTTTTTGCAATTCATATATTTCCTTTGGTAAAGCAGTCTTTCAAATATCCCCCCCTTTTTAATTGAATTGTTTGTTTCCTTATTACTGAATTTTGACAGTTTCTATTTATTCTGACAAGTCCTTTGTCAGATATGCAGGGATGTGTTTTGCGAATATTTTTTTTCTCAGTCTGTGACTTCATTATTTGAAGTAACTTTCACAGAACAGACACTTTCATGTTTGATGAAATATAATTTATCTATTTTTTAATAAGTTCTCTTTGCTTTTTTTCTTTTCTTTTCTTTTTTTAAAATTTCTTTTCAGTGTAACAGTATTCATTGTTTTTGCACAGCACCCAGTGCTCCATGCAATACGTGCCCTCCTTAATACCCACCACCTGGTTCCCCCAACCTCCCACCCCCGCCCCTTCAAAACCCTCAGACTGTTTTTCAGAGTCCATAGTCTCTCATGATTCACCTCCCCTTCCAATTTCCTTCAACTCCCTTCTCCTCTCCATCTCCCCATGTCCTCCATGTTATTTGTTATGCTCCACAAATAAGTGAAACCATATGGTACTTGACTCTCTTTGCTTGACTTATTTCACTCAGCATAATCTCTTCCAGTCCTGTCCATGTTGCTACAAAAGTTGGGTATTCGTCCTTTCTGATGGAGGCATAATACTCCATAGTGTATATGGACCACATCTTCCTCATCCATTTGTCCATTGAAGGGCATCTTGGTTCTTTCCACAGTTTGGTGACCGTGGCCATTGATGCTATAAACGTTGGGGTACAGATGGCCCTTCTTTTCACTACATTTGTATCTTTGGGGTCAATACCCAGTAGTACAATTGCAGGGTCATAAGGAAGCTCTATTTTTAATTTCTTGAGGAATCTCCACTCTGTTCTCCAAAGTGGCTGCACCAACTTGCATTCCCACCAACAATGTAAGAGGGTTCCCCTTTCTCCACATCCTCTCCAACACATGATGTTTCCTGCCTTGCTAATTTTGGCCATTCTAACTGGTGTAAGGTGGTATCTCAATGTGGTTTAATTTGAATCTCCCTGATGGCTAGTGATGATGAACATTTTTTCATGTGTCTGATAGCCATTTGTATGTCTTCATTAGAGAAGTGTCTGTTCATATCTTCTGCCCATTTTTTGATATGATTATGTGTTTTGTGTGTGTTGAGTTTGAGGAGTTCTTTAAAGTTCCTGGATATCAATCTTTTGTCTGTACTGTCATTTGCAAATATCTTCTCCCATTCCATGGGTTGGCTCTTTGTTTTGTTGACTGTTTCCTGTGCTGTGCAGAAGCTTTTGATCTTGAGGAAATCCCAAAAGTTCATTTTCGCTTTTGTATCCTTTGCCTTTGGAGACATATCTTGAAAGAAGTTGCTGTGGCTGATATCGAAGAGGTTACTGCCTATGTTCTCCTCTAGGATTCTGATGGATTCCTGTCTCATGTTGAGGTCTTTTATCCATTTTGAGTTTCTCTTTGTGTACAGTGTAAGAGAATGGTCGAGCTTCATTCTTCTACATATAGCTGTCCAATTTTCCCAGAACCATTTATTGAAGAGACTGTCTTTTTTCCACTGCATATATTTTTCCTGCTTTGTCGAAGATTATTTGCCCATAGAGTTGAGGGTCCATATCTGGGCTCCCTACTCTGCTCCAATGTTCTATGTGTCTGTTTTTATGCCAGCACCATGCTGTCTTGGTGATCACAGCTTTGTAGTAAAGCTTGAAGTCAGGTAATGTGATGCCGCCAGTTTTATTTTTTGTTTTTCAACATTTCTTTAGCAATTCAGGGTCTTTTCTGATTCCATACAAATCTTAGGATTATTTGCTCCAGCTCTTTGAAAAATACCGCTGGAATTTTTATCAGAATGGCATTAAAAGTATAGATTGCTCTAGGCAGTATAGACATTTTAACAATGTTTATATTTCCAATCCAAAAGCATGGAATGGTCTTCCATATTTTTGTGTCTTCTTCAGTTTCTTTCATGAGTGTTCTGTAGTTCCTCGAGTACAGCTCCTTTACCTCTTTGGTTAGGTTTATTCCCAGTATCTTATGGTTCTTGGTGCTATACTAAATGGAATCGATTCTCTAATTTCCCTTTCTGTATTTTCATTGTTAGTGTATAAGAAAGCCACTGATTTCTGTTAATTGACTTTATATCCTGCCACGTTACTGAATTGCTGTATGAGTTCTAGTAGTTTCAGGGTGGAGTCTTTTGAGTTTTCCATATAAAGAATCATGTCATCTGCAAAGAGAGAGAGTTTGACTTCTTCACTGCCAATTTGGATACCTTTTATTTCTCTTTGTTGTCTGATTGCTGTTGCTAGGACTTCTAATACTATGTTGAAAAAGAGCGGTGAGAGTGGGCATTCTTGTCGTGTTCCTGATCTCAATGGGAAGGCTGCAAGGTTTTTCTCATTGAGGATGATATTTGCTGTGGGTCTTTCATAGATAGATTTTATTAAGTTCAGGAATGTTCCCTCTATCCCTATACTTTGAAGTATTTTAATCAGGAAAGGATGTTGGATTTTGTCAAATGCTTTTTCTGTATCAACTGAGACGACCATGTGGTTCTTCTCTCTTCCCTTACTGATTTGTTCTATCACACTGATTGATTTGTGAATGTTGAACCATCCTTGTAACCCAGGGAGGAATCCCACCTGGTCATGGTGGATAATCTTTTTAATATGCTGTTGGATCCTGTTGGCTAGGATCTTGTTGAGAATCTTAGCATCCATATTTATCAGTGATATTGGTCTGAAATTCTCCTTTTTGGTAGGGTCTTTGCCTGGTTTGGGGATCAGGGTAATGCTGGCTTCATAAAAATAGTCTGGAAGTTTTCCTTCTGCTTCATTTTTTTAAGCAGCTTCAGGAGAATAGGTGTTATATCTTCTTTGAAAGTTTGGTAGAATTCCACAGGAAATCTGTCAGGTCCTGGGCTCTTGTTTTTTGGGAGGATTTTGATCACTGCTTCAATCTTGTTACTAGATATCAGTCTATTCAGGTTGTCAGTTTCTTCCTGGTTCAATTTTGGGAGTTTATAGTTTTCCAGGAATGCATCCATTTCATCTAGGTTGCTTAGCTTATTGGCATATAACTGTTGATAATAACTTCTGATGATTGTTTCTACTTCCTTGGTGTTCGTTGTGATCTCTCCCTTTTCATTCATAATTTTATTAATTTGAGCTTTCTCTCTTTTCTTTGGATTAGTGTGGCCAATGGTTTATCGATCTTATTGATTCTTTCAAAAAACCATCTTCTAGTTTCACATTCTACTGTATCTCTGGATTCTACCTCATTGATCTCTGCTCTAATCTTGATTATTTCCCTTCTTATGTGTGGAGTTGGTTTGATTTGTTGTTGATTCTCCAGTTCTTTAAGGTGTAGATACAGCTGGTATATTCTGGATTTTTCAATTTTTTTTGAGGGAGGCTTGGATGGCTATGTATTTCCCTCTTAGGACCGCCTTTGCTGTATCCCATAGGTTTTGGACTGAAATGTCTTCATTCTCCTTGGTTTCCATGAATTGTTTCGGTTCTTCTTTGATCTCCTGGTTGAGTCCTGATTTGTGACCCAGTATGTGGTCTATTCTGGAGAAGGTTCCATGTGCACTTGAGAAGAATGAGTATTCTGTTGTTTTAGGGTGGATTGTTCTATATATATATATATATGAGGTCCATCTGGTCCAATGTGCCTTCAATGCTCTTGTTTCTTTATTGCATTTCTGCTTTGATGATCTATTACTGAGAGAGGTGTGTTAAGATCTCCTACTATTAATGTATTCATATTGATATGACTCTTTATTTTGATTAATAGTTTTCTTATGCAATTGGCTGCTCCCATCTTGGGGGCGTAGATATTTACAATTGTTAGATTATCTTGGTGGATAGTCCCTTTAAGAATTATGTAGTGTCCTTCTCTATCTCTGACTACAGTCTTTAGTTTAAAATCTAATTTATCTGATATGAGAATCGCTACCCTGGCCTTCTTTTGAGGTCCATTGGCATGGGAGATGTTTCTCCATCCCTTCACTTTCAGTCTGGGTATATCTTTAGGTTCAAAATGGGTCTCTTATAGACAACATATGGATGGGTCCTGTCGTTTTATCCAATCTGCAACCCTGTGTCATTTTGGGGGCACATTTAGGCCATTCATGTTGAATGATTATTGATAGATATGTTTTTATTGACATCGTGTTACCTTTGAAGTCTTTCTGTAGATTGTCTCTATATTTCTGTTCTGTGATATTCTTGGATTTTTTCTCTTCTATAGAACCCCCCTTAATATTTCCTGCAGTGTCAGCTTGGTGGTTGCATAGTTTTTTAAGCCTTGCTAGTCTTGGAAACTCTTTATCTCTTTATCCATTTTGAATGTCAGTCTTGCTGGATAAAATATTCTTGGCTGCATGTTCTTCTCATTTAGTGCCCTGAATATATCTTGCCAGCCCTTTCTGGCTTGCCAGGTCTCTGTGGACAGATCTGACATTATTCTGATGGGCTTTCCTCTGTACGTTAGGAGCTTCTTTGTCCTAGCTGCTTTCAAGAGGGTCTGCCTACAATAATAATTCCTCATTCTTACTATTAGGTGTCTCGAGGACTTTCGAGAATCTATAATCTTGGGGAGAGACCATTCTGCCTCTAGTACATGAATGCTGGTTCCATTTGTGAGAGTGGGAAAATTTTCATGGAGAACTTATTCCACTATATCTTCTAGACTTCTTTCTTTCTCCTCCCCTTCAGGGATTCCAATAATTCTGACATTGGAATGTTTCATGGCATCATTTATTTCTCTGATTATGTTTTTGTGGCTTCTAAGCTGTGTGTTCCAGGCTTCCTCCTGATCCTTTCTCTCTATCTGTTTGTCCTCCAGATCACTAATTCTATCTTCTGTCTCAGTTACCCTAACTTTGAGAGAATTTAGATTAGATTGGAACTCATTGAGAGCATTTTGAACATCATCCCTGGTGGCTTTCAGTTCTGCCCTAATCTATTCCATTTGGTCATCCATGGCTTTCTGCAACCTAGCTATTGCCTGGATAAGTGTTAGCCTGAATTCCCTTTCTGACATATTGTCTATGTCAATAGCCATTAGCTCTGTTGCAGAAGGCCCATCCTCTGAATTTTTCTTCTGTTGGGCATTCCTCCTCCTAGTAACTTTGGTGAGAGATGACTGAAAGGATGTAGCTGGATGTATCGAGCATGGTGCAGTCAAGGTGCACCCTGGAACGCTTCTGAGCAATCAAGATTCCCCACCCAAATGAGAGAAAAAAGAAAAGAAAAGAAAAAGAGAGAGAGAGAGAGAAAGGAAAAAAAGGGAAGATAAAAGAGAAGGCTCAGCCCAAATGGGCCCCAAGTTAAGATTTATGAAGTGTACAAACAAAAACAGACAAAGAAAAAGACTGATAAAAATATATGAGAAGAGAAAGATATATATAAAGATATATATATATATTTATATATATATTTATATTTATAAATATATATAATATATATTTATTAAAATATATATAATAAATATATTATATATATTTAAAAATTATTATAAAATATATATAATAAATATTGTATATATTATATATATATAATATATATATGCAAAAAAAGGAAGAACCTCATGAAAAAGAACCCCAAGTATAAGATTTATATACTATCAGGACCAACACAAATACACAGAAATACTGGTGGAAGAAAAAGATGGGAGAGTGGTTATAAGTTCTCAGTGTGGACGAGGAAGGTTATTTTGATTCTTCCTGGATGTATCTTGATATCTTTGTTAAAGGACTCAACTTTCCTAAGATAAAAGGGGATTAAAAATTCGTTTACCTATAGGGGTAGCATTCATTGGGGAAAGGGGATTACCTTGAAGTTTAACTCTATATGAATATTAGAAAATAAAAATAAAAAAAGAATAAACTAGACTAAACTAAACTAAAATTTAAAAAAAAATTAAAAAATAAAAAAGCAAAAGAAAAACACGGGTATATGTATCAAAAAGTTCAGGTTAAAAGGTTATTATGGAATTTGATGTACTGGATGTACATCTCCTGTGATGGTAAATAGGTTTAAAAATTATCTATATAAAGAAAAATGATGCCAGAATAGTGAGAATGAGTTAAAAATAAAAGTTGTATCTATGAAGTAGTTGTGGTTGTTCTCTTGTCGTCTTTTTTTTTTCCTTTTTTTTTTTTTTTCCTGGTTGGTTTTCTGGGGGAGGTGCCTGTCCCCTGGGTTTTCAGTCAATGATGTTCCCTGAGTTAAGTCCTCCCACCCCGCTCAAGGGGGTGGACTCTGAGGAAACAGGTTTCAGGCTTTTGTTCTCTGGAGGTTTTTATGTTTTTCATTTGTTTTCTCTCGCCTTGACAGTTTTTGATGGTTTTTGGAGGTTTGGAGGAAAGCAAACTGCACCCCGACCTCCCTCTCAGAGAAAAGCCTCAGTCTGCTCCCCTGTGGGTGCCGCAGGGCACATAAGTTCCCCCTCAGCTGCTGGCAGAACGGTTCTGAGTCGCAGTCCCTGGGGATGCAGGATCTCCTGCTTTTACCCAAAGCCACGGCAGCGGCAGCGGCGTCTGTCTGGGCAGCTCCAGACCACCAGAGAGGTTCCAAGCAGCGATCGAACACTGAGATTTTCCCACTGTCCAGGGCTGGGAGTGCCTGGTCTTTCTGGGTCTGAGAGCACCAGGCTGGCACCTTTCCCAGGGGAGGGTGTGGGGTGTGCGCATCTCAGGCTCTGATAGCACGTTGAGGCGTTCTGCCATCTGGCAAGGCTCCCAGTCCCTCACGGGAGCTGGATCCCACGCGTTCTCGGGCATGCTGGTGGCTCAGGGACCAAGACCTTGTTTCTCCACCGCACTCTCTCTAGTTCAGCACCAGGGGTGGCTATCCTGGGTCTGGGGACTTAAGCCCCTGTCCCTACTGCCCCAATTCCCACAATTTCCCCCCACGATCCTTTGCTCTTTTTGAGTGCTTTCAACCAAACTCCAAGTTAATGCTGGTCCCCAGGCACAGGGCACTCTCGTATTGGGGTATTACTTTCCAATCGGTCGCCTCTGGTGGATCCCTCCCTGTTTTGTTTATCTTTCAATATCAGTCCAACGTTCCCACTCTGCTTTACCTGCCCACTGGCATCTTCTACCCTTGTAGAGATCCAGATGTGTATAATTCTGATCTCAGGCTGATTTCATGGGTGATCAGAGTTCTTGGGTAGGTAATCAGCTCACTTTACAGTACAGGTTGAAACGGCGCCTCCCCCCACTCCCCCACCACCTTGTCTCTCAAATCTAATTTATCTGTTTTTTTAAGAATCATGCACTTGGCATATATCTAACGAATTGTTGTCTAATACATGATCCCCAGGATTTTTATTGTATGTTTTCTTCTAGAAGTTTTTATAGTTTTGGATTTTACATTTAGGTCTCTGATCCATTTAAATTAGTCATTCTATAAAGTTCAAGTTATGCTAAAAGGTTTTTTGTTTTGCAATCATATTTTTGTATTACTTGAGTTCAGTAGTTTCAGCAACATTTGTTGAAAGACCATCCATTCTCCATTAATTTACCTTTCCATTTCTGTCCAAGTTGATTGACTATATATTGTAGATCTATTTCTAGATACTCTGTTGCGTCCATTTGATTGATGTGTCTATTCTTCTACTAATGCTCCACAGTCCTGATTATTGTAGCTAGATAGTAAGTCATGTTATTGGATAGACTGATTCCATCTACTTTATTCTTTTTCAAAGTTGTTTTGGCTATAGCTCCTGGACCTTTCCATATTACATAATTTTTTGCAATGGAGTAATTTAGTTTTGTATAATTCTAGCTTGGCCATTCCCACAAGCTACCACATATGGTAGCCATGGCGGAGAGGTGGGGGTGGGAGGGGTATAAAAACAAAGTTTGATCTAAGCCAACTTGAATTTATAGATCAGTTAGGGAAGAATTGACATCTTAAAAGTATTGAGTCTTCCAATCCATGAAAACATTAGAATATGTCTCCACTTATTTTAGTCTTCATTGCATCCTTTGTCAGTGTTTTATAGTTTTTCAGCATACAGATCTTGCACATATTTGGGGAAGTTTATACTTAAGTCTTCCATGAATTTTGTCTCATGAACCATATATTCTATAACTTTGCTAAATTTACTTATAGTAGGTTTTTATAGATTCCTTAGGATTTTTTTTTAACATGGGAAATAATATTGTCTGCTAATAGGAACAGATTTCTTTCTTTCTTTCTAATCTAGGTAACTTATATTCATTCCCCACCCTGCCCACCCACATTGCAACCCTAGGTCTTCAATATGATGCTGAAGAGGAGTGATGAGAGTGGACATCCTTACCTTGTTAGGGTAATCTTAGGGGGAAATCCTTTAGTCTTTTGCCAAAGTATGATGTTAGCTATAGTTTTATTGTAGATGATCTTTTTAAGTTTGAGGAAATTTCCTTCAACTCCTAGTTTGCTTAGAACTTTTTATTAGGAATAGATATTGGATTTTATCAAATGTCTTTTATATATCTATTGAGATGGTCATGTAGTTTTGCTCTTTTTAATTAAGTAGGATGATGAATTACATTGTTTGCTTTTTGAATTTTACACCAACCTTTTATTCTTGGGACAAACCTCTTCTGTCACATTGTATTGTCCTTTTTACATATTGTTGTATCAGATTTACTAAAAGTTTAAAAATCTTTCGCATCTATGTTCATTAGAGTATCGTCTGTATTTTTTACCTTGTGATGCCTTTGTTTTTAATTAGGGAATGATTCTTTTTAACATTTCTAGAAAAGTTTTTGTAAAATAGATATTATTTCTTCTTTAGATATTTGGCAGAATTCCCTGATGAAGCCATTTGGACCAGGAGATTTATTTGAGGAAAGTTGTATAATATCTTTAAAAGATGTAATTCTGTTCAGATTTTCTATGTCTTCATTGAACCTTAATGGTTTCTTTCAAGGAATTTGCCCATTTAATCTAAGTTTTTTTAATTTCTTGGCTTAAATTGTTAATCATATTCCCTTACTATTTTTTTTAATATCTATAGAATCTTTAGTGATGTCACCTCTCATTTCTGATATGTGTTCTCCTGTGCACACTCACTTCCTCCTTCCTATCCTTCCTTTATTCCTCCTTCCCTTTCTCATTTTATTTAAAATTCTCAGGAGTCTGGTTAAAGATTTATCAATTTTATTTATATTTATAATTAACAAGCTTTTGGCTTTATAAATATTGTCTTTCCTGTTTTCTATTTAATTGATGTCTGCTCTGGTCTCTTTGATTTCCTTTCTTTATGCTTTAGGTTGCATTTGCTCATTTTCTAGTATGTATGTATATATGTATGTATGCATTAATTAAGTATAGTTGACACAATGTTAACATTAGTTTCTGGTGTACAACATAGTGATTCAACAACTCTATATGTTATATTATGCTCACCACAATTGTAGTGAGCATCTGTCTCTAAGCAATGCTGTTATAATATCATTGTCTATATTCCCTATGATATACCTTTTATTACCTTGACTTACTTATTCCATAACTGGAAACCTGTATCTCCTACTTCCCTTCACCCAATTTCTCTTTCCCCACCACCCTCCTCTCTGGCAACCATTAGTTTGTTCTCTGTGTTTATAGGTCTGATTCTGCTTTATGTTTGTTTATTCAATTATTTTGTTTTTTTAGATTCCACATAAGTGAAATCACATCATATAAACTGAGATTATTGATTTGATTCCTTTCTTCTTTTTTAATATAAGTGTTTTAATGCTACAAATTTTTTCTAGGTACTACTTTAGCTGTATTCCTGAATTTTAATATACTGTGTCTTCATTTTCATTCAGCTCAAAATACTTTCTGTTGTCATTTTTTTACCTATTTTTTTTTTTTAGAATTTTTAAATTCAGATGCATCTGAGTGACACAGTTTGTTAAGTGTCTAACTCTTGTTTTTGGCTCACGTCGTGATCTTGGTGTTGTGAGATCAAGCCCCACAGTGGGCTCTGTCCTCAGTGGAGATTCTGCTGAAGATTCTCTCTGCTTCTCCCTTTCTCCCTCTCCCTGCTTCTGTGTGCTCTAAGTTAAGTATATAAACATTTAAAAAAAAAAAAGAAGAAGAATTTTTAAATTTAGTTTCCAAATATTTGCATATTCCCAGAGATCTTTTTGTTATTGGTTTTCATTTTAATTCCATTATGGTCATGTGGCATACTTTGTATGGCTTCAATCTTTTAAAATGTTTGAAGCTTGCTTTATGAGCCTGAATATAGTCTATTTTGGTAAATATTCCATGAGCACTCAGAATGAATGTGTATTCTACTGTTGTTGGGTCTTTTATAAATGCTAATTTAGCAAAGTTGGTTAATAGTGTAATTCAAGTCTTTACTGATTTTCTGTCTACTTGTTCTATCAATTATTGATGAAAGTGTGTTGAAACCTCTGCATATAACTGTGGATTTGTTTGTTCTACCTGAAAGGCTATCAGTTTTTTTCTTTATGTATTCTGAAGCTCTGTTACTGGAGGCATAAACATTTAGGATTCTTATGTTCTGTTGATGCATTGACCCTTTATCATCATTGAATTACACTCTTTACCCCAGATTATACTCTTTGTGCTAAAATATACTGTCTGATATAGACACTCCAACTTTCTTTTGACTAGTGTTGCATATTCTGTTTATTCCCATACTTTTATTTTTATTTTGTGTCTTTATACTTAAAGTTGGTTTATTGTAGGCAACATATAGTTGGATTTTGCCTTTTACAATCATATCTGATAATCTGTGCTTTTTATTCTGGGTGTTTAGACCATTAACATCTAATGTGGTTATTGATATGTTTGAGTTTTAATCTATTATCTATTTATTTTCTATTTTCTCCATCTGCTTTCCACTTTTTCTACCTTCAATGAATTGGTTAATTTTTATGATTCTGTTTCATATCCTTCTTGTTTTATTAGCTAGAGCCCTTTGTTGTGCCGTTTTCTGTTTATAATATACATCTTAACTTATCAGTCTCACTTCAAGTGCTATAATACTACTTCACACATAGTATGTACAGAAATCTTACAACAGTGTCCTTTTACTTTTTCCTTCTCAATGTTTGTGCTGTTTTCATCATATATCTTACTTCTTCATATGTTATAAACTCCAAAACACGTGTTTTTTATTTTTACTTCTAATAGTTGCTTTAGATTTATAGGAAAAGTCTTTCTATTTATTCATATTGTTACTATTCTTGGAGCTCTTCATTAATTTTTGTAAGTTTATATTTCCTTCTAGTGTTATCTAGTATCTCCTGAGCAAAGACCAACTTGCACTTCTTGTGGTATAGGTCTGTTGGATATTAATTCTTTCAGCTTCTGTATGTTTGAAAAAGTCTCAATTTCTCCTTTGTTTTTAAAGGATATTTTATTTGGGTAAAGTAGTTTAGTTTGACAGCTTTTTTCCCCAATATTAAAAACATTTTACTTCACCGTGTTCTTCTTTTTTCTTTTGAGGAGCTATCTGCTGTCATTCTCATCTTTGTTCTTCTATAGGTGATGTGTTCCTTATTTTTCTGCTTGTAAAATTTTATCTTTATCATTTGTTTTAAGCAGGTTAATTCTGATATGCCTTGATATAGTTGTCTTCATACTTATTGTTTTTACAGGTTTTGAACTTCTCAGAGCTATGAATTTATAGTTTTCATCAAATTTGGAAAAATTTGGAAAAAAGTACTTCTTCAAATATATTTTTTGTTCATCCCTTTTCTCTTCTCCTTCAAGGACCCCAATTATATGTATATGGGAATATTTGAAGCTGTCCCACAGCTGTCTCTCATGTTCTATTTTTTCCAGTATTTTTTCTATTTATGTTTCATCTTTTATTATTTCTATTGTATTATGTTCAAGTTCACTAATCTTTTCCTTTGTAATGTCTACTTTGCCATTAATCCTATACAGTGTTTTTTCTTAGACATTGCAGTTTTCACATCTAGAACTTCATTTTTTCTCTTATTTTTTAGATCTCTTCTTAATGTGTTCCCTTTTTCTTCTAGTTTCTTGAACATATGGAATAAAATTATGTTAACTTTAAATGTCCTAGTCTGCTAATTTTGTTATCTGTATTCTTCTGTGGTAATTTTGATTAATTGATTCCCCCCCCTTCATTAAGGGTTATATTTAACTGCTTCTTTGCATGCCTGGTAATTTTTGTTTAGAAGACAGGTATTATAAATTTCACTTTACTAGGTGCTGGATATTTTTGTATTCCTATAAATATTCTTGAGCTCTTTTTTGGGGACATGTACTTCAAAACATACTAATCACTTTGTGTTTGCTTTGAAGATTTGATGGGTGGGATTGTGGTGGTGCTTAGTCTAGGAGGAATTATTTTTATTTTTGAGGTAAGACTCTTTAGTGCACTCTACCCAGTGATCTGTGAATACTGAGTTTTTGTAGTCTGACTAGTGGGAATAAGCACAATTCCCAGCCTATGTAAGCACTGAATACTCTTATGTCTAATCACTTCAGATGGTATAGCACACACATATGTTGATCAGTACTCAGCTGAATACTTGAGGAGACCCTCTACAGATCAGCATGATTCTCTTTTCATGTAGCTCACTCCTTTTTGGTATTCTGTCCTAAAAACCTAGGTTGCCTTGTTGTCCCCAGATCCACAGCTTTGTGTCTTCAGATCAAGGAGACTACCAAGTTTTCCTAGGTTCCTACATTTTGTGCTATAGAAGCACTCCAAAGGCATTAATCTGGGGGCAATCATAGAACTCACTTTGGTTGTTATCAATCTCTCAGGGAGATTGACTAATATCTAATATTTTGAAAACTGTTTTTTTATATGCTTGTTCCAACTGTTCTAGTTGTTTCAGTAAGGAGAGTATATCTAATTCCTGCTGTTCCATCTAGGCCAAAAGTGTGTTTCCCATCCTTTATTTTTGAAAGTTTACTTTTTCTTGGTTACTGTGATATGATTTCCACTTGATTATCCTCCAATTTTTTATTTTTATTTTTATTTTTTTTGAAACTACTCTTCTTTCACTCACCCTTTAATCTGAGTATCTTTGTTCTTGTCTCAGAGTTCATTTATGATTGTGGGTCCAGGTACCTTCCCTTCCAATAGAATCTTAAGTATTCATTCACTTGAATGTCTGTACCATACTTACTGCTCCCTTCAGGGAATCTAACATGGATATCTTTCTCCCATTTCATATTCCACAGCTTAACGTTTTATAAAATGCACTTGTTAAGGTGTCAAAAGTCCTAGAATCTGGCCTCTGCTTTGTCACTAACTACTTAACTAGGTAACCTTAGAAAAATTGCTTACATTTTCTTAGCTTCAATTCTTCCTATATAAAGTGAAGAAGCTTTATTAGATGATTTCTAATTTTTTTCCTAGCTTTAATATTTTTTACTCTAGGTATATATGATTAAAAAATATTATACTTTTGGAATGCCTCGGTGGCTCAGTTGGTTAAGCCTCTGCCTTTGGCTCAGGTTATGATCTCGGGGTCCTGAAATCAAGGCCCACACAAGGTCCTGGGATTGAGCCTTCAGCAGGGAGTCTGCTTCTCCTCCCTCTACCCCGCCCCCTGGCTTCTGCCCTCTCTTTCAAATAAATAAGTAAACTTTTTTTAAAACAAAAACATTAAACTTTCATTATCATGCCTGCCTTTTTTCTGAAAGCTAGCTGCCTTCACCTCATATCTGCATTAATCCTATAGTTTCCTAACAAGCTTCCTTTCTTCCATATAACCCTATTGGACATTACAGCTAGATCAACTCATATCTCTGTATAAGAACTTGGAATAGCTCTTTGTTTCCTGACTCATTAAATAACAACTCTTCTGCTTGACTTTTTTTTTTTAATTAATTTTTTATTTTTTATAAACATATATTTTTATCCCCAGGGGTACAGGTCTGTGAATCACCAGGTTTGGTTCTGCTTGACTTTTAAAATACTTATCCCATCTCTATAATACACTCTTATGTATCACAACTCACAGATATTAATTCTCAAACTTATTCTGGATGACCTTTTCTCTATTCTTCATCTTCCTGTTCCTGCTCATTTTCCTAAAGTCCTTCTAGCTTGGTAGAAGCTCTATTCTATCCAGCCAAGTCCTAACTATCCCTCAAGACCCAGCCCAAGACCCTCTTACTCCATGAAGCCTTTTGACGATTGCTTCAGAACACACCAATCTCTTTACTTTGTATGTTCCTTATTGTACATCTTCAGTACATCTCAAAGTCTAACTGCCAAATATCTGATTAGTTCATGTCTGGTAATATTTTGTCTCCTCATACAGAACTTAAGATCCTTGGAAACAAACCATGTTTTTTCCTTTTCTTGGTATCGTCCAAGCATATGATATTTATCAAGAAATCCTCATTGATTGATTAAAAGCTATTCATCTCAGGTTTAGCTCATGTCATTCTTAAGTTATCTGTGTGTGTGCGTGTGAGCGTGTGCGCGTGTGTGTGTGTGTGTAGACATTGTGGCTCCTAAGACAGTTTGAACTCATGTGTATATATTGACATCTGCATGTACTTTCTAACCACAGTCCATCTCTAAGTTTTCAGAAGCAAGTCTTGATTAGTGACTCTGAGCTGGGACTTTGGAATGCAGATCTGTCTGGATGGCAGAAGCTGTGTTTGCATCATATCATCCTTTCCTTAGTGAATTTGGCAGCTCTTTCTTGGGAAATCTGTGAGTGAATCACTGTGACAAAGAGGGTGAGAAAAGCTCAAAGCTCTAGACCTTGATGGCTTAAGAAAAAACATCCAGTATTAGGGGGGAAAAAGAAGATGACAAAATTATGTCATGGTATCTCTAGGATAAGCAGTCAGATAATGGTAAGGACCTGCAGAACCGGAGAGCTTTAAGGAAGGGTGGGAATAAAGAGTTTTTAAGCAGACTTTCTTGGAAATGAAAGTGTGCTAAATAAGGGAAAGGAAGCAGGGTACTGTGAAATAATTTCACAGAAGCAAACATCTTGAATTTGTTTTGAGTAACTTAGTATGCGGCATGAACAGTATTTTAAGACTTCAGAAATCACACTTTGCCCTGTTCAACTCATAACTCATTCCTGGGCTTCTAAAGTACTGAAGTGGAAGCAACTCAGCTTCTTGGTTTCATATAGATGTGGTTGGAATAAATGCATACCACCCCTTCACAATCCCTACCCCTTTCTCTACCAAAATTAAATGCTCAGAGTCTTGCTTTTATTGACTTTTTTTTTTACTTGCCCCACCAAGTTGGATATAGTAAACAGACTACAATCCATATAGCTGGGTCTGTTGTGCACAGGAACCACAAAGTTTTAGTCACAATCAGGTATTTCACTACTATCTAAAAGGAGGAAAATAAACAAAGGCATGCCATTTGAATTGGTGGGAAACATTTATCATTTTTTCCCAAGATTGCTTTATTAACAGGTTCACTGACCGACCCTCTAGTGAGAGCATGGTCTGGTAGAAAGAGTTCTGGATTAAGTAAGAATCATGAGACCAAGATACTAAATGGCTGTTTGAGATTGAGCAACCCTCTTAACCTCTGTGTTTTAGCTGTCTCATCTGTTAAATTAAGGTGTTAAACTATACAAGTTCTGAGGTACAATTCAGGGATGATGTTTGACATATATGTGACTGCTCTGTTGCATGAGTGCTTCTGATATAGTCTTTTCCTTGGTGCTCCATCCATTCTTAGATTCTGAGAAATAATCTTCTCTCATCTCCTGAATGAATCCTTAGTTTTCTTTCCTGAATCATTTGTTTGTTTATTCTGTCTCTTTTGAAAGGTGAAAGTTAGAAATATGTTAAATGTAACTAGATTTAGAGGCCTCACATATTTAGTTCAAGGGCCAATCCAGCTTATAATTTTACCTCTCTAACTAGCACAGTGTTTATTTTTTTTTTGTTTTTCTGAATTGTGGGTTTTGAAAAATTGAATTAATTATCAGCATTTAAAAGTCACAAGATCTCACATATCTAGAGTTCTATCTTCTCTTAAAAAAAATCAAAATAGGGGCATCCAGGTGCCTCAGTCAGTTAAGCATCTGACTCTCGGTTTCAGCTGAGGTCATGATCTCATGTGTCAGATCAAGCCCTGCATTGGGCTCCACGCTCAGCAGGTAGTCTGCTGGAAGATTCTCTCCCTCTGCCCCTCCCCCTGCTCATGCATGATCCTTCTGTCTCTTTCTAAAATAAATAAATAAATCTTTTAAAAATCATAATATCAGGAAACAAGAGGTCCTCATTTCCACAAGGGATCAACAATCTGGCATGAAAAAGTGACATACCCTTTTAAACTGGGCTCTCCAATTTATCATCACCTCATTCTTTTTTCCCTTTGTCTCCCTGGCACTGAGGCCAAAAGTAGTTGCCATTTTTTATCATGTCTGTTTTGTTTTTTTACTCTTTATGTGTGGCACTGAATCCCCAATTTACTGCATCCCCCATCACTTCCTATAGTACTGAGGTTGAATGTCAGTTACTATTTATTATCACATTTGCACTGCTTTTGTTCCTGTACCAGATTTAAAAGGCAGATTTTTATATCTGTATCTCTATCAAAATAAGAGAACATATCAAACCAAAAAAGCCAAGTGTTTTATTTGTCCCATCCAATTTACTAACATTCTGTTGGGCTTTGTGTTTCTAAGCCCTGTTCTAAGTTGAATATATTGTCATTATAGTCCTCATTTATGAAAGGTGTTCATTTCAGAAACCTCTACATTTCTTCTTTGTCACTTCTTAAGCCCCTATGTTCTGCATAGAAGAGTTGGTGGAGTTCATTGGGTCCCTGCAACAGAAAAAAACAAGGTAGCAGATTTAAACTTCCATAGTAAAACAGGGAAGTACTATACTGGTATTTTTTGAAGGCAAAATGTTTGAATTCACCTAAATCTGCCACAAAAGACCATGAATAGCCAAATCAATCCTGAGGAAACAGAACAAAGCTAGAGACATCATACTTTTTCTATTTCAAGCTGTATTATAAAACATTACTGATAAGAACAGTATGGTACTGGCATAAAAACAGATACATAGACCAATGGAATAGAATACAAAGCCTAGAAATAAATTCATGCATATTTGGTCAACTGGTCTTTGACAAGAGTTCCAAGAATATACAATGGGGAAAAGATAGTTTCTTCAGCAAATGATGTTATGAAAACTGGGTATCCATAAGCAAAAAAAAAAAAAAAAAGTGGACAACTACTTTATATCATACATAAAAATCAACCCAAAAGGGTGAAAGACTTAGATGTAAGACAGAACTGTAAAACTCCTAGAAGAAAACATAGGGAAAGATATTCATGATATTGGTCTTGGTAATGATTTTACAGGTATGACAGCAAAAACACAGGCAGCAAAAACAGAAATGAAAGCATTGTGACTACCTCAAACTAAAAAGCTTCTGCAAAGGAAAACAAATCAAATAAAAGAAAAATAATCAGTGCAGCAAAGTAGATAATCAACAGAGTAAAAATGTACTCTACAAATGGAAGAAAATATTTGCAAACCATATAAATAATGAGGGATTAATCTCTAAAATGTTTAAGAAACTAATAAAACTCAATAGCAAGAAAACTAATAGCCTGATTTTAAAATGTGGAAAGGACTTGGAGAGACATTTCTCAAAGAAAACATATAAGTGGCAAAAATATGAAAAAAGGTTAATGTCACTAATTGTTGGGAAAATTCAACTCAAAGCCACGATGAGATATCACCTCACACCTATCAGGATGGTCATTATAAAAAAAAAAAAAGAAAGAAGGATAGAAAAGAAAGAAAGAAAGAACAACTGTTGGCAAGGATGTGGAGAAATTGGAACATTTACACAATGTTGTGGTAATGCAAAATGGTGCCACCACTATGGAAATCAGTATGGAGGTTTCTCAAAAAGTTAAAAATAAAACTACCCTTGGGTGCCTGGGTGGCTCAGACAGTTAAGCTTCAGACTCTTGATTTCAGCTCAGGTCATGATCTTAGGGTTGTGAAATAAAGCCCCATGCCAGGATCCATGCTGGGTGTGAAACCAGCTTAAGATTCTCTTTCTCCCTTTCCCCCTACCCCTCCCCGCCAGCTCGCTCGCTCTCTCTCTCTCTCTCAGAAATAAATAAATAAACAATTCTACTGTATGATCCAGCAGTTGCACTACCAGGTATTTACTCAAACAGTACAAAAATACTGATTCAAAGGGATATGTGCACTAGCAACAGTAGCCGAATTATAGAAAGAGCCCAAATGTCCATTGACTGATGAATGGATAAAGAAGTTGTGATATGTGTGTATATATAATGGAATATTACTCAACCATTGAAAAGAATGAAATCTTGCCATTTACAACAACATGAATGAGGCTAGAGTGTATTAGGCTAAGAGAAATAAGTCAGTCAGAGAAAGACAAATACCATATGACTTCACTCATATGTGCAATTTAAGAAACAAAACAGATGAATATATAGGGAAAAAAGAGAGAAGAAAATTTTAAAAACAGACTCTTAACTATAGAAAACCAGCTGAGAGTTGTTAGAGGGGAGGTGGGTGGCAGGGAGGGAGGTGAGTTAAATGAGTGATGGGCATTAAGGAGGGTACTTGCTCAGATGAACACTGTATATTAATATTGTACAATATTTTATATATATATATAGTCAATAATAATGCATTTTTCAAATAAATTTTTGTTAAAAGGTAGGGTAGCCAGATAAAATGCAACCAGTTATATTTGGATTTCAGAAAACAACATAATTTTAATATAAATATGTCCCAAATGTTGCCTGGGCCTACACATACTAAAACATTATTCATTGTTTATGTGAAATCCAAATTCAACTGGAAATTCTGTATTTTTATTTGTTAAACCTGACAACCCTGTCATTTTAAAAAAGATCACTTTGGTTGCAAGTAGAGAACAAGGAAACCTTTTGTAAGGTTGGATTGCACTGATTCAGATGACATAGTTGATAAGCAGGGCTGAGGTTGTAGCGGTGGAGACAGAGCAAAGGAGAGAATCAAAATTAGCATGTCTTGGTGAAAGATGGGGATGGAAGGAGAAGGCATTGTGAAAGATGATCTATAGTGATGTACGTTTTTGATTTCTGAGTTTGAGGATTTGAAGGATGGTCATAATTTATCATCTAGAGCCAAATTTTTTTTTTTTAGAATGAAGGTGTATGCTAAGCCCGGACATCTGATCACCCTAGTAATTTGTGGATTCCCTCTTTTCTCTTGATCAGTATTACCAATGCATACCACCAAGTTTCAGCTTTATTTATCTTTTTAATTATACATTTTTAATTCACTTAACCTGCTTTTATTTTTATTATTTCCTTCTTTTTTTCTTTGGCTTAATTAACTATTCTGTCTATACCTTCCTGACAAGAATAATTAGATCACTGATTCTCAACCTTTCCTCTTTTTATTTTTTAAAAGATTTCATTCATTTATTTGTTAGAAAGAGAGAGAGCACAAGAAGGCAGAGTGGCAGGCAGAGGCAGAGGGAGAAGGGCTCCTCACTGAGCAAGGTGTCTGATGAGGGACTCGATCCCAGGACCTTGGGATCATGACCCGAGCCAAAGGCAGCCACTTAACTGATTGAGCCACCCAGGCATCCCTCAACCTTTCCCCTTTTTAAAGATGCTAAGAATTTCCTATAAAAATAAATTTACCTATATCCCAGAAGTTATGATATGTAGAATTTTCAAATTCATTTCAAAATATTTTCTTATTTTCATTGCTATGTTTTCTTTGATGTATGGGTTATTTAGAAGTGTATTTTTAACTTCTTAACCATATGGGGAGATTCTAGTTATCTTTTTGTTATTCCTTACTTATTTCTAGTGTGGTCAGAACCTATCCTGTATGATTTCAATCTTTGAAATATTCGAGACTTGGTTTTTGGTCCAACACATGATAGATGGTCCACATGGACTTGAAAAGAATGTGTATTCTGCAGTTGTTGGGTAATCATCTATAAATGTCAGTTAGATTAGTTTGATTAATGGTATTCAAATATTCCACATCTTCGCTGATTTTTATTTTATTTTTACTTAAATTCAATTAACCAACATATAGTACATCATTCGTTTTTGATACAATGTTCAATGATTCATTAGATGCATATAACACACAGTGTTCATCACATCATGTGCCCTCCTTAATGCCCAATACTGAGCTATTCTATTCCCCGACCCACCTCCCTTTCTGTCTTGCTCATTTTAAAATATATTCCATATCTTTGCTGATTTTTTGCTTGTTCTATCATTTTATAAGAGAGATGTGTTAAAACTCACTCTAATTGTGAAATTAGTTTTTATTAACCTTCTATAATTTTGAAATGAAACTACATCTCTAATAATTTTTATTTCCTTAAAGTTTATTTTTGTAACATTAATATGCTAAACAACTTTTGTTTGGCTAATTTTGCAAGCTATAGCTTATTCTATCATTTAACTTCAAACCTTTCTGTATCAGTATTATTCCAATGGGTTTCTTGTAAGAAAGTTACACTTGTTGTTTTCCTTCAAGTCCATTTTGATTATTCTATTTTAGTGAACCAATTAGTCTATTTATATTTGGTATAATTTGTGAATTATTTAGTTATAAATCTATTACCTCATGTTTTCTTTCTTATGTCTAATCTGTTTCAAGGCACCTTTTTTTTTTTGTAGTTGTTGTGTTCCCTTCTTTTTCCCCTCTAGCTCTGTTATTTTTTTAATGGTTCACCTAGAAATTACATTTTTTCTTGACTT
The DNA here is from genome assembly GCF_009829155.1 of Mustela erminea. Lineage (NCBI taxonomy): Eukaryota > Metazoa > Chordata > Mammalia > Carnivora > Mustelidae > Mustela > Mustela erminea. The sequence goes on from NC_045635.1 coordinate 93,685,326, forward strand.
ATCAAAATCTAATATTAATTAGCTCTTCTCTTTTTTAACAGACAATGCAAGGATCTTAGAATACTTTAAAAATTACACAGAATGATCCCTGGATATTATTATCTCCATTTTAAAGATGAAAATACTAATGTTCAGAAGAGTTAAATGATTTGCTTATGCTCTTGGAGCTAATTAGTGGCAGAGGGATTTGAACTATGATAGTCATAGGATATACTCCTTGGAGTCCTTCTTGGCAAACTGCTACCACATATTTTTATAGTGCTTATGAGACCATAGACTGTTTCCTTCACAACAGCCTAGAGACAGGATGGTATTGCCATTTACCCTCCACACATACTTTTATTTTTAATTTGTATAGCAGTTTATCCTTTGTAGTATATCCTCATATCTATTATCTAATGTGTTTAATGATTTTAAGTGCATAGAACAAAGATTATTACCACTTTTTGAAAAATAGAAACTGAGCTCATAGAACTTAAGTTGTTAGTACACAGGCACTAACTGGTAAGTGCTGTCCTAAAACCAAGTTCTCCAGATATCTGCTCCATGCTATTTCCTTTGTAGATGTATGGAACTCTGTTGTTACCAATATTTTTATGAGATCTCTTTGATGCCATAGAAAGAACTTTTGGCAAATGTAGAAATTTCAAAGGAGGACTAGTTAGTATATTAATATAACAGGTGAAAATGATTGCTCAAAGCTAACAAAATGAAACTTAATAAGGATAAATGTAAATTTGAATATTTATATTAAAATATACTCAAATAAGGAATGAAGGAGAACTAACTTGCCAACAGTTCAGTTGAGGAAAGTTCTGGATTTATTTAATTTTTTTTAATTAGTTGCCTACAAACTTAGTATGAGCTAATTACAGTATGTGGCTGGGCAAAACCCATCACTGGCTACAGCAGTTATGCATAGATTTATGATGTGGAGCATGGACTTTGGAGCCGGACTTGAGTACACATCCCAGTTGTAGCATTTACCAGTTGTGCAATCATAGGTAATTCACTTTTCTTCTGGGCCTCAGTTTCTTCATGTGTAAAGTTAGATACTAACAGCACCTGTCACATAGAAATGCTGGAAGATTAAATCAAATAATGCATTTATAGGCCTTAGCACTATATCAGACACATAGTAACACTCAAAAAATATCAGCTATTGGTAATTTAATTCCATCTCAAATACAATAACTAATTCTATATACCAAGTCATAAGAGGGACACTAACAAATGTGAACACAGCCAGGGATGGAAAGAAACTAAAACCCACTCCATATGAGGAATTATTTTTTTTTTAATTTTATTTATTTGACAGAGAGAGATCACAAGTAGGCAGAGAGGCAGGCAGAGAGAGAGAGGAGGAAGCAGGCTCCCTGCTGAGCAGAGAGCCCGATGCGGGACTCGATCCCAGGACCCTGAGATCATGACCTGAGCCGAAGGCAGCGGCTTAACCCACTGAGCCACCCAGGCGCCCCATATGAGGAATTATTGAAGAAATATAATCTTTGCTTTGGAGGAGAGAAAATAAGAAAGATATGACACAATTTTTTGAAGACACTTTTTTCCTTGAAGAAAAGGAATTATGCTTAGTCTGCTTAGTCTGTGTGGTTCTATGAGAAAAATCAGGTCAAATTGTCAGAGGGTAGAGAGGTTACAGGAGGCATATTCTGGCTCAAGGTAAGCAAGAAAAATTTTGTGAGAAGAGTAGTATGGGATATGTAATGAAGTTTTGAGTCCCTCATCATAGAAGATATTAAAAGACTTCTGTCATGGATGTTGACAAAGTGATTTCTTCCACAGGGAAGAAGCTGGATTAATAAATTCTAAGATCTCTTTGACTCTGAGAAGGTAGTCCATTTTGGAGATGAGAGTTTCCTGATCTCACCAGACCTAAGAACATAAGTGATCCCATCTTTCCAAGAGCCTACTGTTGTACTTTGTCAGTGTCAGTGCTTATCTTAAATTTCTCTTGGTTAAGAGTGAAACCATTGCAAAGTCTTCATTGAAAACAATAGAACAGCATCTCACCAGTATTCTATAAAATATGTGTTAAGCTCTAAAATGGTGATTACAAATTCCATCATTCCTTTCATTTTTCTTCTTCATTGACTCTTGTCCTCTAGTAATTACATCTGTACTAGAGGAAAATAGGTATATTTAGAGGTGAAAAAAACATTATTTTCAGTAGGATAAAAAAAATGGTTATTTCTCTTTAGCTCAAACTCAAGAAATAACTCCAGGAGCTATACCAGCTTTTTGGTCTATTTGACTTTGCATCCAGATATCTAGGACAGGATTGTAGAAAGAGGAGGTATGTCAGAAAGGGGAAACAAAATGGATGTGTAGTGGGCTAGGACCAGTGTTTGGACTACAATTCCCAGTCTCAACTGACACTTCTTAAGGCTCATAGTCATGATCGTGGTTAGGGCCTTGGGAAAATATACACCCCCTAATGGAGTGTCATAGCAGAAATGAATTCGCAGTACAAAAAAAAAAAAAAAAAAAAAAAGACACAGAGGAATAACACAGCTAATAGCCTGTAGCAAACTATAGTCTACAGGCCAAACCAGCCTGCTACTTGTTTTTATAAATAGTTTTATTATAGCAGCCATGTCCATTTGTTTACATATTATCCATGGCTGCTTTTGCACTACAATGACAAACTTAAGTATTTTTGATAGGACTATATAGCATACAAAGTCGAAGACACTATATGGCTTTTTTACAGAAAAAATTGCTGACCCTCACCTACAACACTATTTTCCAAAGTAGTGGACAACCCAAGGAGTACACAAGCTGGACATGGTCTCGCTCTCTGTCTTCCCTGAAGTCCTTTCAAGCATTCAGTTCATACTGTGTAGGATTGCTTTGTCAATGGAGTGTTTATCCTGCCCCCTTACCTGGTTCATTGACTAGTAACTCTTATTCTTTTCTTCTGTTTCCAATAGGTGCAAACACTGGACTGGGAAAGATCTTGTTGAAAAATAGTATTTGGTTTGAAAGGGCCGCCTCTTGAACTATAGCCTATATATCTTTTCTAGCTTTATTGAGATAACATGTAACATTGTGTAAGTTTAAGGAGTACAGTGTGATAATTTGATACACATATATATTGCAAAATGCTGATGAGAAAGGTTGGTCAACACATCCATCACCTCTATAATTACCATTTTATTACTTTTTTTCTTTTGTTTCTTTTTTTAAATTTTTTATAAACATATAATTTATTTTTATCCCCAGAGGTACAGGTCTGTGAATCACCAGGTTTACACACTTCACAGCACTCACCAAAGCACATACCCTCCCCAATGTCCATAATCCCACCCCCTTCTCCCAAACCCCCTCCCCCCAGCAACCCTCAGTTTGTTTTGTGAGATTAAAAGTCACTTATGGTTTGTCTCCCTCCCAATCCCATCTTGTTTCATTGATTCTTCTCCTACCCACTTAAGCCCCCATGTTGCATCACCACTTCCTCATATCAGGGAGATCATATGATAGTTGTCTTTCTCTGCTTGACTTATTTCGCTAAGCATGATACGCTCTAGTTCCATCCATGTTGTCGCAAATGGCAAGATTTCATTTCTTTTGATGGCTGCATAGTATTCCATTGTGTATATATACCACATCTTCTTGATCCATTCATCTGTTGATGGACATCTAGGTTCTTTCCATAGTTTGGCTATTGTGGACATTGCTGCTATAAACATTCGGGTGCATGTGCCCCTTTGGATCACTACGTTTGTATCCTTAGGGTAAATACCCAATAGTGCAATTGCTGGGTCATAGGGCAGTTCTATTTTCAACATTTTGAGGAACCTCCATGCTGTTTTCCAGAGTGGCTGCACCAGCTTGCATTCCCACCAACAGTGTAGGAGGGTTCCCCTTTCTCCGCATCCTCGCCAGCATCTGTCATTTCCTGACTTGTTGATTTTAGCCATTCTGACTGGTGTGAGGTGATATCTCATTGTGGTTTTGATTTGTATTTCCCTGATGCCGAGTGATATGGAGCACTTTTTCATGTGTTTGTTGGCCATCTGGATGTCTTCTTTGCAGAAATGTCTGTTCATGTCCTCTGCCCATTTCTTGATTGGATTATTTGTTCTTTGGGTGTTGAGTTTGCTAAGTTCTTTATAGATTCTGGACACTAGTCCTTTATCTGATATGTCGTTGGCAAATATCTTCTCCCATTCTGTCAGTTGTCTTTTGATTTTGTTAACTGTTTCCTTTGCTGTGCAAAAGCTTTTGATCTTGATGAAATCCCAATAGTTCATTTTTGCCCTTGCTTCCCTTGCCTTATGCGTTGTTCCTAGGAAGATGTTGCTGCGGCAGAGGTCAAAGAGGTTGCTGCCTGTGTTCTCCTCAAGGATTTTGATGGATTCCTTTCGCACATTGAGGTCCATCATCCATTTTGAGTCTATTTTTGTGTATGGTGTAAGGAAATGGTCCAATTTCATTTTTCTGCATGTGGCTGTCCAATTTTCCCAACACCATTTATTGAAGAGGCTGTCTTTTTTCCATTGGACATTCTTTCCTGTTTTGTCAAAGATTAGTTGACCATAGAGTTGAGGGTCTATTTCTGGGCTCTCTATTCTGTTCCATTGCTCTATGTGTCTGTTTTTGTGCCAGTACCATGCTCTTTTGATGATGACAGCTTTGTAATAGAGCTTGAAGTCTGGAATTGTGATGCCACCAACTTTGGCTTTCTTTTTCAATATTCCTTTGACTATTCGAGGTCTTTTCTGGTTCCATATAAATTTTAGAATTATTTGTTCCATTTCTTTGAAAAAATGGATGGTATTTTGATAGGAATTGCATTAAATGTGTAGGTAGCATAGACATTTTCACAATATTTATTCTTCCAATCCAGGAGCATGGAACATTTTTCCATTTCTTTGTGTCTTCCTCAATTTCTTTCATGAGTACTTTATAGTTTTCTGAGTATAGATTCTGTGCCTCTTTGGTTAGGTTTATTCCTAGGTATCTTATGGTTTGGGGTGCAATTGTAAATGGGATTGACTCCTTAATTTCTCTTTCTTCTGTCTTGCTGTTGGTGTAGAGAAATGCAACTGATTTCTGTGCATTGATTTTATATCCTGACACTTTACTGAATTCCTGTATAAGTTCTAGCAGTTTTGGAGTGGAGTCTTTTGGGTTTTCCACATATAGTATCATGTCATCTTGAAGTGATAGTTTGACTTCTTCTTTGCCGATTTGGATGCCTTTAATTTCCTTTTGTTGTCTGATTGCTGAGGCTAAGACTTCTAGTACTATGTTGAAAAGCAGTGGTGATAATGGACATCCCTGCCGTGTTCCTGACCTTAGCAGAAAAGCTTTCAGTTTTTCTCCATTGAGAATGATATTTGCGGTGGGTTTTTCATAGATGGCTTTGATTATATTGAGGTATGTGCCCTCTATTCTTACACTTTGAAGAGTTTTGATCAGGAAGGGATGCTGTACTTTGTCAAATGCTTTTTCAGCATCTATTGAGAGTATCCTATGGTTCTTGTTCTTTCTTTTATTAATGTGTTGTATCACATTGATTGATTTGCGGATGTTGAACCAACCTTGCAGCCCTGGAATAAATCCCACTTGGTCGTGGTGAATGATCCTTTTAATGTAATGTTGAATCCTATTGGCTAGTATTTTGGTGAGAATTTTCACATCTGTGTTCATCAAGGATATTGGTCTGTAGTTCTCTTTTTTGATGGAATCCTTCTCTGGCTTTGGGATCAAGGTGACGCAGGCCTCATAAAATGAGTTTGGAAGTTTTCCTTCCATTTCTATTTTTTGGAACAGTTTCAGGAGAATAGGAATTAGTTCTTCTTTAAATGCTTGGTAGAATTCCCCCGGGAAGCCATCTGGCCCTGGGCTTTTTTTGTTTGGAGATTTTTGATGACTGTTTCAATCTCCTTACTGGTTCTGGGTCTGTTCAAGTTTTCTATTTCTTCCTGGTTCAGTTGTAATTTATATGTCTCTACGAATGCATCCATTTCTTCCAGATTGTCAAATTTGTTGGCGTCGAGTTGCTCATAGTATGTTCTTATAATTATCTTTAGTTCTTTGGTGTTAGTTGTGATCTCTCCTCTTTCATTCATGATTTTATTTATTTGGGTCCTTTCTCTTTTCTTTTTGATAAGTCTGGCCAGGGGTTTATCAATCTTATTATTTCTTTCAAAGAACCAGCTCCTAGTTTTGTTGATTTGTTCTATTGTTTTTTTGGTTTCTATTTCACTGATTTCTGTTCTGATCTTTATGATTTCTCTTCTCTTGCTGGGTTTAGGGTTTCTTTCTTGTTCTTTCTCCAGCTCCTTTAGGTGTAGGGTTAGGTTGCGTACCTGAGACCTTTCTTGTTTCTTGAGAAAGGGTTGTACCACTATATATTTTCCTCTCAGGACTGCCTTTATTGTGTCCCACAGACTTTGAACCGTTGTGTTTTCATTATCATTTGTTTCTATGAATTTTTTCAATTCTTCTTTAATTTCCTGGTTGACCCATTCATTCTTTAATAGGATGCTGTTTAGTCTCCATGTATTTGGGTTCTTTCTAAATTTCCTCTTGTGATTGAGTTCTAGCTTCAGAGCATTGTGGTATGAAAATATGCAGGAAATGATCCCAATCTTTTGATACCGGTTGAGACCTGATTTAGGACCCAGGATGTGATCTATTCTGGAGAATGTTCCATGTGCACTAGAGAAGAATGTGTATTCTGTTGCTTTGGGATGAAATGTTCTAAATATATCTGTGATGTCCATCTGGTCCAGTGTTTCATTTAAGGCCTTTATTTCCTTTTTGATCCTTTGCTTGGATGATCTGTCCATTTCAGTGAGGAGAGTGTTAAAGTCCCCTACTATTTTTGTATTATTGTTGATGTGTTTCTTTGATTTTGTTATTAATTGGTTTATATAGTTGGCTGCTCCCACGTTAGGGGCATAGATATTTAAATTGTTAGATCTTCTTATTGGACAGATCCTTTGAGTATGATATAGTGTCCTTCTTCATCTCTTATTATAGTCTTTGGCTTACAATCTAATTGATCTGATATAAGGATTGCCACTCCTGCTTTCTTCTGATGTCCATTAGCATGGTAAATTGCTTTCCACCCCCTCACTTTAAATCTGGAGTTGTCTTTGGGTTTAAAATGAGTTTCTTGTAGGCAACATATAGATGGGTTTTATTTTTTTATCCATTCTGATACCCTGTGTCTTTTGATTGGGGCATTTAGCCCATTAACATTCAGGGTAACTGTTCAAAGATATGAATTTAGTGCCATTGTATTGCCTGTAAAGTGACTGTTACTGTCTATTGTCTCTGTTCCTTTCTGATCTACTACTTTTAGGCTCTCTCTTTGCTTAGAGGACCCCTTTCAATATTTCCTGTTGAGCTGGTTTGGTGTTTGCAAATTCTTTCAGTTTTTGTTTGTCCTGGAAGCTTTTAATCTCTCCTTCTATTTTCAATGATAGCCTAGCTGGATATAGTATTCTTGGCTGCATGTTTTTCTTGTTTAGTGCTCTGAATATATCATTCCAGCTCTTCTGGCCTTCCAGGTCTCTGTGGATAAGTCTGCTGCCAATCTAATATTTTTACCATTGCATGTTACAGACTTCTTTTCCTGGGCTGCTTTTAGGATTTTCTCTTTGTCACTAAGACTTCTAAATTTTACTATTAGGTGATGGGGTGTGGACCTATTCTTATTGTTTTTGAGGGGGGTTCTCTGTACCTCCTGGATTTTGATGCTTGTTCCCTTTGTCATATTAGGGAGAGTCTCTCCAATAATTCTCTCCAATATACCTTCTGCTCCCCTCTCTCTTTCTTCTTCTTCTGGAATCCCAATTATTCTAATGTTGTTTTGTCTTATGGTGTCACTTATCTCTCGAATTCTCCCCTCATGGTCCAGTAGCTGTTTGTCTCTCTTTTGCTCAGCTTCTTTATTCTCTGTCATTTGGTTTTCTATATAGCTAATTCTTTCTTCTGCCTCATTTATCCTAGCAGTGAGAGCCTCCATTTTTTTAAATTAATTTATTTATTTTTTATTTTTTATAAACATATATTTTTATCCCCAGGGGTACAGGTCTGTGAATCACCAGGTTTACACACTTCACAGCACTCACCAAAGCACATACCCTCCCCAATGTCCATAATCCCACCCCCTTCTCCCAAACCCCCTCCCCCCAGCAACCCTCAGTTTGTTTTGTGAGATTAAGAGTCACTTATAGCCAAACTATGGAAAGAACCTAGATGTCCATCAACAGATGAATGGATCGAGAGCCTCCATTTTTGATTGCACCTCATTAATAGCTTTTTTTATTTTAACTTGGTTATATTTTAGTTCTTTGCTTTTATATCTCCCAAAAGGGTTTCTCTCATATCTTCCATGCCTTTTTCGAGCCCAGCTAGAACCTTGAGAATCATCATTCTGAACTCTAGATCTGACATATTACCAATGTCTGTATTGATTAGGTCCCTAACCTTCAGTACTGCCTCTTGTTCTTTTTTTTGTGGTGAATTTTTCTGCCTTGTCATTTTGTCCAGATAAAAGTATATGAAGGAGCAAGTAAAATACTAAAAGGGTAGCAAAGACCCCAGGAAAATAAGCTTTAACCAAATTAGAAGAGATCCCAAATCGTGGGGGGGGGGGGGGAAGGGGATAAAAAGAGGTTCAGAAAAAAAAAAACAATTAAAGAAAGAAAACACATAAAGAAAAAATACAAAAGAGAAAGAAAAAAAATATATATATTAGATAAACTAGTTAAAAAACGTTTAAAATGAAAAGGGTAAAAGTTAAAAAAAAATAGCAGAAGAAGAAAAAAAAAATTGAAAAAGAAAAAAAAATTAAATTGACTGCCAGGCTAAAGAATCATGAGAAGAAAGCCATGAGTTCCATGCTTTGCTTTCTCCTCCTCTGGAATTCCGCTGCTCTCCTTGGTATTGAAACTGCACTCCTTGGTAGGTGAACTTGGTCCTAGCTGGATTTCTTGTTGATCTTCTGGGGGAGGGGCCTGTTGTAGTGATTCTCAAGTGTCTTTGCCCCAGGAGGAATTGCACCGTCCTTACCAGGAGCCAGGCTGAGTCATCCACTCGGGTTTGCTTTCGGGAGCTTTTGTTCCCTGAGTGCTTTCCGTAGAGTTCCGGAGGATACGAATGAAAATGGCGGCCTCTCAGTCTCTGGCCGGAGGAGCTGAGAGCTCGGGGCCCCACTCCTCAATGCACCCTCAGAGAATAGCACCCAATTACTCCCGTCTCCCTGGCCTCCAGTCGCGCTCTGAGCTCACCGAGCCTTTGACCGGTTCAAGGTAACCCCTAGCTGAGAGCTCACTCCTCGGCTCTGTCTCTGTAGCCGGCTTCCCCGTTCTAATACCTGCAAGCTCTGCAAGACTCAAACACCCCCCATCCTTCTGTGACCCTGTGAGACCTGAGGCCACGCTGACCCCACGTGGGCTTCACCCATGTTTAGCCTCTGGAGCAATGTCCCTCAGCGGAACAGACTTTTAAAAGTCCTGATTTTGTGCTCCGTTGCTCCGCCCCTTGCCGGGAGCCGGCCCCTCCCCCCAGGGTCTATCTTCCCGTCGCTTTGGATTCACTTCTCCGCCAGTCCTACCTTTCAGAAAGTGGTTGATTTTCTGTTTCTAGAATTGCTCTTCTTTTTCTCTTCGATCTGCCGTTGGATTTGTAGGTGTTTGCAATCTTTAGATAAGCTATCTAGCTGATCTGCTACCCGAAGTAGTCTCAGCCTGCTACTTCTCTGCCATCTTGACTCCACCCCCATTACTTTTGTTCTTATGATGAGAAAATTAAAGCTCTACTCTCATAACAACTTTCAAGTATACAATACACTATTCATAACTATTCTCAATGTACTGTGCTTTAAATCCTTAGAACTTATGCATCCTATAACTGAACATTTGTACCCTATGAGTAATATCTTCCCATTCCCCCACCACTCAGCTCCGGCAACCTTTATTCTATTTTCTGTTTCTGAATTTGATGTTTTTAGTTTTTACATATAAGTAAGATCATAGACAATATTTGTCTTTCTCTGACTTATTTCACTTAGTATGATGCCCTCAAGATCTACCCATGCTATTGTAAATGGCAGGACTTTCTTTTATTTTATAGCTGAATAATATTCCAGCATGTGTATGTGTGTGTGTGTGTGTGCGTGTGTGTGTATAAATATGTACACATATATACATATACATGTCTACATATATATGTATATACATACACATGTATATGTGTGGACACACTGGAATATTCAGCTATAAAAATATATACATGTATATGTATATGCATATATACATGTATATGTATATATACATATATACTGGAATATTCCACTGGTTATATTCAGCTATAAATACTGGATTTATACACTGGAATCGTCACTGGATATTCACACACTGGAATATTCAGCTATAAAAATATATACATATATCTGTATATGTATGTATATATATACACACACACACATACACACATATATGCATATATATATACATCATGTATCTATACACACATGTAGGTGTGCATCACATTTTCTTCATCCATTCTTCTATCAGTGAACACTTAGGTTGTGTCCATGTATTGGCTATCATGAATAATACTGCAATGAACACACAAGCACAGATATCTCTGTGATAGTGATTGCAACTTCTTTGACAATATATTCAGAAGTGTGATTGCTGGAGTATATGGTACTTCTATTTTTAATTTTTTGAGGATACTCCATACTGTTTTCCATAGTGGCTATATTAATTTATATTCCCACAAACACTGCATGAGGCTTCCCTTTTCTCCACATTCTTCCAATACCCATCATCTCTTGCCTTTTGGGAAATAGCCATTCTAACAGATGTCAGGTGATATCTCATTGTGATTTTGATTTGCATTTCTCTGATGATTAGTAATGTGGAGCACCTTTTCATGTACCTGTTGGCCATGTGAATATCTTCTTTGGGAAAATGTTTATTCACATCCTTTGCCCATTTTTAATTGGATTATTTGTTTTTTTACTATTCAGTTTTATGATTTCCTTATATGTTTTGGATATTAGCCACATCAGATATGTGGTTTACAAATATATTCTTCCATTCCATAGGTTGCCTTTTCATCGTATTGACAGTTTCTTTTGCTGTGCAAAAGCTTTTTAGTTTAATGTAGTCCCACTTACTGACTTTTGGCTTTTGTTGATTGTGACTTTACAATACCCAAAAATTGGTGTCATACCCAAAAATTGATTGCCAAGACAAATACAAAGGATATTTTCCACCTTATGTTTTCTTTTCTTTTTTTAAAAAAAATATTTTATTTATTTATTTATTTTTTGAGAGAGAGAGAGAGGAGAAGCAGAGGGAGAGGGATAAGCAGGCTCCATGCTGAGCACAGAGCCTGATTTGGGGCTTGATCTCCTAATCCGGACATCATGACCTGAGCTGGAACCAAGAGTCAGATACTTAACCAAATGAGCCACCCAGGCTCCACTCCACCCTGTTTTCTTTTAGGAGTTTCATGTTTTCAGGTCTTATGCTTAAGTCCTTAATCCATTTTGAGTAAATTCTCATAAGTGGTATAAAATAGGGGTCATTCTTTTGTATATGGATACCCATTTATTGATGACACTATCCTTTCCCCATTGAATATACTTGGCTTCCTTGTTGAATATTAGTTAGCCGTATATGCTTGGATTTATTTCTGGATTATTGATTCTGTTTCATTGGTCTGTCTGTTTTATGTCATTACTATATTATTTTGATTACTATAGCTTTGTAATATAGTTTGAAATAAGGAAGTGTGATGCCTCCAGTTCTGTTCTTTTTTAGGACTGCTTTAGCTATTCATGGTCTTTTGTAGTTTCATACAAATTTTAGGATTTTTTTTTCTATTTCTATAAAAATGCCATTGGATGGTGCCGCCACTCTGGAAAACAGTATGGAGGCTCCTCACAAAGTTGAAAATAGAGCTACCCTACAACTCAGCAATCACACTACTGGGTATTTACCCTAAAGATAAAAATGTAGTGATCCAAAGGGGCAAGTACACCCCAATGTTTATAGCAGCAATATCCACAATAGCCAAACTATGGAAAGAACCTAGATGTCTATCAACAGATGAATGGATAAAGAAGATGTGGTATAGATATACAATGGAATACTATGAAACCATAACCTCCCCCCAATCTTGCCATTTACAATGATATAGATGTAGAGGGTATTATGCTAAGCAAAATAAGTCAGTCAGGGAAAGACAATTATCATATGATCTCTCTGATATGAGGAATTTGAGAGACAGGGTGGGGGGTTATAGGGGGAAGGGAGGGAAAAATTGAAACAATATGGGACCAGGGAGGGAGACAAACAATAAGAGACCATTAATCTCAGGAAATAAACTAAGGGTTGCTGGAGGGGTAGAGGGTGGGAGGGATGGGATGGCTGGGTTTGGGACATTGGAGAGGGTATGTGCTATGGTGAGTGCTGTGAATTGTGTAAGACTGATGATTCACAGACTTGAACCGCTGAAGGAAATAATATATGTTAATAAAATTTTTTAAAATGCCATTGGAACGTTGGTAGGAATTGCATTCAATGTATATATGACTTGGTAGTATACACATTTTAGCAATATTAACTCTTCTGATTGTTGAACACAAAATATCTTTCCATTTATTTGTGTCCTCTTCAATTTCTTTTTTCAATGTTTTAGTTTTCAGTGTATAGCTCTTCCACTTTTTAAAAAAGATTTTACTTATTTTTTTGAGAGGAGACTGAGAAAAAGAGAGATTGAGAGTACAAGTGGAGGGAGGGCAAGAGGGTAAAACAGACTCCCTGCAGAGCAGGGAGCCTGGCATGGGACTTGATCCTAGGACCCCCTGGGATCATGACCTGAGCTGGAGGCAGATGCTTAACTGACTGAGCCACCGAGATGCCTTTAGTTAAATTTATTTCTAATTATTTTATTACTTTTGATGTTATTATAAATGGGATTACTTTATATTTCATTTTCAGAGAGTTCATTCTTAGTATATGGAAATGCAACTGATTTTTGTTACGTTGCATTTGTATCTGAAACTTTACTGAATTCATTAATTAGATCTAACAATTTTTGGGTGGAGCCTAGGATTTCTTACATATAAGATGATGCCATCAGCCAACAGAAAATTTTACAACCACTTTTTTTTTATTTGGATGACCTCTCTTCCCCCTTCCTCCCTTCCTCCCTCCCTCCTTTCCTTCATTCCTTCCCTCCTTCTTTCCTTCCTCCCTTCCTTCCTCTCTCCTTCTCTCTCTCTCTTTCTTTATTCCTCTCTTTCTCCCCCTCTTCCTTCCTTCTTTCCTTCCTTCCTTCCTTCCTTCCTTCCTTCCTTCCTTCCTTCTCTCTCTCTCTTCCTTCTTTCTTTATTCTTTTCTAATTGCTCTGACTAGGACTTCCAGTACTATGTTGAATAGGTTTGGTGAGATTGGCACCCTTTTCTTGTTTCTGATTTTAGAGAAAACACTTCCAGCCTTTTACTATTGAGTATTATGTTAGCTATGGGTTTGTCATATATACTTCCTATTATGTTGAGGTACATTACTTCTATACCAAATTTGTTGAGTTTTTATCATGAAAGGACTTTGAATTTTGTCACATCTCTTTCCACATCTATGGAAATAATTATGTGATTTTTGTCATCCATTCTATTGTGTATCACATTTATTGGTTTACATATGTTGAACAATCCTTGCATCCCAGGAATAAATTCCACTTAACCATGGTACATGACCCTTTTAACATGTCATTGAATTTGGTTTGCTGGTATTTTGTTGAGAATTTTTTAATCTATATCCATCACGAATATTTGCTTGTAGTTTTATTTTCTTGTACTATCTTTATCTTTGGTATCAGGGTAATGCTGGCCTCATAAAAATGAGTTTAGGGATATTCCCTCCTCTTCAATATTTTTGGAAAATTTCAGAAGATTCTATATCAATTCTTTAAATGTTAGCATTCACCCATGAAGCCATCTGATCCTCATCTTTCCTTTGTTGGGAGGATTTTGATTACTGATTCAAACTCTTTTCCTTGTTACTGGTGAATTCAGATTTTCTATTTCTTCATCACTCACTTGGTAGGTTGTATATTCCTAGGAATTTACCCATTTCTTTTAGCTTGTCCCATTTGTTCGCTTACAACTGCTCATAGTAGTCCCTTATGATCCTTTGTATTTCTGTGATACCAGCTGTAATGGTTTGGGTTTTTTTTCATTTATTATTTTATTTGCGTCCTCTTTCCTTCTTTATTGGGAGTTTAGCTAGAGGTTTGCCAGTTTTGTTTTTCATCTCAAAAAGTCCCAACTCTTAGTTTTCCTGATCTTTTACATTGTTTTTCTATTTCATTTATTTCTGCTCTGATGTTTGTTATCTCTTTCCTTCTGCTAGCTGTGGGCTTAGTTTGTCCTTATTTTGCTAGTTCTTTGAGGTGTAAGGTTAGGTTATTAATTTGAAATCTTTCTTTTTTTCTCTTTTTATTTGTTTAAACTTCCTTCTTAGCACTACTTTTGCTGAAACCCATGAGTTTTGGTATGTTATATTTCCATTTTTGTTTATTGCAATACATTTTAAAAAATTCTCTTGTGATTTCTTTTTGACCTATTGCTTATTCAGAAGTGTGTTGTTTAATACATATTATGAATTTTTCAGTTGTCCTATTACTGATTTTTAGTTTCATAACATTATGGTTGAAAATTATACTTGATATAATTTCAGTTATCTTAAATTTGCTGAGATTTGTATTGTCACTAACATTTGATTTCTCCTGGAGAAGTTCTACATGCATTTGAGAAGAATGTGTTCTGCTATTATTGGATAGAATGTTCTCTATATCTGTTAGGTCCATTTGGCTTAAATATAGTTCAAGTCCAAATGTTTTATATTAATCTTCTGTCTAGATAATCTATTCATTGTTGAAAGTGGGGTATTGAAGTCCCCTAATGTTATATTGTTGTCTGTTACTCCTGGCAGATCTGTTATTATTTGCTGAATATATTAAGTTCTGCGATGTTGGGTGCATATATATTCATAATTATTATGTCTTATTGATTAATTTACCATTTTATTATTACATAATGATCTCCTTTATCTCTTTTAAGAATTTTTTTTCTTGTTAGAGTTTTTTACTTAAATTCTATTTTGTCTGATATAAGTATAGCTACCTTTGCTCTTTTTGGTTTCCATATGCATGGAATGTCTTTTTCCATGCCTTCACTTTGAACCTATGTGAGTCCTTGAAGCTGAAATGTCCCTTAGGCAGCATACATTTTGGCCTTATATTTTTTTAATTCACTCAACCACTCTATTAGGCTGTATGATTTAGAGTAAAGAACAAAGGCTCTGAAGCCATGGAGATAACCCTGTTCAAGTTCTGACTATTTCACTTATTAGCTGAATAATCTTAGCCATGTTAAATACCAACCCCCCACTATCAATTCACTCATTCTTCAAAAGGAATAATAATTGTTAAGTTACGTCAAGGGATGCTAATGAGCATTAAATGCAATAATTCATGTAACAGGCTTAATACCTTTCCAGGAACACAGTAAATTCCCATTAAATGGTAGCTATTTATTTTTCCTAAAATTAGGAAGGTAAAATCATATACTAGTTATGATCAGAGCTTTATAGACAAACAGACCTGGGCTGTAAGTTACTTAAGTAACTTAATCTTGAGTAAGTTATTTAATTTCTCTCAGGTTTAGACCCCTCTTCTATGTGTGAAAGTTAGAATAGTGTCTACTTCATAGGGTTGTTAGTATGAAATGAAATAGGAATTATAAATTGCAGCATTTGATAAATAATAGTAACTTAATAAATGGTAGTTATAATTGTTGAGGAAAAGTAAAGAAACAGAGGTTTATGTCAACAGCAAAAACTATCACCTACTCATCTGCAGTCTAATAGCAGGTAAGAAAGTAAGTGCGGGCTTTCTACTATAGTTCTTGAGGAAAAAAACAAAAAAAAATTCACTTTACTGAGTCTCGGCCTTCCCAGTTTATCCAGTGGTTCATAGAAGAAATGTTTGTGATGGCATTTAGAATTAAATCTGGTTCATATTAAGCCCTAATAAATATTAGTTGAATCTGAATCTGGACACATTCATTTTGTCTGTATTGAACATTTCAACATTCCATGTAATTATTTTTGTCGTTGGCATTATTTTTTTAATTTTTGACTTTTCAAATTCCAGTGCAATTAAAATAGTGCTGTGCTAGCTTCAGGTGTGCAATATAGTGATTCAACAGTTCTATATACTACTCAGTGTTCTTCACAATAAGTGTACTGTTAATCCCATTCACCTATTTCACCCATCCACTCACCCACTCACTCCCTCTCTGGCCATCTCTGTATTTAAAAGTTAGCATTATTTTTATTTCAAAAATAATATATATATATGCACGTGGTGAAAATATACAAATAGTACAAGGTATATACAACGAAATACAAGTTAAAACTCTAGCATCATTATTTATCAATTCTATGGCCTTTGACAGTTCACTTAACCTCTCTGTCTCAGTTTCTTTAGCTATGAAAATCCTGTCAGTACCTACTTTTTGGGTTGCTGAGAGAAACAATATGTAGATTATTTGGAACAGTACTTGGCCCATTATAAGTACTAAAAAAGTTCAGCTATTTTCATGTGCCATTTGTATTTTTCTGTGAATTTCTCATACATTTCCATTCTTCATTTTCTATTTTGGTTGAGTTGTGGGGTTTTGTTTTGTTTTTCCTTTTTTTTTTTTTTTTTGGTGAAAGCTCTTTATCTATTAAGGAAATTTGTCCTTTACGATATTTTGAAGACGTTTCTTTCAGCTTTCAATTTTTCTATGAATTTTTCTCATAAATTAATTTTCCCCTGAAAAAATTTTCAGTGTTTTACAGTCCTATTTGTCAGTCTTTTGTATTTGGGTTTCAAGGGTTTGAGTATCACTTAGAGCAAACTTCCACATTCCAAAATTGTTTCTTTAAAAATTCTCCCATGTTCTCTTTTGCTGCTTTTGCAGTTACCCTCTTTTGTTCATCTGGGCTTTATTCTGGTGTAAGAAATAAAATGGTGATCTACTTTTATTTCTCTTCCCAATGGTTAGCCTGTTATTTCAGCACTATATATTGAATATTCTATGTTAATTAAAACCCTTGTTGTCTCTCAGATAACTTGATGTTTAACTATTCTTCAAGTTAAAACAACGTGTGGCCTAATCCTAATTCATTTCTCCTTCATTTTCTTCTGGTTTTGATATGAATACAAGCTGACTTGGACAGACACATTTCTTAGGCAAGTCACTTTCCCTCCTTATAAATGAAAACAAACAGAACAGAAGCACAAAGTAAGAGGTTACACTTATCTCTAAGATCCCTTTAACAAACAGTCTATTAGAGTTGTTTAAAAAAACAAGAACTCACTATTTGACAGACTGGATATAAAAAACCATTTGTCACCTAATATTCTATTATATGAGTATATCATAAATGATTAAACCATGTCTCTCCTGTTGGATATTTGCATACATTTCTTTGTATTATCGATTAGAAATATTACTATGATGACTATTCTCAGACATATATTTGGTTTTCTCTTAGGACATCTTTTTTTTTAAAGATTTTATTTATTTATTTGAGAGAGTGAGTGTGAGAGACAGCATCAGAGGGAAGAAGATCAGACAGAGAAGCAGACTCCCCATGGAGCTGGGAGCCCGATGCAGGACTCAATCCCAGGCCTTGGGGATCATGGCCTGAGCCAAAGGCAGTCACTTAACCAACTGAGCTACCCAGGCACCTTCTTAGGACATCTTTTAAAATGTGGAGTTACTAGGTCAAATGGTATGAAGTATTTAATGTTTTTATTAAAATATACTCTATGTACAGAAAAATGCACATAAATGCACAGCTTGAAAAATTTTCGCAAAGTGAACACATGCATATAACGAACTCGTATCTAGAAACAGGATGTTTCCAGTATCTCAGAAGCTGCCCTCAAACCTCATACAATCACAACTTCCAAGGGTAAGCACTATCAGGACTTCAAATAGTATATACTAGTTTAGCCAGATTTTTGAATTTTGTATATGTTTGAAATCACAGAGTATATAGTTATTTTGTTTTGACCTCTCTCATTTAACACATTTACAATATTTGTAATTGAAGCATTCCTTTTTTAAGATTTTATTTATTTAGTTGTGAGAGTGAGAGAGCATGAGCAAGGGGATATGCAGAAGGAGAGCGGGAAGCAGGCTCCCTGCTGAGCAGGGAGCCCAATGCAGGGCTCCATCCCAACGTTCCAGGATCATGACCTGAGCCAAAGTCTGACTTTTAATGGACTGAGCCATCCAGACACTCCATATAGGGCATTCATTTTAATTGCTATATAGTATTTCATTGTATGACTATACCATAATTTATTTATTTATTTTATTTTCAATGGGCTTATGACTTTTTTCCCATTATGAATGCTACTACTACAAACACTGTAGTATATTCACTTCAGCTAGGTATATACTTAGAAGTAGGTTTATACCTTAGAAATTACTGTTATGAATCTACCTTTGAAAATAGTGGATCATAGAGTATACACATGTGAAGCTTTTATGTATCTTTGTACGATGTTGCTTTGCAGAAATATGTGTTTATAATGATGGGAAACAATCCTCTTGTTAATTGATAAATGATTTCAACTTCAGATTTTTTTTAATGCTCATAATAACCCAGGAAGTAGTTAGTGTTATTATTTTCTATTGATGAATAGATAGAACTGCTTATGGAGATGTTAATCTTCCCAAAACCACAGATAGAAAATGGCAGGGCCAGGGTTTGAACTCATGTTTGTCTGGCTTCCAAGAGCATGCTCCTTTTGCAGTATGCCTTATATTAGTTTCCTAGTGCCGTCATAACAAACCACCACAACTGCACGATTTAAAACAACAGAAATTTATTCTCTTACAGTTCAGGAAGTTAGAAGTCCAAAATCAGGGCATTGGCAAGGCCAAGCTCCGTCTCTTGGCTTCTGATTGTTACTGGAAGTCTTTGACATTTCTTGGCTTGCAGTTGCATAACACCAGTGTCTGCCCATGTAGTCACATGGCAGTCTCCTGTGTGTGTGTCTGTATCTGTGTCTTTCCTCCTTTTCTTACAAGGACACCAGTCTTATTGGATTAAGAGCCCACCCCAGTACAATATGACCTCATTTTAACTTGATTACATTTGCAAAGACTCTATTTCAAAATAAGGTTGCATTCATAGATATCATAGGTTATGACTTCAATATATCTTTTGGGGGGACACAATTTAACCCACAACAACTTCCTTCTTGTCTTATTTCAAGCCATTCAACATTGAACATAGTGGATAAAAAGGTACGATGTTGTTGTTTAAAATTACAGTTCTTATGACTGTAAAGCTGATGCCTGTGAGGTGTGAACCTTCAGGAACTGCACTTGTATATGACTTTCCAGGAGGATGGATGCAGTGGTTGGCAGTGTTCAGTGTCAGGTTGATGTTTCCTTTACTGGTGGGCTTGGTAATCCAAATAAACATCCATAGTACTACAGAATACATAGTATTCTGACTGGTGCCATGTATTCTTATGTGCATTAGGAAAAAGGGAATATGGTCAAGGTGAGGCCTAGGTTGAGGGAAGACTATGCCTACGTACTTATTTCTGCAGATGGGCTCCAACATCTAAGAAACCTTGCATTTCTATTGTTGGCAAGAAGGGCTGGCCAAGAATTGCTGTTTTTCCCCTCTCACCAGCAATCCTTGTTTGCTCTTAAACCCCAGCAGAATCATAATCAGTACTTGTGTTTTTTAATGAGCACCTGCCATGGGCTACCCACTATCCCAGGGATTTAGTACACATTATTTCTAATTCTTAACACAAACTTTAAGTAGATATTCATACAAGTGCGACATTTAGAATTAGCCCTGATAGTGAAAGGCAGGCAATAGCACCTGGTAGACAGTGTGATCCAGAGAAGGAGGACATGTATCAGTGCTGGGTGCTCTGTAGGAAACCAAATTGTCCTGATGTTAGGGGTATAATCAGAGGATGAGAGAACCAGAAGCACTTCACTTCAGAATGACTCCTGGGGACATCTTGAGTATGGTCATCAGGTTTGGATCCCCAGTAGAGTAAATTTGTCTTTCTTGAGTATAACAAGTGATATACTATGCAGGTCTCTTTTCAGAGATATGAGCACAGATCTAAGATGGAACAATACGAAGGAAGCATTATTGTTGTGGCATCTCAAGAAGTTCTCTAGTACAATATCCTTATGTTAGGGCAAAACTGCACCTAAATCAAAGCCTTAGGGCCAGTGAACTCCAATTTCAGTTTGATAAATGGGCAAGTGGTAGGGGAAGATAGTGTCAAGAAAACTGAATTTGGGGAGAGTTTCATTGTTTCTAGATTGCAGAGATCACAAACCAGTAACTCAGGTTTTAGATACAGCCCACAGGTATTCTTTGTTTTGCCTACATAGTTTTTTTTTTTTAATTTCAGTTGCTGTAATGCAAAAACAAATTGGAGATTATTATATAAAATTCCATATTTCTGGCTTTTTTTTGCAAAGTAATTGAGTCCACATTTCAAAATGACTCAGTTTGCAGTTGCTCCCTTTTAGAAGGCAGGCTCCTCCTGATCTGCCATACTCCCCTCCAGTATTGATGCAGGGTCCTTCTTTGATGTTATCTTCTTGTTTCCTGTAACCTTCAAGTTTGTGCTAGGTCTTTGGCCAGGATAGATTTAGAATCAGGCCACATTCAATTCTCTACTGAATTAAGATAAAGTAAGACAAAGCATCACCAAAATTGAGAGATCAGTTCTATTGGAGGTGATGGAAATACTTTAAAATTAATTATGGTGACAGTTGTGAAACTTTGTGAATATACTTTAAAAAAGCATTGAATCGTACACATTAAATGGCTGAATTATATGGTATGACTTATGGCTCAATAAAGCTGTTAAAAATATAAATCAGATGAGAATTAGAGGAACACACATGATAAATTAACTTCTCAATTCTAGTCTTTGTCATCAGTTTTAGAAGGTCTGTAATACTGCAATATTAGGGTGGCAGCAGACTTGTGTGTAAAAGCATGAAAAATAAGAATTAAAAATAACACATACTTCATAGGGTTGTTAGGAGGAGTAAATGTGGTACTCCCTTCAAAGCATGTATTACTCTGCTTGGTATGTGGAAAACAATAAATAAATATTAGGCATTATTGGCTACTGTGGCACAGAAAAGTCTTACCAACACTTAGCCTAACAACACTGAAACTATACACCTACCCAATATGCTGAACCCTGGAGCAGCTTTTCCTGGAGCCTCTCCAAACGTCTAGTTGGTTCTAGGTAGCTACAGATCCTCAGCCAGAGCTTCAAGAGCCTCAGAGATTCTTAAGTGATAATGGAAAATATAATATACAAATACTAAAGTACCTAGGGATGTGGGGTCAACCTATTTGTGCCTTATTCAGGCAATGAGATAGAAGTAGAGTCTTAATAATGATGACAGTATGGAGACTTGAATTCTAATTTTTACTTCCACTCCAAGTTGAATTCCCTTTAAAGAATACTAAATTTTTCTAGGCTTTAGTTTCCTTAAACATTGAAGTACAGTGGTATTTACCCTGCTTGCTTTACCACATAAGACCACATTAAAGAAAAGAATGAAGCTACTTGGAAGAATACAAAATTACATATAATGTAAGGCATGTTTGTGTATATAAATCAGTGATTCTAAACAGGTGACATGCTTACTTCCACAAGAAGGCTAAAGGGGCTGAGATTCTTGTTGTAATAAGAGAGGGTCTTCAGGATGGTTTTAAAATTTTAGACCCATTGTCTTTGTAAAGATTCCCCAGAAGATGGTGAAACTCTGGGCAATCAGAACAGATGCAGCTTGGGCCGCCGTATGCCGTAAAAGAAAAAGATCTTCTGGCAAAGGAAAATCGTCAAACCAATGTCTTCACCCTATTACAGAATCGAAAATGTCAACTTCCCTAGATTACAGGGTATGGCTCCAAAGCAGAGAAAATTACATTCACACCCAGAAATGGGAAATTTCTTCTCTGGGAAGAGCTAAGCTGTCATTAGGAAAGTGGGTAGGTGGCTGTGACTTTTTTTTTTCTTCTTCTGAAGTTCTTTATGACTCTCCATAAAATTCTAAGAAAGATTTAAAAATTTATTAACCCTGTTATATCTTCCCCCCACCCCACACACAGAGCTGTCCAGATAACTTTCAATAATTCACCCCGTGGATATGGGATAAGCAGGGGCATTTTGCCAATGTAGCAATTGATGGGTCACCCTGATGAACCAAAGGCAAGATCCCTATCCAGGTTTGAAGGACTAGCTGACCTCTAATATGTCCCCAAATATTCTTGTAGTTGGAACTGGTAGACTAAGGAAGTAGCCTCCAGCAGCACATTCTAACTCAATTTGTTGTCAAGAGATATTTTAATATGAAAGAGTCAAAGGAGGGAGATGACAGATGGGGAATAAGGTGGAAGTATTCCTGGGATTTGACTGGAAGGGAGGAGTGTCTTGATACCAGAGAAATAAGTATGTCAGGCAGTGTTGGGCATAGGCTATGGCGTCAGAAACACCTGATTTATACCCTGGCTTTGCCACTTATATTCTGAGCTAAATATAAAATAGGATGAGAACAATACTGGTCATGTTCAAGCCTTATGAGAGAAAATGAGTTTGTATACTTAAGGCATGTAACACATTACCTGGCACATGGGAAATGCTAAAATTAAAAGTGGTTATTATTATATGCTTTTCAGCATGGCATTCAAATTCCTTCCCAATTTAACCCAAGTCTATATTTCTAACTTCATTTTCCATCACTCTTTGCCACATACCTTCATGTCTGGCCACAGAGGACCACAAGAGTGTTCAGCGATCCCAGATTTCATCATACATGTTTACATTTTCCCTTCTTTGCACATGCTAATTTTTTGGCCTAGAATGCCATTTCTTTCTTGTCTACCCAGTTAAAAATCTTACTTTCCCATCAGGGCCCAGTGTTCCACCACTTTTATGAAGTTTTCCCTTTCCTTTAATCTAGGCAGAATCAACACTTGCTTTCTTTGTATTCCCATTACATTTTCTATTTCCATGGGTTAGGTGCCATGCAGACATTTTCAACAACTTTGAATGTTTTAGTAATCCCTATGACCTTGTGAGAACAAGGGCTTTAATGTATATATTTTTATACCACCTGTGCAGTAACTGGCACATAGTAGGTAATCATTAAAGTTCATTGACTAGAACTGAGTCTGTGAAGGGGCTTATGAATACCTATTCCATCTATTTCATATAGATTATAATGAGGAAATAGTGAACAAACATACATGAAAGTACAAAAAATGTGAAGTTTTATACAAACTGATTATCCAGAATTCAAACTGGAGAGTTTAAATAAAGAGAATTATTCTGCATTTCCAGGTCATGAAGTGCCTCCTGAGTTATCACTAACTTTTATAAAAGATGTGTTCTGATTCTATAGTGTTTGAGAATTTATGGACAACATAATTGTAGTTCTCTTATATAACTGGGAAGATAGTTTTATTAGACCAAGATACCACAATCTCTAACCACTCTGGAGAAATGGATCTTTGATGTACAAAAGAAAGAGTGGGAAAATTAACAGCCTAACTAACATTGGCATCCACATAAAGGCTGATGTGATGTTTTGAATGACACAAGGGTGATCCTTCTAGAGCATATACTGCAATTCCTGTCTGTAATACACATATTTAATGATGTTCTTCAGTTTGGGATTTGCTGCCATACACTCTTTCATTTTTCATTCATGAGTCTGATCTTGCCTTTGATTCCATAAGCTCTCTGAGTTCAGGGACTTGATCTATTTATATGTTATCCACAATAGTGCTTAGCATAGTTCCTGGAAGCACTGAGAATTCTTGTAAATCATGTTGAACTTAACTGAATGTAAGAAAATATGTAAAGAAGCTAGTACATAAAATAAATAAATTTTAAGACAGTTTTAGACTCAACAAAAATGTTAAATACATAGATGGATTAATCTCAGAACCAGTTTTATCAAGTACAGTAGTAACAGAAACATTTTATTACTGGGAGTACTTTTATAATTATTTGTCATTTATGAAGTGTTCTCATGTACTCTTTCTCTCAAAATGGCAAATCTGCCCACATATGTTTATAAAAAATAAAAAATTAAAATAGCTGTTTTGTAGTTTCAAAAAAAAATGGCAAATCTGAGTAAACACAAATACTCTGGTGTTTAGCTGTCAAATAAAAAATTAGTGAAAAATATTATTCCTAGAAAATAAGGTAGTAAAAAATAATACTTACAGAACAACTACTATAAGAAAAGCATAATTGTAAGTGGTTTCCGTGTATTCTCTTATTTAATTCTCTCAGCAGCCCTGTAGAAGAAGTATGGTCATTACTTCCATTTTATAGGTGAAAAAACTGAGGCTTAGATGAATTTGTTTGCCCAAAATCACACAGCTAGTAGTTGATGGAAGATGAGTCTCCACCAAAAAGACTGAGTCAATGAACTTGCAAGAAACTTCTACCATATGAGGAACTAGACAGAACTCTTTGAGAAGACTCTTTATAGCCCTCGTATCTAGAAAAAAATTTGTCAAGAGAAAAACATTACTAGCTCACAGTGAAATAAACAGAATAATAAATAACATCTTGGCTAACAAAAAGTAATTCAAAGTTTAAATGACACATTGGATTCAAAGCAACAGCCTCACACTCAGAAAGCATTTTTTCTATGAGTGTGATAGACAGAGGATGGGTCTTTATATGGAACTGAAGGGAATAGCTTTATAGAAAAACATGAGTCCCCTGAAGCAAGAATTTTTTAAATGACCAAAACAAGAAGTCAAGAAAACACAATATGTAAAGTTGTTTAGAATGGGATTGATAAAACAAATTTGTATAATTATTGCAATGAGAGCTTTACTTAGAGGTAAAGGGGCCATTTTAAGGTGATAGCATTGAACTCTTTCTTAACCCCCTTTTTTTAGTTCAGCCTGACAGTATGAATGGGTTGGCTCTTCTGTAAAACTGCCTTATTATGTGATCTTTTTGCATTGGCTCATGCTCCTGCAAAACTTGCAAATGCTTAGCACATATGCTTCCCTTCCCATTCCTATGCCCATGGCACATATTATAAATAAACCACGGAACTCTTTCTTGTCTGGAACCAACCTCAGAATCATTCTTGATACAGCACTGCAGATGGCCACTACCAATCAATTTGATTTGGCATGTGAAATGAAGCCTATTTTTCATCTAGGCCCCAGAGTATACAGATTATTTGCAAACTGAGAGATAGCAGGTGTCATACACAGCAAACACTAATAATGAGTATGTCTTTAGAACCCAGTGCTACTAAGCAATGAAGGCTTCCTTCCCTGGTTTTATCTTTCACTGCTGCTTTAGTCATCCCTCACCCATCAGCAATCATTTTTTTTTTTTGATAAAGAAATAAATTTGCTAGGCATGAGGTACCTTCAGGAGGAGCTTAATGATCAAGACCAATCCTTCCTACTTGTCTATCCCAACCCTCAAAAGCTTTAGGAATATGATGTCAAATATAGAGCCCTAAGAGTTTAGATTCTGCTTGCAAAATGCTCATTTAGTTTTAGTTCCTTCCCGTATAGAGCAAGCTGAGAGGTAGTTAAAAGCACTGAAGTATAAATAAGATGACCTGGCTTCTAGTCCTGCTTCTACGTCCTTAGTTATGGTTTTCCTCCCTCAGCCTCAGTTTCCCCATCTGTAAAATGGAAATAGTAACACCTGCCTTATCTACCAAATGGCTTATTGTGAAAGTGTTAAACCATTCATTTCCTCTTTTTGATTCTTTCATTTTATATCATTATTCCTCAAGTGTTTTGCCTCACATTGTTGGAGAGGACTGGATTTGACTCAAAAGAATATTTAGAAAAATAGACTGCGTAAAAGTTTTACAAACATGTTTTTGTCTTGTTTCATTTGCTGTATGTGTGCATGTGAGGGAGGCTGTTTCTCTTACTTGTTTGCTAAAACCTCCATTTTCATAAGTGACAGAATGGTTTGACTTGTTCCTCAGCCATGCGTCTGTATTGGTTAGAACTTGGTCAATGGATGTGAATCATGGACTTACAGAAAAACAAAGCAACTTACTGACTGGCCCAAGTCCTTAGCTCAAACGTGTTCAATCTTTGATAGAAAAAGAAGCAGAGATTCTTAGAATTTACTGTTCAACACCACCTCTCAAAAGTGCCTTGGTCATCTAACCCAGTGGTTTTCAAACTGTAGTTTTTAGTTTCCTAGTTCTGTACAGGGATGCTTCAGGGGCTTCTTTATATGCTTAAAAAAGAAACTAACTTACAGGGTGCCTGAGTGGCTCAGTTGGTTAAGCATCTGACCTGGCTTAGTCATACTCTCAGGGTCCTGGGATCGAGCCCCAGGTTGGGCTCCCTCCTCAGTGAGGAGTCTGCTTGGCTCTCTGCCCCTCCCCTGACTCGTGCTCTGTCTCCAATAAATAAATAAAATCTTTTTAAAAACTGTCTTGCTATGAATGAATGAATTAATTAATTAATACAAAATTTGGAAAAATATAGTACATGGTTTACCTTCTTTGGCTTCAGATCCCTATTTGATTTAGACTAGTATAATCATTAACTGATATTCTGCCCAGGCTCTTGGGGTGGGGTTATCTAATATTCCCCTTAACAAATATCTTAAAACCTAGAACCAGGACTTGACTTATGTGCCTTTGACTTTCCCATCTTTTCTCTCTTTGCCCAGGTTCCTTTTTCAAATATGGATGCTTGGTACCCATTGCTGAAACCTGTCTTTAGCTCATGAACATAATGTATGATTTTGCAAAGAACACTTATGGATTATGGAGAATCAGACATGTAAATCCAAAAGGAGAGTTCTTTCCAGTTGGGTCTTGATATCTCAAGATTTAATGTAAATTATGTAAATGAAAATACCCAAATTAGCTCAAGTACATTAATAACAGCACTAAGACATGCTATGAAGTGTGTTGAAAAAATATTTAATAAATGCACTATTTACAAGGCAGCAGATACATAGACTTGGTTAATATCCTTGGAGAGTCTGGCTTTGACAGAATTATTTCCATTCAGAAATTATCTTTGGTCTAGCTACACACAATCTGATTTATCTTCTGCACTTTGAGTTATAGAAAAGTTCACAGGCATTGCAAAACACTCATTGAAAACATAAAGGTTGATTACCATTGTGTGAGAAGGTTGAAAATAAATCTTTTGGCAACTGCTGCATTTGGGCTTGCAGTTAATGACCTTTCTGAATCAGTGCCCAGGACACAGATCTTCCATGTGCACGATTGCTATGGTTGCAACCAGTCCAAAGCAAGCAAGGTAGCAATTGAATAAAATGGCCCAATGTGAAAAACCATTTAAAAGCATTAATATCATCATGTCTATCTGGGGAAGAGCTTCTCACCAGCCTTGGTTTTTTTTCCCCTTATGTATGGGGCAGATAAGGAAAAAAAAAAAGCTGATAATTAAAAAAATATTACTGACTTTTTAATCAATAAACTTTATTTTTAGGGCAACTTTAGGTTTGAAACAAAATTTAATGGGATATACAGAAATTTTTCATACAACCCCTGTCACTACACACACACACACACACACACACACACACACACACACACACACAGCATCTTTCACTACCAAATACCAGACTAGTATATCTTGATACATTATTGTCACCCAAAGTCCATAGTTTACATCAGAGATTACTTTTGGTGTTATACATTCTGTGGGTTGTAACAAATGTACAGTGACATGTACCCATCATTAGAGTATCATAAAGAATAATTTCACTGTCTTAAAAATAACTGTACTCTGCCTATTCAGTTCTCTTGCCCTCTTAACCCCTGGAGATTACTAATCTTTTTACTGTCTCCATAGTTTTCCTTTTTCCACATGGCTACAACCATATAATATGCTGCCTTTTCAGATTGGCTTTTTTTTTTTAGAGAGAGA
This sequence comes from Mustela erminea, assembly GCF_009829155.1. Taxonomy (NCBI): domain Eukaryota; kingdom Metazoa; phylum Chordata; class Mammalia; order Carnivora; family Mustelidae; genus Mustela; species Mustela erminea. The sequence goes on from NC_045635.1 coordinate 93,713,390, forward strand.
GAATGCATGCACACACAAGCAGGGTGGGGGCAGAGGGAGAAGAGAGAGAGAGAATCATAAGCAGTCTTCATGCTCAGTGTGGAGTCCGAGACAGAGCTTGATCTCACAACCCTGGGATCATTACCTGAGCCAAGATCAAGAGTTGGAAGCTTAACCAACTGAGCCACCCAGGCACCCCACAGATTGACTTTTTTTCTGAATAATATGCATTTAAGCTGCTTCTGTGTCTTTCCTTGGCTTGAAAGGTCATTTCCTTTTAGTGCTGAGTAATATTCAATTGTCTGATTTACCACAGTTTATTTATCCATTCACCCACTGAAGGATATCTTCGTTACTTCTAAGTTTGGGGAATTATAAATAAAGCTGCTATAAACATCCATGTATAGTTTTTTATGGACATAAATTTTCAATTCACTTGAGTAAATACCAACCAGCATGTTTGCTTGGTTGTATGGTAAGATAATGTTTAGCTTTGTAAGAACTTGCCAAACTCTTTTCCAAAGTGTACCATTTGGCATTCCCATCAGCAATGAATGAAAATTTCTGTTGCTCTACATTCTTGCCAAGACTTGGTGTTGTCAGTGTTTTGGATTTTGGGCCATTCTGATAAGTGTCTGAGTGGTATCTAATTTTTGTTTTGATTCATAATTCCCTAATGTATGATGCTGAACATGTTTTCATGCTTATTTGCCACATATATGGTTTCACTAGGGAGATACCTGTTCAGGTCTTTCGGCCTTTTTTTTTTTTTTTTTAAGATTTTATTTATTTATTTGAGAGAGAGAGACGGTGAGAGAGAGCATGAGCGAGGAGAAGGTCAGAGGGAGAAGCAGACTCCCCATGCAGCTGGGAGCCCAATGCGGGACTCGATCCCAGGACTCCGGGATCATGACCTGAGCCAAAGGCAGTCGTCCAACCAACTGAGCCACCCAGGCGTCCCTCTTTCGGCCTTTTTTAAAATGATGTTTATGTTCTCACTATTGAGCTTAAGGTTTCTTTGTATATTTTAGTTAAGAGTCCTTTATAAGATGTGTGTTTTGTAAATATTTTCCCCAATCTGAGGTTCATCTTCTTACTGTCTTGACATTGTCTTTCAAAGAGCAGAAATTTCAAGTTTAAATGAAGTCCAGTTTATCAGTTATTTCCTTAATGGTTTATGCCTTTGGTGTTGTATCTGAAAAACCATCACTGTACCCAAAGTCATTTAGGTTTTCCTCCTATGATATCTTCCAGGAGTCTTCTGGTTTTGTGTTTTATGTTCAGGTCTATGATCCATTTGAAGTTAAATTTTGTAAGGGGTAAAATATCTGTATTTATATTAATTTGTTTTAGATACGGATGTCTAGTTATTCCAGCACTATTTGATGAAGAGGCTGACTCTGCTCCATTGTATTGTCTTTGCTTGTTGTCAGGGATCAGTTGACTATAGTTATGTGTGTCTACTTTTGGGCTTTCTATTCTGTTCCATTGATATGTTTGTTCTTTCACTGATATCACACTATCTTGATTACTGTAGCTTTATAGTAAGTTTTGTAGTTGAATAGTGCCAGTACTTCAACTTTGTTCTATTCTTTCACTATTTAGTTGGTTATTTTGGATCTTTTGCCTCTCCATATAAGCTTTAGAATCAGTTTGTCAATATACACAAAATAACTTGCTGGAATTTTATTTGGGATATATATATATGAAAAACTGATAACTTGAAAATATTTAGTCTCCCTATCCTTGAACATGGGATGACTTCCATTTATTTATTTCTTGATATCGTTCATCAGGGTTTTCTGGTTTTCTTCACATATATCTTGCACATATTTTATAAAATATATACCTATTTCATTTTGGGATTCAAAATTCTTCCAGTTTTATTGAGATATACTTGACATATAACCCACAGTAAGAGTTTAAGATGTGATGATTTGATATATGTATATATTGTGAAGCATTTATCATAATAAAGTTAGCTAATACATCCATTACATCACATAATTACCATTTTGTTGTGGTGGTGGTGGTGGTGGTGAGCACATTAAAGAACTACATTCATAGAAACTTCTAAGTATGCAATACAGTTTTGATAAGGATACGCAACATTATAAATTAGATCCCTGGAACTTATCTTATAACTGAATGTCTGTACCCTATAAACAACATCTTCCCATTTTTCCTACCCCAAAGCCCCTAGTAACATCCATTTTTCTCTGTTTCTATAAGTTTGATGTTTTTAGTTTCCACGTATAAGTGAGTGCATACAGCATTTGATTTTATTTGTCTTATATATTTCACTTAGAATAATGCCCCATAGGGCCATTCATGTTTTTGCAAATGGCAGGGATTTCCTTCTGTTTTATGGGTGAATAATAATCTATGGTATACATACCACATCTTCTTTATCCATTCATCTGTCATGGATGCTTATGTTGTTTCTTTGTCTTGGCTATTGGAATAATGCTGCAATGAACATTGGAGCACAGATATCTCATTGAGCTAATAAATTCATCTTATTTGGATATAGTCCCAAAAGAAGGATATTTGGAACATATGGCACTTCTAGTTTTACTTTTTTGAGGAAACTCTACTGTTTTCCATAATGATTATACCAATTTATATTTCCACCAACAGTGCACCAGTGTTTCCTCTCCTCCATAACCTCAGCATTTATCTATATCTATTTGAGAACAGCCATTGTAACAAGTGTGAAGTGATATTGCATTGTGATTTTGATTTGCATTTCATTGATGATTAATTATGTGGATCACCTTTTCACATACCTGTTGGCTATTTGAATATCTTCTTTGGAAAAATGTCTATGCAGATCCTTAGTCCATTTTTTATTTGGATGATTTGGGTTTTTTTGTTCTTGTGTTACATTAGTTCTTTATACATTGGATATTAACCACTTATCAGACATGTGGTTTGCAAATATTTCCCCCATTCCATAGGTTGCCTTTTCATTTAGTTGATAACTTCTTTTTAAAAATTTTATTATTTTTAATTTAGTTTTATTTTTTCAGTGTTCCAAGATTCATTATTTATGTATAACTTATTTTACTGTGCAGAAGCTTCTTAAAATTTTTTTTATTTAAATTCAATTTAATTAACATATACTCTATTATTAGTTTCAGAGGTAGAATTCAGTGATTAATCAGTTGCATACAGCACCGAGCTCATTACTTCAAGAGCCCTCCTTAATGCCCATCACACAGTTATCCCATCCCCCACCATCTTCCCCTCCAGCAACTTTCAGTCTTTTTGCTATAGTTAAGAGTCTCTTGTGGTTTGCCTCCCTCTGTTTCCCTCCTATTTTTTTTTCCTTCCCTTCCCCTATGTTCATCTATTTTTTTTCTTAAATTCCACATATGAGTGAAGTCATATAGTATTTGTCTTTCTCTGACTGGCTTATTTTGTTTAACATAATGCCCACTAGTTCCATCCACTCCATTGCAAATGGAAAGAGTTCATTCTTTTTGATGGCCAAGTAATATTCATGTATGTATGTACATATATGTATACATACATAGGTATGTGTATATGTATGTGTGTACACATGCATACAAATGGTATATATACCATATGTTATATAATACATACATACATATCTTCCTTATCCATTTCTTTATCACATTTCTTTATCCATTTCTTCTTTATCACATCTTCTTTATCCATCCATCTGTTGATGGACATCTAGGCTTTTTCATATTTTGGCAATTATGGACATTGCTGCTAATAAACATTGGGGTGTTCAGAAGCTTTCTAACTTTATGTAGTTCTGCTTGTTGATTTTTGCTTTTGTTGTCTGTGCATTTGGGGTCATATCCAAAATGTTATTGCTAAGACCAATGTCAATAAGTTTCTTTTCCCTAAATTTTCTTTTAGGAGTTTTATGGTTTCAGGCCCTACATTTAATTTTTAAATCCATTTTGAGTAAAGTTTTGTTAGTGGTGTAAGATAGGGATCCAATTTCATTCTTTTGCATGTACATGCCAATTTTCCAAGCAGCACTTATTGAAAAGACTGTCCTTTCCCCATTCTTGGCTCCCAAATGTGGTCAAATATTAGTTGACCATATTTGTATGGGTTTATTTTTGGCCTCTTAATTTTGTTCCATTGGTCTGCATGTGTTTTTATGTGAGTACCATACTATTTGATTACTATAGCTTTGTAATATAGTTTGAAATCGAAAAATGCGATGCTTCCAGTTTTGTTTTTCTTCCTCAGGATTGATTTCACTTTTCAGGATCTTTTGTGGTTCTAAACCAATTTTAGGATTTTTTTCCTCTATTTATGTAAAAAATGCCATTGGATTCTTGATGGAGATTGCATTGAGTCTAGGTTGGGTTTGATCATTATGGACATTATGAAATATTAATTCATCCAGCCCATTAACATAAGATATATTTCCATTTATTTGTCTTCTTCAATTTTTTCATCAATATTGTATAGTTTTCAGTATACAGATCTCTAACTTTGTTGATTAGATTTATTCCTAAGTATATTATTGTTTTCCATACTATTATAAATGGGATTTTTAAAAATTTTCTTTTAGAATAGTTCATTGTTAGAGTATAGAAATGTAACTAATTTTTATACATTCATTTTATATCCTGAAATATAACTGATTTTTTAAATTAGATCTAACAGTTTTTAGGTAGAGTCTTTAGGATTTTCTGCATCTAAAATCATGTCACCTACAAATAATTTCACCTCTTTCTGTTCTGATTCAGTTTATTTCCTTTTTCTGCCTAATTTCTGTGGTAGTACTTCCAGTATTCTGTTGGATAGGAGCTGTGTGAGTGGGCATCATTGTTTGGTTTCTGATCTTAGAAGAAAAACCTTTAGTCTTTTACTATGAAGTCTAATATTAGCTTTGGGATTGTTACTTATGACCTTTATTCCTTTCAGGTTTGTTTCTTCTATATTCAATTTGTTGATTTTTTTATTATGAAAGGATGTTGAATTTTGTCAAATGCTTTCTCTGCACCTATTGAGATGATATAATTTTTATCTTTCATTCTATCAATGTGATGTACCACATTTATTGATTTGCATATTTTGAATCATCCTTGCATCCCAGTGTTGAATCCTGCTTGATTGTGGTGTATGGTCTTTTTAATGTGAATTCATTTTGCTGGTATTCTGTTAAGAATTTTTTTGTCTATACTTATCACTGATACTGCTTTGTAATTTTCTTGTAGTGCCCTCATCTGCCTTTAGTATCAGGGTAATGCTCCTTGTAAAATGAATTCTTCAAATTTTAAAAAGAGTTTGAGCAGGGTTGGCATTAATTATCCTCTAAATGTTTGGTAAAATTTGAGTGAAACCATCTGGCCTTGGGGTTTTCTTTGCTGGGAGATTTTTGATTACCAATTCAATCTCCTTACTCATAATTGGTCTGTTAAGATTTTCTATTTCTTCATAATTTATTTCTTTTTGTTGTATGATCACTGTTTTAATCTTGGTAGGTGATATGATTCTAGGACCTATTCTGTTTTCTAGGTTGTCCAATTTGTTGATGTATAGTTCATAGTAGTCTCTTAAGATCCTTTGTTTATTTCTGTGTTATCAGTTGTAGTGTTTCTTCTTTCATTTATAATGTTATTTATTTGTGTCCGTTCTCTTTTTTTCCTTAGTTAGTCTAGCTAAAGTTTTGTCAATTTTGTTTATTTATTCAAAAAACAATTTTTAGTTTTATTAATCTTTTCTATTGTGTTGTTCTCTGTTTCATCCAATTTTGCTCTAATCTTTATTATTTCATTCCTTCTGCTAACTTTAGCTTTAGTTTTTTCTTTTCTTCTAGTTCCTTAAGGTTTAAAGTCAGGTTGTTTATTTGAGATCTTTTTATTTTGTTGACATATGCATTTATTGCTATAAGAGTCCTTCTTAGAACTGCTTTTGCTATGTCCCTTAAGTTTTGGCATATTATATTTGCATTTTTGTTTGTCTCAAGGTATTCTTAAATTTTCTTTTTTTTTTTTCCTTTGATTCATTGATGTTTCAGGAGTGTGTTGTTTAACTGCTATGTAAATTTTACTCCTGTTATTAATTTCTAATTTTATATCATTGTGGTCAGAAAAGATAACTGGTATGATTTCAACCCTCTCTAATTTGCTAACATTTGTTCTGTGGGCCAACATGATCTAACCTGGAAAATGTTCCATGTGTACTTGGAAATAATGTGTATTCAGCTTCTATTGAATGGAATGTTCTGTATATATGTTAGGTTCATTTGGTCAATGGTATTGTTCAAATCCACTGTTTCCTCATTGATTTTCTGTCTGGATGACTTATCCACTGTTGAATAGTGTGTTTAAGTATCCAATTATTATTGTACCTCTGTTTATTTCTCCTTTTATTTCTGTTAGTATTTGCTATCTTTTTTCTTAGTTAGCCTACCTCAAGGGTTATTGAGTTTTCTAATCTTGTCAAAAAAACTTTTGTTTTTACTTAATTTTTGTATTGACTTCATGTTTTTAATATTATTGATTTCTGTTCTTCTACTTCTTATTTTTCTCCTGCTCATTTTGGATTTAATTTGCTCTTCTTTTTCTATTTGTCTAAACCAGAAGCTTAGATGATTAATTTTAGATGTTTCTTTTCTGATGTATACATTCAATGTTGTAAGTTTCTCTCTAAGAACTGCTTTTGCTGCATCCCACAAATTTTGATAAATCGTGTTTTCATTTTCACTCAATTAAAAATATTCATAGGGGCACCCGGGTTGTGTATTCACTTAAGTGTCAAACTCTTGGTTTAGGCTCAGGTGCTGGGATTAAGCCCTGCATCAGGCCCCATGCTCAGCATGGAAGTTTGCTAAAGTTTCTCTCTCCCTCTCTCTATGCTTCTCTCTGCCATGTTCTCTCTGCCAAATAAATAAATAAATAGATAATAAATCTTTTAAAAATATGTCTAAACTTCAGTTAAGATTTTTAAAATTTAATCTGTGTGTTATTTAGAAGTGTGTTCCTTAATTTCCAAGTACTTGGGGAATTTTCTAGCCATCTTTTTATTATTGATTTCTATTTAATTTCAGTGTGGTCTGAAAGAAGACATTGTTTTGAGTTTTAGATTTGCTAGTGTTTTATGGCCCAGGATGTGGTCTATCTTGTTTAATGTTTCATGTGCATTTAAGAAGAATGTGTACATGGCTGTTTTTGAATAAAGTAATTTATATATGTCCATTATATCCACTTGACTGATAGTATGGTTGAGTTATCCTGACTTTTTGATTTTCTGTCTGCTGGATCTGTCTGTCTACTGGATCTGCCCAGCAGAGGGGCATTGAACTCTTCAAACTTTGTAGTCGATTAATCTGCTTTTTCTTACATTTCTATCAGTTTTTGCCTCACAGTTTTTGCTGGCTCACTTTTTAGATACATACATGTTAAGTATTATCATGTCTTCTTGGAGAATCAACCTCTTTATCATTATATAATGTCCCTTTTTATCCTTGATAATTTTCTGCTTTGTTTGAAATATATATTGCTATTTCTACTTTCTTTTGATTAAGGTTAGCATGTATACCTTTCTCCAGCCATTTACTTTTTTTCCCCCCCTAGGGGCTGGATGAAGTGTGTGGGGTTTTTTTTTTTATAAACATATAATGTTTTTATTTGCTTCACAGCCATTTACCTTTAATCTATGAGTCTTTATATTTAAATTGGGTTTCTTGTAAACAACATATAGTTGGGCCTTGTTTTTTAATCCACCATGACCTTCTCTGTCTTTCAATTGGTACATTTAGACCATTGATATTTAAGGTGTTGATTGATACCATTGGATTAATATCTACCATATTTGTTATTGTTTTCTACTTGTTTCCCTTTTTTTTGTTCCTACTATTTTTTCCACACTTTTTCTGCCTTTCGCAGTTTTGGATATTATATATGACTCCCTTTTCTATTCTTCCTTAGTATATCAACTGTAGATTTTTTTAAACTTTATTTAGTGGTTGTCCTAAAGTTTACAATATACTGTTATAATAAATCCAAGTCCACTTTCAAATAAAACTATACCAGTTCATTGGTAGTACAAGTACCTTAAAAAAAATATTCCTAATTCATTCCTCCCATCCCTTGTATTATTGTTGTCATTCATTTCACTTATATATATATAATACATAAGCAAATATATGTACATAAACATAAAAAATTGAATACATTGTTGCTATTATTTTGAACAAACTTATTTTTTAAAAACAATTAAAGATAAAAAAATAAAATTTTCATTTTGCCTTCATTCTTTCATATTCTTTCCTTATACAGATCTCAGTTTCTGCCTATATCATTCTCTTATTTAAAGAAATTCTTTCGAGGCATTTCTACTGGCAATAAATTCCCTCAATTTTTCTTAGAAAAAGTCTTTATTTCTCCTTTACTTTTAGAGGATAATTTCATGGGATACAAAATTCTAAGTTTTTTTTTTCCTTTCAATACTTCAATATTTTATTCTATTATTTTGTTGTTTGCATGGTTTCTGGGAAGTCAGACATAATTCTTATCCTTGTTCCTCTATAGGTAAAGTGTTTTTTCCTCTGGCTTCTTTCAAAATATTTTGTCTTTGACTTCTGAAATTTGAAAATGATATGTCTAGGTGTGGCATTTTGGTGAAGGCATTGTGTTCACCTTGATTAGTGTTTGTTGAGCTTTCTGGATCTTTAGTTTGGTGTCATTAATTTGGGGTAAATCCTAAGTCATTATTGCAACAAATATTGGTTCTTTTCCTTTCTTTCTTCTGGTATTCCCATTAATGTGTATAAATTACACCGTTTGTAATGTCACAAAGTTCTTGAACATTCTGTTCGGGGTTTTTTTCAGGTTTTTTTTCTTTGTTTTTCAGTTTTGGAAGTTTGAAAGTCCCTATTGTCATCCCTTGATCTCCATCTCAGAGATTCTCCCATAGCTCTATTTACTCTATTAATGAGGCTATCAAAAGGATTCTTTATTTCTGTTACAGTGCTTTTGAGCTCTAACATTTCTATTTGATTCTCTCTTGGAATTTCTGTTTCTCTGCCTACATTACCCATTTTTTGCATGTTATCTACATTTTCCATCAAAGTCTTTAGCATATTGACCATAGACTTTTTTTTAAAATTCTTGTTCTGATAACTATAACATTACTGCCATATCTGACTTTAGTTCTGATGCTTGTTCAGTGTCTTCAAACTGGTTTTTTTTTTTACCTTTTAGTATGCTTCATAATTTTTGTTTAGAGGTAAACATGTTATACTACGTAAAAGAAACTGCAGTAAATAGGATTTTAATAACGTAGTGGCAAACTGTCAGGAGAGGGGAAGTGTTCTATAGTCCTATAATTAAGCTTCAGTCTTTTGAAGACCTATGCTTCTGGACTGGGAAATTCTCCAGTGCTTCCCAGGACTTTTCTTCTCCCCTTAAGTGGGACGGGATGGCTGGAGGGGACTGGAGTTGTGTATTTCCTTTACCCTGTGTGGAAAACTAGAGGGGAGTAACACTGGTTATTTCACTTTCCCCAGGTAAGTTAGATCTCGATAAAACCCCAGGAGGTTAGGATCTGGTGAAATAGTTTCTCTTGAGGGCAAGACTTGTTAAGAAGAATAGAATGCTCTGGCATATTTCATAGTCATTTCTTTTCCTCTCCAGATAGAAGCATAAGGGAATTTTCTTCCATCATCCACTGTGAGAGTCAAATTGAACTTCTGGAGGTAAAACTCATAAAAATGTGGGCTCTCCTATGGTTGGTTTCCCTGGAATTTTTAACTCTTAGAGTTATCTACATTGAGTTTCCAGCGATTTTTCAATTATAATCCAAATTTTTTTACCCAGTAGTGATTCCCATGGAGGTTTTTACTCCAGTAAGCTGATTCTCTGCATCCTCCATGTATCTCTCATCTTGGGGGGCAGTGGTTTGCCCTATGACCTCACTTCTTTGCCAGAACTAAGAAGAGTTAATCATATATTTTTTTTTTTTTTAGTTTGTTCAGCTTTTTACTGGTTGTTAAAATAGAGTGGCAACTTCTAAACTCCTTAAATGCCAGACTAGAAACAATGTAAAGCTGGAAATTTTAGGTACAAAATTACTGTTGGCTTTTGGACTCTCCAGGCCCACCATGTATCTTCTCTACCAGCTGAATCCATAAGTAAAGCCACACCAATACTCATCCTTCATCAACACTACCAAGCATTCGAAATACTCATAGTCTCTTATACATGTTTGAATTATTCTTCAAAACATACTCAGATTTGAATATCAGCTATGTATCCATTTGCTTTTTTCTGAAGGAGACAGTTTCATGTGTTTGGCACGTCTGTGATTGTTTATAATTTATGGCACAACTTTTATGCAGTTACTATTCTGATCTCCTTGAGAGTTTTATGAAATAACATTACAGTCTTTTGCGAGATTTTTTTTCATTTTTGGAAATTATAGTTCATAAAGGAAACAATTTTGAAAGAAGTGATTGCTAACAAGCCCTCCATGCACTCATGACACATCTCCAGTAATTGGCTTCCTTTGGATTTGAGCTCATTTATGGTAGGAAAGATGGAGGTGGAAGGAAAGCAGAAGATTTAGGAGGTGCCAGAGAGGAGGCTGAAGAAAACCCAGTGTGAGGAGGAAGCTAGAAAGAATCTAAAATGAGCCAAGCAATGTTGTCTTGAGAACTATTGACAAAGCATAAAGAAAGATTTTGAAATTTCTTTTTTAAACCTTTTCTTTTTTCCAAGTTTTTACTTAAATTCCAGCATTAACATACAGTGCAATATTAGTTTCAGGTGTAGAATCTAGTGATTCATCACTTACATGCAACACCTGGTGCTCATCACAACAGTGCCTTCCTTAATACCCCACCTGTTTAACCCATTCCCCCCAACCTCCCTTTATTTCTTAAGGATATGATAATATATTAGATTATTAAATCCAAAGATACCCACCATATTTCTCTCTTTACCCCTTTAAGGAAGATATTTATCAAATGGTCAAGTTTAAACTTTTAATGCCATCTCATCCAATTCTTGAAAACACTAACTTAATTTAAAATATATGTTTGCTTTGAATTACATAATAAATTTAATATCTGTGAAAAATCTTTTTGTAGTTTTGTTATTTTATTATAAATACCATACTAGAGTTTTCTTCTTCCAATTGACTTTGCTCATTTTCTCTGTATCAAAGCTGATTTGCTGTGGATATTTAATGAGGAATTGTGAAGATTGAGTGGAGAAGTCATAGATATTAAAAAAAAAGTTAATCTGTGTCTCTCAATGAAAAAAAAAATCTTCATAATTGAAAGTGCCAACCACTCATCTCCTCAGCTGTGAGCATGGGAGTTCAAGACTAAATCATACTATTTTAGGAAAAATCAATAGGTCTCATAAAATTACCAGTCTCCTTATGAACACAGAACAGTGTTTCTGAAAGCAAATATGATTTGTTTCTCTGTTCTATATCTGTATTTATAGAGATCTATCAGAGACATGGAATACGCAGAGAATTCCTTTGTGGCCCCTGTTAAATCACTTTTCCTTCAATTGTGAAAGGAGGAATATTTTTTCATTATGTACCTGCCAGAGTAAATTTCCCCTGGCTTCTCTAGCACCCCATATGTGAGACATAAAACCTGTGAACCTCTGTTGTTTAGTATAACTTTCATTCTGTCCCTTTACGCTAGCAAAAAGAGGCTCCAAACACTAATTGTACTACATGGGTTTTCCTCATCACTGAGAAAATCACATCAGTCAACAGGAAACCTTGAAGACAGTCACAGGATAGCCTATTAAATAAGAAACAAGATGGGATCCGGAGGGAGACAAACCATGAGACTCTTAATCTCACAAAACAAACTGAGGATTGCTGGGGGGAAGGGGGGAAGGGAGAGGGGGGTGGGGTTATGGACATTGGGGAGAGTATGTGCTATGGTGAGTGCTGCGAAGTGTGTAAACTTGGCGATTCACAGACCTGTACCCCTGGGGCTAATAATACATTATATGTTTATAAACATTATATGTTTATAAAAAATATTTTAAAATTATAAAAAAAAGAAATAGGACTAGTGTTGAGGGCATTTGGGTCCCATAGTATACACTCTATCCTCTGGATTCAGCATCTATAAAGCAGAAATAATCAGTGTCTTTCAGATTATTATAATACATGAAAATTATGAACAAATTCCACAAAAATCCCTCCAAATTTATGTTGACCATTGGCTCCTGCCTGCTTTCCTATCTCAGTCATCCCAAATTTCTGTATCTTTTCCTGGGGAAAGAACAAGGGAACAGTAGAATGGTAGATAATGAATAGAAGGATGCAGAGAGAACAAATTAGGAACTCAAGGGCTTCCACCAACTTAAAAATTGATTCTTAACCTCAAAGTCAGTGTATATGTTACCAGATCATCTCTACCAAGCAGTTCAGCATAATCAGTTAAAAATATTGGCTTTTGTGTCAGATAGACTTATGTCTGAATCTCAGCTCTTCAACTTACTGTGGAACCAGGCAAGTAACCAATCTTTCAGGTTCAGTTTCTTCAAATGAGGCTAAGAATGCCTTCATTAGTTTATTTTCATGGTTAAATTAAATTACTGATATAAAGAGAATGCAGTGTTTGTCCCCAGGTAAGTATTCTGTAAGTGGTGGTTGTGGTCATTGTGGAGTTTATTTGTTGTCTTTCATTGGAACCCATATACATCGGGTGTTTAGATTCTTTTAATGATGTTGGAGATGGGCCCAGTGCCCATTGTGTAAGCTGGTATAAAAGATTATGGGTCTGCAGCAACTGAACACCTGTTTTTTTTTTTTTTTCGAAGATGATTTTTGTTTTTGTAAGGTTCTTACTCATCTTTATGAACACAAGTACTTGGGTTCATGACCCTGGATCCTGTGGATTTCCCAGAGATTCAATAAATATATTTATTTTAAGCCAGAATTAGCTAGTTGTCATACTAACTACCCAGAACTTTGAACAAAGATTCTTTCCAAATTAATCTGCTGATAAAGCCAGAGAAGCTGTTCAATTAAAATGAGTTTGTGTTTCATGTTGCTCTTCCTTCACTAAGTAGTAAAACCTGTGGTGTGAAGTGTGGGTTCTGAACCCCTCAAAGTTCAGTCACTTGGGAGATCATGGAAGCTACCAAGTTTTAATTTAATAATAACTGGGGAAGCTAATGCCCATAGAGAGCCCAGAGTCAGGAAGTAAAACTATTAGCTTTCCCTAGTTTTTCATAGCTCTGTCTCCTCAGAGTCTTCACTGGTAGGCCTCAACTCACACTGATTCATAAGGGCTTTCAGCAGATTAACCCCTCATCTACACCACCAAATCAAAGATAGGCATATGGAGAGCTGGTGTGCAATCTTGTGTCTAAAACACTCTACATCCATGAAGTTAATGGCCAATTTTCAGCATTCATTTATCTTCTGTAAAGATGGCCAAAGTTGACTGAATTAATCAAAACCATGGCTTCCACCACTGTCGATACTTAGACTTTCAGTACTCTGGGGCATGGGGTTGAATATGATAAAAAATTAAGAGTTCCATTTCTTTCACCTAGAATCACTGAGAGTCAATCATATTCCCTCTCTGTGTCTCCATTATCTTCCTGAAATGACCTAGATGAGGGGATTTCATATTTCAAGATGATGCTACCCATAGATGCTTCTCTCAGGATTTTGAAAAATAATCTGCCAATACACTTTTAAGTGATATTTTCATATGAGAACAATTAAAAGACATATAGGCAGAAAAAAAAAAGATGAAAGGAAGAGGAACACAAAGGGTCCTCTATATCGCTGCCACTATGACAAATACACTTGAGGCCACCTAGAGCAGTGCCCTGCCTCCACTATAAGTCAACACAAATCCATAGCTGGTGCTTTAGCCATCCCTGAGTATACTGATTCCATTTTTTGTTTACTCATGTACACAAGTTCATCTCCAGATCTAAATAAACATTTCCTTGATGCAATTCCATCCTATTTCTTTCTTGGTTTATTTTATGAAGAAGGGGATCATGTGGCTTGGTGACATTTTACTGTGGCACAGATTTTCAGGGTCTGCCTGCAGACTGAATCCCTGAGGCCTGGTGGCAAGTCACAACCAGTTTCCTTTACAGTGATACACCCTTACAGAAGATAGGATGACTTAACAGTCTGACAGACATTTAAAGTGTGAAGATGAATAAAAGATACATCATTCCTGATGGGTGTGTGTGTGTGTGTGTGTGTGTGTGTGTGTGTATGCTGTCAGTCGATGTAAGCACTATTCTAAAAACATACAGTACCATATCAGCGCAAGAGGGTGTTGGAAATAAAAAAAGAGTTGGCACATGTACAATTTTGGATAGGTCTATGCGGATGTGAAAACCAAGCTGAGAACGAGTTTGTTAGTCCTCATCCATTGCCCTGCTTTGAAAATCGTATTTGGGAGTTTTGTTTCCTTTCTTTTTGACTTCTTTCAAGTCTCACATTATTAGCCAGTAGATATACTGCATAATGATCCAGGGGTGCTATGTCTAATGTGAGTAGTGACAGGTAAGAGATTCTAGCCAAAATATATTACTCACTGGTTGTTAGTTTGCCTGAAATTCTACCATTAGAATTTCTTATTTGAGGAATGTACTATAACTCAGATACTAGAAAAGGGAGACCTTCAGCTTACTCTAGTGAGGATTGATTTCCAGACATTCAGGGCTTTAAGGACTATGGGCTAGCCAGAAGTCCAGGTGAAAAAGCAGAGAACAGAGAGTCCGAAGTCACAAAATTTCAATATTGTTTACTTCACACGCTCATAGAAACATTTGAGGATGTTCATTCAACCTTTATGTATTTCAGAAAATCCCCTAAAGTATTCATCCAATTATTATTTAAATACCTCCAGTGATAGAAAACCCCTTTCTTAATGAAGTATACTTTATTGTTAGACAGTTGTAAACTTTAGAAAGTTCTATGCTGTAGGAATCCCGAATCTGCCTCTTTGTAGCTTCCATACTATTGATATTTTTTCTTCATAGACCTAGATTGCTTCCTTGTCCCCATGAAGACTCTTTGGATAGGTAAAGGCAGCTTTCCTGATGTCCTACCCTTAATGCATCTTCTCCCATTTCATACAATATTCTTTGAAGGATGTAAGGATAGGGATAATAATGAACAGCCAATAGGAGAAAGAACAAATGACTCATGGCCTTACAGCATCTTCTCTCTCTCTCTCCCTTTTTTTTTTTTTTAAGATTTTGTTTATTTGTTTGACAGAGCGAGAGCACAAGCAGGGGGAGTTGCAGGCAGAGGGAGAGGGAGAAGGAGGTTCCCCTCTGAGCAAGGAGCCTGATGCAAGGCTTGATCCCAGGACCCTGGGATCATGACCTGAGCCAAAGGCAGATGCTTAACCAACTGAGCCACCCAGGTGCCCTGACACTTCAGGGTCTTTTATAAAAACACACAATAATAAAATGTAAAAAACTGACAATGCCAAGTGTTAGCAAGAGTGTATGATGGGAATACTCATATATTGCTGGTGAGAATGCAAAATGGTATAGTCACTTTAGGAAATAATTTTCAGTATCTTATAAAGTTAAACAGTCTTACCACATGACTTACTCCTAGGTATTTAACCCAAGAAAAAATGAAAATATATGTATGCACACAGACTTCTACACTATTGTTCATAGCAGCTTTATTTGTAATGTCCCCAATCTGGAAACAACTCAAATGTTCATCAACAAGGTGAAACAAGATGTAATGTAACAACATAATAGACTCTTTCTGGCAATAAAAAAATATGAAGTTCTGATATATCCATGACATGGATGAACCTCAGAATTATGCTAAGTGAAAGAAGCCCATCACAAAAGACCACATATTGTATGATCACATTTATGTGAAATGTCCAGAAAAGACAAATCTATAAAAGCAGAAAGTAGATTCATAGTTCCCTGGGACCAGGGACGTGGGAACTGACTACAAAGAAACATGACATAATTTTGGAGGTTATGGAAATATTCTATAAGTCAAATACAGGAGTGGTTACACACATGTATATATTTATCAAAACTCATAATCTGTATATTTTAAATTGAATTTTATTTTGTATAAGTTATACTCCCAATATATCCACAGATTTTTTTAAAAGCCAGTCAGGGGCTAGCTTCCTGCAAGGTCATGTTGCTTTTGGTCCCTTTGTATCCCCAGTTATCCTTTGGGGACTCCAAATGCTAATGGCAGCACCATCCTAGATACATAGGTCATCAAGAACACAGAAACACAAGTAGGTAGAAAAAACTAAACCTTACTGGAAATATGATCTACAAGCAAGATGAGAGAAGAAGCCTTGGCTTTGCTGAAATCTGGGGCTCAAGACAGAAGGACTTTGCAAAGGGGGTATTTTGAGCATATTAAAAGCAAAGACCACACATATAATGACAGCATTTTCTCACCTGTGATGGATGTGAGGAAGGGAACTGTTTGTGTGTCAACTATAAGCTATTTCCCTGTCATATCTGTACTTAGAATGTCATCAGAGTTATCAGCCCTTCTAACAATAGTTTTTCCATTCACTTTTCTTTTTGCTCTAGACAAATTTCAAGCAGCTCAAGAAACACTCTCCTTGAAAGGCTTTTTATTTTTGATCCAACTAGACTTGTTTCAGTCTTGAGTCATTAACTTTTAGAGGGAGGAAGACTTGCTGTAAGTTTCACATTCATCCTTATCTGATCTTCCCAAACTTATAAAACAGTTACAATCATTATTAGTTATTTTACAGGTGAGAAAATTGAGGTATGTGAGGTTCAAAAACTTGCCCAAGTACTAATGACTAATCTATGGAGCTAATAGTCTGAACTGTAACTACTACCTAGGTCTGGGCTCTTAACTGCCAAAACCTTCTGTCTTATACTATTAAAATAATAGCTATCATTGATCTAAATTGTTGTTATGAGAAGGTACTGTGACAAGCAGTTTGCACACATTACTTTAGTAATTCTAGAATGCCCATGAGTCTATGTGGGCTTATTACTATTTCCCAGTTCCCAACACAGTGCCTGGCATATAATAGACATTCAATAAAATTTATCATATGAATAAATGAATAGCCCTCTGTGGTAGATATTATTGGTCCCATCTTATGATAAAGAAAATGAAGCTCAAAAGAAAAAAAAAAGAAAATGAAACTCAAAGAGATTAGTTTGCCTAAGTTTACACAACTCTCAACTGGCAGCACCCAAAACTCTATACCACTCTGTGTCAAGGGTTGGAGAATGTCAGCCAGTGAAAATAGAGCCCTTTATCAATAAGAGCACAGAATTAGGGTTACTGCTGCTGCTTGGGGTACTAAAGAATCCCAACTCTTCTCATTTCATCTTTTCACATCTCCCAGAATCTACTGTGACTGATTCTGTTTGGAGCATAACACATAAGAGGTTAAGTAATTCTCCTGTTTTCACTTGAGAGAAGTTGAAAATGCCATATCTTTAAACAACTCTTATGTGGATTATTTCACATTTGTTTTTTTTTCCAAGTTTGCCAGATACTGCTTCAAACTATTTCTAGGACATAGTGTTATGAACAAGAGTTAAGTATTCTAGTCCAAGATCTAATACTAAACAGTAATATGTCCTTAGACAACTCTTTATCTGTTGGAGGGAGTGTTGAGTACATACCTGGCATACTTCATAGTTTGTCAAAATGATGATGAGACGGGAGGAGAATACTTAGATCACATAAAATGCTCTGCATACATGTGGGATGTTACCAATTATTGAATGACGTTAAAAGGTTACTTCTGCACTATACTCTATAATCCCTGTATTGCTTGTTTACTCATAGTCAAGGGTGGGAGGGGAAAGAAGGGCTGACAAGAAAGGGTTTGGAATTGGAACTTAGCAAAGAAAGTCATAAACATGACCCAAATCATTTTCCATTTCTCGAGCCTCAAATTTTTCATCTCTAAACTGTGACTACAAGAAGTCTTCTTGTAATTGAAAAACATGATACATACTAAGCTGCTTATATTAAGTTTTATCCAACTTGAATAGGGCCACAGTTTGCACACACACCACAGGGACCTGAAAATGAAAATAGTTTAAATCTAAGTGGTTTAAACTCTGTCAGCTCATCAGTTGTAAGTGGTATTCAGCACTAAGTGAATTGCACTTAATGAATTAAAGATGAAAGAGACAGCAGGGAGCCCGAATGCAGGAGAAGACCTTTCATTTCAAACTTAAAGGGCTAATTTTATGACTATTTGAGATCTGCAGATCAGAATTTTTCCATTCTTCCCCTAATTGTTTACTCAAAACAGCATATACTGTTTGAAATGTTGGGAGCTTTGGGAACGGATGGAGAAGCCAAGCTAAGCCCTCAAACTGATAAACAAGACCTGCTGTATCTTAGCCAATGAGTCCTGTACAGAAATAGGGGTTTGCAGGTACATGAACAAGATAGGTTACATTCAGGTTGGTTGTGGATCTGAAGATCAGATTCCAGATTGCATACAACTCCCAATCAGTGTCAGCACCCACATTTCACCTGTGTTCTCAAGCAAGTTATAGAATCTATAGTTTTGGAAGGACTAGATCATCCTTATGATACTTTCTTACCTGACTCTTGGGAGTCCCCACCCTAAGTCCTTGCCAGGTGGTAATCCTAACTTTGCTTACATTTTTCCAATGATGTGGAACTCATAGTTGACTTGGCGGAAATATTCATCCCATCTCTACCCCACCTTCCCAAAGGTATCTTCAGTTAGTTCTTCCCTTGGCCCTGAGAGCAAGTATTCTGCTTGAGTCCTTCAGAGACAGTTATACATGTATCACACTTCCTCCTTGCCCCTTGATTTAACTTACTTAATATCTCAGTGCCCTGGTTTTCTGGCCTAGAAAATGGCAAAATTGTAGTAATTAGGATTAAATGAAGTAATGCATATTAAAGTGATTTTTAAGATACCTGAATCTGTGTTCACATAGACAGTGAAGCTCACTGGTGTGGGAAACTCATCATTTCTTTTTGGTTGCTCTTTTAATATCTTCACATATTGATTAGATGGTGCTTAGATTGTTATGGCAATAGCTCAACCCAGCTTCACTGAGATGGTCCCAATTTAAAATATTTCATTGCATTGTTCTTGTAAAACACAGCAAAGAGCACATTCAGTTATGCAAAACATCCCCTCAGACTACTTCCTTTTTTTCTTAACTTTTAAGTTATATCTATGTTTCTGCATTTCAGTTTCAGAACTCCAATGGCAGCTTTATTCCTATATTATGTGATATTTGTGATATTTAGTAATCTGAACCACTGCAAACACACGTTCATTTTTTAGTTTTAATTCCAGTAGAGTTAACATAAAATGCTGTATTAGTTTCAGGTGTACCATATAGTAATTCAAAAATTCTATACATCACCCAGTGCTCATCACAAAAATTGCACTCCTTAAATTCCATCACCTATTTCACCTCAGACTATTTTCTTGAACCTAGAAGTAATACAGAAGTCTTTATCAGACCCCATCATTTGTTTTTGATTGCAGAAAACAAGATCATCGAATGTATGAGGCTTAAGGAAGAAGGGAAAAATAAGGGAATGAAAAGCTAAGAACTGGTGATACAAATGCTTGCTGGCCCTTCTCAAGTCCCAGCCACTTCTACTAAGACTCTATGTCCCTGCTTGCTTAATAAGCTCCCTCCTGTTTTGACAAGATTTTCATGACTAGATTCCAGGTCTTCTTTTTCTTATCATAATTTTAATGTCAGACTACTAGCAGGGATTCTTTTGTTTGTCTTTCCGCTAGCCCTATGTATCAACACAGATTTATATAAAGCTTATGGGACCAGCCCTGTGCAAAGTATTATGGGGGTTTAAAGAAAAGAGTTTTCCCCCTGGAGGGCTCATACAATCACGTGTCCTTCCATAACTCAGGGGAAAAGAGTTTTCCCCCTGGAGGGCTCATACAATCATGTGTCCTTCCATAACTCAGGGGATGGAGATATTAGTAATTGTCTGAGTAGTCAGAGGAGGTTGCATCAAAGAGGCTGAATGTGAGCTGGGCATAGGAAGAGAAAAGAAATGGGCTTTCAGACGAGGGGAGAGAAAGATTAAAAGCAGAAGTGGGCATGATTACATGTTTGGAAGTGGAGGCAGGGGTTTGATTTCCTTATGTGTAAAATGCAAATCGTTATACCTACTTCATAGGACTGCTAAAATGATTATGTGGTCTGGTAGAGAGGTGGCAGAGGTATGTTTCACATATTGCATTTATTCCTCCAGTCTGTGGCAGACACTGACAGTTCTCCACTGCATTCTATCAGTGAGGCAAGCTGCAGGTCCAGAATACTTTTAAATAAGGCTCCAGACAGCTAGTATCAGAGTGTATAAACTGACATAAATTAGGCATTCAAGAAATCGTAAGTGTTATTACGCCAAAGACCCACACAATGTCTGATATTACTGGACAAAAATAACTTGTTTATTCCACTCTTACCAAATACAGATGCAAACCTCTATATTTCCAGTGTGTCAGAGGCCCACCATGTCCTCAACACTTGCAGGATTGAAATCAGACTTGGGCTTGATCCTGCTACAGAGCTTATCTGCCATATGTTGTAATATCTCCTGTAAGCTTTAAGTACTAGCACCCTTGATCTTCAGAAGTTTTCAAACCTCCAGAACACAGCTACTTCCACTAAAATTATCATTTCGCCACCCATATAATGTTGGTACCCCTCAGGGACTGAACCAAGCAAGCAAGTGTAGTGAAGAGACAAAATGGAATTTGTCTTTGGGGTTTTTCTTTGATTCTATGTAGCTCTTTTATATATTGACTCTATTTTATTCATAATACTCTGTTATTGTGTTGTGATGCCTGCCCAGTGGCCAGTATTACCCTCTGCCCAGACTCCAGATTCTTGCCTTCCTCTAAAAACTCACCCATTCCTTCAATTCTACTTCTCTGCAGGACAGAGAAAAGAAAGCTGCAAATGGGTCATGCGGTGCTGGGACAATGTTATCAATCATGGTTCCGGGTGGTGAAGGAGCAAGAACATCCAGGCATTTGTTATGACTGCCAGCAGGGACAGCAGGCAAGGGGGAGACGGCCGGGGAAGGAGGAGACAGGGAAATACAACCTTAGAATGTTAAATAGGCGCATGGAACAGGAAGGCTGATGGAGCAAGTGTGGCTCCACTAATGTTATGCACATTAGAAAGGTCAACCGGGAAACTGTCAGGGAACACTTGTAGAGAGTGTCCATGACACGTTTAACTTCATAAGCCGCTTGGCCATGGCCAGCTGAGCCAGAAGAAAGGTTGAAGGTTAAAGGAAGGTATGAAGTCTGAATCATACTGGTAGCCAGATTGACCCCAGCTGGGCTGCTGCTGTTCTATCTCTAATATAGGGATATTTCTGCCTCACTCACAGGCAGAGAAGAGCAGTACAAACCTCCCAACAGGAACCATAGAGCCTGAGAGCAGGGTCAGCTCAATTTTCACCCTCTCTGTTATTCCCAAGCCAGCTACATTTCACATTCCTGAGCCAGGCCTGCACTAGACCACTGTTTAGACATGACCATACAGTCTCAGGCAGAGCCTCGGAAGGAAGCAATCCACATATCACATGCTTCACAGGCCACTTTAGGGGCCAAATATTTTCTACTTTCAAAAACATAGATAGTGCTAAAGCAGAAAGATTCTTTTTCCCCCCATTTCCTTTTCTTTTCTTTTATTATTTCCTTTCAGTGTTCCAAGATTCATTGTTTATGCACCACACCCAGTGCTCCATGCAATACGAGCCCTCCATAATACCCACCACCAGGCTCACCCAACCTTCTATCCCCTCCCCTCCAAAACCCTCAGTTTGTTTCTCAGAGTCCACAGTCTCTCATGGTTTATCTCCCCCTCCAATTTCCCCCAACTCACTTCTCCACTCCATCTCCCCATGTCCTCCATGCTATTTGTTATGCTCCACAAGTAAGTGACCATATGATAATTGACTCTCTCTGCTTGACTTATTTCACTCATCATTATCTCTTCTAGTCCCATTCATGTTGATAAAAAGTTGGGTATTCATCCTTTCTGATGAAGGCATAATATTCCACTATATATATGGACCATATCTTCTTTATCCATTCGTCCGTTGAATGGCATCTTGGTTCTTTCCACAGTTTGGTGACTGTGGCCATTGCTGCTATGAACATTGGAGGTACAGATGGCCCTTCTTTTCACTACATCTGTATCTTTGGGGTAAATACCCACTAGTGCAATGGCAGGATCATAGGGTAGTTCTATTTTTAATTTCTTAAGGCATCTCCACACTGTTTTCCAAAGTGGCTACACCAACTTGCATTCCCATCAACAGTGTAAGAGGGTTCTCCTTTCTCCACACCCTCTCCAACACTTATTGGATACTGTCTTGTTAATTTTGGCCATTCTAACTGGTGTAAGTAAGCTGGTATCTCAATGTGGTTTTGATTTGAATCTCCCTGATGGCTAATGACGACGAACATTTTTTCATGCATCTGTTAGCCATTTGTATGTCTTCTTTGGAGAAATGTCTGTTCATGTCTTCTGCCCATTTTTTTAGAGTATTCAACCTAGAGTTTCTCAAATACTGTCAGAGAAACTTCCACATCAGCATCATCTGCAGAGCTTGATTAAAATGCAGATTATCTGTTCCCACCCCAGACCCAATGAGTTTCACCTTCTAGGGGTGAAGCCCAAGAATCTGCATATTAAACTTCCAAGAGATTCTTATGTACCCTGAAACTTGAGAACGTCTGACAAATGTCATAGCTCTGTGTGGTCAGTTGCCCAATATTCCTAAGGTAAAATCTGAAGACCTCTTACCACAGAATCATTTGGAGTGTCTATTAAAAAATTCAGATTTCTGGGTCTTCTGGCTTTCCTGAATCATAATTTCTTAGATGTGATAAAATTTAAGAAACCCTCTCCCTTCATCGTACAGATAAGATAGAGGAAGTAACTTGCCCAATGTTGTCAGTCCAGATGATGGCAGAGCTAGGGTTATACCCAAATCTCCAAACAAATCTAAATGGTATGCCCCTGTGGTTACTTCTTGAGAGTTGATTATGTCTCAGTTTAGCTTTCATGGCCAGAGCTACCCTTAGAATGTCTGGAGCTCAAGAGCAAAAATGCAAGTGCTCTGGGTAGTTGGATGACATTAGTTGAAAACTTCTCCAAAGTTTAGTGAAGAACAGTTCGGAAATAAAGTAGTGTAAAGTCATAAAGCTCTCTTATAAGCAGAAGTGTACTTCAGGCCCTTCACCAAATGGAGTTTCTGAGGACTCCAGCATGGAGTAGTTTCATGCAGGGAAACTATCAACCTTGGCTTTAAGTCAAACTGAACATAAATACCAAAATGGCCTTTAAGAGTTTACTACATTTATTTTTGCCTTGTTGTTTTTATAATTGAGCACATGGCAATCAAGTAAAAACTTAACATATGCAGTTTTATGTTAGACCTTGTCCACGCTCACTAGTCTGATTCCCCAAACCTGTGCATTTGAGGTTCCAGCTTAGTTTCTGCTTTATCTCCTCAAGACTGAGGTCTGGAGCTCCTCCAGACTGGCATGCTCTACCCCAGGATCTGCTGGGACAATCTGATAAAGGCCATTGACTTCTAAAAGGAGAGTAATTTCCAAAACAATAAGGTGAGATAGATTTTCTTTGAGAGATTGAGAAATTACCATTGACAAGAGTGCCATTGTATGATTTGCATTTGGGCAAATGCTTATAATTTTGGCAAGTGTTTCACCAATGCTACATAATTAGAAAAATTAAATGCTCTGCAACCTTGAATATACAATTCTATAAAGAAACAGGAGACCTCTACAGATATTCTGGAATTGCTGAGGGTGGAGGGAAAGGACAGAAGGCAGGAACAAAGAAAGAAAAGTTATAATCACACTCTTCCAACCAAAAGAAGAATTTGGTAGAGAGGTCTATACCTCTTATTTTCGATTCTGAAATCAAAGAGCTCTCTATAGCAGAGGTATTTTTTCATTAATTTGATATCAAATCTGACCTAAACTGACATGAACTTAGTCTTTGTCTCTTTTAGAATGAATATTCTGACATTTTTTTCCCTACATTTTTCCTGAATAATTAATGGCTCAATTATGGGATATTTTCCCGGAACAACTGGGAGTGTTATATAATAAACTGTACAAACTCTGTGTTACCTTTCAAAAATTAAAAAAATAAACTGAATTCTAAAACACAGATAACAGATTGTGGACCTAGCAAAATGATAGCTAACATTTATGAATCATCTGCCATCTACATGAAGCTGTGTTAATCTCTTGTCATCTCATATAATACAACAACACTATGAAGAAGGTATTAAAATCACCTCCATTTTAAAGGTTGAAAACTGGTTCTTGGAGAGATTAAGTAACTTTCTAGAGTCACATGACTTTTGGCCAAGCCAAGATTTGGACCCAGGTCAGTCTGACTGTAGAACCTACAGGCTAAATTCTTATACTCCACTGTCTGGGAGAGAAGAACAGTTCTGAAAAACAGTGTGAGCTCTATGTGGACTTTATGCAGAAGTATATGCCACCTATTATTCAATGTCATTTGAGGGCCTCCTACTTCCAAATATGTCCCCTTCCCCATTCTTACTTCTTGTGATGTTATAATATGGCTTTATTCCTTGAGGTTCATCTGGATGGCTTTCTCACAGGGACCACCAACATCAGAAATCCTCTGGGCAGCTTGCTAGAAGTACAGATTTCTGGCATCCACCCAGACCTATTGAATTGGAATTGTTGGAGATTGGGACCAAGTTGTTTCTTATGCACATTAAAGTCTGAGGAAAAGGTAAATGACTTGAGAAAGGCCAATCATTAAACCTCATTAATTAATTAACATCTTACTTTTCAATGACACCTAGCTGGATTGAGAGAAATAAATTCGTGAATGGCCACCTGGAAAATGAAAAGGTAGACTAACTAGAATGGTGAGATATGGGAAGGAAGGAAGAAAGAGTATGACAATATCTGCCTTCTTTGGCAATATGCAACAACGAAAGAGCCTCACCAGTGATATTGTTAGCTGCACTGGAACAATCTTGAGAGCATCTCTCTGCCACTTAGAGCATCTATCTACTGTCTCATTGATACCACAACCCTCTGATGTGGACAAGTTAGTCAACCTCATTAAAGAGGAAATTGAGGGGCGCCTGGGTGGCTCAGTGGGTTGAGCCGCTGCCTTCGGCTCAGGTTATGATCTCAGGGTCCTGGGATCGGGTCCCGCATCAGGCTCTCTGCTCAGCAGGGAGCCTGCTTCCCGATCTCTCTCTGCCTGCCTCTCCATCTACTTGTGATTTTTCTCTGTCAAATAAATACATAAAATATTTAAAAAAAAAAGAGGAAATTGAGACCCAAATGAGTTCTTTAATGTCATCCAACTGATTAATGCCAGTGTTTGGGTAAGTTTCTGGCCTCTAATCTTATACAGTTTCAATACTCCAGTAATTTCTTCCATAGGTCCAGAGAGGAGGAGCCATCAAACAAAACCTAGAGAATCAAGTCCTACACTCAATGATGCACATTTTTGCCCAATAGTGACCAATTTATATACAATTAAATGGTATGCTACACAAGGAAAGGGCAATGAGAGGAATTATACTGCAGAATAGTTCAACTGATATGCTGTATGTTTGGGATTTGTTTTTTAACTAACAGATTCCTTTACTCTCGTTATCAATGCAGGGATGACTACTAAACATTTTGATCTTTATACTTTAAAGAATATTCTGTTCTTGTTTACTAAGTTCCCAACTTCACCTCTTCATCTTGCCGGTGGTATGTTAAGCCTCCATTACAGCCAAATGTGACCTTAGATAAGGACTAGGAATCTAAAAAAACATGGATTAACTACCACCATAGTAATCAGATCACTACAGAAATGCAGGCTAGGGTTGGGGCATTGAGGTTCAAGTCCAACCAGTGATTATTCCAGTTAAGCTACTTGCTCTCTAAAAAAGCTTTTCTCAAATTTCAGTGCACATTTGAATCACCTGGCAAATCTGTTTAAGTGGAATGCTAATTCAGTAGGTCTGGGTTGGGACCTGAGAGTCCGCATTTCTAACAGTCTCCCTGGTGATGCTTATGGTGCTGGCTCTCAGATTACATTTTAAGTAGCAAGGGCCATGAACCATCATCATGCCCAAGTAGCATGTACAAATTAACATATTTGTGGTCTTGGAGGAAGTGCTGTTTCTGACAGTAGTACTGGTGAGCATGCCAGCTCTGATATTAAGTAGTTGTGTGACCTTGGGCAAACATCTTTACCTTTCTGGGTCTCTGTTTCCTCAGTCATGAAATTATGAATTTGGCCTGGGTAATTTTTAATAATAATAATAATCTCTGATAAAAAAGAGATACTTTAGAATCAAAGGCTTAGTTTGATGGTAAATTTCCCACTATATTACAAGGAAAGGGAATGGGGAGAGAAATATGTTACTTTTGCATTTGTCTTCTTAATTCTAATTCTCTATGTGTCCTAGGGTAATTTATCACTTCTGAATGTGCAGAACATTGGCATTCTCCATGAGAAAAGTCAACATTGAATAGTGGGCAACAATTTTGGCATCTCTCCAATTCATCTCTTAGTGTCCCCTTGTGACTGCTTCGTAAGTAGCAGTTTTGGCTACTTGCTCATGACACTATTTTTCTGATAACAGAGGAAACCTACTGTCTGCCCATTGGTTTCCAGTACTGTCACTCAATTCTACTTAGTCTCACTTGATTTCAGAAGAGCCAATGGAGAAGTACACAGAATCACCACCTACCTTGCAAGTAGAGCATTCCTCCCTTCAGACTGAGAATCTGATTCTACAGCCACAAATACAGCGTCTAAATGAAGAGGGCTCTGATCTGAGGGGCCAAGTCATGCCTACCCTGGCTACCGTGATGATGTCTGTACCCCGCTCACTTGAACATCTCTCTCAGTTTCACCATGACCCTGCCAACCTCTCAATATTTCTTGCACAGTTGACAACTCTCAAGTTCCCCAGTCCTGCAGATGATGTCCAAGTCAAGTTCTTTTTTGACTACCTATCTCAGCAGATGGAAAGTTGTGGAGTCATATTTGGGCCTGACCAGAGCTCTCAGCAGAAACAATATGAGAACTTTGTTTTTGCATTCCAGCAATCACTTGGTGTGCCTACAAAACAGGAAATAGACCCTCTGAACAAGGAGGACAACTCCTCTCAGAAAGATGCTTCTACTTCTGAGCACCTTGCTCAAAATATGAGCTATAATGAAACCAGTCAGAGTGATCATTTCCAAGAAGGAATAGCTGACTCCATCCAGGATGATTTGAGTGGCACAGATATGATGGATAACCTTCCAGACCTGATCACTCAGTGTATTCAGTTGGACAAGAAACGTAGTGACAGGCCAGAGCTTCTTCAGTCAGAGACACAGCTCCCAGTGTTGGATTGCATGATCCACCACCAAGCCTTTTCCATCCCCACAGATCTGCCACCCAAGGAAGAACCTATACAGTTGCGTGGAAGCCAGCCACCACTCACTCCGGCCAAAAGAGCCCGCCAGCAAGAAGCTCAGTTGTGCCTCTACTGCAGCCAGGCTGGTCACTTCACAAGAGATTGCCTTGCCAAACGTTCTCGAGCCCCAGCAAGGATAAACAACCCAACTCACCAGTAAGAGAGCAGGTCACATTGTAAACTTATCTCCCTCTCACCTCCAGCCTTAAAAATGTATATCCTGCACTAACATTTAAAATACAGGTGAGGAACTGTGATACCACTTCATAGACTGTCATGAACTCATGTGCTTCTGGAAATTTAAATAACTAGATTTTGTTCATTTGGTCACCCATCACCAAACCAAACCCAACCCAACAATGATGAAAACAACTCACAGGCACTTTCTTCAATTGGAACCAATTCCCCAAGAGTACTGAAAGTCTGTAGATGAAAGTCTAGCCAGTCTGAGCCAAATGAAAACAACCCTGGACGTGCACTGAGAACCCCATTCCTTCCAATGGGTGAGATCTAGGTTGAGTTTGTTGGCTTAAGTCTTCTGTGCCTAAGATTGGGCCCAAGACTTTCACCCTAACCCTCATCCGTCTGTATTATAGTTCCCTGTTGGTTTAGGACCCTTGAATTCCTGATTGCATTCCATATCCTACCAACATTTTTCTACTGGAAGCTGAAACCTGCTCCTACCTATTGACTAGAGTCCAGCTTCAATACAAACCAATCTTCATGGAAACACAGCTCCACTACTATTTCATACAGCTGTGTATTTTGTTGCCATTTAAAGACCTCTACTTGCTAGAAAAAGAAAAAGAAAAGAAAAGAAAGACAGAAAGAAGAAATGAAAAGAGAAGGAAAAGAAAAGAAAAAAAAGAAAAGAAAAGAAAAGAAAAATACCCTCGATCTCTTAACTACTGACAAACCAGATGGCTTGGCCATTTGAAGACTGATTGGAATTGTTGGTCTATTTCCTTGAGAACTAGCACTTCAGGCACATACATGTTTTTAGCCAAGCCCAACTAATTCCAAATTACTCTTCTCTTTCCCAACAACCTACTTCAGGTTATAGCATGTCTAATGGCCAAGTTTAAATGGTCTAGGATAATGACCTCTGAAAAATATTAACAAAAGTTGGGGAAAGAATCTTCACCATAATTATTATGTCTACAGCATGTCTTTGCTGTCTTACCTGGCAGGTAAGGGAGCCTGGTTAAATAAATCTCCACTGAAGACTTAGGGTCAGGCTTTGTAGTAGTTTATGACCCTAGAGGTCTCAATGTGGTCACCATTTAGGATCACTACCATTGATATTGAGCTCTGTACCCTTATGGATCACCTCTGGGGATCCTCATTTAGTTGAGAATCTTGAAAAGCAAATAATGACAAACAACTTTCTGAACCATCCCATCTGACAAATCCTGGGGCATGGACATCAACACCACTGACAAATAAATCTTAAGAAGAAGGGGTTTGATTGCTTGTGTTGTGCTCTTCGCACACAGGCACACACATCAGCTCTGTATGGATTCCTAATGCTTCTGAACAAAAGTAGTGTCATGCTGGAGAGACACAATTTTCTAAACTATTAAAGATATCCAGTAACAATTGATGCTTGCTAGTAATATTCAGTCCTCTGTTCCTTGTTTCTTGGTGCTGATGTATGTCCCTATAAATAATTGATTTCCTGAAGAAAGATCAGTAACTCCATATTCCCTAGCAGCCATCAAGACCTCTCAGAACATGAAGTGTTATTGTACTTTGGCCTTGTTCCTGAAGAATTATGCTAACTTTGACAATACTTAAACCCACCTAGGACCTTACCACTTTCATCCTATAACTAACAAGTAGATCATTGTTCCCATCAGTGCCTCACTAACCACTGTGCCAATTTTAATTTGCATTTACAAGGGGTCTCCTTTATTAACGGCTTGCTATACATCCACCTTACTCCATATGTTCTCACAAGGAGACTGGAATGTTCATATTCCATTTATGCCAAGAAATTCTCACTTTAGTACTGGGATTGTAGGAAAGCCTCTAACAAGTAGATTTATTTAAACTTTAAATGTCTCTTGGATTACCTGGAGGTATCCTGATCTAGCACCCTCAATTCTATAACAAGAGAGTAACCCAACAGCCTTCAGTCACTTTCCTTACTGACTCCAGTATGGTCTTGGAATGTTTCATCACCAATCTTTCCTTACCTTGGGGACATAATTTGTCATTATGTGCTCTCTCACAAAGAGGCATCACCTTATTTCCTGTTTGGGCCTTCTCTCTGCAGCAACATCACCTTTTTCTCCAAGAAATCTTCAGATTTGATAGCCTCTTGGAACAGATAATTAATTCTGGGCTACTAAACTTCCCATTTCTAGAAGCTCCTTGTTGAGGAATTCCCAGTCAAGGAATTCTTGTGTTCTATGTGATACAATCCAACAATCATACTGAGCATAGGGATGGGGTACTGAGATAATGCTTTACTGTCTACTAGCTAGCCAGAATTGTGTTTATCACTTAAAATTTTTGTTATAATGACGCCATCCACTTCATCTAGAACAAACTCATTATTTAGCATAAAGAGAGCTACACAGATATCAGATCTTATACCTAAGTGAACTTCTCTGAGAGTGAAACTAAAATCTACTGAGAACAGATGAGATGTAACCTACTTGGTCATGTAGTCTGCAACTACAAAGGCTTGGGGAGTCCCCAGGTCCAGTCAAAATTGTAGTTTTAGGAAGGCAGATCTGCTACATGATTGATGACCATCCAGCAAGATAAGGTCTAATCATTTTATAAGTCTGAAGAAGGAATTGTTAACAAGAGAATAGTCTTTAGGGAGTCTAGAAAAGGGGGCAATTAAAAAGCCATAGGGTAATCTCTCCAGACTCAGAGAGGGGATGTTGACCAATATATGATTTGGCAGGTCTATATACAGTGGGGTCGAGGCACCAGGCCATCCCAACTTATGTTATTAGCCATTCAGATTGCCACCTAACTCCCCTTGCTGTGACCCTATGTGCTGAGAAGTAATTTGATTGTAATTATATTCCCATATAAACTTTGTTATGAGGAGAAAATTTGTTAGTCAGCTGACCTGAATATTCTAGCCTATTTATCAGTTAATTCTCATTATAAATAAATAAATTGGTTTTGACTTATACATTACTTTTTTGTGGGGTTTTTTTTTTTAATAGGATCAATCCTCCAGATCCCAATCACTGATGAGTGCCCTGGGTGGGGGGGGGGGATTCTCATGATGCAAAGTCAGTACCACAGTGTAAACCACAGTGAGTCCACAGAAGATTGGCTTCCCTGGGAGCCTTACATCAACAGTCATCCTCCTTTTTTAAATCTCCCTCATTTGTCTACAGCTGTAATAAAATTCCAAAATGTCTATGGTTTTTAACTACTGCAGTTAACTCTGTTCATACCCAGAGCCATGGTACCTGCCATAAGTAATTACTTACTTTTTAAAATTTTTATTGTGTTATGTTAGTCACCATACAATATACATCAATAGTTTTTGATGTAGTGTTCCAAGATTCATTTTTTATGTATAACACCCAGTGCTCCATGCAATATATGCCCTCCCTAATACCCAGCACCAGGCTCACCCATCCCCCCAACCCTCTCCCCTCTAAAATCCTCAGTTTGTTTCTCAGAGTCCGCTGTCTCTCATGGTCTGTCTCCCCCTCTGATTTCTGCCCTTCATTTTTCCTTTCCTTCTCCTAAAGTCCTCCATGTTATTCCTTATGTTCCACAAGTAATTGAAACCATACAATAATTGACTTTCTCTGCTCAACTTATTTCACTCAGCGTAATCTCCTCCAGTCCCACCCATGTTGACGCAAAAGTTAGGTATTCATCCTTTCTGATGGCTGGTAATATACCATTGTATATATGGACCACATCTTCTTTATCTGTCTGTTGAGGGGCATTTCAGCTCTTTCCACAGTTTGGCTGTTGTGGACATTGCTGCTGTGAACATCGGGGTAACACCAAGGAAATACCACCAAGTTAACCCCAATTAATTACTTACAATACTACACAGTTCTGTCAAACCATTAGAAAATATATATCATCGTGGATGAAGGCATAACGCATGATTATAGACCTGAACCCCGGACAAGCACCTCTAAAGAGGGAGGAGTATATAATTGTCCTAAATTTCACCATTTCTCTTCCAGATGGCAGCACATAGGGCCCATGCTGTCACTGCCTTTATCTCCATCCAGGATGGGAAAACAGATATCACCCCTTTATGGATGGAAAATCTTTTCTACCCAGCACTAGCGAGCCTATGACCACATTAGTCATTCCTGAAACAAAATAGAGCATTTAGGATATACCAGCATTTTTGCAAAATCTAACACACATGCCCTTGAGAAAGCTCTGGGAGCTTAAGTCATATCCATAAAGCCTTCTACATTGGTGAGTATGTTTCATTGCCTCCCTATGAAATTTCAGGTCTCACTTAGCCAAGAGAATGGAAATACCTTCAAAGGATTATAGTGTCATGGATCCTCAATATCATCTTCATGAAAGATTCACTAATCACATTTTAAAAACAAAAGTCCCAGAAGTGAGTTACACTATTTAGTAGAGTCAGTAGAAAGATCTTGGTGCCTAGACCATGCTGTCCAGCCATTGTTTGCCACTATAACTTTGAGCATTTATGTATTAAATTATCTGTACCACTTCCTGGTATTGGTTTTGATTCTTGAGTTTACTTGAACCTGCTTCCTGCACACTGATTTCTAGTACATATATAACATGGCAGTAGTTCTCTTGTTGGTCCAGTTCAGCGAAAAGCCTAGTTGTAACTGTATTTCATCAACCCCATTTGCTTCATAGTAACCCAATAGAGAACCTTGTAAAATTTGTTTTCCCTATGAATGGAAGACTCATCCCTTTGGGCATAAAGTCTAGTTTTGTGCACATCTAAAGAAAGGGAACAGTTGGTAAATGCCTACTTTATGCCAGGCCCAGTGTTAAGTGCTTTAATTTGTTAATGATACTCACTTAAGTTCACATTACTAAAAATAGAATATCCATTTATGGCATTTAGTGCTCACCACACCCTTATAAATAAGGTCAGTGTTATAAATTTGATTTTAAGATAGTGGGCCCTCATGCATTCACCCCACTCTTCAGCATGTCCTTTCTAAATCTTCTCCAGCTCTGCTCTGTATTTAGTGAAGGACAATCATTACAAATGTATGCAGAATTCCGGTGTGGACTCAAAATAAATTTGAACAAGATAACTTTTTTTGAAATTAATGATGATTTTAAAATGGCATGCAGTAATTCTGGGGAATTTTTGGATTTCATCAGTATCTTGAGAGAAGAGTCATTGTGGACTCTCCCCTGAAAGCTGTACTTCTCTTTCTTAAGTTGTATTTGATGACACAAAACCCACCACTCTAAAAATATAGCTGGAATGTTTTAATAAATACGTATCCTTAAAACAACACTGAAGTTTATCTTTCTTCCCTCTCACAAGATTTTCCTACAGTTTTCCCCCAATGATATTAATAATAATAATGGCTACAATTTACTGACCACTTACTATACACATGTCAGGCATTATTATACTCTGATTTCTGTGTATTTTCCTCTTCAATTCTCACAACGACTCTTTTATATATCTTTCGTTATTATTTCTATTATGCAGATGAGGAAATCAAAGTTTAAAGTAGTTAAGAAAATTATCTGTAGACACAGAACTAGTGAGTATGAGGTAAGACTCAAATCCAGATACATCTAACAACAGAGCCCATATTCCCACATAGTATATTCCTATTCATCTCTAACAGGATTCAACAAACTACCACCTATAGGCCAAATCCAGCCTACTGTCCATTTTAAAAATAAAATTTTGTTGGCACCCAGCCAAGTGTATTTATTTACAAATTGTCCATGGGTGCTTTCATGCTAGTATGTGTATGGCCCATCAAACCAAAATTACTTATTATCTGGTCCTTTACAGAAAAGGTTTCCTGATCCCTGATCCACAACATATTAAAGTATTAAATTAGACTGGCCTTTGGGACATCTCACCATTTATTTATATCTCCTTTCAAATGTCCTATTTATCCCTAGTTTTTTGTTTCTCACTTCTAAATTAATCCCATATTCGTGATAAAACAATGGGATTTTGGGGGTGCCTGAGTGGCTCAGTCGGTTGAGTGTCTGACTTTGGATTTTGGCTGGAGTCATGATTTTGGGGTTGTGGGATCCCTCCCTGCATAGGGCTCCATGCTCAGTGTGGAATCTGCTTGTCCTTCTCCCTCTGCTTCTCCCCCAACTCTCTCTCTCTCTCTCTCTCTCTCTCTATATATATATATATATATATATATATTTATATGTGTGTGTGTGTGTGTGCGTGTGTGTGTGTGTGTATTTCTCCATCTCTGGAATAAATAAATGAAATATTTTTTTAAAACTTAAAAAAAAAACAATGAGATTTTGTAGAGGCTTGCACAGGATGCTTTGGGTAATCTAAATAAATAAATTCCATTGGTGCCCTTTTATCAACATGCAAACTTTCTTTGTCAGACAACTCCAAAAGATTATCTAGGTGTGGTTGTGACCCTAATGGACCCTAATTTTCATATAGAGACCCAACTTCTTTCCCACTTTAGTCCACCTTCCTGGTTGGAATTCCACCTCCAGCCCTGAGACCCAGGTGTAACTCAATGGTCACACAGCATTTGTCTGGCCACTGTGACTCCAGGTGTGGACTTGTGTCCTAAACTTATCAATCAGAGTAGATTTTATGGTTTTTCTTGGAAATGCTGGAGAAGTATTTTCATTTTTTCCTAGTGGAATGGGATATGGAAAGATAATCTGAATTACCGCTGACAGCCATCTCTGAGTAAGAGGAGAGCCCATTTAAGAAAACAGACATTCTGGGGGCTCCTGAGTAACTCAGTTAAGTGTCCAACTCTGACTTTGGCTCTGGTCATAATCTCAAGGTCGTGAGTTCAAACTCCACGTTGGCTGTGCACTGGGCATGGAGCCTGTTTAATATTCTCTCTCTCTCTCCATGTCCCTCTGCCCTTTCCCTGCTCTCTCTCTCTCTCCATCTCCCTCTAAACAAACAAACAAACAAACAAAAAAAAACACAATACAGACATCCTGAGGAAGCAGAACTGAGAAGTAGGGAGAAACAAAATCTTGATGATGGTTTTTTGAATCACTGAGTCTAGCTGTGCCTGACGGTGTTTAGCCATGTGAGCTAATAAAATCTTTTTATAGATGTACATTAGGTAGGGTTTTCTGTGTTTTGAATCCCAGAGTCATGACAAAATGATTTCACCTACTGAAACTAAACTATTTTAGCTTAATATATCAATTTGAGTAATCAATGCCTACCAAGAGAAGGGAAAAGTTCTTACATTGCATTGATAAGGTATTCGGCAATCTTACGCAGTCTGCCCCATGTTTAACCCTCTAATACAGAAATTCCCAGCTTAATTCCTGAAGGATATTTTCTCCTGGATGTGGGACTTATGGTTGATAGTTCTTTTCTTTCTGGCAATGGGCACAGAAAGAGGAAACAAGAGCTAGGGAAAGTATACTTCCCCGTCTGGGGGTTTTTATATTGGCTTTAAGTAGTTGGAGACCTGAGCTTTAATCTTGTACTGATTGCTATTGAACTGACAAGGGATTTTGACACTGCTTTATAGTGATCTTTCACTGGCTGAGGTGTTTACCCTGTTTATTCTCCTGAGGACAGTGTTAAGTAAATCAGTGCAAGTGGCTAAGTCCAGACATGCTGGCCTGGGAGCCTCTGTAGCATTTTATTATTACAAATGATTAGATTTCCAAAATACAGTGCATTACTCCCAGGCTAGCATAGCAGTCCCTGAGCCCAATTCAGTGCTAAAGCAGGAGTAATGGTTAGTAGCCTTAGAATGCCTCTTATATATATAATTTTCTTGGCAAAGACTGGGAGCCTGGCCTTTTATATGTCCTCTAGATTTGACTCTAAGCACTATCTTTGTAATTTAGACTCGTGAAAAATGTTTTAGAAATACCACCTCAGTGGAAGTTCCTTTCCCAGGAAAAATTAATGCACTATGTATTTGTCACAGGTGGGAATTTTAATAGACTTACTGTTCATTTGGAAAACGTAGACAAATTAATTTTTGACAGCCCAAGGCTGGTAAAATTACCACATATGTCAGTGCCTATTTTTGATATATGGCCTTGATTAACACCCAGATGCCTAGGGATGCAGACTGTGGAAAGTGAGAGGTGAGGTGGAGCCTGACATCTGCATTTCTGCCATGAGCTTTATTTGTGGTAACAGGTTACAACTCAAGCAATTAGTGCACACTGAGAGCCCACTATGGCTGGGAGGCAGAAATGTCTATGACAAATTTTCTGCCTTTACGGGGTTTACAACCATGGCAGGGTTTATGAGGCCTTTGATGGTGATGATAGGTATAATGAAGGTCAGAGTGACATTGAACTGAGTGCTTATTGTTTGCCCACTAATCTGCTTAGCGTTTTACAGACATTTTCTCATTTACTCTGAGAACCCTATGAGTTATATGCACCGCTATGTCCATTTTGCAGATTCAGAAACACATGTAGAGCCATCAAGCCATGAGACAAGGGTCACAAAACCAAGATTCACCCCTGGGTTTGCCTGACTCAACAACATCAATTTAATACAATTTTATTAGTTATTTGTAATACAAATAACTAAGCCATAAGATGGCCCATAAGATAAATCTGAAAGAGAACTCCAAAAGTCACAGACTCAAATATTGCCCAGACTGGAAGGACTTGGGGGGAGATGGAAGGCAGTTAGTGATCCTAAAAGAACACTGGATGGCAGTGGTGAGGTCAACACTATGCTCTGAGAATTGATGCAAGGGAGCAAGGCAAGGTAGCTTTCCTAACTTTCTGTTTCCAGTAGTCTGTCTAGGTTAGCTTCTCCCAACCAACAAGGAGACTGGAATTCACATACTTCAAAATACTGGCTGACGTCAGCACTACTAGAAAAGTAAACTTCAGATTTGAATTTGGCAGACAGGACCTTCCACCTCATTTCTGGCCACTCTTTGAACAATCACTTATAAAGCAACTATGGGCAAAGTATTGTGTTAGCTATATTTAGAAAAGGTAGAGATGAGTAAGACTTGGTCCCTATACTCAAATTATTTCCTAAGGCAGAGGTCAATATTTTATGTAATGATTCAGATAGTGAATGATTTAGACTTTGGGGACCCAGTAGTATCTTACAACTACTCAACTCTGCCATTATAGTATGAAATGAGTCATATAAAATGCATAAATAAATGGATCAATAGAATTTTATTTACAAAAATAGGCAGTGGGTGAGAGTTGGCTTGTGGGTCAGAATTTGCCAACTTGTCTTCTAAGACATGGTTTTTAACCTTGGCTGTACATTACAATCACTTGGAAAAGCTGTAACAAATGCTGTTGTCTGAGTCTCACTCCTAAAGATTCTCATTTAACTGTTCTGTCATAGGGCTTGGATCAGGACTCTTAAAGGTCCCAGATGATTTTCATGTGCTGGTAATATTAAGAACTACTGCTTTAAAGGAAAACAGACTTGTTATTAGCCCTAGTATGAAACATGGGCCAGAATCAAGTTGTAAACAGGTTCCATGGGACTATAGGGAAAATAAACAACTTGTTTCAACCAAGGAAGTCAGGTTAGTCTTCCTGGAGGAAAAAGCACATGAGTTAGCAAAGGGAGAAAAGGGCAGTTCAAGCAACCTCAGCACATTACTATTACTACTACTATTACTATCCATATTCATCTGCAAAGCTG
The DNA here is from genome assembly GCF_009829155.1 of Mustela erminea. Taxonomy (NCBI): domain Eukaryota; kingdom Metazoa; phylum Chordata; class Mammalia; order Carnivora; family Mustelidae; genus Mustela; species Mustela erminea. Next base: position 93,750,681 of record NC_045635.1, read on the forward strand.
TTGTCTACGTGCTTTATATACATTAAGGCACAGAATTGTCAAAAAAACTCTCTGAGGCAGGCATTATTGTCATTTTTTTCTTTTAGAGGAAACTAAGACTTAAAAACAGTGAGAAATTTGCCTTTGGTCACACAGGTAAATGGCTGAGTGGCCAAAGTGCCAGTGTATACATACAAATGTGATAAAATGGGAAGTAAATCACAAAACCATAAACACTGAATACAATATAGTTGTTATCTGGTGGCAACAAAGGGAACAAAGGGATAAGATAGACTGGGAACACATAGGCAGATATAAGTTTCTAGGTTGATATCTTAGTATTTTTTCCACTGGGCAGTAGGTTCACAAGTGTTCATCATTTTGTCTTTATCAATCAATCAATCCATGTGTGGGCCAATGATGGCGATATATCATGATATCTAACAATAAATGATATAATATATATTATGACATAATATATATTGTTAGATACCATGGCATATTTATATCATGCATATAAATATGTAAATAATCCAACTGTGTATACCAGATGTAAAAAAGAGAGGAGAGAGAAGAGGAGGAGAGGGATAGGGAAAGAGACAGAGGTCATGTTGGAGAATTGGGAAGATTTAAGAGGAGGAATTATTATTATTATTTTTTTACTTGACAGAGAGAGATCACAAGTAGGCAGAGAGGCAGGCAGAGAGAGAGAGGGGGAAGCAGGCTCCCAGCTGAGCAGAGAGCCCGATGCGGGGCTTGATCCCAGGACCCTGGGATCATGACCTGAGCTGAAGGCAGAGGCTTTAACCCACTGAACCACCCAGGTGCCCCAGGAGAAGGAATTATTTAAAATACAAAATTCCCCACTCACCTTTGGCCTCCAACAACTCTTCATTAACCCTAGCAACCTATATAGTCACCCCAAGAGTAGGATTATCAAGCTCAGTCAGGCTTCATGTCCCCGAGAGGTCCTTATGCCCTGAAGGATTTTCATTAAGTCTGGGAGGCTAAGGAAGGAGTGGGTCTCTCAGGCTTGTCAAATTGTCATGTACTTCCTTCTTGCTGCCAACATCGAGAGGAGGTCCAGGAGAAGTATTTAACAACATGGCTTCCCATGGTAACCCAGCTCTACCTTTCCTCTTCCTTTCATGCTCCTACTTTCCTCAAATGATGACAACTATCTGCTTCCCTTGGAGAAACAAGGGTGACTTTGAGATACACGGTAATTTGACCCAATACTTCTTACCTACCTATTAGTTTTTGTCATAGTTCCTTTCTTTCCTTCATCATTGTTCTGAGAACAGAGCCTAAATCTAGGATTCTGAAACAAAAGCTGTGAAGAAGCAGTGGTCAGGGACAGTTACCTTTCTTATTTCCCCATTTGATATAGTGTTTATAACAGACATCAAATGAGATAAAACTGCAGCAACTTTGTGATGAGGCATTTAAGATATCTGAGAACTTTCTGGAAATGGTCCTAGGTGAGTCCGCAGAACCTTACAGAAGGCTCACAATCTAGTGGGCTTACCTTAAGGCTTGCCACAGCAGGGTTGTCCTTTTTCCTTTAGCACTATCTGAGATGTCTGAGGCACAAGCCCTGCCACCACTTCCCCTTCCCCTATTCAGTGGCTCCGGCGTTCTCTCTCCCCTACTGCTACTTCTCAGTCTTAAGTGTTTCCTTCTCACATCTCTATTTTTCCTTCTTTTTGTGTCCTGATTTTTTTCTTTTCTGGTTTTTCTTCTTTTTCTTTTCTTTTTCATCTTCTTTTCTTTTCTTTATTTCTATTCCCATCCCCTATAGCATTCCCCACTCCTTTCTATTTCTGATTTCCTCTCTCCTGGCATCTCTCTGTCTCTTCTTTTCTCTTCCCCTTCCCTCCCCTTCCTTTTCCTCCTCCCTCTTCTCTCCCTCTCTCTGTTAGCATTATTTTTAACAGCAAAGCATCTCCATCCTCCATATTTCCATTCCTCTTCCAATTTCTCTTATTCAAAATTAAAATGGAAGGGAGCCCAATCCCCTAGACTACTAATATGCAGTGGGAGATTTGAAACAGTCAGCCTAGGAGGTACCTCTACTGGAATCCTCAGAGGGTTATATTTTAGCAACAGGCACACTAAGCATGTATGTAGGTGTGTGCGTTGGGGCCATGTTGTGGGTGGAGAGTGCTGGACTGGTAGAGCTCCCTATGTTTGCTTCATCACCAGCCCCAAAATGCTGGATCTGGAGCCCATTCCAAGGCCAAATATGGCTATTGAACAGATGTCCCTGAGATAGAGACAGCCAGTAAGCCAAAGCAAAGGGCAAGTTAATTCCCCAAGGAATCATGGCAGAGCAGACAATCTTTATGGAGAGGTTGGGGCAGGTCAACCAGCTCAGCACAGGAAAACAGCTGCTGGAGAAGGAGTATATGCAGTCTTCCCTTATCTGCTTAGCCAGTAAGGGCCAGGCCTGAAAATGGCTTGCATTTCTAAATGAAGTTTATTTTGACATATGGCCATAACCCATTTAAAGGATCTGTGGACATATGTGTCCTAGCACACTCAGATGCCAGGAGATGACCAGAAGAACAAGAAGCCAAGCAGTTAATGTACACAGGGAGTTACTGAAGAGCCTTCAGACACCTCACCTCTCTGACCATTGTCCCAGCCCTGCTTGGATGGATCAGTTTGTACAGAACTGCAGCAAAAGGCCTTAGGTTAGAAATGAATTTTACACCTGAATTTGTGTATTTCAAGTTGAGGTTGCTATAATTTAAATCTAATTGAATATTGAGCATACCAGATTAGCAAATTATTATATTAGTCTTAAAGGTTAATTGCTATGAAAAAAAAATCTGATATCTTAGGGACTTGTCATAATAAAAGGTTTATTTCTCACTCATTCCATACCCTCTTCATACCATAAGGTGTTAGACAGGCTGCCTTCCACAATGTATTTATAGGTTCCAGTCTCCTCCCATCTTCTTCTAGAGCCTTGATGTTCTCTACTAGAACCTCTGCATCCAACCGGCATACAAAGGGAGCAGAAGAGGAGGACAAGTCCAGTCTTATTGGATGCCAAAGGAGAGAACACAGATGGAAGTTGGTAGTAAAAATTTCACCAGTCTCTGTCACAGAGTTGTAACAAAGGGGCCTGCTCATGTGTGTGTGTGTGCATGTGTGTGTGTGTGTGTGTGTGTGTGTGTACTATAAGCAATAAGCTCACAGTGACATAGCATACATATATATTTAATCATTGACGGAACTGGAATTTGAACTCAGATCTACCTGACCCTAAATACTACCACTACTAGCTAATATTTGCTGAGCACATACCAGGTTCTAGGTATTATTCTAAGTACCTCACATATGCATTAAAGTCATTATCCTCACAAAACCCAGTTGCAGATAAGTGCCACTATTATCCTCAGTTTATAGATGAAAAAGCCAAGACCGAGACAAGCTAAACAAAAAAACTTGTCCAAGATCACGCAGCTGCTAAGTGATGAAACCAGGACTAGAACTCATTTTCTTACCAATATTTTGTGCAGACACTAGTTTATGTGCATCTGAGAGCATCTAAGAGAGAAGATAGTTCTGGTCCTGGAAGAAATTAATTGGCTCCTAATTGAGAAGCTAGGCATCCACGTATGTTATATTCAAATAAAAATATGATACATTATGTTTAGGGATAAGAATATACAGTTATGTTAATATTATGAGAGGAGGATTCATGGAATTGGTAGACTAGACTATTATTTAGAAGGTAGTAGGTATTGGGGTACCTGGGTGGCTCAGTCAGTTAAGCATCTGCCTTCAGCTCTGGTCAGGATCTCAGGATCCTGGGATAGAGCCCTATGTCAATCTCCCTGCTCAGTAGGGGGTCTGCTTCTCCCTCTCCTTTGGTCCCTCTCCCATCTCATTCTCTTGCTTTTAACTAACTAACTAACTAACTAACTAAATAAATAAAGTGTTTTTTAAAAAGAAGGTAGTAGGTATTGATAATCACAGTTTTAATGTTTCTCTAGATTGTGGTTTATAGATTTACCTCTTAAAAACAGTGTGCTGGAATGTCCTACTGGGGGACAGTAGCAACTTTCTCAAAGGTGAAAGGATGCAGAACATTATAAAGCTTCCTGACAAGGCAGACAGGAAAAATTCCCCTTAATAAAATGTCCTAACTCTTAGGTATATAGTCCAAAGAATTGGAAAAAATATGCAAACAAAAACATATATATAAATGTTCATAGCAACACCATTCAAAATATCCAACATGTGGAAACAACATAGATGTCCATCAAACAATGAGTGGATAAACAAAATGTGGCATATCCATACAATGAAATATTATTTAACCATAAAAGGAATGAAATTCTGACACATCCTGCAACATGGATAAACTTACACCAAGTGAAAGAAGCCAGATCCCCAAAGGCTGCATTTATTTGATTTCATTTATATGAAATACACTGAAGAGATGAATTGAGACGGAAAACTGTTATTGGTTACCAGGGGCTAGAGTGAGGGAGAAATGAAGACTGGCTACTTAATGGATATGGGGTTTCTTTTGGGAGTAACGAAAATGTTCTGGAAGTAGAGAGTGTGATGGTTATACTACATTGTCAATGTACTAAATGTCACTAATGGTAAATTTTATGTTATTGTGTTTTTCCATACATAAAAAAGTCATAACTCTCACTTATACCTACAAAGAGGGACTTTAAGTGATTTAAAAATAAGATCTAAATGAGTTCTTAAGGATGTTATGCTACATGAAATAAGCCAGTCACAAAAGGGCAAAAACCTTATGATTCTCTTATCTAAAGTATCTAAAGTACTCCAACTAATAGGAAAAACAAAAACAAAAACAAATAAAAACAAAAAAAGAATGGTTTTACCAGGGGATGGGGGAGGGGAGAAATGGGAAGTTGTTGTTCAGTGGGTATAGAGTTTCAGTTTTGCAAAATGAGACAGTTCTATACTGTGACTATACTTAACACACTGAACTGTACACTTAAAATGGTTAAGATGGTAAATTTCATATCATGTATTTTTTACCACAATTAAAATAATTTAGAATACTTTAAAATTTAAAAATAGGTGGGGCACCTGGGTGATTCAGTCAGTTAAATATCTGCTTTTGACTCAGCTCATGATCCCAGAGTCCTGGGATCTAGCCCTGCATGGGTTCCACTCTGAGCTCCTTGCTTAACTGGCAGCCTGCTTCTCCCTCTCCCTCTGCCTGCCCCTCCCCCTGCTGGTGTGCTCACTCTCTCTCGCTCTCTCTCTCTGTCAGATGAATAAATAAAATATTTTAAAAATTAAATTACAATAAAATAGGAGAAATATATATAAATAGAATCATGGTTGGAATCTTAGGGATTCTGGCTCTACTAGAGTTTCCTACAAAAAAAAAAAAAGATATTTATAGAAAACCTTGTGGCCTAGTCTTTCAGAATAAGAGTTTCTTGTCTCACCCCATATTGTTGATGTCACCTGGGACCAGGCAGTACCCAGAATTTTCTAGATATACGTTTATATTTTTGTGTAACTAATGAGGAGCTATGGGTGAATTTATGTGTGAACCGCCTACTGGAGCTTTAATGGCTGAAAAGCCTCTTTTATTTCCCTTCCTCTTCTCTCCTGTTTCCTATGTGTTGACTGATACGCTCAGACGTTCTTCGACTAAGAGAACCAATGAGCAAAAACTGATCACTATTGTTCCTTATGGATTATCCTGGTAAGAAATTTAACTGCAAGGACTTAAGGACAACACTATTATTACCTTACATGATGTGTGAATTCCAATAATAAAGGCAGGTGGAATCATTAATGATTGTGTACATCCTATACAAGAAGACCCACCAGAGAGCTACTAGCCTGCCTGCTGGTCATACTAGTTTTTTGAGGTCTGTCACATATTGTAAAGAACAGAAAGACTGGTACATTACCCAAGATGAATGCTTTGGAGTCAAACAGCCCTGAGCTCAGCCACTTACAGCCTGTGTGAGCTTGAACTTGTCACTTAATCTTCACAGACCTCAAATCTCCCATTTGTTAGGGATTGTACTTTGTGGAATTGTTTTGCAGATGATACAATATATGTGAAGGACTAAGCCAGATTCTGGCACATGGAAAGTAGGCAGTAAATGTCAGTTCTTTTCTCTGCAAGAAGTTGGCCTTTACCTGCAGGGAGAGGGACTCAGAGGCCATAATCCAACAGATCAATTGAGTCCAGAGAGACACATTAGTTTCCTTCTATCATAAAATATCTAACATCCACATTTTCCTCCCAACCTGAGTCGGAAAACTTTCTTAACTATCTCTCACTTTCCATGTACATTCTCTCCTGCATAAGAACAAGTTCTTGCTTATCCAGTGAATTCAGAGCTATATGTATTCTCCCCTTAATTCTCTCATACTCAGGCTTTCCAATTTTTTTCAAGCCTTCTCTCAACATAGTCAATACCAGGATTTTCTCTCACACCTTTTTGTGTCATGTTTATGCCATCCTTTCCTGTTCTTCAAATGGCTCCTGCAATTGACTTTCATACAGTCAAAACTTAGTGCAAAATCTCCTTGGGTACTGTCTTTTCCAACGGGTAAACCCCCTTCATAGTCACTCTCCACAAGCCTTCAATTTATGCAAAATGTTTTTTCTTTGTTTCAGTGGATTTAGGTTTGCATCTGTGTCCTTCTTCCACATTTTTTTCCACCATGCCAACAGTTATGCTATCCACAAGCATTACCATTTGTCTAGATGGTAGGTGTCGCAAGGGCAGGAATTGTGATTGACGGTTTATCTTCCAACATATGAAATAGATTCCTATATACACAGAAAGCCACTTGTGGTAAAACATCTCTGGGAGGCAAGCAGGGAGTACACAGGTATTTTCAGTGCAGACATGGATCAGACAAGAGAGGCCAATTAGCGCTCAACAGCCTAAATCCTAAAACCTCACACTTTTTGCTGCCATCACTTTGCAGACAAAACATAGTCCTACTAGCAGAGGATTGGGGAGGGAAGGGGGAGGAAAATTACCCTGTGCTGGTGTCCTCCCCCTAAGTATAATTCAAATGCAATGACGTAACAATCTCAATGAGTGGTTAAGGCAGGAGAAGGAATTTCTCTACCCTGACTAGGCAGTTATGTTCTCTTGAGCAAGTTAGTCTTTTAACTTCCTCTTCTGTACAGTGGGATGATAATAATAGTATCTATTTGACAAGATTTATTGTGAAGCTTAAATGACATGTAAATCAATTAGTACAGGGCCTGGTATACATTAACAAGTGTTAATGCTGCTGCTGATGATGATGATTTTAAGACAACTTGCTTTGAAGAAGGACTGTCTCAGTCTTATACTGAGAATTACCAACAAGTCTATCATTTCAACCAGACTACTATTCTACCATGCAAAATGAGCACATATTAATCCTGAACTAACTTTTGGAGTGCGTATATAGGATAAGTTATCTCTTGGGGTTGCCTCAGAGGGATTGTAGTCAAGAGGCATTGTTAAATGTGTATCTGATGGGATGGTCGAAAAGAATGGCTTCACTAGCTCCCAGATACCCTGGCTGCTGGCTGTGGTACGTAGTCTCGTCTTTCTAGTCTCTGAGTAAGATTCAGAGACTCCATTCTGGACAATTGACAAACTAACCCAGGCATGTAAGGTTAGGCTTCCTTAAGCACATACCAGATTTCTTTCTGGAAAGAACTTAGTGTATGTAATTCAAGCCCTTTTGCCATTTCAGGTAAGGTTGGGATTCCAATGAAGCTTAACATAGCTGCTTAATCAAGCATGGTCTTGGTCCCTTAGAACTTTCCTCTTAGAGGGAAAGTGTTCTCTGTCACCTTGGTTTTCTCTTTATAGCTTATACTCTCTCCACTCTTCATTATTATTTTGTATACAATAGGGGATTTTTTTAATTATATACATAGGCAATACCAAAAAGCCAAAACTTAAAATCCATAAGGTAACTTCCTAACACAAACACTACCACTAATTTACTGTGTCCTTCCTGCTGCTTTATTTTGCTATGCACTGTATTGTATGTTGCTGTCATGCTAAAACAGTGTGATGTAATAGGAGGTAAACGGTCTGTGGGGTCAGATAACCTGTGTTTAGGTCTTGATGTTTCACTCATGAGCTATATCAATTTTGGTCTACTTTCTTAATCTCTCTTGGCTTCTATTTCCTCATCCACATCATGAAAGTGAATAATGTCTACTTCATAGGACTGTTGTAAAGTTTATGGGTAATAACATATATAAAGATGCTCAGCACATAAAAGGAAATTTTCCTATGTTAAAAAGAAAACTGCAGGCCCTGTATGGTGTCATTTAGGTTCAGGCCCCATGTCGGTAAGCTAATACTTAATACATAACCTAACTGCTGTTTCAGCCTCCCAGAATGTAATCTTTAACTGGTTACCATGGAATTTCCTGTTTAGCACTAGGAATTTTACTGATAGACCCCTTCCATTCCCCTTAGGTGTACAACCTTGTTTAATGCAATGGATTCTTTACGAATAATTTCTTTTTTTTTACTCCTTTTCTACTTTAAAATTTTTCCCTTTTCCATAGCCCTTTGGAACTCCTCTCTACTTGCTAGATGGAAAGCTGCCCAATACATGAATTAATTTAAAAAGCCAATTACATCTTTAAATTTTATTTGGTTGGATTTTTCTTATTCTACTCTCCAGCATGCATCTTTTATCATGTATCTAGTAATTTTTATACAAGGACCTATCGAGTGCTATGAATTTTTGTTGTTGTTGATTTGCTTTATTCTTTCACATACCACCATGTTTGAACTCTTGTCACCTTACAATATCTGTCTTAATATCTGGCAAAACTGGTCCCTTCTCATTCTTCTTCCCTTCCCCATCAATGTATCATTGTTTGTTTATTCTTGTAAATTGATAATTAAATAAAGTTATTCAATAAACTAAATAAATAATTTAGGTTAATCGTTAACCCTAGTAATCTTTTTAAAATTCTTTTTTTTAGTGTTCCAAGATTCACTGTTTATGTACCACATCCAGTGCTCCATGAATTACATGCCCTCCTTAATGCCAACTACCAGGCCCTCCCAACCCCCTCACCCATCCTTCCAAAACCCTCAGTTTGTTTCTCAGAGTCCATAATCATTAATAAATATAAAATTCTTTATTAAGGAAGGGGCAGAGGGAGAGGGAGAGAATCTTAGCTCCACACCCAGCACAGAGCTCTACTCAGGGATCTATCTCAGGACCCCTGATCATGACCTGAGCCAAGGTCAAGAGTCAGATGCTTAACTGACTGAGCCACCTGGGTGCCCCTCTTTTTGTTATTCTTTTAATTTGTGTGAAATTGCAGTCAAATGCCAAACATTTGGCATCAGATAAGAATCTTTTTCAATATTCTGCACATTTAAACTGAGGCTTAACTCTGTCTATCTGGCTAAAATCATGGCCCAGTCTGGAGTGGCTGAGTGGGAATATGAGGCAGTAGCAGAACATACTCACAAACCAAGCATAGAATCCCTATGCTACTACTTACTAATCATTTTATTTTGGACAGTTTTCTCATCTGTAAAATCAGAATAATAATTCCTAGCTCAAGAGTTGCCATGAGCATTAAATGAGATAATTCAGGTAAATATCATGGCACCTACCAAGTGTGCAATAAAAAAAGAGCTGATTGGGGTGCCTGGGTGGCTCAGTTGGTTAAAGCCTCTGCCTTCAGCTCAGGTCATGATCCCAGGGTCCTGGCATGGAGCCCTGCACTGAGCTCTCTGCTCAGCAGGGAGCCTGCTTCCTCCTCTCTCTCTCTCTACCTGCCTCTCTGCCTACTTGTGATCTCTGTCAAATAAGTAAAATCTTTAAAAAAGAGAGAGAGAGAGATGATACTCAATGTGCTTTTGTATTTAACTCTGACAGATTAAGTAACTAAACCATAGTCATGAACCAAGTTAAGGACAGATCTAGAAACTAAACATAGATTTGTCTGACTCTAAAACCCAGGTTCTTCTTATTACATATCATATTGTTTCAATCTAGCATGCAAACAATCCATTGCATTGCAAAAGAAAACTGCTTAGTAGGGGCTCAATAAAAAGATAGCTAGTTATAACCAATGTGATTCTATTATTTTTAAAACTGCAATATATTCCCTGATCCTCTAAACCTACACTATTTTTCAAGCCTTGTCATAGTGTAGACTTCAGGGCTGGAAGACAGTCTTACATCATTTATGAAGGCTCCTCCAACTAATTCACTGAAATGGAAGCAGAATAGAGTGCTAGGCAATAGTTGCGCTGCACTGACAAAGTCTAAATCTAAGTGCTTTCACTCACCACCTGTTCGACCTTGGGGGAGTTCCCTGACTACTCTGTGCCTCAATTTCCTTATCTTTTAAAGTGGAGTAAAACTGGTACCACACTCAATAGTGTTGAGAGAATTAAAGAAGTTAATACTGACAATACCTGGCACATATTCAGTACTCAATAAACACTAAGTATTATTATTATTACTATTAGTGATTATTTCTCTCTTCTGACTTTCCATAGCACCTTTTATACTGGTACTAGTTTACATGTAATTTCTTACATAGCTATGAAGTGCTTTCTGCTAATCTGTTGGGTGTGTATTGTGTCTTTTCAACTAGATTGAAAACTCCTAGAGGCAGAAACCCTTTCTTGGGCTTTGAATCTCTCATAACATCTGGCACAGTGCTGGGCATAGCATATTTGCTGAAGAAATTCTTGTGGATTGAAATTGTACATGAACCTCAGGACAAAGGACAGTCAGAAAGATTCTTTGGTGTATTTTAAAATAACTTAGTGTCCTCACCATCTCCCATTGCTCTACAGAGAGCCACATTAAAGCTTTCAGCCCTGACAACTAATGACCAAATCCCCAGGAGCTCTGTGGCTTGCTTCATGGTCTGTGCCTCATGATTCTCCAGGACAGAGGGCACAGAAGCAGAGAGAATGTAATTGAGAATTCAATCTTCTGCACACAAAACCTGCAGGGCTAGACTCCAATGGCCCTTTGCAGGATGTACTTCATACTGGTTTCCTGCAACGTAATTTCAGGAAAGGTCTAAAAAATGATAGAAACACCTCAGGATTTAGGTATATAGGGTAGGGAGGAATGGGTTGGTAGGGAGTGGGTAATAGGGAATGATCTATTTTAGGAAAATAACATGCAGGGTTTTTTTGTTTTTTGTTTTTGTTTTTTTATTAAGCTTGAGTGGAGGTTTGCAAAATGGAGGAGGCTGCCAACCCACACAGTGTCACCAATCCCAGCAAGCAGAAATTGTGCCATCATCTAAATTCAGTCTCAGGCTCTGGAACTAGACAGCCTACATGTGAATCCTGGCTCTGCCACTTGATAACTATGTGGCCTTTTTCTTTGGAAAGAAGAAGCAAAGAATCAGATGTTGAAGTTAGGAACATAGAGGACTTTTTCTCAGAGCCCCTAATGCTTTGGCCCATGGTTATCGGAGATGTAGTAATGTCACCTGCTGTTCTCACTGTAAGGTGCTGCTACTAGGGAGCCAAGATCTTGAGAAAGCCAAAACAACTGTATTTCCTCTTACCTTTGTAATGTTGCCTAATTAAGAAGATTACCTATAGCAATCAGTGTAACAGAATCCCTGAAGTTTTACCCAAAGGTAATTTTATCCCTTATTTTATCCCATGGTCTATACAACTCAGATCAAGCCTCCCTTCTTCTCCAGAATCATCCATTTTCACTGTTCTCCAGAGTCTTCTGCTTTCTCATTTACCTATTAATGTTGCACTATAAAGACATCACAGTGCTTTTCAAAAATTTTGCAGGGAGGACAAAGGATGGATAGATTACACACACACACACATGCACACATGCACACACATGCACACACACACACACAACCTTAGAGTGGACTCTTTTTCTGAGTTATTTAAACTGATCATCCCAACAGTCCAAAGAAGCAGACTCATTACTTATCCATCTCACTCTGTAGTCATAAGACATATTCTAATATTTGAGATAGGGATTAAAAGGGAGTTGTTTTAAAACATTGAATTTTCATAAAAGTAATTCCTTTGGCTCTAATGCCAATAAAAACCCTCTGTGGCTTCCTCATTATCTGTTCCCATGGTTTTCAGAGTCACCCATCCAGGGAGTTATTAGTCTAGAACATGTGCTCACATGTTGGTTTCTCCATTAATTGAGACAGATTTAAATGGTACATCCAGAAATAGACTTCAAACCTTATTTCTGTTAGACTCTTTCAGATCATGGCACTTCTGCCAGGTCCATGGGCTGCTTGGTCTAAAGCTGAGAGCTAAAAGAATTTGAAATTATGGGCCCTGACCACCAACCTAGACCATACCCCCAAGGAAGTCATGGCATCTGACCTGGTCTCCCCCCACCACCACCAAGTTAAAGAGAGTTCATGGAATTCTTTCCTTTATGGCAATAATTCATTTTATATTTGTATGACACTTCAAACTTTACTAAGTGTTCCCAAATGCACTATTTCATTTTAGACCTTCAAATTCCATGAGGTCGGCAAAGATAATATTGTTAACCCTATTTTATGGATAAGGAAAATAAAACCAAGAGAGACAAAGCATGTTTCTCATGTTCACATAGCTCATAAAAGACAGTGCTGAAAGTCATATTCAGGATTTCAGATTCTAAGTCTAAGGCTCTATCTACCTCTTTATCAATGAGATTCCTCTCAGAGCTTCCGCTCTTCAGAGGCCTAACCTCATTGGTTGGATGCCAAACCTTAATCACCACTCACACAATTTCTGGCTTGGCAATTCTCAAGAGGATAGAGCATAGATATTTGAGCCATATTTTAAAAATCTTAGAGAAGAACATAGGTAGTAACCTCTTCAACATCAGCCACAGCAACTTATTTCAAGACACGTCTCCAGAGACAAAGGAAACAAAAGCAAAAATGAACTTTTGGGACTTCATCAAGATCAAAAGCTTCTGCACAGCAAAGGAAACAGTCGACAAAACAAAGAGACAACCCACAGAATGGGAGAAGATATTCGCAAATGACACTACAGACAAAGGGATGATATCCAAGATCTATAAAGAACTCCTTAAATTCAACACCCACAAAAGAGATAATCATGTCAAAAAATGGGCAGAAGACATGAACAGACACTTCTCCAAAGAAGACATACAAATGGCTAATAGACGCATGAAAAAATGTTCATCATCATTAGCCCTCAGGGAGATTCAAGTCAAAACCACATTGAGATACCAGCTTACACCAGTTAGAATGGCCAAAATTAAGACAGTAAACAACTAGTGTTGGCGAGGATGTGGAGAAATGGGAACCCTCTTACACTGTTGGTGGGAATGCAAGTTGGTGCAGCCATTTTGGAAAACAGTGTGGAGATTCCTTAATAAATTAAAAATAGAGCTACTCTAGGACCCTCCAATTGCACTAGTGGGTATTTACCCCAAAGATACAGATGTAGTGATAAGAAGGGCCATCTGTATCTCCAATGTTCATAGCGGCAATGACCACAGTCACCAAACTGTGGAAAGAACCAAGATGCCCTTCAACGAATGAATGAATAAAGAAGATATGGTCCATATATACAGTGAAGTATTATGCCTCCATCGGAAAGGTTGAATACCCAACTTTCGTATCAACATGGACAGGACTGGAAGAGATTATGCTGAGTGAAATAAGTCAAGCAGAGAGAGTCAATTATCATATGGTTTCACGTAATTGTGGAGCATAAGGAATAACATGGAAGATATTGGGAGATGGAAAGGAAAAGTGAGTGGGGGGAAACTGGAGGGGGAGACAAACCATGAGAGATTGTGGATACTGAGAAACAAACTGAGGATTTTGGAGGGGATGGGGAGTCGGGGGTTGGGTGAGCCTGGTGGTGGTTATTATGGAGGGCACATATAGCATGGAGCACTGGGTGTGCTGTATTAATAATGAATGCTGGACCACTGAAAAGAAATAAAATAAAATAAAATAAAATTGATTTGGTGGTAGCTCCTTTACTGTTTCATTCTGCACCACCTGACCCCCAACATCATCTCAGCTTTATAGGACTAGTATTCGTACCATTTCATGAGAATATTTTGTCTTATATAATGGATCACCAAAGGGTCACCACTCTGGAGGACTCTCAAGTGAACAAAATGTCTCTGTTATAGATGTCAGACAGCCTCTTTTCCCAGTCCTCCAAGTAATTACTCAATGAACTTACACATAAAGTGTCCTTGGAGGGGAGGGGCAGAAACAGAGGATAAGCACGACATCAACCACATGGACTCCCCTTTACCAGGCTGATTTGGCTACTGTCTCTGCTGGGTGCCCACATGCCAACACCAGAGGCGCATACTAAGCTGCTAATAGGGCCTCATTCTCTATAGTGACCAGGTAGTAGATTGATTATTTTGGATGCCCTCCACTGTGGAAGAGGAACCCATTTGTCCTCACTGGGAATTACATTTACTCTGATATAGGTTTGCTTTTCCAGCTTGCATTGTTTCTGCAAGCACCACCATCCATAAATTTAATGAATATCTCTTCCACTGCCTTGTATCCCTCACAAGAAGCTTATTTTAGAAAGAAAGAAAGTGATGGATTAATACTCACTAAACCCACTGATCTTACCATAGACATCATGGAGTTATCCAGTTATCTAGCAGTTATCCTGGCAGAGCAGTGCAATCATCTACTAAAAACTCAACCATGGAATCTCCAGGAACCAAGATCAGGAAATTGGAGGTGCTATCCTGTAGGACATGGCACATGCTCTGAACTAGTGGCCAATATACAGTGCTGTTTCTGTTATAACCAGTATTCCAGTAACCAAGGGGTAGAAGTTGAAGTGCCCTTTCTTAATATTATATGTAATAGCCCACTCAAAAATGGTATGGTTCTACTCATTTAGAAATTTCAGTATTCAAGGGAGATATACTTTTTCTGGACAGACATACAACAATTTATCTGCAACCTAGAGGATAATAGAGTTACCTGGCTATTTTGGGTTGTTCATGCCACCAGAACAACAGCCAAAATAGGAATTTCAAAGCTGGATGATGTGACAGGGTTGCCACTGTAGAGTGAATAGGGGAAGACTGTATCTGGGACCCAGAGGATCCTTCAAGGCACCTCCTTCTGCTGCCTTTCCAGTGGTTAATATTAAAAGGGAAGATTCAGATAATCACAGATAAGCAGGGACACCAAGGACCATGACACTTCAGGAGTGAAAGGTTAGGTTATGTCTGAAGTAAAGAAATATGAATATAAGGAAGATCCAAAAGAAATATTGACTGAGTAGTAGGGGAAAAATTGTAGAACAGACTATAATAGCTATGCATAATTTCTTCCTTGCTATGACATATTCCATTTCCCCTTTCATTCTACTATTTTATATATAGGTAACTTTATATGTAGTTTCTAGTTCAATATGGAATTGTGGTGGAACCAGAGGATAAATGCACATCATCCAAAGATCCTGGACTGAGAGCTAGATATAGTAACTTATCAGAATTTGAGATGCCACCATTTTGCATGTTTTCATTTATATCAGGAAAAGTTGCTTTATATTATATGGAGGTATTTCTTGTTGTGAAGCTTAAGTATGGAAAAAGGATATATGTTGATAATGGACAGCTAAAGATATGGACATTAGACTTTGTCTTAGAATTAGTTCCCCAGAATGGATTCTTGTGTAAGTGTTTTATTAGGAGAATGTTCTCAGGGGAAATCTGTATGGAAAACAAGATAGGGAAGGGGGAGAAGCTAAACAAAGATGTGTTTTCAGATGAAATCTGCCTTAACCTGATTCTATAGGTAACTCTTAACATATACAAATGGCTCTAAAGAGTCTTTTATATTTTGAGGCAGAAGGATGGAGATTTGGGACTGCTGCCCCAATCAGTCATTGGCTGTGGTCAGCCTCGGAAGGAAGATTTAACCCTCAGATGAGGTGGCTTCAGTTGCTCAAAGGCAGTCTTACAGAGAAGGTTATAGATGTAAGCCTTTAGCAGCAGTATTCACAGCCACTGAGGGATGAATAGACCAGACCAGTAAAAGGGATCCCTGAGGATCTGGGATCAACAACTAGTCTGTTCTTTTTTTTTTTTTTTTAAAGATTTTATTTATTTATTTGACAGAGAGATAGAGAGCACAAGTAAGCAGAGCAGCAGGCAGAGGGAGAGAGAGAAGCAGGCTCTCTGCTGAGCAGGAAGCCCGATGTAGGGCTCGATCCCAGGACCCTGGAACCATGGCCCGAGCCGAAGGCAGCTGCTTAACCAACTGAGCCATGCAGGCGCCCCTAGTCTGTTCTTTTGAATATCATTCCTATGTTTTGAGAATTCCTCATTTTAGAAGTCCCAGACTCCTCAAAGAAACCAGATATTTGTTTTTGAAGCCTCTTTGCTGTTACAGATACGTGACCTATGCTCCTTCAATCACATGTACATACTCAGACCTGGAATCAGAATCTAATGATGCAGAAGAGCACATATTATATGGACTTCATTCTGGCCAAGAACAGGGGAAGTTCCATTTAATTTTTAGAGGAAGTAGTTGCAAAGGTTCTAGGGGCACTGTCTGGTGCCCACACTAAATGACATTGGCAGTTGTCAGTGCTGTCTAGCCAAAGACCATTAGGAAAACGTCTTGTGGGTGAACAAGTTGGATTTGTCACTCATTGCTATAAGGGAAAATGAAAACCATGGGCAGAATATTAGAGAGGACTTATTATAGGATTTGGACTTGTGTTAGGTGATTTGGTGGAGGGTTTAAGGAAATGGAGCTTCGTTATGGATTGGACATTGTCAGGAAGCAGTGGTAATGCTATGATAGGATATCTCAATAAATCTTATCTAGGAGAGGGGTAGCTAACCCAAAACTGAAGTTGTAATCGGTAAAGAAACAGTAGTCATTCATATTAGCCAGGGTAAGGGGATGTCTGGTCATTTTTTAATGATATAAGCAACATTTGCATTTATGACTTGACGTATCACATTACAGAGTAACCCTGTCTGATGTTGCTGTCTTGTGAAAATGTTTATGTTCAACAGGAGAACAGCTAAGGCCTAGCTCTGAGTGCCAGACTAACTCCTAACAACACCAAGTCTTAGGTGATAGCATCAGGTCAGCTCCTTCATGTCAGGGTCTGCTTTTCTCTTTCTCATAGCTCAAGCTATGGTCTTCATGTCTAGCAGTAGTGTCAGTGGTGTCTCTACTTTTGCCTTGCAATTTTGAGTATTATCTTTACTGCCTTGCCTTCAAGTTGGTTCTCTGGCTTTCTCAGCAATTGTATCAGCTTCTAACAAGCCTCAAATAGTTTATTTCTGCCTAAAACTAGACAGATTTGGGTTTTGATTCTTTACAACTAAAAATCTTATTGATACACATTGATTCCACCCTTATAACCCAGCCTCCAGGACTACATAGGTTGGCACTTCCTATTCTCATAAAAGAAACAGGATTGGCTGAGAAATTCCCAAATATTTTGGAAGTGTGAATTGTCTTCATAGTTCCTTTGGTGTTGATGTATTGTCATATTTGACAGAGCCAGATATTGAAGGATACTGGATTTCTGTAGGGAAGAATCAGACTCACCCTTTTTTCTATTAGCTACAGACCCCTGTGCTAACCCCTACCACCAGCAAGGTAAGAACAGATGTAAAAATGGCTAGGAAATGAGACCCTGCATAACTAAGTGCAAGACTATAGACATAGATAACGAGCGAAGGAGATTTTATTATGGGAAGTTGTTGGAAAGGCTTTATGAATGGTGGAACAGAAGGGAGATTAAGGGACAAGTAGGTTTTGAACCAGAAGCAATGAAGGAGAACACCCAAATGGCAATACTTAACTCTGCCTTCTAGTTTTGACCTTTGGCTGCTAGTGACCCTAGACTCATTGTTTGTAGTGACCTCAGTGAGTTAATAGGACATGGTCTTGATCCACATTATAGACTTCTGCACTGGATCTTTCCTCCCTAGAACATAAACTTCATAAAAGCTGGAACTTTTTTCCTTTTCCTGTTTTGTTTCACTAGCTCCTTAAATAGTAGTTGATACATAGTAGACCCACATTAAATGTTGAAGGAATGGTTGACTGAATAAATGGCTGAATAAATAAATGAATCATTTCTAATGCTCTCTCCTCATAGACAGAAACCCAAAAAGGAAAACAAAACAAAAAAAAAAACAAAGCCAAGAAAAATAAAAACAAAAAACAAACCTGCTAGCTAGATTTACCAATTTATTTTCCTGTTGCTCTGTCTCTTCCAAAAACATTCTACTGCTCCCCGACTCTTCATGAATAGCTTCATTTCTTAGGGTCTCAGCTGGCTACTGACACGTTCTTCTGTAGCTTCAGTTGAACTCTTATTGTGCAACCAGCCCACACAGCTCTGTATTCTAGGCCAATTACACTCAGCTGGATTGAGGTATTAATTAGGACACAGACAGGAAATATTCTACCCAGAATTCTGCATCTACAGGGGCAGGTTTCCTCTGAGTCAGGGACTGTTTTCAGGGACCAAAGAGGAGATACATATAGGTCAGTTTAATAGAATAAGGCTTGATTCTAAATTGATAATCCTACCTCCAGTTTTTTGATGGGGACAAACCTGTTTGCTTGCAAGAACTGTCAAGCATAATTTACTCTAACAATTATTTTTATTACAAATATGCCCCTATTTGGACAATCCAAATATTGCCCCTATTTGGACAATACAAATATTGCATTCATCATATTTATACTAAATATTATTTGTTGTTTATCTGAAATTCAAATTTAATGAGGCAGCCTCTATTTACCTGGTAGAGTACAACTAATTCCAGTGAACTCTAAAATTAGAGGACCACTCATTTAGAAGAATGTGGGTTCTAGAGAAGCTGTTTTTTTAAGAGCTTATGTCAGGGACTGCAGAAGAACCTTGTTATTCAAACAGGAGTATGGAGTGGAGAACTACTCAAAGAGAAATAAAAGTGCCTCGTTCACTAGTACTGGGGCAGAATCAGGGTAAATCATCAGGCAGAGTCATGTTGACTTCATTCACCTTGGTCTCAAGGTCTGGGTTTTTCCTAGAGCAATGATTCTCAATGGGTTGGAAGTCAGGGGTGAGTGACTTTTTCAAAAAGCATCTCAAGTATTTCCAATACCACTTTCTGTCCCTATAGGGAAGGAAAGATATTTTCACTCTATTCTTTCAGGTTCTGTACCTGGAGACTGCAAATTGTGGAGAAATGACAGACAACAAGAAGGAAAAGGGTTGGGTTTATAGGTTTGGTGAATTGTAGGAAAATAAATACGTGGAAGAAACTGGTAATGTCTTTTGTGCAGACCCATCTTCTGCCAACTTCCTATCTTTAGTTGTAAGTGTTGTTCTCATAGTATGGAATAGGGGATGAGAAACATTTTCACAATGGGAAATTTATATCTTTCTTTTAGGCAGATGGGGAGAGCAAAGAGCTCTTCTTTTGTTTGCTGTTTCTTAATTACCTTTGGCTCAAGATAATCTTTACGTCAAAGTGGCATATTTTGGGATGGCCTATTCTGATCCCCTTTACCTTCATATTGAGGACTACTATCACAGAGCTTCAACCTGCAAGTAGAACAGAAGGATAGGTCATTATGAAATGTGTCTATTGTCTCTAAACTGACTCAGCAGATAGTACATTTCTTCACTATAACCCATACAGCCCTTTTCCTTCCTGGTCCCACAGGTTCTTCTCTCAGTTTTTACAAATAATAAGCAACTCTATAACCTCTGCACCTCTGTGGCCATTTCTTTCATCATGGCTATTCCTAAGGTCTTAGTAGGCACTAGTGTTCAGTAATGCTTACTACTTAGAGACTTGGCTCAGTTTTCTTGATACAATATATTCTGAAAGTTTCCCTATTGCCATCAAGTCGTGTGGGCTGTGTTTACAGGTCTTCTGTTCCAAAGCCATACACCATCCACTGTCCCAGGCTGTTATCAGGCCAGTACAGCCAGACTCTATCTTCTGCCTGCTGTCTTCTCACGTTTTCATTATAAACCAAAAGTCAGCATTGAAGAGCCTACTTTCAGATGGATTAAGAAACTGTTTTGATGAGACTAATTCTCCTCAGTTCTGCAAGTATGAAAGGAATGTCTTTTCATGGGAGTGCCTTACTAAACACTAGTGCCAGTGACTCAATTTATTTGCTATTTCTTTCCACCAATCCCAAGTGCTATGTCAAAGGGTTGCTGCCTGGCCAAGAACAGCTTTGTCTTAGCTTCCTCCTCCTCCCCCAGCACCACCAGAAGCCGTTCCATTGAAGGATAATAGATCAGAGTGCATAGCTTCAGCTCATTATAAAATGACTTTTCAGCCATTCCAGAGATCAACTGGCTGCTGGTAGAACAGAAAGGAGACCATGTAATAACCAACCAGGGATAACACACATGCACCCACACATATAGACATATACTTTCTTATAGCAAAATGTGGCATAATTGAGGTCTACCAACTGTGTAGGTGGAAACAAATACTCTATGCCCAACTGAGAAAGACAGAATTCACATTCCTCTTAATAATATGCTTTAGCATTCCCAATGGCACTGGCCATTTTGTTTTGATTGAGAGTTATTGGTGTCATCTTATCTGTTCCCATATTCCACTGAACTATGAACTCCTTGAGTGTAGGAGCATATGCTATTCATCTCTGTTATTTACTTGTAGCACATATCACAAGGCTTGGTTTAGAGGAAGCACTTTATAAATGCTTATAAGAATAAGAGTACTGGCAGAAAATACTGGCAGAAAGATGAGGAACAGAAGAGGAAGTGAAGGGCAACTTTTAAATCTATACCAAGTATCAGCAATTGAGCTAAAGCAGACAAAAGTGGTGGTAGACTAGAGGAAATGGCAACAAAAAAGCATATGGACAAGTAGGCTGCAGCTTTGGACAGCATATGACTTAAAAGTGGCCTGACCTTATCAGTAAGAATCACAAGAAAACTCAAGCTGCTAGTGTAACCCACTATTGAGAAGTTTGTGGGTTTTTTTTTTTAATGGGAAGACATTAATGAAGATAAAAACAATGAAAATGAAAACATTATTTAACACCTTGGTTGGTTCTAAATCTGCATTCACACTATTCTCTCCTCCTTCTTCCCTCTGCTGATGAAATCCTCTCCATATTCTAAGGTACATTTCCACAGATTTCCATGAGATTGTTGGAATTTGTGTCATATGTCTCATCCAATCCAAAGGAGAGCTATTTTGGGGGAACCACAGACTATCTGGTCTTTTATGGCAAACACCAAGTCTTATGTTTCTCTTCTAGATACTTTAAGAACCTAAAATAGTTCTGGGTCTAGTAAATATTAGTTGATTGTCTACTTTATGGTGGATATAAAATCAATCCTGCAGAATGCTAGAAATGCTTCCTTTCCTGTGGAAACAGACTTAATTTGGCTTAATTAAATGCAAAGCTAGGCCCATCTCATGCCGAATGGTCATGTTACCCTTTGGAGATTGTTTTTTCACTGGCTGGTAGAACAGTGATTCTGTTATGATTAAAGAATAGAAAGTGTATCTACCTCTAGTGCAGGAAATTGGAATAAATGACATAAAATTCCTCAGTGTGATGACTGATGGTTTATGTTTTCTCTTTAATCAAGAAAAAGGGATTAGAAGCTATGAAGGAAACTTTATATTCCATGTCCCTTAGTGGTTAAACAACAATAACAGGAATCTGGGTTATTTCAAAGAACATACATGCCATACAGGGATTAAAAAAAAAATAGTAAGGGAATAAGGACATTCTCAGAGAGCAGCTAATCAAAAGTGGGAATAAAGGCTCCTGTGAGGGAAATGGAGTCCAGAAAATAAAAGCTGTGGAGAGAAGAACAAAAAATTCTGCCAGATTTAAGAGTCAGAGACATCTGAGGATGGGATGAATTAAGTTGTCACATTATTGACCTAAAGAGGAAATTCCTGGTGAAAGAAGAGACGATAAGCAGAAATTACCCTAAGATTGGGATATTCTAAGAAGAGGACCCCAAATCCTGGAATTCTCAGCATACCCAATGTAGGACAGTTGTGGTAGGGAGCCTTCTGAGATTCCCCACAATCCTCATTTTGTAATGCATACAATTTTATTAAGTGCTGCAGTTATAAAACCTGTTTATCTTCATTACACCCATCATATCCCAGTCATATAAGCAGATACCCTCTCCTAAAGATTATTTTATGATATACTGTGGATCACTATTTGGAAAATGCTCTCAAAGATTGAGAAATATTAGTGAAGAAGCCTCTGAAAGTCATCCAGTGCAATGCCAAACCTGTATTTAGGGGTTATTTGGATTGTGTAGTAGTAACCATTTCTGTTATTCCCTAGGTTAAAAGGAAAAGCAGACATTTCATTATTGAAAGGGCCAGTATGCTTATAGTATGAACACTGAACACTGACATTCTGTAACCCTTTATTTTGACAGTAAATATACATAATGAGATTTGAAATACACAGTCTTACTGAATATATTTTTTGATGGAATTCATTTTTCTCAGAGTGTCTTAAGGAACTACAGTATGTCAGAATATAGTTTGTGAAATATTGGTCAATGAACTATATAAAATGTGCTTTATAAATTTATTATATTAAAACATAGATCTTCAGTCTTGAAAACCACAAAGGGAAAAGATTTCACCAAGTACACATAAAACTTTTCTAGGCTGTGGTTCGCTGGGAATGGTGAAAGAAATTTCCCACTGGAAATGTGTCAGAAACACATGTTTTATTTCCAATAACAAGGAAAAGCCTTCCTCCCCTCACTACTGATGAAATGGAGTGAAGTTTGAGAAAGTGAGCCAAACATTTAAACCCTCCATTGAGCTGGCACCTAACTACTTCAGCATGCTTTCCAAGCCCTATGTGCAGCCCCTAAGCAACTATAGTTTATGCTCCATTATTCAATCAAATAGCCCAGAAAACTTCATAGCACAGCTAAGGTTCTGGACTTGATGTGTTTTGAAAGACATAACCATGAAAAAGACACCAGTGTTAGGCCAAGTAATGTAGCCCTAAAACCCTAGAATTTTCCAGTTGATTTTGCCACACTGACAAGATAGGCACAGGTATATGCTGTCTTTGTAGACTTCTAAAGGGGCTCTTCAGAACCAGGACTCTTGACTCATCTGAGATTGCAAACAAACAAAATCATACAGTGTTTTCCAACACTTCTGGCTTTACTCTTGCTCTTATTCCCATCTTATTGAGAAGAGGGTTTCATTCCTAAGAGTAAGTGCCCCAATTACTTTTCCCCACCAGAAGAGATGTTCTGGCTTAAGAGTAAAATCTCCCAGAATATTAGAGCTGAAGACCTTGAAAAGCATCTAGCCTTGTTATTGCTCAATTTAATCCTAGGAAAAACCGTTTTTTTTTTTTAACTTAAGGATAAGAGTGTTGGCATTGCGGGGGTGGGGAGGAACGAACTTCTTCCTCTGAATTGTGTTCTGCACCAAAGGGACAAAGATTTCTCCAACTGTGAAAATAAAACATGATTCTTAAATGCCTGCTCATTAACCCAAAGTGGTAATTAAATGGCTGTGTCACAATCATAGAGGGTCTTATTTAAAAATACACATTTCTGGGGCGCCTGGGTGGCTCAGTGGGTTAAAGCCTCTGCCTTCGGCTCAGGTCATGATCCCAGGGTCCTGAGATGGAGCCCCAGGTCGGGCTCTCTGCTCTGCAGGGAGCCTGCTTCCTCCTCTCTCTCTCTGCCTGCCTCTCTGCCTACTTGTGGTCTCTGTCTGTCAAATAAATAAATAAAATCTTAAAAAAAATACACATTTCTGGCTCCCCTTCCAGATATATTGAATCAGAATTTCTAGAAGTGGAATGAAAAATCCAAATTCTTAAGAAGTTCCTCAAGAGATTATGGTGCATAGCCAGGGTTGAAAAACATTAGATTAGATGATTTACAAGATCTCTTCTAGACTTAACATTTATAGGTTTCCTATTTTTAAAAGATAGACATAGATCCTCCACCTAGGAACCCTGCCAGACTTGCAGACTTTTTCAACAAAGGTTCCTCATCTGAACCACTGAAAATGATTTTCATGACTATTTTTTCAGTCCTCCCAAAGATTATACGTAAATAATACCATTATAGATTCATAGGAGAGAAGTTAATGAATTACATACGATGGTGCCTTAGGGCATTAGGGCTTAGTTTTCTCGTGGTTGCTAAAGATTACTTGTAGAGAGACAGTTTGTGAGGAACAAAGCATCTGAAATATGATGTATTTACACTGTAGATAGTTCACCTACAAGATGGGTCCACCAGCTGCCAGACCTGAGTCTGAAGACTCCCCTTACTTCTGCTTCTCTCCCATCTACATCATAAACACATAGTGATCTATAGATAAATTACTGTTGAGATTTTGGGATTAACTTCTCACCGCAGTGCAACAGTCTATCCAGAGTAAAGCAGTAACATTAAGAAATCTGGATCTTATTCAAACATAAAACTACTGAAGGATTTTTAACAGGATGAGTAACGGGATCAACTACACATTTTTCAAATATCACTCTGACTGCGGGGTCAAGAATGAAATGGAGGAGGGCGAGACTCAATGTAGACAGATCAACTTGTTAGTGAAATAGTTATTGAGTTAATGTGTTTGGAGTTGCAAAGATAAATTATATAATTATAGCTCATGTTAAGTACTATGAAGAAAAGAGCAAGGGTGATGTGAAAGAGAAAAAGGAAGGGCTAACTATTTTATATGGAAGAGTGATGATAGAAATATCATGTCAGCCACATACTTTTTTAAAAAAAATTCTGGCTGCTGTGGGCAAAATGAAAAGGCTGAAGTGGGACAAGACTGACCACTGAGTCCATCAAGATTAGGAAATCCAGGCATCCAGAACAGAAGAGGGTGAGTCAAATACCAGGAACACCCTGACCTCCATATTTTGCAGAGTTGAGTCAAAGCCTTGAGCCACAGGGAAGCCCTTAATCAGTGGAAATGGTCTCCAGGGCCCTGTGTAAACATACCCAGGGGAAAACGGGAGCAGCTTGTAAACTTGACCTGACCTGAGAGTACAGAGCTGTCAAAATTCATGGAGCTTAAAATTTAAGGGCTGTTCATTTTATTGTGTATACATGATACCTCAGTAAGGTAAAACAACTATTCAAATGATTTGCCTTAACCAATAGTACTTTTTTGGTGAAGGACAGGATGTGAGCATAACCATGTTCTCCTGAAATTCTAATGAAAATTTTTGACTTGGATAAGGCCCAATATTGCTAAAGAGGAACTATTCAGAGGAGAGAATGACAATGCATGAAGTGATTGTATAATATCTGATTGTTTACGTGTTCACTAGAGGTTTTGTTACTAAAATCTGTGTAACTAAGTCTTTGCATGATTGAAATGTTTTTTCCCCAGATATCCAGATGGTTCCCAAATTCCACCCACCCCTCTTATACCATAATCCACCATAATGGTTCTCTCTTCCCATTCTCTCACTTTTGAGACTTCTTTTCCAGAAGAAAACAATTTTCATGACAGAGAAAAGATTTTTTTTAATTAATTTTTTATTTTTTATAAACATATATTTTTATCCCCAGGGGTACAGGTCTGTGAATCACCAGGTTTACACACTCACAGCACTCACCAAAGCACATACCCTCCCCAATGTCCATAATCCCACCCCCTTCTCCCAAACCCCCTCCCCCCAGCAACCCTCAGTTTGTTTTGTGAGATTAAGAGAAAAGATTTTTAATCAGAAATCTTCTCAGAGTTGTCCCTTGGGTTCAACCAGTCTCCCCAAATTATTCACACATACTGGGAATCAGGGTCAGTTGTGGAAGATCTATTGGGTAGGACTGAAATATTGAGGTGTAGTCTGAGCCATGAATTGCCAATGAACAGAGATTGCTGGATTCTAATTTGTTCACAGAATCACTGACTCCCACTAGCTACTACCCTATCTCTTCCTCCTGAGTGAAAGAACATTTTGCAAAGGATACTGACTATAGAGAATTTCTTAATGTCTTCCACTGCTTCTCCCTTTCCTTCTCCTCAATACTCATATATTGCTATTTCCTCAGGTTTTCTTTTCATGCTACATAGTCTTCTTGGGTGATCTCATCTACTCCAACAGCTTTAACTGTGACAAGTAGGGTAGAGATTCCTAAATCTTTATCACAAGTTCAGATGTTTTTCTTCAATACTGGATTCAAATATCTAAAAGTTTATTGGTCAATTGCACCTAGATACTTACAAAAACATCAAACTCAACATCTCAGTAATCGAACTCAATATTTTTTCCTAACTCTTGCCCTAAATCGGGTTTTTTTTTCCTTTCAAATTTTCTCTATATATTAATGACAGGTTCCATTTACCTAAACTAGAATCCTAGGATTCACTCAACCTCAATTTTTATTTTTCCTTCTCACCATTTCCTACCACCACTCTAATCACTTGCTGTATCTCATCAACTCTGTGTTCTAAATATCTTGTTTATCTTTTCCTTTTACTCATTCTTGCTATTACTGCCTCAGTTTAGACCATTAACATCTTTCATCTGTTGCAATGATATCAGGAAGAGGTATTCCTTCAGTCCATTGTCCACAATACTGCCTCAATGATCTATCTAAATATTTATTCATTTGTTTTTCTCTCTCAATATATTATGAGTTCTTTAAGGGCATAGGGAGTATTGTATTTGACTTTATATCAACAGTAACTTGCACAGTGTTTGGCACAGAATATGCTAGATGGATAGATGACTGCATGAATGAATGAATTACAGAGGAGTCCAACATCATTCCTGAAAAATGTTAGAGATGAAAAGGCACATAAAACAGAACTGGACTGTTTTCTTTCCTCACAAAGCCAATTTACTACCATACGTGATCAGTTAATTTTCCAGGGTCTCTTGTCTTTGTGTCTTTTCCTCACTCTTTTTGTCACTGTACATTGAACTTTTGATCTATTTCGTTGCAATATGTTTAAGTGACCACTTCCCCCAAGTGCATCTGCAAGTTTTGCAAGGACAGGGATTGGTAGTATGTCTTACTTATCTCTCTGTTCCTAGCATTTAGATCAGTGCTTGGCTTAAAATAGGTAATCAATGAATGTGCAATGAATGAACGAGATAATGTAGTCAAGCTGCCACCTTCCTGTAGCCGGCTGTGGTTATATTCCTACCATAGCAGATACACTGCAAATCTTAGAAGAGCTCTATCTCCAGAGCTTTGGATAAAGCCTTGTCCACCTGACTTCATCTGGGTCTTTAGTACCCATCAACCTATGATTACATGCATGGCTGGTGGAATCCCTTAGAGTGGAGCTTAGTATAGAGGCCCATGTATACTGGCAATCCTTCTGAAATATTACAGTGTATTTGAACAGCTGGCTGGATGCATGGTAAATGTGGATATAAGGCTAGCAGTAACTCCAGAATGACCTGTTGAGAGAATTCTCTGTCAAGGATATATCACAAACAGGAACCTTCTAAGTTAAATCAAATGGAGTGCCACTTTTCTTTATTACTGAAAATGAACCCTTTCCTAATTTCTGTTTGTGATTTTTAAAAAGATTTTTTTAAATTCCAGTTAGTTAATATACAGTGTAATAATAATTTCAGGGGTACAATATAGTGATTCAATGATTCCATACATCACTTAGTGCTCATCACTACAATTGCTGGAATGTCACATTTTATTTAGCTACACTACCCACTTGACATTGCCAGATTTCTCACAATAGGTAAATATTTCCCTCTGCTGATACAAATCTCCTCTATCTTTTCAGATGGATACCCCAGAGTAGGCACTGAGTGAACATTTGATGATTGGAGGAGATGTTCAGAAGGAACCTCCACCCCACTTCATCATTTGCTGTATACTTTCTCCTCAGGAACATGTAGGTGGCAGAAGGGACTAGAGAATGGAACTCTTCCTATGAACTCCCTCTTGCCACCTTTATTTCTCCCTTCCCCACAAACCCACAAATCACAAATACCACATTTTCAGATTCCTGTTTTGGGAGCACAGCCAACAGATTGCAATTCAAGAGAAGGTCAGTGTAAGTTGTAGGGATTCTTGTATTGTATATATTTTTCTTTTTTTAACATTTTTATTTAAATTCCAATTAGTTAACATATAGTGTAATATTAGTTTCAGGTATTCAATTTAGTGATTCAGCACTTGCATATAACAACTGGTGCTCATCACAAGTGTACTCCTTAATCCCCATCACCTACTTAACTCATCCTTCCACCACACCCCCCCCCCCGCCTCTGGTAACTATAAATTTGTTTTCTATCATTAAGAATCTGTGTTTCTTGATTTGCATCTCTCTCTCTCATCCCTTTGCTCACTTGTTTTCTTTCTTAAATTCCACATATGAATGAAATCATATGGTATTTGTCTTTCTCTGACTGACTTATTTCACTTAGTATAATACTAGCTCCACCAACATCATTGCAAATGACAAGATTTCATTTTTTGATTGATGAGTATTATTGCGTTGTATATATACCACAACTTCTTTATCCACTCACCAGTCAATGGACATTTGGGTTCTTCCCATAAATTGGCTATTGCAGATAATGCTGGACTCCTGAATATTAAGAGGATAGCTTTTTTTTATTAACATGTAATATATTATTTGCTTCAGGGATACAGGTCTCTGAGTCATCAGTCTTACACAATTCACAGCACTCACCATAGCACATGCCCTCTCCAATGTCCATAACCCAGCCACCCTATTCCTCCCTCCCCATCCCCCAGCCTTCAGTTTGTTTCCTGAGATTAAGAGTATTTTATGGTTTGTCTCCCTCTCTGGTCCCATCTTTTTTCATATTTTCTCTCCCTACCACACAAGAACCTCCACCCTGCCTCTCAAATTCCTCATATCAGAGAGATTGTGTAGTAATTGTAATTCTCTGATTGACTTATTTCACCTAGCATAATACTTTCTAGTTCCAACCACATCCTTGCAAAAAGCAAGATTTCAGTTTTTTCTTTTTGATGGCTGCATAGTATTCCATCATAGATATATGCCACATCTTCTCTATCCATTCATCTGTTGATGGACATATAGGTTCTTTCCATAGTCTGGCCACTGTGGACATTACTGCTATAAGCATTTGGCTACATGTGCCCTTTCAGATCATTACATTTGTATCTTTAGGATAAATTCCCAGCAATCTGATCAAGAAATGGACAGAAGACCTGAACAGACATTTCTGTAAGGAAGACATCCAAATGGCCAACAGAGACATGAAAAAGTGCTCAACATCACTTGGCATCAGGGAAATACAAATAAAAACCACAATGAGATACCACCTCACACCAGTCAGAATGGCTAAAATTAACAAGTCAGGAAATGACAGGAGTCAGTGAGGATGTGGAGAAAGGGGAACCCTCCTACACTGTTAGTGGGAATGCAAGATGGGCAGCCACTCTGGAAAACACTATGGAAGTTCCTCAAAAAGTTGAAAATAGAGCTACCCTACAAAGAATGAAACTGGACCTTTTCCTTAAACCACACATGAAAGTAGGCGCTAAATGAATGAAAGAACTCAATGTGAGAAAGGAAGCCACCAAAATCCTTGAGGAGAACACATGTTGCAACCTCTTTGACCTCAGCCACAGCAAATTCTTCCTAGAAACAATGCCAAAGGCAAGGGAAGCAAGGGCAAAAAGTAACTATTGGGACTTCATCATCAAAATCTTCTGCACAGCAAAGGAAAGAGTCAACAAAACCAAGACAACTGACAGAATGGGAGAAGATATTTGCATATGACATATCAGATAAAGAGCTAGTATTCAAAATCTATAAAGAACTTATCAAACTCAACACTCAAAAACCAATAACTTCTTTTTAGAACTACCAATGTAGGGGCACCTGGGTGACTCAGTTAAATGTCTGCTTTCAGCTCAGGTCATGATCTCAGGGTCCTGGGATAGACCCTGGATTGGGCTTCCTCCTCAGTGGGGAGTTTTCTTCTCCCTCTTCTTCTGCCCCTCCCCCTTGCTCATGCTCTCTCTCTCTCTCTCTCTCTCTCTCTCTCACTCTTGCTCTCAAATAAATAAATAGATAAACAAAATCTTTTTAAAAAAGAATTACCAATGTGTGAATGACAACA
Organism: Mustela erminea; assembly: GCF_009829155.1. Classification (NCBI taxonomy): domain Eukaryota; kingdom Metazoa; phylum Chordata; class Mammalia; order Carnivora; family Mustelidae; genus Mustela; species Mustela erminea. The sequence continues at coordinate 93,780,778 of NC_045635.1, forward strand.
TGGAGAAATGTGCCAACATCTAACTTCCCGGTTAAGGGGAAATCCTGTGTTTTCCACCTAACAAAGATTATAAAATAGCCCCAGCAAGAGGTGGTAAAGAGAGTTAAATTTGCAGTGATATAGAAGACAATATAAGTTAGGCTGTGCCTGAAAAACTGTGGAATTCAATTTCCTGATTTCATTTAGGTACCAACCAAAAGCTATGGTAAGTAATTGTCCTGCCTGTTTCCATGTGTACTAACCAGAGCTAAACATCCCTGGGTATAGGTCAATTTGCCTTTTTTGATTATGTGGTCTTATCTGCATTTTGTATACTTTTCTGATGGACTGGAACAAAAGGACCCCTGCCACTCTCACTACTCAAGCTAGTAGGAGTTTGTTCAAGCCTATTTTCTCAAGCCTACCCAACTCTACACATTAGTTTATGTTCTGCTTTAAATTTTTACTTGGTGTTTTTTAAATTACTAAATTATTTTTTGTCTGATAGTGTCATTGGCTACTTCTTAACATCCAAAGGCCAATGATACATGTTTTTAGCAAAGACTTTTATAATTAAAGATCTTAAATGCAGCCCAGGAGAAAAGCAGAATCCCCAGAAATGGAATTTCTTGTCTAGGAAGGTCTTTGGAAGAGCCAAGAGCATGGAGGCCATGACAGAGATGTAGACTGGAAAGCAGCTTCCTTCAAGGCAATAGTCAAGATAAACCACTGGAAGCATTTTTTGCCTGAAGATATTACAGTGGGATCTAAAAAGCCCTACTATAAACCACACACAGAAAAAAATCCCACAATACAACATTCATTCCATTCTTTAATAAGCATTTAAGAAAGCATTTATATATGTCAACCACTTTAAAAGTGGTTGGAGCAACAGAGATAAATGTCATATTCTTCTCAAGAAGTTTGCAGAAAAGTAGACTTCCAATGGTTCTTAAGGCTCTACATTATCTGGTTTGCCTCTTCCAATTCATTTTGGACTAGCTTTCTCACTATTAAAGCAGGTACTCCCACTTTTTCTGTTCATTGAATACATTAAGCTGTGTTCTAGTGACTTTGCGTTTTCCCTTCCCATTGCCTAGAATGCCTTCAATACCAATCTTTCCCTAAATGGCTCCTCTTTATAATTACCAGCTCAAAAGGATCTTCCCTGATGATTCTACCTAAAGTAATTATCTCCCTTACTTGTTTGTTTTCTTCAAAAACTTATTACAATTTATATGTTTCATTTATTTATTTATCTTTTTTGTCTTCTCTACTATAATATCAATATCGTGAGAGTAGGCACTGAATGGTGTTCACCATTGAGTCCTCATCAATCAGCACTCTGCCTGGTACAGAGTAACTGTTTAAAAATATGTGTTTAATGAGTGAATGAGATAATAAGGCATGCATGCAAATAACCACTGTACAATGCAGTGTAGACCACATGCATTGGGAAGATATTGTGGGCATTTACCTCCCCAGGGTAACAGATTTGAACTGTCCTTCCCAAATGTAGTCCATGCTTAAACTTAGATGGTAAAACATGTGACCCAAGCCAAGAAGTATATGACATTGCCCCAACCACAGTTAGTGATTTGGTGATGGGCATAATCAGAGCAAATCTTAGGACTTTACTAGGAATCCTGACATGAAAACTTTACTCTTTCATTCTTTTGGCAGGATTAGTGAGACTGGAGCTAAAGAAGCCATCTTATAATCATGAGAGCAAAAAAGCACTATGGAAACACAAAACAGGCAGAGATCATTGTAAGCTACCAACTGTGGGTTGGGGTGGTACTTGAACTAGACCTTGAAAGTAGGTATGATTATTTTTTTAATTTCAATTCAATTAACCAACATATAGTTCATTATTAATTTCAGATGTAGTGTTCAATGATTTATCAGTTGCGTATAACACCCAGTGTTCATCACATCATGTGCCCTCCTTAATGCTTATTTTTGTTAACCAGTCATTTTCTTTTTCTTCCTTCCTTCTTTCCTTCCTTCCTTCCTTCCTTCCTTCCTTCCTTTCTGTCTTATTCAAATTGGAAAGAACCTTAGAGATCTAAACAGGGGACACTCAGAGGAGTGAAATGGCTTGCTTACATTCTTCACCTGAAAAATTAATGGCAGAGTTACAACCAATATCCAGACCTACTATGTCCTGACCCAGGAATCTTTCCAGTTTATAGGAAGGATTTTGTATGTGCAGTTTGAGACTCTAGATGAAGGGACAGATACACCATAGAAAATTTGGCATAAAATTTAAAAATTGCTCATAAGATAGTAATCTATGTGGCTAGATGAAAGAATATCAGTAAGAGGATAGCAAGAGATCAGGTGGAAACATTAGTTGGAGTCATATTTTAGAAGGCAAAGGAAGCCATTCATAATCTTTAATTGATTTAGGTACCATGGAAGATGGGGACAATGGAGAGACCAGTTAGGTAGTTGTTACACTAGGTTAGGTATGCCATAATATGGTGCCAAACTAATATAGTATGGGTGGTTTTTTTTAATAAAAAAAATAAGGGACAGATGTTCATAACAGAGCTCAAAAATACTTATATTATTGTCTAAAAGAAATTCCAATTATGTTCATTTGCATGAATGGCTTAATATGCATACATATATAAATGGAACAGCAGCATATTGGTCTTTTACTATTACATAATATTTACTATTTAATATTAAATATGTGTCAGATTAATTATGCTATAATCTTATTTTACTTTAGCCATTGAATTTTATTAATGAGTTCTCATTCAACCTTCTGAATTTGGCATTCATTATGATGAGAAAGGAAAAGTAGAGAAACTAGCCCAGCCACTTGGCCTTTGGCTTTATCATTTCTCATCAATTTCCATTTGAGTGTAGGCTTTTCTTTTATTTTTATTTTTCTTTCTTTTTTTTTCTTTTGAGAGTAGCCTTTTCAATTCCCAAAAGGGAGGTGAGTTCCCTCCTTTGTTCTAGGTGGAAATTTGGGGGTAAACTCCATCAGTTTGGGACTAAGCCAGAGTGATAAGTTACAGAGTGATAAGTGATAAGGCCAAGGCTACCTCCGAAGCAAAGAACCTCAACAAAGCTGTCCACCTGCTTATTCTGTTGCAGGAACCAAGGTCAGCCACTTCTCAGTTACTCCACTGGGTACCTACCCGACATGTACCTCAAGTTATTATTTCTGGCTGCTCAGCTGGGGAGGCTATCCAGACCAGACCTGGTGGGTCTGCCTTGCACTAAGTAACATATCAGAGGCAAAAAGAAGACTATAATATTAGAGGGGAGGAAACAAAAAGAGCCCAGGGGAGAACTGGGGCCCATTCGAGTAATCAATCATCAGTCAAAGCTGAGCATTGCAGCTATTTATTTGGGAATTTTTAGATTGTAATAGCAACATTATTCATAGCCCAGCTTTTTTCTAGGTCACATATTTCAAAGAATACACATACTCTCATACACATACATTTTCTTGCTCCTCCTGAAGAGGAAACTTGGGCTAGAAGATGAAGCAGAATGTTTTAGAGTGGAGGAGTGGGAAAGAAGCCAAGCAAAAAAGTGGGCAGGTTGGACAGAATGAAATAAAGGTCACTGTTAGGGTGACCACAACCTGAATTTCCGAGGACAGTCCCATTTTATCCCTGTTGTAGATTAACAACAGTTAATAATTATTTCACTTCAAATTTGTCTTGATTTAGAGGGTAAATTGTATGTTCATTCTACTGAGTCCATTACTTTAAAGATAACCACTGTGCATATTTATAGCTCATTATAATTTTCAGTAGGCTTTATTTTCCTTTTTTTTTTCTGTTAACATTTAAAACAATTTTATAAGGTAGGTACAGCAGGTGCTATTAACAGTTGAGAAAACTGAGGTCAAAAGAGGTTTTTTCCCAAAGCTAGTAAGTGGTAGAACTGAGATTCCTGTTTTTAAGTCTTGTGCTTTTCCCAATTGAACTGTTTTGCTGTCCTTATTATTTAAGACATGTGGTCATCTCTACTGTACCCAATAATCAGCATAAATTTAGCAGAGCCAACTCGGTACAATGTTTAGCTCATTGATTCCTGGGCTAGACACAAAATTCATAAAAACCTGGGAAGAGTGAAGAAATCCCCTGTAGGTGAAAATGAGAAAGTACATGTTTAGTAAAGCCTTGCTTTACTACATTGGAGCTACATGGTAGTTCCAATCTGGGGCAGTAAAAACTTGGATGACAAATCTGGCATGTTGATTCACTGATGTAGTCCAAGTAGATTCTTGATAAAATGTTAAGCTTGAATTCAGGACTAACACCTTTTATGCTAACCTCTGCTAAATCCATACTGTCTCTGGACCCTTACTCTGCTCATTGCCCATCGTCTTCTGCTTGTCCATCTACTACTGTGGTAAGTGACAGATTTACAATGTCCTTTTGTTCAAGCCCAGATCTCCAATGAAAGCAAGTTAAATCAGGTAGCAGATGAAAGGGTCCTGATTATCTAAGTGAAGTTACTCACTGCAAGTGGGGAAATAGATATTTGAGCCTTCACCCTCCCAGTGCTATTTGCATTTATTTGGAAAAAAGCCATGGGGCATTTTCAGTGTCCCTTCCAGATTCCAGCTACAATCCAGCTAATCTGACTGCTTGCTAAGGAGGAAACAGCAGCCCAGCACATTCCTCTACAGACCTGGCAATCAATTCTGCTGAAGAGGCAGAACAGGCAAAGATGACGTCACTGTTTACGGTAGCTGCTATAACTTATCACTCTAGCTTAGCTCCAAAGCACACAAAATGTCTCATTTTTTCATACAGGGAACCCAATGTTTTGAGTTCTGTCTTCTGGGTCTATTATACCTAATCTATGTTGCATTGCAGCAATAAAACTTAAACTGACCCTGCCCACCCCTCCAGGGAAACCTACTTAAAAGGAAGTCCAGGAAACCAGTAAAGTATGGTCTACCAGTCCCAGATAACAGAGTCCAAATACGAGGGTGGGTCAGGTCAGGTAGAGATAACAGAGCCCAGATGCAGGGATGAGTCAGGCCAGGTGGAGACATCCAATCAGTGGGGCACACATACGGTCTCCCTAGCTACCAAGCAGTGTGGGCCCCACCTTTTGGGTGCCAATTCTGACCAAGGTTATAGGCTAGTTCAAATAGCTACTATGGGGTGAATTGTAATTCAGTTGGCCACCCATGTGTGACCTAGCATGACTGTGCAGCTTTCTCTGTGTGTTACAATCTCATTGGCCACCTGTGTGTGGCCAGGCTCAACCACATGGCCTTTGCTCTATAAAAGTTAGTCTGTAAGGCAGGGAGGTGTCGCCTCTTTGTAAGAGACGGCCCCAGCAGGTCGGTTTGATTCTCGATGCTTGGTGCGAAATAAAGGTTTGCTTGACCTTCACTTTGTATCAGTCTCATTCCTTTGACCATGGACCCAACAGTAAAAAAGCAAATAAATAAATGAATAATTACAACACAGTATAACTAGTATTATTCATTCACTTGTTGATTCATGTGTTCAAAAGTATTTATTGAGCACCTATTATATGCCAAACCTTATGCTAGGTACTGGGAACACAATGGTAAGCAAGAAAGATAAGAGGCATTTCCCATATCCGTGTGCCTTGGTACTTATCACCTAATACAGTACTTGGCACAAAGATAGCTCTTAGTAAACAAATGACATGGTTTAATCTGAAAGGCCCCCTCCCACTAATTTTTTTAAAATAGTATCTTTCATGTAAGCCTAAAATAGCAAATAAATGAAAGGGGGTAGGGAAAGAATGTAAAAAGTAATCTAAAAAACAAAATAAAGAGAACTTTTCTGATTGATCTTGAAGTACGTTCAAGAACTCTGCTCTATTAACAATATCCCTCCCCCACAATATCTCTTCTGCCTCTAAGCAATCCATGAGACATCTCAACAGTACAAGAAAACCAATGGATCCGTTTGTTTCTCAAATGTTTTTCAACCCAACATATCAGTTTCACCTGAAGAGTTTGTTAAAGAGACTGATTTCTGGGACTCATCCCAGATACACTGTATCAAACTCTTTGGGGATGGAGCCCAAGAATATCACCTTCCAGGTGATTCTGATACATACTTGAGATTGAGAAACACTACCTAGTAGGTTTTGTTCATAAAAATGTAAATTCACATTTTATTGCTGCATAACAAATTACCACAAACTGAGCAGCTTAAAACAACACCCATTTATTAGCTCACATTTCTGTAGATGAGAAGTCTAGGCATGGTGTGATTGGGTTTTCTGCTCAAGGTTTCACAAGACCAAAACCAAGGTGGGCTGCTTCCTCATCTGGGCCGTAAGGCCCTCTTCCAAGTTTATGTAATTGTGCCAAAATTCAGTTCCTTATGGTTGTAGGACTGAAGCCCCCATTTTCTTGCTGGCTATTAGCTGGAGGCTGCTCTTAACTACTACAGGTCACCCACATTCCTTGCTGCATGACCACATTCAGCAATAGAGAATCTCCCTCATGTTGAGTCCTTCTTGCACTTGAAATTGCTTTTGCCAGGAAGTACCCAGTCCTTTTAAAAGTCTCACTGATAAGGTCAGGCTCACAGAGAATAATCTCGTTCTTAAAGATAACTGATTGGGGATTTTAATTACATCAGCAAAATCATGACAGTATCTAGATTTCTGTTTGATTGAATAATTGGGAGAAGGTATGTATAAACCAGGGGATGGAAGTCTTCAGGGCTTGTATTACTTTCTTAGACCTGCCATAACAAAATGCTATAGATTACATGTCTTAAACAACAAATTCTTATTTTCTCACAGTTGTGGAGCCTGGAAGTCCAGGGATTAAGTTGTCAGTAGGTTTGATTTCCTCTAAGACCCTCTCCTTGGCTTGCAGATGACTCCCTTCTTGGTGCCTCTTCATATAGATTTTTTGTGTGTGTACCTATCCCTGGTGTCTAACCTGAGTGCTATTTTTGTAAGATAGCACTATCTTACAAAGCACTATCTTACAAAGATAGCACTCGTGTTAGATTAGGGACCTACACTAACATCCTAATTTTAATGATCTTTTTAAAGATCTTATGTCCAACTACTGTTATATTCTGAGGGACTAGAGGTTGAGACTTCAACATATGAATTGTGGGGGAACACAATTCAGCCCATTACAGGGACCACTTTAGAATTTTGCCTACCATATTAGGCATATGTATCACCATTTTTTAAATTTCTATTTTTTTTTAAATTTTTTAGACAAAGTTCCACATACAGCACTGAAACAACATCTTTTTGAAAAACAGATACTCTCAGTTTTGTATTGCGGTTTTACATTACAATAGTGAGCTCAAAACAATGTAACCTATAGGAAGCCTCTGGGGGCTTCATATTTATCAGAATACTGAATTCTAATCAGACAGCATCTACTTCTAGGGAGTAGGGTGGTGGTAATGCCATGACAGAGGTTTTGAAAGAAAAGACATAAAAACAGCTTCCTGGGTTACTGTTTTTACAGGCATGAATTAAGTTTAAGCTGTGAATAACAACAGCATTTCTGCACTGTGGTTTTGACATTGAAGAAACAAAAGATTGGAAAACCCCTCTCTACAGCCATGAGTTTCAACCCTATTCCTCCTTAGCAAGGCCTGTAGCCTTACCTCAAACTTACTGAATCAGAGCTTCAGGACAAAGATCAAAATATCTATCTTTTTCCATCTTCACTGGTTAATTTAATTAAGTACACCAATGACACAGAAACTAAAGTGCCTGGCATATCATAGTTGCTCAATAAATACTTTTACTTGAATAGAAAACTGTAGATAATTTTTAGTAGTTTGCTAATCCATTTTATAATCATATAGAATTTTGGGTTTTGTATATAAACCCAGTGTCTGATACACCTGTAAGGATATCCATCCCCAGGATCTACCTGAAAGCCAGAAGCAGCAATGTTTGGGTTTTGTTCCCAATTAAGACTGCTGATAGACCTTGAGGTACTGTTGTTTGTGTCTTAAAAAGCAGCACTTTACACATGAACTAATAAGATTACAATTATTGATCCTATTGTTCTCATAGCCCTACAGATGGTTGGGGACTATGATCCATAGCTGGCTTCTTACTCTACTTTCCTTGGGTCAGTTTTATTTTTTCACATGAAGAAACTAAGCGACATCACTTTTCTTGGCAGACTGATATGTTTTGTTGTGACAGGAAGCCCCTATGAGCTTCATATAGTCTCCCTATACACATCTCAAAAGATTATATTTAAGTGAGTTATAAGAGCCACATGAATGAAAGAAGAGGCAACTACCTGAGTTAGCATACACATTTCAGATGAGGTCATCTAACAGGAAAATATTGATACATGTGTGAGAAGGGCAAGAGCAAAGATAAATGAGAGGCATGGTTGCCATAAGCACAGCTCCTGGGGCACCTGGGTGGCTCAGTGGATTAAGCCGCTGCCTTCGGCTCAGGTCATGATCTCAGTGTCCTGGGATCGAGCCCCACATGGGGCTCTCTGCTCAGCAGGGAGCCTGCTTCCCCCTCTGTCTCTGCCTGCCTCTCTGCCTACTTGTGATCTCTCTCTCTGTCAAATAAAATAAATTTTAAAAAATCTAAAAGAAAAAAAGTACAGCTCCTATCATATAAAAGGAAACCATGGAGGGCCCTGATGAGTGATAAGGATAAAAGCATGGGACAGGTGAGGGCCATGAAAAGATCTAGTAAGAAGAGACAGAGTTATTAGAGTCACAAAAACCATTCTTTGTTTTTGTTGCACAACTCCACAAATTTACTAAAGATCCTTAAGTTGTATACTTAAAACAAGTGAGTTTTATTATATATAAACTGTATCTTGATAACGTTGTTTAAAATGTAGATTTCTAGGTACCACTTCATATCTACTGAACAAGAGTCTCTTAGAGTAGAACCCAGAAATTGTTATTTTTAACAGCTTCCCTTGATGATTTTTTAAAGATTTTATTTATTTATTTATTTGAGAGAGAGACAGAAGAAGAAAGAGAGAGAGAGAACATAAGCAGGGTGAGGGGCAGAGGGAGAAGCAGACTCCCTGTTGAGCAGGAATCCCGATGTAGGGCTCAATCCTGGGACTCCAGGATTGTGAACTGAGCCAAAGGCAGATGTTTAACCAACTGAGCTACCCAGGCACCTCTCGCCTGATTATTTTGGTTTTTGCTGAAGTTAGAAGTGTACCTGGCAACATAGATGAATCATAAAATATTAGAGCTGAGTGGGAAAAGCAACAGTGAGGTTTAGAATGATGTTTATGTAAATTAAAAACCTATATAGATTTTGCAGGAATACATACAATCAAAAAGATATGGGGGCGCCTGGGTGGCTCAGTGGGTTAAGCCGCTGCCTTCGGCTCAGGTCATGATCTCAGGGTCCTGGGATCGAGTCCCGCATCGGGCTCTCTGCTCAGCAGGGAGCCTGCTTCCTCCTCTCTCTGCCTGCCTCTCTGCCTACTTGTGATCTCTCTCTGTCAAATAAATAAATAAAATCTTTAAAAAAAAAAAAAAAAGATATGAATTGCTGACCTTGGAATGGTTGGCTGCACTAAAGATAAGAGACAGACACAGAGTGCAATTTAGCAGGAAGACTTTTGACCAGTTCTAGGGAGCATTAAGATATTACCCTTAAAACCATCAAGGGAGAAAATAATACCTTTGTCACTTACCAAGCATCCCCATTCTAGTTTTACAGCTTGCCTGATCTTTTTGTTTTACACGGGTCTCTTCTGATGCCACACGAGCCCAACACTTCCTGATCAACAGAAACTTCCCAAGCTTTAGCCAAAACAAAAACAAAAGCAAAAAAAAACAAAAAAACACAAGGCAGAGTATGTTTTGCTGACTATTAGAGTGACTCCATAGGGAAAAAATGAAGGACTTAGAGCTCAGGTTCAACTGAGGCAATTTCCCATTGATTGCATTTGTGTCTCAATTAAAATCCCATCTAATTAAATACTTCTAATTCTTGAACTATTTGCAGAAAAAAAATCTGGGCAATTAGTAACAGAAAGCATGAATTAAGAACATGCAATTAAATCAGCTGGATTATAATTTTTATGTCTAAACCTCCTAAGCATAAATCAATAATACAGTCTCCTGTGAGTTATCCCTCTTCACCAGAGGTTAAGGTTTCACCAGCAGCATCAGCATGGTTGGTGAAAATTATCTGGGCTCCTCCCCAGACCTACTGAATGGAAACTCTGGGAGTGAGGCCCCTCTATCTTGGATATAATATGCCCTCCACGTGCTTCTGGTGCACTGAACTACTGATCCCCTGATCTATACTTAAGAAGCTAACCAGCTTAGTCACTGCTACTGCCTCTCCCAGCCAACTGCTCTGTTAGCTGGGAAAGTGAGCCACTTTCAGCTGGGTCAAGAAAGGGATGAAACTCTTTGAGAGTTGGCCCCCAAGAGTAAAACCCAGGCACTTTTTTTTTTAAGATTTTTTATTTATTTATTTTACAGACAGAGATCACATATAGGCAGAGATGCAGGCAGAGAGAGAAGGAGAAGCAGGCTCCCCACTGAGCATAGAGCCTGATGCGGGGCTGGATCCCAGGACTCCGGGATCAAGACCCGAGCTGAAGGCAGAGGCCTTAACCCAATGAGCCACCCAGGTGCCCCCCCAGGCACTTTAAAAAAAAAAAAAAGACTGTACTCACTTCTTCCCTGCCAGAAGCATCCACAGTCTCCCTATGTTACAAGAAATCCTTGTTCAAAATTCTGTGTCAAAATACCAATTCCAAAGAAAATTAATTAGAAAAGGGTCTCTTAGCAACTTACTGAAGCTTCTAAAGATAATTCTGTATACTTGCTCTACGTAAAGTTGTATAGAAGGACATTGTAACTTCAAGGTACTAAGGAGATGTGTAAGTAAAGCAGTCCATCTGAGGACTTTATTCTATCTCTCTCTTTTGCTCTCCCTCTCTGTCTCTCTCTCTCATTCCCTTTATTCTCTCTCAGTCCCCACTCATGTACGTTATTAATAAATGCTAGTCTTTAAAATTTATACCTTGTTGTCTTTTCTCCGTGGTATTTTATATCAAGTTACAAACTCAATTACCTATAGGAACATGATGAATAACATAAATGAGTAATGTGGGACTGGCATAAGTAAACTTCACACTCAGCCTGTCATAGAGCGATGGGAAGTGGTGAAGACAGTGACAACCTGGAGAACATGTCATCAATTGAGGGGAGCTGGCTGTTACTCAGATCCAGCTGATTGTAAATAAATGTGAATGATTTTGATGTGAACTTCCTGAATCTTTAAATGTTGGCTTCCATTAGAGCTAACACATTGTGAAAGCCAAACAAAATGTATGAGCTCGTGGATCTACTAGTCTGGATTTCTGCTGTACATTGAACCAACTCTTACCAAGAAGCCTTGTGTGTCTGCATGCTGACTTCCTGCTTTCAAAGCCAGTATAAAGAATTTTCAGCTAAGTTACATAACTTATCTACATGTAGAAGCCACCCCACTGTCAAAATCCAAGTAAGAGGTCTGGATTTAGAAAACTCAGACTGTCTTGTGCCCTATATGGATTCAAGAATTGTGACCCAATTCTAACTCTTAATAACTGGTGGTTATGTATTCCATGATGCAGTTTACTAAACATGGGAGTAAACTTCCTGACCTCCTTCCTCTGGATCCATATTTACATTATCCAAGTTTCTCACAGCCTGGTTTTCCTTGGAAGGAGAAAATGACACTAACTCCAAAATGTGATGATTCCACAAGAGAAACTACAAATGTAAAGTCAAAAGATTAATTAAAATTAATTGAAACTACAATGAGATAACACTATTCACCTGCCAAATGGCTAAAATCAAGAGGACTGATGAAACTAAGTGATGAGGAGGATGCAGAACACATGAAATTATCATATGTTGCTGTTGGAAGTATAAATTGCTTCAACCACTTTGGAAAACAACTTGGTATTATCTGTTAAAACTTAATGTATGCCTATCCTGTGGTTCAGCTGTCTGGTCCTTAGTATTTATCTCAGATAAAGGAGCACATGTATATATCTAAAGACTTGCAGCAAATGTTAATAGTCATTTTATTCATAGGAGCCAAAAACTATAAACAACCCAAATATTCATGAATAGTAGAATAGATAATGAAATTATAGTGTATTCATAAGATGGAATACAACTCAGTATGTTTTTAAGAACAAACTGCTGATACACCCCCAACACACTGACGAACGTCAAAAACATTATGTTAAGTAAAATAAGTCATACAAGGGAGACCTGACTCGCTCAGTTGGCTAAGCATCTCACTCACTTCAGGTCCCGTCATGATCTTGGGGTCCTGAGATCGAGCTCCACATTGGGCTCCTTGCTCAGCAGGGAGTCTGCTTTTCCCTCCCCCTGTGTCTCTTCCCCCCTTTTGTGTTCTCTCTCTCTCTCTCTCTCTCTCTCTCTCAAATAAACATATTTAAAAAATCTTTAAAAAAGAAGTCACAAAAAGGGTACACACTTAATGATTCCTTTTGTAAGAAATTCAAGGACATGTTAAAATCAATTTAGAGAGCCACCTTGCAGGCAGTATTGGCTGCAAAAAAGCCCAAACGAAAATCCTAGGGTGCTGGAAGCTGATTGAGGAAGTGGTTACAGAGATGTACACACTTTTCAAAACTCATCCTAGGATTTTTCCACTTTATATAAACTATGCCTCAATAAAAACAAAAGGATGTGGGAAATAAACTGAAAAAAATCGGTTTTTCTGATTTTCTGAAATCAGAAAATCAACTGAGAAAAAATGTTCAACATATAAAGGATACATATAGGACTTATATATGGGACATAAAAATGTCCTGCCCAAAACAAGTCAGATGAAAAACTGGGCAAAAGAGAAATAGGTCAGTGACCCAAGAGAAATTGTATATAACTAAGAAGCCCATTAAAAATATCACTAATGATAGGATAAATGCAACACAAAACACAACTGTTCAAACCCTACTTTCAGTATCAAACTGGTTAATTGTATTGGAAGAATAATGGAAGTGTCATCTCTCGATAGATGACAGATAAATGTCTGTTTTGTTTGATTTATTACTTATTATAATGAGCACAAATTACCTTTTAATTAAAAAGTAATAAAGTAAAAAGTGAATCTCCTCTTTTTGTTCTATTCGAGTCTTCAAATGATGGATGAAGCCCACACACATTGGGAAAGCAATCTGCTTTTCTCAGCCTAAGTATTTAAATGTTAATTTCATCCAAAAACACCTTCACAGACACACCTAGAATAATGTTTGATCAAGTATCTGGACACTCCATAGCCTAGTCAAGCTGATATACAAAAGAAATCCTCACAGAGCATTTGGCCACATTAAAAAAGAAAACAAAACAGTTACTCAGTTTCCTGGACTCTAAGAGAGATAGCATGATTGGATAGATAAAATATATTTTACTAATGTTATTGTCTGTATACGGATCCCTGAGTGGCTTAGTCAGTTAAACATCTGCCTTTGGCTCAGGTCATGATCCCAGGGTCCTGGGATCCAGTCCCGCAGCAGGGAGCCTGCTTCTTCATCCCGCCCCCCCATGAATAAATAAAATCTTTTAAAAAATAATGTCTCTGTACAAATTCTTGAGTAGATTACTAAAGATTTCTAGGTCTCAGTTTTTCTCCTCCATAAAATGAAGATGATAAAGTCTCCTACCTCACAGAAATGTGGTAAGCATTAGAGTTCATACAAGTAAAACACTTGAAACAGGGTCTGGTACAGAGATGCTACTATGGTCTGAATATTTGCATCTCCCCAAAATTCATATGTTGAAATCCTTACCTCCAAGAGTGACAGTATTAGCATGTGGGGCATTTGGGAGATGCTTAAGTCATGAGGATGGAACTCTCATGATGGGATTAATGCCTTATAAATGGGGTCCAGAGAGTTCCCTAGCCTCTTCTACCAAGTGAGGATATAACAAAAATTCTGAAAACCGGGAGAGGGCCTTCATACAGTCATATTGCCATGCTGGTATCCAACTCAGACTTTCACTCCCCAAAACTGTGAGAAATAATTTCTGTTCTTTAGAATGCACTAGGTTTTTAGTATTTTGTTATAGCAGCCCAAATGCACTAATACAGATACCATATATTTATTAGCTATGATTATCAAAGTGAATATAAAGTTTAAGAAAGCAGGGATCTTGGCTTCCTTTTCCCCTCATATATCCCAAGTGCATAGAGCATGACCATTACCTAATATTTGTGGAATGAATTACTCTATATAAGTGTTTATACTTTCCAGAGGATATCCTTCTCTCATCTGAGAAACATACTTAACTTGTTTTGTTTGGTTTTGTTTTGTTTTGTTTTGTTTTGCTTTGGAAGGTTTCTACAGGGTTTATTTCTTCCTTTTTTTTTTACATTAAAACTAAAATTTAGTTGAGAGAAAACTGACATCTTTATGAAACTGAAAATGGTATATATTTTGTTTTGCCTGAATTTCTCTTACCCAGAAGTGTGTGTGTGTGTGTGTGTTGCATTTTTAAACTTTTTTCAGTTCCAAGATTCATTGTTTATGCACCACACCCAGTGCTCCATGCAATACGTGCCCTCCATAGTAACCACCACCAGACTCACCCAAACCCCCACCCCCTTCACCTTCAAAACCCTCAGTATGTTTCTCAGTATCCACAATCTCTCATGGCTTGCTCCCCCCCGCCATTTACCTCAATTCATTCTTCCTTTCCTTCTCCTAATATCCTCCATCTATACCTTATGTTCCACCAGTAAGTGAAACCATATGATAACTGACTCTTTCGGCTTGACTTATTTCACTCAGCATAATCTCTTCTGGTCCCATCCATGTTGATACAAAAGTTGGGTATTCATCCTTTCTGATGGAGGCATAATACTCCATTGTATATGTGGACTGTATCTTTATCCATTCGTCTGTTGAAGGGCGTCTTGGCTCTTTCCACAGTTTGGTGACTGTGGCCATTGCTGCTATGAACATTGGGGTACAGATGGCCCTTTTTTTCACTACATCAGTATCTATGGGGCAAATACCCAGTAGTGTAATTGCTGAGTCATAGGGTAGCTCTATTTTTAATTTCTTAAGGAATCTCCACACTGTTTTCCAAAATGGCTGCACCAACTTGCATTCCCACCAACAGTGTAAGAGGGTTCCCCTTTCTCCACATCCTCTCCAACACCTGTTGTTTACTGTTTTGTTAATTTTGGCCATTCTAACTGCTGTAATTTGGTATCTCAATGTGGTTTTAATTTGAATCTCCCTGATGGCTAGCGATGATGAACATTTTTTCATGTGTCTGATAGCCATTTGTATGTCTTCATTGGAGAAGTGTCTGTTCATATATTCTGCCCATTTTTATATGATTATCTGTTTTGTGTGTGCTGAGTTTGAGAAGCTCTTTATAGATCCTGGATATCAACCTTTTGTCTGTACTGTCATTTAAAAATATCTTCTCCCATTCCGTGGGTTGCCTCTTTGTTTTGTTGATTGTTTCCTTTGCTGTGCAGAAGCTTTTGATCTTGAAGTTCCAAAAGTTCATTTTTGCTTTTGTTTCCTTTGCTTTTAGAGACATATCTTGAAAGAAGTTGCTGTGGCTTATATCAAAGAGGTTACTGCCTATGTTCTCCTCTAGGATTCTGATGGATTCCTGTCTCACGTTGAGGTCTTTTACCCATTTCGAGTTTATCTTTGTGTACGGTATAAGAGAATGGTCGAGCTTCATTCTTCTACACATAGCTGATTTTCCAGTTCTTTAAGGTGTGAAGAGAGCTGGTGTATTCTGTGATTTTCAATTTTTTTGAGTGAGGCTTGGATGGTTATGTTTTTCCTCCTTAGAATCACCTTTGTCCTATCCCATAGGTTTTGGACCAATGTGTCTTCATTTTCATTGGTTTCCATGAACTGTTTAAGTTCTTCTTTGATTTCCTAGTTGATCCAAACATTCTTAAGCAGGGTGGTCTTTACCTTCTAAGTGTTTGAATTCCTTCCAAACTTTTTCTTGTGGTTGAGATCCAGTTTCAAAGCATTGTAGTCTGAGAATATGCAGGGAATAATCTCAGTCTTTCGGTATCAGTTGAGCCCTGATTTGTGACCCAGTATGTGGTCTATTCTGGAGAAATTTCCATGTGTGCTCAAGAAGAATGACTATTCTGTTGTTTTAGGGTGAAATGTTCTGTATATATCTATGAGGTCCATCTGGTCCAATGTGTCATTCAATGCTCTTCTTTCTTTATTGATTTTCTGCTTGGATGATCTATCTATTACTGAGGGTGGCATGTTAAGATCCCCTACTATTAATGTATTCATTTCAATATCACTCCTTATCTTGATTAACAGTTGGTTTATGTAGTTGGCTGCTCCCGTATTGGGGGCATTAATATTTATAATTGTTAGATCTTCTTAGTGGATAGACTCTTTAAGAATGATGTAGTGGGGGCACCTGGGTGGCTCAGTGGGTTAAGCCTCTGCCTTCGGCTCAGGTCATGATCTCAGGATCCTGGGATCGAGCCTGGCATCAGGCTCTCTGCTCAGTGGGGAGCCTGCTTCCCCCTTTCTCTCTGCTTGCCTCTCTGCCTGCTTATGATCCTGTCTGTCAAATAAAAGGAAAAAAAAAAGAATGATGTAGTGTCCTTCTGTATCTCTGACTACAGTCTTTAGCTTAAAATCTAATTTATCAGATATGAGAATCACTACCTAGCTTTCTTTTGAGGCCCTTTGGCATGAAAGATGGTTCTCCATCCCTTCATGTTCAATCTGGATGTATCTTTAAGTTCCAAATGTGTCTCTTGTAGACAGCATATGGATAGGTCCTGTTGTTTTATCCAGTCTGCAACCCTGTGCTGTTTTCTGGAAGCATTTAGGCCTTTCACATTGAAAGTGATTATTGAAAGATGTTTTTATGTTGCCTGTGGAGTCCTTGTTCCTATATATGTCTCTGTAAATTTCTGTTCTATGTCACCTTGGGTTCTTTCTTCTTTTATAGAACCCCCCCTTAATATTTCTTGTAGTGCTGGCTTGGAGGTCACATACTCTTTTAAATCTTGTCAATCATGAAAGCTCTTTATCTCTCCATCCATTTTGAATGTCAGCCTTGCTGCTATAAACATTGGGATACAGATGGCCCTTCTTTTCACTACATCTGTATCTTTGGGGTAAATACCCAGGAGTGCAATGGCAGGGTCATAGGGAAGTTCAATTTTTAATTTCTTGAGGAAATTAAACACTGGAGAACAGAACACTGTTCTCCAAAGAGGCTGCACCAACTTGCATTCCCACCAACAGTGAAAGAGGGTTCCCCTTTCTCCACATCCCCTCCAACACATGTTGCTTCCTGTCTTGCTAATTTTGGCCATTCTAACTGGTGTAAGGTGATATCTCAATGTAGTTTTAATTTGAATCTCCCTGATGGCTAGTGATGATGAACATTTTTTCATGTGTCTGATAGCCATTTGTATGTCTTTATTGGAGAAGTGTCTGTCCATATCTTCTGCCCATTTTTTGATATGATTGTCTGTTTTGTGTGTGTTGAGTTTGAGGAGTTCATTATAGCCTTGCTGGATAAAGTATTCTTGGCTGCATGTTCTTCTCCTTTAGTGCTCTGCAGATGTCTTGCCAGACTTTTCTGTCTTGCCAGGTTTTTGTGGACAGGTCTGACTTTATTCTGATGGACCTTCCTCTATACATATGGAATATCTTCCCCCTAGTTGCCCTCAGAAGCTCTTGTCTAAAATTATGATTCATCAGTCTAACAGTGAAGTGTCTCTAGGTCTTTCTAGATTCATTCATCTTGGGGGGTGTTCTTCCTGCCTCGAGGACATGAACACTGCTTCCATTCCCAAGACTGAGAAAATTTTCAACCAGAAGTTGTTCAAATATATCTTCTAGTCTTCTGTCTTTTTCTACCCCCTCAGGGATTCCAATAATTCTGATGTTGGAACATTTCATGGCTTCATTTATTTCCCTAATTCTGTTTTCATAGCTTCTATGCTATTTTTTCCAGGCTTCCTCCTGATCCTTTTTCTCTATCAGTTTGTCCTCTAGATCACTAATTCTATCTTCTGCCTTGGTTATCCTAGCTGTTAGAGAATTTAGATTAGATTGGATCTCATTGATAGCATTTTTAACTTCTTCCTGGGTGGCTTTCACTTCCACCCCAATCGATTCCATGTTTTCTCCAACCTAGCCATTGCCTGGATTATTGCTACCCTGAATTCCCTTTCTGACATGCTGTTTATGTCCATATCCAATAGTTCTGATGGAAAGGACACAGTCTCTGAATTTTTCCTCTGTTGGGTGTTCCTCCTCCTAGTCATTTTGGTGAGAGGTGGTTGAGGGGATGTATAGCTGAATATATCAA
Source organism: Mustela erminea (assembly GCF_009829155.1). Lineage (NCBI taxonomy): Eukaryota > Metazoa > Chordata > Mammalia > Carnivora > Mustelidae > Mustela > Mustela erminea. The sequence continues at coordinate 93,799,098 of NC_045635.1, forward strand.
CCATGATCCAGACAAGGTGCACCCTGGAAGGCTTGAGAGCAATCAGAAGTCACCACCAAAAAGAAAGAGAAAAGAAAAAGAGAGAGAAAAAAAAGCCAAAAGAAGACCCAGTCAGAATGAGCCCCAAAAGTAAGATTTATAAGGTATACAAACAAGAATGGTCAAACAAAAAGACCGACAAAAGTAAATGCCAAGAAAAAAAAAAAAAAAAGAACCCAGCGAAAATGAACCCCAAGGATAAGATTTATATAATACCAGAACAAAAACAAATACACAGAAACACTAAGAAAGAGATGGGAGGGTGGTTATAAATCCTCGTTGTGGGCAAGGAAGTCTATTTTGATTCTTCCTGAGTGTATCTTGATATCTTTGTTAAAGGACTCAACTTTCCAGAGATAAAGGGAGAATAAAACTGGTTTATATATATAGGGGTAGTATTCATTAAGGAAAGAGGATTACCTTGAAGTTTGTATCTATATATATATATTAAAAAAAAATAGAAAAGAAAAAGAAAAACACTATATGTATGAAAAAAAGCTCGAGTTAAAAGGTTATTATAGAATATGTTGTATTAAACCTCTAGTTGTAATGGAAAGTAGGCTAAAAAATTTAAAAAGAACAAGAATAGTGAGAACAAATTAAAAATAAAAGTTGTTATCTATGAAATATACAGGTTTTAGGGCTATACTGGGAGCTTAATATATTGTTTTCCCCTGGTCTTGGGGTTTTTCAGTTTTATGGGGACCCTGAGGTAGTTGTCCTCTCATTCTTTTGGCTTGCATTCTGGGGAAGGGGCCTGCTGCATTGTTTTTCAGTCAGTCATACTTGGGTTGAGTCCTCCTGCCCCCTATTGAGGGGCTGGGTTCTGTGGAAACTGGTTTTCCAAGCTTTTGTTCTCTGGAGGTTTTTGTTCTTTGGTGGCTTTTTGGAGGTTTAGTGGAAAGGAAACTGTACCCAGACCTCTGCCTCAGAGAGATGCCTCAGTCTGCTCCCCTCTGGGTGGTCCAGAACACACAGACTCCCCCTCTGAAAACTCTGCTGAACTGTGCAACCTCCCACAAGCAGTGCAAGCCCCCAGCCACTGTCTCAGGGGTCGCCCAAAGCACCCGCTTGTCTCTGCCACTAAAGCCACAAGTGATATTGGTGCAAGTGATGAGGGAGCAGGAGCCTGGCTGAAGACAAAGCAAAAGCTGGCACCTGCACTCCCTCTCCACCCGCTCCCCTCGGTAATATGTGTAACATTCCTCAGGCACCCCTGATGCCATAAGCGAGAAACAAATAGTTAACTTGCAGAGATCACAATCCTGCAAGACAGGAATCTCCCAACTATCTTGATGTTAATGGCTTGCTAAAAAGACAAGATTGCTCTTCCAGCACCTTGTAGGCCCTCTTTAGCATATGAAAACTCCGTTGAAACCTCCCTTTCCCTCACCTTCCCCCAACTGCAGGGTACATAGCCTGCCATCCCTCACAACCCAGGGCAGCAGCTCTTCCTGCCCACGGGTCCTGTCCCCATGCTTTAATAAACCACCATTTTGCAACAAAGATGTCTCAAGAATTCTTTCTTGGTCATGGGCTCCGGACCTCAGCCCACTGAACCTTACCTAGGTTCTAGAACTTCATCACAGGGAGCCTGCTTCCAGTGGCTGCCTTTGCTGGGACTGCTGTCTGGGGTCCAGACCTCAGGGCTTCACAGGTCACCACCCCGAGGGATCTTTTCCTTCAGGCACAAGCTGGGAGCTTCCAAACCCTTGGCTGGTCCTAGACACCACCATCTAGCACCCACATGATCTCTCTCAGGCACAGGTGGGGAGTGCGGTTCAGAACCTGGTTGTGCAGTGTGCAGAGTGCAAAAGACCGTGGTTCTAGAAAGCGTCCTCCAGACTCCTTCATGTGGGGGCAGGAGTGCCCCAGCCAAGCATTGGTGCAGGCCATGCAACCACAGGGGCTCAGGGATCAGGAACTGAAGGCTCTGCAGTACTCTCTCTGACATGGGTGGTTGCCGGGCAGTGGCCATCCTGGGTCCATGGGCTTAGGCCTGTGCCCATGACCGCCTGATTCTACCAGTTGTCCCTTAAGACATTTTGCTTTTTTTGAGTGCTTTTAACCAGACTCCAAGTTAATGCTGGTCCCCAATCACAGGACACTTTTCTAGTGGGGTATTACTTTCCAATAGGTCACTTCTGATGGCTCCCTCTCCCTTCTGTTTATCCTCAGATATCAGTCTGAGTGTTCCCACTCCACTTTACCTCTCCATTGGTATCTTCTGCCTCCATAGAGATCCAGAGTGTATAATCCTACATCTCTGGCTGAATTCATGGTTGTTCAGAGTGTTCTGGCAGATATTTAGGTCACTTTAGGGGACTGGTTGAAACAGGGTTTCTTACTTCCCCATCATCTTGATCCAGAACTTCATACTTAACTTTAAATCTAAGATCCCTTTCTGGACAGTTATTTGGGTAACCTTGATGGTAACATCTTGGCACAGTGGGCAAGGATGGCCATTGTATGTTTGGATGATCAGGTTAATATGCAGACTGGCTGTAGTGAAAAGCAAATCTTGCAAAATGTATCCACTTAGTCCCTTCCCCAAAATACCAGACCTCTCAAGTAGAAGGTAAAGGCAGAACTGCTGGGAGATTGCGGGGTCAGCTTTTTGCTTTTTAGAAAGGCTCTACCACCTCTCCCCAACTTACTCTTGCTAAGGTCAACTGTTGCTTTCCTAGAGGGCAGAGCCCTGTCCTTTCTCTATCTCAAATGAGCTCTCCCTGACAAGGACCACTCATGGGCCTTTATACACTAGCAAAAAAGAATACAGCTCCTCTTCCCTGAGCAGCTTTTAGCTAAAGGTAGTTGAGAGAAGGGAGTGAGAAAGGAAAGGTCCTAGGAAGAGGGTTGTAGCCTGCAAAGCTACCCATACCTTACAGCAAAATTTCCTTCTGCTGAAGGGCATGGCTCCTTGGACACCTGTCCCAAGAAAGCCACGTAGTCCAGAAAGCCCACCACCAAGTAACCACAGTGGCTCCTGGGAACTTTTACAACCCAAGTCTGCCCAAAACATGTTAGTGAACCTAGGTTTAGTATTAGGAATTAGTATTAGGTCAATAATTAGCATTTTTACCACTTTGTTAAAATGTTGCCAAACTTTTGCCAATAATTTCTACCCGTTTTTTTCTTTCCCTTTTTCTTATGTAACTCCCAAAAGACTTTTGAAAAACATGTACTTCCTGGTACATGTTTAGACTAACATCTAGCTTGTATCATAAGTTTAACAGTTAGAAAAGATATATTTTCTAGCATATTATAAATATTGACTTGTTAAACAAAGTGTTATGTTATCCCTATAAATATATCCAATGTTATCAAAATACCATAGAGGTTTGATACCCAACCTTGTCCATTTTAAAATATGTGAACACATTTTCTCCTTGAACATGTGCCTCTTTTCTACTTACCTTACAGAATATTATAGTAATATACTTAAAAGCATTTTATTGATTACCCTGACATACTTTGATTTCTCTGTATTAATTTTTTAAATCTTTTTTGTTACCATAGTCGATAATAACTATTTTTTTTCTTTTGGAGTAATTATGAGTAATTATTAAAATTATGGGTAGTACATAATTGATAAAGCTATATGAATATATTACACATTTTTAAAAATTGCTAAATATGAAAAAGGAAAATGTTATGGATAAAACTTAGGTACTTTAGTACTGATTCAATTTCTTTCTTTTAATATTTGCTTTTTATAGAATAAGTATTAAGGAGGGCACATGATGTAATGAGCTTTGGGTGTTATATGCAACTAATGAATCATTGAACCCTACATCAAAAACTAATGGTGTACTATATGTTGGCTAATTAAATTTAAATAAGAAAAAAATCTTGTCCACCTAAATAAGCATATGGCAATTGAAGTTTTCTTATTACAATGTCAGTTAATTTTTTGAGCATCTTCTGGATGACATATAAAAAGTTACAGAGTTCTCTCACTGACATTGTTTTTAATGATCAATCAGTTGATAATTCAACTAGTCCCTCCATTTTGTTGAAAGTCAATAATTTAAACCATCTGACTTGCAATGGAGTTTCTTTCCAAATTATTAAAGATACCAATTTCAAAGCTGGAATAATTTGAGAAATGAAATAAATAACAACAGCACAGGATTATATCCCATCAAGATACAAGAAATATCCATGAGTCCATATTGATATAATACATAATTGAATGAATGAATGAATAGAGAAGGGGTAGCTATTCCATTAGAATTCCAATTAACAAATGTAGAAAAAATGAGGGAACTGGAACACCACAGTGTTAGTACATCACAGTAAAAATTGTAGCAGATAAAATCCATGAAGAGATGCTAAATATAGCCAGCAAATTTTACAGAGAACCAGGACATTCACACAGTCTGAAAGTATCTTCCCCAAGATATACATTTATTACAATAGCAAAATCCAAAACAATTTCAAAATAAGAAGTTATGAACAAACTAAAAAATTGGAAATTGTGCATTTTAGAATTTGCTTCATGGGCTATAAACACATAAGCACACACCCATATGTATATACGCATATACATACGTTATATGCTATATTTCAGTTTTCTAATCTAAATTTTCTAGAAGTGCCCTTAAAAGTCAGAGTACACAGAAAGGAAGATGCTAAGAATCATTACATACGGGTAGATTAGTAATTTAATTTTATTGCTGAAAATTGTTGCTTATAATTATTCATTTACCAAATCAGTAAAGTGTATCAGCTACAGAGAAAGATTTTTTTCCTAATTAAATGAAACTGGTTTCCTAAAGTTTGGGCAATCACATTCTAGAAAACATTTTAGAAACATTTTGTCCTACACTTATACATAGGTACATGTTCTGCTTTTATGAAAGCATTTTTAATCTATGTGTTTAAGTTAATAGCAGTTCTCTTCTCTGAAGAGACGCTACAGGACCATTAGGAAGTGAGGGGTTCATGTAAGTACTTTTTGTCAGTGCTCTCTTTACTCTCTTAGGATTCTCATATTCCTGAAGATGGCATCCATTATGGTAAGAGTAAAGATGAATTTTCTGTTTTCTCATTTGTGTAGGGAGAGAAGTATGATTGTGAAAGGAGAGATGGGAAAGAGAAACCTTGGTAGGACACCTTGGCTGTAGGAATGTTCTCAAGCAGATCAGTTTTATGAATTATACATACAGAAGTTGAGATGACACTGGAAATTGATTCCCTTAACTCTTTGCCTACATACCTCTTGAAATTGTTGTGTTCTTCTGGAAGATTTATGGTGATTCCAGAGTTGTAAAAATACCTGTCAATTTTTGTTTCAGTCCTTCAGTAGCTTCAATGTGAGCATTAATTATGATGGTTATAATTGGTATGAATACTGCTAATGTTACATAAGTAATATTAATAGCTTATATTACATATCATTTTTGGGGTTTCAATTTCTCATTTATGTTATTTCATGTCATCCTTTCTTGGCCTTAGTTATCCTGAAAGCAGAGGCCATGCGAGTGGCTTGGGTACAGGTAATATATTTGGGGAGTTATTCCAGGGAGAAAGATGGGGAAATGAAACAGGGAAGGATAGAAAAGATAATACAAGCAGACCTTCCTGAGTTTGGTATCTCTGTGGGTAGTTGGGAAGTTGAGGTATAAAAGAGTACATCTTAAAATTACAGACCAGAAGGAAAATGTGGGAAGCATTTATCCATTAGCTTTAGCTCCCATTGGTAAACGCTGGCCCCAAGGACATCTAAATCCTAGATGTCCTCAAAACCACAGGGTAGGGAGCAAGAGCTAGCAATATTGGGTCCAAGAGGAAGCAATGTCAGGTTAGTAGTCTTCAGGAAAATAAACAATGCAGTAGTGGCAAGAGTGGGAGGTAAGGTTAAGACAGTTTGAAGTCACACATGCCCTTATAGCAACAGTTTGAGATAAGGCAGACATTCTTATTAATCTCATTTTAAAAGACAAATGTATTAACAGTCTATTGCACTATTGTTAATAAGTGTCTTGACCACTCCGTGCCTCAGTTTCCACAGCTGGAAAAAAAGGCAGGGAATAAAAATTCTTACCTGTTCCAATATGAAAATAGCTAAGAGAACAGCTGCAAAATACTGTGAGCTCCCAGGACACAGCTATGTAAATAAATTATTATTATCATGCTTTATAGTCTATTTGAAAACAAGATGAGTCTTTTGTCATTTTGAAATATTGAATTCTACATCAGGCAAAATTGAAAAATACATAGAAGCCAGTTTTATCTCTCATCCTTCATGCATATCTCCCACTGGTTTTAGAGGGAGTTTGGCTCTCTTTGTCTATATATAATTATACAAAGTAATCATAAAATTCCATATTTTACTTATATAATGAGCCTCAAAAGTCAATAATGAACTACAAATTTCATAGAAAATATTACTTTCTAGGGGTACTTGGGTGGCTCAATGGGTTAAGCCTCTGCCTTTGGCTCAGGTCACGATCTCAGGATCCTGGGATCGAGCACAGCATTGGACTCTCTGCTCAGCAGGGGGCCTGCTTCCCCCTCTCTTTCTGTCTACCTCTCTGCCTACTTGTGATCTCTGTATGTCTAATAAATAAATAAAATCTTTAAAAAAATAAAAAGAAAATAAAAAAAAGAAAATACTCCTTTCTAATTTTAGGATTGATAATTCATTGCTGCTTCTATTTGTGCATCAAGAACAATTATAGGTATGATTACTTCTCAGAATTTATGCCCTCATTCTGGAGCTAAGTGACTTCTTTTGACTGTACTGCATTTGTATTATTTTTTGAAGGAAGCCATATTGAAGCTTCTCCTGACTCCATAGCAATCTGTGATTCTGTGCTACACCAATACATCTCCACCTCAAAATATGAGGAGGAGTTAGTATCAAGTGACCCGCATGGATATTGGTGGCATAGAACTGCTGGACTAGTAAGCTGATGACCCATGATCTGAGTCTTGGAACACCTAATTAGCTTGAATGATTCTTTTTTTTTCTTGATGAACTGACTGGGTTTTGGTGTGGTCGCAGGCCATCACAGTCACCTTCTTGAGAACCCACACCAAGGTAATGATATAGAGAGAATCCAAGGACTGTTATAAACTTGTAAGAAGTCATTTCTCCTTTTTCTCTTTCTCATTCTTATTCTTCTTATTAACTCTTTGTATTATGTGCTAGATTCTGTTTTACATTTTACCCTCATCAGTTCTTGCAATAGCCCTATGCAGTAGATGTATCATTGTAACTACTTTACTGATGAGAAAAGTGATGCTTTTAGATAGGCTAAATGAATTGCACAAAGTCCCTCGACTTGTCAGTGGCAAAGCTGGTATTCAAACCAAGATTTTCCTAATGCTAAAACATTTATTTCTTTCTGTTAAGTAGTATTCTGCTTGCAATAAAAGAAAAGTGCTGTGTTCCCTGGTGATTTGTTATCAGGGCCAACTTCAAGCTAGACTTGAATTTATTGTTTCAGTCTTTTCTCTTTGACCTAATACAGATGAAATTACTGCTCTGGCTTCCATACCATGTGCCCTGGCCATAGTAATCTCTGGTTCTGATCTTACCCTGAAAGTTTATACCTAACCTGAATAGACCTTGGTGGGGCCTTGGCCTGAGGCCTAGAGAACCCATAGTTTTTAGTCTCTCTAGATCTTCATGATGCCTATATTCCAGAATCTTTCTTCACTCATTTGTTCATTTAAAGCATTTTTTTTACTAAATTGGACATGGACAATAGATGGTCATTGACCCTTCATTCCTGGATCTTGCAGCCTAACAGGAGAGCCATAAATGTGTGCACACACAGACACACACAGAAACACACACACACACACACACACAGAAACACACACACACACACACACACACACACACACACACACACACACACACACAAAGGTGAAGTAATTTTAAGTTGCAAAAGTATGATGAAAAAAAAACCCAAATAGGGTGCCATGCCAGAAAAATAGAGTTACGTCTAATTTAGATAGCCAGGGAAGGTTGCTCTGAGGTGGTTATCTGGTAAGTTAGGAAGATCCAAGCCATGTGAGGATCCAGAGAAAAATAGCAACAGGCAGAGGGCAAAGCCAAGGGAAAGGGCTTGGGTTGGAGGTGTAATCAATAGGGAGGAGACCAGTGTGCCTTGGGCTTAGTGAGCAGAAGAGAGAGAAAGGCTGATAGATGAGATTGTAGAAATAAGCTATGGCCAGATCTTGACCCGACTTTGTGGAAAGCCTTGAAAAAGTGTTCCCGTTTAATTCTTAGGGTCATGGGAAGTCATGTTTTTAAGTGGAAGAGTGATATGATCTAATTCATAGTATGTAAGATAATTTTGACTGCTTTGTGGAAAATGGATTAGATGGTAAAAATGTGGGGGCAGGGATATCTCTTAGGAGTCTCTTGCAGTTGTTCAGGTGAGAGATGATAACAGGCAGATTGGGACGATAGCCATGGAGGTGGTGAGGATGGTCAGATCTAGCAGGTATTTTGATGGTAGAATTGACAAGATTTGCTGACAGATTGGAGGTAGGAGGGTAAAGAAAAGAAAGGAACCAAGGATGACTCTTAGGTCTTCATTTGAGCAACTGGAGGAGTGGTGAGGCCATTTATCAAGATAGGATACGTTGTAGGAGGAACAGATTTTGAGAAAAAATATCAAGGATTCTCTCTTAGTCATGTTCAATTTGAAGGTCCCATAAGACCTAAGTGGAGTCATTAAACTGGTAATTGGATAAATGAGTCTGGAGTCCTAGGGAGACCTCAGGACTAGATATTTAAATTTATGAGTTAGAATATAAATGGTAAATAGAGCCATGGAGCTGGATGATATCATTCAAGGAAAGAATCTGTTTCTTTTGTTTCTTCCTGTCTCCTACTCCACACTGGGATGTAAACTCCATAAGGGCACATATTTCAATTCACTTGTAGTTCTTTAGTTCCTACAACTTCATTTATTTAAAAATATATTTAATATGTAGAGTTAGTTGTTTTAAGTTTCTTATTAAATACCTCTCAATAGATGGCTTTCACAGTGACATGTGGCCCCACCCTAGCCTCCCATCCCCGGTTTCTTTATTCTTTCTTATTTCTCTCATAAAGAGTTATATTCATTCATGATGATGACAGCCATCATATCTCCAAGGTACAGAGAACATTCTTAGGTGGTCACATTTGCCTATACTGATGTTTTCTTCTCTGTTCTTCTCTCTGAACTTCCTTTGCCTAAACCTTGCGACCCTTGATTTCCACCACTCCCTCTTCTTCGGTCTAATATCCTAACCTAGAGAGGAAACCTAAATTTGGACTCCCCATAGAGGTATTTGAATCATGGTCAGCTTGTGAATTGGCAAAGGCTGCCTGTAGCACTATAGATATAAGAAGGAATACGTGCACTAACTTCAGATTTGACAACATTTCTTGAGGCAAATGCCTCACTGCTTATGCAGACCAGGCTGCTTAAATTTCTTGTTTAGGGGCACCTGGGTGGCTCAGTGGGTTAAAGCCTCTGCCTTAAGCTCAGGTCATGATCCCTGGTCCTAGGATCAAGCCCCGCATCAGGCTCTCTGCTCAGCGGGGAGCCTGCTTCCTCCTCTCTCTCTGCCTGCCTCTCTGCCTGCTTGTGATCTCTGTCTGTTAAATAAATAAATAAAAGATTTAAAAAAATAAAAATAAATTTCTTGTTTAAAGCTTTTAATTCTAGCAAATGTTCCCGGGATCCTTATAATCCAATTGTATTGTATAATTTTCTTCGGATATTTAAAACAAATCCTCATTGCATAATCCAATCTGAGCGCCACCAAACATGATGCCACACTAAGCTGATTCCTTCTAAACAGGTCGGTACTGGCTCAAGCCAGTACTCAGTTAGAACCTGCCTTCCCTGGGCTGTTTGTCTTTATTGGAAATGCATTGGACTGCCTGGGGTAGTCAGATGGCTGGTGTTCCTGTAGACTAACAATGGAACTTGCTTGTAGTGTTACAGGCCATACAGCCTGCAAGAAAGTGCAAATAGTAGTTTTCCAGATTGGTTTGGCCTAGTCCAAATCAACAAGGCCTGAGTCACATTAAGAAGTAGTTTTTCTGAAAAACAATCTGAGGGGTTTGAAGCGGCAGGGGGTGGGAGGTTGGGGGAACCAGCTGGTGGGTATTAGAGAGGGCACGGATTGCGTGGAGCACTGGGTGTCGTGCAAAAACAATGAATACTGTTATGCTGAAAATAAATAAATTAATTAATTTTTTTTAAAAAAGAGAAAAAATATCAATTCACTGCTAAAAAATCAAAAAAAAGAAGTAGTTTTTTCTTTTCTTTTTTTTTACTGACATAATCCATTTGTTTTACTATAACAACCTTAGAGGACACATCATAGCAGCCTAATACACTGGGAAAAGCATCCTTTCTTTTCATAAGAACAGTATTACTAGAGATAAACATCAATAATTACTTGATAATCTAATGGGAAATCTGAGATTTAATAAATCACAGTCTAAAGAGTTACAGAGAAGTTTTATTATTCAAAATTCATATAATGATTTCCTCAAGTAGAGGAAAAAAGTGAGCCAATTGTCTAGAGAGGGAACACGTAGTACTCGGTTTGCTTTGAAACTCATGATTGCTTCCCTACGACAGAGAATTTGAGTTGGATGAAAAGTGCTATGGACCTGGAACAGGATTTTCTTCTCTCAGTGAAGGTAAAATCACTCAGTAAGAAGGTGAGCTGAAACCTTAAAATTTCCATACCCCACCCTCCAGCAAGGGAGATAGCACAGAGGTAATTTCACATATATGATTCTGGAACTGGTATTCTCTGAGTTAATCCTTTCCAGGATCCTCAGTTTCTTCCCTTCCTTGACCTGGATTAATGCAGTAACTTCTTACTCAGACTCTCATCATTTTCATCTGTGTGTTCTCTAGGTCACAGCATATCAGCTCCTAAATTCTTCTGGCAGAGTACCATTGTCTGACTCCAACTTGGTGCTTTGTAAATCCCACCCCTCCCAACATACGCGCGCGCGCGCCACACACACACACACACACATCCTCTTCTACTTTCATAGCCAGGCTGCTCCACTACCACTCCCCTTCTTCCATGCTGGTGCCAACTGCTATGCTCATTTCTACTCCTGTGTGTTTGCTTACGCTGTAGCCTCAAATTGGAGCACTTTCCACTCTTTGTAAACTGAAATCTTGCATGTATTTTAAGACCTAGCTTAAATCCAACCTTTCCTGTGGAATCCAGCCCATTGTGGTATTTTCTTTCCTCATGGTTTCCTGGTTCTCTCATATATATTTAATATATATATTTTATTGTCCATCTTAAGCTCTGTCCTCTTGATGATAAAGTTTTCTAGTCCTTTGAAACCCTTCAGAATGCTTATGGGAATGGGCAAACCATAGACATTTAATGAATCCTTGCTGAGGGAATCTTAACATTGTTGAATCTTTCCCATAGGATATAGTGAAGGAGAGCTGAGAGACACAGCTCTTCTACTCCCATCCTCCTGGAAAGCCGTGCAATCAGAGTGGTTCTTCCTCTATCTATTTAGAGTAAGATTACATTGGAAAGAAAATGTTATACAGAGTAAGATTACGTTTGAAAGAAAGTGTTCTGCTGATTTTTTTAAAGTATGAAAGCCACCAATGTAGACCATTAATTCAACACCTAATGAATACTTACAGTGTGGTCAGCACTGTGTTAAACACTCCTCTGGGAAGTTAGAAAACAGTTAGAATTATTAGAGAATTCTCCACACCAAGGATTTGAAAGTGTAGAGACAATGGGGAAGGGTTTTCTGGAAACCAAAGTTAACTATTCCCCTAGTGTGTAACCCGTTAAAGGTGCAGGTGTTGGCTCTCCTTTGCTGATCTCTAAGGGAGGGGCACAAAAAATAAGACATCCGTTCCCTAATGCATTTTACCAGACCCTCTCCCATTGCCCTGTCCCTTGCCAGTCTTGTCACATCAGAATGATGGAGGCCTTAGTTTCTCAGAACTCTAAATCAGACCAGACATGCTATGGTTTGGGGTTGATTGTTTTTTTTTTTTTAAGTCCCAGGCTCCCCTGTGGGCATTGGCATCTGCATCTGCTTACATAGCAAGCTGCCTACATGAAATCTTCCTCCTGACCCTCCAGGTCTACTGGGAGACTGAGCTGGCATCAGGAAACTGCTTTTCCCATAATTCATTTCTATGATTCTGAATGCTAAGCACCTGAAGAAAACTGTCCTGCTGCTACCACCACCAGGCAAAACTGAATCATGTGCAGACACCAATGCCCCAGGCTGTTGGCTAAGAATAAGATAAGCTCAAAATAACCTGCACTATCCCCAGGGGACCTTGTTGCCTGCCAACCCTCTTTTTACCATTGCCTATGATTGGCTGAAGAACCAGGTAGACAACTACTCCCTGAACCTTAAAATAACATTGTCAACAGAAATAAATCTCCTGCCTGGGTTAGAAGCTCATCAAAGCCAAAGGAAGAGATGCTCAATCATCCTGCCACTTACTCAGATGTACTCAGAATTTCTAGTATGGGCTTCCGGGGTTCTTGGCCTCTCCATTTCAGGTGGGTGGTGAGTGCTTTTGTATAGTGGAAGTTGGGAGGTTAGGAGAAGTAACTAGACTTAACATCAGGGGGTGATCAGGAAGTCTGTGTCCATGAGCTCAAAATTCCATTCTTGTACACAGGACCCCAGTCTCTATGAGCAGACCTGTATTCAGGCTGTCTGAATGGAAAATTATATCCAAATATGCCTAGTTAATGAAAAGCAAAGGAAGTTAAGACCGGGGGGTCCTCTTTGGCAATGAGAAATCATACTACTCCACACACCTCCTCCAGAGCTGGGGGCACCTTTTCTAAGAGTGAACACAAAGAAAAAGGAGGAGACATTAATGTTTCCTAAATTGAGACTCATCTATTGAGCAATCTGATAGCCAAGAGATCCAGGAGCCCTTACTTACCAGTCTCATGGTTCCCATCAACTTTGACCTCAGAGAAGGCATTTTCCTCTTACTTAGCACCTAATCATGGTACCATAGGTTGAGTTATATTCTTGCCTCTACCTCTTGGCAGAAGGTGCTGATTCTTTAAGGACTAGAAGTCTTATCAAGAGCAAGAAGTGGATTTATAAGACTGCAGACCTTTCTGACCCGAAATGACCTGTAATATCAACACTGGGGACTCTCAATAGGAACAGGAAACGAAGTAGTGAAACATTAGTGTTTTGAAAAATATGCCAAGGTTATTATGATCCTCACCTTGAACTTTATATTCATGCATTAGAAAGTTATTCTTATTAATCTCCTAATTCACTGAAGAGGAAAAAATGCCCCAGATAAGTAACATGATCTACAGTAACATGATCTACAAAAGGTCACTAGCTGAAAGTGATGCCAGAACCTTCCTGTATCCTCTAGTGCTGATACACCCACCACTGTTAGCCCACATAAACCTTTCAACATGAGAGTGATCCTTTCAACATGAGGGTGATCCTCATCTAGCATTGAGAACCAGGGCTTGAGGCTTAAGAACAATCCTCCTTCACATATGTGTTAATCTGCTAGGGTTACCATCACAAAATACCACAAATTAGGTGGCTAAAACAATAAAAAACTTATTTTCTCATACTTTCTAGAGGCTGACAGTCCAAGATCAAGGTGTCAGCAGAATTAGTTTCTCCTGACACTTCTCTCCTTAGCAGGTGGATGGCTACCAACTTTCCATGTACTACATGGCCTTTTCCTCTGTGCACACACATCCCTGGTATCTCTTCTTGTTACTATAAGGACACTAGTTCTTTTGGGTTAACTTCCCTAACTTATGACCTCATTTATCCTTAATTACCTCTCTAAAGACCCTTCTCCAAATATAGTCATATTAACAGTCAAGGCTTCAACAGCGGAATTTTAGGGGGACACACTTCAGCTCATAACAATATGAAAACTCTGTGACAACTGGGCACAATAATGTTCATTCCTGCTTCACCCTGCATCCATAAAACTATATTTCAATTATCCTTCCTAACCACATACTGCAAAGAAACGTTCTCTGCATCTTGAAAACCATGACTGTTGCTTTTACTAAGTTACATTCCTTCCACTCTTCTCCTCTAGCTCTGCAATAGCCTGTCACCTCTGTTCTTCTGCATGATCCTGGGACTGCCTGTCTTTTTCATATATGGGCTCTCTGCTCCATGGCACCCTTATTAGTTCTTAAGAGCAGGGACCAAATCTTCTGTTTCCTTTGAAGACCTAGAACAGACAGCAACTGTTTTGGCACACAGTGGGGACTTGTACTGAAACCACTTTGTACCCTATTTTGTGACATGACATGAAATGACAGTAAATGTCATTGCACTCCAGAAATGTTGACTGAGTAACTGCTAAGAGACAGGAAGAGGGTCACCTCATCCTCCTTTCTGCCCCCTATTTTAATCTTTTCCAAACACCATGGAAAAGGTCTTGCTCTCTGCTTCTGTTAGACTGTTCTATTTTCTACCCTTACACTCTAGGCTGTGAGAAACTCAAATAAGAATAAAGGGCATTTATCTCACTTAGAGAGGCTAAGGTTTTTTTCTGCCAGTGCTCTGGGGCTCTCACTCTCCCAACCAAACAGCTCAATAGGAAGAAAATGAAATTAGAAATTGGGGGCAGGGGAAGGGAAGAAAGGAGGAAGAAAAAGAAGAGATGGAGGCGGAAGGGAAAGCAAGCCAACTTTACCATGGCCACTTCTGCCCTCCCTGCTGAGAAAAGGAGGGGAATTACATTTGCAAAGCACGTGTAAATATCGCCTTTCTCTGGACAGAGGCTCTAAGAAAACCAAAGAGGAGTGAGCCCCTTTCCATTCTCATGATCACGTTAAAAGTGCAACTTCATCATCTGGCTCACCAGCCCAAGAACGAGGGCAGCAAGTGCCTAGTGGTTTATTTTTATCCCTGATATCATCTCCCTGGTCCCAGAGGGAGCCCAGTCTGGTTTATTTAAGACCACACGATGTTGCTGTTAAACTCGTGTGTGCCTGAGGGACCCTTCCAATCTGTTGTACAAGAAGAGAGAACCTAAGCTGAACCCTTTGGCTCTCTTGCCCTTGTTTTCCAGCCAGCAGCTTAATAGTAGCAGTGAACCACAGAAGCAGCTCAATGACACTCCAAGTGCAATGAGCACGTTGAGCAATTGCTCTTGGCCCAGTGAGCTTTCTAGTTCTGGAGTATGCACTGGACAGAGGACTGCATTAGGGGTAGTGTGCTTTTCTGTAGAGATGATATGATCCATGCCTTCAGGAGCTCCATGGTCCTGGGACAAGATTAATTCAGTAATATATTATTTTTTGTTTGCTGCCTAACAAATTACTATGAACTTTGTGGCTTAAAATAACACCCATTTATTAGTTCATTGTTCTGTAGGCCAAAAGTACAGGACGATGTGACTGGAATCTCTGTCTAGGGTCTTACAAGCCTGAAAACAAGCTGTCAGCTGAGCTGCATTCACATCTGGAAGCCTAGGACTCACTTCCAAGATCATGTGGTTGTGGTAGAATTCAGCTCCTTGCCGTTATAGGACTAAGGTCTGGGGACCTCTGTTTGCTGACTATAGCCAGGCACACATTCTGCAGTCAGAGGCCAGCTGCTCCCAGCGGCCACTTGCATTCTTTCTGACATGGTCCTCTCCATATTTTAATCTGCAGTAGCACTTCACATCCTTCTCATGCTTTGAATCTGACTTCCCTTTCTACCTTTCCCTTCTGCCACCAGCCAGAAAAATTTTTCTGTCTTTAAGAACTCATATGGCTAGATTATATCCACTGAGATAATCTCCCTCTCTAAAGGTCAACTGTGCCATATAACAGTATGATATAGCAGTGATCATCACGTTAGGGGATGCAACCTGGTTAGGAAGGGAGGATGCATTTTTTTAGAATTCTTCCCGCTACAACAATAAAAGGACACTTTTGTTGAAGTGTATGCCCACATACACTCTTTATCCCTCCTTCTTCCCCATGCACAAGTTTGCAGAGCTGTGAGTCCATAAATCAATATACATCCAGGAGCTAGCAATACTCAGACTTTTCTCCCAACCTCTCTTCTTATTGTCATGATTCTGGAAATAAAACAGAACCTACTATTTTCATCATTTCAGATACCAGTGTAAGCTTTGGGTTTCTACCACAAAGAGTGACTGAACTTACAGTTGTGATAGAGCACCATTTTGAGAAAGAATTCTCCCTCATGGTTGTCCAGAAGAATGGAAACCATTTTTTGTTGAATTTATAAAAGTGCTCAGATAGTAAACAGCAATGAATGGTAGCCATTTACATTTCATAATGGAACCCTAAATGTGTTTGAGCTGCTGGTTTTTAAAATACATAAATTTATCTGAATGTTCATGATCATTTTATCATTTAAATAGGTTTCTGACTACTGTCACATATGATAGTCTAAAATATAAATTGAAAGACAGAATAGTGCATAAGTGAGGACACGAAAGCAGGATATATTTCAGTTAGTGGTGCAGCTGGGAATCAGGTTGGGTAGAGGTTAATGTCCATGCATTGCTATGATTTACAGAAGGAAAGAGATATGTATTATTCTTCAGAACCCAATAGGGATGAAAAATAGATATGATTATATTTGAATGGTAGTATGCCAGCCAAACAAATAATAAAAGTTCTTTAAACTTAAGATGTATGGAGATTCTAGATTTTTTCATTCTAAAAGCAACCAGGGAAAGATAAATTATAGAGGATGGTCCCCACATATACCTCCACCCTGTATTTATGGAGGGGGGCAGAAAAATCGCTCCCTCTCCCAATTTGCTAATTGAAAACAACAATTTTGTTGTTAGTGAATTAATGTCCTACATTACCCTTGACGCAGACCTTAAAATGTGGTCTGGAGATGTTCTGGTCCTGGCTGCTAGAGCAGAAGTGTGAAAGAGCTTAGAGATCTGTAGGATGTGTAGTGTTAGAGAAGGGGAAAACTTGCAGAACAATGAGAAAGGTCATTTTTCCTAGGTTGTATGCCAAAGAGTTTGGAGTTTGGTTCTGGATCCTGGAATGCTACTGAGTCAGAATTTTGTATGAATAATGAGAGCATGTCTGACCTAGAAAGGAGAAATGAAGTGTATAAAGTTCAGGCAAAAAGGATTTTGCATTTTGGGGGAGTGAGGGAGCTGAGACAGAAATGTGACATTATACTGGGAGTATAGAAGTATAAGGAAATTTAATGAACCAACAAAAACTATAAAAACACAATTTATATTTCAATCTATAATAATTGGAGAAAAGCACCACAAAAAGTGAGAGAAGGACTGGGACTCCAGAAGCAAGGGTCTCAGAGATGAAGAAACCTCTAGAATGCAATCAGGGAGAATTAGCTAGCAACAGCAACTTCAAGGCTGCTTTTTTGGAGGTCACCCTGACAACTTACTGATCATTGGCAGGTCTTATAATTTTTTTTCATATAAGGAAGACAACTCAGAGAAGTTAAGAGACTCACCCAAAGTCGTATAGTTAATTAGTAGCAGGAGCCAGAGCTAGATACCCTGTCTCCTGGCCTTTTTGGCAGCTTTCATTTTTAGGCTCCTGACCTTGAGTACATCATTGTATGATGTTACTGAGTATGACAAGGATTGAAGAAACAGAAATTAAAAGATATGGAAAGAAATCCCTTCATGACATTTATCATAAACACTAAATAAGGATAATCAGTGACCAAAATCATTGATGATTTTTGAGCTGGTTAGGTAATAGATGTACTCTAAAGATTTTTTTTTAAAGATTTTATTTATTTATTTGAGAGAAAGACAATGGGAGAGAGAGAGAGCATGAGAGGGGGGAGGGTCAGAGGAAGAAGCAAACTCCCTGCTGAGCAGGGAGCCCAAAGCCAGACTTCATCCTGGGACTCCAGGATCATGACCTGAGGCAAAGGCAGTCCCTTCACTGACTGACCCACCCAGGTGGGGGCAATCTAAAGGTTTTTAAATAAACACAGACACACACAATGGTAATAATGTAAAGTGATGGATGTGTTAATTAACTTTATAGTGATAATAATTTCATAATGTATATTTATATTAAATCATCACGTTGTACACCTTAAAATGTATTACCTAAATATATGCAATATTTGTTTTTCAATCAAATCTCAATAAAAAATCCTTATGGAAATAAGGATTCATAAAAACATGAATATTTATTGGTACAGATGTATGAATTTTACAAAGAATTAATCTTGCTGAATTGATGAAGTAAAACAGTTTGTTGTACAGAACTGACAATTTTAAAAGGAGGCTTTTGCAGGCTGAAGACAGGTATGTTCATTTGTGCTACTTCTTGATGAAGATCGTATTGCAATCCAGATGGAACTGCACAGTTTAAATGACCAAGAGTGAATCTAATTTGTCAAAGCAAAAAATGTGGTCTCAGAAGACTGTGAAATATCAGCCATCCTGAGGGCTTGAGGAAGGGGCAGAAGGAGAAGGAAAAAAAAACACCAAAGTGTTGGGCACTATAGCTTGATCACATAATTATATAAATTTTTACTTTCCTAAACTCCTTTGCACTCAGGTTGGGGCCATGCAACTAATTCTGACAAATGGGCTCTAAACAGAAGTCCTATGTACCACTTGTAGGTCCACGGGATTAAGATCTAGTGTTTCTCTCCATCTTTTTCTTCTGCTCTTATGATCTCACAAGCTATGTGTTGAGATGGTGATGTCACAAAACGGGTGGAACCTAAATCCTAAGTCATTGCTTGGAGGAAAATCCCCACCAACTTGCATTAGACCTGGTGAAATAAACTTTTGCTGTATTGAGATACTGCAATTTTCATTTGTCTTTTGAGGCAATTACTGGATACTAGTCCTAATGCAATCATACCCTCATACAAATATCCAAATCAGTCTTCTGCATGATTTCCATATTTTTCCCACACATGTCACTAAATACATTTTTACTTGTATGATAAGTATAAAAGATTTTGGTCACTTAAAACTGTATTTATAGAAACCTGTTTTGTACCACTTCGTTGGAAGACATCTATTCCATAAAATAATGTAGCTAAAGCTTAAATATTTTTAAGATTCCCATCAAGAATACTAAGTAATGGTACAAGGAATACATCCAGAAGGCAACCATAAATATTCTAAAATTGGATTATAGTGATGGTTGCAGAACTTTAGAAATGTAATAAGGATAGCTGAATCATATACTTAAATCAGGAGAATTTTGTGATGCTTAAATTAATAATAAGGTTGTTTTAAAAAAGAGGTCAACTAAGTATAGGTATTTGCACAAAACTTCACAAATATTTGCACACCAATTATAATAATTCCAGAATTCACTTCAAAGAGTCCTAATCACATGTACATGAAATAAGATATGAGCAAAATAATGTATCCTTATAATCAGAAGAGCTAAGGATAATATTCGCAGGCCCAGGAAGAAGTCAGGCCAATAGTACGTGTGTAGTGAGTTTAGAGTTGGTTTCTCTTGGCAGGTCTACAATAGTTAAAGATATGATAGGGCATAAAACAGCTAGCAATAGTCTTCAGAACATGGAACACTTGGAAACCTTAACAGAATAAACATGCCTCACAGATTTCCAACCTCCCACATTATAAGTAACAGACACTAGAGAGTAGGTTCTTGCTGAGAAAGAATATGATGACTAGAGCAATTTTGAATAAGACCATTCCTAAAAAGGAGGTGCAACTAACCCAAGGTTTCCTTTGGAATTTGTCCTTTTACTTCTCTTCCCAAGCTTGTACTCAAGTCCCTCATGTTCCCCATCTTCCCAGGAACGGAGGAAAACCAGCTATCACATAAAGCTAATGATGCAAAACTGTTGGCAGCATATTTACAATGAAGTTTATAAGAGGTAGCTGGAATGGACAAAATATAAACCAAAAAAATAATTCTATATGGTGAAATTTAATATCTAAATGGCAGGCTGCTGTAGAAGATATTATTTTAGTAAGGAAACATTCCAAATACTCTTGAACTTATACCACACAAGCAATTGCCTATATTGTAGTAGAGGTGGTGGTGGTTGTGGTGGTGATGGTGGTGGTAAAACAGCTGATATTTACTGAACATTTACTGTGTGTCATGTCTTGTGCTAAGTGTTTAATGTCTTTATATAATTTAATACTCCCAAGCAACCTACAAGGTAGGTATTACTGTCCCCACTCTGTAGATCAGAAAACCATGACATGGAGTGGTTAACAACTTAAGACTGAACAGCTAAGAAGTGGAACCCACACCTTGAATGCTAAGTACATTATTGAGATAGTTCAACAGAGAAACTGCAGATTCAGAATAGAACAAGAAAGGAGATTGATGTAACCAAGTACCTTGATGATAGGCTCAACACTACATATGCTCAGAGACCCTCACCCTTTAACCAGAGTTAACAACTCTGCAAGGCCAGTAGTATTGTCCTTACTTATGGATGTGTAAACAACTCTATTTTTTCAACAAGTGTTTATTGAGTTCCTACCGTGTGCTAGGCAATACACTGGATGCTTGTATCACAACATTCAACAAGTAAGAAAAGTTAGTTGCTTTGTGGAATTTACATTTTAATGGAAGGGAGAGGGAAATGATTAACAAACATATGCTATTAGGGAAAATGAAGCAGAATATAGGAAAATAGGATCCCTTGTTCTTATCCTGGGAAATAACCACTCTCTTAAACATAGTGTTTATTATTCCTGTTTTTATTATACATACACACTTATTACATATATACATAAACTTGATGATATGTATAGTGTATATATGTATATGCATATGTATTTATATAATGTATATGTATGTTGGATGAAGCAACACTCTTTGGGGTCTGCCTCCTCTGGGTTCACACTAACATATTGTGTATATATAACATATATGTTATATATGTACATAAACAATATTGTACCTTTAAGTTTTTGCTGTATATCAAATCTACTATCATACAACAAGCTTGCTTCTCTTGCTGCCCTGGTCTGTGTACCAGCTGGGGCAGCTTTTCTCCATGCCTTTTCACTCTGAGGCTGACACTGACAGGGTAATCTCAGGGAACATGATGTGTTCTCACAAGACAGAGAGAGACAGAAAGAGCAAACTCTCTGGTATCTTTTCTTATAAAAGCACTAATCCTATCATGAGGGCCCTACCTTCATTACTTCATCAAAACCTAATTACCTCCCAAAGTTCCATCTCCAAACACTGCCATATTGTCAGTTAGAGCTTGGACATATGAATTTAGGGGGAACACGGTTCAGTCTATAGCAAACCTCTATTCCTCTACAGCTATTTTTCTATTCTGTTCCATCAGTCTATTTGTTGATCCCTGTGTCGACATTACACTTATCATTATAGCTTTGCATGAAGTCTTGATATTTGAATCCAAATGTAAAACTCAGCAAATAAAGTTACACTAAAAAAAAAACTCAGATGGAATATTTATTGGAATGCATAGAATTTACAGATTCATTTAGAAAGAACTGACAAACTGAAATACCAAGTTTTTTTAATTCATGAAACGTATTTATCTCTCCTTTTAGTCTTTTCCTGTGCCCATCAGTAATGTTTTATAACTTCCTCTGCATTTCCTGTTAGGTTTAGTCTTAAGTACATTTTATTTTTGGTTGCTGTTGTGGACTGAAATATTTTTCGTTGGCTTTTTCCTGACTTAAATTAGAATGTTTCTAAAATTCACTATTTGGTATGATTTTTGTTGAAAGCTTAATATCTGTTATCAGGTTAGGATACTCTGCTTTTAGTACCAGTTTGCTAATACTTTTTTATCATTAATGTCTTAGGATGGTACAGTGAAGATATGAGAAGTAAATAGATAAGGAATGTTGTTTGTAAGTATAATTGATAGAACTTGCACATGGATTGAATGTAGGGACCAAAGGAATCAGAGATTACTTCTAAATTTTTGGCAGAAACAATGGTTAGAGAAGGGATAAAGAAAACTAGTAATTTTCTTTTGCATATGTTAGATTTGAAGAACCTAATCATGTTTAAATCATCACCATATAGATAAGATCATCTAGGGAGATTCTTCATCTTGAGAGAAACAATGTGCCCTATAGTATTTCAACGTTAAGAGGTAGAACAGAAACAGGAGAGCCAGTAAAGGATGAGAAGGGCCACCAAAGGAGGTAGGGGGGTAACCAAATAAGTAAGGTGTCACTTACTTACTAAGATGGGGGTAATTATAAAAAAGCAGGTTTAGGGAGGAAGGTATGGATCTTGGTTGTGGCTGTGTATAATTTGTAAAGCCTATTAGACATCCAAGTAGATATGTGGAGTATGTAGTTGGACTTACCAGCCTGGAAATCATGGGAGAAGTTTGATCTGGAAGATACTAATTTGAGAGATATCTATATTTAAGTCAGTGGTTTTCAATCATGGCTGCACATTAAAAATAACAATGATTTATAAAATTTATGCTTGTACAGGCTCTACCCTAGACCACTTAAATTAGAACCTTTGAAAGTGGGCCTGGCAATAGAGGTTTAACTCTCCACGTGATTCCAGTTTGCAATCAGAGCTGAGAACCACTGGTATAGATCATTGTCTTTCATGCACCTGGAATCTAGCTAAAATGCAGATTATGATTCATTAGGTCTGGGGTGGTGCCTGAAATTCTAAATTTCTAATGCACTCCTATGTTTTTGAACTACAGCTCAAATTTTGAGTAGCAAGTGTAGGGATATTTAAAGCCATGAGGTTAGATGAACTCATCAAGGGAGTGGGTATAGACAGAATAACGGTGCAAGAACAGTTACTGGTTTTTTTCTCTCAATGGTTAGGAAATTGGTACAAGCACAGGCCAGGAAGATTACTAAATTTAAACAGGATTAAGGCTTTGTGGGAAAAAATATATGACAGGAGCAAAAGAGTGGAACATTTACCCAAGAGGTGATTATATTAATGAACTATGGACTCTAGATTAGTAAGATGAGATCAAAGAGTTGACAGAGTAGAGACATTAAGAGGGTGAACTAAAAGGATAAGAGGTGTTGATCAGGAATAATAGGAGGCTTAAAACCAAGATTTTGGTGCTGGTTGCATTTCTTGCTGATTTCTAGAGTGGGAACAGCAGAGAGATTGGGTACAAGAAGATATAATTGGAGGTAAGGAAGCCAAAGAACCTGGAGGTCAAGAAGTTGGCACAGAAATTCACATGAATGTTGAAATTTCCGAAAGGATGGTAGACATGAAGTAAGTGACGTGCTGAAGTACTCAATAAATGAGAGATGAATGGGAAGCCAGCAGACGATATTAACAATGAAAATGGGATGGGATGGTCTAGTGGCCCCCAGAGGTTGTGACTCAGTTAATTTGGGGTGGTACCTAGCCATCAAACTTTTTTCAAAGCTTCTTAGAGGATTCTAATGTGAACCAGAATTACAAATTACTGTGTTAGAATCATCAATGAGAAGTGGAAGGTATGGAGCTACTGAATGGTAAATGACTAGCATAACTCCTGGGAATGTGAAGGCCAACAACAAATAGGAGATGGTGTCTTAGAAAGTTTAGTAAACAAAGAGAAGTTAAGTAACTTGCCCAAGTTGTCAAAGCTTGGAAATGTTTGGGCTGGAATTGAAACCTTGAGCTGCTTGACTCCAAAACCTAGACAGTCTTCACTCTACCATGTTGTCTAGGGGTCAGTATTTTAGCTCAGAAGGTACAAAGAGATGTCTTGGAAAGAAGTGCAAAATTGCAAAATTCCCCAAATGAGATTCTTTTTTTTAAAAAAAGAATTTATTTATTTGACAGAAAGAGAGAGAGAGAGAGAGAGAGATCTCACACAAGCAGGGGGAGTGGCAGGCAGAAAGAAGCAGACTCACCATTGAGAAGGGACTCCAATGCAGGGCTTGGTCCCAGGACTCTGGGATCATGACCTGAGCAGAGGGCAGACATTTAAATGACTAAGTCACCCAGGCACCGCCACCAAGTGAGATTCTAATAGGCCACATTGGGAAGAAGCAGCATGTCTCTGGAATAATTCCAATATTTACCTATTTATCTATTCTCCTTTTATTCCCTTTGACCTTTCTACCAACTTTGTTTCCATTCTGTTGTTGCCACCATCTCTCCAGGAAGTGGGGGCTGTACATCAAAAGAAGACAGCATTGTGGGCTGCCCTCATGGATGCCAGCTGACCTCAATGTCTCCCTTCCCCAAGTACTGTTCTCTAGGTCCTCCTTTCTAGAGAGGAAGGAATAGGATACAGTGCTGCAGTCAAAACCAAGCATTTTGTCTCCCCCTACTTCTGCCTCCTGACATATCAGCAGCTCTGTATAATGAAAATCTAAATCATTTGTGTGCACACATAGCAACTGTTTATTTTGCTTTTAGCTTTGAGGACTCAGTGGGGGTTCAATGCATTCAGAGGAGAGATCAACCCTGCGAGAGCCTAATCTCATAAGTAGACAAAATGAAAATTGAAGCTGAAAATACATATCTCCACATCTGAAAAAGAGGCCAGTAATAAATATCTTAAGCTCATGCTTTTAAACCAAGGGCATGGAGTGGAGATGAGTCCTTGAAAGGGTCCTGCTTCCTGTCTGCTAAGAAAATTTACTGGGCCTGGTAAGAGGTTGATAATGCATTCTAGAAATAGCGCACCTTTCCCTTCAAACCACCAAGGGGGATGCCTTCCATCTTTTACAAAACGCATTCACTATTTTCTTGAAACTTCCTCCCCCCTTCCCACCAACAGGCTGCCTTGGGACCAAATACCATCCTGAAGTTTCTCCACATTAGTATTTCTACCAAAAGTGAAAGCCAGACCAAAGAAAATGTGTTTATCACATATGAAGGGGCCAGGTCCTCCCTCTTTGTGCACCTTGTTTGACAATTCTTGAAGCCTGTGCTTCTCAGGAGCTTCCTCATGCCCTCATCTTCTCAGGGTTTCCCCTCATCTAGCAAAAACCCCATATGGTCACCAATTCTTGCAGAAACCAGAAACCCCTTACTCAGAGGTCAGAGTCTTTTCGTCTTCATTTCCTTTCCACCTCGGCAAGGCAGGATATCAGTGCCGGATCACAAGTAGCTGCAAGTGCATGGAGGCAGCTACTCCACTGGGACCAGGAATAATGAGGGACAAGATCACCTAAGACACATCTGAGTGACTTAACATTTGCAGTATACCAAGGGCCATCCCAGGTGGAGAAACTGTAACTCTACAGACATGAAGGCATGTGAATGGGGGCAGTTACTGTCAATCTGGCATTTTTTCCTGAAAGAAAGTCCTGCTAATGGGCTCTTATGAAATACTCAGTGGATTGTGAGCTTGTCTAGGTGAATAGCCTCCCTCCTGTCACCCCTCTCAGGAAGATCTCTGTGTTTCCAGGAGTCACCTGTGTACACAGGTAAGAAGCATGACTGCCACAGTCACTCACTTGAGTCATTTCTCCTTCCTCTCTGTTCAACAACAGCCAGAGGAGGCAGGCTTAGCTTTCAAGAGCCTACTCCAGGCCACAGTGGGGGTGGGGATGGGGAACAGGCTAGTCAGACATCTACACAATAACAAGGCCTGACAGCAAAGAAACCATACACAGACAGAAAGGAATTGAAATTCAAATTGAACAAGGGGCTGGATCCCTTTTAAGTAGAAGACCCTGAAGGCCTAGCTTCCTTACAGGAAAAAAAAAAATCCTTTTAAATCCTATCTCCTTTCTCTGGAAAAGGAGAGGAAACATTCCAACTAACTAGTACCTTATAAGAGGTGAAAGTCATTTAAAATGGTTCTTTGGAATTAACTCCTTCCTGATCAGTCTCCTCTCTAGGGTATAACTACTTCGCAGTGTGTTTGGGTGTCTGTGCCATGGAGGGCAACAAAGCAAAGGCTTCCTGGGGAGCACTGTGTAAGGGAATGACATTGTCAAGGGCCAAGTACACTCCCTGCACTGTTATTTTCCATTTACCCTTCACACGCCCCCCCCAGGTCTATTCTCTACCCTTCTCTGCCATGTTCTGTGCCAAAGCTGACCTCAGTGGACTGTAGCAACAGGCTTCCTTAGCAGCTGGCATCTGGCTGGGTCTGGATAATGGTGGACACTGACAGGAGATCAGAGTGGTAAGAGTGAGATATGTAGAGTTTATGCCCCCGTGTCCCTCCCAGATGTGTTGCATTTAAGCTGAGTCCACATTGTGCTACCTAAACCAAAGCTCTTATCAGCCAGCCCCGCTCTTGCACCTGTATAGCTCTTTCTGGGTTCCAATAACACAGTTTCTTCCCCTTACCCTTTCAGGCTTACAGGTGATAACAGCTCCCCACTGTTCATAGTATTTTTATGTCCCACAAGCACTGGCAGTTTCCTTTAATCCTGCACATACCACCACAAATGGCCCTTGCATTAAGCTCATCCCAGTTAAGTATACCTTACTGAGTATGCCATTTGTTTCTTACCAAAACCGTAGCTTAAAGACTTATAACACTTCCACAAATTCCATTCCACAGAATTCCAGGAGGTTCCCTATCCTAAGAAGACATATCACCTGATCTGTCTTTTCTAAGGAGAGTGGTTTGCCTTTTCTCAGATACTTGAGCTCTTATCCATATCTTGGGGTTTCCTAAATTAAAGTTGCATTACTTTGTCTATATAATAAAAATGAGGCTTGAACTGGTTCCATTTTTGTTTTATCTGTTCTTAGTCGTCTTCTTGGTCATCTTTCTTATACGTGCAAAACCAACTACAACAATGTTTCCCTTCCAATGAGGTGTGTTCAACTTGCCTTATCTTAAACACTTAATCTAGTTCCATGAGGAAGATAATTTTTTTAAAGATTTTATTTATGTATTTGACAGACAGAGATCACAAGTTGGCCAAGAGACAGGCAGAGAGAGAGGAGGAAGCAGGCTCCCCACCAAGCAGAGAACCCGAATGCGGGGCTCCATCCCAGGACCCTGAGATCATGAGTCAAAGGCAGAGGCTCAACCCACTGAGCCACCCAGGTGCCCCAAGGAAGATAGTTTTCGATGTGAATTTAATCATCAGTTCCTTATTACGTTATTCTTCTAGTATTCCTCAACTTGGTAATAAGAACCACCAGTATCCCAAAGTGGTCATCCCAAACTTTCACTTGCACCCTCACCTATATATATCCATTAGACTAAGTGCTATGGGACCTAACCTAATATAGCTTCTTTCAAATTCATCCACCTGCTCAAGCCCCACAGTTACTACCTTAGTCAGGACTGTATATTTTACTCTTGGGTTACTGAAATATCTCCAGTTTCTCCCTGCTCTCTTTCTCCTTACTGTCATCAAACTGATCTTTGAAAAAACACAAATATGTTCATATTGCTTCCCTTTCTGTGGTGCTCCTTTAGGATAAA
This sequence comes from Mustela erminea, assembly GCF_009829155.1. Taxonomy (NCBI): domain Eukaryota; kingdom Metazoa; phylum Chordata; class Mammalia; order Carnivora; family Mustelidae; genus Mustela; species Mustela erminea. The sequence continues at coordinate 93,826,462 of NC_045635.1, forward strand.
ATCCAAATTCTTTATCCTGGTCTAGAAAGCCTCATGGAATCTGGGTAGTATCTCCCTTTTCAGCTTCATTTTTTTGTCACCACCCATTTTACAACCCTGTTCATTGCTTTCATGATGATGCCATATTCTTTGATGTCTTCATGCCCCTGCTCCTTTTTCTACTACACTCTTGCTTTTGCTAACTGCCCCTATTCAGCTCTCAGACTTATCTTAAGCATCATCTTTTCTATAAAATTTTCTCATGAATCCCTTCACTCCAAGTTGGTTTAATAACATCTCTGCATGATCCTTTAGCCCCCTCTTCTTCACATACTAGCACTTAACACACTGGCCATTATTTATCTATATGTCTGTCAATGCCTACCACTCTCTCTTTTAGGGTGAGAAAGTGTTTCTTCTTCCTTCACCCACAGCAATTAGCACAGAATGCAGCATCTAGGAGTATACTCAAGAGATGTGTCCTGAATGAGTGACTAGATTAATGAATGAGCTCATGAATGAAATATATGCTTGAAGTCACTTACCTATGTAAGGTCAATATCAGGACCCTGACCCTTCTTGAAATGGCATGTAACTAATGAGGCCTGTTTTTGCCATTTCTTCCCTTCCATGTGGGGCTGTACCCAAACCACTCTGGAGTAATCAAGGATATAAAGAGATGAGTTGGTGTTTTGAGCCCTAGCTCTCCCTAATCCCTAAAGCTATAGTTATGGAACAATAGAGCTGGCCTGAATTAACTGGAGTGAGAGAGACAAATTTTGTTCCTGGGATATACCAGGTTCATCTACACCATTCATCAGACTTGAGCACAGATGAAATGGAGGCCAGCCCTAAAAATACATCCACCCGAGGTAACACCAAAGCTGTGTTCTTTCATGTCTAATTCACCCCAGATGGAGGGGAAAGAATTTGATGATCAGTCTCTGAAATAGGCAGAGAAACTTATATTATGTTAGGAATGACTATTGGAACAAAAGGCCACTGTGAATTTCCTAGTCAATAAAAATGAACTCTAATAGAAATTTTAATAAGGAGCCAGCAGAAATATCCTTGTCATCATCATTGTGAATTCATGTTTATTGAATGTACAACAAATGCTAGTCTCTGCTCCGAACATTGGATGAACATCATTTCTGTATCTATAAGGGACTAGGCAATACTTGCCACTAAATTATTGCCAGTCACCCAGCCAGAACACAAAATGAACTCTTATGAATATTCTAAAGCATAATAAGGAAGGGGTCTTAGACTACATGCAGTCATCCTTGATTAGTATTTTCCCCAATGGGAGTACTCCTCCCCACAAGCTTCCCCACAACTGGAAAGGAAGAGAAGCAGGAGAGAGTAGGAAGCGTCAAGGTACAGTCCAGAGAAAGTCACAAAAAATTGAGCAGTGGCACTCCATAGATGTTTGGATATGGCAGTAAAAACCAGGGGGAGAGCCATATGCATGGAGTGGTAGGAACCAGCCCTGTTCATCTCCTGGTCCTTCCCTGCACATGTGTTCTTACACAACCTTTAAGTGATAGACAGGATCTGTAGAACTCTAAAGATCTGCTTGATCATGAAGTTACCTTCCAGGTGAGGTTTTCTCCTTATTTTGCACAAAGGAACACTTTGGGACTTGAGGGCTAGTGGGTACTCACCAGTTAGGCAAACATTTGAGAGAATCATTGTTCTTGATTAATTTTGTAAATAAGCACTGACCCACTGGCTTAAGGGAAAGTGAAAATGAGTGACTGGTGATTTAAAAAGCATGCAAACATGAGGCTACACTACTAGCAGGTGGTTAGCAAGTGGCCCAGTCTTAGTGCCTCTTCTCAAGGCCATCTTCCTTTCTTTTTCCCACCCTCTCCAATCTTCTGCCAAACCTCAGGATTTGAGGCAATGGTCAAGCTCCATGGCATAAGAATTGGTGTTCCTCATGATGCTTTCTGCCAACATGACAGGCTTGGGGTTTCTTCCAGCAAAGCAAGAGAGCCAGGTGCAGATCAACATGGCTGCAGCTGCTCCACCTCCAGCACAGTAATAGGCCCAGCCAAGCCGACAGGTACCTGTAGAAATAGGGACAGAGACATGAGGGTTGGGTTGTCTTCTCATACATTCTCCTTGGGGTATTAGAGTTAATGTGAGAATATGAAACAGTGAGTGCAACTGGGCCTCCTGTTTCCCTCTTTCCTCTTTTGCTGATGGTTGGTATTTGCTTTACCAAGAAGTTATAGAATTTTATTCTGTTACAGTAGGAATCTGGAGGTGGTGTGGGTGGTAGCAGTGATGGTGCCATAATGAAACTGATGACAAGAACAATTTGATCAAGTGTCAAGAATTATGCTAAACTCCTGAGACATACATCTCATTGACCATTACAGTAACTATATGAGAAATGCACTCTTATTATCTCTGTTTTATATAAGATGAGGTAACTGAGGCACAGATTAAGTTAATTGTGAAAAATCAGAGAGCTAGACAGCAATAGAGTCAGAATATAAACTCTGGTTAATCTTGACTCTAAAGCTTTACCTTTTTCACAACATCGATGTACAGCCGTGCACAGTCTATTTCCAAAGAATTGTATTCTTCACCATCAGGAGATTTGACAGGCACAAAAATAAATAAAAATCCATTGCCCCTTGTTACATGCCTCTTTCAGTATCCTACCCTTTCAGTATCCACGGAAGAAATATATTAGAATCAAGGTCAAGCTTGTAAAGCAGTAGTTTCAATTTAAAGGGTAATAGGGAAGGTCACCGGCTCAAAAACATCCACTCCACCACCTGCCTTTCTATCAGAGGTAGATTCTGTCCTTTGAGGTATTTATGTTTTCTCAGAGAATTTTCCCTCAGAAAATGTCAATGCCCAAAGAAAGGAGAGCTATTAATTTATAAGGGAATAGAGTAACAACTAATTGTTAAAATAAAGTGCCTAAGGAAACAAGACGCCAGAAACTGGAGAAGATGCAGTGATAGAAAATTGTAGAAGGGCCCTGAGAAAAGAGGTAGACAGTGACCTTCATCTACCTCACAGTCCTACAGAAAGCTAGTCCTGACCATTGTCAGTTATCTGGAGATGTCAAGACTGATGTTGATAACTTACTTTTTTAAAAGATTTTATTTATTTATTTGACAGAGAGAGAGGGATCACAAGTATGCAGAGAGACAGGCAGAAAGAGAGCAGGAAAGCAGGCTCCCCGCTGAGCAGAGAGCCCCAGGCAGGGCTGGATCCCTGGACCCTGAGATCATGACCTGAGCTGAAGCCAGAGGCTTAACTCACTGAGCCACCCAGGTGCCCCGATAACTTACTTTTTAATAACCAATTGCTTTTGTTCACATGGTGCTTTAATTTTCCTTCTTTTAATTGACTATTTGGCACGTCACATAAAGAATATAGCATGGCCTCAAGCTAGGCTCTTCACTCTTCCATTCAGGCCAGCCTAATTTATCCCAAATTTCTCACCTCAGAAATAGTGTTCCTACCACCACCAAGGTATTATCCATAATGTCTCTCCTGCCAGAAACAGCTTCTTCCCTCTTATTCATCAATTCATATCTTCCTCAGAACACTATCCAGGACTTCCAGGAAACTTTTCCAGATTAATCCCAGTGGGCTCAAGTCACCTCAACCAAGTAGCCCTCTAGGAGTTTATCTATATCCCTTACATGGGTGTACCTGTTGGATAAAATGTTGGGAGGAAACTTTGCATATGACATATTTTTCATCTGCCCTTTACCCACTTCTAGACTGTTGACTCGACAGTGCAGATGTATTTGTTTTTTTCTTGATAATATCTCCTAAGCTCTATTAGCAGTGAGTGCTTACTGTGCATGTGTTAGCCTAACAATACTCCAAATATGGGTACACTTGCATTTTTAATCCTCAACATACAAATCTATGGCTTAAATTTTTATTAAAGTTATGAAACCAGCTGTAGTATTATTCTATTTGTTTCTGGAATGTGCTACAGTTCTTCCCATCATAAGACCTATGCCTACTTTCTTGCTTAAATTGCTTACTGCATATGTACATGTACACAAATACTTCCCACCATTCTCTTTGCCTAGTCAGTTTTCAGTCATTCTTCAAAGCTGAGCCCAATCATTAATAACTGACCTCCTAAGTCAGATTCCTTCATCAAAGGTTCTTGTTAGTACTGTGTATACTTCCTTCTGTACTTGAATCCCTTATCCCCTGCCATGACAATGTCAAAGTTTAGTTCTTCAGAAGAGACAGTATTTTACCAATAGATGGAGGCAGTCATATAACTCTTGAAATCCCATGGTCCCACCCAAAATTATACTGAGAGCCAAACTATAGTAGATATGGAAACAATGCAATCCTTAGAGTGAATTTGAAAGTGAACCCTTCTTAGAGAAAATAATTCAACTATCCACAAAGTGGCCTCAACATGAACAATAATGGTGGGCCTCTTGAAAAGGTAAACTGAAGAATACCATACTGAGGTAATCAGCCAATAAATTTGTACCCTCTGTCTACCTTGTCACACCTCCTTTTAAACATACACACATACTTATTCACTAAAAAAAGGGAATTTTATATAATGCTTTCAGTTTCACAAGGTGAAAACTCTACATATGGGCAAACCTTCAACTTCCACCATCCTCAGGAAGAAGGTTGAAGGTTGTATTTTACCCAGTTCACAGATATGAATGTGATGCTTAGTTCATAGCCCTAGGAACTCTCTCAGAAGCAGAGAGGTAGAGGCAGGGATCCAGACCAAATCTCTTTACTCTCAAAGTGGTACTCTGTCCTCTCTACTGGTTTCCTCACCATCCCAAAAGCCATTTTTTCCTCTTAGAGGACCCTTGACCTATAAACCCTAAAGAGGGGGTTCCTAAGTTAATTAGTAATACATTTACCTGAGCTTCTCCCATAGCCCTCCTAACCAAAATCTCCTGTGCTCACATGGTAGAGTAGAAGGAGCCAGCCCTGGAGTGGACCCACTGTCAGGCAATTTCCTTTTCTCTGGCATGCTCCCAGTCTAATCTAGACAAGGTATCAGAAGTCTCACTCTGTTTCTTCAGTTACTTGTCAAGTCATCCCCCTATTAGAGTAACAGGGATATTTTTATTAGATACATGCAACCTAGGACCAGGGAAAGACTTGTTTCTGTAAATGAAAGGAATAAATGTATAGCATGCCATTACCCCAAAGCCCCAGGCAGGAAGAAAGCTGACAGAGTGGGTAGCTCCAGAGTGAAGAGCTGGCTAGAAGGGCTTCAATCCATCTTATTGAAGTCTTGTCAGAACTAGGTATCACAGAGTTAGGAGCCAGCACCAAAATGCTTCCATGACCATACCAAATGCAATCAGTTTCTTCTCACAGAGACTCCTATTAGTCCACTGAACAGCACCTAAGCTCCAGGCTACTGCCACAGAGGCAGCCAAGGAGAAATGGAGGAAACATATCTTCTATCCAACCCTTCCCCACAACCCTACCTGTTATTTGCTTGAGGGAATAGAGAGGTTATATCAGTAGCATTGCAAAAGGGTAGAACAAAGCAAAATTTTCCAGAACTATGTCTTCAAGTTGAAAGGAACTGTCAGTATTCACATACTCCACAGAAAGCGTGGACACTGGTCTGATGGCCTACAGAGGAATTTGTGTTTCCCATGGAAAGGTACAAAATAGAGAACAGTGATAATGAGATACCACACTTTACCTCCAGTCACCTTTTAGTGAAGTCCCATGGACCATCACCAATCCCTAAGTCCTACTCCCTAAAGCACTGTTTATTATTCTATTCATGTAACAAATATTTTATTAAGTACCTACCATGTGCCAGATATTTTGAATACACCATCTCATTCAATTCTCACAACAGTTAATTTTCATTAACAGCTGAGAAAACAGAATCTCAGAAAGAGAAGTCACTCTGTTGACTTACAAGTGTCAGAATTCAGATGTGAATGCCAAGACTGAAAGTCCATGGTCATCTATTTCAGCCATGCTAGTAGAGTGGAGCCAAGGATACAAGTTACTATGGTCCAAGACTTATGGGAAAGTATGCCTTCAACTGATCACTTCAGCTCTCTGGGTCTCAGTTTCCTTTTCTATAAGTGAAGGGAATTTTTCTGGACAGATTTTTTAAAAAGATTTATTTATTTACTTGAGAGAGAATGAGGAGAGAGAGAGAGAGAGAGAGAGAGAGAGAGAGAGAATGCAGAGGGAGAGGTAGAAGCAAACTCCACACTGAGCAGGGAGTCCAATGTGGGGCTCAATCCCAGGGTCCTGAGATCGTGACCTGAGCCAAAAGCAAATGTCTAACTGACTGAGCCACCCAAGTGCCCCACTGCTGGACAGATTTTTAAAAGCCCCTTCCAACTCAAAATTTCCATTCTACTATGAACATGATAAATGCCTTAAGAGCATGGAAATACTACAGGAACATCTAGGAAAAGAATTATTTGTATCTGAGAGAATTTAGGCTTGGTGTAGTGTTTTATAGAGAAGAAAGCATTTCAGCTTGACTTTAGCAGTGGGAAGTGGGCATTCTATGCAGTTGGAGTGGTTGGTGTGACCAAAGTTATGTAAGCGAGAAAGCTGACAACACATTTCAAAAACAGTACCCCATTCAGAGTTGCTTCAGAAAAGGAGCTGTAGTTGGCAAATGATAAGCTGAATATAGACCAGGAGGACTTGTTAAATCTGGCATCTTTCCCACAAACAATGGGGAACGATGGAAATTTTCTGACCAGAGGATGAAATGATAGAACAATGTTCCTCAGCCTTGGCACTAAAGATATTTTGGGCCAAAAATCTTTGTTGTATGGGAGTGAGGGGAGGTGGAGGGGGAGGTTTGTCTTGTGCATTGTAACACACTGGCCTCTACCTACTAGATGCCTGCACCTTATCCCTCCTTCCTGAGTGTGGAAACTGAAAATATTGACAGATATTGTCAAGTATCCATGAGGGTGGGAGTGGAGTGGCTTGCTTCCCATTAGGAAAGACTGAGCTAGAGGTAGAGTTTGGGAAGGTTAGCATGAAAGGGATTGGAAACAGTTGTATACTGTAGGAAGAGACCAGTTAACCAGAAGACAAGGATGCTAGTACACATCCAACAATACATAATCCAAAAATACATAATGCTAGAGAACAAAAAAAAAATCTGGCCAAAAAGGTCAGTATTTTTGAGGTTAGGAAACCTTCATCTAGGCAAACACCAGATATTTACAGTTTGAATTACCTCCAAAATGAATCTTGATAACTGAACAATTAGGCCAACGGAAAAGAATCTTTTTCTTAAAGAACAGCTGTGCATGGTTTCCTATTGACTTGGGAAGCTGACTGGAACTGAGACAGGGTCAGCTTTGAGCATTCTAGTATGCTTGCCCAGGGATGCTGGGGAAGGTCAAGGAGAGAGATCTCACAAGATATTCAGGATAAAGTACTGATTCCCTGAGAATCAGGATATAGGAGTCTTTGAAGAAATCTCTTAACCCCACAGGACTTCAGCTATCTCACCTTTAAAATGGGAGAAAGTAGTTAAGTATCTGTCTAAAGACAAAGCAATAAAGACCAGATGTGTTCTTGAGGTCCCTTTCAGAAATAACCAGGCTCAATTCTGCCTCACCTTTCAGACTGACTGAACCAGTTCTGAGCCTCCATGCTAGAATTGTTCTCATGTCCTCAGAAAATAATTCAGTGAGCTAACATCACAGCTGGGGATTGTCTCTACATACATGCATAGGTATCTGTGAAGAGAAAGACTGGGCAGTAGGATAAGGGGAGAAAAGAGGTCCTAACTACAAATTAGCTTTATGCAAAAATTTCTAGAGGAGCCCTAAGAGAAGCTTATTCCTTTTTGTGCTCTTCTGTATAATTTCTAACACTCTATCTGTGAGTCATTCTATTCCAGTGCTGAATTTGCTGTGACAAGATCCCTCATAAAAGTTATTAAATCATCACTCAGCAGTGGGCCTGACATTTAAATCAAGACATGTTGCTTTTATTCCAAGTTGCAAATCAAAATGGTTTGGAGCTTGACTCTATTTTCTTTGATTCAGCATTAAGTTATATTATTACATCTCCGCTGTTTAGAGAACAAATTGTCACTGGCTGCTACTTAAATTGACCCCCCCTCCATAGAGCACCAGCCTTATGTCCTTAGGGATATGGTGTCTGGCCATCTGTAAATGGATCATTATGAACTACTGGAAGGCATAAGCCACAGGCTGATGTTTTTGGTGGGGTCTAGTACTGGTGTGGGCATCAGGATTGGGAATCATAGTAGGGAAGAGTCTAACAGAGATGCTCTCTTTGCAGAATGCCAGCTTAGAAGCCAACAATGCTAGAGAACTAATCCAAAGAAAGAATTCCTGCTTAGAGAAAGAGGGATAAGGCATAAAGAGAGTAAACCCACTTTGGAAGACAGTTTGACAATTTCTTATAAGACTAAAGATACATATACCATATGATCCAGCAATCATGCTCTTTAGTATTTACTCAAAGGAGTTGAAAACTTAGGTCCACACAAAAACCTACATAGTGATGTTTATATCAACTTTATTCATAATTGCCAAAACTTGGAATCAACCAAGATATCCTTCAATAGGTGTATGGATAAATTAACCATAGTACAACCAGACAATGGAATATTATTAAACACTAAAAAGAAGTGAGCTATCAAGCCATGAAAAACATGGAGAAAATTTAAATATATATTACTAAGTGAAAAGCCAATCTGAAAAGGCTGCATATTATAGGATTCTGACTATATGACATCTGAAAAAGGAAAAAAAAAACTATGGAGAGGATAAAAGAATCAATGGTTGCCATGAGTTGGTAGGTTTGGGAAGGGATGAATAGGCAGGGCATGGAGGTTGGTAGAGCAGTGAAAATACTCTGCATGATAGTATGATGGTGGATACATGTCAATATATATTTGTGTAAATGTATAGAAGTTACAACGCAAGGGAACAATATTGTCATCAGTTTTATCATCTAACAAAATAATATATTTATCATCTAATATACTCCAATATCCAGGGAACTTGAGAGATACTGCTCTAGTCTTAGAGGCATAATAAAGGGGAAAATGACTCCAAGGATGGAGGAGGACCTGCAGTGGGAAGCAGCATATTGCCCTCAAACTCTCCTTCCAGAGTAGATAGAATAGATATGCAGAGATGTCCATCTAGGATCCACCTGGGGGACCTTCCCAGCCTTTGTCATATCAGACCAGGCTGCCTGCACTTGCCCTGCAGAGCAATCACCTCAGCTACAGAGAGATACCTAAGTTCCTTTAGAATTCTATGAAAGGAAAGGGGAAGATCTAGAGAGAGATCAAAGAAAAGAGTCTAAAAGAGAGTCAATGGGGGTAGGTAGAAGAAAAAAAGAAAGGCAGGTGGAGTTCATTTAGAAAACATTAGTATAAGATTAGAACACCGGAGAACCTATTACATAAGGACTGAGTGGAGAGGCTGAGGTCTTCAACAGACCTCTTCCTAATAAAGGTGGGGTTTTTCCATAGTAGACCCAGCTCAGGAAAATCAGCTGCTCTTCCCATCACTGCAGCACCATCTAAGCTTATGAAACCAGGACTGCAACCCACCTCCCAAACTGCTGTTTGGTGTGTATGGTGGGGGGAAGTATAGGGTTGCTATTTGCTTATTCAACATATTTTTGCCATGGGGACCTGCATTTTGTGTTAAGCAGGCAGCAAGAGTTTGGAAGAAGCTGGTGGTCCCATCTGTTCAGAGAGATACTGCTAACTATAGGGTCTCCATAGGTAGCAGCATAAAAATATTTTCAATGCAGCCAAGCTAAATGAGGAGAGAACTTTCTCTGCTAGGTCCAGCACAGATGAATAATTGTAAAAAATAAAGCAAAGCCAATGAATTCAAGGGCAATTGCAAAACACCCTATCTATCTCCTACCCCACTATAGCCCCCAACAAAAAGATAGCCAAAGCCATGAGGACAGCTTTCTTCTCACTCTCCAGGCTGGGCATGAATTTCAACAGCAGCCTGGATTGGAGGCCCAGAACCTATTAAAGATTCCATAAGCCTGTTAGGCTCCCTTGCCAGATAAAAAGGCAAAACAAAAAATCCTTTGGAAATGTAATTCAGTTTAGGTAAACGTGTTTTTTGTTAGTAGCCACTATTTCTAGCCACTTCCTAGAAAGTCAAGGTAGCACTCAGTAAAGAATCAAATCCTCATGGTGACAGAGATGCCCTGATAGGGTTGAATTTTTTTTTTCTCATACACTTCTGCCAAAAAAATTGAGTCCTTCCATTGAAATCTTTCCTGATACAAGTAAGCATTTGCTTCTGACCCATCCTTGTATGTTACCAACCAGTCTTTCCTACTTATGTTATTTCCTGCATAGCTATCCTGAGTTTAACTACTCTGATCATCTTTTTCTTCAGTGGGTAATAAAAGGGAGTAATTAAGTCTCAGGTCAGCTTAGATTGTGCTTCTGTGTCTTTCTCAAGATTGGCCCCCACCTACCCCTGAATAAACCTTCATGTCACTCTGTGTTGTTCTTTATATAGCCCATCAGACTAGACTTGAAGAAACATTTCAGAAGAGCTTTGGGAATTGCTGTAGACTGAATGTTCATGTCCCCCAAAACTCATGTTAACTTCTAACATGCAATGTATTGGTATTTGGAGGTGGAGCTTTTAAGAGACGACTGGGTCACAAGCCTTGATAAATGGGAGTAGTGCCCTTATAAAAGGGACCCCAATGAGCTCCCTTACCCCCTTCTTCCATGTGAGGACACAGTGAGAAGACTGACAAATATGAATCAGGAAGAAAAAATTCACCAGACACTAAATCTGCTGCCGCCCTGATCTTGGACTTCTTAGCCTCCAGAACTCTGAGAAATATAGTTCTGTTTTTTGTAAGCCATCCTGTCTTGAGCATCTTTCACAGCTGTACAAACAGACTAAGATAGGTACTCTCCCCAAAGGACTAGTCAAAAACCAAGTACTGGACCAGCCTGACTCAGCATGAGCTCTGTAAGATACTTGGCCTCTAAGAAATTGGCCCCTGTCCTCTAGCATCTGCTTGATAGATTTCTGATTGCATCCACTTGAACTTTTTCAGCTAATAAAGGCACTGTGGTAAGCTTTTTAAATATGTTGTTCTTGCATAGGTAAGATCAACAAGCTAGACTGGGTGAAAGGGAGCCAGAGACTGAAATGGAACAAGTAAACAGACTATTAGTGTGACAGGTGCTATGACATAGAGCAATAGGACGATATAGATGTGGGGCATCAAGTGCAAATGAAAGAGGGCAGGGAGTTTTCAAGAAAAAGTAGGGAGTTAACTAGCTGAGGAAGGGGAGAAGGGTATTCCTAACTATGGGAAGAACACATGCAAGGTTGTAAAGGTTTGAAAGAACATGGTATTTCAGTGTGGCTGGGCAGGAGGAGGAACTTGAGTGCTGATGGAAGTGATGGCCAAGGTCCCTGCAGGCTATGCTTAAGGAATTTTTTTCCTGCAGGCAATGGGGAACTATTGTTAAAGAATGGGAATGACGTCAGATTTGCATTTTTGAAATATCACTTTAGCCACAGAATGAAAGACATACCAAGAGAATGGCGTGCAGTATCTTCAAGAATATAGAGAGAGTCATGGGTTGTTTTCTATAATATAGATGAAAATTGAGGCTAAGAGAAAGAAGGAAGGTTCTAGAGTTCTCATGTGCCTTAGCAGTATTGCAGCATTTATTCCTCCTGATGACTGATATCATTATGATTTGGGATTGATATTATTATGGTTGTATTTGATAAATAGACATATATAAAATGTCTCCTCAAAGCTTCTTGAAGACTATGTTCTTGAATTCTTTTAAAATTATGTAGGGTCTCATTCGATATCTCATATACAGTAAGTGTCCATCATATGCTTACTGATTGACTGTTACATACTTATTTTTTTTTCTGATGGGACTAAGTGGCTTTATTGGGGAAATCCAGGATTACAATGGATTTAAGAATTGGCATTGAGGCCCTTCTTCTTGCCAAAAGTGGGCAGGAACCATGGACTTTACCTCCAAGCATGAGGCTGGCTACTTCTGGGACGATCAGAGCCTCCACTCTACGCTGACCCAGGATAGCCTCATCCTCTAGGGCTGTGCCTGCCAGGATCAAGACTTGATCTTCTACAGTGATGCCCTCCAGCAAAACTGAACAGTAGCCACTGCAGCCTCTACCCCGAAGACGGAGTCCAGAAAGAGGAAGGAGCAATGGTACACACATCCTCACCACCCGCAGCAAGCCACATCACTGCTCTACTGTTATGTACTTTTGACAGAATCTTCAAACACTTATGAATGCTAGAATGCCAGAATAGGAAAGCCGACAAAGCTCGGGACTCAGAAGCAAGTGCTCCCTCATTCTAGCCATTGACTTAGCCCCATACCTGCAAGGTTAGGTTTGAACATCAGCTATTTCTATCCATGCTCAATTGGCCAATAGATATAGACCCTAAAGTCTCTCCTTGGGCCCAGTATCTCTGGGTAACAACCAATGCCACAAATAATACCATCGAACATGTGTATAACACTTTACAATTCACAAGGCACTTTTCCTATTCATTATTTCATTTAATCCTCTTGTATTTGTTTTATTTATTCATCAAGTCCCAGGTAGAGGCAGGAATGTCATTAGAGAGAAAGCCATGGAGCAGACAGATAAGTATTTGATCAAGTTTGCCACTTAGCCAGAGAGTAGAATCCAGCTCAGGCCCATACGTGCTCAAGAAATCATGTGGTACACAAACAAGGTCCTAAGTAAGAATGACAGAGAATGCTATTTGCAACCATGACCTGTCATTTACAAACTGAACCTACGGGCAAGTCATTTAACATTTCTGAGTTTCAACTCTCCCATGGGTACAATGGAAGTGACACCATAGAGCAGTGGTGAAGGTCAAATGATATGACACATATAAAGCACTCAGCACAGCACCCAAAATGATCAGTACTCTGGGCCCATTCTCCTCTCAGCTAAACACTTTTCAGCTAATCCACTAGTTTCCACAAATGAGCCATGAGAGACTATAGGCTATGAAAAACAATCTGAGGGTTTTGAAGGGGCGGGGGTGGGAGGTTGGGGGAGCCAGGTGGTGGGCATTAGAGAGGGCACGGATTGCATGGAGCACTGGGTGCGGTGCATAAACAATGAATTCTGTTATGCTGAAAAGAAATTTGAAAAAAATGTCTGGAGAAAGCTTTAGCATACAGATTTCTAGTCCCTGCTAGAGATACATAGAACTGTGATTTCTGGGGAGAGGGCCCAGATGATTGCAATGCACAGTCCAGTGGGGAATCACCTGAATGAGACCATATCATTAGTTCAAACTCATCCAGCCTTTAGATGAAAAGTCAAACTTGAATTAAGAACCTATAAGGAGAGGGGCCCTGGGTGGCTCAGTTGGTTAAGTGACCAGCTATTGGTTTCAGCTCAGGTTGTGGTCCTGAGCCCACATAGGACTCTGCACTCATTGTGGAATCTGTTTAGGATTCTCTTCCCTCTGCCCCTGCCTTCTATGCTCTCTCTCTCTCTCTCTCTCAAATAAATAAATAAATAAATCTTTCTTTTTTATAGTTTTTTTAAAATAATTTTTTATTATGTTATGTTAGTCAACCTACAGTACATCATTAGTTTTTGATGTAGTGTTCCATGATTCATTGTTTGCATATAACAGCCAGTGATCCATGCAATATGTGCCCTCCTTAATACCCATCACGGGGCTCACCCATCCCCCACCCCCCTCCTCTAAAACCCTCAGTTTGATTCCCAGAGTCCATAGTCTCTCATGGTTTGTCTCCCCCTTTGATTCTCCACCCCCCTTCACTTTTCCTTTCCTTCTCCTAATGTCCTCCATACTATTCCTTATGTTACACAAATAAGTGAAACCATATGATAATTGTCTTTCTCTGCTTGACTTATTTCACTTAGCATTATCAATGTAAATTTTAAATATTTCCATTGTATCAGTCAGGATAATTTTTTTGAAATCTATTTTTTAATTTAATTTTACTTTTTCAGTGTTCCAAGATTCATTGCTTATGCACCACACCCAGTGCTCCATGCAATACATGCCCTCCTTAATACCCACCACCAGGCTCACCCATCACCCCCTCCCTTCCAAAACCCTCAGTTTTTTTTTCTCAGAGTCCACAATCTTTCGTGGTTCATCTCCTTCTCCAATTTTCCCCAATTCACTTTTCCTTTCCTTTTCCTAATGACCTCCATGTTACTCTTTATGCCTCACAAGTAAGTGAAACCAAATGATAATTGACTTTCTCTGTTTGACTTGTTTCACTTAACATAATCTCCAGCTTCACTCATGTTGATGCCAATGTTGGGTATTCATGTTTTCTGATCACTGAGTAATATTCCATCGTATATGTGGACAACATCTTATTCATCTGTCTGTTGAAGGGCATTTCAGCTCTTTCCATAGTTTGGCTATTGTGGACATTGCTGTTATGAACCTTGGGGTGCATATGGCCCTTCTTTTCACTACATATGTGTCTTTGGGGTAAATACACAGTAATGCAATTGCTGGGTCATAGGGTAGCTCTATTTTTAACTTTTTGAGGAAACTCCACACTGTTTTCCAAGGTGGCTGTACCAGCTTGTGTTCCCACCAACAGTGTAAGAGGGTTCCCCTTTCTCCACAGCCTCTCCAACATTTGTTGTTTCTTGCCTTGTCAATTTTTGCCATTCTAACTGGTGTAAGGTGGTATCTCAAGGAGGTTTTGATTTGAATTTCCCTGATGGTTAATGATGTTTTAACATTTTTTCGTGTGTCTGTTAGCCATTTGTATGTCTTCTTTGGAGAAGTGTCTGTTCATGTCTTCTGCCCATTTTTTGACATCATTAACTCTTTTGCATGTGTTGAGTTTGAGGAGTTCTTTAGAGATCTTGGATATCAGCCCTTTATCTGTAGTGTCATTTGCAAATATCTTCTCCTTTGCCTTTGTAGATGTGTTTTGAAAGAAGATACTGTATTCAACGCTGCTGTGGTTGATGTTGAAAGGTTACTGCCTACGTTCTCCTCTGGGATTTTGATAGATTCCTGTCTCACATTGAGGTCTTTCATCCATTTAGAGTTTATCTTTGTGTATGGTGTAAGAGAATGATCGACTTTCATTCTTCTGTATATAGCTGCCCAATTTTTCCAGCACCATTTATTAAAGAGACTGTCTTTCTTCCACTGGATATTTTTTCCTACTTTGTCAAAGATTATTTGACCATAGAGTTGAGGGGTCCATATTTGGGCTCTCTATTCTCTTCCATTGGTCTATGTGTCTGTTTCTGTGCTAGTAACATGCCGTCTTGGTGATCACAGCTTTGTAATATACCTTGAAATCAGGCAACCTGATGCCCCAGCTTTGCTTTTTATTTTTCAACATTTCCTTGGTGATTCAGGGTCTTTTCTGGTTTCATACAAATTTTAGGATTGTTTGTTCCAGCACTTTGAAAATGCCATTGGTATTTTGGTTGAGATAGCATTGAAAGTATAGATTGCTCTGGGCAGCATAGACATTTTAACAATGTTAATTAAAAAAAAAAAGAACCTACAGTCAACTTGATGCAATGCTATGGGCTTTCTCTTGAAAGATACATTGTAGGCAATTTCTCCCAACTCACCTGGGTGAGACTCAGTAAAGATGATTTTAAAAAGTCATGCATCATAGCAGATGTACATATAGGTTAACCCCTAATATGTGATTCTAACTTTGCCAGAGAACTGCCCTGAGGGTGTGCAAGAACTGTCCCTGGTTTTCCTCTTGGTTCTTGCCTTTGAAATCTATTTCACTTATTAAATAACATGGGTCAGTCTAACCTATAAAAACAGCAATAATAATAATGACAGTTTTTATGACATTTATTCAGTTCAGGCCCTGTACGAAGTTTTAAATATGTCACTTCATTCCATCCTCACAAGACTAGGGTGAAATGGGTACCATGGTACTAACACCCCTATTTAAAATGGGTTTCTGTTTTTCAACAAAAATTTAGGATACTGTCTCATCCAGAGTAGCCAAGGAAAGACACTCACTAAAAGTGAGGGGGATAAAGAAGACTTTTATTGAGGTTTATAGAAGGAAATTTGAGTGGAGGATACAGAAGTAGGAGATGAAGCAAGAGGATCAGAGGCGGGACAGAAAGTAGCAGAGGAACAGAATGAATTCACCTGACTTTACCGCCATCTGGTGGTGGTCTGGTGGACAGACAATCAGCTCACTGTTTCAGTCACAGTGACAGAGACAGAGAGCCTGCTAGACCCTCTGCAAGTCCCTAAGTGGGGGAAATACGGTCAAGTAAAACAGAGAACCTGCCCTTTGCGGTCTTTTCTAGGTCCTCTGGAGTCACCATCCTGGAAGTCACCTTAAGGATTGACTATTCCAGGAGTAAACACCCTTTTTCTCAGGCAGGCTATTTTCAGGAAAGGCAGAAATGTTTATAAGCACCATCATTTTTTTTTTCTATCAAAATGAAACTAGCTTAGCATCCCATGGGATGTATAGAGTCTCATTACTTGAAGTTCTTGACTATTTTTAATAGAGGATGGTCAGTGAGAAAACTGGCACTGAAGTTTAGTCATTAAAATGATAGGAGGAATCAGTAGATACGCTTTCTCAACTTCTACTCCTTAAACCTGTAGGGCATTGTTTTCATAAATCACATTCACATGCACTTCGTCATTTCATGGCCATAACAATCCCTAAGCGTAGATAAAATCATCCTCACTGTAGTTGCTGGGAGATAGGCTTAAAAAAGTGAAATGTATATGAGAAATCTGAAGGAGCCAAAGTGGTCCAAAATAGAGAGCAAATGGTGGTTACCAGGAGATGGAGGCAGGTGGGGAGATAGGACAGATGTTGTTTAAAGGTACAAACGTGCAATAGGTAGTCAATAAGCCCTAGGGGCCTAATGCAAAGTACAGTGAGTATAGACAGTAATATTGTATTATAATCGTTAAACTTGCTAAGAGACTAGAACTTAATTATTCCAAACACTACAAAGAAATAATGATGTAATATGATAAAGGTGCTAATAATTATTATAATGGCAATCACATTACAATATAGAACTGTATCATTTTAACATGTTGTATACCTTAAATTACACAATGTTATAGGCCAAATATATTTCAGTAAAAACCACAAATATATAAGGATCTGAAATGACTTGGCCATCTTACACAGTAAGACGGCAACAGAGCCACCTTGCGATTTGTTCATTCTACTCAGTGCAACATTTAGAGAGTGCCAAGCATGTGCCAGGAACCAAGGATATGCTGTTGAATTACGTTGCACCCTGACTCACTCACTGTTTCCCTCCTGCCTTTTCCAGCTTAGCTATCCCAGCTTCTCTGGATGGGAACTCCTCTTTGTGTGAGCCAGGAGGACAACTGAAAAATCTTAAGCAACACCTGAGCCATGAGTTTTCCAGAAAGACAGTCTCCCCAGGACATTCTAGCTGTTGGTGCCCAACAAATGAGTTGCTTTTCCCAATCCCCTGGGTCAATCCCTGGCCCTCACTCCCATGGGTGAATGATACTAAAAGCCTCCTCTCCTCTAGGATGGCTGCCTTATACTTAAGGTTTATCTTTCTGGGGTTTTTTAAATTTTTTAAATTTTTATTTGTTTACTTGAGAAGGAGAGAGAAATAGAGACTGCGTATGAGTGGGACAGGGAGGGGCAGAGGAAGTGGGAAAAGCAGACTCCCAGCTGAGCAGGGAGTCCCATAACTTTGGGTTCAATCCCAGGACCCTGCGATCATGACCTGCGCTAAAGGCAGACATTTAACCAACTGAGCCACCCAGTCACCCGTACCCTTCTGGTTTTTTAAGAATACAGTAGATAAATATGAGATTTAGTCAAAGACCTCAGGTAACATCAGGGATCTAGGTAGGTATCTGGGGCCTCCATTGCTCATCAGTCTAGTTCAATGCTCTGTCTGCTATAACAGGGAAACCAAATCTCAGGGTGGGAAAGTGACATGCCCAAGCAAATTTCAGAAAATTAAAACACAGCTGTCCTGATACCCAGGCCAAAACTGTTTCTACCACACTCTGCTGCCCCTCTGTGGACATGAGAATATATTAAGCTGCTTCTCGTGAGCACAAGAAAACACACGGTCCACAAAGAAGGAAACTGATAGAGAGGAAAGGTAACAGGAAATGCCTGGAAACTGAACCCATTAAAGTCCAAACCCCGAGTCACTGTAAAAGGCTTTGAACTGGCAAGAATGAGAGGAAATGATGAGAGAGCAAAGGAAATGGGCCTTTGAGAGAGGAAACACAAAAAGCACACACAAGGCCTTTGGGTAGCCTCTGTTGCAGGCCTTTGTCAGATGGAATGAGTTTCTCTGTCCTTCCCAGAAGCCAAACCTGGGGCATCCTCCCTAACTAAGGAGGCTCTTGAGAACTGGGCTGACTACCTACTAACACAGGTGACATTTAGTGCAGCCTATTGTGCTAAATGCTTTGTATGCATGTATTACTTCCTTTAATTTTCTCAATAACCTTACAGGGAAAACTATTTTTTCAATCCCTATTAAGGGAGACACAGTGAGGTTAAGCAGCATGCCCCAAGATGCTCAACCAGTAAGTGGCCAGGGCTCAGATTTCTACTGCTAACCTGTGTTTTTAAGCCATCATGCAATAAATAATGGCTCCTTGCTGTAATAGGTCCTTTTTCTGAAAACTACTGAAAAGTGCTGGGAACATTTCCATTTCAACAATTGGTATTATTATAATGACAATGATGATACTGGAACTGGACAACAACTGTTGACAGGTAACTGTATATCAAACACTGTACTACGTGTTTTGCATGTGTGATCTCATTTAATCCTTACAGCAACCCCAGGAGGTAGCAATAAGCTCCCACATGCTGAAAACTGGCCCAAGGTCACAGAGCTAAGGATGCAGCTGTGCTAAAGCCCACTCTTAACACTAGGCGATCTTCCCTTGGGTTTCTACCATGGTTCCCACTGCTTTGATGCCAATTAGAGGCTTGATGAAGGACAACTAGGAGGTGGAGTGAAATGCATTAATTTACTGTTGGACTCAGGATTCATTTATGAGGGATCAAGTTGTTGAAATCTCTATTTGATGGCCAGAGTTTAATTAACAACCATAAAAACACCTTTCTCAGCTTAAATCTTTCATTTACGTAATCAAATTAAAGTGTGGGAAAGTTTGCACTTAACAGGACTGTTGCTAGGAGACTTTGTCTGACTTTCCCCTTATTACTGATTGAATTATTCATTCAACAAACAGGTATGGGATTGCCATTGAGCAGCACCTACAATATGCCTGAGAGTCAGGAAGCTAGTTCCAAGTCCCTTATTGTGGGCCTTGAAAAAGTCACCTACCCCTATTAGTCTCACTAACTATAAATAGCCCCAGTGATTAATCTGCAAGGTCCCGCCTATTGTAGGTTTCAGTGCAAGCTCCTGATTAGTGTTTGGGGTTTTTCCCCCCTGTTTTATATACCTGATTGTAATTTCTTATTTAATTTTTATTGAGATATAATTGACATATAATATTATATTCATTTCAAGCATACTACATAATGATTCAATATTTGCATATATTGTGAAATAATCATCAAAATAACCCTAGTTAACATCCATAACCATATATATTTATAATATTTTTATGAAAACATTTTAAATCTACTCAGCAGCTTTCAAATATGTAATACACTATTATTAATTATAGTCACCATGCTGTACATTATATCCCCAAGATTTACTAATTTTATAATTGGAAATTTGAGCTTTTTGACCCTCTTCATCTATTTCATCCACCCCCTGTCTCTGGTAATAACCAGTCAGTTCTCTGCATCCATGACTTTGGTGGGTTGTTAGGTTGGTTGGTTGGTTTGGTTAGCTTTATAGGTCATAGAGTATTTGTCTTTATCTGACTTATTTCACAGAGCAGAATATCCTCAAGGTCCATCCATGTTGTTGAAAATATCAAGGTTTTTTTTATGCTTGAGTAATATTCCATTGTGTACATATTCCACATTTTTTTTAATCCATTCATCCATTAATGAATACATAGTTTGCTTCTGCGTCTTGGTTACTGTAAATACTGCTGCAATCAATAGGGAAGTGAATATATCTTTTTGAGATAGTGTTTTCGTTGTCTTCAGATAAATACCAAGTAATGAAATTCCTGAATCATACAGCTTTTAATTTTTTGAGGAACTTCCACAGTGTTTTACATAGTGCACTCCCACCAACAAAAGTACAGGAGTTCCCTTTTTGCCACATCCTCACCAACACTTGTTACTTGTTGTCTTTGTGATAGTATCCATTCTAACAAGTGTGAGGTGATGTCTCGTTGTGATTTTGATTTGCATTTCCCTGGTGATTGGTGGTATTGAGCACCTTTTCATGTACTTGTTGATCATCTGTATGTCTTCTTTGAAAAAAATGCCTCTTTAGATCCTCTGCCCATTTTTTAAATTGGATTGTTTTGGGGGGGCCTGCTATTGAGTTGTATATGTTCTTTATATACTTTGGAGATTAACCCTTTACCAAATATATGATTTGCATGTACTTTTTCCAATTTGGTAGTTTGCCTTTGCATTTTGTTGTTGGTTTTCTTTGCTGTGCAGAAGCTTTTAGTTTTACACAGACCCACTTGTTTATTTTTGCTTGTGTTGCCTTTGCTTTTGGTGTCAAATTCAAAAAGTGATTGGCAAGACCTATGTAAAGGAGCTACTTCCATACTTCCTATGTTTTCTTCTAGGAGTTGTTTGGTTTCAGGCCTTATGTTTAAGTCTTTAATCCATTTTGAGTAAATTTTTGTGTATGGTATAAGATAGTGGTCCAGCCTCATTCTTTTGCATACGATTATTCAGTTTTCTCAACACCATTTATTGAAAAGACTTTCCTTTTCCTATTGTATATTCTCGGTTCCTTTGTCATAGATTAATTGACATATTTTTTAAAAGATTTTATTTACTTATTTGGCAGAGAGAAAGATCACAAACAGGCAGAGAGGCAGGCAGAGAGAGAGAGAGAGAGAGAGGGAAACAGGTGCCCTGCTGAGCAGAGATCCCAATGAGGGTCTCAATCCCAGGACCCTGAGATCATGACCTGAGCCGAAGGCAGAGGCTTTAACCCACTGAGCCACCCAGGTGCCCCCAAATTAATTGACATATTTGTGTGGGTTTATTTCTGAGCTCTCTAGTCTGTTCTATTATTCCACTTGCCTGCTTTTATGTCAATACCATACTGTTTTGACTACTATAGACTTACATTATAATTTGAAATCAGGACACAAGATACTTTCAGGTTTGTTCTTTCTCAGGACTGTTTTGACTATTCAGGGGTCTCTTACGGTTTCTTACAAGTTGATTTCTTCTTTAAATGGTAAAAAAGAAAAAAAGCAGTCAATTCCTTAAACGGCTCAACTAAAGACTCTCCTGGGTCAGAGCCAGGTGTGTTTCCAGGGTGTTAGAGCAGGCACTGAGGGAGGATAGGGACAGCAGTCTGCAAGACGTGAGAGAAGAGCCTAGAAACAGGAGAGGCAGTGGAAGGAAGGTGGTCACGTAACCAAAACAACCTGCGTTGGCTCCTTGGTGAGTCAGAAACTGCACTAGGTTGAGTTGTTGCACAAAGTAAACTTTATTTGCAGCAAATAAGGAGGTTACGGGGAGTAGCTTTCAAAGCCATGAGTCCCCAAACAAGGGTGGATGGGTTCCTTTTATTTAGGGTGAGGATGAATATTTAGATAGGGAAGCCTTGTTATTGTATGTAGAGACAGGCATAAGGTCACAAATGTGCCTTAAGGAACCATGCCTACACATATATTGAGTGTTATGTAAATGAGGCTGAGTCTCCACCTTGGGTGGAGATTTTAGCATTATAATAAAGGTAGTCAATCTCTCATTCTAGAGGTCAAGCCATGGTCCATCTGTGCAGATGCGAGTCAGGGGCTATTTTAAAACTGGTCTCGATGGTTGGGGTGGCTGGAGATCTTTTCAGGGCAGCCACTATTGCTCGAGGCACAGTTTCACTTCCCACTTGCCTGAGTTAAGAGAGAAGCTGGAAAGCAGAGCCCAAGGAAAATGCGGGACAAAGGTCTGTGAATACAAGCAGGTAGGCAGTAAAGGCAAGGTGTTGGGGTCTTGCTGGTGATAGTCAAACTTTTGGGGCGCCAGAGTATGAGGATTCCTTTTACAGTTGTGCTTTTTTCTGGAGAGCACCCTCTGTTCTTTTATTCTTCTTTCTTGCCCCACCCAATCTCTTTCTTTCAAGAAGAGCGACTAAGATACTTAGTACAGTAGGGAGTAGATATGCTAGAAAACCAGAGTGGCCCTGGAAGATTGTATATGATCTAAGAGCATATGAAACAAGAATTTTGTATATCTTTCTCCTATGACCAAGTTTAGCAAAACAGTGTAGGTGTCTTTATTAATGCAAGTCAAATCTAGAGGCACTTTATAATTTCCTACACATGTCCATTCCACTTACAATCTCTTCCAGAATCCCATCAGGTTTAGCTGCCCCCTTCTGTATTTGTACCCTGGTTATACTAAAAGATCAACAGGGGACTTAGACTGAGGGTGGAAGTGAAGGAAGCAAGATGTAAAACTCAGTACTTTCCATGATGTTTCAGACATTTGTTCAGAAACAATAGAGATAAATTTTATCTTGAGGAGAATTCACAAATGACTTGACACACACCCTCACCAATGGAGAGGGGGAAAAGTCATTGTAATTACACACAGAATGGTGAATTAGGAGATAAGCACCAATCACAGTTCTGCCTTTCACTTGATCTACGACCTTACACAAATCACTTTACCTATTCCTACCTTCAGGTTTCCTCATTATAAAATGGGCATATTACCATCTGCTATCCATGCACTTTTGAAAATCAGATTAAATAATACTCATGAGAACATGTTGTAAATGTGATCCTTTGATAGAAGGTATAGCCCTTACCTTAGAATTAAGTGCTACTGATAACAGTAGTTTTGTAAGCTAGCCTGAAAACAACTATGTCGCATTAAAAGTATTTAGCTTCTTGATATCTTCAGTGGGGCTTATCTGGGTGATAGGCCATTGGGTATGAAGGAATTTCCTAGTAGTTTTGTGGATCTAAGAGGATTTTGAAAATCACAGTGAAGCTAAAATATATGTATTTGGAACCCAGCTGAAATGAGGTCTCCATTCAAGGTTCCCTTTCATTGTACCTTCACATTCTCAAGGACATTGCTTTTCTGCATCAATCTCTCTCCATTACAGAATCATTATCATCATGAGTCAAGTATTTGGCCAATTTAGAAAAAGCCTCTGTTTTTTTTTTAAGATTTTATTTATTTATTTGACAGAAAGAGAGAGATCACAAGTAGGCAGAGAGGCAGGCAGAGGAGAGGAAGCAGGCTCCCCACTGAGCAGAGAGCCGGATTCGGATTCGGGGCTTGATTGCAGGACCCGAGGATGACCTGAGCTGAAGGCAGAGGCTTTAACCCATTGACCCACCCAAGCACCCCAGAAAAAGCCTCTCTTAATCCTATATTCTCCTCCAGCTACTGCTCAGTTTTACAGCTTTCCCCTGTAGCAAAACTTTTTGAAAGAATTGTTTATACATGCTGTTTTCATTTTCCTCACCTCACAATGACTCCAGTATCTATAACTGCAAAACTGCTCCTCTAGGACATCATTAGAGTCTGGCTGACTCCAATGGTCACTTCTCCATCCTCATCTAGCAACTTGAATCAACATTAAACACAATTGGTTACACCCTCTTTTTCAATGTACCCTCTTTCTCTTGGATGTTGTGACCCTGCATTCTTATTTTTCTTTTCTGGCTTTTCTTTCTGAGTCTCCTTAGTAGGCTCTTTCTTTGTGGAGGAGCATAGCAGATAAGGACCCAGATTTTCAGGCTGTGCTTTCCAATATGGTAACCACTAGTCACACTGTGGCTATTATATTTAAATTAATAAATTAAATTAAATTAACATGATTAAATATTTATTAAATTAAATTATACATTCAGTCCCATCAACCTAACATTTCAATTGTTCAATAACAACATGTGGCTAAAGGCTAACACATTGGATAGCAAGACGCAAAAATTTTCCATCATTACAGGAACTGCTATTGGATGGTGCTAGCTAGAACCAGACTTCTAGAATTTGAATCCCAGCTGTGCCAGTTTATCAGCTGAGAGTCCTTAGGCAAGTTACTTAATCTCACAGAAAAAAAAAAAAAAAAATCCCTGCCTTCATAGAGTTTATGCTATCCCTACAGTGGGAAAATATGGCATGCCTAAAATGTAGAAGGGAGATCTATAAACATTAATAGCTCTCTGAGAGATACTGGTGAATGAAAAATGCAAGGTTCAGAATGGTATAGTTAGTTATATAGATAGATAGATATATAATATGGTCTTGATTGAATAAAATAAAGATATGCTCATATTTTTATATTTATTAAAAATTCTGGAGAGATACAAAAAAACTCAATGGTCCCTTTGGGGAAGGGAGTCAGGGTTAGGAAAAAGACTTTGACTTTGCATTTTATACATTTATGTACTATTTTATCACATACAAAAATTACTTTTGATTAAAAATAATAAATTTAAATGTACACAGTTTGGCATTTTTTAGTTAATCTATTATACAACCATTATTGTAAGACAAACTAACTCCAGGACATAGTAGCTTAAAACAACATCCATTTTATCATATCTCATGAATCTGCTGGTCACAATTTAGTCAGGACTCAGATGAGCGCTAGCTCCACTGCAATTGGCTTTAACTAGAGTCATTCAGTGATATTCAGATGGCTTGAACGGAGGGCCTAGGACTGCTTTACTCACACGTCTGGTGCTTTGGAAGGGATGACTGAAAGTTTGGACTCAGCTGGGCCTTTCTCTATTTCCAAACATTTCTGGGACTTTCCATTTGGTCCCTCCAGCAGAGTAATCAAATATTTCATATTGCTGTTCACAACATTTCATAAAATATATTTTTTAAAATTTTACTACATGTTTTGTTGCTGCTCCTGGCACCTCTATATTACAAGGAATAGCTGCTAATATGGTTGGCACTATCATGTATGTTTGGGCAGCTGACTGGAAAAGGATCAAGGATGGCACAGGATGTCTCTTCTTTTCAGCATTAACCAGAAAAGTGCTAATACGGAGGCCTGTAATTGAAGAATATGGGCAGGAAATGTGACTCATGGATGAGACACGCTTATGCAGTTGGAAGAATTTGAAAGAATAGTTCAGAAAAGGAACTGGGAGGGTTTGACTCAAGCAGGATTCAGCAAACCCTTCATCCCTAAGGATTAACAGAACAGTATTCAGGGCACTGAAGAGAGGGGAGCCAGAGCCCTTGGGAAGACATGGTGCAGGGAGAAAGGTAAATAAGGAGGAGAATGTAATGGAGAAAGAAACAATAAAAAATATTGAGTAAAAAGAGAAAAATAATGATCCTATGGCAAATGTGATTGATGACCATCAACTTGAAAGAAAGATAGTTGCACACAAAATTTCCCATTTGTGAACTAGTCCCTTGGGGGGGGGTGGTGACTAGTGCAGAAAACTGCCAAATGACTATGTACAAATCATGCCTGCAATTTTTTACTTTGGCATTTTATATTAACCAAAATAGCAACTCATTCTATGAGACCAATGTTACCTGCATACCAAAATCCAACAAACATATCATAAGAAAGAAATTTATAGGCCAATATTCCTAATTAATATAGATACAGAAATCCTTAATAAAATGCTAACAAACCAAACCAAGCAACATATAAAGTGGATTATATACCATGGCCAACTATGATTTATCTCTGAGATGCAAGATTGGTTTAACATATGAAGAGCAATCAATAAAATGCATGTGATCATCTCAGTAGGTGAAGAAAAAGGATTTGACAAAACCCATCACCCTTTCATAATGAATGCACTTAACACACTAGAAAGAGATAAAAAGGAACATTCTCAACCTAATGAAAGCCACACATTTAAAAAAATTATTAACATCAATACTTAATGGTGAAAAACTGGATTCTTTACTCCTTAGGTCAGGGATAAGATAAGGATGTTTGCTCTCACCAGTTCTAGTCAATATTGTTGTGAAGGCTCTAGCCAAGGCGATGAGATAATAAAAAGAAATAAAAGATACCTGAATTGAAAATGAAGAAGTAAAACTCTCTATTCTCAGATAACATGACTTTGTATATGGAAAATCTTAATCTATTCCAAAGTATCATTAGAATTAATAAAGGAGTTCAGCAAGTTTGCAGGATACAAGGTCAATATAGAAAAAACACTTGTATTTCTATACACTAACAATGAACAATCAAAATATAAAATTAAGAAAACAATTCCATTTATAATACTATAAAAAAACAATACAGAGGCCTGGGTGGCTCAGTCATTTAAGCATCTGACTCTTGATTTTGGTTCAGGTCATGATCTCATGGGTTGTGGGATTGAGATCCACACTGGGCTCCATGATCAGTGGGGAGTCTGCTTGAAGATTTTCTCCCTCTGCCCCTCCTCCACTCCCTCTCATAAATATATAAATCTTAAAAAAACAATACTTTGGAAGATATTTCACAAAAGAAGTGTAAGACTCATATACTGAAAACTACAAAATATCATTGAAAGAAATTAAAGTAAATCCAACTCAGTGGAATGTCATCTTGTGTTCTTGGATTAGAAAACTTAATATTGTGAAAGTAGCAATACTTTCCAAACTTATATACAGATTCAACACAATCTCTATCAAAATCCCAGCTGGCTTTTGTGCAGAAATTGACAAGGTGAACCTAAAATTTACATGGAAATGCAAGAGATAGCCAAAACAGTCTTCATGACCTTGGGTTTGGCAATATAGTCTTAGATATGACACCAAAAGCACAAGAAACAAAAGCAAAATAAGCAAAACTGGATTTCATCAAGATGAAATAACTTAGTATTTCAAGGGATATCATCAAGAAAGTAAAATATGACCCACAAAATAGGAAAAAAAACTACTTGCAAATCATATATCTGAAAAGAGTCTAGTATCCAGAATACATTAAGAACTCTTTCAACTCAACAACCATAACAAAAAAGGCAAATAACCCAGTTAAAAATAGGTAAAGAATTTGAATATATATTTCTCCAAGGAAGATATAGGAAGGTTATGTCCAATAAGTAAATGAAAAGAAGTTCAACATCATCTGTTATCAGAGAAATGCAAGTTAAAATCACATTGAGAGGCCACTTCATACCCATGGGGATGGCTATAATTTTAAAAAATGAAAAATAAGTATTGGTGAAGATGTTGGGAAATTGGAACCCTTGCACATTGCTGGTTGAAATTTAAAATGATGCAGTCACATTTGAAGACAGCCTGGCAGTTCCTCAAAAGACTTAAACATAGATTCACACTTGACCTAGCAATCCTGCTTCTAGAAATCCACCCAAGAAAAATGAAAATATATGTGCATCTAAGAATGTGTACACAAATATTCATAGCAGTATTATTCATAATATCCTGAAAGTAGAAAAACCCAAGTATCCATCAACTAGTGAGCAGATAAACAAAATGTGTTATAGCCATACAATGGAATACTATTCAGCCATAAAAAGCAGAAGTATTGATACATGGTACAAATGGATGAACACTGAAAACAATATGCTAAGTAAAAGAAGCAGACCTAAAAACCACATATTATTTGATTCCATTTATGTGAAATTTCTAGAATAGGCAAATCTATATTGGCAGTGGCTTCTGGGATATAGGGGGGAATGGGGAGTGACTGCTTATGGGTATTAATTTTCCTCTGGAATAATCTGGGATTACATAGTAGTGATGATTGCACAACTTTGTGAATGTACTGAAGACCACTAATTATAGCCTTTAAAGGGGCAGATTTTATGGTATATGAATTGTGTATCAATAAAGCTATTATTTTAAAGAGGAGAATTATGTGTCTAACAACCATGTAGGAGAAATGTGCTAAGTTTCAATTTTATCTATCCTGACTGGCTGGATCAGTGGTCTGCTTCCTTCTTCTTCAGAACCTGCCCCCAAATATTTACTGATTCCTTCACCTATGGCAGAAGGTGCCAGAGAGCTATGGCTTGATCCAGTAACACTGGACATTCCAGGGTCCACATTTGTCACATCTTATATAGAGCCCTTCCCTCATGTTATATTTGTATAGTGAACAACCCCTTTCTCCAAAAATGAGTCACGTGAGACCCAAAAAAGTCTGAGGCAACAGAGAGAAAGGGAAGTATTGGAGCATAAGCTATAAGGAATAGTTGTCCTCATTGTTCCAAAATCCTCTCCTACAATTGAGAATAATCAATTGTATTTCTACTTCTACTCCCTTCTACTCCCTTCCATCACAGTAGGTTGGGAAAATATTTTGAAGACTTTCAGTTAGAGACTAATCTATTCCCAGTTCACATTAGTGAACTTAAGCCATTCTCAGTGAGGACTGGCAACCATAAAAGAGTCCAGAGGTACTTCTGTCGTCCATTCTAATACTTGACAGCTCTGGCCATTAATATACCAGTAACAATGTAACAATGCCAGTAACAATTCTCCATATTTAATCTAGTTCATAATGCTTGGTGTAAACCAAATGACCTCTTGTTACATCCTTGGTAGAGAGTGAGAAGAGATACTATTGATTTATAGTTGGAAAACAGTGCCTGGGAAAGAAACAATAATAGGAACTAGGAGTTTTTCAGAGAATGACAAATCATCAGTCTCTAAGCATTTGAAATCCCCCTGTAGATAGAGTTTACCCAAACTGGTCACAGGACTCTGGGTGAAAGTGCATAAAGAATGTGGAGAGATATAATTTTAAAAGAGGAGTTTAAGTCCTTTGTGAGTTAGTGAGGCCAAATGAATCTGGCCAAGCCAACACTTCCCACAAGCCAACATAATGACAGAGACTCAGATAAGCACCACTAGCCAGCAGAGTCCCCTTCAAGAGGTAAAGCACTTTGAAAACTAGATTCCCAAAAGAACCATCACTACCATCCTGCCCAGGCCACCTTACCTAACCGAAATTGATTGGAGACATTCCCACATGTTTGCATTATCTCCGGGCTATTCCATCCTAAGGGGTATAATGCACAGCCCGAGCTTATCAGCAGCCCTGGAAAGAAAAGCATACAAATAGGTAGAAAAAATATAACAGATTTTCTGTCACCCAAAATTTCTCTCTGGATTAGCTTGGCTCAACTTCTGCCTCTTCTGTTCAAAGTTTATCTTTCCCCTTTAACCCTAAATGTCTATGACACTACCAACTCAACAGAATTTCTTTGCCATGCCATAAGCAGTGAGTTGAAGTAGATAGTAGAGGGCAGTGTTGGGAATTGAGACAGGCCAGTGTACTTTTTACAACCCAAATGTTCTTGACAATAACTTATAACACTAAGTTGAACTTCCCAGTCCGACTCCTCTTCTATCTTGGTCTGATATTCAAGGAATAACAATGTAGAGACTGCTACTCTTTCCTAAAATTCAGCTTTTTCTAAGAGTCAAAAAGTCCCTCTTAGTTGAAGGTAGGTCATGATTTCTATCACTTGGAATCACTTCTATCTCAGCTGCCAGACTGAGATCTAGAGAAAACATACAAATTGGGTAGGCTTCTCCTGGTGAGGAAGGCACCACACTCCCTCTTCCAGAAATAATTTCTTATTCTGAGAAATCATTCCAGCTTTATGCTAAGCATTTCTCCTTTATTTGGATTCTAATGCTTTTCACTACACCCCTTGTCTTCCTGTCCATTTTGTTTAGGTTATTTGGTCACTACAGAGAAACTGTGGGATCTTGGTGATAACCTTACTCTTCCAACAAAAGGTACAAGACTGGGTCTGCTTGCTGACAGTGCCTTCCAAGGGCAAGTGCATCATCCCCAGCTCTTGCTTACTGCCTAGGTTTACCTTTTATAACCTACAACACCCCCAATCCTGCCCCATGCCTTTGGTGACAGTGAGTTGGACTAAGCATTGACACTGGAAACAAAAGTGACAAAATTGGGGCACCTGGGTGGCTCAGTGGGTTAAAGCCTCTGCCTTCAGCTCAGGTCATGATCCCAGGGTCCTGGGATCAAACCCCACATCAGGCTTTCTGCTCAGCGGGGAGCCTGCTTCCTCCTCTCTCTCTCTCTCTGCCTGCCTCTCTGCCCACTTGTGATCTCTGTCTGCCAAATAAATAAATTTAAAAATCTTTAAAAAAAAAGTGACAAAATTCATTGGCTGGCCAGTGAAAGCTGACATCATAACCTGGCATGAAGAGAAGAGTTGGGCCAGATTCTTCTTTCTGGAAATTTTAATCAAGAAACAGAAATGCTGAGCTAGTTAGCAGATAGAGTAGAAGTTAGAGGAAAAACACCAAGAGGTAGAATCAAGTCTGTGTCAAGCTGAAGCCAAGTTCAATTCAAAGTTATGGACAGATGTCAATTCTGGGGAAGCTGAGTGAACTGATTGCTAGAGAAAAAGGATACAGTAGTATGAAGCAGATACACCGTGATGAAAAACTCCATACTCCCCCTGAAAGAGCTACAGAAAATCCAGTCCTTCCCAATGGCTTTCCAGTTTCACTTTCCTTGTGTTATAATAAACTCCCTTTTAGTGAAAGAACTCAAGTGAGTCTCTCCTACTAGCAACAAAGAGAGCCTAATAACAAGAACACTATACTCAGGTGCTATACCAAAGGTTATGGGAAAGTGATGTGCCACGAATATAAATGCAGAAACTAGCACATAACACAGAACCTCCACAGCGAAGGTGTTTGACCAATGATGAATGAACAGCATATTTAGAGGTTCCAGAGCTCTGGGGCTCAGCTGGACAGTGAAAGGCAGAATATTCCAGAGACTGCTGGCCTCCCCTCCACCTCTCTTTCCCCACTGAGGAAGATTCCATATACACTCTGAGAAGCTAATAAGCCCTCTTTGTCTTAAGATGAATCATTTTGCAAGAAGATCACAAAGAACTCTAAGCTTGTCTGCAACATGGCAACCAGCTTTTCTCACTATTCCATGAGTCCAGAGAAAAAGATGAGGGCCTTAAGAAATAGCAAGAAAGGCTTATCTAGGGGTGCCTGTGTGGCTCAGTCAGTTAAGTGTCTGCCTTTAGCTCAGGTCATGTTCCCAGGGTCCTGGGATTGAGCCCTGCATCTGAACAGGAAGTCTGCTTCTCTCGCTCCCTCTGCCCCTCCCCCTGCTTGTGCTCTCTTCCTCGCTCTCTCAAATAAATAAATAAAAATGTTTTTTTTAAAAAAGAAAGGTTTAAATAGGATAATAGTGATAACTTTCTGACAGTGAGAGAGGGTTTAGAAACTAAAAGAATGACCAATTAAGGCTAGAAATTCCCTTCAGTGGAATGCTTAAAATTAGAAGGCATTCTTATCTGTCTCATAGTCTTAAAGGAAATGAAGCTGGTCACTCAAAGACTTTTCTAGGCTCTGGAATTTATCCATTGACAATGGAACAACACTCCTATTTGTTTAGGGCTTCCTTTGTTTGCTTGTTTGTACCACAGATAAACTGAAATCCTGAGAGATGAGGAGGTATGAGCCAGAATATGGAACCCAGAGTATGCACAGTGGGTTAAGGACAAAATTGGAAATGAAATCTAAGCCTTTTCCTGCTTCTAGTATATATTGAGGGAAGAGTTACTAAAAAGTGAGCTTTTCCACACAAACTAGGAAGAAAAGAACATAAGTTCATAAAAGTACAGCAGTTCTGCTTTCCAACCTCCACATTCAGAGCCCTGGGACTGGCATGAACTCTGATTTCTCAAGCAGGTATTCCTGCTGGCTAAGTGTCTGCCTCAACATGGCAAGGGAACCTTCTACTTTCCTCAGCCCTCTCTTGTTCCTCAGACCTTACCAGGTTGAGGAGCTCAGGTCAGGAATTACCTCCTCCAGGAAGCCTTTCTCACCAGCCCCAAGGTCCCACCTCCAGACTAAGTTACATATTCCTTCTTTTTGTTCCCATAGCACCCTGTGCTTAAACCTGTGATTAAAATATCCCGAGATATATATGCTTTACAACTGACTGAGGTCTGCTCCCCTCACTAACGTGTGTGTTCCTGGAAGGGAGGAACACTTGGCACCTGGTATGTAATAGGTGTCCAATAAATGCATCTGTTTCAGAGTATATTATGTGTACCTGACAGACAGCTTCCTTTTCCCATGCTACCAAGGGGGAAGCCTTCTGAAAGTATCTTCATAGCAGGGATGGGAGATCATCCTAGACACCAGATACAGACATAGAATCTTAAAGAGAGAAAGGCCTCTGGAGTTTACCTACTCCAATTTGTCCCCATTACAGATGTGGATATTGAGACTCAGAGAGGGAAAGAGATTTACCTATGGTCACGTTGCCAGTTACTGACAACAGTTTTTCCCACTAATCAGAGTGATCATCAACCCTTACAAGCTCTGCTGTTCCGGAGATGGGTATCCAGAAATGACTACTTTTTGATAACAATATCTCTAGCAAGCACTAGGAATCTTATAGGTGTTCCATCCAGAGAGACAACACAACACAATGACTTCAGAGAACAATATCGTATTCTATACTTGAAAGTCATTAAAAGAATAGATCTTTAATGTTCTCACCACACACATACACAAACATGATGTGAGGTGATGGATGTGTCATGCAACCTTATTATGGTAATCATTTCACAATATATATGTGTATCCAATTATCCCATTGTACACCTTAGACTTACAGGGTGTTGTATGTCAATTACATTTTAATAAGATGGGAAAAAAGAGAGAACAGGTTCTGTAGTCAGTCTAGATTTAAGTTCAAATTCCAATTCTGCCACCTAGAGTCTGTATGTGACTTTTGGCAAGTCACTTAATCTCTCTGTGCCTCATTTATCTTGACTTTAAAATGAGAATATAGTACTCCATCTTATAGGGCTGTTTCAAGAAATAATACTTAGAAAGTGCTTAGCATATAGAAAGTGTTCGACAAAAAAATTATTTTCATTAAACAGCAGCCTCTCCGTATGACTCCTCTCTCACTTTGCACCTATTTTCTCCATGCTAATTTCTTCCTCAACTCTTTGTCCTCATAAAAAATACAGCTGAAAAGTCAAATGCTCAACAGGGCTCGATTCAAAAGCTTCCTGGCTGGAGTTGTTATCTTGCAATTTTTTGCAGGCATCAAGCCAGAGACTAGAAATCTTGGCCAGGCATGTGTTCTGCCCCAGTGCATGTGGCCCCAAGCTCTACCCAACCAGGCCTCCTACTCTTCCCATTCCCTAACCTCCCTCCTGCCTTTTAGATAGATGAGTGCAGTAGCTTGTACACAGGCTTCATGGAGATGTTTGACTTGTAACTGATAGCTGATTCCATCACATTTGCTCATAGCTGGAGAAAGATGTATCCTGGGAGACATATTTTAAAAATGAACTCACAAGGTAATTTATCCTCAGTTATGTTTGTTTCCAAAAGTTCTCATCAATTTGGGATTCTGAAGATGAGCTTCAAATAGAAATGCAGAAGTCATTTGCCAGTGCCAGGCCTTGCCATCTTCTGGAAGAGTGGGGATTATTAAAAAATGTTGATTCTTGGGCCTCAGCCGTAGATATTTGATTCAACAACTGTAGCCTAGGAATATGCATTTCAAAAGCACCCTAGTGATGCTGATGCATCTGGTTCTGGTACCAACACTTAAGATAAACACCACGAAAAATATGAAGAACAGCAGCTCTGATGGCAGAGAAAACTAGTTTAAACCCCAGCCCTGCCACATATGACCTATAGCCCTGACTCCCACCTCTCTAGGTGCTGTTGCTAACTCCTGGACTTATTACCTCTCCAACCACATATGTCCCCTGGTTCAGCTAGGAACTTTCTTATTCTCATCTGCCTCTAGAAAGGGTATTTTATTATCCTTATTTCCCTGCTATACAGTGACCAGTTGGACTGACATCTTGCTTCCCTTCCTCAAGTTTTCTTTCTACAAGAATCCCCTATTGCAAAATGTACCAAATGTCCTCCCCAAACATGGTTGCTATGGCTAGAATTCACTTCTCTGACCAAGCAGAGGACTGGAGTTAAGCACTTTACTCTGTTTCAGCTCAAACCTTCACACTCACCTTCTTGGATGAACTTGGAACCCTCTTTGAAGCTACTTCTCAGCTACAGTCAACCTTCCCCTGATGCCAGAATTACTACTTCACCACATCCCAACAGTTGTATAAACTCCTCCAAACTGCACATTCTCCATTAGGTAGATGACAAATCTTTGTCTCTGGGCAGAGAAAGCCCTCTCCCTGGGTGCTATCGACCCCCTTCACTTACCCCTGCCTAAGTACAAATACTGAGTGTGCAATCATTGTTATACTCTCCACCAAATATCTGTCTAAATATGATTATTAGGTAGTCTGAATTTACTACCTGAGCAAAAGTCTAGTATGGGTTTATTTGTTATTAATTTGCTCAATTTATTGCTCTTAGAGCACTTCAACTCAAACACAGTAGAAAATTTTTAAGTCTGCCCTCCAGCTATAATCTCAGCTTTTCCTGCCCAGGGAGCTCCCCACTCACTCTCCCTTTCATTGGACCCCATATTCTCTCGGAGTTACAAGACAATTTACTTCTGTCAGCGATATTTGAAGTAGATCAGGGGAGTCTTCACACAGAGGCTGCATTTGACATGAACTTTGAGAAATAGGCAGATGTTTACAGACAGAGATGGAAGAAAAGGGAATTCTAGAAAAAAGCAACACTGTGAATGAAACTGAGCAGAGGCTCTAAAATTTTAGCGTGTACTGGAATCATACTGGAGAATGATAACAAGTCAAAGACAGTAGTTACCTTTGCTGTAGGAACAAGGGACCGTGATCAGGATATGAAGGCGACTATAACTGTATTGGTAATATTCTTAAGCTGAGTGGTACATACCTCTGAACTATTTTATACTATATTTTAAAAAATAAATCAGTCTGAAAGGCTGTGTAAAATACAGAGTGGAAGACATCAGTTCTGATTCAGTAGGCTTAGAATGGCACTAACAAGCACCCAGGTAATTCTTACACAGGTGTTTCATGGACCACTCTGAAAAACATTGTGATAGCATTTCATCTTCAAGGGGGTAAGGAAAAATCAATAGTACCAGTGCATAAAGCTCTGGGCTGAGATTCAGGAACCCTGACCCATATTCTCTGTTCTGTTCCAATTTGCTATGCAAATATTTGCTACTTAAATACTATTTACTTGATCCATTCATCTGTTGATGGACATCTAGGTTCTTTCCATAGTTTGGCTATTGTGGACATTGCTGCTATAAACATTCGGGTGCACGTGCCCCTTTGGATCACTACGTTTGTATCTTTAGGGTAAATACCCAATAGTACAATTGCTGGGTCATAAGGCAGTTCTATTTTCAACATTTTGAGGAACCTCCATGCTGTTTTCCAGAGTGGCTGCACCAGCTTGCATTCCCACCAACAGTGTAGGAGAGTTCCCCTTTCTCCGCATCCTCGCCAGCATCTGTCATTTCCTGACTTGTTGATTTTAGCCATTCTGACTGGTGTGAGGTGATATCTCATTGTGGTTTTGATTTGTATTTCCCTGATGCCGAGTGATATGGAGCACTTTTTCATGTGTCTGTTGGCCATCTGGATGTCTTCTTTGCAGAAATGTCTGTTCATGTCCTCTGCCCATTTCTTGATTGGATTATTTGTCCATCAACAGATGAATGGATCAAGAAGATGTGGTATATATACACAATGGAATACTATGCAGCCATCAAAAGAACTGAAATCTTGCCATTTGCGACAACATGGATGGAACTAGAGCGTATCATGCTTAGTGAAATAAGTCAAGCAGAGAAAGACAACTATCATATGATCTCCCTGATATGAGGAAGTGGTGATGCAACATGGGGGCTTAAGTGGGTAGGAGAAGAATAAATGAAACAAGATGGGATTGGGAGGGAGACAAACCATAAGTGACTCTTAATCTCACAAAACAAACTGAGGGTTGCTGGGGGGAGGGGGTTTGGGAGAAGGGGGTGGGATTATGAACACTGGGGAGGGTATGTGCTTTGGTGAGTGCTGTGAAGTGTGTAAACCTGGTGATTCACAGACCTGTACCCCTGGGGATAAAAACATATGTTTATATAAAATAAAAAATTAAAAAAATAAAAATAAAAATAAATAAATAAATACTATTTACTACTTTAAATACTATTTTCCCAAACAGAAAGCCACTTTTATCCTTGTTTAGCATGGTAAGGATAAATGAAATGATGCCAGTGAAACTTTGAAGGATTGTCCAGGAAATGCATGGTTTCCAGAGAAGATAATGGTTTTTAGAAAAATAGTTCCCTTTCCTTGATTCAGGTCCTCAGTGATCTGTCTCCAGTGGCAATTTTCATTGAGCTTGAAGCATATAGCATTAGGACCGTGCATGGAAAAAAAACACTGGTGCCTGTCTGGGTATGTTGAATTCTATCTCCTTAAAGAAAAAAAAAATGTCCAGGGTGAAGTTTCTCACTTGAGTTGAAGAAAGGGAACACAGTGTACACATCAGAGTCACTGGGGAGATTTTTCAAAACACCAGACTTCCACCTGTTCCTATGTATATCAGAATGGGAAAGAGGATGGGAAAGATGGGGAGTCCACATTTTTTAAGCACTCCAGGTGATCCTGATACATTCCATGCTCTAGAAAGTTTCTTGGCCTCCCTCAAGTAACTCAATCCAAGATCTTACACTTTTTCCTGCCAAGAAGTTCCTTATATTTACTTCTCAACTATTTCTTCTTTGTTTAGCTCTTACCGAAGATAGAGAACAATTCACAAGCATCTTGCATATGTATACACAGGGGAATGTGAATAATGACCTTGTTCTCAGGGACTAGGGGCCAGCTGGTTGGAAACCTCAGCATCCCCAAGGTTGAAATAATCTCCTGGCCAGATGTTTCCTTCACCGGTTGGAGCAGGGCATGAAGGTCCCAGTGGAAGGCTCTCTGGACCCTAGGCTTGTCCAGCTGGATCAGCTGCAGGTGGAGCAAATGGGACCCAAGGGCCCCATCAGGTCACCTTGCTAAGTCTGACTCAGGCCAGCAGCTCTTTATTTCTTCCTGTCTCTCTCACTTCCCACCGTTCATCTCTGTGGGCAGCTGCCAAACTGGGGAACAAGAGTCAGGAGGGGGAGGAGGTTGTTCTTAATGGATACTCCATCTCTTCAGTGGTTTGGGGTCTGGCAGAGATAAACCAGACCTAAAACAAATTGGCTCCACCCACTAATGTATTTCAGTTAATGCACTAGCTGCCGAGAAGCTGCCAGACCTGGAGCAACAAAATCAATTCCCCTTAGCTGAACAAGCTTAAACTTAACCCCCACAGTTCCTTCTCTTGTGTCTTTTATCCATGGTGCTAAACATGCTGTTCAGGTTTAGCTTCCTGACACTGGCAGAGTGTATCTATGTAAGAGGTCAGATCCAAGGTCTTTGAAGACCCTTGGGTTATATGATCATGTGCCAAGGGGCTTCTAGAAAATATGATACGTCCAAGCAGTCTTCACCATTCCCCTACATCTGATAAAAACGTGACAGGCACCAGTTTCTAAAAAGGTAGTAGGAATGACACTCATTTGGCTGTTGGGAAGCTGTTAGAATTTAGCAACCTGCCCAATATCATTCACATATCCAGGGATAAACCTTGTACTACCATGCCTTGGGTGTTGACTCCTTCCATGACTACTGTCAAATGGCGTTTTATTCTTGAACTTTAAAATCCCTCCTCTAAGTGTAAATACTGTGGCCATGCTC
Source organism: Mustela erminea (assembly GCF_009829155.1). Classification (NCBI taxonomy): domain Eukaryota; kingdom Metazoa; phylum Chordata; class Mammalia; order Carnivora; family Mustelidae; genus Mustela; species Mustela erminea. The sequence goes on from NC_045635.1 coordinate 93,864,256, forward strand.
CTATGAGCACGAGTCAATGAGGAATCATTCTATAAGGGGAAACATATGAGATGTAAAGGGTGCTGATGTTTTTACTTCCTCTGTATGACACCTATCACTCAGCCCAAATACCTCCCCACTCAGTCTATGAGTATCTAAATCTCCATGACCTACCCACATACCTCCTCAAGAATTTTCTTTGATTTTCCTGACCTAGGAAGTGGGACAAACTAAAACGTATCCTATGGAGAATGGCAAGGGTTTCATAAATGTCTCAGTCAAGCCCAAGCAAGCTGGGAACAGAAGCCACTGTTAATGGTTGGAGTCTGATGGAAGCTGTTGCTACTGGCCTTCTGATTTCTACCAGTTAGTCCCTCCTCACTCTCTGCTAGCAACTCTTAGAAATTCAAATGAAGCTAAGTTGCCACTCTCAAATCAGAAAAGGGCTCAGGGTGGTAGACTGCTAAAGGCTACCAGACAGGGCTAGCCATAGAGAGATATAGGCCAAATAAGCAGTCACTACAGTCTGTCTGGTACCTAGCATTTCACTTTTAGAGCTGTATTTCTTTGGTGAGGATCATACATCAAACTTGTTAGTAATTAGCACTTGTGTCTACATGTTTATCAGATCACTGTCCTCTGAGATAACTATCAGAGATCAAGGCTTTTAGATACCAAGTATATTTAGAGTACACATTGTTATCCCTGAAAAGTGGATCTGGATAATATCATTTAATGGGCACTATTCAGGCAGAAGAAGGTGATGACATGGAGGGCGAACAAACCAGATATCATCTTTGCTGCTAGTCAATTTTGCTGCGAATAAAGTCTTGGTGTAAATGGCAGTTTAGGGAGTCCTAGGCTGGGTGTTTCAAAGGAGTTCCCATTCATAGCCTTTGGGTTGGGTAAAGGGGAGGGGCTGAGAGTGGATTTCTCCATAAATAAACACTTCCCACCCCTACCCCCACTGCCAAGCTCCACAACCTACCCAACCCCCACAAAAGTCTTACCTCCCACGAACTGTGCTGCTCCCATGCAACGTCCCATCATTCTGGAGATGAGTTCCTCCATGCAGCAGCCCAGGACAGCAGCCAGTGCCACGAGGAGCAGCAGAGCACAGCCGGCACCTGTCACCACCGTGCACATCTGCCAGGCCAGGCTTGGGATGGCATTGAAGCTGGCATAGCGCCCACACTCTTCCACCATGATCAGACTGTGCCCCTCTCCCCGCACAGGGTAGTTGCACCTCCGGAATGTGCTGAATGACACTGGCTTCCCCAGCTGGGATCCAAAGAGCCAGTAAGGCAGGAAGTAACTGGTAGAACTGGCCACAGCAGTAACAAGGGACAGGAAGGCCCAGAGGGTCCCCACCAGTGTCAGGCTGCTCCTCATGGTCCCAGGTTTCTCTGCAGGGATGGGGAGATGAGTTGGGTCATAGCACCAAATGCAGAAAGTTAGCATGTAGGCTCCATTGGCCTATTTTTCATCTGGCTAGCCAGTCCTAGGACTTGTTTATAGACAACGTGGTCTTTGCCTTTGGATAAGATCATTCTTTCGAGGCCCATTTAGGTCCTTCTGGGATTCTGCTTTCCAGCACTTTTCCCATCTTCCCTTCCTCCCACCTGATTCAGAGTTCTAGGGTCTCTAGGCTGCAATAGAAGAACCATAGAACTGAATTAGTGACTCTTCGGCCAACTCAAATGCAGCCTAATTAGTGAGCTTTCAACTAACTCTTGACATCTACCTAGCATGAAATGAGTGGTAGGAGCTGAAACTGGAATGAAACCAAGGCAGCCCAGAGAATCGTCAGCTTCCAGTGGAATGGCCTTGCTGTCCTGGGAACCTGGAAGAAGATGGTATCTCAAGGGGGTCAGAAACCAAGTTGTTTTCAGAGAATAAAGGAAGAAGGAAGGAAGAAGATGGAAGACAACTTACAGGGCTGCCCCTCCTACAAGACAGAAGAGGGAAGGAGAGCTCACTATGGAGTTACAGGATATGCCCATGGGACCTATGTAGGATATCCAGTAGTGCATCAGTATGAACTGTTCACAGGGTTCTAACATTTAGAATAAAACAAGGGGTGTCTGTCTCACACCCCATGGTTGTCACTGAGTGAGCACTGTTCAGTCACTTTTTCCCCCAAAACAATATGGGATGCAACTTTCCAAGCAGTGAGGGTTGTTTAACTCTAGATGGGCTACTAAGAAAACCTGCCTCATCCTTTACTCGATATAGTCAGGAAAGCTTCTCGTCTCTCTGAAATGGATCAAGTACCCCCTACCTGGCAGTAGGAACATACATCTGTAACTGTAAGGACATTTCAAGGTGCCTTCTGGAACAAGTAATCTCAGATTCAAGATGCTGAGTTTTTTCAGATCTAATCTCAGCCCAGCTCACAAATGGCTTTCACAGACCCCTCTGTTAAAAATCAACCACTTCCCTCCCAACCCCATTAATCTGCCATTGCTTTCTGGCCTCAATTAGGGCAGAGACCACACTGCAGCTTGATGACAGCACCGTGAATGTCTCCAGCAGGCAGATGGTGGAGTATATTTCAGAAACTTCTCCATGATTCATCACCGTTGCTTAAAGCTACAGGTGGTGGGAGAAAGGTTCAGCAGTGGGGACACAAGGTAAGGGGGAATACAGGCACTGGGAGGCACTGGGTGTATGGGGCTACCATACTGCCCGTCTAAGACATTGTCAGGAACAAGCAGCAGTTACACTCAGGGTCTTGGGGACTGTGCCCAGCTGTGGACATTTTCACAAACAGCATTAAACAACGTCTGGCACAGAGCAGACACTCCAACTCATGTTTGTCTAATGAAACCCATTTCATAGAAGCAGCCAATTTCCAGGCTGGTAAGGACTGTAATGAATCACCTAATTCAACCTTCTTGTTTTACATATGGGGCACATGGCCCAGTAAAGGGGGAAATCATTTCCCCCAAGTCATAGAATAAGTCAGCAAGCAGCAAAACCGGAATAAGGAACCTGATCTGCAGATTCCTGGGCGAGTACTTATCTACTACATAGTACTAACACCCCTCCCCCAACACTTTGCAGACTGGAATCCAAAGAGGAAATGATTTACCCAAGGGTAAAGGGCTATGAGTACACTGGCCAGACTGGAGCCCAGTTATTTGATTCTTAGCATAATGCTCTGTTTTCAGTCTACCACAATTCCCCTCCTGAAACATATGTATTGTCTGCTATGTGTTTTGTGCAGGAAGAGAGAAGGGATCATAAATTGCAGGTGCTTACTTTGGAATGCCAGGGCCTGGGAAGAAAGTGCCCTGAGCTGGGCCCCTGGGAATGAGGTTTTGTACCCAAGGTGGGCAGGGTGAGAAGAAGATGTGATGAGGGACTGAAAGCCAATGGGAGAAGAGGAACTAGTTTTAAGTAATTGCTGTTAGAAAACAGGTACACTTGGCCACAATGAGATAATGCTTATGCTTGTTATTTTAGAGTTTGTAATATTATGAGAAATGCAAGCAGCCCTCTATTATGGTCTCACTTCCCAGTGAAGAAGCCCAGGCGGGAGGATGAGAGGAAACCAGCTGACAAACGCTTAGGGCTGCATCAACATACTCCCTTCCAAAGGTCAGTATTTCATGAACTCTGCACAACAACCCTCTCTGTTTGGTTAAAAATAAAATAAAATAAAAAGTCACCTCCAATTTACAAATGAGCACAGTGAGGGTCAGAAAGCTAAGTGACTTGCCGAAGGTTGCACAGTAATTTAATGGAACAGCCATTACTTCGCACTTCTCATTCACCCACCACCTTTCCCCCATGTTCTCCTTTATCACCCCAATAGTATTACAGTTAAAAGCCTCTGTGGTTTCCCAGCCAGAACTTGAAAAAAATGTTTAAGAATGGGGAAAGAATTAGAAATGCAAACTGGGAAGGTAGGAGGAAGGCCGCTTTCTCTAAGCAGTGTGTAAACCAGTAGAATAAGAGCATTAGCCGTTTCAAGCTCAGCAACTCTAGTCAGAACCAACCCCATATGTTGCCCATAAACGTCATCACTTTGAGATCAAAAGTCTCGGTATGACAACCAGTAGAAGGGCAGATAATTTAAGGTGGAGAAAGAAACGTTATCACTGAGTGGTACCTAGGCTATACTAGAAATAAAAGATGGGGGTCTGACATTAGATTATCATCATCTGGGGGCACCCAGGTGGCTCAGTCGGCTAAGTGTCTGACTCTTGATTTTGGCTCAGGTCATGATCACAGGATTGTGAGATCAAGCCCTGTACCCAGCTCCATGCTCAGTGCAGAGTCTGCTGGAGGTTCTCTCTCTCTCTCCCCACCCCCGCCCTTCCCCAACTCATGTGTGCACAGGCGCACACGCAGGTTCTCTCTCTCACAAATAAGTAAATAAATAAAATCATTATTTTGAGAGAGAGGACAGTGTGCAGGCATGGCAAGGAGGGGCTGACCATATCTCTTCAGAGATATGATCGTCATTCTAATACAGAGGAAAAGGGAGAGAGAGAATCTCAAGCAGACTACACACTGAGTGTGGAGCTGGATGCAGAGCTTGATCCCATGACATAGAGATCATGACCTAAGCTGAAACCAGAAGTTAAATGCTTAACCAACTGAGTCATCTGGATGCTCCAATAAATAAAATCTTTTATTTATTTTTTTAAATTGTTAAAAAAAGATGATCATAATCTGTAACAAATAAGGATGTTTTAAAAAAAACTACAATACTACCAACCACTGTCACTATAATTTTATTTTTAAAATGGAATTTTGAAGCCAAGTTGTAAGAAGGCAGAATCACAAAATCCAGTTTAAATTACGTATGCTTAGCGTTAGAGAAACTCATCAGCTTTCAGAATTTAAATACTTTTAATTTCAGGAAAGACCCATTGTCCTTATTTCACTGAGGACTAGGACAACCAATCATGCCAGTTCTCCTGGAACTAAAGGATTTCCTGGGATGTGGGACTTACACAGTGACAAAACTAGGAAAGTTAATCACCCTCTTTAGGACTAAAGGTGTGGTGAGCCAGCACTGTTCGAGGACAACAAGCTGAGAATCACTGCCACAGATAATTCTCTAATGTTCTCTTCCCAGGACTCAATATGAAGTTAAAAGTGACCATGGCATTAAACAATGGAGAGATGAAGCCTATGTATTCTGAATGTAAACCTCTCTGAATCATAGATGTGACCTCATGAAGTCAAGGAAGAGAACTCAGAGATCCAATTGCTCAATGTTTTCTGAGCATAGAATAAGCCCCAACCCAGCTTCACCTGTGGCTATTCAGGGAGGCACTGGGCCATGCGGAGTCTATGCAAGCACACTGCTACATGTTCACATGTGCCAGACAAGGAGGTACATTCAGGAAAACGCTTTTAGTTCCTGTATGGCTTGCAATGGATTTCCACCCATGACACTCTTCCAAAGCAATCCAAGTTCAATCCCAGGAACTAGCCAAGTCTCTTTGCACTCACATAAATAAAAATCATGCACAGTGCTATACTTCATTCTATCTTTATTCTTTCTGTATATGTCACGTATGCAATGGCTGTGTTTCCCTGTCCTGGAATTCTAACCACACAGTTACACTGGAGTTCAGAAAACAAGAACTCAACTCTGGTGCTCCTGCTAATTTGTCCAGTAACAAGACATTGATAGGATTCTTATTGATCCTCTCTCTTTAGGTGTCACATGGTCCCTCATCCCTTAGTTTCTTCATCTCCTAAATGGGTCATGTGCCTGTTTCTGAGAGTAGTTGTATGAAATGCAGTGAATGTGGCCAGAAATTTGTGACAACCAGGGTGGAAGCATGAAGTGTGTTCTGTATTTACTGTCCTTACTGAAGGCTAATGCTCACTAATCTTTAGAGAGATGATCATCATTCTAATTCAGACTCATGGGTAGGAATCACTTCAACATTTTGAGGCAGGAAAACCACCTAAGCCATACATGTCAAATGGTTATCTATATTGCTTTTAAAGAACTCCAGAGAAGGGAACTCTGATTTTTCTCAGTATGTTAACAACTCTCCCTGTCAATAAATCATTCATTTTGTCTCATTTGAAACCTTCTGTGCTGTAACATAAGGATAATTTCTTTGGTTGCATCCTCAGAGAGAATGGAGAAGAGCTTGGCTGGTCTTCCAGATGAGAGCCCTTAATCAACTCAGATTGCTGGGAGCTTACCTTTAGCCCTCTTCCCCCTAAAATGAGCATTCTACCTCTCTCTGTGGTGTCTCGTTGTCATGTCTTTGATTATTTGTTTTCACCTTTTCACTCTCATGTGTATGTACTCATACATAGGCACTTATTATCAAATGAAATTGGAAAAACTCTTGTTATTTTTTGGGTGGAGGAAAAGAAACCAAGTCTTTCCTTGACCTCATTTTATCCCCAGTCCTCACAGACAAAGACTCAAATACTTTTGTCCCCATTTGAGCTTGTCATACAACTTTTGAGTTAAGGAAAGCACTACCTTACCAAAGGTAACAGGGTCCAGGCAAAGCACCCAGTGAGTTAATGACCAGAATATGAAGTGGTCAGAAAGGGCGTTTCTGACTTGCAGCTGCTAAAGAAAACATGGTTGCAAGACTATTGGTCTCAGACTGGTCTGTATGGAGTGGGTTTGTTGGCACTGGTGTTGGCAAAGGAATATGAACAGGCCTTTCTCCTCATGCCCCCCAGATGGTGTGCATTGCCTACCTGCCAACCCTGTTACAAACACATCATATGCAGTGTTGAGACTTTTGTAGGAAATGAGCAAGATACACAGGCAAATGCTTCTGGTGGTAAATAGGGCTACACTCTAGAGTCATGTCTTTGCCCAACATAGTTCTTTGTATAGAGTTGGATATATAAGTACCCTGAACCTGAACATTCTAGATCTTTCTACTTTAGACAGCCCCAAGCATTTCTCTCCTTATTTCCTGCCACCTGAGTCCTTCAGGAATTATTCCTCCTCTGTATATCTCTGCAATGGGAGTGACTCCAAGTTCTCCTATGCCTGAAAGCATCACATGATGCAGTTACTATAAGGGCTTTATTTCCCATTTGTGTAATTGATATATCAAAAAAAATGCACACATTTAGCACATACATCTCAATGAGTTTGGACATATGTTAATATTTTTAACACCATCACCACAATCAAGTTAATAAAACATACTCATAACCTTCAAAAATTCCTTGTATTGGTTTGTCTTTGTAAAGAATACAAGGTGAGATCTATCTTCTTTATTTATTTCAAAGTGCGCACAACACTGTACTGTTAACTTCAGGCACAAAGATATATGGAAGATCTCTAGAATTTACTCATCTAGCATCTGAAACTTGACACACATTGGGCAACAAGTCCCTATTCCCCCCCACCACCACCAGTCCCTGGCACCACTATTCTGCTCTGCTTTTAATGTCTCCCTTTTGACCTAAGCCTTATCTTTCAAATTCCTCAGCTGTCATGCTTGCTGATCTCTTTCTAAGCCTTCTCTCTTCTTCCCTCCTCTTTTATTCTGGAAATAAAAAGATTAGCAAAACTAACTATTTGGTTTATTTGTTTACTTTCATCTGAGATGTTCACAAACAGGTAAGGCAGTTGAAGGCAGGAAGTTAGAGAGTACGTGGAGACAGAAGACCAACTGAATCACTGACAACCTGGAAGGCTATTACTGAATAATCAATTTGGCCATGCAGAGAGAGAACCTTACAAAGATCCTCCATGTCAGGTCCTGGGCTATTCCCTTTCTCTAGAGCTGGAGGTTGAAAGGGTGGGAATTGGAATGATTTCCCTAAATTTCATATGAACACCTCCCTTTCCTGCAAAAAAAGTTGTGCTTACTGAGCTCCCCATTTGTCTTCTGCTTTGATGAGGTGCCAATTAGAACTCTTTGTCCCAGTTCTTATTCTGACTAGACAGATGCCACTACCATCAGTGATCAGTTGGTCAGCTCGGAGTCACATTCATCAGTTAGAAACCATTCCTACCAGCCTGCTCTGGCAAGACACTGTTAAGTCTTGTCAACAGTGGGCTAACTCGTACTGTATCTCTCTACACCCTTAGTTTCATGGTCCCATCCTTGCTGCTGTTGCCCAGTAGAACCTCTACCTGTTGCCTTAATAGGGAATAGAATGCTACCACAGCTGACCACCTCCATTCAGTGAACCTGGACAGTATAGGAAGAAGGTGGGCTAGATGCTTCACCAACCACTTTGGCAGACATGAGAAGCAGTGTGGTATATTAAAAGCATTTCTCAAAATGATGGCCCCAACCCCTCTGCAATAGAAGCACCCTCAGTGCTGTTTAAAATGCACACTATGACTCTCCTTCTCAGAGTCACTGAATCACAATTCATGAGATTTGCATATTTAAAAAATTTCTCAATTGACTGGAAACTGATGATTGAGAAATATCATTTTAGTGGAAAAAGGTCCAGGTTTTGGATTCAGATCTGAGATGGGGTCCTGAAGTCTTCCCTTTACAGGTTACATGAACTTGAGAGGATCACTTAAAACCTCATGGTCTCAGTTTCATCTATAAAATGGAGATGATTAAACATAGTTCAAGTGAAATGACATCTGTGGTACACCTAACACTAGGCTGTGTGCTCATTATTCTTCTCTCTACTGGAAAAGATTCCATTCCACCATAAGTAATAGAGAAGACTTGAAGTTTCCCAAGAAGCCGAACATCACCACAAAATGGAACTATTGGGCCCAATGTTCTTTTCGAGAATGGATTTATAGTCAAACTCTTTCAGGTTTTTCTGTAAATCATCATGCTTGGCACATAGTAGGAACTCATAAATATTTATGGAGTGAATACAATCTTTTGTTTCCAGCCCAACTGAATGACTTCAACATCTGCATTTCAGTTTAACCCCATCACCCCATTTTGGTCCCATAATCCCAATTTAGGCAATTCTAAGAGACCAACCCAGCACACCAGCAAACCGGATCCTCTCTTCTTTCTATAGCTGTCCCAAGCAAAATCCTTCCCTCTGCTCCCAGAGACAGGCACTTCCTCTCCTCAAGTTACCAACTCTCCTGGGAAAATCAGCTGACAGTTAACCCTTAGGTCCTCAACCCCTGTCAATAGGAAATAGGAATCCAGCCCAGATTCCTCATACCCTCTATGCAAACAACAGGCTATGAGGGAGTAAAAATGCACAAGGCCCTCTTTGGGAAGAAAACAGCTTCTCTGAGCTATGAGATGAAAGTACAGGAAGCCTGAGAAAGGAAAGGGAGAAGAGGGGCTGAGCGAGGGGAGAGCAAAAGCAGTTTCTTATCCAGCTGTTTCCATTGCATTTGGCTCAAGTTGCAAATTTACCTTCTGACCACGCCGATTGACTTGTTCCCTCTCTTCAGACTCAGATCTGAGAAACAACTTCTCCTTACAGCTTGTCAGAAGGGGATGGGAATCCCAGCTGCTCTTTGCAGTGATGCCTGAAAACCTTGCTTTACCTTTGGGAGAGAGGGGCGGAGTCCAACCTAATGGGAATTAACTCCAAACACGCTGGAGGCTTGAAATCCAGCCTCAGACATGCAGACACTTGAGTAGCTTGGCTGGCACAGAGTTCCCCACCTCCATCCTCACAGCGGCCAAATCAGCTGTGTGTGTGTGTGTGTGTGTGTGTGTGTGTGTGTGTACGCACACGTACGCTCCCATGTTACAACTGCATCTCTGTCTCACTTCCTCATCTGCTGCTCGCGTGTCTATGGAGGAATAGAGGTTCTCCCTAACTTTCCTTAAAAGCCCTAAATAATCTCCACCATATACATTAGGCGGCAGACCTAAGTGACTGGAAATGACAAAAAACACATGCCTGAATGAACTAAGGCAGAATAGACTTTTTTCTCCAACTGATTTCCATTGTCTGATGCTCCAACAGTGCAATCAATGGCTCCAAGATGTAATGACTTTACATTTAAGAAACTTGAAATCACACATTGAAAAAGCTTAAAAATGCCTCTTTGAAAATAACAGCACTACCAAAAGTCAGTGTCTAACTTATCCCAAAGCACCAAAAACTGCTTTTGTGCTTAGAGAGATAACTGAGAAGTCTGGAGATTAATGGAGTTTGGCCAGATGCTTTGCTCCAACCTGATGTCATCTCTCCCACCTGTGAATGTCCCTGGCACTCCATATTTATTTTGAGAAACTTATCACCTTCTACCTTGTGTTAGTTTTTCGCATATGTTTCATTTCCCCTCCAGGATGCCTTGTGAATAGGGAACTTTGCTAAACAAAATGAGTTGGAAGGAAGAATGGTAACCAGTCTAACTTAATAGAGCCTACTAGACTGGTCCAAAGTGTCTTTACTTCTATGTCCTATTTGCCCACCTAGAATGCTATAAAGGTTATCAGACCTATTTTCTGGCATTTTGTGACAACAATTTAAAAGAGGAGAATAAATGAACTAGCAGTTTGACAGATTAATTGTACCCCAATTGTTTAACGAAGTTGAAAGTTTTTCCTGCCTGCTGTGGATACAAGTGGGCATCCTGTCTTTTATCAGTGATACAACCTTATATTCATGTATGCATTTGTCTATCTTTTTACTTTTCATCAGCAGTTTTTAATCATTTTTTCCCTGCCCTAACACATTGATAAACCACATTCCTGTCTGTAACAATGTCTTACGAAGGCAGTCTCTGGGGGAGTGACAGATGACCTAGTAGGTGAAATGTCAGATTTTTGGCAGTGTGAGTCCTGAGATAAGTTTTAAAATTTCCCAGGTGGTGTCCCTTTAAGAATCACTGCTTCAGATGCAGGGCTGTATTAAGGGAAATGTTAGACCCTCTGTCATTAAAAATAAGTCAATATTAGCATACATGTAATAACTGTATAAGATAGAGCTAAAAATTTTGACATAAGAAAAATAGTTTATTTCACTCTATGCATCAATAAATATTGCCCCTTGCTTAATGGTACACCTATCATTTGGAGAACTGATCATTTGTAACTCTAAGTAGAGATCATTTTTACTTAGCTCTTTTTATCCTTTTTTCCTTATGTTCCTAGTTCCCTTAAGTGGAATAATATGAAAACTTAAATGTATACTAAATAATGATCTAATTTATTGGGTAGAGGCCTGTTTCCTGTTCTTAGTTTAACAGTTGATCATTCTCTCAGGGGAAAAAAATGTTTGTATCCTGTGACTCTAGATAATTTTTCATTTAAAATGTGCTTTTCACAAAATCAGAGAGGGAGACAAACCATAAGAAACTCTTAATCACAGGAAACAAACCGAGGGTTGCTGGAGGGGAGGGAGGTAGAGGAATGGGGTGGATAATAATTTAAAAAATAAGTGAAATATGCTATTTAGCCCTACTTTTCTAAGATCATGGGGGAAAGATTAAGAGGAGAACACATCTTGTAATTTATTAGAGGATAGGATGGTACATAATATTTTTAATAACGTAAAAATGGGTATTGGTCAGGGACCCAAGGAACACCTAAATTTTGCCTTTGGTGAGTGTGGAATAAGAGTTCCTGCTAAGACAAGGTATAGTGATAGATGATTCTGATACATATCCTACCCCTATCCCTAGTTTGTAAACCATTGCTCTATGCAATAGAATTTCTCAAACAAAATCAACACCCTACAACATTTTGCAGTCTAGACAAAAGGTCAGCAAACCAGAGGCTGTGTTATGCACCAAATCCAATAGACTGCCTGTTTTATAGTTTTATTGTCACACAGCCACAACTTACTCATTTATGTATCATCTATGGCTGTTTTCATGCTACAATTGTAGATTTAAATAGTTGTTACAAGGATCTTATGGTCCACGAAGTCTAGAATGTTTACTATCTGACTCTTAACAGAAAAAAAAAAATGATGCTGACCCCTGGTTAAATCCACGCTGATAGAGACATTATGTCAATTGTTAAGTGAAAGGGTTTGGAAAAGAAGGGGAATGGAGGGAAATTTTTTTTAAAAAATGCTATTTGCTTTCATCTTTGTTAAGGTGCCAATTAACCCTCACCAGGTTTTTAGAATCCCTGAAGTTAACCATATACCACAGATCAGTATAAGCTAAATATTCTTTAAGCTCATGAAAATGTATTTCTCTGTTAACTATCCTTTGAACCTGTGTTTATGTCGTTAGCCAATATACCTTACTTATTTTTTTACTGACAACTTCATTGAGTCCTAAGTCACATACCAAAAGATTTACCCTTTTAAAGTGTGGAATTCAGTTTTTTAAGTATGTTCCCCAAATTGTGCAACCCATCACTACAATCTAATTCTAGATTTTTTTCCTTAACCCCAACTCATCAGCATATACTTTATTTTTGCCCTTTTGTCAGAGTTGCTTCTTTTTGGGGGGTTACTTGGGTTTTGTTTTGTTTTGTTTTAAGATTCAATTTATTTATTTGACAGAGAAAGAGATCACGAGTAGGCAGAGAGGGAGGCAGAGGGGGGGGGAGCAGGCTCCCCGCTGAGCAGAGCACCCAGTGCGGGGGCTCCATTCCAGGACCTTGAGATCATGACCTGAGCCGTCCTGCGATCATGACCTGAGCCGAAGACAGAGGCTTAATCACTGAGCCACCCAGGTGCCTCTACTTGATTTTTTTTTTAAACAAAAAAGTTTCTTTTTACTATGGGGTGCGTATTCTTTCCTAGTCTATAAGAAAGGGCCATTTATTTATAGAGGCATTTGTAGAACACCATTACCCTTGAACTTTGGAGAGTTTGCATAAAAGGGTTTGCAATAAACAATGAATCCTGCAACACTACATCAAAAACTAATGATGTGGAGCTTAACAAATAGCATGGAGGACATGGGGAGTTAGAGAGGAGAAGGGAGTTGGGGGAAATTGGAAGGGGAGGTGAATCATGAGAGACTATGGACTCTGAAAAACAATCTGAGGGGTTTGAAGTGGTGGGGGGTTGGGAGGTTGGGGTACCAGGTGGTGGGTATTATAGAGGGCACGGATTGCATGGAGCACTGGGTGTGGTGCAAAAACAATGAATACTGTTATGTTGAAAATAAGTAAATTTAATTTAAAAAAAACTAATGATGTATTTTATGCTGACTAACATAACACAATAAAAAGAAACCCTGCATACTCCATGGCCTGTCAGGTTGAATATGGAAGGTATACCTTGCCTATGCTGTAGTATCAGTTCTAGACTGAAAACCTAGAGATGAAACTTATATTTACATTTCTATAAAAAACAAAACTGACAACTATTTTGTTGAGTTTTTTTTAATTGTCCTCAGAAGATCAGCTGATAGTGTTAGCTAACGATGTATGTGCTCATAAATATTTAGTAACTGGATTCGGTTGGCAGGAGACCAAGAAAGGCCTAATTTGTAGCATTTGCTTATTTCCGTGGTGGAAATATTCCCACCATGGCCAACTGCAAGCTATCAACTTGAAGTCAATAAAAGTGGAGTTGGGAAAATATACATGCAATCTACTGTCTTGAGCTGGTACAAGCCAGTTCCATCACATTGCTGTAGCTCAGATTTAAAGAATTATTTCAGTCTTAGTTTGTATATATTTAAAAATTACATACAATATGAACCAAAATAGGGTAGTTTTCATAGTTGTTTCGTATGTTACACATAGATGTCTACCCACTCTACACTGTTAGCTGGCACTAAAATATTCCAATTTTTTTTTTTTTTTTGCTGTACCAACTTTTAAGCTTTTAGAGTATAATTTGTGTATTATACAGAAGTAAACCAAAGATAAATTACTTGTGATATAGAATGACTAGAATTCATTTCTAGGGCAGTGTCCTAAAAGATTCATTGCTGCCTGCTTTAACAACTTTTGAGACAGGTTTTTTATTATATTTATAAAAGATGAAAAATAAACCAGGTTTATATATAAAAGAAGAAAAATAAACCCTTTTTTTACCTTGTTATTTACCAATTTTCAGTATACTTTCAGTGTAAGTTAAGCTAAATTGCGTTATATTAACAACTATGAGTATCTTTCTGTGAACATATTTATATTGAATATGAATAAACTTCTGAAAAATAATAGAGAACATTTTCATCAAGACGTTAAATGAAACTCTTAAAAAAGTCTGATATACCAGATGAGGAGGATTCATTACCCATGCTGATTGTTGCCCTATTGGAGAAAGACAACCTGCCAACAATTACAAATCACCAACATGTACCAGGCACCATGTTAGTTACTGGAAGCACAAGGGTTAAGAAGATAGACAGTGTCACTACCCTTATAAGTTTACATTCTGGTCCAGCCTAAGTCACAGCAATAGGAAGCCACTGCCTGGTTTAAAGCATTATCTGTTTCATATTTGAAAATTACATTCTCGTAAAATATAGAAATTTGTAACATTGGTATTTCCAGGTCCCACATTATTCTCAAATCTTTCTTATTCTTTCAGGAATTACCTTCCATTTATAACCTCCAAACTTCACTTTTCTTTTCCCTTTTAGCATCTGCATTCAAGGTGCCCTGATGCTGAACTAATTATGAGAATGCTTTGCCTAAGAACAGAGAAGTTAACCAAGGTTTGACTAGAATTGTATTCATAGTGCAGTGTCCTAAATGATGGTCCAGACAGCTGAAAGAACAGTCTCGTCCCAAGTCTCCCAGTAGTATCTCCTCTGGGGGCGCCCTGGGTGGCTCAGTGAGCTGAACATCTGCCTTCGGCTCAGGTCATGATCCCAGGGTCCTGGGATTGAGCCCCGTGTCAGGCTCTCTGCTCAGTGGGGAGCCTGCCACCCCCCACCCCGCCACCTCTCTGCCTGCCTCTCTGACTACTTGTGATCTCTGTCTGTCAAATAAATAAAGAAAATCTTTTTAAAAAATAGTACTTCCTCTGTCATTCTTCCCCATTCCTCCTCTCCCACCACAAAGTCCTCAGTGTCTTTTGAAGCTTTTCTAGCACTAACACCCCTGTCTTTGCAGCCGGCCAAACAATTTGGAAGAATGACCACTGGTGGCCTAACAATTTTCTAAACCACCCTAATTCGTTTCCTAGAGGGTTAGAAGAGTTTCCATGAAACAAGAGAACCAAAAAATCCTTATTATCCTTGCTTCTGCTTCCTGAAGCAAGACATGGAGATTTGTCAGTTTTGGAACCTCATTCACAAAGACTGGTTTCTAAGCATCCAGTTGGTTATCGCAGCATTACTACATTTTACTGGCTTTGCTGAATGGTGTAGCCTGTCCTGCTTCTCCAAAAGACCTGAGCAACTACACTGCAGAAGGACATTAAAGGAGCTGAAAGGATGATTATGTCTCCCGCCATTCTGTTATTGGCTAAGAGGCTGAGGGAAATGTGAGGATTATATGATAATCAAAATGTGCTCAGGAAATGAGATGTAAGGCTCAGGAAATATACAACAGCATTTTCCACAGGCGCAATCTGATAGGGCCAGTGGCTAGCCAGTGGAGACAGTGCTATGAGCCAGACTACTCGCCCACAAAATACCATGAAGGAACAGCTGCAGGAAGCAAGGATCACACAATAGGAAAGGCCCTGCTCTATGAACCTCAGCTTTGTTCTCTGGGTATTTGGGTGCTGGGGTAAGACCACCCCAGGACATATTTGGGCATGTGCCTAATGACCTGCAGTATGCACCATGTTTTCTTGACAGCTGTGAGTCAAATACAACTGACAGCTAAAGAACTTTGTTCCCTTGCTTTCTGGGATATAATTCTACTTTCTTGTGACAGTAAACCCATCAATGATTCTTTTTTTTTTTTTTAAAGATTTTATTTATTCGTTTGACACAGAGAGATCACCAGTAGGCAGAGAGGCAGGCAGAGAGAGAGAGAGGAGGAAGCAGGCTCCCCGCGGAGCAGAGAACCCGATGCGGGACTCGATCCCAGGACCCTGAGATCATGACCTGAGCCGAAGGCAGCGGCTTAACCCACTGAGCCACCTAGGCGCCCACCCCATCAATGATTCTAAAATGCCTTCGGTCTAGAAGACCTGAGCAGGAGGCTGTCATCATGGCTATGTTCTGGAAATTGTGAACTTATATTTATAGCCTAAATTTTGCTAGCAAGACTTGCTTTTACCAAGTAACTGTCCCTTAAGTTTGAATAGTAAATTTGGTCCTCACAACAACCTTATGAAGTAGACACTACCTCAATTTTCTGGGAAGAAACTGAGACTTAGAAAAGTTATATGACTTTCCCAAAGCCATAGTGCTTATAGGTCTAGTAAATGATGGATTCAGAAAAGGACTTGAAGACAGAAGACAGGCTGGATGGGAAACAGAGTGGGTGGGGCCAAAAGGAGTTTGAGGAAGAGGGAGAGATGTTGGTATGATTCCTACATTTCTGCTTCAAGAACCGCCATTCATGGAGATATGCTTCATTAAGATAAGAATAAAGGCACATTGTAGTGTGATGTCCCCACACTCTTTCTCTTTAATGGCAGACATTGAAGAGCAGTAAATAATTGTTTTCATCTTGGCTATTAGGTGAGAAGCATCTTTGGCACATCCTAGTGTATAGTACAGACATAGTTATGTGGGTCTGGAGGAAAATTCTGGGCTGGAAGATCAATGTGAAAGTCAGAAGCCCTAAGAGTAGAAGATGTGACCAAGGTGCTTATCAAATATGTGAACCAAGGACAGAAAAAAAAAAAAAACCCTTATGAACATCCACATTTAAAAGATAGGTAAAGGGACAAGGATCTTTGAAGGAGACTAAGATTGCTCAGTCCTCCTTTTGCCATCCTGTTTCCCATACACCACAGCCTCTTAAGAATAAGAGCTGGCTCAGGAAGAATTGGCTCAGGAAGGATGTGGGAACATGAAGGTTGAGGGGGGCAGAGTGGTTTAAAATCCTTCAGTGTTAAGTGCTTTATCGATCAACCATTGTCCAGAGGTAACGAAGAATGAGCTGTGAAAAACCAGTCTTACTCAGAAATGTAATTGTACTTCCAGCTTATTTAACAAGTTTCTTTCATTTTTAATCTATTTTAAAGGACTACTCAGTAAATGATGTTTGCTACAGTTGGCAAAGTACCGTCAACACTAGTACTACCTGGTTTTCTTTCCTGAATTTAAAGAAATTTCAAGGAAGGGCAGGGAAGCTGAAAGCAGGTTCAAGCACCTTGGATTTGACCTTGAACAGTCTCCGGTGTCTTTCTCCTTTACTCTTGTGGGATGCCACAAGCTAAATTAATGTCGTGGGAATCACTCCACAAGTTAAAGTCTTCCTGTTTGACCTTAGAGAGTCACTTTTACCCTTCCCAGAACTTAATTTTCTTATCCAGAGAAAAATTTTAGAAAATTTAAAACTATTCTTATATAGTGTGGTGACATATCATACATTAAGTTGAAAAATGACTTGGAGGACATTGTTGTCAGTGTTATACTACTGATGGGATCTCTATGTTCATTCTACAATGTTCGTTAACTGCCTATTATGTGTCAAGCACTGAAGATACAGTGATAAAACAAGATAAACCAGTTCCCTGCTCTCACACAACTCACATTCTTGTAAGGAAGAAAGCCAATAAACAAGTGAGCAACTAATAAAATAGAGTAATGAATTCTAGAACAAAATAAAATTCGGTTGTAAGATAAGATGTTAGGATGGGAATAAAAGCAACTTTAGATTAGATAGGGTAGTTAGGAAAAGTCTGAGGTGATATCTGACATGAGAACTGAAAGATCAGAAGCCAACCATGCATAAAGCCAAGATAAGAAACCTCCAGGCAGAAGAAATAAAATTAAGAGTTCTCAAGTCTTAAAAATGAATGGAGTGTATAAGAAACTAAATCCAGACTAAGGACAACTGGATGTTCACATGCAAAAGAGAAGCTGAACTGCTACCTCATCTCATACCATATACAAAAATGAACACCAAATGGATTAAATACCTAAATACAAGAGATAAAACCGTAAAACTGATGGAAAAATATCCAAGCATAAATCTTCATGACCTTGGATTCAGCAAAGTGTTTTAGATACAATACCAAAAGCAAAAGCAACAAAATAGAAATCAATAAATTGGACTTCACTGAAATTAAAAACATTTGAGTATCAAACAATACTATCAAGAGAGTGAAAAACAACTTACAGAATGGGGGGAGTTGATAATTATATATCTGATAATCTGAAATTATATATCTGATAAGGACCTAGTATCCAGAATATGCAAGAATGACTCAGGGGTGCCTGAGTTGTTCAGTTGGTTAAGTGTCCAACTCTTGGTTTCAGCTCAGATCATGATCTCAGGGACATGAGATGGAGCCCTACATCAGGCTCCATGCTCAGCAGAGAGCCTGCTTGAAATTCTCTCGCTCTCTCCCTGCTCCATCCATCCATGCTCTCTCTTCCTCTCTCTCTCTCTAAGATAAATAAATAAATCTTTAAAAAAAAATACTTACAACTCAAAAACAAAAAGTCAAGCAACCCAATTTTAAAATGGGCAAAGGATTTGAGTAACTATTTCTTCAAAGTTAGGTAAATGGCCAATAAGTATGTGAAAGATGCTCAACATAAGTAGTAATTAGGAAATTGCAAACCAAAACCACAATGCAAAACCATCTTGCATTTAGTAGGATGGCTATAATATTAATAATGACAATAACAAACATGGAAAATATTAAGGTTGGAGAGGAAGTGGAAAATTTGGAACCCTTGTGTTTTGCTGGTGGGAATGTAAAATCATGCAACTGCCATTAAAAGCAGTGTGGCAGTTCCTGGAAAAGGTTAAACATACAGTTACCATATGATCCAGCAATTCTACTCCTAGGTATATACCAAAAATAACCCCCTGAAAACAGGTACTCAAACAAAAATTTGTGCTTGAATATCAAGAGCAGCATGTTTCACAATTGCCAAATGGTTGAGAATACTTAAATATCCATCAATGGATGAATAGATAAATTGTGGCATATCCATACAATGAACTATTAGTTATCCATAAAAAGAAGTAAATTTTCTTTTCTTTTAACTTTAATTTTATATTCTCATTTTAACTCCAATTAATTGATACACAGTGTTAAATTAGTTATAGGTATACAATATACTGATTCAACAATTTTATGTATTATTCAGTGGTCATCAAGATAAGTTTATTCTCACATCCCTTCACCTAGTTCTCCAATCCTCCCACCCACTTAGCCTCTGGTAACCATCTGATAGTTCTCAATAGTTAAGACTCTGTTGTTTGTTTATTAAATTTCATATATGAATGAAATCATATGGTATTTGTCTTCCTCTGACTGAGGAAAGACCCTTAGCATTATACTTTCTAGATCCACCCATGTTGTTGCAAATTCCAAGATTTCATTCTTTGTTATGGTTGAATAATATTACACTGTTTTGATTTGCATTTTCCTGATGATGAGTGATCTTTAGCATCTTTTCATGTGTCTGTTGGCCATCTGGATGTCCTCTTTGGAGAAATGCCTTTTCATACCTTTTGCCCATTTTTTAATTGGGTTATTTATTTTTTGACTGTTGAGTTCAATAAGTTCTTTATATATTTTGGATATTAACCCTTTATTGGATAGGTCATTTGAAAATATCTTTTCCCATTCTGTAGGTTGTCTTTTAGTTTTGTTGATAGTTTTCTTTGCTCTGCAGGAGCTTTCTATTTTGATGTAGTCCCAATAGCTTATTTTTGGTTTTGTTTCCCTTTCCTCAGGAGACATATTTAGAAATATGTAGTTACAGAAAATGTCAGAAAAAATACTGCTTGTGCTCTCCTCTAGGATTTTTATAGTTTCAGGTCTCACATTTTGGTCCTTAACCCATTTGGATTTTATTTCTGTATGTGGTGTAAGAAAGTGGTCTAGTTTCACTCTGTTGCATGTAGCCGTCCAGTTCTCCAACACCATTTGTTGAAGAAACTATCGTTTTCCCGTTGCATATTCTTGCCTCCTTTGTCAAAGATTAAGTGACTATATAATTCTGGGTTTATTTCAGGTTTTCTATTCTGTTCCATTGTTCTATGCATCTATTTTTGTGCCAGTACCATATTGTTTTGATTGCTACAACTTTGTAGTATAAATTGAAATCTGGAATTTGTCATACCTCCAGCTCTGTTTTTCTTGTTCAAGATTGCTTTGACTATTCAGGGTCTTTTTCGCTTCCACATATATTTTAGAAATGTTTGTCCTATTTCTGTGAAAAATGCTATTGGGATTTTGATAGGGAATGCATTAAATCTGTAGATAACTTAAGGTGGATTGGACATTTTAACAATACTTGTTCTTCCAATTCATGAGGATAGAATATCCTTTCATTTATTCGTGTCATCTTCAATTTCTTTCATTGATATTTTCTAGTTCTCAGAATATAGGTCTTTTCTTAAGTTAAGCTTATTTGTAGGTATTTTATTATTTTTTGATGAAATTGGAAATGAGATTGTTTTCTTAATTTCTCTTTCTGCTTCCTCATTACTTGTGTATGAAAATGTAATGGGGCTGTTTGAGTGGCTCACTCAGTTGAGAATTCAATTCTTGATTTTGGCTCAGGTCATGATCTCAGGGTTATGGGATCAAGCCCACATCAGGTTCCACACTCAGGGGAGAGTCTGTTTGAGATTATCTCCCTCTCCCTCTTCCTCTGCCCTTCCCTTTTTCACTTGCACTCAGTCTTTCTCTCAAATAAATAAATAAATAAAACTTAGAAAAAAGACAGTAAAGAAATGCAATGGATTTCTGCACAGAGATTTTGTATCTTGCAACCTAATTGAATTCATTTGCCAGTTCTAGCAGTTTTCTGGTGGAGTCTTTTGGTTTTTCTGTATATAGTATCAAACCATCTGCAAATAGTGAAAGTTTCATTACCCCCTTAATTTGGATGACTTTTATTTTTCTTATCTGATTGTTGTGTCTAGGACTTCCAGTACTATGTCAAATAAAAATGGTAAGAGTAGACATCCTTGCCTTGTTCTTGATCTTGGGGAAAAAACTCTCAGTGTTTTACCATTGCATGTTATGTTAACTATGAGTTTTTCATAAATGGCCTTTATTATGTTGAGGTATGTTCATTATAAAGCTACTTTGCTGAAGGTTTTGTCATGAATGCATGTTGTACTTTTTCAAATGCTACATCTATTGAAATAATTATATGATCCTTACCCTTTCTTTTTTTTTTTAAATGTGTTGTACCACATTGATTTATTTGCAAATATTGAACAATCTTTACAATCCAGGAATAAATCCCACTTGATTGTGGTGAATGATTTTTTTAAATGCATTGTTGGATTCAGGTTAGTTATGTTACTTTGAGGATTTTTGCATCTATTTTCATGAGAGATATTAGTCTGTTATTCTCTTTTATTATGTCCTGTCTCTGTCTGGTTTTGGTTTCAGGGTAATGCTGGTGTCATGGAATGAATTTAGAAGTTTTCCTTTCTTTTCTGTTTCATATAGAATAGTTTGAGAATATGTATTAAGTCTTTTTCAAATGTTTGATAGAATTCATCCGTAAAACCATCTAGTCCTGGACTTTTGTTTGTTGGCAGTTTTTTGATTACTGATTCAATTTCTTTGCTGGTTACCACTCTGTTCATATTTTTTGTTTCCTCCTGTTTCAGTTTTCGTGGTTTATATGCTTCTAGGAATTTACCCTTTACTTCTAGGTTGTGCAATTTTTTGATGTATAGTTTTTCATAATATTCTCATAGTTGTTTGTATTTCTGTGGTTTGGATTGTCATTTTTCATCTTTCATTTGTAAGTTTGTCTATTTGAGACCTTTCTCCTTTTTTTGTTTTTGTTTTTGTTTTTGTTGAGTCTGGCTAAAGGGTTAGCCATTTTATGGATTTTTTTTTCAAAGAGCCAGCCCTTCATTTCATCTATCTGTTCTATTTTTCTTTGTTTTTCTGTTTTTAATGATTTTATTTATTTATTTGACAGAGAGAGAGATCACAAGTATGCAGAGAGGCAGGGGGAATGCAGGCTCCTTGCTGAGCAGAAAGCCTGATGCGGGGTTTGATCCCAGGACCCTGAGATCATGACCGGTGCCAAAGGCAGAGGCTTTAACCCACTGAGCCACTCAGGTGCTCCTATTTTAATTCTATTTTGTTTATTTTACTCTAATCTTTATTATTCCCTTCCTTTTATTGGTTCTGGGTTTTGTCTGTTCTTTTTTTTTTCTAGCTCATTTAAGTGAAAAATTAAGTTGTTTATTTGAGATTTTTCTTGCTTCTTGAAGTACACCCGTATTGTTACAAACTTCCCTCTTAGAACCTCTTTTGCTGCATCCCAAATATTTTAGACTGCTGTGTTTTCATTTTCATTTGTCTCTATGTGTTTGTTGTATTTCCTCTTTGATTTCTTGGTTGATCCTTTCATTGTTTAGTAGCATGTTATTTAACCTCCATATATTTGTGCTGTTTCCAGGTTTTTTCTTGTGGTTGATTTCTTATTTCACAGTGTTGTGATCAGAAACAATGCATGGTATGACTCTGATGTTTTTGAATTTATGGAGACTTGTTTTGTGTGCCAATATGTGATCTATGTTGGAGAATGTTCCATACGCACTTGAAAAGAATGTGTATTCTGCTGTTTTATTTTTTTTAAAGATTTACTAATTTATTATTTTTTTAGAGAGAGAGAATAGCAGCATGGAAGGCCAGAGGGAGAGGGAGAAAGAGAATCTCAAGCAGACTCCCCACTGAGCATGGAACCCAAAATGGGGCTCAATCCCATGATCTTGAGACCATGAGCTGAGCTGAAATCAAGAGTCTGATCCTTAACCAACTGAGCCACCCAGACACCCCTATTCTGCTGTTTTAGGATGAGATGTTCTGAATATATCTGTTAAATCCATCTGTCCAATATATCATTCAAAGCCACTGTTTCCTTATTAATTTTTTTGTTTGGCTGATTATGTCTACTGAAATAAATATGATGTTAATGTCTACTAATATTATTTTTACTAATATCGATTAGCTACTTTTTGTTTGTAATTAAGTGCTTTACATATTTAGGTGTTCTCATACTGGATGCATAAATATTTACAATTGTTGTGTCTTCTTGTTGGATTATTCAGTTTACAATTATATATTGTCCTTTGTGTCCTGTTTCAGTTTTTGTTTTAAAGTGCATTTTGCCTGATGTAAGTATTATTATACCAGATTTCTTTTCACATTCATTTGCACAATACATGCTTTTCCATTTTTTCACTTTCAATCTGCATGTGTCTTTTAGTTCTGAAATGAGTCTCTTATAGGTAACATATAGAATAAATGGATCTTGTTTTCTTGTTTTCTTTTGTTGTTTGGTTTTTTAAGAGAGAGATCAAGAGAGAGAGTGGGGGAAAGGGGTATAGGGAGAGGAAGAGAGAGAATCCCAAACAGGCTTTATGACCAGCACGGAACCCATTGTGGGGCTTGATCTCACAACCCTGAGATCATAACCTGAGCCAAAATCTAGAGTTGAACACTAAGCTGACTGAGCCACATAGGTGTCTTAGGTCTTTTATTTTTATCCATTCCATTACCATATATCTTTTGATTGGAACATTTAGTCCATTTACATTCAAAGTAATTATTTGTAAGTATATATTTATTGCCACTTTGTTACTTGTTTTATGGTTGTTTTTGTAGTACTTGTTTTTTTGTACTTGGATTCCTTTCTCTTTATATTTTACATATCTATTACTGGTTTTGATATATGGTTACCATTTGGTTTATATAAAACGTTTTCTGCATATAGTACTCTACATTAAGTTGATGGTAGCTTAATTTTGAACCCATTCTTTTTTTTAAAGATTTTTATTTATTAATTTGAGAGAGAGAGAGAAAGAAAAAGGGAGAGAAAGGATGAGCAGGGGTGGGGAGGGTCAGAGAGAGAGAGAGAGAGAGAAGCAGGCTCATCACTGAGCAGGGAGCCCAACATGGGACTCAATCTCAGGACTCCCGGATCATGACCTGATCTGAAGGTAGATGCTTAACCAACTGAGCCACTCAGGTACCCCTAATTTTGAACCCATTCTTAGTCCTCTCCCCCTCACATTTTAGGTACATAGTGTCATTACCTTGCGCCCTTTTATTTTGTGTGTCTCTTGACTGATTTTACAGATATACTTATTTTTTTGCTGTTTTTGTGCTTCCTACTTTTCTTACTCTTTCTTTTCCAGTCAGAAAGTCTCCTTTAGCATTTTTTGTAAGGCTGGTTTAGTGGTCATGTTCCTGTAACTTTTTTCATCCAGGAAACTTTTTATCTCTCCTTCTCTCTGAATGTCAGCATTGCTGGGTAGCATATTCTTGGCTGCAGGTTTTTTCCATTTCATTTTTTTTCAATATATTATGTTACTCTCTTCTGGCCTGCCAAATTCTTCTGGAAAATCACCTTATAGCCTTATAGGGTTACCCTTGTATGAAATGGCTTTCCCTTCTTTTGCTGCTTTTGAAAAAAAAATATTTCATTTATTTATTCCAGAAAGAGAGAGAGACAGAGAAAGAGCGAGTGAGCTGGGGAAAGAGCAGAGGGAGATGGACAAGCAAGTTCCACACTGAGCACAGAGCTCAATACAGGGCTCAATTCCAGGACCCCACAATCATGACCTAAGCCTTAAACAACTCAACTGACTAAGCCAGGTGGGTGTCTCTCTCTTGCTGCTTTTAAAATGCTCTCTTTAACACTACTTTTTTTTCCATTTTAATTACTACATGTCTTGGTGTGGACTTCATTGCATTGATTTTGCTGGGGGATTTCTGTGCCTCCTGGATCTGGATTTCTGTTTCCCTCCCCAGATTCAGGAATTTTTCAGCTATAATTTCTTCAAATAAATTTCCTGTCCCCCTTTCTCCCTCTTCTCCTTCTGTGATCCCTATAATGTGAATTTTATTATACTTGATGGAATTGTTGAGTTCCCTAAATCTATTCTCATTTTGTATAACTTTTCTTTCTCCCACATGCTCAGCTTGATTATTTGGCATTACTCTGTTCTTCAGCTCGCTGGTTCATTCTTCTGATTCCTCTCTTCTATTTATTTCATCTAGTGTATTTTTAATTTCATTTATTGTCTTCTTCATCTCTGATTGGTTTCTTTTTATCTCTTTCTTAAAGGTCTCACGGATGCCCTGTGCTCTTTTCTCAAGTCTAATGGGTATCTTTTTTTTATGATCATTATTTCAAATTCTCTAATAGTCATATTACTTATCTCCATTTCACTTAGGTATCTTGTTATAATTTTGTCCTGATCTTTCATTTGAGACACATTCTGTCTCCTCATTTTGTCTCTCTGTTCTTGTTTCTGTGTATTATGATAGTCAGTTACATCTCCTATTCCTAAAAGTAGTGGCCTTATTAAGAAGAAGTCTTGTAGTGCCTTGCAGTACAATGTCCCTGTTCATCAGGATGTGGCATTTTGTGGATGTCTCCTATGTGTGTTGAGTGTGCCATACTGTTGTGGCTGAGCCACTTTTCCCTTCAGTCCAGTCATCTGCAGTGTCTTTCCTTGTCTCTTTATGGCAGTGTTTCATCCCTGTGTTATTAGTGGGACAGTCTAGGGCCACTTTGGGCTTGATTTATGTCAGACCTTATTTTCGTAACATGCAATAGCACTAACTATAAGGCACTTTCCTTGTATTGTGCTCTGAGAAGCTTTCATTGGTGAGGAGAGCCTACAATTATAACAGCTGTCTTCCTCCAGCCCACTGCTAAGGCCACTGTCTGACTGGTGTATGTGGTTATCTTTCTTTCTCGCTGGGGCAGCTGTCTTTTTGGAATGGTGTTGGCCCTTGTTAGGGCTGGTTGAGCGCTGGAAGGCTTGTGGTATTGCTTTGGATGGGATATGGCCAAGAGCATATTGGAGGGGGTAGATCTGCAATATGCACCAGGAGAGGATGATGCAATGTTTGCATGGTTTGTGCACCAGTTTTCTGTGAGAGGTGACCTGCCACAGAACTGAGGCTGGCCAGGTTGGAGGGGGTGTGCCTGCAAAGTACACAGGGGGCAGGAGTTATGGTGTTGGGAAGGTTTATTCTGGTCCTATGCAGGGGGATACCTGCAGTAACAGGATTGAGGCAGTACCACCTGGAGGGTGTCGATCTACCAAAGCACAGAGGGAGGTGGGTGGAACAGTGGTGTTAGCATGTCCAGTAGGGAGAGTCAGTGGTGTGCTGGTTCCTGCAGGTGGACATGTGTTTATGCTGGGGGGCAGGTAGGGAAAGGAAATGGAGCCTGCCAGCTCTTTTGTTCCTGGAGGAGTGTCCCAGTGGTCTCTGTCCCTCCGGGACGTGCTCTGAGATAAATAAACAACTCTCCCTCCTGTATGTCCCAGGTGTAGTTCAAACTACTGCTTTTATGCTGTATCTCTGCAGGCTGCTTTTTGTGCTGCCCCCTAAAGGGCAGGGACTCAGTTTCCTCTCACCCTCCCAACTCTCCCAGAGCCAAGCACACTGATTTTTAAAATTCCTGGTTTTTAATCCTGCTGGTATAAAAACTCACAAAACTTGGTCCCTCTGGTTTTCAAAGCCAAATATTATGGGAATTCACTTTCCCCATGCGGGCTCCCTGGTGTGATGGTCTGTTTCTTTCCCCTCTCTATGCCTTAGGTCCCTCCTTCAAGTACTGTCTTGCATGTACATTTAGTTCCCATCCAGTCTCTGCCCTTCCCACTTTCTTCAGTGTGGACTTTTCTCTACCTCTAATTGTGGAGTTTGTCAGTGTTCAGGTGATTTTCTGGGTTATTTACACTAATGAGAGTATGATCTAATTTTATCTGTGAGATGAGGTGAGCTTAGGGTCCTCATATTCTGCTATCTTTCACCTTATCCAAAGGAAGGAAATTCTGACATATTCTACATCATGAATGAATCTTGAAAACATTATGTTAAGTGAAACAAGCCTGACACAAATGATCATATATTATATGATTTAATTTATATGAAATGTGCATAATAGGTAAATTTATAGAGGTTAAAAGTAGTTTAGTGGTTGCTAAGGGCTCTGGGGAGGAAATGAAGAAATAAATGCCCTTTTGGGGTAATGAAAATATCTGAAACTAGATAATGGTGAAGGTTTCACAACTCTGATTATACTAAGAATAAATTTAAATGGATGAATGAATGGTATCTGAGTTATATCTAGGTAAAGATGTTTTCACAAAACATGCTAATATTATCCAAGAATAGTGAGAGAAAGTGATAGAAGGGGAAGAGTTGTAAATTGTCTAAGGATACCATCCTCCTAAGGCCCCATGCAGTTCTAAGTTTCATAATGCTAAACATATACATTGAGCAGGTTCCTTGGCCTCTATGTGCTAGGCCAAAGGTTTTTTCTTTCCTTTCAAAAATTAGTACTCTAAAATCAAAGAGCATAGAACTGTAGGGGAGACCGAGGATATTTGTCTCTGTATCTAGAACAGAGGTAATCTAATTACTTTCCCTTGTCCTTTTCTGGGTGGGAGCTTCCTCTCAAGCCCCACGAAAGACTCCAGAGACACCAACTGAATCAAAGGAACAATGGAGAGAAGATATAATAAGTGTGTTCCAAGGACATGAAGGTTTAATGGCTCCCTGCATGACAACAAAAGCTCTACCCTTCAAAACTATACCCCAAGGATCACCTTGGCTAACCTTAACAATTACATTTTATTAAATGATTACTCTGTGCCAGGCATTATGCTAGGTGAGATTTTGTTGATTATCTCATTTGATCCACACAACAACCCAGTGAGGATTTTTCACATTTGTATCCCCAATTCTACAACTGAGAAAATTGACGTACCTCTGTGTCAAAACCTTGTCTAAGGGGCCCTTGGGTGGCTCAATTAGTTAAGTAGCTGACTCTTGATTTCAGTTAGGTCATGAACTCAGGTCATGAGATTGAGCTGCACACTGGGCTCACACTCAGCATGGAGTCTGCTTGAAATTCTCTCTCTCCTTCTCTGCTCTACCCCTGCTCACTCATTCTCTCTTCCTTCTCTCTAAAATAAATAAAATCTTAAAAAAAAAACCTTGTCTAAGACTTACCAGGTAATAAGAACGCATACCCAAGTTCTGTCAATCTAAACTTGCTCTTGAGCTCCACATTATACTATTCTGTCCCCTTGGCCCCCATGAGTGCTCCTCTTCTGTGGAGTTAAGGAAGCTCTGAGATCCTTATTGGAGTTAGGGGTATGGTTCTACAGTTTTTATTCTTTCTCTGGCAAATTTAGTGGTCTAAATAGACAAAGCTTTGATCAATTAGGGATGTAGCTGGCTACACTAAAATAAATAGGCCATCAGAAATGTCCTGGCTATACACCTCCGTGATGCTGCTTCTCTGACCCCCCTGAGGACTGTGAGAAAAAAGAGGAAGAATTGGTTGGTCATCAGAGTTCAAGCTTTGTTTCCCTCATTGTATGAAAAATTTTACTCTAGAATTATAGCCTAAAGGTGTCCTTAGCTAGCAATCATGCTAATAAATACTAAACACTTACCAAGTAGCAAGAACTGTGGTAAGTGTTTTTACATAAATTATTTCATTTGAGCCTGACAACAACTCTGTGTAATCAGTACTATGTTATCATCCTATTTTTGTAATTGGAAGAATTGAAACGTAACTATAACAAGCTTGTCCTAGAACTCTTAGCTCATAAAAATACTGAAGGCAATGGTCACTTTCAAGTCAGTCAGATCTCAGATCCCTTGTTTCTCTAAAACTTTTTTTTTATTGTGGTTAAAAAAACACATAAAATTTACCACCTTAACCATTTTTAAGTGTATAGTTTGGCAGTGTTAATTATACACACATTGGTGTGCAAGAGATCTCCAGAACTTTTTCATCTCACAAAATTGAAGTCCTATACCAATTACGCAAAAATTTCCTTTTCCTCCTCTACCTAGCACCTGTTAACCATCACTCTACTTTCTGTTCCTAGGAATTGACTAGTTTTAGATACCTTGTATAAGTGGAATCACACAGTAATTGTCTTTTTTTGTAACTGGCTTATTTCACATGACATAATGTCCTCAAGGTTTATCCATGTTTTAGCATGTGATAGGATTTCCTGATTTTTTTCTAATGGCTGAGTAATATTCCACTTGTATGCATGTCTTAGTCTGTTCAGGCAGCTATGACAAAATACCATAGACTGGGTGGCTGAAACAACAGAAATTTATTTCTCACATTTCTGGAGGCTCGGAAGTCTGAGATTAAGGTGTTGCCAGACTTAGTCTCAGACTCAGGGCCTTCTTTCTGGTTCACGGATGGCCATTTTCTTGATGTATCCTCACACAGCAGAAAGGTCAAGGAAGTTCTTTAGGCTTTCTTTTACAAGGACCCAATACCATTCATAATGGTTCCACCCTCATGATTTAATCACCTCTTAA
Source organism: Mustela erminea (assembly GCF_009829155.1). NCBI lineage: Eukaryota > Metazoa > Chordata > Mammalia > Carnivora > Mustelidae > Mustela > Mustela erminea. The sequence goes on from NC_045635.1 coordinate 93,893,470, forward strand.
AGCTCCACCTCCAAATACCATCACGTTGGGAGTTAGTAGATTTACTTATTTATTTTAGAGAGAGAGAGAGCTGGGGGATGCACAGTGGGAGAGGGAAAGAAAGAGAGAATCTCCAGCTAACTCCCTGCTCAGGATGAAACCTGACACAGACTTAATCTCAAGACATTGAGATTATAACCTGAGCCAAAATCAAGAGTTGGATGCTTAACCAACTGAACCTCCCAGGCACCCCAACATATGAATTTTGAGGGGACAGAAACATTCAGTCTGTAACAATGTATATACTACATTTGTGTATCCATTTATCTGTCAATAAACATTTGGGTTGTTTATACCTTTTAGCTACAAACTGTGCTATCGACATGGGTATAGAAAAATCTCTTCAAGATTCTGCTTTTAATTCTTTTGTATATATACCCAAAAGTGAGATGGTTAAATACTGTGATAGTTCTATTTTTAATTTTTTGAGGAAACTTCATAATGTTTTCTTAGTGGGTTGGATCATTTTATAACCCCAACTGTGAACAAGGGTTTATATTTCTCCACATCTTCACCAGCACTTGTTATTTTGTGTTTTTATTTTTATGGTAGTCATGCTAGTAAGTGTGATGTAATATCTCACTGTGACTTAATTTTCATTTCTTTGAAAATTAGAGATGTTGAACATCTTTTTATATGCTTGTTGGCCATTTGTAGCTCACCATTAGAGGAACATCATCAGGTCCTTTGCCCATTTTTAGTTGGGTTGACTTTTTTGTTGTTGAGTTGTGGGAGTTCATTATATATTATGGGTATGTTGACTGTGTCCTTTGATGTAAAAAAGAAAGCTGTTAAGTGTGATGTAGTCCCAGTTCACTATTTTTTATTTTATTGTCTGTGCTCTTAGTGTCATTTCCAAAATATCACCACCACATGCAATGTCATGAAGATTTTCCCCTGTGTTTTATTCTAGGAGTTTCAGAGTTTAGGGTCTTGTGTTTAGGTCTTTAATTCATTTTGAATTAATTTTTGTGTATAGTGTAAGATAAGGGTCCAACTTCATTCTTTTGTATATGGATATCAAATTTTCCTAATACAGCTTGTTGAAGAGTTTATTCTTTCCCCATGGAGTAGTCTTGGTACCCTTCTCAAAGATAATTTCACCATACACGTGATGATTTATTTCTAGGCTCTTTATTCTACTCCATTTGTATATATGCCTGTCTTTATGCCAGTAACACACCACTTTGATAGCTGTAACTTTGTAATATATTTTGAAATCAGGAAGTGTGAGGCCTCCAACTTTGTTCTTCTTTTTCAAAATTGCTTTGGCTATGTGGGACACCCTGAAATCCCACATGAATTTAGGATAATTTTTAGTGCAAAAATAGAAAATTGGAACATCAAACTTAACATCAAACTTAACAATTGTTGTACATCAAAGGACACATCAATGGTCTGAAAAGGCAACCTATAAAATGAGAGAAAATATTTGCAAGTCATATATCTAAGAAAAGATATCCATAATATATAATGAATCCTTTTTCTGAAAATAAATGCTGTTAGGATTTTGAAAGATATTTCATCAAATCTGTAGGTTGCTTTGAGTAGTATGGAAATCTCAATGATTGTTTTCTAATTCATGAACACACATATCTTCCCATTTATTTTTGCCATTTTAAATTTCTTTTACCAATGTTTTATTGTTTTCAGTATATAGGTTTTTCTTTTTTATTTATTTTTTATTTTTTTAAAGGTTTTATTTATTTATTTGACAGAGAGAGAGATCACAAGTAGGCAGAAAGGCAGGCAGAGAGAGGAGGAAGCAGGCTCCCTGCTGAGCAGAGAGCCCAATGTGGGACTCGATCCCAGGACCCTGAGATCATGACCTGAGCCGAAGGCAGCGGCTTAACCCACTGAGCCACCCAGGCGCCCTCTTTTTTATTTTTTTAAAAGATTCTATTTATTTATTTGAGAGAGAATGATAGAGAGAGCATGAAAGGGGAGAGGGTCAGAGGAAAAAGCAGACTCCCCACTGAGCAGGGAGCCCGATGCAGGACCCAATCCCGGGACTCCAGGATCATGACCTGAGCTGAAGGCAGTTGCCCAACCAACTGAGCCATCCAGGCCCCCAGTATGTAGGTCTTTCATCTCTAAAGTTAAGTTTATTAAGTACTTTATACATTTTGATGCTAATGCAAATGAAAGTTTTTTAAAATTTCCTTTTCAGATTTTTTGTTAGCATATAGAAATGGAATATATATTTTTGCTTCTTGCTTTTGTATCCTGAAACTTTGCTGGATTTATTAGTTTTGATAGTTCATATGGAATCTTTTGGGTTTACTATGTATACAATCATTTCATCTGCAAAGAGGAATAATTTTACTTTTCTTCTAATTTAGATGTCTTTATTTTTTTATTGATTAATTGCTGTGGCTAGGATTTTCAGTACTATGTCAGATAGAAGTAGTGAGAGTGGACATCTTTACCTTGTTCCTGATCTTAGAGTAAAAGCTTTCAATTTTTCACCATTGACTATAACATTAGTGATAAGCTTTTTGAATATGACTTTTATTATGTTGGGGTAGTTTACTTCTATTCCTGGGTTGTTGAGGGTTTTTATTATAAAGGGGTGTTGATTTTTGTTGAATGCTTTTTAATGCGTCCTTTGAAATAACATGTGAGTTTTGTCCCTTATAATGCTAATGTGATATATTACATTTGTTGATTTGTCTATGTTGAACCATCCTTATATTCTAGGAATATATTTCACTTGACTATGGTGTATAATCCTTTTAACATGCTGTTGAATTCAGTTTGCTGTTATTTTGTTGAGAATTCCTGCATCAATATTCATCATTTCGTATCAGTGTATCCTAGCCTCACAGAATGAGCTTAGAAATGTTCCTTTCTCTTCAATTTTTTTTTGGAAGAGTTTCAGGAAGATTGATGTTAATTGTTTTTTAAAAATATTTTATTTATTTATTTGAGAGAGAGAAAGAGAGCATGAGTGAGGGAGAGACAGAGAGAGAGGAAGAAGCAGACTCCCTGCTGAGTGGGAGCCTGGTTTGGGACTCAATTCCAGGCCCCTGGAATCAGGACCTGAGCTGAAGGTAGATGCTTAACCCAGGTGCCTGGGTGTTGTTATTCAAATCTTTGGTAGAATTCTGCCTTGAAGTTGTCTGGTCCTAGCTTTAATTTGATAGGAAATTTTTCATTACTGATTCCACATCCTTACTTGTTATTGGCATGTTAAAATTTTCTACTTCTTCATGATTCAGTCTTGATAGGTTGTATGTTTCTAGGAATTTATTCATTTCTTCTATGTTTGCTAATTTTTTGGTACTTAGTATTTCACATTATTCTCTTACAAGCCTTATTATTTCTTTGGCATCACTTATAGTTTTCCCTTTTTCATTTCTGATTTTAGTTTTTGAATCTTCTCTCTTTCTTTCTTAGTTAATCTAGACAAGGGTTTGCCAACGTTGTTGATATTTTCAAAAACAATGCCTTCATTTTGTTGACCTTTTTCCCAATATTTTTATATTTTCTGTTTCATTTACCTCTGTTCTAATCTTTATTATTTTCTTCTTTCTATTAGCTTTGGGTTTCATTTGTTTTTCTTTCTCTAATTTCTTGTTGTGCAAAATTATTTTGTTGATTTGAGATCTTTTTTCTTTTTTCTTTTCCTTTTTCTTTCTTTCTTTTTTTTTTCACACACAGATCTTTAAAATTCCCTGCTTTCATTGCATCACATAAGCTTTAGTGTGTTGTGTTTCCATTTCATTTATCTCAAGGTGTTTCCTAATTTTCCTGTGACTTATTCTTTGATCCATTGGTTGTTTAAAAATGTGTTGTTTAATTTCCACATATTTGTGGCTTTTCTAGTTTTCCTTTTGTTATTGATTTCTAATTTCATTCTATTGTTATCAGAAAAGATACTTTGTATGATTTCAAGCTTCTTGGTTGTTAAGACCTATTTCATGACCTAACATATGGTCTGTCTTGGAGAATGCTTCATGTATACTTAAGAAGAATGTGTATTCTGGTATTGTTGGGTGAAGTATTCTATATATGTCTATTGGACCCAAATGGTTTGTGATGCTGTTCAAGTCATCTATTTCCTTATTCAACTTTTGTCTGATTTTTCTATAAATTTTTGAAAGTGGGGTATTGAAATCTCCTACTATTATTGTGTTGCTGCCCTTTTCTACCCTGAGTTCTGTCAAAGTTTGCCTCATTTATTTAGGAGCTCTGAGGTTTGGTGCATAAATATTTATAACCACTATATCTTCTTGGTGAACTGACCCTTTTTTCACTATATGATGCCCTTCTTTGTCTCTTGTAACAGTTTCTGACTTAGAGTTTATCTTATCAGTTATTAGTATAGCCACCCCTGCTCTTTTTTATTTACTGTTTGCATCACAGTCCTTACTTTTAGTTCTCAATATTATATGGCCTCTTTTCAAGATGTTTCATACTTCCCCCCTCTGGAGTGAGAGAGGGTGCCTTGAGTTCCTTCTAGAAGTTAGGTGTATGCTACTAGGATGTTTTATTATTTTTCCTATAAATCGGGTGGACTAATGAGCAAGTTCTTTGGTCATCCAGGGATGTAGCTGGCCCCCTCAGAGAAGAAGGTCTGTATAATACCCGACACTCCTGCCTAAACATTCATGAGGCCACTTCTTTAAAATCTTCCATTGCTCTTATGTAACCACCTCTGACCAAAGAGTTAATGATTCAACAACTCGAATCCTTTTCTAAGGGTCTCTGATATTGCCTCCCACTGAAATGGAATGGAGCTTAAAGAACTCTAACCTTTTAAACCTCCTTCATCTTGTCTTTTGCCAAGAGTGTTCTGTGACCTTAAAATCCAGACTTGGCTGTGGTCAAGGCTGATGGAGGCCTTTGAAGTCTTTTCTGTGAAGTCAGAAAAGAGAAAGAATAAAATGAGGATTCATGCTAGATCTATAATCAACTTCTACGCAAGTCAGGTTTTCTAAACTAACGTAAAAGTCTGCTTTTAAAGTGAACCTTGTCCTTATCTGTATGCTTGAGTTCCAAAGCTACTCTTGGACCTTTCTACTGAGTGGGACCTTTCAAAGCAATCTCTGAAAGCAATGCCTGCAGGGAAGACACTCTAGCCACTGCAGCTATGACTTTACCTATGGCACACATTCCCATTTTCATCTTCCCATACCATAGCCAGTTTCAGTTCTCACTGACTTCCAACCTTTGCAGAACAACATCTTCCTGTAAATGCAAATATTCAGGTTGTCCATAGCTGGCTTTGTGCCTGTGGCTCTTTGATAGAAATAAGGCTAATAATAGAGTTTTGTGTGAAAATAGAGAGCTGAATCACATCAAATAATCATGAGGCATTCTGCTGATTAATGGGCTGATTGTCCTGAAGGTCATATGGTCTGAGCTTGGCTAGAAATCATTAAAATGCGGGTTGTTACTCAAAGCAACAGCTGCCTCTTCTGAGCTTCCATTTTGGCCCAGAATAAGAAATGACAATCAAATTTTTGACTTAAAAATGGACTGTACCTTTAACTGAGGTTGCATCAGTTTGTTTTCTTCTTTCCTAAAAGGGCAGCTAATCCTTGATGCATATAACCTGATTTTCCCCTTTGTGGGATTCCCAAATGTCCCATCTCTAGGTGCTTTTTCTTCTCCAATTTCTATAAAAATTGGCTTTAAAATTGTTTTATTGAACCACTTGTGTCTAAGCCCTTGGTTTCCCCCCTAGTTTTCCTTACTGTCATTTATTTGTTTTCTTCCTTTGGGCAAAGGTAGGAAAAATGCTTTCTAGTGTTTCCCCTACAGAATAAAGGAAGCCCTTAATAAAAACATTCTATCACTGAAAATAAACTATTGGTACCCCTACCACAAGGGACAAACAAACAAAATACATCATCAGGAAATGAAAACATCTTGGTAGGTTTCAGTGCGGTAGCTTCCACTTTAGTGAATTTTTACTGGTGTGCATTTTTTTTTCTCACTCTTTCTCAATTATTTTATTTTCCTTATTTACCAAGAGGAAGCTATTATAATATTTTAATAGAAGATGAGCACTTTGGCTTTGCTAAAGCAATCATTTAGGACAGATCAGAAAGGTTAAGAGATTTCCTCACCAATGATTGTTCATTCTGGGTCTGCTGCTCACTCTGTCCTTGGGTCTAGCAAATAGACCCTCTAATAGGAGTTGGCCTTACCAGGAGGCCTTCTGTGTCTCGAATTTTTACCCCGTACCCCCACCCCCACATACACATAAGAATCCTGAGAGACTCATCAGGCCTCACCGTGTAAGACACTCAAGCCATAAAGTTTTCTTTTACAGATCTGGCATCACACAAATGACTGGAGGCCTTCATGTGTGTTCCCTAGAATCAATGCTTTTTGTTGCTTTTTGTTCGGTTGGTTGGTTTTGAAAATGTTTATGTTCTTCTATTATTCAAAAAAAAAAATCTCCCTTGTTTCATCAGCCAAGACTAACTCCTGTGGATCCTAAAAACTTAAAGACATTCTCACCAGTGTCTATCTATTCTTCAATCTTTAAGTAATAGCACACTCCACCTCAGGCCAGACCAAGACACTCTGCTTGGGGCAAACTTGGTACCCTTGGGCTTTGTAATTTAAAATATGAACAACTGGGAGAGTTCAGTGTGGTAGACATCCCTTTTCTCATTTTTTCCCTTTTTGGCAAAAGAATGGATTTCTTATCTTTAATAAAAAGAATAGTACCATGTAGTTAACTACAGCAAATGTGCAGAATGCGTTAGAATGAATGATTTCCTCATGAAGGCCTAGAGATTGCCTCATGGACAACTGTATATTCTGGAACCCTAAGTGTTTTAATCTGAGCATTCTTCTCCCTCTTGAACCCTACCTTCATGTGTAGCTGGTAGACCATCAAAACTAGGGGTTTGCCATTCCAGGAGGTTCTACACATTTTGGCTTTTTAAAACTATTATTATTGACTAGAAGCCAGACCTTTGACAGCCCTCTTGCCTTGCCCAGCCATAAAAATCAGTATTCTCAGTCCATTATCCAGTTAAGCCTTAAAATCTTATTCTAAATGTCTTAACACCACACAAAGAAATGGTAGTCTTCAGGTGTTATCCCAAAAAGGGATACCACTAATAGTTATTATATTTTTTGAGATATATAGTTCTTTTAACTTCTCTTTCAACAGCAGGACCCCAGTCATGTGGTTGGTCAAGGTGAAACCCTATTTGTTCTAAAAGTTTCTCATTTGTCAATGTCTATCTGTTCTTTTACCTTTAAATAATAGCACATTACTACCCCCTATATCCAGCCTTCTGAGTGTTTCTGGATACTACTTCCATCTGGGCACACATGTGGATGGACATGCAAGCCCTTTGTAGTTAGTATACAAGGAGCTTTGAGGAACCATGGCCACAGTTTATCAGTTGAGATGCTGAGAAGAGGCGTACTTGAGGACCAGGCTGCAGTAAGAGTGCTTTGGAAGACCAAGGTCAGTTTAATGTATTAGAGAGGAGGTGGTTGTGAACTTCAGTGGCAATTTGTACTGGCTCTCCTCCACCAGCCCTAGATCTCAAAGGAAGTAGTCTCTAGCCTTTATCAGAAGATGGGAAATCAGGTCCCTCTCCTTGAGCACAGGCCGAGAGGAACCTGAGAGGGAGGCCTGGAGTTTGCTAGGGCAACACTGATTGGTGAAGAAATCCCTACCTCTTTGGCAGGGAAGTTATTAGGTTCCAAGTTGCTGGAAGAATGTGACATAAGTATGGTCAGTCAGAACTGATTTGGAAGCACTCCACCCCCACCCTTCACTATTGACTTCCTTTTACCCTCTGATAGAAGGAAGCAGATACATAATAATCTTCTTGATTTTACTCATACAAATCAGGTCTAACTGATCTGCCAGTGTCTAATGTGGAATTTTGAGGAGGAATGATAGCTGAAAAATACAGAAGAAAATAATCATCGAGGAAGGGAGCCCAGGAGGCAAGGAGAAAGGAAAGAATAGTCATACATCATGCTAGGAGATGCCATGTGCTCCCCATCTACCTGGTGTGTGAAACTTTGTGATGTTGACTGACACTCTGTTTCAAGGCCTTCTAAATCACTTGAGCCATAAATGCATGCCCTGGCACCTCACCACACCCATGGTTGGTGCACTTCATGTGTTATCCTTCTCAATGACATCTACTATTTTGCACAGCCTGAAAAAAAACTTTTAGAGTATATTTTTAGATGTTTTCTTCTTTCTGTCTTTTGTATTTATTTTATGTTTACTTCTGTTGTTGTTTATTTTTTTCTTTGCAATATAAGTGCATGCCCTTTAAGTGCTGCAGTTGTTCAGTGTGGTTCACTGTGTAAGCTGACCTTGCTCTGGCCAGCCTTATCCCTTTTGGGTTTGTCTATTGCCAGCACCTTACCCTGAGCTTTGCCCTTTTTGAACAAAACTAAAAATCAATTTAGCCTCCAGAAATTATAACAGTCAATGAAAGAATCTATGACTGATAAGGCTGGATGTGGTAGTCTCCTGTTTTTCTTTACTTTCATTTTAGTCTTATTTTCCTGGCGAGAAGGAATAATTTGTATCTTTTAATGGAGGATAACTCCTGGTAGTTAGCTAGAGAAAAACATGGGTACCTATTCTACCCTTTCTTAAATCAGAGCTCACTGTTCCCTTGATCTTGGGTCGAGTCAATGGACCCCTTAAGCAGGGAGCTTGCCTTCCCAAAAAGCCTTTTGCATTAGTCGTGGTGAGTCACTAGAAACCAGTTTCTTGACTGACCTTTCTTACATTCTCACCAACTGCCACAGGAATCCATAATCCTGAGGAACCCACAAGGCTTTCTTCCTTGAGTTACTTGAACCAAAAAATATTCTGTTAAATATCCTGGCACCAAAGGAAAGAGTGGTGGTTCTCAAGCATTATCCATTAAAGGAATACTTCATGGTTGTCTTCACTTTTGGAAATTTGTGTTTGTTTTTTCTTATGTAGACAATAACTCCCTAAGTCTTGTAGTCAGCCAAGGTAAAAAATGAGTGGTCATCACATCAGCTTGGAGAGTCCTTGTCCAATGTCTTGAAGTTCCATAATTAATTAACAATGATTGGTTGTACTCAGTGTCCCCAGAGTAAGCCTTTAGCCAATGGGCTCCTCTCTTTTTCCTTCCTATTTCTCTTGCTGTCTTCTTGGATCCTCCTTGCAGCTTTATGTCAAAAGAAGCATGCATACATGTGTATGTACACACCACACACACACACACACACACACACACACACACACAATGTGTTCTCAAGAAATTTGTAAGTCTTTCACATGCACTATATAAGGACTGATTTGAGAGCCCTTTAGGGTGTTTTCTCCTCCGTGTGAAATGTATAGTTGTTGGGGGAGGTTATTGGCTTTATTTCATTGTAAATTCATTTTATTCTTTGTTGCTTTTTTAGAAATGTTCTCACTGGTAACTCCATTTTCTATAATCCTTAAACCACAGCATATGCTGTCATCTTCAGTCTAACAAAACTGACCTTCCTGTATCTCAAGACCTTCTTACTTTTTCTCTTCTCAATACCAGGCTTTTATTTCAAGCTTTTCCCAAAAACATTAAGAGATCTTCAAAAAAAACAAATATTCATTAAGATGGTCATAAAAATGACGGGCAAGTCTGACTGTCATAAATCCCAAACATTTCCCCTCTTGTTATGTTTGTTTTCTTTTAAAATGAGAGATTGTTTTATTCCCCCTAGCTTATTTATTTACAGATATCCTCTAACAGAAGTGTATGTTGGCTCTCTGGGTCAAGCAGTGGTGACCCTTCCTTAGGAAGTATAAATTACTGGGCTGGTGCCTTATGACACCCTTTTAATGGTAAAAGCAAGGAATTCTCATAAAAGAAAAAAAGAAGAAGAATATAACTTTTCAGTTAAGTAGAAAAAATAGGAAGCATTCATTTTTCAGATGGATTCAAATTTTGCATCCTTAAATGTTTTAATCTGAGAACGCTGCCTCCCAAAACCATGAGTCAAATTTATAGACCCTCTTAACTGGAAACCTATCTTTGCAGAAGGTTGTTAGCATTTCCGTTTTCTATTCACAAAATGTGAGCTTTTTGCCTTACCCCTTTCTTTGCCATCCCCACCTGCCTCTAGCCTCCTAAAACCCCTATAAATGACTGGGGGTGGTCTGTAGTATGTTGAAGTATTTAAAAAATTGATCTACTAGATTTGCTTTCCTTGGTAGACTTTTATCTACAATCATTCGACATCATGTGGAGACCCCTTAATCAATGTCTACCTGGGCTGCAGTATTTTAATAACTGTGCACTTCAGCCTTTCGGTCCAGCTGACTGACCTTTCTCTGGACAGACTCCTCAGTTTTTGGAGGAAGACTAAGGGAGCACAATCCCAGAGCCTCAAGAGGAGGCCCTCTGGGTGCCATTTGACCAAGAAAACCCACACCAGGACTGTCTATAGGTGCCACACACATGCTAATGTTCAAAGACCAGCCCTTGGCTGCCTCTGAACTGAAACAGAACCTGGAGCCTCTCTGGGCCTTTAAGAGATGCACCGCTGCTTCTGCTTGCATTCCTCAAATGTGTAGTAGCTCCTCATTAAGGATGAGCAGATCAGACCCTCCCTGTGACCAGATCTGAGATGAAAGCCTACCAGGAGGGAGGTATCCTTCAAAAGGCAGCAGGACTTGTGTACTGGTCTTAAAGAAGCCCCATCTTGTTTGGAGAGTCACATCAAATTTGCAAGGCTGCTGGCCACCAAGACATGCATGCCCAAGAGTGTGGCAGAGCCTGATACAGAGATAGATGTGTCAAGAGGACGAGTTCTCACAGGAAAGGCAGCCAGTGGCAGTGTTGCTGAGATGTGTCTCTCAGGGACCTGGAGCTCCACTTCTTTGACTAAGGCAGCCCACCTTTCTCATGGACCCAGCAGAGACAGGTGGGAGAATTAGAAGGGAATTGATCCCTAACAGAGGTAGAAAAGGATGAACCTTGGGGCACCTGGGTGACTCAGATGGTTAAGCCATTAAGCCTCTGCCTTCAGCTCAGGTCATGATCCCAGGGTCCTGGGATCAAGTCACTCATTGGGCTCCTGACTCAGCAGGGAGTCTGCTTCTCCCTCTCACTCTCCCTCTGCCTCTCCCCCTGCTCATGTTCTCTCTATCCATTTCGAATGAATAAATAAAATCTTTATTTAAAAAAAAAAAAGAGCTTGAAGTCCGGAATTGTGATGCCACCAACGTTGGCTTTCTTTTTCAATATCCCTTTGGCTATTCGAGGTCTTTTCTGGTTCCATATAAATTTTAGCATTATTACAAAGCTGTCGTCATCAAGACAGCATGGTACTGGCACAAAAACAGACACATAGATCAATGGAACAGAATAGAGAGCCCAGAAATAGACCCTCAACACTATGGTCAACTAATCTTCGACAAAGCAGGAAAGAATGTCCAATGGCAAAAAGACAGCCTCTTCAATAAATGGTGCTGGGAAAATTGGACAGCCACATGCAGAAAAATGAAATTGGACCATTTCCTTACACCACACACAAAAATAGACTCAAAATGGATGAAGGACCTCAATGTGCGAAAGGAATCCATCAAAATCCTTGAGGAGAACACGGGCAGCAACCTCTTTGACCTCAACCGCAGCAACATCTTCCTAGGAACAACGCAAAAGGCAAGGGAAGCAAGGGCAAAAATGAACTATTGGGATTTCATCAAGATCAAAAGCTTTTGCACAGCAAAGGAAACAGTTAACAAAATCAAAAGACAACTGACAGAATGGGAGAAGATATTTGCCAACGACATATCAGATAAAGGACTAGTGTCCAGAATCTATAAAGAACTTAGCAAACTCAACACCCAAAGAACAAATAATCCAATCAAGAAATGGGCAGAGGACATGAACAGACATTTCTGCAAAGAAGACATCCAGATGGCCAACAGACACATGAAAAAGTGCTCCATATCACTCGGCATCAGGGAAATACAAATCAAAACCACAATGAGATATCACCTCACACCAGTCAGAATGGCTAAAATAAACAAGTCAGGAAATGACAGATGCTGGCGAGGATGCGGAGAAAGGGGAACCCTCCTACACTGTTGGTGGGAATGCAAGCTGGTGCAGCCACTCTGGAAAACAGCATGGAGGTTCCTCAAAATGTTGAAAATAAAAAAAAAAAAAAGGATGGTCCTAGGGGGAAGAGGCACCTGGGCCATGAGAAGGGACAGAATAATCATACCTCATGTTAGGAAACCCCGTATGCTCCATGTCTGTGTGCTAGATGTGAAGGTAAACACACAAATGCACTGGGGGGACAGGTTGTCTGGGACCAAGGTCTGCTCTTAGAAGGCCAGCGACCTTCATTCCTCCATTTAAGACCTATTTTTCTTGCTCAAATCTCACTCTCTGGGGCTGGATCTGAATGAATTCAGCCTTCTTAGGTTTATTTCAATGACAACAGTCTCCTTTTACTGGACAATTATACACTGTTCACCATTTTACACTATCTGCCATGCACTAGATTCAGACTCTTTGTCCAGTTCCCAGGCAGAAAGCGTGTGGGCCATCAGTTTCATACCAAGGGGAAGAACCAGTGAAATTAGTGTGCCCCCACAAGTGTTTCTTGGTGTGTCCAAGGTAGAAGGTGCAACCTTCACACCTTGGGCTTCCTAATTATAAATACCCTACTTTGAGAGAAAGAAAATAATCATGATCTTAGAGGACTAAATAAAATGTTCATCAAATGAAGGTATAAATGAAGAGGAAGCTTTTCTTTGATTGCTTGCCTGTTTTTCCTTCCTTTTTTAGTGACAAGAACGAATTTCTATCTTTAATGAATAATGTCTTGTAGTTAGTTAAAGCATGTGTCTTTATGAGTTCTCATTTTAAAGATTCCCTCCTACTGGCTAAATATTCTGTACCTTAATTTGTTTAATATGACTAATGGTGTAAACTTGGGCAAGTCACTGTCCCACCTAGTTTCCTCATCAGTGAAGATTCTAGATTGGAGAATTGACTTAAATTTTGCTGAGTATGACTTACACAAAAGAAATTGATTTTACAAGGAGATCAGATTTTTTTTTTTGTGTAGAGAACTAAACATTTATTACTGACTAGTACCTACCATTACTTGTGGGCGAGGGTCTCTGATAGTTCTTGTTCTATTTACCATTTTAAAAAATATTACTTGTTGTAACTCATGAAACCAACTTTACAGTCCTGTAAGGATGGTGACTGATATTTTACAGATTATGTAACTGAAAAGTCTTAAAGATTTTTTTTTCTGTTCTAATATCTTAAATAAAACTCAGAGGTGTGTATTCAGAACATGGCAAAACAAAATAACATTGATCCACAGTCTTAGTCTTACTGAGTCTTTCCCTTTGACCTTCCTCCACTTATCAGCTGTTATAAAATAAAAGGGAATTTTCTGCATCTCCAAGGAACAAGGTCCCCTAGACACTGGTCTAGGCTTAATCCCCCAATCTGGACACACAACAGCAGGTAGCCCAAGGCACTTAGCACCTCTAAACCCCAGCACCCTCATCTGTAAAAGGTAGCTATAATGGCGACTTTACAAGTTGTGATGAGGATAAACGAGATCGTAGTATGAAGGTGTCCACAAGGGCCATGGCCTGTCGGTCCCTTGAGCTGAACGTGACCTACAGGTGTGGTTTGTCATGCATCATGCATATCTTCCACTTTGCCATTGTCCTTACCATCCATATTTGACATGTGAAAGTAACAAAGGGTGCATACACAGAAGAAACTTGAAGGACATGCACTTTATTATGAATTGGAATTTTGGTTCTCACCTTCTCCTATAAGGACAAGGGTGTATGTTTGCCTGGGCTCCTTTCACTCAAGCAGCCTACCACACAGCTTTGATCCCTTAAACTCCACTTATGAAGCAAGAGAAAGCCCTAGGTCACCTTGCTTCACTACTCTTAAATTAGATGATCTAAGATATTTGAAAAGAACTAAATAGAAGCATCTTAACCTTTTCAAACTTTTTTCCGTATACCACCATCTACTCTGTAGTTGGGTACTTTATCCTTAAGAATTCCATTATTTTGCTCTTAGTTCTTATTCATTAAGGGGACAGCCAAAGGAAAATGTTTAGGCCCTGAGACACCCCCCACCTTTTCTTCCAGGGGTTAGAGAATATAACTGGTATTTGTTCTAAATATCTTGTTTTCTTTTTTAAAAAAATTTTTATTTTTTAAAATACATGTAGCAACATGGACGGGACTGGAAGAGATTATGCTGAGTGAAATAAGTCAAGCAGAGAGAGTCAATTATCATATGGTTTCACTTATTTGTGGAGCATAATAAATACCTTATTTTCTTTCTTGACATCTTAGGCCTCAATAAGCAATCCGATGTTCAAACAGTGGTGTTGCTGTTCCTAACAAGGAGAGAACAGTGGATTATCAAAATCCTATGTATACTTTGAAGCTGCATTTACAGTCTTTGCTTTTGCTATATGTATCTTGCTAGAACCTGGAATATAAATGTCTCAAGAACAGAAATGTTTTTCCTTTGTTCACAGATGGATCTCAAGAGGCCCGGCCCATAGTACATGCTCAACAAATGTGTTGAAAGGATGACCTGGAAAATGAATAATTAATCCTAGATTCAACTCAATTGGACTTTACTGAATGCATATATTTCTATTACTTTATTGCCTCTAGAAGCTACAAGAAATAATTAACCTCAAACCCAAAGTATATGCTAGAAGACATCTTTTAATTCTATTTCCTATTTTAAATCATACATAGTTATGTTGTCCAGACTTATCAGAGTACTGTGTTTAATGTGTGCAAGAAACACACACATTGCCAGACATATGCTACTTCAAACTTTAACTTTTCTGTAAAATGTAAGATTACAAAGTCTATCCTTTTGTCAACTCAACCTTTTGTTTGAAATTTAAAGCTCTAACAAAATTAATCTCCCCAGACAAACCATGAGAGACTCTTTTCTCAGGAAACAAACTGAGGGTTGCTGGAGTGGATGGACATGGGAGGGATGGGGTACCTGGGTGATGGACGTTGGGGAGTGTATGTGCTATGATGAGCACTGTGAACTGAGTAAGACTTATGAATCACAGAGCTTCACTGCTGTACTCCTGAAACCAATAATATATTATATGTTAATTTAAAAAAATAACCTCCCCAAAGATAAGTCAACTTAATAATCAAAATGCACAACTAATTGACTAAGTAAGTAAGTAAATAAATAAATTACTAAAGCAAAGTGAATACCTTCTAAGAAATGTATAAGAATGGTCATCCTCTACCATTTTCTACTGAACCCATTGTCCCAGAAGGATGAGGGATAGTAACATGTTGAAGTCTATGGTAAGCTCATGAGCCTTTTAAACCAGGTCTGATGTTGAGTTACTGCCACATCAAATCTCTCACAATTCCATTTCAGAAGCTGCAACTAAACATTAGGAGATAGCAATGTCTGTGCTTATACCCACAAAAGAGAGCAAACACAATCATAACCAATGTGACCACAGCAATAGCCTAATTTAGGTACCTACTCTCCCACAGGAAACACTTCCCAAGCAAAGGTAATGTGCCCCATATCCAATACAGATTTTATAATCTAGGCTACTGTTACCAGCATAGAACATAGAAAATTTTCAGGTGTGATCTGGAATGAAAGAGAAAATGGTCAGATAAGAACAAAGAACAAAGGAAAGGAACGCTTTTCCTTTTTTTTTTTTAATTTTTTATAAACATATAATATATTTTTATTCCCAGGGGTACAGGTCTGTGAATCGCCAGGTTTACACACTTCACAGCACTCACCATAGCACATACCCTCCCAGAAAGGAACACTCTTCTTACAGTGAAAAGGGAAGAGTTGGGAAGGGGCTCTTGCAAACAAAAAGTCTGTTAGGGTAAACTGAGAGCTGGAAATATAGTGGCTTCTCATTGGCTGAGCTATACCTGTCTCTCATTGGCTGGGATTTTGCTGGAGGTGGGAGAAATTTTCCTTCCTCCTGGTCCCATAGTAAAGCAGTATCCAATTAGAATGTAAGTCTCTTCCTGTTGGTTCTACTATTCACTATGTGTGGTACCTCATTGGAGCTCCTTCTGCCAGCTCCCCATTCTACATTCTAGTGATGTTTCCTTTTATTGTCATACAATTCATTTAGACTTTATTTTATATATTGTGAAATCGTGGGGGAAAAGGACAGTTGATCCAGCTGTCAGCTCTGTCAGAACCTCTGTAGTTAAATGATTCCAACTGAAATTATCTAAGGTTTATTCTTTACTAAGTTTGAACTTAGGATGACAACCCATCAGTTTCTATTGTCCAGAGTCCAGCATCTGGGAATCAGCACAGTCGAAAAATTCTACTGTCAGGGCTTTGGCCTTGCCCTGAGTAGTGTGACTATTATCACATTGTGTGGCATCTGGAGGTGTGGGTTTCCCAGCTGAATGGTACCCAAAATGCTCCCTTGAGACCCTGGGACTTTGTACCCCTCTGGCTTTGCACGAAAAACTGAGGAGGCTGTCCAATGTAGAATCAGACAACTGGGCCCAAGAACCACAGGACACTTTCATTAAAATGCTATATCACAAGTGGACATTGGTTAGGGAATCATGACTTCAGATGGTGCTAGGAAAAAGAAAAGTTTACACAAAAAGGAAAGAAAGAAAGAAAGAAAGAAAGGAAGGAAGAAAGAAAGAAAGGAAGGAAGGAAGGAAGGAAGGAAGGAAGGAAGGAAGGAAGAAAGAAAGAAAGAAAGAAAGAAAGAAAGAAAGAAAGAAAAGAAAAGAAATATATAAAGAAAGAAAAATGGTATGGTCACCATACACTGGAAAAAATACAACTCTGTGAACTCTCTGCTCTCTGAGTGGTATTTCAGACACTCCTGTCTTCTTGCAAAACTTCAAAAATATGCAGTATGCCACATAAACAAATGCCCCCAATCACTGGAGCTTACCTATAAAGTCTGTCCCATACATTTCATATCTTTAAATTCCCACATTTCCTATGAACTTTGCTTCAGAGCTCTGAAAGTTGAACCGAGTATTGTCTCTATCAAGTAACTTGGCCTTCTAGTGAGCAAGGTAACCGGCTACTCTCCAAGCATTCTATTGCCTATGTTCTTCACAGTGCCAGTTTCCTGCCCCTTTTCACCTATACTTATCAAGATATTAAGGTGTTTTTTTATCCCTGGGCCACAGGAGCTTGCTTTCTCCCCTGTAATTCTATGCAAACGTCTGACTTATTTACACTAACTGGTGACTATGTTCATAAGAGAAATTTAAGCACATAGCCTTGATTCGTCTTGTTAAACGATAACTAAAACACCCCCTTGTTTTATTTTCCTCATTTATTTTGACATTTATTGATGAAGATTTGCAGACTTTTAAGTGGGACACTTTTGTCACAGTTTCAGTTAAAAATCCCAAAGCTGAAGATAGTAAGAGTGAACTACCTTGCCACACATACACATCCTAAAAAAAAGCATCAAACAGCTGCTAGACACCCACTCTAAGGCTTTCTAGCATATTTAAACTGTTCCTGTGAACCTCACCCCACCCCCACTCCAGTTGAGCTATAGGGTACAAGTATGTTGAATTAAATTAATTCATAGGGACAGTGACTGGTGGGGAGATTAGGGGGTTTCCCACAGTCTGAATATTGCTTTAGGTAAGAGACAGTGTAAATGGAAAGAAAGACGTATGCAGATAACAAAAACAAAGTCCTGTATCCTGGTTTTTGGCAGTTTGGTTGTGTGAGGTCTCATGACTCCAGAAAGAAAGTACTATAGGATGTGTATCTAAGATAGGACAAAAAGAAACCTCATAAAATGTATCAGTGTCCCAAATGTGGAAGAGAAGCCATAGCAAAATTGCTTTGTCCCGAGCAGGCATTGAACAGCAGCTCTGTGCTGGGTCGAATGAGTCATCAGACAGGGACAGTAGCAACAAGGCAATGAGGCAACTTGTGTGAATGAATAGACAAGAACAAGATGGCTCCAACTTTCCCTCTTCCCAATGCTTTGATATTGAAAAAAGGTCTCACTTGAAGGAGTAGCCATTACTTAGCCTAATTATTTTATGGGGGTAGATTCTTAATAAGACAACAAACTTTTTACTGAGGGTAATGGGGTGGGGAAGAATATAGTAGGGCATATTATTATTCTTATCAGGAGACTTGGTGGAGCTAAGAAGGATATTATACTAGGATCTAAGGATTCTCTGGGAAAGAATCGTATGGGAAGAACCAAGGTGAACAAATTTGATTCAACAGAAATAGACAAGTGTTTGAAGACAGTGGGGAAGTAGAATTTAAGTATAGCATGGTAGATCAGAATGTATTTTAGGCCAGGCCTCAGACACTTAAGTCTGAATCCCTTAGCAAAGAGGATGCAGTAAACAGAGTAAATCTCCATAAGACACCAAAGCCAAAGAATCAGCAGCATTGGTGCCAACAGCTTTGGCAGTAATAGAATGTACTATCTTTGAGGCAGTGTTAGTACTCTAAATGCAGGCATCTGCCCCATTGTCACAAGGAGGGATTCAGCATCAGTAATGTTGCCTTGGTCCAACAAAGAGTTTAGGCATTAGTGTTCCTGGTGAAGCCTCAGCATCCTGAAGTCATCTGTGGAGAGTAGCAGCAAGAGACATCATAATTGTAGATAGGGACAGAAATTGGCTGAGATTCTTTAGAAGGAGATTATTGCAAGTGCTGTAAGCTGGTTAAATTAATCAAGAAGTTTATGTTCAGATTCTATTTGGCCAATCCCAGTGCATTCCAACCCCATTTCACTATCTTAGTCAAGGCTACTGACTGGATAATGGCAAGGAAGGAGGCTAAAAAAAGCATGGATTTTGTAGTAACAGAAATAAACGTAAGAAGAATAAAACTCCTATGAGATTCTCAAAGGTGACTACAGAATTCCTTCAGATTTATGGATGAGATCTGATGTGTGTCTAGTTTCTCCCTCCCTCCTTCTCCATTCAAGACATGGCCATGTGGACACAAAACATTTTTCTAGGCTAACATCAGTACTTAGCTCTTTGCACTGACCCTGCTTAACATTAGGAACCTAGGAGAAAGTGGTAAAGGAAACCAGCATCAATGGTGTCTGATGTGACAAGAGGAATAGTGGGAAATTCAAGTAGAGTACAGAGGATTTGACCAACATGGACATTTACCACTTGAATGAGATAAAGAGCAATAAAACTTTATACTTTTTTAACAATACAATTTTATCTAGTATTACCTTAAGCTTAGTGTAAATATAAAAAATACCCAAAACTGAAGGATTTCCATTTCAGAAAGGAAGTGTGCAAACAAACATCAGCTTTTCTATGTGGGCGGTACCTTCAGCTCCACAGGCCTAAAATGTAGCAGAAATCATCTTACTGAGACCTCTGAAACCTGCCAATATGACCCATAAATAGTAGTTTCCAATTAAAGTGTCTTTACTCCCAGGAAGTTTTAATTGACATTATTACTGCATAACAGAAATCCATGTGTAACTATTTTTATGGACTGGATGATGACATACAGATAGGGAATACATTTTTTTTAAACCAAAAATTGGGGCAAATAGTTTTTCAAAAATTTCTTCTCTGGTTTGCTAATGTATTAAGAACATTCCTGCAAGTGAATAAGCATTAAATCACATTTAGTCCTACATTTATATCTTCTTTATTTAAAATTAAATAGTAGTATTTACCCTAAAGATACAAATGTAGTGATCTGAAGGTGCTTGTGCCGAATGGTTATAGCAGCAATGTCCACAATAGCCAAACTATGGAAAGAACCTCGATGCCATCAACAGATGAATGGATAAAGAAGATGTGGTATATATATACAATGGAAAACTATGCAGCCATCAAAAGAAATGAAACCTTGCCATTTGCAATGACATGGATTGCACTACAGGGTACTATGCCAACCGAAATAAGTCAATCAGAGAAAGACAATTATCATATGATCTCCCTCATAGGAGGAATTCAAGAGGCAGAGAGGGGGTTTGGGGAGTAGGGAAGGAAAAAATGAAACAAGATGGGATTGGGAAGGAGACAAACCATAAGAGACTCTTTAAAAAAAAAAAAGATGTTATTTATTCATTTGACAGAGAGAGAGATCACAAGTAGGCGTTGGGGGTTGGGAGCAGGCTCCCTGCTGAGCAGAGAGCCTGATGTGGGGCTCAATCCCAGGACCCTGAGATCATGACCTGAGCTGAAGGCAGAGGCTTAATCCACTGAGCCACCCAGGCGCCCACCATAAAAGACTCTTAATCTCACAAAACAAACTGAGGGTTGCTGGGGGGAGGAAGGTAGGGAGAGGGTGGTTGGGTTATGGACATTGAGGAGGGTATGTGCTATGGTGAGTGCTATAAAGTGTGTCAGCCTGAGGAGTCACAGACCTGTACCCCTGGGGCAAATAATACATTATATGTCAATAAAAATAATAAAATAAATTAAATTAAATAGTAAAAAATTGGAACTGTTCCAGAAATACCCATGTGTATTTTTTACTTACTTGTGCAATTAATATGTTGCTAACTATTTCAGATATATTCAGCAAGCATCCTAGAATCCCTCAATTCCTCACTTTTCCCAGCTCTTTACCCTGACACCATACCCAAACATCTGTTTTGTCTCTGCTGAATTCTGCAATAGAAAGTTCGCTTCACTACAAATATATGCCATTTAATCTCAGTTCAGAGTTAATTACTGATTGACAATTCCTTATTCATCCCTATGTTGATGCCCCTCAAACAGCTGTTCAAAATGATTTCACTTTTCATAGGCTCTCAATCCTCAAAGAAGAAAATCAAAGGAAGAGAACAACAATTTTTAAAAAGTGTAATTCATGAAAATGTCCCTGAAATAGGATTTAAAGCTACATATCAAAAAAGGAAATTGACCTAGCCAAAGCAACCAACACTGAGATATATTCTGGTAAACTTAATAGACTTTAAAGAGAAAAAATTTAGTAAAAGGACCAAAATCACTCATAAACGAGAGGAAAGTAGACTGTCATCAGACTGTTAAAACAAATCATTACGCCATCAGAAAAATGGAATAACATATATAAAATACTCAAGGAAAGAGTATGTGAACCAAAAATTTTATACTCAGGCTAATTTTCACATAAAAAGCCACAAACAAATCTGTCAACATCTGAGAATTCAGGGACCATTGTTCCCACAAGTCCCTCCTTATTTTAGAGAATGAGCTTCTAACAACTAAAACACCTGGAGAAATTTCATCAACCTAAAGACTGTTGGCATTGATCATTAATAGCAAAAAAAAAATATTACTATGCTATGAAGTCAAAGGAAAAAAAAATCTGGTCCAGTCTGTAGAACCAGCTACCCATCTTTAGGAAATTCAGGACAGCAACATATTAAACTACAACAGAGTATAACATTGAGTAAAATCACGACTGTGGGAAACTCTAGAGTTCAAGGTACATTTCTTCAACAAATAAATCACAAAGACAAGCAGGACAGTCTCCAGCTTAAAAGAAACTTATGGGAAAGGAGAAAGGATAGCTAAACTAGTGCTTAGGAAGGAACATTTGAGTGATAAATTTATAAAGAAAATTAAAAATTCACTACCATAAAGGTCATAACTGTGATTACTTTTGAGGAGAGAGAAGGCCTTGTGATTCGGATAAATGGGTTGCAAAATTCTACCTTTTAGCCTACATTGTGGCTATAAAGCTATTTGCCTCATAAAAACCAATTACACTATACATTCGTTTTAAGGGGGTTCTTATTTCTGTTAGATTTTACAATAAAACAGTATTTTTTAAAAGATTTTATTTATTTATTTGACATACAGAGATCACAAGTAGGCAGAGAGGCAGGCAGAAAGAGGAGGAAGCAGGCTCCCTGCGGAGCAGAGAGCTCGATGCGGGGGCTCGATCCCAGGACCCTGGGATCATGACCTGAGCTGAAGGCAGGCTCTCAAATGACTGAGCCACCCACGTGCCCCAAAACAGTATTTTTTTTTTTAAGAAAACACTATATGTTCTTTTGTATAGCTTATTCTTCTATTTTATAGCAGTGAGGTATTAAGATCCAACCCAAAATATACAAAATATACCCCAAACAGGGCAAGTCTGGAATGGTCTAGTAGCTTAGGAAATAAAGAACAACTCAGGGCTTATTCAGATTCTTGCAGTGAAAAAGTAGTAGTAGTAGTAGTAGCAGAAGATGATGAAGAAGAAGAAGGATGAGGAGCAGGAGGAGGGGGAGGGGAGGAATGGAAGAGGGAAAGGGAGGGAGGGAGAGAAGATACACATCATGAGATACATTCCTCTGCTTTTGTCCATGAGAAGTATCATCACTTCCATTATTTCTATTATAAGTGGTGTTTCCTCCTACTTTCAACAAAGTAAAAGAGAATTGTTTAAGAGAACAGTGATGCACAAAGACTTAATCAAATGTTGGCAATTGATGCCATTGCCTACAGAAGATCAAGGCCAACAAAAGCCCTAGAAAACTAATATTCTGCTAAAGTTAAGATTTCCCACTTGACAGTTTTAATTATGCTGCCTGTTAACACCCGTGCTTATGGAAGATTGAAGCCAACATATTCAACAACTTTTTCTGGACATTTTGTAATACCTTACTAAACTTTAAGTTTGCACTGTAAAGGTTGTACTTTAAAGTTCAATCCATCCATATGAATAACGGAAGGAGAATTTACCTGGAAGCAAGGTTTGGGCTAGCTGCAGCTATGCTCTAGATGAAATCACTTAAAATGTTGAGCCTGTCACCTCACAGGATGAGTGATACCAAAATTTCCTTGAAGTTCTATATTTCTATGTGTTTAACAAATTGGTTTTGAGTAGTGTTATCTTTCTATGGAGTTAGAAAACAATGCTTAAAAGCTCTTTCCAATGAGTTAACTCTAGTTGAAAAATGCTTCAAGAAAAATTAGGTTAGGATATATTAACAATTTAAAGAATATTTTAAATAAAAGTTTTAGCTAAATATACAATCACTGGTATTCTGAGGAACTGCTGTTCCTGAGACTTTTTCCTAGCATAATTTTGGAAATACAAAGAGATATTTTTCTCTAATGAGCTGAAAAACCATTGCCTGGCTATATAATGCAATACTCAACGAAGAAGTATGTGGAAATAAATAAGAAGTACATTAAAGCAAGATTCTGCTTCAGATAAATCTCAGAGCCAAATTTTTACCCTGATCTTAACCTCTGGAAATGATAAATTATGGTTAGCATTGTCATTTCTAGAAAAATACTGAACGTGAATAACACTTCTTGATAGGAAAAGTAATCTCTGGATTGAAAATGCTTGTTCACCATTAATTGAGATTATTAGTGCTCCGAACCTTTCCTCCTACCACCACGAGGAAAGCCTAGAATGTGGCATGACCGAACACATTCTAGTGCTCTCCTTTAGCACATTGCAACTGCCATGTCTTAGGACCATGCTGCTCAGAGCAATGAGGCACAACTCCTAACCCCTTCAAACACTCACTAAAATCATTATAATAAAACTCAATTTACCTTTTGATATCTTACCCATGTAGAGAAAGGCTTCAGTTTTCTTTTCTTTTCTTTCTTTTTTTTTTTTTTTTTAGGCTTCAGTTTTCTGTTTCAATTCTGATCCTTTTACAGCTGCTCTTAACTGTGAGTGGGGGTGGAGGGTTCAACAACTTACTGGCACTCCTCAAAAGTCCACCAGTCCAGTCTCCAAGACCTCTGCTTCTATACTGCTGACCTAGCAGATCATGGTTGATTGGCCACTATCTGGCATACATCTCTGTCCACTTCAAGATTTGATCAATGATTCCTGACTACCTAGGATTCTCTGTCCTCTTCTCTTTGCCCATGTTCCTTTTCACTGTAAGATTTCTTTCTGGCTCTTCATTCACAATCAGGATTCCCTGGCAATGTGGTTGCCCACTTTCCTTTCCACTAAGAAAGCAGATTTGCTTTCCATTGTAGTTGGAATTTCCTGTCCATTGACAGATTTGTCATTGGCTGCCAGGTAGCTTGAGTTTCCTGCCCGTGTTAGCTGTCCACTTCCTTTTCTACCATGACGCAGGACAATGTTGCCACTATTCTAGAGTTCCCTGCCCACTCTGAGATAAGACTTCTAACACTTCTTTCTATCATAGATTGCCTCTACCATGTTCTGGTGTCTTCTTCTTACCAGGAGACTCTTTCATGCTCCTACCTATTTTTCTTCAGCAAAATTGCTGGGATAAAAACCAGTGCCACTCACATCCACATAATCTTTTCAATAAACAAGTGGCATATAATTTAACTTATCTGGCCATGTATTTGGTAATCACTTCTTTTGTCCCTCTCATTCTTCAGGCAAGATTTACTTGTATGCATCAGGCAAAACTAATAACTAGTCCAGAATCAAACATCACTGCAATTAACTTGAGATGCCACTTTTTCTCTCCTTTCTTCAAATCAACATTTACTTATATTGATCAGGCCCCACTTTGACTAATTTGCCCAGGATCCTAGATCACTGGAACCCTTTTCGCTATTAGCATTTGTTCCCCTCCTCTTTCATATAAGCATTTACTCAAAATGATTAGACAACACATAGAGTCTAGAAAAAAAACATCGCTTCATATAATTTGGGGAGTGGCTTTCTTCTTCCTCCCTCTTCAGAGAAGGGGTTACTTATATGGATTAGACCCCATGACTAATTTATCCAGAATCCTATATCATTTGGATTGATTTTGGTGGTGACAGTTTTGCCCCTCCTCCTTCAAATAAATATTTACTTCTGTGGACCAGACAACATAGTAAAGAAACAAACATTGCTGGATGTTATTTTGACAATGAATTTTTAACCCCTCCTCCTTCTGATAAGCATTTAAATGCATTCACCAGACCCCGCAACTATCCTAGCCAGCCTCAAATAGCTGTGGAATTTATTTCAGTGTTCATCTAGAGCCCAAGACTTCCCCCTCGGTTTTGTTAGCTTCTTTGCCCAGTCCCAACCTCAAGTCTTGCCCTTTTTCTAGTACCCTTCCTATTGTTTTCACTTTATTTGGCACTGTATGTCACTTTTCTTCCCCATAAGAGTGAAAGATATCTCCAACTTGGCACCTCTAAATTATTCGTCTATCTGGTTTAAGGAGTGTCTAAGGCTGACACACTCACTTGGATAGCCAGAGTCCATGTTTAAAGATATAAAGAAGGAGAAAGGAGGGGCAGAAGGAGATCAAGATAATACAAAGAAGTTGGTCCCATAATATGACTTTCAATTAGAAAGAGCTAAAGAGTGCCAGCTTTGATAAAAGGAAGAAAATACACATAATAAAAGCAGTTGGCCCACTGTCTATTTAGAATCTTGAGACTCATGATCATATATGATGATCAGTCTCCCTATCCAAAAACTGTCTCCTAGGCTCTGTCTTTTATCATATAGCTCTTTCCAGAAAGTTCTTTCCTCATTCTTCCACCTTCAGGGAAACACCCAGGGGAGGGGGAGGTTTGTGCGGCAGTTCCTCAACCAAACACATCTGACCTCACAGCCCACAATTTGCTTCTTCCAGAATGTTGTGTCTTCGGATCTCTGCCCTTGCAGAAATTCCTTAGGAAGGAGTCCTACTCAGCTCTCTTTCAATCAATCATGTTCTGAGCCCACCCGTGATATTTTCCTCTACCACTCACAAGCACTCCTGCTCAGTCTTTTCCTTGTCCCATAGTTCAATTTGATTGGCCTCTCCTTCAGAGCCTGGTGCCCAGACAAGGCCCCAAAGTGAATTCTCTCAGGGGCTGTAGCAATGGCAACAGAGGGCTGGTTTGGAGCAAGGGGTCTTATGGATACTGTCTTCCCTGCTTCCAGCATGCACCCAGCCCGCTCCTCAGAACACATATGTGGCTAGACATGCAGGTACGGGGGAGTGGGCCATGGGCACAACTCCTCAGGAGGAGCTGCTGAAAAGAGTCATGCCTGAAGCCTGAGCTCTAGTGACTTTCTTCAGCTGTTCCTCAGTTCCCTATCAGTCCAGCTTAAGAGCTCTGCCCACTCATCCAGACCATAAAATAGCTTCTTAAAAATACTACCCTAATGAAATTTATAAATAATGATGAACGGTTTTAGCAAAATAGTCCCATTCCCAGTGTGTACAGTGATGGTATTTTCATGAAGCAAAAAGTAGGGCACGTCTTGTGGCATAAGGACTTAGTGCCAGTCAGAGATTTTGGAATTGAGGCTACCTCGGGTCGATCCAGAGCTTCTATTTCCTGGGGAGTAGGCATAGACTAGTTTTTTTTTTTTAAGGAATCAGAAGTCCACTTCACTAAAATGAACATAACTCTGTCAGCTGGAATTTGTGAGGTGCTCATGTGGTCAATGCTGTGTGCTATCATATCAGACCCTCTACCATTTCTTTCCTCAAGAGAATGACAGAAATTGTTCCAGCTCCAAAATATTAGAAGGGGCACAAGGTTCTCCTTAAATGTGAACATGTGTAATAGCAGGGTCTGCAGGGATTCTGATGGTTGATCAGTGTGAACACCAAGTAAACATGCTCAGAGTGATTATTAGATGTAAGTTTGTTTATATACCACTGACAATCAATATATATTGCAAATATTTCCAAATAATACCTTTTATAGGTACATTGATGGGTGACAAGAGCTATGAACCAGTCATCAGAACACCAGGCAATTCCATTCATTAGGTTGTTACCTTAAGCCAGTGTAAGTTGCTTGAAGCAGGTTACCTAAAAACCTTTGCCAATGATGGATCAGAGTCTGGACATTTTCAGTTTTCAGGATCCAACAGAAAGGAGAATAGTAGCAATTTGGATCGATAAATTCTTGGCTCTATAGACCCTCTTCAAGTCTAGGTGTACCTGCAGATTAGCAAAGGCATCTCAAAGAAGGAGTAACTCCTCTCTTTTTCCAGGTTAAGAAAGATGCTGTGGTCTACACTGCTATGTTTGCTCAAATACAAATGACCACTTTACTCAATAGACTCCTGAACAAGGTACCAGGCATTTCTCTTTTTCATCCGGAACTACATACGTATTGATAAATGTGTAACAACTAGCTTTCTAGGGGGAAAGGAGTCTTGATTTGTAGCATCTACATATTTCAGTGGCCCAGCTATGGTTTATATCAAGTCAGCAAGGTGATGTCACTGAATCATTAAATCAGTGAATTAAGAGTTACACAGAATTAGTTCTGATAAAATGGTGTGAGCTGGCTCCAGTTCTGTGACCAAAAATATAATCCATCCAGAAGAGAAGACCAAGTTAAAAGGATAAAGAACAGAGGCTTCCAGTGGTGAAAGGCTATCATTAAAAAAAAATGGTGTTTATTCATTCTTTACTTCAATGGTGCACAAAACAAGTGGAACAGTCTATGCAGGAAGATGAGTAATTGATATGGACACAGAAGTTAGATCCAGTTTGGATCCAAATCCTGGTTCTGTCATTACAAATGTGGTCTGTTTATCTTATGAAACTTTAGAATCCTCATCTAGTTTAACTCAAAATGTAATGCAAGCAGGGTTCTAAGAACAATATATGGCACATTCAATAAAATATCAGCTCTTATCAATATCACCATCATTACCATTTTTTGCGGAGTTGGTATAACAACCAGACTGCTTTCCTTAAAAATGTATTACAGGGGCACCTGTGTAGCTCATTCAACTAATCTCTGAATTTGATTTCTGCTCAGTTCATGGTCTCAGGGTCATGAGATTGAGCCCTACATTGGGCTCCATGCTGGGCATGGAGCCAGCTTAAGATTCTCTTAAGATCCCCCTCCCTCTCTAAAAGGTATTACAAACTGAAATATTGCATGTGGAAATAATTTGTATTCTACAAACTCTATTCCAATCATTTCCATGATGATTTGCTGACCTCAGAGATGTAAGAAAGCTAAAGGTATTCCTAAAGGAAATGCATGAGTTCTCCAGAAAGCTCTAAAATTAAAAGAGTCTCATCATCTATGAGGGATCCTGTCATAGTCACAGTCACAGGCAAGCTCCTTAGACATTGGAGATCATTGGATCATATAGAGGTGAAAATAGTTGCTGAAAGTTTAGGAAACTTAATGAAGAGTTAGCATCAGAATTAGAATTAGCATATGGGGCATTTGACTCCATATTCTTGCCACCAAGGGCACATCAGTATTTTACCCTTTTGGAAAAGAACTTCTTAAGAAAGAGAGTTGATTTGAGTCAGACACTATGCTAGGTCTAGGAGTGAAGACCTAGGGTAATCTGATTCCAGAGGTCAATTAGACTTGTAGATCCTGCTGTCTCCCAGCCAAAGAAGGATAATAATTTTTTTAAAAAATTGACTAACTCTTGAGATCAGAAATTAGTGGGAGTTTTGATACAGTTATGTGTTTAATTCAGTACCAGGTTGGGAATTTACTCTCATGATATTTTCACACAGGGTGGAAAAACTGAAGGATCTGGTGTAATCTAAGTTGTACTTCCAACGGTTAACAAAACCAAAAGACAACTGACAGAATGGGAGAAGATATTTGCAAATGACATATCGGATTAAGGGCTAGTATCCAAAATCCATAAAGAACTTAGCAAACTCAACACCCAAAGAACAAATAATCCAATCAAGAAATGGGCAGAGGACATGAACAGACATTTCTGCAAAGAAGACATCCAAATGGCCAACAGACACTTGAAAAATTGCTCAACGTCACTCACCATCAGAGAAATATAGATCAAAACCACAGTGAGATACCACCTGACACCAGTTAGAATAGCTAAAATTAACAAGTCAGGAAATGACAGGTATTAACGAGGATGTGAAGAAAGGGGAATCGTCCTACACTGTTGGTGGGAATGCAAGCTGGGACAGCCACTCTGGAAAACAGTATGGAGTTTCCTCAAATTGTAGAAAATAGAGCTATCCTCTGACCCAGTAATAGCACTACTGGAACTACTCGGGATTTACCCTAAAGATGCAAATGTAGTGATCCAAAGGGGCATATGCACCCGAATGTTTACAGAAGCAATGTCCACAATAGCCAAACTATGGAAAGAACCTAGATACCATCAACAGATGAATGGATAGAGAAGATATGGTGTATATATACAATGGAATACTATGCAGCCATCAAAAGAAATGAAATCTTACCATTTGTGATTATGTGGATGGAACTAGAGGGTATTACGCTTAGCAAAATAAGTCAATCCGAAAAAGAGAACTATCATATGATCTCCCTGATATGAGGAAGTCGAGAAGCAACATGGGAGGTTTGGGGGGGTAGGAAAAGAATAAATGAAACAAGATGGGATCGGGAGGGAGACAAACCATAAGAGACTCTTAATCTCACAAAACAAACTGAGGGTTGCTGGGGGGAGGGAGGTATGGAGAGGGGGGTGGGGTTATGGACATTGGGGAGGGTATGTGCTATGGTGAGTGCTGTGAAGTGTGTAAACCTGGCGATTCACAGACCTCTACCCCTGGGGCTACTAATACATTATATGTTAATTTTAAAAAGTTGTACTTCAAGTTATAGTAGAATTCTGGGGTCACTTTTTGCCTGTTCTTTTCAAGAGGAAAAAAAAATGGTCTACTGAGATCCAAAGTGTGATCTTGTCCAAAAGTGCCATCAATTACCTGAGCCTCAATGTCATTGGCTCATTTGATTTGAAAATTGTTTCCAGTCCGGAAAACATTTATTGAGTGCCTATTATGTGGCAAATGTTGTGCTAGACTCTGGGGATACGAAGAAGAAGCAGACAAGCCCCTATCCCTATTGATTTTAAGAGTCTAATGGAGGAAACAGACAGATGAAGTATGCTACAAGTGTAATTATACTACAATTTGTGTAATAATAACAATAATATGTACACAGTGCCATGGAAGAGAAAATGACTCCTGGTAATAAGGAAGGCTTCAAACAGCAAATGATATTTAGCCTAGGTCCTAAAGGATGAAGAGGAGTTTAATAGGTGAAGAACTTAAGGTAGAGCACCCTAAGCAGGAGAAACAGCCCTCACAAAGCTCAAGAAGAAACAAAGTGTCTGGTCAGTTTTAGTAACATCAAGAAATTTGGAATGACCTCACTTGAGTGTCTAATAATAGTAGCATCTAACACGTATTAAACACATCATATGGATGAGGAGCTATTCTGGAATCAACATAAAAATACTGATGACATATTGGCTTTCTTTCAAATTTGATATGCATTTAATGTCTGCTTACATCTCAGTTCAAACCAGACACATCTCAGGTGTTCAGAAGCCACTCGTGACTAGCAAATGCTCTAAGTTGCTCTCTTTATTATGCTGTAGTGTGTAGAGGGTTTTTTTTTTTTGTATTGCTTTGTTTTTACTTCTGTTTCAACACTATCACAGTTCATAGGGTCTTTCAAGGTGATACCCTGTAGATCCTGAAAACCCAGAGACTCCCTTAACCGACCTGTTCTGACTTGTATTCTTTGTATTCTTGGGCTTTCTAGTAACTAAGCGAATGTTTATACCTGTACCTCAGCATAGACTAGATTTATAGCAGGAGATATGCAAGGTGACTTATTCGTCAGCATATAATTGTAGTTGAAACCTTGAGAATGAGTAGGTTCATCCAAGGAAAGAATGTATATATGACAGAATGACAGAAGATGGCTGAGGGGCTCAAGAAAGCACCCAACTGAAGGGAAGAGCAAAGGACGAGAAATGGTCTAAAAGTTACAAGCAGAGCCAGGGACAGAGTGGTGTCTCAGCAGCAAAGGAAGAAGAACATTTATAACCAAAGCAACAACTGGAGAGAGGTCAGCATGATTAAGGAGTCTATCCGCTCTACCACTTTACAATTCCAAGATCAGTTAACTAGTATGTTTTCAAAGATAACCAAGTTCAATTTTTAGTAGAAAGAAAATAAAGATAACAGAGCGTACATTAAATCACCTTTATTTTCATTTTAGCTAAAAGCTCCCTCTTGTGTCTAGAATGGGGATTTCCTTGTCAGCTCACAAAAAGGTTTTAAGAATAGCATCTGTTGGCTTATATTTATTTTCCTAATATTCTTCCATAATAGTCATTTTTGCCAATCCTTGTGTATTAATGTTATAATCAAACAAATATTATGATAAAAAGAAAAAAAAATAAGACTGTTTTTCGTCTAGATTTAAAGCTGCATTGGACAGAAAGTCAGTGTAAACACAAAAAATTCCATTCAGTGGTCTGCCTTTCTCAAGGAGGTAGAAGGTTCATTGAAATCCAGTATCATCTGGGAAAGACTGACATGTTTAATAATCAGCTCAGGTGAACCAGATCACTTTGGAGTTTGAAAGCCATCTCTCTGGGCACCAAAACTATCATGTCTCCAATAAAAGGAGAAAAGAGGAGCAAAAAACTCCCGTTTAGGGACCCAGGAGATCTGTAAAGCTCAAGAGTCCAGACACAGGGAATAGAGTAGCCCTGGAAGGTGCCAGAAGCAGAGGTCCTAGCCTGGTTTGTTCCACTGGTGGGTGTGCTAGGGAATTGAGGAAAAAACACTGTCCTAGAGAGTTGGAAGCCTGGGGGCTAACATCATGAATCTGCCTCTAAATGGCTGTGTGTGTGTGTGTGTGTGTGAGAGAGAGAGAGAGACTGACTTTGATCTGGCCTTTTCTTTCTTGGACCAGACTTCAGATTCTCTTCTGATGGGACCTTTTCATTCTGTGGTCTAAGAGTCACACCACAAGGGAGGCTGGATTATAAAGCAGGTGAGGTTTCCTATCTTCCTGTCTCACCTATTTTCAGGACTATTACCCAGCATGAGAGTCCAAGGCCCGAAGACCCTCTATTTCAGCACCTGTGCAAACCATGAGCACTTTGGACCAACTTCCTCTCCACAGTGCCGTTTACTTACTGGACAAGTTAACAGTACTTTGGCAGTGGTTGCATTTGCAAGATGAACCGAGGGTTGCTGTGCAAAGAGTAGAGCTTTTGCTGTATACCTTTTGTTAAGCTTGGATTGTTTACCATGTACACACTGTGTGGGTACAAGTATATGTTCCCGTGTATGCATTAAGCCACTCCCTACTTTGCCTGTCAGTTGAAATCTGGTTTCCTCATAGCCAAACACAGGTGAGAAAAGTGGATTCCCAGTGAAAGATTACTGGCACCCCACAATGATAGAAAAAACTCTACATCCCAGTAGTGTTGGCAATGCTGCAGGAGGTGTGAGAGAAATAGAACTTCGTAATAGATCCAAATAGAACCTTCTTAAGAAAGGGAGTTTGAGTCAGACACTGTGCTAGGTCCTGGAATGAGAACCCAGGACAATCTGATTCCTGTGCCTTTCCTCCCTCCACTATATCATATACTTTGCTTAACCCCACAGTAGAGACTGAAAAAGCTACAGCTCAAAGAAATATTCTTTGTGTAATGAAGTGCTGAGCAGAGAAGCAGGAACAGCCACACGAGCTAGGTGTGAAGCCTGAGAAATCGTTGTTTCAGAGCTTTGGTCTTTTTTCATTTCCTTTCTTTTCACTCCGTTCTCCTTTCCTGTTCTTTCCTTTCTTTATCTTACCTTGACTTGCCTTTCCTTTTTGTAACAAAGGCTGCAAAAACACCTCTCTTCCTCTCGGTCTCCTGGAGACAGGGGTCAATAGAGTGACAGCAGTGACAAGGATGTGGTGATGTGAAGGCTGATGTGTTGGGTGTAGTAGCTGTAGCCTGGCAAGGGATTAGCAAACCCACTTCGACTGATCAATGCAAGTCTTACCTTGGATGAGAGCACAGCTGACCTGCGGAGGAGCAAAGAACAGCAGTTTTGTAGGGGAGATAGGGAGGTATAGGCTGCTGGAACATTGACTAGAGTTGTTTTTCTTCTAAAACTCAAAACCGTACTAAAAGAAAAAAAAAGGTATGTAGGAAACAAAGGATTCCAACTTCTTCTCATGAAAAAAATCCAGGGTTACATTTAGATTGGATTGTTACTACTAGTCATTGGGAAGGAAGTAGTTTTGTGGGATTTAGGGCATGTCTGGTATTAACCATTGCAAGTACAAATCACACATAGAAAAATAGCGCATGTCAGGGGCAATGCGTATTCTCTCCTTTCTGTCTCCCCTTCCCTCCTCCTCCTCGTCCCTCTGTTTCTTAATTTCTCTCTCTGCGTCTTTCCTCTCTGTCTCCCTGTCTCTCGCCCTTCATTCCTTCCCCTTTTCTCCCTCCCTCTCCTCCTCCTACCCCTTCCCTTTCCTCTCTTTCTCTGTTTTCTTCTCTCTCCCCCTTTCTCTCTCTCTCTCTCTCTCTCTCTCTCTCTCTCTCATAATCCGACCAGAGAGTACCTTCAGAGATTTATTACAATTATGTTGAAAGAAAGCAGAGTAGTTTGGTTCTCTCCTATAAAACCCTATGCACAGATGGCAACTCAGTACTCACCAGGGAGTTCTCTAACTTCCCTTCTCCCTTAGGAGGGAGAGAATGTAAGCAGCTAGTCAGGCCCGCCTGCTGAATGGAGGCCAAGTGTGGTGGAAATGACAGAGTGCTACTCCTGTGCTGTCGAACGGAGTTTGCCTTGAGAGCCAAACCCACTAAAATGGGGTCTGGAAGCTATCAGAGAAGAAATCTGATACATGTATGTTTTTACCCACAGTCGTCCATCACCAAGGATTTTTGCATTTGAGGCGTGTTGCATAGACTCAGGCAAGCTGCTGTATATCAACTGTGATCAATTTTTAACATGCTGTAATAATCTAAAGGGAAACAGCCCTTGGAATCTATACCATTTTTTTTTGTTGTTGTTGTTGTTCTTTTACTAATTTGCCTTTCAGTGCCAAAAAATTAAAACAAAAACCTGAAAGGCAAGATTTTTTTTAAGATTTTATTTATTTTAGAGAAAGATACAGAAATGAAGACCACAAGCAGAGGGTGCGGGCAGAGGGAGAGGGAGAGAGAGAGTCTCAAGTAGATTCCATTCGGAGCAGGGAGCCTGATGCAGGACTTGATCCCAGGACCCTGAGATCATGACCTGAGCTGAAACCAGGAGTCAGATGCTTAACTGACTGAGCCACCCAGGTGCCCCTGTAAGGCAAGATTTAAATTCAGCCATCACTACTTCAGAAAGACCTAACTTACTTGTACGTTTGTCTGTAGCTACAGGGCAGAGTGAGCATATAAAGGTAAACGGTAAATTCAGGTAATGAGTTGTGTTGGCCACCTGTGCTCCTAAGCACTGGGTATGGTGCTGAATATTTTACATAGGTTAAAACTAAGAGGAGGAAACTTTAACTGGGTCAAAAGTGACGTGACATTTCAAAGTATTTTAGGTCAATGAAACAAAGAAAGTACATCCAGTTTTCTGCTTAGAGAGGCTTTCGGGTAAGGAGCTCAAAAAACTTTATCGTGAACACTGTCACAAAGCAATCTGCAACAATATTCAGAAAAAGGTACTGTATTAGAAACTGAAAATATGCCGTCCTAAAGTTTGTTAATATCCTCAGTTATATAAGCTACAAAAGTTTTACAAAGTTCTAAGAAGGAAAGATTGAGGTTACTATATTGGGGTTTCTTACTTAATCCCACAGTCCCTAAAATATACAGTCCAGACAAGTACCAACATTTCCTGGACCCTCCCCTCTGCCTTCCCCTCAAATGGTGATAATCTTCCAAGTTTTTACCTTTGGCCCTCCTCTGTTCTCACTGTATGTCTTCTCTCTAGGTGATCTCATCCTCTCTTGGTGACTTTTACCATCATCCATCTGCTGATGCTTTCCAAATCTCAGTCTTCCATCTTGACATCTCCCTAGAGCTCTAGACTCATATACGGAAAATGTCCAGTAATCATCTCCACTTGGATGCCTCCAAACCATCTGAAACTCAAGAGGACCAGAGCTAAACTCATCATTTTCTTCCAGATTCTATTCCTTATTCTTTGTCTTGGCTGGCAAAACCCAAATTCACTCCTCATTTAGCCCATAAATCTGGGAATCTTTATCAACACTTTTCCCTTCAACCAGCATATCAAACCACTCACCACGTCCTGCCATCTTTATCCCTTAACTCCCCCATCACTCCCCTCCTCTCTGTCA
The DNA here is from genome assembly GCF_009829155.1 of Mustela erminea. Taxonomy (NCBI): domain Eukaryota; kingdom Metazoa; phylum Chordata; class Mammalia; order Carnivora; family Mustelidae; genus Mustela; species Mustela erminea. Next base: position 93,928,487 of record NC_045635.1, read on the forward strand.
CTGCTGCCTGGCCTTAGTCAAGGCCCTCATCATAAGTGTGAACATTCCATGCTGTTGCCTACCTCTGCATCTTTGTTTGTGTTATTCCTGAAACTAGAGTAATAACCCTATTCTGACCTTTTCTTTGCTTGGATAACTCTTTTTACCCCCTCAAGACTTCAATCCAGAGGTCCCCTTGTGAGAAGTCTTTCCTGAACCCCCTGCCCCCAGAGCAATGTTCTTTCTCTGTGCTTCTCCAACACCTTATGTGTGTGTGTCTCACTGAATGTACCACATTGCATTTTAACTGTAGGTTTGCCTTTGACTTGGGTTCTGTCTTCTGCACTGTGTTGTCAGCTCCTTGAGGTTAGAGTAGAGGCTACATAGCAATTGGGCTTATCTCACCATTGGCATGGCTGCCATGTTAGTGCAGACCATCGCCATTGCTGGCTTGAACTCTCTCCCTGTATGCAGCATTTTCATGTCCTTGATGATTCTCTAGAGGGTAAAATCCAAATTTCTTAGCTTGGCGTACACCAATGGGTCTTGGCCAATCTCCAAGTCTATTTCCTGGCAATACATAACCCTGCTCGTGTCTGTAGTTCAGCTATCCCCAACTACCATGCATTCGCCTTTGCATACTTTCACCCCTCTTGATGGACCACTGCAGATGGGCCGCGTTCTGTGATGCCCTCCCTAAATCTCCCAAGGCAGGACTGGACATGTCCATCTTTGTAATTCTGTTGAATCTGTTATAGCATCTTCTACACTCAATTATAATCATCATTTTAACTTCTCTGGGCCTCAGCTTTCTCATCTGGAAAATGGAAGATTACCATAACTTCTACTTCACAAAGTAGTTGTAGTAAGTAAAGGAGAGACACACAAACACATAGCCCAGAGCCTGGTACATCGTAAGTACTGAATTCATAGTGGCTAACATTGCTTGAGCTCTCAGTCTGCGCCAAATACTACACCTGCATGAACTCATTTCATCATCCTCATGACATACGTATAATTTCTGCCTCTGCATTCCAAAGGGGGATACAGTGACTCAGAGAGGGAAATGACTTGCCCAAGGTCACATGGCTGGCTGGTTAGCAGGAAATCTAGTTGAATTCATGTGGCCTGGCACCAGGACCATACTCTTAACCATTATACCTCCAAGTATTCTCTTCTTATTCTGACTCCTCAGAGGAGAGGAACCCCTTTAGGAGAGAAATTACTTTTGCCTCCATCCAAAAGTCAGACCCACAATCTCTCTTTCTGATGTGATCCCAAGAGGACCTACGGATGCTGGTGGCCAGCCCTCAACTCTGCTTAAACAACAAGCACTTTGCCTCTGCTCCCTCACTTGCCCCTGTACTCAGTCCCATTGCCCTAAAACATTTCTAAGTATTTTACATCTCTAAGTCTGTCTCTCACTGCTGCTTTTCTCCTTCACACTGGCTCAATGCCTTTAATACATTCCAGATCTACCTGAGGAACCCGAGTACACTTCTGATAAATAGAATATGGTTCTACACTACATAAGGATTTCAGTCAACATTCATTAACTGTTTTATTGAGTATAGTTTTACAGTGATTACCAACAGAACTGCAAATGCACCACAGAGGCTGCTATTCTGATTGATACGTCCAGGCTACAATCTGGGAACTATACACACCAGCTAAATTCGACAAACATCGCCATCCATTTCAAAGATGTTAAAAGTTGGTATTGTTTAGCAGTCTTGAAAAAGACAGCAGCCTATGAAGTGAATGGCGAGCAGTAGCTCCAGAATGTCTATACGGGCATCTGTCCCCAAACATTGTGTCCATCCTCTGTGTTTATGTGGGAAGGGGCTTGAGGAGGCTGCAGAAGAGTAAGGGGTTTGCCTTTAAAGTGCGTTTGTAGAGCAAGTAAGCACACTTTTGGCAAGCATATTTGGGGTAACTCAAGGATGACTAATATCCTCCTCCCCAAGCCAAATGACACTGTCCGTGAGAATGGCTCACGGTCACCTAGTGAGTCTCAGGTAAAAGGCAAAAGTTTCCACTTCTCAGCTCCAGGTGCAGGGTTCCTGAAAACTTTGTTCCACTGTCCTTTCCAGACTTACTAATTTGGGAGAAGATGGAAACGCTTTGCTGGTGAGAAGTCCCAATTAGAAAGATAAGAGAATCAAGCCAGGAAAGGAGGGAGTAGGGGAAAAGTGGGCCAGGAGCCAAGAAGAAGGAAATCACACCCACACCAGAGTCAAGGCAAGGTTTGTAGTTCCCACTAAGAAACCAAGAAAGCTCAAAACAGGAAGAAAGAGGTGAGGTGCAATCCAAAAAGCAATCAGCTCACTGACATTTTATTTATTTTTACCTGGGGTAAATGGGTGTGGGGAGGGGGTTGGGGCCCCCAGGCTGACCCAGCAGCTGCAGCTGCCATAAAGGAAGAAAGTGTTGGAGGAGAGGGAGAGGGGACCAGAGCAGGGAGGGGGGGTGGCAGGCAGGGACAGCCTATTCTTTGCTCCCAAGAGAGGCCCAGAGAATCTGAAGGAAAGAACCTGAAACCGTGTGAAGCCCAAGAGACTAAGGTATTTCCAAGCCTGCAGAAAAGGAAGCTGCTCTCCAAGGACACGGAATTTATCCCAGTGCAGACGTGGAGACCCAGAGGAGACCTCCCTCCCCCACTGCCTTTAGACTGCACTGTTCTATTCACCTGGGGCCATATCAAGTACGGGTGAAGGTAATGGGGGTGCACAGGGGATGAAGAGAAACTATGCCAGTAAAATATACAAAATTAACTGAAAACAAGACTTTCCTGGGATTTCCCCCCTCTGCCCCCACCCCCAGGTCTTAGAGCATCTGGTTTCATTTCTCTTCCCCAAAGGAAAAAAAAAAGGAAAAGAAAACGGTCGGCGGTGGGGGGTGGGAGGTGGTGACCAAAGCACATGTGTTTTCAATGGAGTCCCTTTAAAACGTACACAGGCAGCTGGGAGCTGGAGCCCCTAAAGTGGAGCTCGTGTTGCGGCCAGAGCCAACACCACCCTTCCAGGTGGAGATACCGGATTCCGAGCGGTCCTGAGGAAGTCACTTCGCTCTCCGTCCCGGCTTCTACCTCACAGAACGAGTAGGGAGACTTCCAAAAGAAGTAACAGAAGAAAACATGGTACAAAGCACAGTAACAATGGCACTAACATTTTCTAGAAGCTTTCTTGTGCTTGACCTGCAATCTCCTTTGATTCCCACAAAACTCAGCATGATTGTTATTCTTATTGTCCCCCTTTATAGGTGAGAAAACTGGATTATACTGAGGTTCGACTTGTTAATGTCAAAGAGTCATTAATTAGAGGAATTTGAATCCAGCTCTGACTGACTTCAGAGTTTTAAACTCCTAGATCATACAAGGCTAAGATCTGGGGTATTGTCACTAAATTGTACACGTCATCATTTCCATATTTTGTCTGGAGAAGAGATGCAATCGGAATAGGGTATTCTTAATGAACTCTGAGAGATGAGGACAGGAGATATTTCTGTCTGGAGAGTGGGAGTTCAGAGAAGGGCATTTGATGCCACGACCCAAATTCCAAAGTTATAACTGAAGCAAGTGACACACCCGCCCCCGCATTAGGCATCCTAGACTCAGTCATGTCACTCTGACCTGGTCAGGGAATGCTTCCACTAAGTACTAAAATCCCCAAACTCTCTGTAATTGTTTTCTCATCTATAAAATTGGGCAATAATAGTACCTATCACATCAGATTTTGTAAGACACAAAAAAGCTTCTAGAAAATGTTAGGGCTATGTTTGTATGTCTCCTGTCACTCAAGTGCACCATCCGGGAGCTTCTTCCAGCTGCACCCTCCTAAAATCCAGATCGCGTCAGGGAAGGAGCATATCTACTAGGTATGGAACTGTGGAAAGTTCTCCAGAGCTAAAGACGAGATAACAATGTTCCACCTCTAGCTTTGTTTCTCTCTCACAATATAACCATGGGCAAGTCACTTGCCTGTGTATATGAGGGTGAATCACACTTGTCCAGTCTGCCTCCCAGGGCTATAGCCTAAAAGAGAGTGAGTCATACAAATACAGAGTTCTATAGTTGGTTCCACAGACCATGTAATGACTATGCCTTGTAACATCAAAGACTGAAAAAGCATTCTGAGATGGTAAAAGCAGCCTTTTTGCAAAGTGACACTATTGTTTTTTATTGGTATGTCACACCATTTTTTCAATGAAGAGACAAGATTTCATCTTTGTCCACACTGAACAGGAACAGCCCCCCACCCCCCTTTACTTCCTAAACCTTACACATATACATGGGTGGCTAGGAGAGGATACAATGATCAGAGGCAGTGAGTAGAGGAGAATGTGACCAGCCAGGAAATCACAACTCTCTTTTCCGGCTATGGCTTAGCCAGCAAAGATGAAAAGGGAGTCAGAGAAGTGGGAGACAAAATCCGATAAAGGAACAGAGAGGCAGGAGACAGAGCTGGGAGGCAGAGGGGAGGAAGGCAGGGTGAAGAAATCCAGATGGGAGTCTTGGGCTTTAAACACAACCAGCAGATGCTTGACCCTGGAGCAGACAGGGAAGGGTATACAGATTTTCATTTCCTCCGTGAAACAAAATACAAAAGAAGGCTTTGGCTTACGTGAAGATAGTTTGTGATTTCTTGAGTCACCGATGCTTGCCTGAGCCCAGACACTAAAGGGTGTTTCTGCTATGAACTGACTATACTCTTTCTCCAAGTCTTTCCCATTACCCAAGCTTTGGGCCTCTCAGAAAGAACTGGAAGCACTAGGGTTGGGAACCGAGGAGGAGAGAAGGATTCAGAACCTAGGTCAGCAGGATGAGGATGGGCTTCCTGGCCTCTGCATGGATTCCCCAAGTGGCCTAGGATGCCAGTATAGTATAGTCATTGGGATATGGGCACCAAAGGGAGCCAGACCTGGGCTTGAATCCTGATTCTGCCACGTACCAGATGTGTGTCCTTGAACTAGTTGCTTCCAACTTCTGTGCCTCTCTTTCCTCACAGGTAGTGTAAATATAACTCAAACTTCTTTCATGTAACCATGAGAATTAAATGGGTTAGGACAAGTAAAAGGCCTGGCCCTGGACCCAAAACCCATTTGTAGGCACTTCACAAGTGTTTGACATTACTCTAATAAGTTGGTACCAAAACAGGTGCCACCCGAGTCATATTTTGCAGAAGCGTCTTGTTTCGTTCAGCGTGATTGCCAGAACCACAATAGCCCATACCCTACAGGCTCTTGGAAAGGCTTTCTCAAAATCCTGAGAAGGTTTTTCTTTTATCAGTGTCTTTCTCGCCTTAGTGCCCTCCCCAGCTCTCTCACGCTCTCTTGTGCTCTCAGCCTCACCCCTCCTCCCCCGCCATCACCAAAGAAGCCCCCAGTGCTCTAAACAGATATAAAGATGTGGCGGTACACAGGCCTCGCTTCATTTGAAGCGGGGTAGACTTGTCCAAAAGGGATGACAATATTGCTTTTGTTTCTCAGATCCTAGAATCTCCCACAAATCCTCAAGTGGACATTCCAGCGCCTCTTCAATCCACTCCTAGCTACTTCAGCCCAGGCTCTCAGGAATCCAACAGTGCCACCTTTAAGGCCTCACTCACAAGTCTGACACCTGCATCCTGGCTCCTATAGAAATGCTTTCCCTCTTCTCAATGTATGTGATGTTGAGAAAACCGCAGGATGAATGGGGAAGGCATAATCATAATGTTAATGGGACTTTAGACATGCAAATGTATGTTCTGAGCATGGGTGAGCTGAACAAAGTCGATGTGAGAGGCAGGAATGGACAAGTGCCATCAGAGCCCCAGATGTGCGACGCTGGGAAGAGAGGACCGGGAGAGGATGAAAGAAAACACAGGGGTTATTTAGAAAAATGGGACATTTGAAGGACTCAGTGAGAGGTGTGTAAATGGACGGACAGCATGAGAAAGTAGGAGAAAGAAGTCTGAGTGTCTGCAAGGAGCACAGATCAAGAGAATTCTTGAAAGCCAGGGAGCAGGAGAGGAGGAGCCTGGGTGGGAAACTGCCTTCAGCTGGGCGCTTTGTGCTCAAAGGGCGACAGGACACGAGGCCATGGGAGCCTGGGCAATCAGGCTTCCAGGTAGATTTAGAGCTGTTTCCACCTGGGACCAAAGGACCCACCGAGAAATGAGGCTGAAAGGATCTTGCTTCCCACTGATGAGTCAAGCTGGACTGTAAAACTGGACTCTTCTTAGCTCTCTTTTCCTTTGCACCTTGCATTTCTTCCCATTGTAATAACGCATTTCAAATGGAGACCCAAAACTCCTGGCCAAGAGCACCAGAAGAGGCCAAGGGACACAGGGAGGGCCCACTCTTGCGTCTAGCTCATATCAGTATCTATGCCCCAGGAAACTGCTCTGCTCTTAAGTGTTTTTCAGACTGTCCTCTGAGAGAAGGCCGTGTCCTCTGAAAGCCAGACAAGCAAACAAAAGAGTATTTGGTCACTAAAAATGGAACAAACTGAACTTGAAATGAAATGGCGGTCTTTCCCCCAAAATTTTTCAAAGAAAGCAAAACATTGATGGATTGAGTATTCCCGTAAATTCTGCGGACTTCCTGCTTCCAAGGGCCCATACTAGAACATAAAAGTTAGCGTCTGAGTTATCACAGAATTAAGCAGAGAGAAATTTTATGGTTCAAGTATGAATATTTCATGATATTGAGCAAATAGCGCTGTGATTTCCAGTGCTGTCACTGAAACAGGATTAAAAGTGCCAGAATCAAGGACTGGGATCATAATCTTTATCCTGCATGATGATTTTCTCCCTTTTATTTTTACTCTGTTCGTTCTTTCTCCACACAGTGGCAAGAATGATCTTTCTCACATGCCACCAGATCATGTCATTTCCCTGCTTTAACCTCTTTCCTGGTTACTCATCGGCCTCAGACTAAAACACGGACTCCTGACCATGGCCCCCGAGCCCAGCGTGAGCTGTCTCCTGCCCACCTCTCCATCCTCATCTTGCCCCACTGTCCACCTTGTTCACAATGTCCTGGCTAAGTTGGCTTTTTCAGTTCCTCAGATATGGCAAGTTGGAGTCCATGTTCTTGTACTTGTTCATGTTGTTCCCTTTGCATAGAATATCCTTTCGATGTGTGGTAAGATAGAATTTGGGACCCCATGACCTTCACCCCTGGGGTCACACTCATTGTTATATAACATTATACGGCAAAAGGAATTATTCAAACGTAATTCTGACTACTGGCAAAGCTCCCCTTAAGACCGAAAGGTTATCCTGGATGATCCAGGTAGGCCCAGAAAGCTGAGAGGAAGCCCCCAGAAGCTGACATGAAGAAAAAAGGAAGTCAGAGAGACTGGAGGCATGAGAAGGACTTGAGTGACTCTTGCTGGCTTAAAGATGAAAGGGGCCACATGGAAAACATGAAAAGGAGAAGAGCTCAGAAGTGGATTCTTTCTCAGAGTCTCCACTAAGGAATGCAGTCCGGCCTACCCCTTAATTTTGGCCTCGGGAGACCTTGAGCAGAGAACCTAGCTGAGCCACACTGTGCCAGGACCACTGACCCATGGAAACTGTGAGACAGTAAATCAGTGTTGCTTTCATTGACTAAGTTTGTGGTAGTTTCTTCTAACAGCGATAAAGCACTAACACATCATCCTTCCCTTTTCATGATTATCTCCTCCAAAACTTGTGGATATCAACTGAAATGTCACCACGTCAGAGGGTCTGGTGCTGACCATCCTACTCTAAATGAGTCTCCTCTCCCCACTGCCATTATTTTCCTTCTCAGTGCCTACTGTTTCCTTCCTTTGGCACCTATCATCTTGTTAGCTGTTTTACTTATTTGACTTTTTTTTTTTTTAACATAAGCCCCATGAGAACAAGGACTTTTGTTCAGTATTCTGGAACACAGAAGGATGATTGATCCAGAGTGAGCATTCAATAAATATTTGTTGAATGAGTAAATGAACACTTTTTAAAGATTTATTTATTTATTAGAGAAAGGGAGGAAGAGAGAGACAGAGAGACACAGAGACAGCACAGGCAGGGGGAGTGGCAGAGGGAGTAAAAGACTCCCGACTGAGCAAGGAATCTGAGGCGGGGCTGGATCCCAGGAACCGGGGCATCATCGTGACCTGAGACCTGAGCGGAAGGCAGATGCTTAACTGACTGAGCCACCCAGGTGCCCCTAGAGAAACGAATATTTAGTAAGCACCTTTGTGCCAGGCACTATGTTCTGCATCAGATCTGTCTCATTTCATTGCAACCTCACAATACCAACTCAAGTTAGGCACTATTATTTTCCCGATTTTATAGATAGATGATACTCAGAGTGGTGACATACACTGTTCAAGATCACATAGCTATACAGTGGGTAGCCACAATTCAAAGCTAGGTCTTTCTGGCTCCAAAGCCTATTCCTTTCGCCACACCACACTAACTCTCAAGTTTTAACACAAAGGCCTATGTTCCGGCCCAACAAGAGCTTCACAATGGGTAAAAATTTGGAAAAATGCACCTGTGCGCAGGCACATGAAACTTTGCACACAACTGCAGGTAATTCAGAGAACCCACAATCCTCAGATTAATTTATATACTACCTGCATCAAAGAGTGTTTGCACTTTAATAGAGATTAGCTGGGTTGGATCAGATGCATCTCCGACACCCTTCCAGTTTTTAGACGGGCATTCCTAAAGGTGGGGAGAAAAAACTCCAAGCCTCGAACACTTTAAATGCCAATAGTAAGATGACAGGTATGGTGGCAGCTAGGATTTTAGGGACGAGGCTCTCTCTAATATTCTCTACGACTGAAAAAACGGTAAGACCTGTGGCACTGTAGGAGTTCCTTCAGTGGAACCTAATATTCCAAGTATTTGTGAAGTCACCAGAGATTTGAGAATAGCCTAAAGCAAAGCAAGTGACAAAAAGCTTACAGTAGAGTTGGGAACTTTGAGGTAGGTCAGGATTCCTAACCACCCAGCTCCTGTGGTTCAAGGTCTGGGAGCTGTAACAGTTTCCCTTCCTTCAAAAGCTCCCACCCAGCGCTGGCTCTGAGGAGCTTTCCAATCCCCCTCTGAGCACTATTTCATCGAAACCAAGTATTTATGTTCCCTCGCAGCTTTGTGTAACACTTGAAATTCCTTCCAGATAAACAACAGGACTGTGGCCAAGAAGGAGCCAAGAAAGAAGTAAGAGATAAGACCTCGAGGCTTGATTTATGAAGTTGGGTTTCTGAAAGCTGCTCCTATATCCTTCAGTGGCCAGACAGCAGCGGGCAGATTCCTCCCTTCCAGCTTGGCGGCTGCCACCCGGGAGTTTGCTGAGGGTCTTCTGGTGCCCGCGGCCTTGGAATGCTACTCTTCTTTTCCTCATTTTTCCCATCCCTTCCTCACGGTGAGTCCTTACGACAACCACAGACTCCCAGGCTGGACTCCCCGAGTGCAGTCGAAACCCCTCCAGGACGGAGTTCAATGAGTTCACACACACGGCTTGCTCATGCCCCACAGATAGGGGTCACCCCCCAACCTGCGTTCTCTTAAGGGTCTGGACACTTTCCAGCTATATCCCCTTCACTTGGCTAAATAGCCTCCTCACTCCCCAGAGGCTCTCCCGGGGTTTCTGCTTCGAATTTGCAAAGGCATAACATAGTGGTGAAGAGTCCAGGCTCTGGAGCCACACTGTCTAGGTTCGTATCCAGCTCCACTACCGCTCGCTAGCTAGATTGTGTGGCCTGCAGCCAGTGACCCAACCTCTCTGGGCCTCTTTCCTCCTCAGTAGACGGGAGATAAGAGTGATAGCCCTGAATTTGGCCGGGCTCGTAGTTAGCACTCAGTGGACACTTTTTTTTTTTTTTTGCCTATTCTGGAAACATTCTCTCACATATCCATAGCACAAGTGGATAGCTTACCTGCTGCGTTCAGTGCTATTACTATGTACTACCTGGAGCAGTATGTGGGGTTTTAACTAGGGACCATGCACTGCCCCACTATGATAACAATAGCAGATAGGACTTCTTGAGCACTCACTCTGTTTTGGGACCTGCCCTGTTAAATGCTCCTAAAGTGCATTTTTTATTGAATACTCACTGGAAACCTAAAAGGTGGATGCTGTAGTTTTCTTCATCTACCCCATCAAGGCACAGAGAGATTAAATAACTATGTAATGAAAAATCAAAGTAAGCTTTGCCTAAGGGGTACTTATCGTGGGCTGGGGCAAGAAAGAAATGCTCTAGGGAGAAAACCGAACTTTGATTTTGAATCACATACTAGAATTTGGCCAAGCAGAAGAGAAGAGGAGGGGGAAATGGAAGCAGAGGAAACCATGGAAATGGGAGGTGAAAAATGAGCCTAGTGTGCGTGGAGTAAGGGCGTACACTGTCCTGAGGTCAGTGATGGAGAAAAGACTAACACAGACCTCATGGATAGAACAGCACGAGAACAGCATGCTAGAACAACCGAACCTTGTTAGCAGAATAGCACCATTCCGCACTCCGATCCTGCAGCAAACTTCTGCTTTCCTGCCCTACTCTATCCACTTTAGATCATCATGCCTTCTAGATCATCCCTCTGGGCTCCCCCCAAAATGGCCATTTGGCACACCCTCAGTTTCCAAGGCCACATCCCTCCTTCCTAGCACCCCATGGAGATTCGGCAAGGTGCTTGGGCTGGGTCAGGAGAGTGAGGCTCGTGAGGTTTGAGCTAAAATTGATCCATTCCCTACCTTAGGATCTCAGAGCACTTGAAATCGGAGACAGAACTTTGCCACACTCCCAGACCAGTCTTCATTTAAATTTCTTGTTTCACTGCTGACCTTGACCCTTGGCTTTTGCTCCAGATGGAGACAGCCCTTTAAGAAAAATATTTATTTTTGTTACAAAAACGTGGGCATCTCTCATCTGTGTGCCCGTTGGTGGAATCCTATTGCAGCATATGAAATCAAGAGAAAAGAGTTAAGGAGAGCTGGATTTCCAAGGAAGGACATTCAGCTAGAACAATCTTTATCCAGGCTAGAAAGGGTTAATGGCAGCGCAGTGTTTTATATTGCAAGCAAAACACCTGCCTCTAAACCTCCCTCCCTCTATCTCTTCCTTCCTTCCCTCCCTCCCTTCACCTTCAAAAATGAGGACATTGCAAACAGGAAGAAAAGAGTGTCCACCTTCCCATCACCCTCTTCCTGCCCCCCTCCCCTTGACAGTTGGCGGTCCAGGCTCTTTGAGTGATGAATCCCATCTTGACAGGAATGAGAGGCCAGGCAGTATGTGAGAATTCTATCTTCTCCCTGGAGCCTGAAATGCATGCCCAAATGTTGCCATGGTAACTCACTAGTAATCAGGCTCCAATCCACACAAGCATGATGCTTCTCCAGTGACCACCCAGTTCCATAGCTTTTATGTTTGTTTCTTCTTTTCTGGACATCAGTAACATACTGGAGTCTTAGCAGATCACAGACTAGTCTGGGAAACAATCACACCACCAGTAAATACAAAAGGAAGAAGAGGCTGAAACAGGTCTGTGAGGAGGAAGATGGTTTTACTTGCAGCTCTGCGTCAGAGCTATGCAAGTTAGCAAGATGCTTCACCTCTCCTGATCTCACATTCCCTTTCTAGTATATAACAGGTGTGGACTCGCGGATTTCCAAGGGCTCTTCTCTCCCCCACAAGATTTTGTGTATACCTTCAACATGCACAGAAGTGTCATTGGTAACTATTTCTAGAGCATCCACTGGGATCCTGAGAATTTTTAAAAGAGGCTGTTTAATGAAAAGCCTGTGAAGGGAGGGAGGAAAAGGGAATAAATGGGGGTTGGAGGTGGCTAGGAGCAGGAGACAAACTGTAACATCCCGTCCAGTTTGGTGGGAAAACACTCAGGGTCAAATGTAAGTGGAAAATGGAGCCATCCTCACTCTTCTGTCCTTTGCAGCTACTGGGTAGGTGGTATCCCTCACTTTACTTGGCCTCCCAAGTTCCCAGATTTCAGGAGCTCATGTGCACTTTCTGGCCTCTCTGGGAACAGATTTCCCCATCCGAACTCCCTATCAGTTCTACCAACCAAATCCAACGTGTGTGTAGAGTCTAGTGTAAGTCCCAGTACCCCCATGCAAGCTCTCTGTAGCTCTCTCGCGCTACAGGGATCACTCATGCTTCCAAAGTTGTGTGGGGTGTGCACCTCCTAATTCTTAATCACAGACGGCTCTCCCATTTGGGATATTTTTATTTTTATTGTCGTAAATGCATTTCTTTTAAAAATTTACTTACTTTCATATTAGTTTTCATATGGAAAGGTACAAAGAAGGAAATGAAAATGAGCCATAATTTTCTCCCTCCTGTTGAGGTTTTTTTTTTTTAATACATTAAAGTAATAACACATTTAAAGGTGAGCAAATTCAAACTATGGAAAGGTAACAAATGAAGAGCAAAAGATTTTCCCTGCCATCCCAAGTCCCTTTCTCAAAGATCACTATAAAATATTTCGTGTGGCATCCTCCAGAAAAGAAAAGAAAGTAACATATACTAACATATATGTGTATCTGTATTCAGGGCATAATTGCTTATCCTAAACCCTTGAGGGCAGAAATATGCTAGAATTCAATGTTTTTAAGATTTTAAGATTTAAGATGATGATGTAGTGCCTTTGACATTTAGTATGTCACTCCCTCAGCAGGGTTTGGGACAGCAAAGACATAAATTATATATGTTCAGTATTAATCAAGCACATTAACATTTATGGAGCCAAGTGAAAATTCACACTGCTTGGGATAAACGAAGATTACAAAGAGCCATGTGTCAGTTAATACCAGGTTTTTCCCCAAATGAATCTAGGCCAAATTTGGGGGGGATGGGAATTGTTCTGTTTTCAGAGCTTTTGAGATTAGGGAAAAGTAGGTAGGGGATTTCTTTATATTAATGTTCTCTTTCTTTCTTTCTTTCTCTCTCTGTCTCTCACATGCATGCACACTATACCCATACAATACCCACAGTTCTACCCTTGCTTCTCTTTCCCCTGAAAAACATCTATTAGATATGTTTTTGTATCAGCCTGTACAGTTCTAACTTATTCTTTTCTTTTTAATTTAAAGATTTTATTTATTTATTTGACAGAGAGCGAGAGAGAGAACACAAGCAAGAGGAGTAGGAGAGGGAGAAGCAAGCTCCCTGCTGAGTAGGGAGCCCAATATGGGGGTAGATCCCAGGACCCAGGGATTATGACCTGAGCCAAAGGCAGATGCTTAACGACTGAGCCACCCAGGCACCCCTAACTTATTCTTTTCAAGGCTATCCCCTAACATTCCAATGTATGGCTGTACCAATATTTACCTATTTACTTATTTATTTCTTAAGTCCCCTACTGGTGAACATTTGGGTAATTTCCAGGTTTTTCATTGTGGTTTTTGTTAGTTTGTGCATGTGGTTTGGCTTGTTTTATTATTATAAAAGTTGCACTGAGTATTTCTTCAAACTTCCTGGTGAGCCTTAGCAAGTCTGCCTGTAGGGAAAATTCTTACCAGTAGAATTTGGTAACGTTTATGTGTTTGGGTCTTGCTTTATGGATAGACAGCAAGCTCCAAAGAGCACAGTTTGTATCTTTAAATCCTTTGTATCCACCTGAGTCTTGACATACAATAAGTGGTAGTAAATGTTAAATGACTAATAATGAAGATTATGAAAATTTTGAAGATAATGAAAATCCTCATGAAGATCTTCATGTAGATCTTAAAATATGTAGCACAAATTTTGTCTATTCTGTCAACAAAAAGATGTAGCAAGAGATTAAAAATATCATAGCATTTGATCCTGTAGCTCCACTTTTAGCTTTTTTTCCTAAAAAAATCATTTTAAATGTAGAAATTTATGAATAAAATGATCGGGTGAAACAGTGTTTCTAATAGCAAAACCTTTGAGAATGCTTCTATGCTCAACACAGCTGGGGTGTAGTGTGCATGTTTGCAAAACTTTTTTATGATATGGGGAAAATTTTAAGATCAAGTTGGAGGGGGCAAGTGAGCTAAAAATAATATACACAATTCTCACCTACATAGAGGTGTTTTAAAGGCGCTGGAAGGAAAGCAGACCAAAGCAGAAACAGTGACTGCGTCTAGGTGGAGAGCAATAAGGAACGCTTTTTTCTGCTGTTTTACACTTTTCTATACTATGCTTATTACATTTCCACACCAACTTGTATTGTTTTGATAATTGGGACCAAGATTTTTTTTTTTTAAGTTAGCCAGAAGGAAAGTGCCATAGTCTATCTGAGTGGCTGTCACAAAATACCATAGATCGGGTAAACAACAGAAATCTATTTCTCACAGTTCTGGAGGATGGGAAGTCCAAGATCAAAGAATCAGCAGATGTCAGTGTATGAGGAAGCCCACTTCCCAGTTCACAGACAGCACCTTTTCTCCGTGTCCTCACATAATGGAGGGGATGAGGAATCCCTTTGGGGCCTCTTTTATAAGTCAGGAACCCCGTTCATGAAGGGTCCACCCTCATGACCTAATCACCTCACAAAATCTTCACCTCCTCATGCAACCATCTTGGGGGTTAGGATTTCAACATATGAATTAGGCAAAGAGCTGGGGATAGGAGCATTCAGTCTATGGCAGAAAAGATTCTTCTTTCTGTCTCCACATGGAGGTAAGGGGACATCTTTCGGTACTTGCTCATACCTTCCCCAACCTGGTACCGTAGTGGATGCTGCCAAGTTCCCCAGGATGCATTGCTGGCCATAAGATATGTTCTGTAATGTACCCTTTTCATAAACTCCAGCCCAGCTTGAACTATACCTTCCTCAGAAAGCCTTTTTCTCCTCATCCCTAGCTCCAGAAACAACTATCTTTCAGACCCATTCTAATTCAGATCGGTCAGGTTGACTACTTGATCATTTTAACAGCTTTTTTCATTCTTGGTATTGTCTCCATAAAAGTTGGCTGGTTTCTCTTTCAGAAGCTTGCCTACTTGAAGTCCCCTAAGACTTGGGGAATAGTCATACCATACATCAGAAGGACAAAATCCAAAGAGGCTAATGAGACAGTCTGCACAATATGCATCACTATTTGGCACCAGCTCTCTTCTGCCTGATTAGTTTCGATGGGTATTTTTTCCTGAGTTCTTTATTCTTGCCTTGTCTTTGGGACTTGCATGGAGGGTGGAGGCTGTTTATAAAGCCAGATCTATGTCGTATCCTACCTGTATCCAAGCAAAATTTTATCCTCAAGCCAGTCCTGTCTTTATTATAGCCATAACCATATTTTTCCCAACTTATACACATGATCATATGTCCTAACTGGGGGAAGGGAGCCTCTGATCTACATGTTACCTACCACATTAAACATATGAATTCTCTAGGCCAAGAATTGGCCAATGAGAGCCTATCTCTCAAATCTGCTCAAGCCGCCTACCTGGGGCGGCCTATGAGCCAAGAATGTTTTCAGTTTTTACTTTTTTTTAATGTTTAAAAATGAAAAGAATAATTTGTCATGACCATGGAAATTATATGACATTCCCATTTTAGAGGCCATATATAAAGTTTTATGCCAAGCCCATTCATTTACAAATATGTCTATGTCTGCTTCTCCAATACCATGCCAGAGCTCAGGAGGTGATTCACAGACTACATGTCCCACAAGGCAAATAGTATTTACTATCTGTCCCATTACAGAAAAAGTTTGCCAACCCCTCTTCCAGCACATGCTCATCTATTAATTGCTAGCATTCTCCTGGAGTCTTGTACTTGGAGAGTGTCAGTCTGTTGACACAGATGAGGGAAGCAGCCTGGATATAAAGCAATAGGGAAGGAAGTGGCAAAATAAAGAACACATGTCTATCTAAAGATGACAACCATGACTTGGGACCATTCATGGTGCAGGCTCAGCTTTCCCATCTTTTCTTATTTTTCCAAGAGAGGACAGAAATCCAGATTTTTAGGTGACCTTTCCTGAGTTTTTATGTTGGCAAACACTGCTCAGGTCAAATAAATCATATTTGCCAACTACCAGTTTACGAACTCCTCCTCTACAGCTTCCAACATGTGATGAGCCTGTTCTGGTTGTAAGTCAGAGCCCCACACTGCACCAGCTTTGCAAACCAAGAGTGCAAGCAAAAGACAATTAAGCTCGTTATGATAGTCTGTTCTACTGCAGGTGCCGCAGTGTTCAGGGGTATGGACTAGAAACGAAAATCAGGAGAGAAGCCCATCAATTTCTTCTGCTGCCTTAGCTATGTGACTTCTCTGGTGGCTTTTCACGTAAGTGACCACTCTGGGATTTTTCTCTTCCCTCTCTAACTTTTTTACTCTTTGTTTCTCTGACTCCTCTTCTGCTCTCATCTATTTTCTCTCTTTGATTAAACTGGGGTTCTCTCTCTCAAATTGCCACTCTTTCAGGCACCTGGGTAGACAAGGGATAACAGAATTTGCCCTTGGCTCTGTTGTTCTTACAGCTTCCTCCAGAACTACCCAGAAAGAGATAGGCTCTAGAAGGTGGAAGCCCTATTTAGGCCTGTGACCTAAGCTATGTACACCAACCCAACTTTCCTAAGGAGCCATGCACCAAGTTTTTAGCTTTTCTATTAAGTGATACTTTGTCCCCCATTTGGATACTGTTCTTTGCAAATCTTTCCCTAAGGAATCTCACAAGAACAAAGACTTGATTGGCAGTGAAGGATTTGAACTTGCCCATGTCATCTGTGGACAAACTCGTAAAATTTGAGCCCAGATCCCAACAGAAATCTTCCCTCTTTGTTCTCTTCTTTCCTCTCTGGCTGTTCTACCCCAGGATCCATTACTAACCACTCTTCTTGTGCTCACCCCTTATATGTTACTGTAAGCCAGGGTTCTCTTCATGCCCCTTTCTTTTTGCACTCTGTATACCCTTCCTACACAATCTCAGCCGATCCAACATACAAATTGATGATTCTAAAGTCTTCATCTTCAATCTATATCTCTCTCCTGAGCTTCAGACCCATATATTCATCTGTCTACTGGTCATCTCATCTCAGATGTCCCAAAAGCATCTCAAACTCAACATGTCCCAAACTAAATCAACTGTCTGTACTCCCTCCTGTCAAACCTTCTTCTCTTCCTGTATACTCTTAGTGACTCGCCCCACTATTCACCAAGATACCCAGGCCAGAAACCTGGGAGTTATCTTAAATTCCTCTCTCTACCTTCCCCTGCCACAACCAACCACTCACTATGTCCTGTAAATGCCACCTCCTAATTATCTCTGACATCCATTCCTCTTCTCCATTCTCATTGTTTCTGGTTGCCCTAGTTCAAGCATTAATTATTACCTATAGAAAAAGGGGGGAAAGAAAGCTATAGGAACAATGTGTCTCGAGACTGTCCCCTTTCAATCCATCCACCAGAGTGCTGCCGGAGTGATGATCTTCCAAATGCAAAACTGGTCATGTCCCTTTCCTGCTTAAGGTCAAGTCTAAATCCTTGAGTGTGGCATGTGAGACTTTATATAATGTGACTTCCGTTTGGACACTCTACTTCAAATACGCCCTGACCAGTTCCTTGAGCATCTGGCCGTCCTCAGTCCCAAACACACCATGCTATTTCTGACCTTCATGCCTTTGCCTGGGATACCCTTCTCCATGCCACCTCTATCCCTTTCAAATCTGATAGTACAGCTTATCCGAGATGTGCTGTCTGACAAGCTAGCTAACATCTCATAGACACTCATAAAGCAATGGCTGGTGGCTACTTCTTGTCAGAGAATAATGCTAGTTACAGCCAATACTTATGTGGTGCTCATTATGTAACAGATGTTCTTCTGAGTATTTTCTTATATTAATGTATTTAATCCTGATCACAGCTCTATGAGATAGGTTACCACTAGCATCCTCATTTTATAAATGAAACCAATGATTCACGTTCACAACAGCTTGAAAGCTGTAGAGCAAATTTAAACCCAGGCATTCTGGCTCTAGGTTGTGTGCTCTTAACTCCAGGTCTCTTGTTGTTAATGTCACATTAACTGTATTACCACTTTGTGGAAAGGCAATATAGTATAGCAGTTCAGACTATGGGCGCTAAGGTCATCTGGGTGGCTCAGTCAGTTAAGCATCTTTCATTGACTTAGTTAATGATCCAGAGGTCCTGGGATGGAGCCCTGCATCAGGCTTTCTGCTCAGTGGGGAGTCTGCTTCTCCCTCTCCCTCTGCCCACAGCTCCCCCTCCTTGGGATCTCTCTTCTTCCCACCATCCCGTCAAATAAATAAATAAATAAATAAAATCTTAAAGAAAAAAAAAGAATGTGGGATCTTCAGACAGAACTTGTTTCAAATCAAAGCTTTGCCCTTTGCTCACTGTGTGACCTTGAGCAATGAACTAACCTCTTTGATTCTCAGCTTCCTCTCTCTTAAATGAAGATAGTTGATACAAAGGTTAAGTGATAAAGTCATAGCTGTAAAATACTTAGTGCAGCACCTGATACCTAGTAAGATTTTAATAAATGTAACCATTGATGACTGTTACAGCCAATGAAAACAATGATTCTCCTCTGGTGGAGATTTCAGATATCAAAAAGAAGGGAATATAAGACAGTTCTTAAGAAAACAAGTTTGACCCTTAGCTCTGCTTCTTGACAATTTAGGCAAGTTACTTAATCTCTCTGTGCCTCAGTTTCCTCATCTATAAAATAGGGTAATATAGTACTTATTTCTTAAGATTATTTAGATGGTGAAATGAATTAATAGATTTAAAAATTTAAAACAGTGCCTGGTACTTTAGCAAGTACTACAGAACTCTTGGGTTAAGACAGTGAATAGTGAATTTATTTCTTTGAAGTTCTTGCCTCTTCTAGCCATGTGTATGGTCCACCCTATATGCAACTTTGTTTTGGTAACATTTGTGCCAGACAGCTACTGTTGCTTCTTTTAATCGCTAATGTCCTTAAAGGCAGATACTTAACTTCTTCACTATATCTCCAGAGCCAGCACACTATCCTATGACATCATTTGATGAATAAATGAATAAATGAATGAATGAGTGTCAATCAAAACATGAACAAATACACAAAAGAATGAAAAATTTGGGTGAAGTTCTGGCACTGCTACAACATCAGCAGGTAGGATCAATTTTTCTGACCAAACAGTAAAATGAAAATTCCTTCCTGCCCACTCTGGGGATTTATTAAATATTTACTAAATGGCAATATGCACATGACATATTCCCATTCCATTTAGTTCAATGTGCTACTTCAGGCTTCTTCGTTTGAAAGCAAGCATGAGAGATCATTCATTTGCCTTACATATCATGCATCAGCACAAAATAACTGCCTTTTTTCAAACCACGGTGGCCTGAGGGTCTGGAACTGATCTAGTTAAAGAAAGCTGAGACTGGCTCTTCTCCAGTTATGTCCACCTCTTAATTTTGGAGGCCCTCTAAAGGAAAGGGCTTTTAATCCTGACTGTGTAACAGAATAACTTGGGAGTTTATTCAATAGGCAGATACCCAGGTCTCATAACCCACCTACCAAACCATATCCTCTGGGAACAGAGTCCTGTATTTTGAGAAATCTGCCCCCAATGACTCTAAAGCAGTGCCTCACAGATAGTCAAGATTGGCCAGTAGTTGTCACCAAATCCTAGACTACATCACCCACTTGTCCTGTTGTCCTAAACTTGATGCATTTACTGAGAAAGATGTCTGTAGCAAGTAGCTCTGACCATATCCCAGAGTCATCCATAGCTCAGGTCACACAGACCATGAGAGAGAACAAGGGCCCTGGATATCCAAATGTGTTCTTGGGCATCTTGGTGAAGTAAACTTCGTACAGCCTATACAGGAAGCAATCCTCAAACCTGTGGGTTTGTTTGTTTGTTTGTTTTGTTTTTTGTTTCATCTTGATGCATTGACTGCTAAGATGATACAGTCTGAAGGAGCCACTGTTGGCTTTGGATACCTGGAAATAAATAGATCTGAGCACAGAATCAGAAGCAGCAATAGCAATACTTTAAAAAAAAAAACAAAAGAAAAAGAAAAATAGTTTACTTTCTATATGGACTTCAATTTTGAATTTACTTTTAGTTCTAAAGAAACAGGAAAAAACCATAGCAGAAGAAGGTACAGAAATAATCCCATCTGCTACAGAATGCCTCTACAGAACTTGACCACTAAAAAAAGAAACAGACTGTTTCTTGCTTCAGCAACTCAGCTTCTCATGGTTCCATCGAGCCAGCCTTACTACAGAAGGTTTCAGCAATTTGCTCAGAAATGTGGCATTAGTTTAAAACACAAATGACCCCCTGCTGGAAAACAGTTGTTGATTCCACAAACCTACCACTGACTTTCAGTGATACTTGTCTGGGAATAATGGCACCACTCATTCACACATCACACACCACTGCTCCCCATGTTTAGGGACCTCAGATCAGGGTGGAGTTTCCATTCCTCTTGATTTGTAGCCTTTTCTTCCCCTGCTTCTGTGTTATAAGTCTGCATGTGCCCAAAGTGTGATGAGATGTGTCTTAGTCGGCTCATACAAATACTGTCAACTGCCTGGCTTAAACGACAGATACTTATTTTCTCATATTCTGGAGGCTGGGAAGTCTAAGATCAAGGTCTGCCAGGGTTTGGCCTCTGACATCCTGGCTTGCAGACAGCCATCTTCTTTTTTGTGTTTTGCATGACCTTTCCTCCTGGCGTGCTGGTGCTTGTGGAGAGAGACATCTCTTTTCCTCTTCTTGCAAAACCACAAATCCCATCAGGTTAGAACTCCACCCTTATGACTTCATTCTACCACAATTACTTCCTTTTAGCCCCATCTCCAACTACAGTCACACTGGGGGTGAGGGCTTCACCATATGAATTCTGGGGGGGCCACAAATCAGTCAATAGCAAGAAGGCAATGTGGGAAGACAGCAAACAGACACTTAGCTCAGCTTGCAAACAGCTTCTGGAAAGACCAACCCAGTAAAAAGCAGCACACCACAGACAAAGGAAAAGTCAGCTCCCAAAGGGCCAATCAGCACTCCCTAACTCCCATCCTCCAACCCCAAAGCAACCCTGTTTCCATCTTCAATGGTTGGATGTGTATGCTCTGCCATGGAGTGCCTACTATAACCCACATTTCAACAGTTACTCCAGACAGTAGATTTATGGTCCCTACAGCTCAGTTTTCCTCCCTCCAAGGAGAAGGAGTAAGGGAAGTTGGATAAATTGGGTATCAGTGATCAACAGCATGTTAAGTTAAAAAAAAAAAAAAAGAATACTAGCTATGTAGCACAAGAGCAAGGATGTGAAATGCTTGTACAATGATGATTACAGTTGCATCTGTAGAGCATGGCTTACTTTGACTAAATGCATTTTTGCCCATTACCCCATTTGGTCCTCAAAGTAAACCAGGAGTTATTGTTCCCATTTGATAGATGAGGATAAAGATGCAAATGAGCTATGACAGTGTCCAAGATCACAAACCAAGGTACTGGTAGAGACAGTACTGGAGTCTTAAGGAATGTCAGTAATCATCAATAAAGTAATAGGGACACACTGGCTCCCTGAGCCCCAGAGGTGCTGTTATGTAGACAGCACCACACATTTAGTACTGAAGTCTTCTCCTATTATCTCACATACATTTATTCAGCCTCCTTGGATTGTCAGCTTCTCAAAATCAGGGACCTAAGTTTTTATATCATTGAATTGCCCATAAGGTTTAGTCAGGGTGGGGCCAAGAGGATGAAATCCCTAAAAATGCTTAAATGTTAGTATAATACTTAAGAGCTTTCAAAGTGCTTTCACATATATTATTTTATTCCATTTTTATGACAAGCACCAGAATAGCATTTTAGGGAAGGTCATGTTGTCTCTTCATCCTTGTGATGCTTATTTTCATTCTATTACAATACACTCATTTTATGAGACATTAAGAACTCACTATTATTTTTATCATTAGTAATTAACACTGATTGAGCACCTACTATGTAGCAGGCATTGAACCAGGCATTGTACCAAATGCTGAGAATACAGACATAAATCTTATGTGTCCCTGCCCTGAAGGAGCCTTGTGAATAATTATGCAGTTTGATGAATGCCTGTTAAGTGATCATTTGGCCTCTGGACTGTACTATTCCAATGATGAGGATCTAATCATCCTCTAAGCAGCTCATTCCATTTTCAGATAGTTCTGACGGAAAACTTTTCTTAACCTTGCATAATCTTCCTCATTTTTGCTACCACTCCTCACTCCTAGACCTAGCCCTTAGGGCACAGAATGTAAATCTTCCTTTTCATTTGACAGCCCTTCAAATATTCAAAGGCAACTATCCTCTTCAGCCATCCCCTCTTCAGCTTCCCTGTCTCTGCCTCTGCCTGTCCCAGCTCCCCACAGGTTGGCCTACTGATCTATGCCAAGGACTGAGCCTAGCCCATTTCCCGAGCAAGTGAAGCTTGAGGTAGGAGGTGCTCAAGGGGCCACTCTTAGTCTCCTCTCTTCCACATTCCAATCACTGTCCACCCCTCTTCCCACATTAGGGCACTCTCCTTGTTCTCTTAGTTCTTCTGCCTTTGAAGATGTGTCTAGCAAGAAGTTGCTGTGACCAAGGTCAAAGAGGTTGCTATCTGTGTTCTCCTCAAGGATTTTGATGGATTCCTGTCTCACATTTAGGTCTTTCATCCATTTTTTAGTCTATCTTTGTGTGTGGTGTAAGAAAATGGTCCAGTTTCATTCTTCTGCGTGTGGCTACCCAATTTTCCCAACACCATTTGTTGAAAAGACTGTCTTTTTTTCCATTGGACATTCTTTCCTGCTTTGTTGAAGATTAGTTGACCATGGAGTCAGGATCCATTTCTCGGTTCTCTGTTCTGTTCCATTGATCTATGTGTCTGTTTTGGTGCCAGTACCATACTGTCTTAATGATGACAGCTTTGTAATAGAGCTTGGAGTCCGGAATCATGACGCCTCTGGCTTTGGTTTTCCTTTCCAACATTCCTTTGCTATTCAGGGTCTTTTCTTGTTCCATACAAATTTTAGGATTATTTATTCCAGCTCTGTGAAAAATGCTGACGGTATTTTGAGAGGGATTGCTTTGAATGTGTAGATTTTCTCCGGATAACTTGATACTTACTCTCTGTTGAAAACTCAAAAGAGTTCACCTCAAAATTCTTAGAACTCAGACAGGAATTGAGCAAAGTGGCAGGATATAGAATCAATACATATAAATAAGTTGCATTTCCATACACTAACAATGAGACAGAAGAAAGGGAAATAAAGGAATTGATCCCATTTACAACTGCACCAGAATCCAAGGGATACCAAGGAACCATCCTAACCAAAGAGGTAAAGGATCTGTACTCTGAAAATTATAGAACACTTATGAACGAAATTGAGGAAGACACAAATAAATGGAAAAAACATTCCATGCTCATGGATTGAAAGAACAAATATTGTTAAAATGTGTGGAATACATTCTGAAAGGAACAAGAAACTGGCCAAGGGCAAATACAGAAGTTCCCAGCTGAAACTGGAGTCTCTAAATGTGTAGTGGCACCAGTTTCTTCATCTTTCTCCGGAAACTACAGTAACTTAGTTACAGGAGTGGAGAATATTGTTTGCTGGACTGAAAAAAAAGAGTTAATAAGCAGTTACTTTTTTTTTTTTAAATTAAGTAAGCTTTACATCCAATGTGGGGCAGAGGGTGGGGTGGTTCAAACTCAGGATCCTGAGATCAAGAGTCACTCAACCAACTGAGTCACCCACTTACTTTTTAATGAGGCACTATTCTATACTCTAATGAGCAAAAATAAGGTCATTTACAATATCAAAGTAGTGTATTGCAATATCAAAATAGCGCATTTTTCCCATTCACTCTGGGAAGTCATGCAAAAGTAACAAGGAGAACCAAAGAAACTTATGAGCTTCATCTATCCACTAAGACAGATATATACAGACTCAAAAATAAAATTGCATCTTCCAAAGTATCTGAGATAAGAGAGGAATGGGAAGAAGGGATGGGAAGTGAAGAACTGAGAGTGCAGCAAGGGTATAGCTGATCTTAGGAAGCTTCAACAAAAACATACTTCCTGTAACTGACTGGTACATCCTGAGTTATAAAAGCTTTGTCTCTAGTTTGCAGCAACATGTCCAGGCATTGGGATGGATAGAGCAGGGGTAGATGCCTTCCTGAACTAGGTTTAGCTCAGAGAGACTGATGACAAGGGACAAGCCAAAGAACCACTCAGAGGAGCCACATTTGCAGTAAGATATCCACCTTTTTGCCTGTAGGGGATAGAGCTTTTGGATAGTGAAGCATGGAAGGCTACTCTGGCCCATTTTCCATAGCCAGAATCTTCTGCAAATAGCCGAGACCAGATAATCCAAGTCATTCAAGGATGAGTAATAAAAATGGAACTGACACAGTACTGACAAAAGTATACTATCTTTTAAAAAGTGGAAAAGTGCGGGGCACCTGGGTGGCTTAGTGGGTTAAAGCCTCTGCCTTCGGCTCAGGTCGTGATCCCAGGGTTCTGGGATCGAGCCCCGCATCGGGCTCTCTGCTCGGTGGTGAGCCTGATTCCCCCCTCTCTCTTTCTGTCTGCCTCTCTGCCTACTTGTGATCTCTGTCTGTCAAATAAATAAATAAAATCTTTAAAAAAAAAAGAAAAAAAAGTGGAAAAGTGCAACAAAAACAAAACACCATAAAAATTATACCACTGAGTAGATGAAAATTGTATGCAAATGTTGCTCCTTAAAATTAGTGAGGTAGCCAACTCGCTGACAACACAAAGCAGACATGAAGAAACTGGAAGAGATGGTGATGCAACAGAACATTAAACTAGCAGAACTCAGTGGGAAGATCAGATTCTGGGTATATTTTGAAGGTGGAACTAATGAGATTTGCTGATGGATTGGATATGGGATGTGAATCTCATGGGCCCATTCCAGTGCTGTGGGAGGGTCTCTGCAGTGATCGGTAACTGTGTGTGCCAACTTTACTAGGCTATGGGGTCCAGTTGTTTGGCAAATACCACTGGAGGTGTTGCTACGAAGATATTTCTTAGATGCAATTAACATTTAAATCAATAGACTGTATAAAGCCATTTATGCTTCATAATATGGGTGGGCTCCACCCAATTAGTTGAAGGCCTTAACAGCAAAGACTGAAATTTTCCAAAGTAAAAGCAATTCTGCCTCAATATTTTGGACTTGCTCTCTCTCTCTCTCTCTCTCTCTCTCCATATACATATACAAGTACATATACATACATTTATACTCTTGTCATTTCTCTGGAGAACCCCAATATAACTGCTGTCTCTTTCCACTCTGACTCCCATACAGTACATCCTCTCTCATTTTTAAGATCTAAGAAAGGGGAAGTTCAGTTGGAGATAGATTTAGTTTGTGTTCAGTGACATGTATTTGTGTGGTTTGCAGTCAGTCCTGTGTATAGATAAATCATTGCTAAAACATCCTGGTAAAAGAATAGCTTCCAGAAATACCCCAATTGCTCACTCTGCTGACTTCTCAGCACGGTAGTAGAAAGGTTCAAAACCAGAGGTCTTATCACTATATGAATGGGTCTTTTGTTCCTTGACACTGAAAATATGTGGGTACTGAAGTGAGGTTTGAAATGTATAGATCCAGAATCTGATCCACAGAAAATGCCTTTGATCACCTGATTTGCAAAACGGGATGCAGAGTATTCAGTTCTCACTAAAGTATAAAGACAGAGGAAGTTTTCTTCTGTTAGGAATACACTCAATAATGTAGTGTATACAGCTATGCATAATACTTTTGTTCATTCTGTGATGGGAATTGCATACAATACAATTTATCAGAATTCTTATGTTTGTAGAGTACAAACCTGGGTCAGTTCCATAAGCTTCAGTTCCGCTTCAAATGTGTAAAGTTGTGTGCATTAGCTTGTCAACTATTGATAATAACAATACATTTTCATCAACCATGCTAGCGAAAAGACTAAATTATCTTCCTGTTCTCTTGACAGAAAATGATATTGTAAAACCATTAGCATATGAAGAAGCAAACACAAAATATGGAGCCAAAAGTATAGGAAAATAGTACTATCGTGGTGTGTTGGACAGTTAATAAAAAATAATGTGTTGATAACACCTCACACCTGTCACAATGGTCAAAATCAACAACACAAGAAACAACAGGTATTGGAGAGGATGTGGAGAAAGGGGAACTCTCTTGCACTGTTGGTTGGAATGCAAACTGGCACAGCCACTATGCAAAACAGTATGCAGTTTCCTCAAAAAGTTAAAACTAGAACTACCCCCATGATCCAGCAATAGTGCTACTAGATATTTATCCTCCAAAAATACTAATTCAAATGGATACATGCACCCCCGTGTCTATTGCAGCATTATATGCAATAACCAGATTATTAAATCAGCCAAAGTATCCATCGACTGATGAACAGATAAAGATGTAGTATATGTGATGGAATATTACTCAGCCATAAAAAGGAATGACCTCTTGCCATCTGCAATGACATGGATGTAGCTGGAGAATATTATGCCAAGCAAAATAATTCAGTCAGAGAAAGACAAATACCATATGATTTCACTTATATGTGGAATTTAAGAAACAAACAAAAAAAATGATCATAGGGGGAAAGAAAGGCAATCCAAGAAACAGATTCTTAACTCTAGGGAACAAACTGATGGTTACCAGGGGAGAGGAGATGAATACGCGATGGGGATCAAGGACCACACTTGTTGTGATGACCTTTGGGTGTTGTATGGAAGTGTTGAATCACTAAATTCTATACCTGTAACTAATATTATACTCTATTAACTAACTGGAATTTAAATAAGAACTTTTTAAAAAATGTGTTTTTTCTTATTTATTATCATGTTTGTGATATTTGTCAGCTTTCAAAAATTATAATTAGCTGTGATTTCTCATTCTAAATAAATACTTTAGAATCTCGTGTATGCATAACATTTTAAGGTCTTTTTTATTAAGAGGGTCTTCCAAATTGTCTAAACTTCAAGAATAACAAGATGTGGCTCTCCCCCTGGGCATGAGAGAAAGAAAAGAGTTTTTAAAAAGACATGCTTTCAATTTTTTGGATCTTTTAACTTTGGTCATTGGGAAGAATACATGTTTTTTAGATTATTTATTTATTTATTTGAAAGAGAGATAGCCAGAGAGGGCACAAGCCCCGGGGGGACAGGGGGCAGAGGAAAAAGCAGACTCCCCGCTGAGCGGGGAGCCTGATGCGGGGCTCTATCTTAGGACCCTGAGATTATGACCTGAGCCCAAGGCAGACACTCAACCACTGAGCCACCCAGGTGCCCCGGAAGAATATTTATTGCATGTGTTTTTTGCACAACTAGTTTCTAACACCTAACAGGTTACCAAAAAATGTTATTTCCCTTTCCCCTTTCCCCAGCTTCACTTAGTTTCTTGGGTGTAATGGTGGCCCAGCAACTGTCATCAGTTACTTGGCCATCCACTGCAACATGACACATGTCTTGATTA
Source organism: Mustela erminea (assembly GCF_009829155.1). NCBI lineage: Eukaryota > Metazoa > Chordata > Mammalia > Carnivora > Mustelidae > Mustela > Mustela erminea. The sequence goes on from NC_045635.1 coordinate 93,955,901, forward strand.
TTTCCCTTGTACTCTCCCTTGTTTGTGCCACCCAGTCCCTTACAACTGGATAAATGCAAATTACCATTGACTCATGGTTTAAAAGAAATGTAAACTACCCTGCTTTCCTCCTGTTTTGATCTCAGATTTTCCTGGGAAATTTATTCTTGTGCACATGTCTTCGTTGGAAAATGACAGGCCTAATAGGAGAATAGAGTAGGTATAGCCAAGACCAAATAAAAAATCAAGTGTGGGCACAACCAGTGGGGAAAAGAACTGAAGCTTGATGAACAGATCTTAGGCCTGTAGAATACTTTCAGTTTATTCAGATTTTAAAATGTCTTTTATCTGTGCTGCATAGTCAATTTTGGATGCATGTGAAAGAATTTATGACCTCAGAGGTAGTATTTAGTCTCGTGGAATCAAGGAATGTAAGAGCCAGAAGGGACATTAGAGATCATAATCCTGTGACCTCATATTACAGAACGGTCACTGGGGCTAAATGAGCTGGCTAAGATGATAAATATGGTTGTGGTTGTTTCAAAGACTATAAACCATGTAAACCAATAACAAAAGTAACCAACGACATGTCTTGTTTGATCAGAGCAGTAAATCCACCCACTTAAGATCATATCTGGGAAGAAAAGGCAACCATTTTGCCATCAGTACTAAGGGTGAATGAAGAAAATAAAATGGCTGCCTATTAAAGTAAGGGTATGTTAATAGGTAATGTCCAAACTGGATTTATTCACTTAACTATGTGCACTTGGGTGTCAGTTATGTAGCAGGGTGGAAGGGTGGAAGAGTGGAAGGGAAATAAGATAAATGCCCGGAAATTCTCAGCCAGTATTTGTCCAAGTATGTGCTGTCAGGACGAGCTACATCAAAATCTCCCAGGAAGCTTGTTACAGTGCAAATTCCAGGGGCTTGTCCTGGAACAACAGGGTAAACTGTTCTGGGGGGAAGATCATGGGGTGTGCAGTGAATAAACACTTGAGGTGATTCCAAGACAGATGGCTTGGAGATGACTGCAAGAAGTACTGTTTTACGTTAACATCAGAGAAGATAATGACATCATAGCAGTAGTGTCCTATAAGCATGAGAACAAAAGATATTCAAAACAAAGCATGATGATGATCCTGCTGGAATAAAAGTCTGAGCTATCTGGGTTTTTAGTCTTAAATCCATCAACAGTAAAACTTTCGGTTAGTTGTTTTACCTTTTGTGGCCCCATTTTATTCACTTTGCAATGAGAAGCTTTCAAAAGATTTTAAGCAGGAGAATAACACAATATGATTTATATTTGCTGCTGAGTAAATATAAATATATATTTGTATATATGTTCTATAAGTAGAATATATGTTCTATATATGTATATATACATATGTATATATGGAACACATATATGTATATGTAGTATGCATATGTATGTATATGTATAGTAGAACAAAAGTGGACATGGCCAATAAGTTAATATGCTATGGAAATGGGCTAGGCAAGAGGTGCCTGGATGGCTCAGTCTGTTAAGGGTCTATCTGCAGCTCAGGTCATGATCCCAGGGTTCTGGGACCAGCCCGGCATCGGGCTCCCTGCTCAGTGGGGAGTCTGCTTCTCCCTCTCCCTCCACCCCTGGCCCATTCTCTCTCTCTCTCTCTCTATCTCTCAAATCAATCAATAAATTTAAAAAAAGAGAAGAACTAAGCTAGGTGAAAGATAATGGTAGCTTAAAATAGGTTGTTGACTATAATTAGATAGTGGATGAATTTTTTTCATTTTGTTAGGATTGATGGTGGATTGGATATCAGCTATGAGGAAGAGGGAGGTGTCAAGGATGACCCATGAGATTCTGGTTTGCAAAGAATGGTTGAGATTTGAAGGGTTATGTATGATTTCAGGTGATTGAGCATGATGTCCAGATTAAGTAGGTTGGGGCTAAAACCTAGGAAGAAAAGGGGGACATCAAAGGATTTCAGGTCTCCTGGAAGTCAAAGGGCAGATAAAGTCAGAATAGAAGAACTGGAAGGATGGGAGCCTGTGGACAGAGTGTGGGGTACTGCTGTATGTGATTTCCATGGCTGTTCAGTTCTCCCTGGTGATCAGGTCTGGGTTAGCCGTGAGCACAGCAGGCTGAGGCGGAGTGGATGTGGAGGTCCGTAGAGTTGGAAAGGACAGTGAGCTAATAGTGCAGGATGCTGATTGGGTAGTTTGGGCCTGGAGAGGACAACTGTGACTTAGGGGCCAAAATCATCTGAGCTTGGGATAGTGCCCTAATCAGTAGATGAAGATAAATAAAGAACAGGTGGAGGACAGGGACTTTAAAGAAGCTGGAGCTTTTTATATGAGTGGAGGAGAAATAATAGCTTAGAAGCTGCACTGGGGAGCCTTTAAAGAAAATATATTCCCCTTTGATATTCGGATTATGGGAGAATGAACCCCTCTATTTCTGAGAAAGTAGGTTTCTGTTTAAGGCAGGAGTTGTGAGATCAAACAAAGAAGCTTTGTCAATGGCAAAGCACAGACGGGCTGTCATCTTGTTTGGGTTCCAGGAGTAGCACTTTACACTTCTCATTATTAAAAGTTTCATTTTTATGAATACTGAAATATTTATGGATGCACACTAGGATGTCTGGGACTTGCTTCCAAATAATATGGGGCTGATGGGCACGGGTGATAAATGAAGCAAGATTCACTACACATTGATAATGCTAAAGCCCAGTAATGGACACATGGAGTGGCCTTGTCCTATTCTGTTCTATGTATGTTTGAATTTTTCCTTAATAGACGTTACAGAAACCTCATCCTTATAAATTCATCCCATTGTTTCTGACTAGTACCTTTTTATGTTCTCATTTTATGAAGCTCTCTTACTTCCTCTCCATGAGGTCCACAAAAACGAGCATTTATGCCCATTTTACTGATAAACCTCTCTGATCCTGTTAAGGGACTTACCCAAAGGTAAACAACTGTTTAGCTGCAGATTTAGGACTAGACACCCATGTTATTTCAACTACTGGACCAGTACACTACATTCTACCACCTAATCCGGGAAGCTTGTAAATTTCCATTTAGAGGTGTTAGAATTCGTAGTTCTCTCAGGCCTTTCATCTTGGAAACAGTGGTCTTCTTTTGATCACAGGTCCAACAAAGTAACATTGCCTTTGCACATGCTGTTCCTTCTGCATGGAATGTTCATCCCCATTCCCTAGTTCACCAGGTTAATGCCAGTACATCCTTCAACAGCCCCCCCCTTAGACCTCCCCGCCCCTACACACATACTCTGTGCCATCCCAGCAATCATTCTGTCCTTTGCACTAGTTCTGAATCTTGTTCAAACTTTTTTCATTTCATATGCCAGAAAGAATTGTAAATGTAGGTATGCGCATGCATATGTGTCATTTTCTCTAGTAAATTAGAACCATGGGCTATGTTTTTGTTCTTTTTTTTTTTTTTTTTCAAACTCTGGGGCCTTTTACATAATGGCAACATCTAATCCGCAGTGAGATTCCACAACTCATACGGCCTGAAACCATTGATTAGAGGTATTCAGCAAGCAAAAAACCCATGGGAGCCTAAATAAATACCTTGGATTTGGCCAGCTGGTGCATCTGAGTATTTGTGGCGTGGTATGAAATTTTGGTGTCATTTCCTTTTTGGAAACTAAGTCCTGTCCTCCACAGGTCTTCACTCAATTATCATGGTGATAGCCAAGTAATTTAGAAAGTATTCTAAAACTAAATCACACACTTTTTTCCTCCCATAAAAACCTCCCTGTAGAAGAGGGAGGTGAGGAAGGTGGGAAGCAGCAGGTGTTTTTGGTTTTTTTTTCCCTGAAACTGTGGAACTCACATAGACTGCGAATAGCTTCACAGTAGGGAGGCCCACAGCAAGGGGAGATGAAGTACCCACACAGATGATCAGATCAGTTATAATACCAGCTCATTCTACAAAGCTCCTACAACGCAATCTTAGTCACTTTTGAAGGAACCTGTTTCTTTCTCCCTGCAAATGACCGCTCATTAAGAACTGGTCACAATATACTTCTGAAAAAAAAAAAAATGTTTCACAGAGCTTTGTAAGGTGCGGTTGAGGGCGCCTGGGTGGCTTCGTGAGTTAAGCGACTGCCTTCCGCTCAGGTCATGATGCCACAGTTCTGGGATGGAGTCCAGCATCAAGCTCAGGCAGGGAGCCTGCTTCTCCCTCTCCCCCTCTCTCTCTTCCTTTCTCAAATAAATAAATAAAATCTTAAAAAAAAAAAAGATGGGTTCACTTAAAGCCATCTTCATCCCAAAAGAGAGGAGTGGGCTTTCATACCTAGTGTGACGTTTCCAATGTATTCATCATAAATATGGAGGGAATGTAGCCCGACTTCATTGTAACAAATCAAATTTAGAGTTTAATGAATTCTATATCCCCTTCCCATACATTTTGCAACACCCATCCAGCCAATTTCCCTGTAAGAAGTGTCATTTCAAAGCCCGTGTTGTAAAGACCCAGTTGTAAACAGGAGGTGCACTTTCCACTTTCACATTTTCGGTGAAAAAAGCCAACTTGTTTGCGGTTTTGATTTGCTTTTAATAACAAGCTCCCTCAACCAAAACTGATGAATTGGCATAAGAACAAGGGTACAAAAGAAGCATCAAGGGGGCCTTCCAAATTGCTAACTAAAGGATGAATTCTCTGCTTTGGGTGGCCATCATTTTATCCCTCAGAAACGGGAGATAAAAAGATGCAAAGCTTTTAATATATGCTGCCCGAATACAGAAAGGAACCGATTAGAGCATGTGGCCTGTGGTGTTGTCTTAATACTTTATAATCACACTCCATACTTTAAGCTGCCCTTGAAAGGCAATTTCACTGCATACTAAATTCAAAGTGATCACCCGTACAGTGTAAATAAAGCCTCTGCTGGGTAAACACCAAAACATTTTCCACACGGCACTGCATTTTAAAATAGCTAACTTTATTGTCAGTGAAGATAGGCACAAAGTGGATTCAAACCTGCTTATCTTTATTGGAACTAGCTCAGTCGATTACAGAATGGGGTCTCAATCATTATGGGGCCACATACATTTTAAACCGAAGGTGCTTCTTCTCTAGCCATCTGCCAACCCTAGCTATCCATCTTATAAACACATGCCATTAATCACAAGGGAGGCCAGAAGGAGGTTTGACAACTCCATGTAACCATCGTTGCTACTGGAAAAAAATAAACAAACTCCCGACACTTGTCCTACTGATGATGAATGATACTTGGGAGATCTCTTTCCAAGGATCATGGCGGGCTGAAATTGATGGCAATTAGCCCATAGCTGATGCCTTCCTTTGACAATATGTTCAGGAAGAAAGCACACATTTGAAGTAACACATTCCATATGTGAAATGAGTAACTGAGATAACAGGAGATTGTATGGCTAACAGACATGAGAATATCATTTATAAAAGTTAGTCCATATGTATGCACTTTAAGCTGCTGCATTCTGAGTGTTTAGGCTGTTCCTAAAAAGTAATTTGCACAGTCACTTTGTTCATTTTCCAATCGTTGTACCCACCCAATTGCGTAACAAGAGAACACTTGGTGTTTCCTGCAGCAGATGATGGCAGATATCTCAGGTTTCTGCTATCCTGTCATCCCGAAGCTCGAAAGCAGCATGGAAAATAAATCCTTCATTGAAACAACAATCCAGATAACATGATTTTAAAAGAACATTCAAGCTACTTTTATTTAATAAAAATCGTTAATAGGAGTTTTATATCAAGTAAAGTTCGTTCTAATGAAGTTTTTCTGTACATGGGACATTGGGGTACAATTGACTGGAAAGGTCCCCAGAGACCACCGGGCAGTACACGTTAAGACAACAAGGTCACCCTTCTGTCCTGAGGTGCCGGTAAAATGCATAGATAAGCGGGAGTCCACAAAGATCCCCCAAATGTTACATATCCACACAATTGTGAAAAGGTGACTAACTTGACATTTCTCCCATAAACCTGAAATTTTAAAAGGACACCTACTAGAGATTTTCTGAAAAGGCTGAATCTACCTTCCTCGTAAACATAATACACTGACATGGACTTCCTCCATCTCTCGGATGTACGGTATTACTTTAGCCAATTACCAGGGAGTAAAAACTGAGCCAAACCAGACTGCCTCTGGTGTGAGGGGGCAGAGATGCGGCAGAAAGTTCAAGGTAGCACTCAGCCAAGAACTTCCTCCTTTCCCAAAATGACATGAGTCTAAAGAGATGGCTGCCACACAATGTGGAATGTATGACATTTGTCACCTTACAGAATGTGATTAGAATGATGGCTCCCAGAGCTAGCAAAAATTCTGGCAATGTGTTAGAACCATAAAAGGAGTAGATGAAAGGTTTCAATTTATTTGGATTTATTTATTTGGCTAGAAGGTAGCAGTCCCGAAGTTTGCTACCTGTGGCTTCTACTAGTTGAGGACTTTCCCCCCTTATGACTAAAGGGTAGTATGAACCAGTATTAACACAACTGCACTTTTAATTTCTATTTGGGATTCACTTGATGAAAGAGGACTAACGCGTAGGATGATCACTTCATTACTGAAATGTCAAGACTGGCTGAAAATCACATCAGTCTCCCTCTTGTCTCTCCCTCCACCGCGCAGGATGATCCCTACGGAAGAGAATTAGGAATGGCGCAAAAATACTGTTAAACAGGCCACCATTCCCGTGGTCACAGAGGAACCCTGTAAGATGATCTGAGGCCGTCAATCCACAGCAAGAGAAGAAGTGAGGTCGATTTCTTCGGGGTTGGGGTGGGGAGAGTTTCATGTGACTCAGTGTGGAAATGAGACCTTGCAAAAGGCACTGCAGGAGAGGCAAAGTAGGAATTCAGAACCCTGGACAAACTACTCAAGCCAGGAACGTTTTACAAAATATGTATGCCCTGGTCTGACAAGATTCCTTTTCTTAAAACGAGGCTTGCTGTAGATAAGATTTCCCGAAAGAAGCATGGTAAAATGGAAAGCTGTGTTGTGTGATCTTGAAAAAGTCACGTAACCTCTCCGGATCTCAGATGCCTCATCACTAAACTGAGAGTATAGGGCTCTACTGCTACAGTTCTTTCCAGCCACTATGCCTCACAACGTAATATATCAGGCCTACTCTTCTATTAATCTGGTTTCTAACTAACAACACATCCCCAAACTTCTACCCCCCACCCTTACCTAACCCCCCCACTTCCCTCACCCTCCCATACCCCTGAAAACTGATCTTAATGACATTGTCGGCAGATTTGTCACCTTAATGAAGGGCAGAGAGGTGACACAGAGCAGGGACCT